>NW_027204048.1:8665000-10165000 GCF_024711535.1 Dipodomys merriami
CAAATTTAAGAGCAGTGAACTAGGATGTCTAATGGAAATGAAGCAAAGCAAAGCTCAGGGCACTGTGTTTTCTTCTTTAGTTTTTCCTTTTTTGGTGGAACTGGGGATTCACACAGGGCCTCAAGCTTGTTAGCGATCACTCTACCTCTTCAGCCACAACACTCACCCTTTTTTTTTCACTTTATTTTTTTTTAAGACAGGATCTTGGATTTGTTTTGTTTTGTTTTTGTTGGTCATGGGGCTTGAACTCTGGGCCTGGGCACTCAGTGTCCCTGAGCCCTTCAGCTCAAGGTGAGCTCTCTGTCACTTGAGCCATAGCATCACTTCTGGTTTTGTGGTAGTTAATTGGAGAGTTCAGTCTCATGGACTTACCTGCCTGGGCTGGCTTTGAACTGCAATCTTCAAATCTCAGCCTCCTGAGTAGCTAGGTTTACAGGCATGAGCCACTGGTGTCTGGCAGGGTCTTGTATTTTTTCCCATGTCTGGCTTCGGACCTTCAGCCTCCCCAATAGCTGGAATTTGAGGTGGACACCACCATGCCCAGCTTACTAATTGAAAGGAGATCTTGCTGATATTTGAAACCATGCTAATCCCAGCACCATTAGGCTTCCCTCAAACCACAATCCCCTGATTTCTGACTTGCTAGTTGCTGAGATTACAGCTACACACCACCATCCCCAGCCATAGTTTTGTTTCTTTTTTCCTTTTTAAACCGGGGTTTGAACTGAGAGCCTTGTGTTTGTTAGGCTGTCACTCTACCATTTGAGCCACTCCTCCTGCCATGTTTTTTGCTGGTTATTTTTGAGATAGAGTCTCTGGGATTTTTCTGGACAGGCTGGCCTCCAACTGAGATCCTTTCTCTCTAGCCTCCTGAGTAGCTAGCATTAGAGGTGCTAGAAGCTTCTTTCAATTGCATCTTATTAAAATGCAAGATAAAGTAAGCTACCCCTGGAATTGTGTGTGTATGTGTATGTGTGTGTTGCGGGGGGGGAGGGGTGAGGGGCTGATACTAGAGCTTGAACTCTGGGACTGGGCACTGTTCTTTAGCTTCTGTTTTCTTTCTCAAAGCCAGCACTCTGCCACTTGAACTCCATTCTCCAGCTTTTTGGTGTCTTCCAAACTTTCCTGCCTGAGCTCCCTTGGAACCATGCATGACCCTCAGACCTCAGCCTCCAGAATAGCTAGGATTTACAGGTAGCAGCTGCTTGTACATGATGAGCTTTACACATGGGATTTATCTTTTCAAAAAAGAGGTAGAGCAGGGAAGAGTAGGAAAATCCTCAGGCTAGCCATATAAAGAATTGAAGAAGCATACTTAGGAGTAAAGAACAAGAATGTTGGCCAAGAGGCCTCCTATGAATAGAAGGAGGTTGGGTGCTAGTGATCAAAGCAATAGGAGAATGACCTCAAGGCCTTTCAATGACCAGTGCCCCTCCCCCAGCAGGTTCACTGAGCTCAGGCCCTTGGGGTGGAAGTTTCCTGGCTCCCTGCCCAGGGCCATGTCATGACTCTGCTCCCTGCATTCCAGCCTGTGTTCTTCAGCTGTTCCCCTTGTGGCTCCAGACACAGCACAGGCCACTGTCCTAGAAGATGAAAGTGGTCAATGATGGCATGGTATCCACCCTGCAGGTTTGCTGTTTTCCAGAACTGGGGAGCATAGCTTCCTCCACCCTAGACTTCAATGGTTGTTATAGACAGCCTTGAAGACTTAGAATAGAGAGGGCAAGGAAGAGAAAATAGAAAAAAAGAAGTACCTAATGTGTTAAAAAAGAAAAAAAAGAAAAAAAAAGAAAAAAAAGTGCTTCTACGGAACATTCATTCTTGACATACAACTCTGACCTTCTTGAAAGACATCACAGAGAACTGTTCTGTTCTGCAGTTATACCCTAACCTCACAAAGAAACCCCACAAAAAAAAACAGCCCTGTTAAAAAGCCCTGCCTTAAAGAAAACCATGATCCAGCATCAACAAGAGCACAAAGCATGTGCCTACAGAATCATAGTAAGTCATCATGTGCCATGTAGCTTGCCTTTCTTATCACCTAAAGACCCTAAACAGGGACAAGAATCATCAGATAAGAGTCTAGGAGCAAGAACCTTGGAAAAGATTGTAGGGGTAAAAGTCAAAGCAAGTAATTAAGTGGCCAGAGGTTAGTAGAAAGAAAACCAGTGTAGATTTGAATCTCAAAGATATCCCCAGACAAACGGAATCATCCTGATGTTCATTTCTGGAGCCAAATCAAGAATTCTCTCCTGGTCTTTCTCTTCTGTATAGTTTTAGTCAAGTCCCCTTTCTCAAGAAGATTTTGGGTAGTACCAATACCTCCACATATTTTTTGAGAAGATGTAATTCAGCCTGTAACAAGTGCCTGTAATCACTCTCCCCCCCAAATTCTAAAGGTGTCAAATATTGTCAGGGAGACAACACAGCAATTCTTAGCATTTAACCAAAATACATTTATTGAAGGCCTACAATGCACAGCATTCATCTGAATTTCATTTGATTCAAGTGAAATCTGTATAAACATTTAGTTAAATATAGTTTGAGGCCCCTGCTATATTAAAAATCAGAATGGATGCTGGTGGCTCACATCTGTAATCGTAGCTAATCAGAAGGCTGAGATCAAAGGATGGAGGTTACAGGCCTGGAAGAAAAGTCCATGACACTATCTCCAATTAACTAAAAAGTTGGACTGGAGGCGTGGCTCACATGGTAGAGTACCAGCTGTGTGCAAAAAAAGCTGAGAAGGATTGTGTGAGGCCTTGAGTTGAAGGCCTGATACCAGCACACACACGCACACACACACACACACACACACACACACACATTAAATTAAGATCTGTGTTAATTTTGAATTCTGTCATTACCATTGGAGCAAATTAAACAGTGAAGCAAAGACCCACACAAATGCCTTTGTGTGATGAAATGACTCTGCTAGGCACGGTTGCCAGGAGATTTTCCAGTTTGGCAATCACTGACTCATTTGTAATCAACAACCTTTGGCAAAACCAACATTGGTTGTTGTTCTGTAGGAGAGGGGAGGGTGTGCACCCACATTTAGCTTCTCCTACCTCATGAAATGGTGGACTCCTCAGGGCTTGGTTGTTATTGTTCAGATTCATTTATTTCCAAGCCAGATTTCCAAAGCATTTATTTTCAAGTGTCTTTTGGTGCTGAAAGCTCAAATATTTCCAGCATTGGAGATTAGAAGCCATTTCCCCCACCGTGTTCGCTAGTATTGCTTCACTGGAACATGTCCTGCCTTTTATTTTTAGTCTTATCTTGGTTCTGTGTCTTGTTTACTTGTCCAACTTCTTTTCTTTCCTTGGGTTATTTAAACGTCCTTTTCCTAACTGCATGTTTAATTTGTTTTCATTCTTTCTTACTTAGCAATGAATATGCATGAGCTATTAATTTTCTAAATACAGAGCAGTCTGCCTACTAAAATCCCCTCCCCCTCCCACCCAGATCAGTTTGGTTCTCTAAGCCAAATTGTCTCTTGCCATAACTCTCTGATATAATCTCTATCTTCAAAATTAAAAGCAGCTTTAGCCTGGTATAGATGGCTCTCACCCATAATCCTAGTTACTCAGGAGGCCCAGATGTGAGGATAGTGGTTCAAAGCCAGCCTGGGAAGGAAAGTCCATGAGACTCTTATCTCCAATTAACCACCAAAAAGTTGGATGTAAAACTGAGGCTGAAATGGCAGCCTTGGCAAAAAAAAAACAAACAAAAAACTTAGGGACAGCACCCAGGTCCCAAGTTCAAACACCTGGGTTGCACAAAAATAAATACACAAATGAATAAAAAATTACAAACAGTTCTGAAGCACTCATTTAGCAACCTAAGGCCACACTGGATTTTCACAGGGCCTCCTATTGGCCTAGCATAGGGTCTCAATAAGAGAAATGAGGATAAACCCCCAGGGACAAGCTTTACTTTCCCTGTGGCTGGTGCTGTATTACAAACTTCACTTGCCTCTCGGCCATTCCATACCAATCCTCCTCCATTTGTACGGATGAAACCGACTGGAGCATTTGTCTCCCATTTCTCTTTTACCAACATTGCCCAACTTGGCAGTCATAGTCCCTTCCCCCTACCTAGGCCCCTCTATGCATTCCAGCTCAGAACTAGGAGCAGATGTCCATTCATCAAAGCTCCTGACCCCCCCATCCCCAACCCGCCTAAGACAGCCTCCACCCACAGGCTTCCACACATTCTCCTTGATTTTGTTCACAGAACGACTCCGTAGGTCTCACTCCTCACCTAGGATCTGCTTTTGCCACTACACTTGAAACTCCCGGGAGAGGAATTGGTGCAGCTCACCGCCGCACTCTCTGACATCCTTGGGGACCAGGACACCTACAGGTACCCAATAAGGCCAGTGAGGTCCCCGAGGAGCCAGTCCTCTGGGACTCTCCCAAAGTAAAAAGTAGCCACCCTTTTGATTTTGCAAATGGGATGTCGGTGACCTGGCAGGCAGGGGACTTAAAGCACCTCACTTGATGAACCCTGAGATCAGGAGTGAAGTGTGGGGAAGGGGGAGGAGGGGCTTTAGGCTCTCCCCGGTAATTACACCCAGAGAGGGGAGCCTGATCTTGGCAGCACAGGATGGAGGGGAGCAAAGAACGGACAGTGACCGGGAACGGGAGGGAAATGCGGGTGCTGGGTGAGCCAGGGGAACTGGCATGAGTGGGCACAGGGGGAGAGGGGCAAGGATTACCCAAGGGACTGTGAGGATGGGGAGAGGGGGGAGGTTGGGGCATATCCGGTGGGAATGGACAGAAGAGCAGGGGTGAGAAAGGAGGTGGTGGAGCAAACCAGTGGCGCGCGGTAACCAAAAGGCACCAAGAAGCATCTAGAGGTAGAAAGTGGGGGCGCCAAGGGGCGTCTAGAGGTGGAAATGGGGGCGTCCTGGGCGAATAGAGGCGAGCACGGCCCATCTGGTCCAGACTGGGCAGGCAAAGGCGTAGGATCTGAAAACGCCGAGGGGTGCAATGAAAGAAGTGGGGCGCGGGGGGGGGCATCTGGAGGTTGCCAAGGGGATGAAGGGGAGCAAAGGACACCCCGCTTTCCGAGGCGCAGAGCGCGGGGCTGGGTGGCACCGGGGTCCCCTTCCGGGGGTGGGGGCAGCGGCCGCCAGGGCTGGGCCTGGCTGCGGGGAAGGGGTGCGCGGGGTGGCCGGGAGGCGGGCGCAGCAGCGGGCGGGCGGGCGGGGCGGCCCCCGGTGACCGGCGCTCACTTCCGGGAGAGCCCGGCGCCCTGGCCGCCGCCGCCGCCGCCTGTTTGCAGCGCTGCCAGCCGGCGGGCCCGGGGCCGCGGAGCCGCGGAGCGCAGGCCAGGCCGAACCCCGCCGCCGCGCGCTCACCCCGGCCCCTGCTGGTCCACCGCCATGGGGGCGTCCGCGCGGCTGCTGCGCGCCGTGATCATGGGGGCCCCCGGCTCGGGCAAGGGCACCGTGTCGTCCCGCATCACCCAGCACTTCGAGCTCAAACACCTCTCCAGCGGGGACCTGCTGCGACAGAACATGCTGCAGGGCACAGGTGGGAGCGGGGCCGGGGCGCGCCGGGGCGCTTCGCGGGCGCAGGGCCGGGGGCCAGGGGGTCTGTGGAAAGTGGGGAGGGGGTGATCGGGCACAGCGCACCCCCAAACTTCCGGTTTGGGTGGACAGCCTGGGGTCAGCGGGGAGGGGGGGGGTAACTAACTCCAAGTTCACAGATGGAAAGAAAGGAAAAGCGCTCGGCTTTGTCGGGGAGGCGCCCCCTCGCAGCTGTTTTGGGGTGCGCTGTGTGTGTGTGTGTGTGTTTGGGAGGGTCATCGGGCAGAGCTTGTTTTCTGTCTCCATGTGTCCTTGTTCGTAGGGATCCGGTCTGGCTCTGCTCGGGTTGCTCTTTTCCTTACTTTGATTCCCCTTCCCCCCCACCCTTGGGTGATTGTAGCTCCGACCTTGTTTTCGTTCATCTCAAAGCCGATTATTATTTAACCCTACTTGCCAGCACCGCACAGGTTTAGCTTTTGACACCCCCCCTCCCCCGCCTCCGATAGTTCTGAAGATACAAACGACAGCGATCCGTGTCGGTGATTACATAAAAGATGGTGTCCAATGCGTCCTTGTAACTCTGCACAATGCCTCCTTCGTGGAATCGTGTGCTTGGCCGTGGGTGACTGTGCGGCGTGTAACTTCGACCTGAAGACGTCTATTTTTGTCTTGTTTTTTGAGACGGGGTCTCACTAGGTAGCTCAGGCTGGCCTCGCGTTCTTAATCCTCCTGCCTCCCCCTCCCAGGCTCTGGGATGACAGGAGTGAGTCATGGCCTCTCCACTGGCTGGCTGTGAGTGGCTTGTGACTATCATCCAAGCCACTCGGGAAGTTGAGACTTGAGGGTTGGAGAGTGGATGCAAGCCCAGACAGAAACAAACAAGGGATTCACATCTCCAATGATAACTAGTAAAATGATGGACTGGAGATGTGGCCCAAGTGGTAAAGTGCCAGCCATGAGCACAAAAAGCTGAATAAAAAAAGGCAAGGGCAAACACAAAGCACTGAGCTCAAGCACACACACACACACACACACACACACACACACACACACAGCCACTTCCAGCTTTTTCTGTTTATGTGGTACTGAGGAATCGAACCCAGGGCTTCATGCATGCTAGGCAAGCACTCTACCACTAAGCCACATTCCCAGCTCATGCATTCATTCTTCACCACCTAAGTGTTGACCTTTACTTCCAAAACTGAACTCATGTTGAAATTAATTTTGAATCATTTTGAATCTTTTTTGAATCTTTGCTTAAAATAGTGCCTTTACTTGGTTCAAAAAAAAAAAAAAAGGAAAAAGGCTTGGATAAGATAGATGGAAGAAAAGTACATACAGTAAAAACAAACAAACAAACAAAAAAACCCACAAAGCTTTCTCTCATTTCCTGCCTCATTCCCACTCTTCAGAGAGGAAAAGTATGTGTCCTTCTAGAAACACCTATTTATGTTCAGACACTTCGGTGCATATCCTGTATGTACTATGTAACCATATTATATTCTGCTCAGCACCAGTGTTTTCACAAAGTATTAGGCCCTCATGGCGATGGGCAAATCCATTGCATTATGCTTCTAGAAGATGGATTTGCTGAATCTGTTATGATAAATTTAGCCAGTCCCCTCTTAATGAACATCTAGGTTATTCCCTGTTTGTTCTGTGTAAAGAAATCCTGATATTTGATTAAAGAAAAAACCCAATGCGTGTAGATTTATTTATGCCAGACCTGGGGTTTGAACTCAGTGCCTGAGCAATTTTTGGTCAAGTTTAGTGCTCTACCACTTGAGCCACAACTCCATGGTTAATTTCTCATGGTTGATTGCAGATAAGAGTTTCATGGATTTTCCTGTTCAGGCTGTCATGGAACCTCCATTCTCTCAGATTTCAGCCTCCTACAGGCCTGAGCCACTGGCTCTTGGCCAGTGCTTTTACTTTATCTCTTAAAGTTCTTTGGTTCTCAACCCTGCATATCTTGCAACATCTTATTCTCTTTTAGCATTTATCTTAAAAACATAATAAAGTTTCTTTTAGTTAATTAAGTTTACCCAACCAAAGGTTAAATTGTCGACTCTTGCTAAATGTTCTTGATGCAACATACTGAATTCGTTAGGTAACAGGGAGCAATGTGGATCACTTCTGGGTGTTAGGCTATCCAAACTACAAACTAATACCCGGTCAGCAAGTTGCATCTCCAGCCTTGGCTCCTAAAGGAGTTATCTGAAAAATGACTGAGTAGTGAACCATAACCTTCAGTGAGGTTCATTTTCAGCAAGAAATATTTGCTAATTTGTTGAAACAGGTAACATTTTTGAACAGTACATTTCAAAGCTATTCTCATAAACTTTTAAAAGCGAAGAAACAATGTTTCTTTCTTATCCTTACTCCCTGACACTTTTGCTCTTCCCTTCCATGAAACTTCAAATATGAACAAAGCAGCTGCTTCTTCTTCTTCTTTCTTCTTTCTTCTTCTTCTTCTTCTTCTTCTTCTTCTTCTTCTTCTTCTTCTTCTTCTTCTTCTTCTTCTTCTTCTTCTTCTTCTTCTTCTTCTTTCTTCTCCTCCTTCTTCTCCTCCTTCTCCTTCTCCTTCTCCTCCTCCTCCTCCTCCTCTTCCTCCTCCTCCTTCTACTTCTTTTCTTGGGGGGTGGTGGTAGTGGTGGTGGTTAATTGGAGGTAAGGAGTCTCATGAACTTTCCCGGCTATGCTGGCTTCAAACCGTGATCCTCAGATGTCAGCCTCCTCCTGAGTAGCTAAGATTACAAGCGTGAACCACTGGTACCAGGCCATTCTGCAGACTTTATGGGAAACTATTTTTTTTCCTTTTTTTTTTGACAAGGAAAGGGAAGTATTTTTATTATTATTATTATATTTTTATTGTGAAATTACCGTACAGAGGAGTTACAATTACATGGGCAAGATAACGAGTACATTTCTTATCAAGCATTGTTGTCTCCTCTTTGTTTCCCCTTCCCATCCCTTCGCATCTTTCCCCCACCTCCCCCCACCCGGTCCTCCCCCCCCCACCAAAGTTGTAAAGTTCATTTTTTGAAATATAAGGACTTGTACATCTATCTCATTGTTGCAATGGATCCACCTGTATCCCAAGTTAAACGATTTGTTTTTTCCCTTCCACTCCACAAATGGGAAGTGTTTCTTTAAATAAAAACTAGAAGAGAACTAGAATGTCATGAGAGAAGTTTGCAGGGTCATGGTTCAAAAGGGGTGAGGTGTTCTACTCCAGCTAGGGAAAGTTCTAGAGTTTACCAAAAAGCTTCCAGCCAGCCCCCAAAGGATCTGTAACTGGCTCATCCACCTGCTAAAGTTCTTCAAAGAAGATGGATTTTTTTTTAAAAAAAACAAAGAGAACAGAAAATGGAGCTTGGGAAGTGTCCAGAGATTGCTATTACAGTTGTTATGAATAATCTGTTGTTATAGATTGTTCTTTCAGAACTCAATCTGGCACTCTCCTGCACCTCAGGGCTAAGAATATATTCTCAACAAATATTTAGGGATAGATTGGATATTTCCACAGGATCAGAGCCAAAAACAATGTAATGTTTATTCTGCTTTATGTTTTCTTATACTAAAGGCAAATCATTTTCAAAGGGAGAAAATGCTATTAGAATGTAAAAAGCAAAATTATCCATAGTGCTGTCTCGCTACACAGAGACAAATTGTAGCTAACTCAGAGTATTCTTTTTTCTTTCCTTCTTTCTTTCATTTTTTTCTTGCTCCTTTGTTTCATTTTTGTGTATTTATAAAATGATTATGCTTTTGATACTTTTTGTGGTAGTGGGATTTGAACCAGAGCTTCACATTACTAGGCTGGCTACTCTACTACTTAACCCACATTTCTACTCCAATTTTTTTGCTGGTTATTTTGGAGATGGAATCTAGCAAACTTTTCTTCCCAGACTGGCTTCAAACTGTAATCCACAGGTTTCTTTTTTTTTGGGGGGGGGGTCCAGTCGCGGGGCCTGAACTCTGGGCCTGGGCGCTGTCCCTCAGCTCTTCAGCTCAAGGCTAGTGCTCTACCACTTGAGCCACAGCGCCACTTCCGGCTTTTTTTCTTTTTGCTTATGTGGTGCTGAGGAATGGAACCCAGGGCCTCAGGCATGCAAGGCAAGCACTCTACCACTGAGCCACCTTCCCAGCCCCAGATCTCAACTTTCTGAGATCGTATCTGAGGATTATAGGTATGTGAGTCACCAGTGCTCAACCTATTTTGGGAACTTTTTATTCTCATTTATTGTGTGCATATTCACACATTATTAAGCAGCCTTAGGATTTAATTTCCTAATAGAGGGTGGTGAATTTGATCAAAGTACATTATGTGCATACATGGAATAACACAATAAAACCCTGGCTATAATCTCAGCTACTTGGGAACAGAGATCAGGAGGACTAAGGTTTGGAGCCAGTCCAGCCCAAAAGATCGTCTCAGACTGAGGCCTGGGCAAAAACTTGAGACCTCATCAAGAAAATAACAAAAGCAAAAAAAGAAAAAAGACCATTAATATGGCTCAAGTGGTGAAACCAAGCTAGCAAGAAGCTTTTAGTTCAATCCCCAGTAACACACACACATATACACAATGAATGCTTAATTTTATTAAGGTTGGACACTGAGTTTAACCATTTCTCTCTCTCTCTCTCTCCTCTCTCTCTCTCTCTCTCTCTTTTGTTGGTCATGGGGCCTGAACTCTGGGCCTGGGCGCTGTCCCTCAGCTCTTCAACTCAAGGCTAGCGCTCTACCACTTGAGCCTCAGCACTACTTCTGGCTTTTTTTTTGCTTATGTGGTACTGAGGAATCAAACCCAGGGACTCATGCATGCAAGGAAAGCACTCTACCACTGGGCCACCTTCCCAGTCCTAACCATTTTTCCTTTATTGGGCCTGTATGTCATTACCATTGTTTGCTGTCAAATAAATTATTATAAATTATCCTGTACATGAACATGCAGAAGCATCTCGATTCCCCTCAAGACAATTCTTAGTGAGGAGGTTTATGAAGGTGCTGCATTTATAACCCATGGCTATGTTTCATAGCTAAAGCTTAAAATCACCCACAGGAGATCGCTGCTCTTTTAGTTTAAAATGCATATGCTTTGTGCATTCCTTCTAGGAGTATTATCAGTGTTACCTGTTTGGACCTTGGAGTTTTCCTCATCTGGACATGTGATTTTTTTTTTTTTGGTCCGGTTGTGGGGTCTGAACTCTGGGCCTGAGCACTGTCCCTCAGCTCTTCAGCTCCAGGCTAGTGCCCTACCACTTGAGCCACAGAGCCACTTCCGGCTTTTTTCTTTTTGCTTATGTGGTGCTGAGGAATCGAACCCAGGGTCTCAGGCATGCAAGGCAAGTGTTCTACCACTGAGCCACCTTCCCAGCCCTGGACATGTGATTTAAAATATAACTTCTCACTGAGCTGGGCACTGGTAGCTCATGCCTGTAATCCTAGCTGCTCAAGAAGCTGAGATCTAAGAATCAGGCTTTGAGAGAAGCCTACACAGAAAAGTTTGAGACACTCTTATTTCTAATTAACCAGGAAAAAGCCAGAAGTGGAACTGTGGCTGAAGTGGGACAGTGCTCAGCTTTGAGTGAAAAAAATTAAAAGAGAGTGAGAGGCCCTGAGTTCAAGCTGTGCCCATAGTTCAAGTCCCAGTATTGGCATACACACAAAATAGCCCTAAATGTTGTTTATTAAAACAGAAGGTTTATAGCTGGGCACCAGTAGCCACACCTCTAAATCTAGTTATTTAGAAGAGTGAGATCTGTGGATCATGGTTTAAAGCCAGCTCGTGCAGGAAAGCCTGTGAGACTCTTATCTTGAATTAACCACCAAAAAGCCAGAAGTGGAGCTGTGGTTCAAGTGGTAGAGTGCTAGCCTTGAGCAAAATAAGCTCAGGGTCAGCACCTACATGTTAATCTATTTCTTCTGTGTTTGTGTTTTACACAAATGATAGCACACTGGACACAGTGTTTTGAACCTTGAACAATATTGCTTTCCAAAAGGAGTGTTCTATGTCATTTTTTTCCCCTAGCAGCTTTGTAGAGATATGATTCATATACAGTGTCACTTTCAGTGCAATGGAATGTATAATCATAGAGCTGTGCAAACATCACAATGAATTTCAGAATATTTTCATTGCTCACAGAAGAAACTTATTTGTTATTCCATTTCTGTCCCCACCTGAGCCTCTAGCGACAGTAATTATGCTTGTGTATCTGTTCGTTTGCTTATTCTTGTCATTTCATACAAATGAAATTGTATGTTGGGAGCTGTGGCTCATGCCTGTAATCCTAGCTACTTAGGAGTCTGAGAACTGAGGATCACAATTCAAAACCAGCCTGGGCAGGAGAGTCTGTGAGACTCCTATGTCCAATTAACCAGCAAAAAGCCAGACTTAGAAGTGTAGCTTCAATGGTAAAGCACCAGCCTTGAATGAAAAAGCTAAGCAGGAGCTCAAGGCCCTAATTTTAAGCCCCAGTATTAGCACAAAAACAAACAAAATAACCAGACAATGACAAGTGGAATTATACAAAATATGGTCTTTTCTGTCAGTTTCATAGTCAACAGGCATAATTGTGTTGCTTTGTGTTAAGAGACAGCATATCAACATGTTGTCCAGGCTAGCCCTAAACTCCTGGGAACAAGCAATCCCACCCCAGGATTGCATATCAGACCAGCTTATCCTAGTGTTGATCAGAATTCACTGTATTGTACTGTTTGTTAGTATTCCATTCCTTTTTATTGTTCAATTATATTGCATTGCATGAATAGAATACATTTTACTTCTCCATTCATGAGTTGATAGACATTTGGATTCTTTTCTTTTTTTCTGTTGCTTTGTAGGTATAAGTAGCTTAAAGAGCAATTTATCAAATATTGTCTTAAAGGAAGTGTTTTTTAAAAAACTGGATTGTTAAATTTTAACCAAGTAGGTTAGGCCTTTTAAAATTCATGGTAAATGCACAGGTACACAAAAGCATGAACTGAACTATGGCGTTCGCAGGGGAGGATTCCAGTGAGGTAACTCCCTGAACAACTAAGTTACAGTCTGGCAAAATGAATAGCAGGAAGCTGGCTAGTACTAATGGTTTGGGGGTAGGGAGGGTGAGGTCAAGGGAAAGGGAGGAGATGAATGGAGAGAAGTGGTCTCATACAGTCATAATAGTCAATATATATAGGTGAAAATGGAACTAGGAGGGGCTGGGAAGGTGGCTCAGTGGTAGAGCGCTTGCCTTGCATGCCTAAGGCCCTGGGTTTGATTCCTCAGCACCACATAAGCAAAAAGAAAAAAGCCAGAAGTGGCGCTGTGGCTCAAGTGGTAGAGTTCTAGCCTTGAGCTGAAGAGCTGAGGGACAGCGCCCAGGCCCAGAGTTCAGGCCCCACGTCCGGACCCCCCCCCCCAAAAAAAATGGAACTAGGAAAAATGAGATGAGTGGGGTTGGGAGAGATAGGAGAGAATGAGGGAAGCCGTGACACTGACCAAGCTACAGGGCACTCATCAACTGCCATGTTGAATGGAAATCTTTTTGTACAGCTACTTAAAGATAATATAATAATAATAACAACAACAATACAGAAATTATAACCAACAAGCTTGGCTGGAATCCAGGAGGCTCCAGGTCCTCCTCTCTGTCCATGCCCACACACCCATTCATGGGGCCATGAAGCACCTGCCAAGTGCTAAGACCTGAACATACCCAGAGTAGAGCTCACTGGTTTCAGCAAAAGTCACAGGGCCTGGGGGTAGGAGGGTGAAGAAAATGTATTTTAGTCAGCATACCACCACAGGTAGCCAAGGTGGCAGAATTTCCTTCCTTCTTTCCTGCCTGCCTGCCTTCCTTCCTTCCTTCCTTCCTTCCTTCCTGCCTTCCTTCCTTCCTTCCTGCCTTCCTTCCTTCCTGCCTGCCTTCCTGCCTCCCTCCCTCCCTTTCTTTCCTTCCCCTTTCTTTCCTTTCCTTTTCCTCTCCTTCCCCTCCCTTCCCTTTCCCTTCCCTTCCCTCCCCTTTCCTTTCCTTCTCTCCCCTTCCTCTTTTTTTTTCTTCCTCTTTTTTTTCCTTCCTTTTTGTGCTGGTATTAGGGTTCCAACTCAGGGCCTGGCACTGTCCATTAGTTTTTTGTTTGTTTGTTTGTGCCGGTCATGGGCCTTAAACTTTGGGTCTGGGCACTGTCCCTCAGCTCTTCAGCTCAAGGCTAGTGCTCTACTACTTGAGCCACAGCACCACTTCTGGCTTTTTCTGCTTATGTGGCACTGAGGAATCGAACCCAGGACCTCATGCATGCAAGGCAGGCACTCTATCATTGAGCCACTTTCCCAGCCCTGTCCATTAGTTTTTATTTTCAAGACTGGCATTCTATTTGAACCACACTTCCACTTCTGGCTTTTCACAGGTTAATTGGAGATGAGTTCTCCCAGCTTTGTCTGCCTGAACTAGATTTGAACCACAATCCTCAGATCTCACCCTCCTGAGTTGCTAGGATTACAAGTGTGAGCCAGCAGTGCCCAGCCTGAATTCCTTTTCTTACAGTCTAAGATGATGCACTGTAAGAGTTGGTACCAGGTGTGGTACCAACTTTGTTCTCTCATGTCTTTTCCTGTATCCTTGATATAGGAACACTACTTTGTATCAGATTATATTTAATTTTTTTTTTTTGAGTCCAGTAGTGGGGCCTGAACTCTGGGCCTGGGCGCTGTCCCTCAGCTCTTCAGCTCAAGGCTAGCGCTCTACCACTTGAGCCACAGCGTCACTTCTGGCTTTTTTCTTTTTGCTTATGTGGTGCTGAGGAATCGAACCCAGGGCCTCATGCATGCAAGGCAAGCGCTCTACCACTGAGCCACCTTCCCAGCCCCTGTATCAGATTATAACACTTATAACTTCATTCAATCTTAGTTACTCTGTTAGAGTCCTATTGGTAAATATTATACACATTTAGAAGGTAGGATTTCGATATTTAGATTTGGGGCTGGCACAGTTCCATCCATAACAGCATGCAGACATATAGTTTTGGCAGTGTTTTAGAGAAGCCTGTGGTATTATGGAAGTCTGAAGGGAGAAGTTTTGATTGTGTAGAAGGATGATGGATACTTTTCTATAATTTTCTTTAAGATACATTTTGTGCCAGGCACTGGTGGCTGTAATCCTAGCTATTCAGGTGGCTGAGATATTAGAATCAAGGTTCAAAGCCATTCAGGGCAGGAAATTCCATGAGACTCTTATCTCCAATTAACCACCAGAAAACTGGAAGTGGAGGTGTGGCTCAAAGTGGTAGAACACTAGCTTTGAGTGAAAGAACTCGAGTACAGCACCCAGGCCCTGAGTTAAAGCTCCATGACCAACAAACTAAAGTGTATTTTAGACTCAGCTCTTCATGACCCCCAGCCCTTTTTCCTCAGCCTCTCACAATAGGAAGGATTGTGATTTGAGGTCAGTGCAGGGAAAGGGTTTAGAGATACTATCACAACAGGGGGGAAAAAGCTAGACATGGCAGGAAGCACCTTTCATCTCAAATATGGCAGAAAATGTAAATAGGATTGTGGTCCAGACTAGACCAACCAAAAAGTGAGTGCGTACCTATAAAATAAGAACACATAGGGTTGGGAAAATGGATTAAATGGTAGAGCACCTGCCTCAAAAGCATTAAACCCAGAGTTCAATATCCAATACTCTTCCCCCCAAAACACACATAAAGTATCTTGGTAGGAGAATGGAGAGGAAGATCTTGAAGACAAGGAAGGTCTTGAAAAATAAAAGTGTCTTTGTTTCTGTTGCGGAAACCCAATCTCTGACACTGGGTCGTTTAGAAAATGCTGTTTCTAATCCTGCTACTATACTTGTCAAATGGTGGCCACTTTCCAAGCAGTGTATTCTTAGCTAAGCTCGAATTTCATGAATTGGACAAGTTGGAATTTGTGTGGGGGTCAGTATGGCAAGAGGAATCAAGAAAATTGTCATAAATACTTTACTCTTTAATCTGATTTCTGAGAATGTAGCAGGAATACATTCAGAAGAATAAAAGAAAACATGAAGAAAACAAGAAAGGATGTCAAAATTGTAAAAGTAATGAAAAGCCAAGCGCAACTATATAATTGAAATGTTCAAGAGTATTGTTTTATATGGCTCATAAATCCTATTTTAGCATGTCTTACTAATAAGGGCGATATGTTTATTGCTGGTGTGGTCAGACTTGAATTCTGTCATGGTGACAGCAACTTAGAGGTTTAGAAACATCTCAGCACTAACAAATAATGACAGACACTTAAACTGAGCCACCTCAGAATGGTCGCTATTCTCTACTTATTCCAAGGGAAAATAATTTTATTTATTATCTGTCTTTTTTATCTGATGGAAATCTTCAAAAAAAAATACAGAAAAGCACAAAGATGTTAAAACCACCCAAATATTTGTATCCCGCAGAGATGACTTCTGTCAATGTGTTGGCCTATAGTTTTGCATTCTTTTCTTTTTCTGTGAACATATTTACATATTTATAGTTTTATATCCCAGAGGATTGGAAATACGCTGAAATTATTTCATAAACTAGTGTTTTCTTTTGGTAGAAAGATGGGTGATAACACATTTTCTTTTAGGCATGTAGTGATGAGGCCTTCTTGAAAGAACTCTTTTCCAGGGGCCTGGAATTGAATCAAACAAATGCACTTACTGCTTTCCCTTCCTCTGCTGTAGAAATTGGTGTGTTAGCCAAAACATTCATTGACCAAGGCAAGCTCATCCCCGATGATGTCATGACTCGCCTGGCCCTTCATGAGCTGAAAAATCTCACCCAATATAACTGGCTGTTGGATGGTAAGTGTGGCCTGCAGAGCTTTTTAATTGCCTGGCAGGAGAATGAGTATTTGGGGGCTGTGGACAGTTGTTAACAATGCAAGCAAGGACCTGAGTTTTGTGCCTTTATCAGGCTCAGGTCTTGGGCCAATCACCTTCTTTTGAGCCTCGCTCTTTATCTCAAAGGAAAGAAGGAATGGCTTCTAGGTTCCTTCAGACGTGACTACATCCTTCTCCTACCCTCCCACTTTTGAGACTCTGTGTGTGTGTGTATCTGTGTGTGTGTGTGTGTGTGTGTGTATGTGTGTGTGCCTGTGTTGTGTCTGTGTGCCAATCTTGGGGCTTGAACTATCCCTGAGTTTTTTTGCTCAAGGTTAGTGCTCTACCACTTGAACTATCTGGCTTTTTGCAGGTCAATTGGAGATAAGAGTCTCCTACCCTTTACTGACTGGGGTGGCTTTGAACTATGATCCTCAGATTTCAGCCTCCTAAGTAGCTAGAATTACAGGCATGAGCCACTGGCACTCAGCTTAGATTATTTTATGATAAGGAAGGATTGCCACAAAAGAAGGAAGCTCCAATAGTAACTTAACAATAGTTGTAGGAGCCTTCCTCTACCACCTGTCAGTCATGGCGAACCCTTAAGAACAACTGTTTTTGTGTTAACAAACATTTCTTAAGTGTTACTTGGTTCATATGAGGAGAACACAAAAGAGATTAAAAATAAATAGGATTAGCATTTCCTCCAAAATTCAAGTTACAATGTAACATTCTGGTTTGGAAGTAGATAGTCTAGTCTTGCTGTTTCTGTTGGCTTTTCTCAAACTCCTATTTCTGCATATTCATGCACAAGCACTCAATACTGCCCGCACCCTCATCTGCCCTGATCACTTGCTTTATTCAAGAAGCTGTACTATTTTCTAATCGCACAAAGGTTCCAAATAGACCCCATTTGTACCAGGAAAGTGAAGGAGAGGATGAATGAAGGGGAATGGTTGGACAGAGTCTAGTTTGCTACTTGGAACTAGTTAGTATCAGGAAGAAGAAACTGATCAGGATTGCCCACAGAAAAGTCAACAGGAAAGAGCTGTTGACCACAGCTGCTGTCAATATTTGCACAAAATCTTGAGGACTCAGTTCTTTAAAAAAATTTAAATGTATATTTTTTTATTATAAAGATATTGTATAGAGGTTCCAGTTACATGAGCAAGGTAATGAGTCCATTTCCTATTGAGCATTGTTACCTCCTCTTTTGTTTTTCCCCTATCATCCCTTTTCCCCCCACCTCCCCTACTCCCCCCCTACCCTGGAAGTTGTAAAGTTTGTTCCAACATAGTGTCTTGTACATCTCATTGTTACAATGGGTCATCCTGTATCCTTATTTCAGCATTTTGTTATTTCCCTTCCCCTCCCCAAATTAGAAAAATGTAGATACAAGATGCAGGACACTAGAATCAAATACAGTGACAACAGGGGTTATACTGTGGGGGAAGAACCTACAAAGAAAAACAGAAAAGGGCTGGGAAGGTGGCTCAGTGGTAGAGTGTTTGCCTTGCATGCATGAGGCCCTGGGTTCGATTCCTCAGCACCACATAAGCCAGAAAAAACTGGAAGTGGCGCTGTGGCTCAAGTGGTAGGGCGCTAGCTTTGAGCTGAAGAGCTGAGGGTCAGCGCCCAGGCCCAGAGTTCAGGCCCCACGACTGACAAAACACCACCACCAACAAAAATCTCAGAAGTTCTTCAAAAAACATTTATGGACAGGCTTTGGTGTGCAGAGACTATGCTAAACACTGGATGCTGTCCGAACCCCATCTTCATATCCTCACCATACAATACTGACAGAATGCCTTCTGTGGGCCAAAAGCTGTTTTAGAACCTGAACCTCAGTGTGAACATAATCCTTGTGTTTGCCTTCTTTTGAGCCTTGTTCTTTATCTCAAAGATGAAGGCCCGTGGTGAAGTAGACCATGGCGGAAAGTGTGGTACAGCCATGCTGTTGACAGCATGGCAGCCAGGAAGCTGAGAAGAGACAGGAAGGCCTAGGGACGCAGATGTCTTTCCAAATTGTGCCTCCCAGTGGCCTACTTCCTCCAGCCAGGTTCCACCTTCTAATTAATGTGACCCAATCTATCAATGGGTTAATAGATGAACTCAGATCCTTCGTTATTCAATCATCTACTGATAGAGACCAAACTTTCAACTCATGAATTTTGAGAGACACTTGATATACAGACCATAAGATCTCTCTCTCTCTCTCTCTCTCACACACACACACACACAAACACACACACACACACACACACACATATACCACACACACACTCTTTACATTGTGCCTTTCCACTGAATTAAACTAGATTTTAACAGACTTGTCTCATGGAAATAAAAGATGCAGAAGCTTCCATTTTGTGTATGTGTCTGTCATATTTTAATCCCTTCTGAGGAACATTTGGGTAGCATCTGGCTTTTCACTATTTGGAATGATGCTGTAAAGAAAAATATCCTTCTATTTTTCTTGGTAGATGGTATTTTTGACTGATCTTTTTCCCCCCCTGGAAGTTTGGTTCTAAGTTTCTGAGTAGAACTAAATTGAAAACTCAGCCGTTACAAGCACAAGAGTTAAACAGACAATTTGTGTTCACATCCCAATAGCTTTGTGAGCTAGATAGAGCAAGGTTCTGATTCTTACTGTGCCTTTGTTTGCTCATTGGTAAAGCAGGAATAGAACTATTTCTCAGCTATTTTGAAAGAAATGATCTGTGTGTGTGTGTGTGTGTGTGTGTGTGTGTGTGTGTGTGTGTGTGTGTGTGTGTGTGTGTGTGTGTGTGTGTGTGTGTGTGTGTCTGAGAGGAGAGGGAGAGAGAGTTCTAGGGCTTGAACTCAGGGACTCACACTCTCCTGTACTTTTTTTCACTCAAGGCCGAGGCTCCACCATTTGATCCACATCTCTACTTTTGGCTTTTTTGGTGATTAATTGGAGATAAGAATCTCACAAACTTTTCCGTTTGGGCTGGCTTTAGACCTTGATCTTTAGATCTCAACCTCCTGAGTTGTTAGCATTACAGGCATGAGCCACTGACACCAGGGTAGAAATGATCCTTATAAAAATATTTGACACACAGATCCAGGCACGTGGAAAATACTTCCTAGATTTACCTATTATATCCCTTTTATTCTCATTGAATATAGTATAATTAAATTATCAGGGCCACTTACTTCATTGTAAAATTTTTAAATAAATGCTTGATTTGTTATTAAAATTTGGGTCTAAATAAGATTTTTTTTAACCAGTTATGGGGCTTGAACTCAGGGCCTGGATGCTGTCCCTGAGTCTCTTTGTGCTCAAGGCTAGCACTCTACCACTTCAGCCACAGCGCCACTTCTGCCTTTTTCTGTTTATGTGCTACTGAGGAATTGAACCCAAGGCTTCATGCATGTTAGGCAAGCACTCTACCACTAAGCCACATTCCCAGAAATAAGATTTTTATAGATTGAACTCTTCACAAGTATAAGCTTTCTTTGGAGTCTGTTTGCCCAACTCTAGATTTCTTGTCATTTTTATCATTATAAAACCTAAACCACAGGAAAAATTTTCTATATGTCAGTGTTAACTGTATATATATATATATATATATATATATATATATATATATATATATATGTATATGTATATATGTATATATATATACACACACATATATACATACATGTATATACATATATACTATACATACATATTTACACATATATACACATAGACATATATACATACATATATGCGAATACATATATATTTATGTATATATTATGTGTATATATGATGTATATATATACACATGATAAATATATATATTTAGTTCTAATGAATTACATATGTACAGTTACAAACTTTGTCTCCTTGGAAAAATATTTCTACTCATTTAAAATTTTCAGGACAATATAGCTTTAGACAACATTGCAAAGTAAAAAACACTGGGGATCAATTTTTTTTTTTTTTTTTGCCAGTAGTGGGTCTTGAACTCAGGATTTGGATGCTGTCCCAGAGCTATTTTGCTCAAGGCTAACATTCTACCACTTTGAGCCACAGTGCTGCTGCTTCTGATTTTCTGGTGGCTAATTGGAGATAAGAGTCTCACAGACTTTCCTGCCTGGGCTGGCTTTGAACCACGATCCTCAGATCTCAGCCTCCTGATTAGCTACGATTACTAACATGAGGCACTGGAACCTGGCTCAAAATATTATTTTATTTTTTTGTTGGTTGTGGGGCTTGAACTCAGGGCCTGGGTGCTGTCCTTGAGCTTTTCTGCCTAAGACTAGTACTCTACCATTTTAAGCCATAGCACCACTTCCACCAACATATTGTTTTAAATTCCCTGGTATACTTGTGTCCCTTTCTGGACTCATCAATCCGCTCTATTTGCCTTTCTCTGTACTGTTGATCCACACTGTTGAGTGTTCTGTATCTGGAATCCTTGTGGCCCTTGCACTCTGGGATTTTTGTGTAGATTCTACCAGTTGAACATTCTGAATCTGAAAATCTCAAATCCAAAAGGCACCAAAATCCAAAACTTTCTAAGCATTACTTGATTTCAGATTTGTTAAAAAATATTTTGATTAGGAACCCTCAAGTTGTATGAACTGATTTATCTGTTGTGACTTTTCTTCTGCTTAAATAGTTTTCTGTCATGTTTCCACAAACAGCCTTTGGAGATTATGGGAGCAGTTGATGAGTTCTGGTTTGTGTGTTTGTTTTGTGATAGCATCTCCCTGTGTAACCCAGACTGGCCTCATGCTCATGATCTTCCTGTCTCACTCACCACGAGCTGGCATTATCAGCCCAATCACCAAGCCTGACCTGAATCCAGTCTTGCTCAAAAGCAGGAAAAGTGTAAGTCCCAGTTAGATGGCAGGCAGGCAAGACGAATTCTCTGTGACTTGGAGGCTCTGATCTTCATTTTATTCAGGATTTCAAACTGTTTGGCTGAGACCCATCTGCAATAGAGAGGGCAAGACACATTAGTCCATCTACTCATGTAAGTTACTTTTACACAAAACCACACTCACATGCATGCACACCCAGAATAGTTGCTTAATTATCTGGGCATTCCATGACCTCATCACCAAGACAAGAAAAAAATAAAAGTCATAACTCATATACTAGAGTGGTGATCAGCCCATCTGGTGTTATAGTTTGGGATCAGTCTACCCAACATTAATTTGTTCTCCTTTCTCTCTTTCCATCTCCTTTTCCTTCTTTCATTGTCTTTCCTCCCTTTCTTCCTGTTTATTATTTATAAAGGTTTCCCAAGGACCCTTCCACAGGCAGAAGCCTTGGATAAAGCTTATCAAATAGACACAGTGATTAACTTGAATGTGCCTTTTGAGGTGATTAAGCAGCGCCTCACTGCCCGCTGGATTCATCCAGCCAGTGGCCGAGTCTACAACATAGAATTCAACCCTCCCAAAACTGTGGTGAGTAGTTGCAGTGGAACCAGCAGAGAGCAGATGGTTCACCCGGTCTCCTCGCCCTCACAGATTGAAGTTTGGTGAACAGGGACTTCTTTTTGAGAAAAACTTCAGAGGGTTTCTATTTTCAGGCTATGTCGTGGCACAGTGGCACGTCTAATTTACTTGGTGCCTTTGCAGCCACAGGGGTTTGCTACGCATTCAGAAGCGTTATGTAACGGATTTGTGGACTGGTCACCGCTTGGTATAACTACTTCAAGATGAAGGGAAAAGAAATGAAAACAAGTATCCTATTTGAGCCTGCAATGTCTTTCACAGGCTCCTTGTGTTGAGTCCTTGGTCTCCAGCCGGTGGCAGTATTTTGGGAGGTGGTGGCTGTATTTTGGGAGATGACAGTTCACCTTTGGAAGGTGGTGGAAACTCATAGGTGGATCCTAGCTAGAGGAAGTAGTCACTGTGGGGGGGGGGGGAGGGGAAGAGGGTAATATCTTTGAAGTTTATACCCGATCCTCGGTCCATCGCTTGCTCTCTGCTTTCTGTCTCCCAGGGGTAAAGAAATTGCTTTGCCACATGCCCCTGCTGCCCAAGCAATCCTAGACTGGAACCACTGAAACCTTGAGCCAAAATAAACAATTCTTCCTGTGAAGATGTTTTTCACAAGCCAGGCACTGGGGGCTCACGCCTGTAATCCTAGCTATTCAGGAGGCTGAGATCTGAGGATTGTGGTTTAAAGCCAGCAGGAGCAGGAGATTCATCTCTAAGTAACTACCAGGAAAAAAAAAAAAAGAAGTGGTTCAAAGTGGTAGAGCAATGGCCTTGGTCAAAAGAGCGCAGGGACAGTGCCTGGGCCTGAGTTCAAGTCCCATGACCAACTGGGGAAAAAAAAAAAGGATGTGTTTCTCAGATACTAATCAGGGAAGAGAAAATTAACACATTAAAAGTTTTGATTTCCTGGGCTGGGAAGGTAGCTCAGTGGTAGAGCGCTTGCCTTGCATGCCTGAGGCCCTGGGTTCGATTACTCAGCACCACATAAGCAAAAAGAGAAAAGCTGGAAGTGGTGCTGTGGCTCAAGTGGTAGAGTGCTAGCCTTGAGCTGAATAGCTGAGGGACAGCACCCAGGCCCAGAGTTCAGGCCCCACGACTGGACCCCCCAAAAAAAAAAATTTGGATTTCCTATTCCTTTATTCTGTGCTAGGGAATGAATGAGTTAAGAGCAGAGACACCGAGAACTGGACACTGGTTGACAGTTAAAATGATTGTTCTATAGCTGAGTCTTTATATATATATATATATATATATATAGAGAGAGAGAGAGAGAGAGAGAGAGACTGTATATAAAAATCATATGTATTTATATATACAAATAAATATATATTTATATTTTATATAGCTATCAATTATATAAAATGATAATGTAAATATATACAATATATTTACATGTATTTATGTTTACATATAACATATTTCTATATATTTCTATACATTTAGAGGCTATGTATCAATATATGTAAATATATGTATGTATTTACATGCATTTTTATTTAGAGGCTGGTTAGAAAACCTTTCTACTAGGAAGTGACTGATACTCCGTGTTAGTCTTTCTGTTACAGTAACATACAAGCAAGTCATAAGGTAAACGGTTTATTTGGACTCACAGTTTAGGATGTTCAACTCATGAGTTAGCTGTTGCTTTGGGGCCTGTGGTGAGGCAGTCTAGCATGGTGGGGGGTGGGTGACAGAGCAAAACCACTCACCTCTGATTGCAGAACCAAAAAATAGAGACAGGAGGCCAGGTCTGGTGGCTTGTACCTGAAATCCTAGCTATTTGAGTGGCAGAGATAGGAAGGAAGGCAGTTTGAAGCCAGTCCAGGCAAAAAAAGTGAGACTTTCTCTCAACCCACAAGCCAGGAATAGTAACGTATGCCTGTCATTTCAGCTGTGCAGGAAGTGAAAGTAGCAGGACTCTGGTCCAGAGTGACCAGAGCAGAAACTGATACTCTGCCTAAACAAATAGCTAAAGCAGCAAAGTTGTAAGAGTTGCGGCTCAAGTGATAGAGCACCAGCCTAGAGGCTGTTGAGTTCAAACCCCAGAACCACTGAGAAAGGGACCCTGTAGTCATAATCCCACAGTTCTCTTCAAGGGCACATCCCTAATAACCTAAGACTTTCTACCACCTTCCAATTGCTATATGGATGGAGAATCAAACTTTCAACAATACATAGGCTTTGGGGTGAGGCAGGGGTTGGAGGTGGGGGGGGAGGGGAGAAGGCAGTCATTCCAAATCTAAACTGTCTGTAACACTTATGGAAACGAGTCTAGGGTCCCCTGGCTCTGTAATGGATGATCTATTAGGGTTGGATTCTGTTTATTTGGGGTTGGTGTTTGCACAGAGAAGATGTTTAAAAAAAGAATTGAACTGCTTATAAAAATATCCTTCAAAGATATATTTGGTAGCAGTCTTGTGACTTCCATGTAGGGCATTGATGATCTGACGGGAGAGCCTCTGATTCAACGGGAGGATGATAAACCAGAGACAGTGGTCAAGAGACTGAAAGCTTACGAAGCCCTAACTGAGCCAGTCCTGGAGTATTACCAGTGAGTATTCTGCCTTTCTGAACTTCTCTTGCATATGATGAATTGCATGAGTTTACCATACTTGACAGCAAACATGTTGAAAAAAAAGAAAACCCAGAAAAACCCAACCAGTGCCAATTCCAATTGGTATACTAATAAAGGAAATTAGCTTATGCAATAAGGAAGACCAACAGGTAGCAGGGCTTCAAGATTTTGAGCAGTTTTGTCATTCACGTAGCTTTACCTGCCTTTGCATACTGGCTTTGTCCTCAGGCATCCTGCATGGTTGCAGATATTGCCAGGAATCATAGGGCTTCCTGTTTCATGAAGGGCCTGAGCAGTAACCTTTTACCTAATGGAGAGAAGGTCCAAGCGTAATGGAACTTACAATAGTTAGAGCCTGCCCTCCTGATCCCTGCACTGATCTGGGAGGGGTTACAAGGATTAGCCACACCCAGAGCTGGGACAAAGCCAGTCTCACTCTAATGCTGCCAGGTAGTAGAGATGGGGCTGGACTGAGTCTTGAGGCAAACCCAGTAATGCCCTCCACATGTCTCCACATGTGCCCATGAACATTCTTTAGCACAGAATCTCAAACGACGACCAACCCTTAGATCGTTTATTTGGCTACATAGGCTTTCCAAAGCTACTAGCCTAACACGATTTTGTCTGCTTTTCAAAGAATTCAAATCATACAACTAACTTGAGGACTATCTATATGGAGTTAATATTTGACTCAGGCTAACAAACCCTTGTTTCCTTACTTACCTCTTCTTCTTCTTTTCTCCTTCTCCTCTTCCTCCTTTTCCTCTTCCTCCTCCTCTGTTGTTGTTGGTTCTGGGGCTTGAATTCAGGGCCTGGGTGCTATCCTTGAGCTTCATTTACTTAAGGCTAGCGAGCACTCTTCCACTTAAGCCAGAGCTCCCTTTCTGGTCTTTTGGGGATGGTTTATTGGAGATAACAGTCTCAAGGACTTTCCTGCCTGGCCTGGCTTTGAACTGTGATCCTCAGTTCTCAGCCTTCTGAGTAGATCGGATTATGGGCATGAGCCTCCAGCACCCTGCTTTCAGCTCTTCTTCTAGAGCATGACTGCCTTTCCTTTCCTTTCATTCATTCACTTACTAAATAATGATTCAATAATGACAGTAGTGAGAATCAGAACACCCACGTTCAATTCCCAACTCACCACTTAATTAGTATGGCCTTCACCTCTTGCTTAACCTCTGCCCATTTTCTCCCATATGAAATGGAGAAATAGAGGCTTAAAAGTGAGCTAATATGGGTAGTTCTTAGGATTGCGCCTGGCATATAGTAAGCACTGAATAAATATTGGCAGTGATTATGGTGGTAGTTGTTATTGTAATTGGGATAAGTATACAATAAAAGCTGAAGCCAGAGTTCAAACTATTCTAATAGTTATTTCTAGAGAGATAAATTATACAAGTGTTGGTAATGCACTTTGTGGTTTGTATATAGATTATCAAATAATGTGATCCTGGGCAAAGTATTTGGCCTTGATGCCATAAATCCTTTATTTATAAAATCAGACATATTAAAGAGGACTGTGAAGGGATTGAAGTAAGAAAAGCTGTGGGAAGGCTCAAAACCACCTTCATGTCTAACTATCGCCCAGTGAGTGAGCCAGGCGCCGGTGGCTCAGACCTGTAATCCTAGCTACTCAGGAGGCTGAGATCTGAGGATCATGGTTCAAAGCCAGCTCAGGCAGGAAAGTGAGACTCTTTATCTCCAGTTAACCACCAAGAAACTAGAAGTGGCACAATGGCTCAAAGTAGTAGAGCACTAGTCTTGAGCCACAACCACCAACAACAACAACAATAAATCACCCAGTACACATGATTTGTTGACGTTGTGCCAATCCTTGGTACACACAGGCAATCAGACCCAGATCCCTCCAGGCTTTATGGAAAATTACCTTCTAGACAGGGGTAAGGCCAAGAGTTGAGTCAACACTATTTATCATGCAGTGCGATACACTGTTTATATTAATCAGGAACCTAATTTACACTAGCTTTAGCACAAAGGGGGATTTGTAAGTGATATAACTAAAAAGCTCAAAGGTAAATGGCTGGGTCCAGATATTGATAAAAAAATGACTTATTAAACCTCAGTCCCTCTTAGCTCCATCTTCCTGTATTGAGTTTGACGTGGCCTCCCTCTGACTGGGTTTTCCTCAACATGTCAGTTTACCTCCAAAGGAGTCACATTTGTCAGCAAAACTCCTAGGGTTCATTCTGATTAGCTGATTGTTTTGCCATTGAAGATGCAGGAGAGGAAGAGTCTCACTTGAACTTCATGGACTGAATCTGGTCAGGAAGTTGTTTAGTGAAAAGTATCCAGAATGTATTTTTGCTGAACAGATAACACCATGAATGCCAGGCTATGAACTAGACACAATCCCAGCAGGGGTTAGTGTCGCCTAGGAGGTTGGGGAGGGCTACATTAATGAATGACTCAGTGGTAGAGTACTTGCCTAGCACACATGAGGCCCTGGGATCGATTCCTCAGTACCACCTAAGCAGAAAAAGCCAGAAGTGGTGTGGCTCAAGTGGTAGAACGCTAGCCTTGAGCTGAAAAGCTGAGGGACAGTGCCTAGGTCCAGAGTTCAGGCCCCACAACCGACAAAAAACAAACAAACAAAACTTTTTCGGCAGTACTCAGTGTCTCTAGCTGGCTAGCCAGGTGCTCTACCACTTGAACCCCATCCCTGTCCCTTGGTTGGGTCCTTCTCTTAAGAAATATCCCAGTCATTGTTTCTAGAGTTGTTTTCTACTACTTCTTGCCATTAATTCAAGCTTTTCTTACGAAGTTCTCACACCTAGAACTAAGCTGCATTTGTACAAAAACAAACAACCCCCCCCCCAAAAAAAAAAGACCTTAGTGATAGCATTGTTATTAAACCATGCTGAGTTATATAACTTCTCAGATGTGGGCCATTTTAGAGTGTGATCAGTTTGTGTTTACAATGATGCTCTTATTCTTTGGAGGTGGCTCTAGTTTATGACACAGAAACAAAATTGACAAATGCCCGCTCCAAGTTACAGCTTCAAGGTTGACTGGTCGCTAGAGTTCTAGCCTCAGTTATATACCCCTTGTGACCCTAGCTCAATGCTAAATGATGCCAAGAGGGTAGCTAGTTAACAGCTGTTAACTAGTTCTCCTGAAAGCTTCCCTAGCTGCCTGGGGATTTTAGAAGCTGAAGGACTGTTATTAGACAAAGAATGCTGCATTGCATCATTTCTTTCCCCAACAGATATTTCTTACTAAGAAACCAGTGAGTATTATTTAACTGTGGCAAATTTTATAAGGCATCAGGAAAAGAATCCCTTTATTTCTAGAGAAATTTATGAAAACCTAAGAATAGTTGCAAGGTAAGACTGATCCTGTTTTTAGAAAGTTAAAAGTTCTGGGGGGGCGGGAGGAGGCTTGGAAGGGATGGGAAGGAGAAACAAAGGAGGAGGCTACAATGCTTGACAAGAAATGTACTCATTATCTTGCCCATGTAATTGTAACCCCTCTGTACAGTTTTTTCACAATAAAAAAAAAGAAAGTTAAAAGTTCTTCAGATATGTTTCATGCAGCCCTTAAGAGGGACAATTGTACACATACACACACACACACACACACACACACACACACACACACACACACACACACACACACACACACACACACACACACAGTCAATGCTGTGGCTTGAACTGAGGTCTTTGCACTGTCTTGGTTGGCTTTAGATATAAAACTCATCCAGTCATCTTTTTTTCTCCCAGGTTGGCTTTGAATTGCAATCCTCAGATGTCAGCCTCCAGATTACTAGGATTACAGGCATGAGCCACTAGTGCCTGACTTCTTGTGGCCTTTAAGGCATATGGCTAAGCTCAGGAATGTGCATGGGATGGAAAGGCAGGGTTCGCAGGGGTGCAGAATCTCTGGAGGGGTCTGTGTGCCTTGAAAGGCAATCCCAGGATTCTATCCTATTCTTTATCCTATTAACCTGCCAGAAACAGAAATAAACAGGGCAGGCTTTGGTTGCTGGTCTGGTGACAAGCCACACAAATGTGCTGGGGAAGACATGGAGAGACTTAATAGGCAAAAAACAAAACAAAACGAAAAACAAAAACACAAGCAAACCAATACTTTCTATTGCTCTTCCTGTCAAAATTCAGAAGGATAGAATAGAGGGGAAGAAAATAAACCTAGATTTAAAAAAAAAAAGGAAACAATGAAATAGTAGTTCTTTTTGCAAGATATAAGTGGACATTACATCTTCTTGCAAGATATAAGTAGACAAGTCAAAGTGGGTAAGTCTAGCATCTGACATCTACTTCCAATTTGGTGGTTTGGGCTAAGTCATGTTATGAGATAATTTGAACAGTAAAATAAGAATATTTGGGCTTTTGAAAGAACTGAGATGTAAAGCATTTCACATGGGTTTAACACACAGTACATTCTCAACAAATGACCAAGGCTATTATTTTTCAGTGCACATGTCTATAAACCATGAGGCAAAACTAAAAGTAAGAATCTAACATTCCTAATGCCAACCAAGAAAAACATCAAGAATTAAGAGAATACACATGCCACTAGAAAAAGTAGGTAGACTTTGTAATTAAGGAAGCCTGGGAAAGGCTGGGAAATATTTCCTTGACATAGACATTAATCAAAATTAGTACACTAATAGCAAAGAGCTATGCTTCTAAGACCCTAAGTCTTTTTTCCTTCCTTCCTTCCTTCCTTCCTTCCTTCCTTCCTTCCTTCCTTCCTTCCTTCCTTCCTTCCTTCCTTCCTTCCTTCCTTTCCTTCCTTCCTTCCTTTTCCTTTTTGCAGAAAATCTTTACAGAGAAAGAAAAAGCTCATTAGGAAAACTGAGACATGTTCTATAATAATAACATTACTGTTCTGTCTTGTTTTTCATCCTTAGGAAAAAAGGGGTATTGGAAACATTTTCTGGAACAGAAACGAATAAGATCTGGCCCTATGTATATGCTTTCCTGCAAACGAAAGTTCCACAAACCAACCAGAAAGCCTCGGTTACTCCCTGAGGAGAAAGGGCTAACTAGGAGTAACCAGAACCTTCATCTGCATTTAACAGCTCCCTTCCCCAAGCCTCAGCATCTTCTTTGAAAATCATGTTTTACTTCTTCTACTGATCTTTATTCTGGATACTACTGTGGATGTGCCAAATGAGTCAAGTTTTGAAGTTGCCCTTCTGAAACCATCTATGTTTTAGCCAGTTATCTATTAAGGGTGTACAATGAAAAAAATGTCAGAGATGTTGACTTTTTAAAAAAAAAAGTAAAAGAATTGTTAGTAATCTTTCTGTTCTCTAAAAGAAGTGGTTGGTAAAATTATGATGTTTTTTTTTTTTCTAGAAATGTTTTTTAAAAACTACATGTCATTTGAGGGAAAATATCCCATCAGTGGTTTTTGCATAGATTAAATGTAAAAAACATGTTTTTCTAGTCCCATGGGGTGGGGTCTTGTGAAACACTATATAATATCGCAGAGAAAAATGCAACTGAACTTATTAGATATGTTGCAGGATGAAGACTCACTGCTGCCTTTCTATTAAAAAACAAAAAAGCAAAGCCACATGTTAGACATACTGTTTATTCAGAATTTTCAATTTGCTAAAAAAATCAATTTATATATATAAGAAAACATTAGTGTAGCATATTTTTTTTTCTTGTGAAAATGTGTATCACAGGATACATCAGAAATTGACATTATAAATGTTTAAATGAAAACCAACACTGAATCACTTTTCAGTGGACAATATAATAAGGTCTTAGATTTTCAGTTGTTATTCAGGTTAAGAGATACTTGTTTTTTTTTCTTCCCTCAAACATACAGTCTGCCTTGAGAAACAAGTTATAGTAAAAAGAGGAAAGACTTAGACAAAGCCCATGTTGCTATGTATAAGCTGATACTTGCTATTATTTACCTCTGTCCCCACACCCTTGGAGACAAGGTCTCACTTTCAGTCCAAGGTGGCCTTGAATTGTGATCCTCCTGCCTTAGCTTCCTAAATGCTAGATTACAGCAGATATACTCCAGTATGCCCAACAACTGCCACCCTGTTAAAGGGGAAAAAGCTCTGCTGGTGTTATCTAGCAGTGTTTTGTTTTGTGGTGCTGAGGATCAAAGCCAAGGCCTTGTGCATACTAGGCAAGTGCTCTTATCACTGAGCTACATACTTTTTGTCCTCTTTTTTTTTTCTTTTTTGGGTCAGTCGTGGGGCTTGAACTCTGGGCTTGGGCGCTGTCCCTCAGCTCTTCAGCTCAAGGCAAGTGCTCTACCCCTTGAGCCACAGAACCACTTCCAAGCTACATACATTTTGTGTGTGCCAATAATAAGGCTTGAACTCAAGGCCTGGCCACTGTCCCTGAGCATAGTGCCCAAGTCTTTAGCATCCTACCACTTGAGCCACAGCTCTACTTCTGGGCTTTCTGGTGGTTTACTGGAGATAAGAGTCTCACTGACTCTCCTGCTTCAAACTATGATCCTTAGCTCTCAGCCTCCAGAGTGGCAAGGATTATAGGCATAAACCACCAATGTCCAGCTCTCCCCTTGTTTTTGAGACAGGATCTCACTATGTAGCTCAGTCTGGCCTTGATCTCCTTGAGATGCTTCTGTCTCAGCCTCCAGAGGGCTGGGATTATAGGCATGCACCACCACACCCTGAGAATCCATTTTTAAAACCTAAACAATTTTAAGATTCCTTAGTGAGGAAATAAGGTTGCCTTCTTTTGTACTGTGGCCTAGAAGGCCAAGGGGAAAACCCAACTATATCCACCTATAGCTTCCAGGAGATATGTGTTCTTCCTTGGTGCTAAATCAAATGAATCCAGCCCTTAGACAAACTATTACAACCTTTAGAAATTTGCAAGCCAGTGGTTTAGGGAGAACAGAAGGAATATATGAACTTACTTTCCTGTCTTTTGATTTTTTAAAATTCTTTGTTGATCTTTCAAAATAGATCAGATTTTAAAGAATTAAAGTGAATATTCTTTATAACTTTCTTAATGCCTTATGTGCCATCCAAAAACGTTGTTAACTGCCTAAACTTACCATTTATCACTAGGTTAGGCATATTTTAATTTCTATTAGAATGTAATACACTGAAATGTCAGCACTGTGGCTTCCACTTTGTCAACGGTCCTTCCCAGAGCCCATTCCACTTCATCTTCCTTTCTGTTGTGCCGACAGTCTCGTTGGCTTCATTCTAATAAACTATCTTAAAACAGTACCTAGGTTGGTTTTATTTATACCTTTATCGCCACCTAGTCTTGTAGTCTGGCTTTTACATCTTTAGGAGACACGGAAAACAAGGGGAGTTGAAGAACATGCTATGAAAACCTGAAATCGGGCTGGGAAGGTGGCTCAGTGGTAGAGCACTTGCCTTGCATGCGTGAGGCCCTGGGTTCGATTCCTCAGCACCACATAGGCAGAAAAAAAAAGCTGGAAGTGGTTCTGTGGCTCAATTGGTAGAGCGCTAGCCTTGAGCTGAAGAGCTGAGGGACAGCGCCCAGGCCGAGTGCAGGCCCACGACCGGACCAAAAAAACAAAAAAAAAACAAAAAAAAAACAAACCAAATAAACCTGCAATCACTCCCTCCCCATCCCCCAAACACTTAACTAAATACATTCATTACTTTGAGAAAGGTATAGGAATTTTCTTGAAAGTTTACAAAAATTTTATTTTAAACAAGGGTTTTAGTATAACAAGGTAAAATATACTAAGGGGAATTCAAGATTCTGGAAAGATGGATTCATGAGCATTACAGGCTCAGGCTCACATTTATAATTTAGATACTCAGGAGGCTGAGATCTGAGGAACCAGCCCAGAGGAGAGTCCGTGAGGCTCTTATCTCCAATGAAGCATCAAAAAAGCCAGAACTAAAGATGTGGCTCAAATGGTAGAGTACTAACCTTGGGTAAAAAAGATAAGATACAACACCCAGGCCTAAGTTCAAGCCCTAGTATAGTATTAGCACACAAACACAATTAATTTAAAAGTGAGGATTTCTGTGCCACATGGAAATGTCTAGATGGATGCCCTGGCTGGAACTATTGGGCTTTAGTTAAAAACTACTGAGAAGAGTACCTCAAATCACTGCTTCTGAAGTAGCACAATTATGCAGATCCTGAACTGGCTCAGATTACTAAATCCAAACACATGGCCACCTCAGCCATGTAATGTATATGTGTAAATATAAACATGTGTTTATACATATGCCATTGTGTGTGTATATACATATATATATACACACACATATATACATATGTACGTATATACACACACAATGGTATTCCAGCAAAATATTTTGGAACCTAGAACGAAACAATAAAGCAGTATAATTACAGACCTTATATTTATGTTACATTGCTACTCTAGTTGTAACCAATGGCAACAACAGTAACAACTTTAAATTGTCTTTTCATTGACCAAAAAAAAAAACCCACTGATTAAAAAAACTGTAGAAAAAGCTTTCAGATTTTTTTTTAGAAGTTATTATTTTGAAAAAGTTTTTAAGACTTTAAATACTTCAGCTGTGCACAAAAGCTCTGGTAAAAATCAGTATATAGTCTCAAACCCATACTTTTTTTTAAAAAGCAAATTATGAGTTTTTCCATTTTCTAGCGGAGTGAAGTTCAAGTGTCATGTCAAAGTGTCAAGCTAGTGTTGTCTTGTTTCCCCCAAGCATTACAAGTAAGGTTTGGAAGAGTAAACAGCATAAAGAGTAACATCATGGTCATTGTTGAAGGAAACCAAGTGAAAGATGTGGGAAGTTTTAAAATCACTTTCACTTATGGCTGGCATTCTACCATTTGAGCCACAAATTAAAGTCATTTTCTATAATTTAGAAAAGACTAAACTTCAAGTGTAATTCAATATTTTTCAACTTCATTATTAGATAGTAAGCAAGTCATAAGTCTTTATTCATCTTTATATCCCCCACCCACTAACATATCATAAGCAACAAACACTTGTTAGATGAACTTGTTGGAAGACCTCTGCATGTCAACTAGATGGGAAGAGATGCACAAGAAATAGTTACTAAAGCATGTATGGCAAAAGTGACTCAACACAGACAACTACCATTTCTGTGCCAGCCCAACTTAAGAACTGAAATACGGAAGTTACTATTTTTCTGAAAATAGACCAAAGTTAACTTAAGGATGAATCACTTTGCCTAAACCTAAAATCAATTTTTTTTTGGGGGGTGGGGATCAGTCATGGGGCTTGAACTCAGGGCCTGCTGTCCCCGAGTCTCTTTGTGCTCAAGGCTAGTAGTCCTCTACCACTTTGAGCCACAGCAATACTTCCAGTCTCCTGGTGGTTAACTGGAAATAAGTCTCATGGCCATTCCTAGCCCAGGCTCTGAGGAGTTAGGATTACAGGCCTGAGCCACCAGTGCCCAGCTTACACTCAACTGTTTTATCCGATAAGAAAATCTACATATTAAAACAGATGCCTGTGTTTTAGATAGCTTGGTAGTTCACTTTTAAAGGATAATAGAAATGTTATCTGGGGGCTGGGAAGGTGGCTCAGTGGTAGAGTGCTTGCTTTGCATGAGGTCCTGGGTTCGATTCCTCAGCACCACATAAGCAAAAAAAGAAAAAAAGCTGGAAGTGGTGCTGTGGCTCAAGTGGTAGAGCGCTAGCCTTGAGCTGAAGAGCTGAGGGACAGTGCCCAGGCCCAGAGTTCAGGCCCCACGACCGGACCCCCCCCCCCCAAAAAAAAAAGGTTATCTGAAAAAGAGAAAGCTGAAGAAGCTAAGAAAATAGCTCACTAGACATTTCAAACAACTATTAAATGCTCTTCATCTCCTTAATAGTATTTCTAATCATCATTAATCTCTATTGCCCTTAACAGCATGACACTGAATTAACATTCTAAATGGGGTAATAGCTATTTCACTTAAAAAAAATCTTATAAGATGAATTTTATCAAGTAAAGCAAGTATCTTTGCTGAATGAAAAATCTTTGCTATTAAAATATTCATCAGGTTGAACTTTCCATGGTTTCTTTCGTCAAGAGAAATTTTGTAAATTGAAATATAAGAGAACCACTTACTCAGTCTACTCTTTAAAAAAATAGAATTTCTTTTTAAAACAGGAGTGACCTCTCAAGCCCAAATGGGCACTTTTAGAATAAAGAAAAATAAGAATGTCAATTTATTGTCCTAAAGTACTGCTAATTGTGTAAAAATTATAGTGTAAAGGTGCAAATGCAAATATGGCATTACTCAGTTGTTCTCCAAACAAACCCAATCACACTTTCACACATTTGAAACATGAAACACTTCCTTTTAAAGTGAAAATAAGTTATCTTACATTCTGAAGAACAGTTTTTGTATCTTAAAAAACAAAAACTTTAATTTAGGAACTGTGTATCATTGTTTGCTAGAACTTTTTCTCATGCTGGTCTTCAGCCAGTACTAACTCAAAAACAAAATGAGTATCAAAAAAGCAATGTAGATGATCACAGGTAAGACTTATGAAAAAGTGAAGTTGAAGGCATAGAAAACGAAGTTTCAAGTAACATTTCTGTGAAACCAGGGATTTTGTTCTTTTGCTCATTCTCACCATGTAGTTCACAGGGTAAAAGGAGAGTGGTCCAGAATGAAGGGGTGGGGGGCGCAGGATGGGGAGGGAAGGAGGGTAAAGAAAAAACAATGACTAGGTCACTGGTTAAAAACAAATTGCAGGCTGATGAATACTATGATATAAATTAGTCAAACATTTTATTATAGAGTATATATATTTATATCAAAAGCACAACAAAGACTTTTATTCTGAAAACCAAGAAGATTGCAACATTACAGAAGCATGATTCCATAATTCCAGTCCATTTCTACAGATAGCTATTAAGTGCCTAATCACCTCCGTGAAAACAAGGATGAGGCCAAAGTCACAGGTGTGAGCCCCCTGTGGGTTGCTCAGCTTTACCTGGGTTCTCAAATTGAGCATGTATTCCCAGTTACAGTAAGCCATCTTCCAAATGTTTGCTACTATTCTCAATGGATACTGAGGCAAAGACTACACCCCAAAACAATCAAAGCTCATATTCTTGTGAATCAGATTAATCCTCAAATAATAAGGATTGCATAATTAGCACTGTCATCAGAATCTAAGCAAGATGAATCATCAAAGATCTGGGTATGTCTGTAGTAAATTATATAGGAAGCAATTAAGCTCAGGGACATTCTATGGTAACTGAGCTAAGGAAAAAAATAATAGTAAAAACCATCAACCGTCATTACTAGGAAGGGTCACCATCCAATTCTTAGAAATGAGTCGTTGCTCATGGCAGTTGGTTCTACCAAACATCTCAAGGCTATAGTAGAGTGAAATGTACAACAACCATAATTTTAAAAATCACATTATTTTTCCTGTTTGTTCTTACAGGCCGTTAGGACTCTTTTCAAACTTACTCCCTGAGAGATCCCAGACTATGTCAAGTAATTAAAAGTGAGCTTGAAGTTTATCTTGTTAAAAACAAACAAAAAAACCCAACAACAAAACTATGGGCTCATCAGTGTTTTTTTAATCACTAACTTTAAAAAGTCAACATGGAAAGATAAACTTCTAAAGAATAGTTTTAAGAATATTTGGGGGAGGGGGGTAAATGTATTTTTTTAAAATCAAATTGTTGTATTCTCCAAGTTTCTTTAAAAGTCAAGGATTTAACTGATGGTGCCGAAAATATAAATGCAATTTAAGAAGAAAGACTTAAAGTTTATGCCACCCAGATTATTGAGTAAAGTAGATTACCAACTACTGATTTATTGCTTTTAATATGCTGAAACACCAGATTTGACAGCTAAACTTAGCAGTGGGATACAAATGTGTTTTTTCTGTTTTTGTAGAGCAGGGCATATGCATATCCATATAAAAAGGACTATGAAGCAGATGCCTCCTCAAATCAACCAGTTCTTGTAAACATTGCGCTTGTGCAGATTTTTCATACTTTGATTCCAAAATTGCTAATAATTAAAGGCAACTTAGTAGCGGGGGAGAACAGTCCAGTTTGACTTCCTGCAACATCTAGTACCACTCTTCCCTTCAGAAACAAAACAAAACAAAAAACCTAGCAGCACATAAAAAAAAGTTACAAAACATTTCAGTACTTTTTTCCCTCGCATCAAAAACCGAACAAAAATAAAGTGCAGCACCCATAAAAGTGTCAAGAAAATAGCCAAGTTCTTCCTTTCTTGTAACAAAATAGCACTTGGCCTCAGCAGTCTTAAGGAAATTATACAGTGTCCATCATTTTAGGTTCCTCATCTTCTTTATGTACCACTGAGTTTAAACTGCAAAGAGCTGTATTGATAGAATACTGAAGAGAATCTGGATTCTGGGGAGAAAGGAAAAGGTAGTAGATAAAGAACACGTGATAACCAGTTTTATGCCAGCACATGTAAGACGTATTTGGCTCAATTCTCTGTTTCTCTATGGCACAGCAGATTAGAAAAGAAGATGAACTTTGGAGTAAGACTTTGGTTGAAACCCAAAATACTGAAATGAATATTTAGCACAAAACCCTAAATATTCTGTTATATTATCCTGTTCCAAAAAGCAGTATTAAGAACTTTTCTGACACTTCAGGCCAAATTCAGAACAGAACTCACAATTATTCTGTTATGACTGGGCTCCATTTTTCTGTGGCAAACTTACAAGTTCTAAGAGCTGGCTGAGGCGATTCTCTACAACTCACTCACCCACCAGTGTCATGGAAACATTTGAATAGCAAAAGGCAATCAATATCCCTAAGTGATTAAATTATTGACTGTTCCATACTCATCCAGTCCATTCCTTTACCCTCTTCCCATCCTCCCTCCCTCCCATTCCCTCTCTCTCTCAGCTTTTTTTTTTTCCCCAAGTAAAGTCTCATAATTTACACAGAGCTGGCCTTAGACCTTGATCCTCCTACCTAAGCCTAAGCTGTCCCACAGGATGACATAGAACTAAAGGCTCTATTTTTGTTGTTGTTGGTCCTGGTGCTTGAACTAAAGAGCCAGGGGCCCTGTCCTGAGCCATTTGGCTCAAGGCTAGTGCTCTACCACTTTCAGCTACAGCACCACTTCCATTTCTGGTACTTAACTGGAGATAACAGTCTCAGGCCTGGTCCTCCCCAGCTGTCTTCAAACCTCTCTTCCAAGCTCTAAATGCTTTATTTTTTTATGTAAGAATATTGAAGATGATGACATGTTTTACATTTAAGAAGAATAGTCCAAACTGGGCACTGGTGGCTCAAACCTATAATCCTATCTACTCAGGAGGCTGAGATCTGAGTTGTGGTTTGAAGCCAGCCCAGGCAGAGAAATCCCCAGGAAAACTCTTAACTTCAATTAAGCACTCAAACACCAAAAGTGGAACTGTGGTTCAAGTGGTAGAGTGCTAGCCTTGAGCACAAAGAGGTTCAGGGACAGGGCCCAGGTAGTTCAAGTCCCACAAAAGAGAGAGGAGAGAGAGAGAGAGAGAGAGAGAGAGAGGGAGGGAGGGAGGGAGGGAGGGAGAGAGAGAGAAGGAGAGAGAGAGGGAGAGAGAGAGGGAGAGAGAGAGGGAGGGAGGGAGAGAGAGAGAGAGGGAGAGAGGGAGGGAGAGAGGGAGAGGGAGAGGGAGGGAGGGAGGGAGGGAGAGAGGGAGAGAGAGGGAGAGAGAGAGGGAGAGAGGGAGAGAGAGGGAGAGAGAGAGGGAGAGAGGGAGAGGGAGAGAGAGAGAGAAAGAGAGAGAAAGGAGAAAGGGAGAGAGGGAGGGAGGGGGGAGAGGAGAGGAGGAGGGAGGGGGGAGGACGGGGGAAGATAGAGAGTAGAGAGGAGAGAGAGAGAGAGAGAGAGATCCAAAAGAACAAAAACATGGGCTGAGAAGGTGGCTCAGTGGTAGAGTGCTTGCCTTGCATGCATGAAGCCCTGGGTTCAATTCCTCAACAACACAGAAACAGAAAAAGCCGGAAGCAGCACTGTGGCTCAAGCGCTAGAACGCTAGCCTTGAAGTTCAGGCCCCACAATTGACAAAAAAAAAAGAAAAAGAACAAAATGTGAACTATTATTTATAAAATATTTATTTTTCCAACTTACCTGTGGTAAGGATTCTATAGATCCAACACAAGACTGGAGAACATGATTCTGAACTGTCATAGGTTGAAAACTTTCTGATTGAGGATGTCTTACTCTTGACTTGAAAGCTTCAAGCTCATTTTTGAATGCTTCAAAGTATCCTTCTTCCTCTGCCTACAATATACAGAACAACAACTGTCACAACTTTCAGACTACACAGTTAATTCACTTGGGTTTTGTTGCTGTGGTTGTGCTCTACTACTGAGCTACACACTTGAGTCTGAAAACAACTTGTTCTATGTATCAATATTAATGACTGGTTTGTTCCATTTTTTTCTGCTTCAGTGAAACAAACAACGCTTCCCTATACACACACACAAGTATGACAAAACAAATATAGGCTTTATCAGTGTGTCCTTGTTTTATCTGGATCCTTCATGGAATTAAAAAAAAAAAAGCCTTTCACCTCTCCACTGCTAACCAAGGGATATTCTTATAATAGCTCTTTCAATTAATGAGACAATATTACCTAATAGTTTCTACTAGTTTGAAAATCAAAGAAAATTAACATTCAGCTTCACTCTAGGAACATCTTAGTATTTCACTTAAGCAAGTATCTACTTTTCAACATGATGGAAAGAAAAAAGTATGATTTAAATTTGGTGGAAGGGAATTTGTAGGCATCCAATGATTTATAAGTAGAACTCTTAATAAACAGGACACCCTATTGCCAATAGCCTCCATTTATATTTCTTTTGCAAATAAAGAAATGACAATGTTTTAAATTTAAGTGGTAGATAGTCATATGGGAGTTTAGAACTTGGTTAAACCCATTGATTAGCCTCAAAATCTATATGTATCATTGCCTATTATGTAATCTAAGCAGTAGTCTGTGTTGCCACCCTATGGTTAGGAATTTAGGAAACATTTCCTTGATTATATTTTAGCATCTTTATTAATTTATAGTACGAGTCTGAACACAAGAGAAGCTGGCCCTCACATCTAAACATAAATTTTCTGAAAATCAAGCAACACAACTGTGACTTAACTGCAAATTTAGGCCAAGAGGTTTAAATAACTGGATTTTATTAGTAATGTAGTGCTTAATTTCTGTAAGCCAATTTCCTCACCTACAAAATAACTGATGCAAATCCTCATGAAACATCAAAAGGACTCAATAAGTTAATCTATATAATGTGCTGACACAAACAATGCCTAACACAGAGCACCTTGTGAATATTATTGCTTAGCTTTTTTTAGTTATTAAGAACACTGTTGACTAAAGGGTTTTGTGCCTCTTAGTTCTATTTTGTCAAAGTAAATCTGAAAGTATAGGTTAGCCATGGTCCATCATCTTATGAAATAACAGTCTAAACACAACCATTAATATACGATGAAAAAGAAAGTATAGTTTACTGTTTCTCTGTGTCAAGTAAAAATTTAGACCAGTTAATATACTCTTAGTTAGGACGCCAGCTTAATTATTTCCTCATTTAAACTATTATGTGAAAAAAGAAAAAACCTCCATTATTTTAGGAAATTTTCCTATTTCCTACTTCAGAAGAGTTCAGGACTATGTGGTAATATTGCTACCACCTTGATCATTTTTTTACATTTAAAAACAGAATTATGATGCTAGGCACTGGTGGCTCACCAAAAAAAAAATCCTCAAATCTAAGATTATAGGCATAAGCCATAGGCATGCAGCTATAAATTATATACGTACACACATATATATGCATACATATATATACATGTATATGTATGTATATGTGTATATATAGCCCTAACCTCCAAAAATGTACTGAGTTTGCCCTCAGGGTAAACTCTCTCCCTCATTTCTCCTCTCTTGCTCTCCCCTCCCACCTCACCCTCTAGTCTCTCTTTTTCCTCTTTGTTTGTGTGTGTAGGTACTGGGGCTTGAGCTCAGGGCCTGGACTCTGTTCCTGGACACTCTATCACTTAAGCTATACCTCTACTTCTGTCTTTCTTCTGGTTGAAGTGTTTCATGGACTTTACTGCCTATGCTGGCTTCAAACTGTATCATCTGTCTGTATCTCCCTCTTTCCTTTCCTCCCTTCCTTCTTTCTTTCTCATTTCTTTCTTCCTTCTTTTATATTCTTTTTTGTGCCAGTCAGTCCTGGCGCTTGAGTTCAGGGCCTGAGGCTAGAGCTCTAACACTTGAGCCACAGCCCTACTTTCAACTTTTTGATGGTAAAATGGAAATTTGGTAGTTAAACAGAAGACTCGTTATGGACTTCGCTGCCTAGGCTCGCTTCAAACCACAGTTCTCAGATCTCAGCCTCCTGAGTAACTAAGATTACAGGCATGACCTATAGGGTCTCAGCTTTTTATCTGCTGGTACCAAAGTTTAAATTCAGGGCCTTATGTTTGATCAGCTTGCAAACCAATTCTTGCTCAGTTGGCACTCTCCCACTTGAGCCATGCCTCTAGTTTGCTTTCTGTTGGTTATTTTTTAGATACAGTCTCTTGAACTTTTTGGCTCAAGCTGGCTTCTAACCAAGATTCTCTGATCTCAGCCTGCTAAATAGCAAAGTTATAGAAGTCAGCCTTTTCAGCCTTCCTTGTAGAGAATATCAAAGCCTGAGCTATGGTCTAACCGTCCCATGTAATAGGATCAAGTGACTACTTACTTTGGCTTTCTGGAAAAACAAACGAAAACACCCTCTTGGATCCACATTACAGTTTTTGGCCATTTCCATAATAAACTGCATTACAACAGCTTGATGGGCTATTTGTTCCATTAGAGCCCCTTTCTGAAAGTAAATACATTAAAGTTACAAGAAATACTTCTAGATATATGCAAATTTTGATTTTACCCTCTTTACTTATTAAGTCAACTATATGGACTCATAAAAAATTTTGTTTCTATTTTTATGTGAATCAGAAAAGGTAATGGGGAAATCATGCTATTAGAGTGATTTAATACTGTGATTGTTACTACTTGGGATTTTATTAATTATGGTTCTGGTGTTTGGACTCAGGGCCATGCGCTTGCTAGGCAAGTGCTCTACCATTTGAGCCACACCTGCAGCCCACATTTTGAGGACATATGTGTGTGTGTGTGTGTGAGAGAGAGAGAGAGAGAGAGAGAGAGAGAGAGAGAGAGAGAGAGAGAGAGAGAGAGAGAGAGAGAGGGAGGGAGGGAGAGGAAGAGGAAGAGGGAGAGGGAGAGGGAGGAGAGAGGGAGAGAGAGAGAAAGAAAGAAAGACAGAGAGAGACAGAGAGAGACAGAGACAGAGAGACAGAGAGAGAGAATACTTTGGGGCTTGAATTCAGGATCTGGGAGCTATCCCTAAACTTTTTTGCTCATGGCTAGCACTCTACCACTTGAGCTATAGCTCTACTTCAACATTTTTGGTGATTAATCAGAGACAAGAGTTTCACTTTGAACCACAATCTTCCGATCTCAGCCTCCTGAGTAGTTAGGATTACAAGGAGTGAGCCACTGGGGCCCAGCTCACATTTTGGATTTTTAAAACATTACTGTCTAGTATAAAAAAGAAAAAAGGATTACAGTATATGAGAATTGGGAAATAGAAAAAAAAGTACATTAGAAAATTCTCAATATGCTACCTGAAAAACTAAAAATGTCACTACCTTAAACAAGTCTGAAAACTACACATAAATACATACATATATATCTATATCTACATATATATCTTTATCTAAATATACATATATAGACATATATCTTCTTGCTTTCAAAGTAAATAATGCAAAACAAAAATAAAATGCAAAATGCTAAGTTTTCCCAGAAACTTAAAAGTTTATACAATACCTGCTCAGCTTCTAGATGAAAACACCATAAAATAAGATATTTAGCAGTTTCTTCACATACAAGGTATGGATTATCAGACAAAAATCTCTGACTATCATCCCATCGACTCAACATACCTATAAAATAATGAGTTACATCATGAATGTCAAATGCTTTCCGCCTTCCTATAAGGGAGGAAAATGGTATTTTTAAATGATTCTCTTTAAAGTCAATTCATAGTACTAGAATGGAAATAACTTCTAAAGTATACAGAAACTTCCATTTCATTTCATTTCAGATAATTAGGATAAAATTGAATGGCCAGTTTAAGCCAAAAATAGTCTTACACCAGGGAATGCCTAGAGACTTGTCCTTAGGCTACAAGTGAGTATAGATGATTTCAAAAGACTATAAATATTATTTACTCAGAGAACAAAAGTTTTTCCTTTAGAAAGGTAGAAAAGAAAGCAAAACTCAATAAACTGCACTTGGCAAACAAGACTTAAACTACAATACCCAGGAAATTCAGTTATATCTAAGTTATTAAAAGTGTCTAAGATAAAGTAAATGTTAACATTTACCAATTCAGGAAAATATTTGGGAAACAAATTAAGACAGGATTAGCATAGTAAATGTACTTTAACCATTTAAATCATGTTGTATATTACTTTAAAAATTAGTTTAACATACTTGAATTGCTACCATTATGATTCAAGATGTTAAATAAATTTGAATAGTATGTTGATTATTAATATACTTGGTCAAAGTCAATATGATCAAATAATCATGGAACTTAAGTGTTGTACTTCTAAGTTTGTCTATTAAGTTTTATACTTAAATTCAATATAACAATGTTAACAGCTATTCACCATGGAAGTTTGGATGTTACTAAATCAACATGGAAAGTTCATAGAGCTATCTTGATAGTTTGACAGTAAACCTTTCCTACTGATACATAATAATTGTTTATATATTAAAATGTACTTTAAAACACAAGAACAAAACCAAAGATAAATATTTTACTGAAATATTGTTAGTAGTATATGGAAATTAGTACACAATACACTATTAACTTTTCCTTACTTAAAAAAATTCCCGGGGCTCAATATCTCAGACTTAAAAAAAAAGAAAAAGATGGGTGGGTGGTGGGGTAGGAAAGGAGTAAAAAAGACTTCATCATTCTAAGAGTTTTTTCTTTTGTTGTTGCTTCTTTGGGGTGGGGAGAGGGGGTTGGGCTCACTATATAATCCAGCCTTGATCATCAAATCCTCCTGCCTCTGTCTCTTGGCTGATCTAAATATTTTATAAATTTTATAATTATTTCTCCAACACCTTGGTGACAATGATTAGATCATTTCAGATACTGCTTATAGAAATGACTATAGAGGGGTTGGGAAGGTGGCTTAGTGGTAGAGTGCTTGCCCTGCATGCATGAGGCCCTGGGTTCGATTCCTCAGCACCACATAAGCAAAAAGAAAAAAAGCCGGAAGTGGCACTTCGGCTCAAGTGGTAGAGCGCTAGCCTTGAGCTGAAGAGCTGAGGGACAGTGCCCAGGCCCCACGACCGGACCTCTCCCCCCCCCCAAAAAAAAGAAATGACTATAGAAATTCTTATAAAAATGATTATAAAAGGTTACTTCAAACTACTTCTCAGAAAATAGTTAATAAATCCTGGAAATCACAGCGAATGAAAGCATATCTTTATTTCTTATACCTTAAGCCATAAAATAAATACTATGAAGCGGTTTTGCCTTAGCATTCTAACATTGCTGATGGGGTAATATTTTCATCTACCATCTACAACGAAGTGGCCACTTCAATATGGCAGCATCCTGACTTACTGAATTACCAAAATCATGTAGTATTTTGTTTTATAAGTGAAGTGCCACTAAGGTATTATTACATGTTCAAATTTCAACTATTTAAAACCTGAGATATAATTAGCACTTGAGATTGAATACAGGTTTTCTGTAGCTTAATAATATTTGTCATCACTTGATTTAAAAAATAGATCTGATGTTATTTTGACATTTGTAAACAGTTATACAATCTATCCTGATGGCTGGGAAAGCAGACTAAAGAGCTAAGCTGCCTAGGTTTGAATATTAGCTGTACCTGGGACAAAATCCCTTCTTATGCCTCCCTTTCCTCAGGTATAGAATAGAGTTAAAAACAGTATCTAACTCACAGGAGTTTTGTGAGATTAAGTAATATCAATGCTTGTAAGAATTCACTGACAAAATATTCTGATTATATGTTTTAAATTATATATGTCTCTCCGTAGTGAACATCTAAATTTCAATCCATCCATCAACTATTCACATTCCATTTGATTCCTAAAAGTGCTCCCAAATACACATGATTACTGAGTTCCCTCCCTTTCTACATCACACTTACCTAGAGTGATAGTTTAACACGTTGCATTATTCCTATTCTGGCTCAATCTCCCTCCCTCCCGCTCCTCCCTTCTTTCCCCCAGCTCAATCAACCTCCATCCCCTTCCCTCTACCCCAGGCCCCCCTGTCTCCCGAGTCCTGGGGCTTGGGTGCTGTCCCTGAGATTCTTTTGCTAGTAGGCTAGTTCCCTACTACTTGAGCCACAGTTCTACTTCTGGCTTTTTAGTGGCTAACTAGAGTTAAAGAGTCTCACAGATTTTCCTGAGCTGGCTTTGAACCACAATCCTCAGATCTCAGTCTCTTGAATAACTAGGATTATAGGCTTGAGCTATCAGAATCTGGCAATAATAAATATTCAATGTTAAGTCATCCTATAATTTGTAAGATAAATCCATAAAAAATTTAGATTATTAAAAATCAAGTATATTTACTGTGAAGAATTGAAAAGTTCAAAAATAAACAAAATTGCCTATAATTTATTATAAAACATTACTGTTAACATTAGATATCCTCCCAAACTTATTTTTAAATAACTTTATAAATAAAGATTAGTATACACTGATTGTACAAGATGGCTTTTACTGTGATATTTCCACACGTGCATACAATTATCTCTAAGTTACTTTGAAAGAAATGAAACTGGGGGGGGGTGCGGGGGCGGGGGGAGATGGGAGGGCAGGGATGGTAAGGGGAAACAGAGGAGGAGGCAACAATGCTTGATAAGAAATATACTCATTACCTTGCTCATGTAATTGTAACCCCTCTGTACAGTATTTTCACAATAAAAAAACTTATTAATAATAGAAAATAAAGAAATGAAACTAAAATCATATTACGTAATTTTCTGTTCATTTCACTTCATACTGTACATTATATAGTAAATATTTTTCAAAAATACATGTTTTTAGAAGCAAAACTAAGTGATTACAATAAAAGAGGTTGTAAATATTCACCTTCAGCACCAACAGGGAAAAAAATCCTATTACATTTTTGTACACATATATATAGCCTTGATGACATTTCCAGTGACATCATTCTACAGATTCAAAAACTGCTGAATCACATCTAACTCTAGCTAGAAGGGCAAAATAACATGCTCTGAAAAAACTGCTTAGGATGATTCAAAAAACAGCTCTGGCAATCACAAAGCCAGTGATGGTATAAACATAATTTTGAATTAAACTGTTTTGTAAATTTTAAAAGTAAGTAGGATTTATGTCTAAAGTAGAATTTTATACTTATGAAGTGTGAATCAACTAAATTAACAAATTAAATGCAAATGTAGGAAATACAGTCAGATTTCAATACTTCATAATACTCCACAGTACAAATTGTACCATCTTAGAACGTAGTTTTTTATAATTATAAGAGTAAAAGCAACATAAGGAAAACAATCCACAAAGAGCGTAAGGGAAAGCTAGGAAGCACTAAGAATGTAACTACATGTACCAGCACAGAGAAGTACTGGTATGAAGTTCCTACAGCCCTACTCATACTACCCTCACCCCCAAACCCATGTACCAGGCCTGTCTGAAAGCTTTAATTACAGCTCCTCCTATCAAGATGTGTTTAAAGAAATACATAAATATAGTCGTCATTCTGACAAATACTTTTTTCCTCACTACAATAAGTATACAGCACCAGAAGCATTTGCTCTCTCCCAACAGAGATAGTATAAACTTTCACTGTATTGATTCAAGCATCTATCTACTTACTTTGTGCCATAGTTTAGTCAAAGCAAATTTTTGGCAGTACTGGAGTGTGAACTTATAGGGTCTGGAGCTCGCTAGTCAAACACTTTACCATTGTGCCATGCCTCCAGCCCATTAAAGGGGATTCTGATTATCTCATTTCCCACATGTCTACAACAAGTTGTTCTACTCTATGGTGATGGAACTTGGTGAGCAGGAAGTAGCAGGTGCCCCAGATGCCTTGGTAAGATACATGCATGCCAGAAAGTGGAAAATAAAACATACGAAAATTTTGGTAGCCTACTACCTTAGTAACATTTCTGTGGATCCAATGTGCTGCAGCAAGTAGGATATCTCCTCCAAAGTGAAAAGTCAATGTGCATTTCCACTAAGAAACAGGCACAATGTGAATCTGGGAGTGGCTATCAAGTCTGGTTGGGTTTGAAGACAGCAAGGCTCTGGTTAGTAATACAGATGAGATACTGGAAGCTCACAACATCCAATGGCAAATAACTGCTTATTAACCACCTTTGGGTGCCAAGTCAGCCTTTTCTCTCAGCCATCTTATTACACGCACAAATAGTTTCTGCCTGTAGCAGAAACGAACACCAAAACCTCAATATGGTACCATATACTTATGGAATTATCAAGCCATTAGGTACCAAAGTATGTTGGTCCATTTCATCTTGAAAAGATGAGTAATTCCTCATTCCTCACTTGAACAAGCCTTTTCTTCTTTGTCTTACTAGCCCTATCAGGTGTGTCATGTCCACATCCCACCTCCTATCCCCAGTCCTAGGGCATGAACTCTGGGCCTGGGCACTGTCCCTGAGCCTCTTTGTGCTCTACCACTTGAGCAACAGCACCACTCCCCACTTTTTCTGAGTAGTTTATTAGAGATAAGAGTCTCACGGACTTTCCTGCCTGGGCCAGCTTTAAATCAAAATCCTCAGATCTCAGCCTCCTGAGTAGCTAGGATTACAGGTGTAAGCCACCTGTGCTGGGCTCCACATTACTTTTTGACTTATTTTATAACAAAAGAAATTATGAAGATGAGATCGTGAAATTCACTGGTGTTATTGCAAACATGATCAGAAGCAACAGGTTTCATACAATGGGGAAATGTCTATCAAATTCCCAGTCATTTGTGTAAGATGGTATGTCACTTCGTGAAGTTGGGAGATTTTCCCACACAAAATGCTTTTAATTGAAGTACTCAGTTTACATAAAAGTAAAGAAACATTTTCACCATGTGTGGAAAATAACTAGCCTATTGAATCCCAGTTAAGACATTTTGAGGGATTCTGTTCTATATAAGGGGAGTGTATGCTCGGACAGTACCTATTTTTTCCTATAGCAGAACACATGGGCCTAAGAAGCAAGAACTATAGGCTGGAGTGGCAACTCACATCACACAGCTAAGACTCATTTGCAAATTACCAAATTTTATTCTTAAACTAAATAAAGGCTATGTGTAAGACATTTTAGTACGTGCCTGCGAAAAAAACTATTCATTTTTTCCTACTATACAGTATGTCCAATGACACTATCTGGAAGTATACATTTTCTTTCTTCAGATACTATTCTTAAACTATAGTTTATTATTTTAAAAGTATAAAAATTATTTTTACAGGGAAAAAACTTGCCTTAACTGGATGCTAGTGGCACACACCTATAATCCTAGCTAATCAGGAGGATGAGATCTGAGGATCATGGTTCAAAGCCAACTTGGGGAAAGTGTGTGACACTCTTATCTCCAATTAACTAGCAAAAAGCTGGAAGCTGAGTTCTGGTTGGTAGAGCACCAGCCTTGAGCAAAAAAGCTAAGGACAGCCAAGGCTGGCATCAAAAAAAAAACAGACAAAAAGTAACTAAAAGTAACAAAAAGCCTAAGAAGAAGGGGGAAAAATGGAAACAAACGACACATTGTCTTGACATAACTGAAACATAAATAAAATTCTAAGTACTTTGGGGAAGGAAGCAATACCACTAGGAAAAAATTTCAATATGCCATTTAAAACATTCATGAACAAAGTACAGATAAAGTCATGTTTATTAAATTATTACCTAGGATAAAAATAAAAAACATGGTTTGAGCCTAAACCCATAATGCTTCCCAGTAGCATTTCTACTATAGCAATAGCTTATGGCTCATAGGTCTCAGAACACATCATAGTATTTTCTGACTGCATTTCTATCTGCTTCTGCTGCTGCTGCTGCTGCTGCTTCATTTCCTTGGAAAAGCTGTCTGTTCCTCATAAGCAAATTACAATGTTACTTACCTCTTCTAGGAACCCTTTACTTATTTCTATCTCATACAACTCTTATTTCCCCAAGAGAAAAAAACGATTTCTTAGTTCTTTATAAACACATGTCTATTACTATATTCATCTGAGTAATATTTTAGGACATGTATGAATTACACAGCATCATGCAAAATTTTCTGGAAAAAACAAATGAGAATCTTTTAACCAAACAATAAAAAGGTATCAAGGAGGAAAAAGAAAAAAAGCAGTATACTTGTAAGTGGAAAAAAGTTATGGACTAAACAAAATTGTCTTTAAAGTATTAACAGACTGAATTTTGCTTCTCTTCATAATTTAGCTTGCTCTGTCAACCCATTTTATTTATGAATACAAGAAAAGGTCTCAAACAAGATCTGTACAACTCTGCCAGAAGTAACTACAAACTGAAGTTTCCCCCCTATCTTATCTGGCTCCCATTTTATAAATCCAGTATTTACACAAATACATTTTAATACCAAATATTACAAAGAAGGAAATTCAAATCAGCAGACTTACCAAAATGTCTGATTTTTTGCTCATGTTTCTGCATAAATGATTTTGATTTATCTTCATCTTCTGTTTCTTTTCTTTTATCTTGATTAATAAAACTCTGAAAAAAATTGAGACATTTAAAACCAGACTTTCAAATATTCTAATTGAATCTTCTTTCTCAGATACTGGATGTCTAGCAGTCCTATTTTATAGACAATAAAAAATTGTGACGTATTATTATTCTATCATTAAACTAACTTGTTTAACTCTTCATTAAAAAAAGATTTATGGGGCTGGGAAGTTGGCTCAGTGGTAGAGTGCTTGCCTTGCATGCCTGAGGCCCTGGGTTTGATTCCTTAGCACCACATAAGCAAAAAGAAAAAAGCCGGAAGTGGCGCTGTGGCTCAAGTGGTAGAGTGCTAGCCTTGAGCTGAAGAGCTGAGGGACAGCGCCCAGGCCCAGAGTTCAGGCCCCACGACCGGACCCAAAAAAATAAAAAATAAAATAAAATAAAATAAAATTTATTTTGTACTCACATACAGGGAGACCAAAAGAGGATAGTGTCAGGGTACTGCACAAAGATGCAATACAATACCCTAGCGCTTCCTCATATATATATTGAAATGAATTCCAAGATATGGATACAAGAAATCTTTTTCTTTTTAGTTAACGCAGGGGAAAAAAGGGGAAAAAGTGCAGCAGTGAAGTGCACTGAACATTGATTAAAGTCAATCATACAACTCATAGAGATGGAAAGAAGAGAATGGGAGAGAATGAGGGAACATTGATACTATATAAAAGGAAATGTACTCATTACCTGATGCATGTAAATATTACCCCTCTGTATATCACCTCTATAATAACAATAAAATAATAAGGTTTATGTTGGAAATCATAAAGAATGATACAAGTGAATTACTTTCTAACAAACTGAACAGCTATACTAAGTACAGAAAAATCCTTTACATGCACAATTTACATCATTGTTACTCATTTTCTATATATATTTGCAACTGTAGTCTAATCTTCAGATTCCTTACTGCAAGTAAACTCAGAAATTCAAACCATATATTCTCAATTTTTTGAGAATAAACCATTAATATCTTGATTACATTTTTATTTTTTGAGTCCAAATGGTTTAGTTTTTTAAAATCAAGTACAAGTTACTATAAAAGAAGTGTTTACTTTCTGTTGAATAAGTCATAAAACAGATCAAACATGAATTTTTTTAATCTAGCCAGCAAAACCAGCAGAACAGTTTCTGAGAACATTCTGTGATCACATTTATACCCTGAAATCATCCCTGCCAAAAAAAAAAAAAAAGTACAAACTAGCTCTCTGTCAATTTACAATCAGGATGCACACAAGTTTATATATTTCAAAATAAAAGCACTTTTTCCTTTATCTATTTTGCCATCTAGATCAGCACTGTACAATACAATATAACGTAAGTAACAAATATGAGTTATTGTATGTGCTGCCAAAGTGAGTACAACAAATGATTTAAAGTTTTCATTAGCCACATTAAAAACGAGAAACTGATGAAATCAATAACCTATATATTACTTTATATAGCCATTATGTTATTTTAAATGCAAGCAACACAAAAGATTCTTAATGAAATGCTTTACTTTTTTTGGTACCAAGTCAAAAGAAGCTTGTGTTTTACACTTAAAACACTTCTTAACTCAGACTTTACGTGCTCAATAGCCCATGTGGCTAGTGGCTATCAGCACAGATCTAGACCAGTCCTCTCAAATCTCAAGTTCCCAGACAAAAACAATGTACGATTTTGAGCAAAAGACTGGCACATAAAAATATTCCTAATTCACTTGTGGTATAAATGTAGGGTATGTTAGAATCTAAGTGTAAAGAAACAAAAGCAAGCTGGGCACTGGTGGTTTACCCCTGTAATTCTAGCTACTCAGGAGGCTGAGATCTGAGGATCATGGTTCAAAGCCAGCCCAGGCAGGAAAAGTCCGTGAAACTTTTATCTCCCATAAAAACCACCAGAAAACTGGAAGTGGTGCTGTAGCTCAAGTGGTAGAGAGCTAGCCTTGAACACAGAGAGGCTGAGGGACAGCACCAAGGCCCCGAGTTTAAGCCCCACGACTGACAAAAAAAAAAAACCCAAAAAACCAAAAAAACAAACAAAAGAATGAATAATAAATCCCTTAGATCTAAGGTTTAACTTCAGTATAATTACAAAGAAGTATTCTTTGTAATTTAATGGCAAATGAGTGAATTTCAGACCCAATAGGTTACAGAATGAAGATTTCAATACTTGGTTTTTAAAAACTCTCACACTATATATAATATAATATATATAATATATATTATATAACATATATAATATATAATATATGTAATATATAATATATATATAATAGTGTGAATTACACAAGTATATTTGTTAAAACGTTTACACATAAGGTGTATCTCAAAGTGAAATGTTATACAAAACCCAAACAAAATGCTAATAATCAAGTAAGGATAGGAGCAGAAGGTACAGATGAGACTGGTAGAATGTTGATAGCAGCTGACCTGTAACATGGGCCTCCTTATTTACTTTATGTATATTGAAAATTTCATATTAAGGAGGTTTAAAAAGGCCCACATTCACTTCGGTATGATATGTCTAGGGGCTGATAAAGGGATAGCGACACATTTTAAAGCCTATTCTCTCTATTCTCTACATAAATGTAGTAGGAAAATTATTCCTATACATTATTTGTACATCTATCAGAATGTTAATTGTAAATGTTTCCCCAAAAGAAAGCTTAATGTAGATTAGTATTCTTCAATATAGAATTATGTAACTTTATCCCCTATTAGAAACATCAACTCATAAACAATATGCTTTGCCTTTCTCTCCATTTCATGTATCCCGAAATCAAATCTTTAGGAACTAGTTTCCAAATAGAAAATAAGATGCTTATGGAAATGAACTCCAAGAAATGGAAACAAGAGACTTTTTACTGTACTGTCTGCAGTTTTCTTTTTTCTTGTTTTCCCCCCCTTTTGTCACTGTTTTTGATTTCTGTACCTTTTGTCATTACCTGACATGTAACTGTAACCCCTTTGTACATTACAATAAAAACAACAAACATGCAATAAACCAAACAACAACAACAAATAGAAAACACTGGGTAGCTTGAGACATGGGATTTTAAAAGTCCAACCAGACTTAATGATTTTTTTTTTTTTGCCAGCCCCTCAGGTCCTGAGCACTGTCCCTGTGTGTCTTTGTGGCTCTAGGTTAGCACTATGCCACTTAAACCACAATAGCTTAAACCACTTACCTCTTTTTCTGAGTAGTTTATTGGAGATAAAGTCTCACTAACTATTCTACCCAGGCTGGCTTCAAACCACAATCCTCAGATCTCAGCCTCCTACGCAGCTAGGATTACAGGCATGAGCCACTGGCGCCCAACTTGATGTCCTTTATTAATGTCTATCATCTCCACAAATCGTGGATATATAACTTTCATTGTTTTTTAAAAATATTTTTTATTGTCATTATAAAGGTGATGTACAAAGGAGTTATAGTTACATAAGTCATGTAATGAGTATTTATACACTTTTGGATGTCACCCCCTTCCCTTGCTCTCTCCCAATCACTTTCATTCTTTGTTGTTGGTCGTGGGGTTTGAACTCTGGGCCTGGGCACTGTCCCTGAGCTCTTCAGCTCAAGGCGAACACTCTACCACTTGAGCCATAGTGCCACTTCTGGTTTTCTGGTGGTTAATTGGACATAAGAGTCTCACAGACTACTTTCCTGTCTCAGCTGGCTTTGAACTGTGATCCTCAGATCTCAGCCTCCTGAGCAGCTAGGATTATAGGCATGAGTCACTTTCATTCTTAAAGGCATTTTAAAGGATATTCAAGACCTTTATTTTTAAGTGGTCTTTATCTCACAATATGGAATTTTTCTCTCAGACTTAATGTATCATTATGTCATGACTTACTTTTCAGTTTCTTCACTTACAAAATGTGTGAATTAAAGGAACTCTAAAATAATAACCAGAAAAGTAGGAGATATAAAAAAAGAAAAGTGGGAAAAAACATTTAATAATCTAATTTAGGTGTGTTTTCATCCTTAACACATTTCTCAATCCTTTAGAACACTGAGTGCTATTTTATACATAATGACTGTTCAACAGCACATGCATACACATAAACAAATATTTGAAAATGGTAAATTAAAACTGCCTACAGGGGCTGGAAATGCAGCTCAATGTTAAGAGTGCTTGCCTAACATGCAAAAGGACCTGGATTTGATTCCAGTTGCCATAAAACAAAACAAAACAAAAAAAAATGAAAAAACATCCAGAAAAACAAAAATAAAAAGTTGTCAACTTTCATACTTTTAAATTACAATTTAAGAAGTCAATTATACATGCATTCTAACATACAAAAACATGCAACATTTGAGTTTTAGAATACAATACTGACTGTAAGTGGGATGTACTTTTTCTACTGCATGATACGTAGTAAAGAAAAATGCTGCTTGAAATGTGCCAAACTGTTTTCAGAACCTACTTAAGTTGGTCATGAGTCTACAATCTGAAGAAAAGGGTCATTCTGTACTTTTCCTGAAACGGGGGGGGGGGGGGGGGGGGGGGGCGCCTGGGGGGCCTGAACTCTGGGCCTGGGCGCTGTCCTTCAGCTCTTCAGCTCAAGGCTAGCACTTTACCACTTGAGCCACAGCACCACTTCCGGCTTTTTTCTTTTTACTTATGTGGTGCTAAGGAATCGAACCCAGGGCCTCAGGCATGCAAGGCAAGCACTCTACCACTGAGCCACCTTCCCAGCCCCTGAAACAGGAACTTTTTGATTTCAGTATAATTTAAAAGAACTACTTGCTTGGTAAAAGTAACATATCCTCCATCATTTCTGGGGGTCCTCTCAGTACTAGATTACCACTTGAGTGTATACATATTGGTAAATAACCACTGAAAGATTTGTCTAATGAATCAGTAACTGAGCGTGCATAAAACCTGGATGGCAGGCTGATAGGCCACAGCAACATCAGAATGCACTCACACATCTGAGCTTAACAAAAGGCCCCATACTACCACACTTTTAAGACATTATTTAATCTTACACTGACCCTACATAGTTGAAGAAATCAAGATTTAGAGATATTTAGTGACTTGACCTAGGTCACAAACGCAACATGAGACAAAGCTGAGATACGAAGCAGTTTAGATCCACACTGCCATGGGCCATGATGCGTATTTGTATGAAGACTGCCTAAATTAGAAATTGCCAGGGTGTTGGTTTCTGTAAGGAGCACTTTTCACAAACTGCCAAAACAACACTAGCTGTCATATTTGATTGCTTTGCTATCAAATATATACCAATACTTCAGGGTTTTCTACCTTCTTTCTTTTCCTCATCCTTCCCTCAGGGCAAGTGCTTGACCTCTCCCCCTTCTTTTTTATTCTTTTTAGGTCTAGGGATGGAATTCAAGCTCCAGCCCTGGTCTCCATCTTCCCCCTTTTATGGCCCAAAAAAATACCATACCTTATTAAAAACATCCTTGCTAATGCCATCCATGTTCCACAGACACATCCTCTCCCTTTGTACTAGAGCCTCTTCTTTCTGTCGCCATTCTTCTTCCCGTTGCCTCAGTTCTGATACTGCTGTTTGTGCTTTGGCATGTTCTTGATCCAAGGACTCAGAGTTATGTAGTGCTAAGCTACCAAGTTTCTGCTGAGCTTCAGCAAGATTCCATTTGCACGCCACAGAGTTCTTCACAAACTCCTTCTGTTTTTGGCAAGCCAGCTCAATCTCTTGGCTATATATCTGAATGAGAAAACACTTGTAAGAAATGAAGAAGGCAATAAATGTTTGTGCAGCACAGTTCAATTTTTTTTTCTAAGTCAAAGGATCTCTATACCATGTTTGGCGCAATGTATGACTTGTACTCTGCAGCTATAGCTATATTTTATATTATAGGTCTTGTTTCACTAATTAGACTGCAATTCTGTTGACTTATGCCCTTCTGAAAATAACACAAAGCCTGTCAACTATTACAGTGGCTGCCATATACCTGGTGCTCAACAAACATGATTTATTGTCTTCTTAATACTGTGCCAGCAGAATGAGAACAAAGCTGAAGTCTAATTCATCACTTCAAGATTCCACATGCAGAAAAGAAGACCTTTAGAGATCTGAGGGGGTTTTGTTTTGCTTTGCTTTACTGGGGTTTGAACTCAGGGATATGCAAGTACTCTACCATTTGAGCCATGTCCCAGGTCAGAAATTCTTAAGAGAAATTCCTACTTAGAATGGGTAAGACACATATCCTTTTACCTAGTCAAAATTGGCAAAGTTATTTAAGAAGGGTCAACTAACCTAGCCTATTGATCTGCACTTTTATTTATTTACTGTATGTAAAGTACTTGGCCAAATGGTGTATTCATTAAGAATAATTTCTCTCCAATCAGTTCCCCTATCTGCATCACTATTCAAGACTTTATAATTTTACACTTGAATTACACAAATAGTCTGTCTTATCTCAACCACTCTCTACCTTACTAGCCCAAGTGATTTTTTCAAATTATAACCCAAATCTGATCATTTTATTCATTCTTTAGACTCTGGGATAATGTGCAACTCTGTATAATAGCCTGGTCCCTTAGATTTCTACTTCCTATTATCTTTACAGACTCAGTTCTAATTACTCTTACTTATTCCAACACTTACCCATCTCTTTACTTGGCAATCTTCCTCCCCCTAGGTAATTCCTATTGCAGATTATGGCATCCCCAAGTCTTTCTTATTTTCTTTCTACTCAATATATGAATATTTCTAGAACAATGTTTTTCACATAGTATTGTGCTTGTTTCCTTAACTATCAGCATCTCAAAAAGGTAAAATTAAATAAATGTCAGATGATAAAACAATTGAACAGAATGGTATGATGAAGAATTCTGAGGCAAGTAGAAAGCAAGGCCCCTTCTTCCTAGCTGAGTTTTCAAACAAGGTCAAGATTTTTACTGTTAAATGTGGATTGACACTGTTGCTATCCTTGTTTTATTTATTCACTCAGTAGGCTTGGAGCCCAGGTATCACACACAGTGTCCCTAAATAATCAAGTAAAACATGTATTTTTATTTGCCACTATCTTTGAATAGTCTCAAGAAAAACTGTAGATTAACTAGGCATGAAATTGTCCAAGAAAAAGAGAAAAATGAAGCTAAAAGAATTTGTAAGAAGGCCGGGCGCCGGTGGCTCACGCCTGTAATCCTAGCTACTCAGGAGGCTGAGATCTGAGGATTGGGGTTCAAAGCCAGCCCGGGCAGGAAAATCTGTGAAATTCTTATCTCTAATAAACCACACTAGAAAACCAGAAGTGGCGCTGTGGCTCAAGCAGAGCACTCACCTTGAGCTGAAGAGCACAGGGACAGTGCCCAAGCCCAGAGTTCAAGTCCCACAACCGACAAACAAAAAAAATAATTTGTAAGAAAAAAAAAGGCCCCAAGGAAGAGTAATGAGTAGGGTGGTAAATAAGATAAAAATGCAGTATATGTATTTTTTATAAAAGAAAGGCAACAGAGATAAGTGGACTGTCTTACGTTTTCAAATTACACAGGAGCAAGTATTTATGTTTGAAATCAAATCATTCTAAGAATGATTTATATCTATGAACTATTCTCCTTAGACTAGTAAGACACCATTTAACCATAAATTTAATATGTATTCAGAAGACTAAATAAAATATTAGTTATTATTTCAATCTGTAAACATATTAAATCTGTAGAGGGACAAAATTATATTTTAATACACAAAAATTTCAAAAAGAAGGGTTAGCACTAAAATATTCTAATGTAACTTACATAAAAAATTCGGTAACAGGACCTCTAAATTTACATCTATCTTTTCATTAATTGCATCCCAGACCTACATATCATTTATCATTTTAAGATGTCCAGATGTTTCTTAGCCAGTAAAAGTCAATCCAAACCTTATTTTAAACTGGACTTTAAATGCCTACCAAGTGGATCAAACATTTCCAGATGTCCCAATCCAGATATTTAAGTCCTAAAGCCAGCAAGACAAAAAGGTTTGTAATAAACTAAAAAGAGTGAATAATGACTTTGCAAATTTCAGCACCATTTAAAGGTAGTTTTAGCCAAATAAAGTTTTACAGTACTTCACAGGATAAGCACTGCAGGGAAAGGGGAAAAATGCTGGATTAAAATAATAAATTCGGGCTGGGAAGGTGGCTCAGTGGTAGAGCGCTTGCCTTGCATGCCTGAAGCCCTGGGTTCGATTCCTCAGCACCACATTAGCAAAAAAGAAAAAAGCTGGAAGTGGCGCTGTGGCTCAAGTGGTGGTGGGGGGCTAGCCTTGAGCTGAAGAGCTGAGGGACAGTGCCCAGACCCAGAGTTCAGGCCCCACGACCGGACACACAAAAAAAAGAAAATAATAAATTCCAGTTTTTATTCTACTATTATTACCTACTGAGATGGACTTGGAAAACTCACTTTTTAAAAAATTACAGTTGAAAAAAAATCTTTGAGCAGTTGTTCAAAGGAGTTACGACTCAACAAACACAATGCATCTTGATGGATATCACCCCCTTTCATCGCTCTTCCCTTTGCCTCCCAACCCAATCTTTCTCCTGGGGAAATCACTTTCAATGAAAAAGAGAAGCAGCCTATTCACTTCTAAAACCTTTTCACCTAAAAAAGCACCTAAAAGTGCAGGAGTGAAAATTTAATACTCCTTAATATTCACTTTCTCCTGGGTTACTTTTATGTGTTTCAACCCTAATTGCAATTAAAAATTTAAGACTATACTTTCTCTCCACAATTAACACCTGAAATTGTTGTTCATTCTCCCTGTAATGAATTATGTGCTCATAATACATGATACATACAGATGACACTAGTGATCCATAATTAGTGGGTGACTACTCCCCCATCAGCTCTCATTTTGCCTTGCTTTCCTACTGACTAGCTGGAGCAGGGCCGTCTGCAGTTATGAAACAGCATTTTTCGTGTATGAAGCCCATTGAAACTCCTTTAGCTAGTCCTAAGGCTATTATGCTCTGTTTGCTGGCAAACCATTTAAATCACTCATCTTCATTAGCATCTGGCAAAATAAGGAGTTTCAAGAAAAACAACTAAAAACAACAACAAAAAAAACCCCTAAAACTGAGCAGGCAGACATGTACAAGCCATGTCCCTGGACATAGTGTGTACTCTGTGGTTCCCAAAATACAGACCAAAACACATCTAAGGTTAAGAAAATACCCCAACAAGGGGATGTGAGCCTTTCAAGCACTACCTGAGACCAGGAAGAAATCCTAACTCATCGCATTGTAAGTTTCAGAGGTAGGAAAAGCTGAGTTGAAAAAAAAAAAAAAACCCATCTCAAGTAAGGCAAAAACTAAACACAAAGCACCAAGGGAAAGACAGTCAAAAGCCAGAATCAAACAGCTTAGCACCGAGATTCCCAGAATTTACTCAGCTGTCACGGGGAAGGGGGTGGGGGGGGTGAGCCCCGATCCCCGATGTGATCTTTTGTGACTCTTCAAGTACGATCCCTCACGATTCCTTCCTCGACCGGAGCCTAAAAACCACCTAAGCGAGAGGACAAAGGGTCAAGGCTGCGCGGTGGGAGCTGCCCTACATCGATCGGGGCGCGCTGCGAGGGAGGGAAGGAAGCCAGCCCGGGTGCAGCCGGGCGCCGCGGGGACGCCGCGCCGGGCAGCCGACGCGCGGCGGCGGCGGCGGAGGGCGCCCGGGGTTCGGGGTCCGGCGTCCGCCCCCGGGCCCCGCCGCGCCGCGCTCAGAGCCCCGGCCCGGGGCGCAGCCTCTCCCCCTCGCCCCCGCCGCACGCGGGCCCGCTCTCACCGCGGCGCCTCCGCCCGGCAGCGGCGGGCAGCGGCCGGGGGAGCCGGGCGACACGTCCAAGTCGCTCTCGTCCTCCGCCGCGCCGGCGGCCTGAGGGAAGCAGCTCCAGGGTCCAGGCGGCGGCCACGGCTGCTCCATGTCTGTCCGGCCCCGGCCTTACAACCGCCACCGCCAACGGACTTGGCGTGGAGTGGAACCCGCGGCGCGGAGCCAAGCCGCCGCAGCAGCCGGGGCCGTTACCCAGAATCCCTCTCCTGGCAGCAACACTGACGGCGAAGGCGACGCACAACCCCGCGCAGGCCTAGGCCGCGCCCCCGGCGGGCGGCGGAAGAAGAACTACCGAGAGGGGTACGTCATTTCCGGATGGGGGGCGTGGCGTTCGGGGGCGGGCCCAAGGCGTGCAGTAGGGGGCGGAGCTAGAGCTGTGTCTTAAAGCTGTGCGATCCACTGGTGGTGTGGATGTGGGCACGCTGGGTAGGTGGCAATCGGGACTTATCATCTAGTGTTCTCTGTAAACGGGGTGCTCGGGCTGAGTCCTCTGCAGGATTTTAAACAACTCATTCACATGCAAATGGATGTATAAAAGCATGTCTGTTGAAGGTTTGGTTGGAAGGGCAGAAATATATATAATATATACAATAATATACGATATAATAATATACAATATATGTAATAGTATGTTATATGTTATATAATATCATATATAATATAATGCATATTATATATTACACATAATATAATATTTATGTAAATATATTATTTATATTTTTATTTTTTATATAAATAATATATTTAGTATAATATAATAATATAATTAATATATTATATTAATAGCTTTTCTTAATATATATTATTATATATAATATCATATATATTAAGAAAAGCTATTTTTTTCCTCTTGCTTGGAATTACTGGCATTAAGTGAGTTGTGCAAAATTTGGATGGAAGAGGACTTTGGAGCAAATACAGCTGGAACGAATTAAGTACCAGCCACGTCAGAAAGCTTTCCACCTCTGCTTAATCCCACAGATTTAATCTCACCGTCCCCCATTTCCTAACCCCTCTCCTCCTCTCTCCTTTTTTACTAGCTGACGTTAGTTGGGAGGGGGGATTTCAGGGTTCGATTTCCATACATGTTTACAAAGTGTTCCAATCAATCTCACTCTATGGCTCTCCCTGCACCCTTTCCCTCCTTCCCCAAACCATTACAATAGGCTTCTTTGTTCTATTTTCATAGTTGCACACAATCTAACAATATAAGGATTTCTTTCCCTGAAAAAAAAATGCTAACAGTTACACACAGGAAGATTTCATTGCTTCCACACCTGTTTACAATGTATTCCAATCAATATCACCCTCCCCCCCCCCAAACACCCTAACCCTCTCCTTGCCTGCTTCTGACTCCCTCCCCGGTTCTCCCCCCCCCTTTTTTTTTCCTGAGCTTTTCCTGCTCCAGGTTAGCACTCAACCATTTGAGCTGCAACTCCACTTCTGGCTTTTTGGTAGTTTATTGGAGATGAGTCTCATGGACTTTCCTGCCCAGGCTGGCTTTGAACCTGATCCTCAGATCTCAGCCTCCAAGTAGCTAGGATTACAGGAGTGAGCTACAAGCACTCATACAGAGATAAACATTTTAAGAGAAAGAGTTAGGATCCAAGCCAGGGAGTCTGACTTGCATGTGTTGTTTGTTTCATAAAGCATAAATGAGACATTAATAAAAAAAAGAAAAAAAAACACAAACAAATCTTAGTCTCATGCTTCTATCCAAAGGCAGTCAAACTAATCTTTCTTATCTATCCCTTCTAACTGCAACTATTGTGGCCATCCAATAAAGGTGACTTGCATGTTTAATCATCAGGGCTTATTGCCTACACTTAGAGACTCAAATAAGAGCAACAATCTACCACTTCTTCTGTCCATTAGACAATCAGATTATTGAAGCTGGTTAATTTCAAATGTTGACCAAGATATGAGAACACACTCTTAGAGAGATTGTCATTTGTGTAACCCCATGAGAAGAGTTAACTTGACAATATGAGAGGATTATGTGACTCCATTCAGCCATTTTACTACCAGAATTTTTCCAGCAGTTGTTATTACATTGATATGTAAAGATTTATCTATGATGATGTTGTTCAGTAGCAAGTAATCAAAAAAGTAACATACAAACAAAAAAAAATCCAGAATAGCCCATCAGTAGAAATACAGAAATGTTACAGCATAAGTTACTTATTTAAAGTTACTTATTTAAAAAAGAGTAAAATAAATCTAAGTGTGCTGATATAGAAATATCTTCAAAATTTAGTTAAATGAAGTTTATGAATTAGATATGTATGTGTATGCACAGAGAGATATTGTATTTGTGTAAAAACACATTGTGTATGTGTGGTTGTCTATGTCTGTGTGTTTGTGTATAAAATTCCTGGAAGGTATAAAGAAACTTAATAATTACCTCTGGTAGGTAAATTTGAGGAAGAAGTGTTTGAGAATCTTTATTTTCAACATTTAGCTTTTCTGTATTGTACCAACAATATTTTTTAATGAATATGTAACTAGTTTAGGAGGGAAAAAAGAAGCATTGCATTTCAATTCAACTTGAGGGATAAAAGTGAAAGGAGAAAGCAGAAATGAAGACAGAAAAGGAAATTTTTGTTTGTCATTGTTTCTTTGAAGACACAGAGTACTTTGAGCAGAGCCTGGCCTAAAGCAAGCTGTGTAAACAGACTGAGTTCAATATAGATACTAAGTTGTTGTTGCTTTTTGCGGTGTGACAGTTTTCCTCCTACCTCTCAATACTTCACAGTCTCCTTCCCTTCTTGCTAGCCTCTAATTTAAAATTTCCTCAGATTTTGGCCTATAGGAAAGATCCTGTTTTTTTCCAGTGTCTTTAACATCTATGGATTGATAATTCTAAGACTGAGATTGAATCCTGTGTCTCAGACTTAGATCTGCTTGCTGATCTGCCATCCCTGTTTGAATAGCTTATGGGCATTTTAAATATAACACATCCAAAAAAAGAATTCTGATCCCACTGCCTTCCCTAAACTTCTTCCTGTCTTCTCCATATTAACAGATGGCACCAATATCAAGCCCTATTTCTCCTTCCTCTTCACCTCTAAAATCTAAGTCAATAGAAGTCCAATGGTTTTTAATCCTCAAATGTTTCTTGAATCTATTAACTTTTCTTCTGCTCTTTTCCCTATGCCAGAATACTAAGACATTATGAAGCTTCCTCAGGACTAAAAGTGACTAAAAGTCACTATGTATATATCCATTCCATTTTTGTTCTTTATAACAGTTGCCAGAGAAATTATATGTTCATATATGCATATAAAGGTGTGTGTATATCTCCTTTTTCATACCAAAGCTTTGATTAGTCATTATAATACTATATATATTTATAATAACTATATATATATGTATATATATTTCTACTTCAACAATGATGTGTTTCCCAGCCATAGATTTCTGGAAAATTTCTGTTTGGGGCCTGCTTTCGTTTTCTTTATCTGTGCTGATGTGTTATTTCTTCAATCCTGATGTCATTGCTCATCACGTTGCACTGAAGAAAGACTCTGAGAATAGAAGTTGTTTGTAGCCAGAGGCATGTATGTAAGTGATGGAGCTGTGGGGATATCCTGGAATGGCTTTCTTGGTCTCCAGCAGCAATCATACTCTGATTGATGACTTTTCAAGACTGATTAGAGCTATTATGCATGTAGCAACTTCCACATCTTCATGGCAGCTGGGGGGCTGACTTGACCACAATGGGAAAAAACATTATGTATTCTCTATCAACTCATCTGATATCCCTTAGAAGATGAGAAGAAGTAACTGTGTTTGCTCTTTTCTCAATTGACATACTCAGTTTACCTGATATTTTGAGTTTTCTCCTTACCTGTGTACATTAGCCCCACTGACTGGGTTGACTATCTCTGCCCTTAATATATATTTCAAGGTATTGGTTGAGCATTTTCTATGCTTGTTGCTTATAACACAAACACTTAGCTCTTAGCCACGCAGGATTTACATATTAATAAAGACAAATAGCAGTCAACAACTACAGGAACAATGTAAAGTTGCTATTGTAACTAGCACAAAGAGGATGTGTGTAAAATACGGAGATAACACTTGTCAACAAAGTAGACACCAGTGTAACATGTAAATCTGTGTACATATATTACTCATGCCTATATTAAAAGACACCTGGGGCCTGAATAAAGGATGTTAAAGTGAAGAAAGTAAAGGACCTTGAAATATTACTTGGCCAAATAAAGGATAAATAGCTAAAAAGTTTGACCAGGGAGTTAGAGGAAAACCAGAGGAAGGCTGTCCTTAGAAGTCAAGCAAGGAAGCCGGGAGCTGGCAGCTCATGCCTGTAATCCTAGCTACTCAGGAGGCTGCGATCAGAGGATCATGGTTCAAAGCCAGTGAACCACCAGAAAACCGAAAGTGGAGCTGTGGCTCAAAGTGGTAGAGCACTAGTCTTGAGCAGAAAAGCTCAAGGACAGCACGTAGGCCCTGAGTTCAAGCCTCATCACACACACACACACACACACACACACACACACACACACACACACACACACACACACACACACACAAAGTCAAGCAAGGAAAATCCAATTATCTCAAGAGTTAAAAGACTAGAAAAATCTGTGACAGGACAGTGCCTCCCCAGGGAACTAATTGTCTGCTTTTTAGGGTCAGTGATACTGCCCTCCTTAGTGGTATAGTGTTGGGAAAAAGGCAAAGGCTATCTGGCTTTACATTCTAATGTAAAATAGAGATAATAACATCTTCCTCAAAGAATTATTATGGGGATGAAATGAATTAGCATACACAGTGTTCCCAGCTCTTTAATATCCTCACTAAAAATGGGTTCTTCCCTTCCGTTATTCCTCCAGCTACTTTTTTACAAATGTTTTGGTAATTTCCTTGATATGGGTGTTGGTGACTTACCTGTGAGGATCATCACAGTTCCACTTTAGTAAACTGGTATAAGGCTACAAATCAGTGCTCTGGGCACCACAGGGAGCCAGCGCCCATCTATGTATCTCTTGGTAGGACTATAAGAGCACTAGGAAGCCAATAAGGACATACCATGACATCCTTCATTGCACTGTTTTTCCTTTTCAGAAAAGGAACTACAGTTACAGAAATGAACACGCAGGAACATATTCCCTAGGGTCATTTTATTTTTTGGTACCACCTTTCTGTACAATTGCATAAATCTCCAATGCAAAAACATGAGTAATCCATGACAACATAATTTAAGGTTTTTGTTGTTGTTGTTGTTGTTGTTTTCTTCAAAAACAGCATTGGCACTCCCAGCTTTTTGAATTGGCTGAAAGCAGCCTCTTCCCCCCTTCCTTCCTTTCTTTATTTTCCTTTTTAAAAAAGTGTTGTTTGTTGGATACAGTGAGTGGGAAGAAATGTTTAATTTCCTTTAAAGGTTAAAAAATAGTTTACACTTCAGATTTCACAAGTTTCACAATGTAACGAAGGCCTTGGCAAATACACTGCTTATCCTCTGGGAGCTGAGGTATTTAGTGTTTGCCTTAGATTAACTCCCAGCAAAGGCCAAACAATGTAGTGAAGAGAGGAACAGATATTTCTGTTGCTAACAGGAGACCCCTAACTACTTCTCCTTTTTTAAAAAACTGATACTTCTTAAAAAAATTTAAATTGTAAAATGTTATTCCAGAGTGTTAGTACAGAGTGCTTACAGTTATATAGGGCAGGTGAAGAGTACATTTCTTTTTTGGATAATGCCACCCTTTCCCTTGCTCTCTCCCAGTTTTTCCCTCCTGTCCCTACCCACAAGTTGTCTAATTCATTTTCCACTTAATATTTGGTGTCACATTTGTGACATTTTACTTCTAAACTGAAGAACTACCCTTGCACTTCTAATTAGCGCACAGTTCATTTTCTTGTTAGTGGTGGTGACCGTGCTTTCTTCACCAAACACCAGGACAAACACATTTAATAAGGGAGAAAATACTTTCAGCGACAAGCGACTCTATTAAATTGCAATGGCTTATAGAGATGCCAGGGGCTGCAAAAAAGAAGGAGGAGGAGGAGGAGGAGGAGGAGGAGGAGGAGGAGGGGGAGGAGGGGGAGGAGGGGGAGGAGGGGGAGGAGGAGGGGGAGGAGGAGGAGGAGGAGGAGGAGGAGGAGGAGGAGGAGGAGGAGGAGGAGGAGGAGGAGGAGGAGGAGGAGGAGGAGGAGGAAAAGAAGAAAAAAAAGAAAATGTATATGTGTGTGTGTGTGTGGGGGGTGATAATTAAAACGGAGCTATGATCTCATCCGATTTTCGTAAGGGAAGTTGTCAACATTTTAAAACCTTGACTGGGGCCAAACAAGAGGTGAGGGAAAGGAAGCTAGGACTCTGAGCTTCTTGTGATCCAGCCTTCCAGCCCAACTGTCCAGATAGAGGGCAGCCCCGGAAGCTGACACAGGATGGGCCGCGCGTTCCAAGCGACATTACCCAGGGCATGCGCCTGCACTCCAGAGTGGAAGGCTGCGCGTTTGCGTGTCCATGGCAACGGGATGTTTCCGCCTTCTGGAAGCTTACACTGCTGCTCTGGTTGTGAGATCCCGGACCTGGTGGGAGGGACCCGGCTGCGAGGGTGGGGTGGGGGGGAAGTAGGGGGTGGTGAGATGAAGGGAACGAAGAGGTGGGGAGCCAAGTAGGCCTTTGGGAACACTCACCCTAGAGATTAAGCTAAACTAAGAAAACTTGGTTCAAGGCTCGGCAAAAAGGATCTGATCTTTCCAGTCCCTTCACCCACGCGGGGAACATGCCTCTGGAGGTGGTGGTGGAGCTGCAGATCCGAGCGGTAAGAGACGGATCGCCCTTCTTGACTCCAAATCCCTTTCTTAAAACGTTCTGCGTGGTTTTCCCCACCGCCCCTTCACGTTATTATCTGTTGGAAGAGATTCCTTTGTCCCTAAGATTGTACACATTTGTCTTAGTCCTTTAATTCAGCCGAGACTGCTTCTCCCAAAGTGAACTTTGTGTGTGTGTGTGTGTGTGTGTGAGCTTCTTTTAAAACAACCTCTCACAGGTCCAACTGGGATTTGTCCTTTCTTTTTCAAGATGAAGATTTATGGAAAGATGTTTAAACTTTTAAATAACCAAAGAATAACTGAAATTTAAAAAAAGGCTCCTTACTTTGTGGAAATTTACCACTTGTGGTAACCACTCAAACATTTTCTAAAGTATTTTCTTCTAGTGATTGCTTTGGCTTGCTGATTCCCAAAAGAAAATCAATCAGCAACTAAATAATTATCTACCAACCCCTTCTTAAAAGAGGGGTTGGGGGCAGAGTGACTTCATTGTACCAATTTAGGGGCGAGTCATTCCATCATTTCCCAACCCTAGCCTCACAGTGACAGACTGGCCACTCTTTGCTGGACAAGAGGCCATCACAAGCACAATGCTAACAGGGTACAACTGAGGAAAATCAGCTAGGCCTTCATATAATTGGCAGAGCTGAGGTTTCATCACCCACTCAGCTACAAAAGTTCACATTTCCTGGTTTGGTCTCAGTTTCTTAACAGCAAATAAAGCCAGGCTCAAAACTGCAACCTCTCAAAATTGTGCAGGAAGAAAGAACCCTTGAGAAACAGGGATATCTCCCCCATCACGGCGAACGTTAAGTGTTCATCTCACTTCATTCAACGTTACTGGTTAATTTTATTTTCAATTGTTTAGGCATTCTTCTTTGTACAATTAACAACAAAACCAGTTTACAGTACTTAGGATGCTTCAGAAAGTCAGATGGATTGATCTTTGATCTTTGCTTTAAAAGCTAACAAATTCAAGTCCCCAAAATGAAAGCAAGGAATTCCAGAAGTATGACTACAAACCAGAAGGCCCCAACAGTCAATCTTGTGAACATTACAAGAGGAAATAACCATTGCTTTCATATATCTGGCTAGAATAATGGATTTCTAAAATGTTAAACAGCAAACACAAACCACTTAGATCTTCACAGTATGACTGACTCAGCAAGTGAAGAGGTAGTCCAAAGGGTGTTGTGGGAATGCAAATGACTGTTTTATTTGGAAGAGATGTTCTTCTTTTAGTGTGCACTCAGAGATTCACTTCCCACATTAGAACCTACAGCATTCATAACAACCATTCTCCAAGTTCTTATCCATACCATCCCTTGTCAGATTCAAGTCCATAATCCTTTCTGTAGACACCAGTTTCATAGGTAATTTAAAGGTTTTCTTTTCAGGTAGAGCAGTACTTAAAGCCCAAACCCTCTTTGGTCTTTTTAGGTCAAATAATAATCAGAATCCAACCATGCACTTGGGTGGTTTTTGGTGTTTGATTTGGGAAGGCAAAGCTTTAAACGTAGAATAAATGTAAACGGAAACTAGGAGTTTCCCCTTATGAACTTCAAGTTAAATACTTTTACCTAAGTTTTCCTTATTCAAGAACACAGTTCCATAGAAAAATAACAGTATATAGGGGTCATCCTTGTGGTACACATGAAAAAGGTATGTACTTGCATTGAAAAGAATGGAGTTAATGTCCTGTTTTGTTACCAGATGGAATATTATTTTCTATTCAGTAGAGATGCCGGGCCACAGAGCTCTAGTATACAGATTCTCAGTTCCTCTGACTTTCTTATCTCTGCCCTCTCTGGTGACATGCTGTTGGTTGTCAACGAATTATACATGAAGCCATCATTGCATAGTTATCTGTGAGCACCTTAGACTTGCTTATCTTTTAAGTGTTTCATCTTAAGTTCTTGGTTTGTTCTCTGGCTGCTAGAAGACACTATTAGATATTAGTAGGAAATATAAAGACCTTTTCAGGGGTCTCATATTATAGAGGGGAGAAAATATTGAAATAGTTTCTTTTCCTCTGCCCAATCCACAAAGATGGAAGAGATATAAAGTAAAAATGCTTACCAAGGAAATCAAGATTAAGAAGCAATCTCTCCAATTGATAGTGGTAACAGAGCTGCAGGGAATGAAGTAGGAAAAACAAACAAACAAACAAAAACCACCAAAAAAAAAAAAGTCTCCAACTTTGAAAACACTGTTTAAAATCTATCCCAGGAAAAAGGACAGTAGCTTATCTGGATGTATATTTGTGGAATGAAGATTATGTTTTCTCATTTACAAGTGATATGCTGATTTGTGGGATTATTACATCAATCTGTCAATTGAAAAAAAAGAAAAGAAAAAAGTACAGCAACCATATAAACCACCCCCCTCCAGCTCGGTTCTTTGCAGTCGTCCTAGAGACATAAACAATTGTTGATCAAACATACATACAAGAGGGGATTTTTCCCCCCTCTCTATATGGCTGTGTTGAGTAATGGCCAGCATGTGCTTCGGCCTAGCAACAACAGATCAAGAAGGCCGGACGCCTGAGATCCCAAAGGGGGATTAAAAAAAAAACCTAGAAGTCTCTACGGGAGGCAAGCAGGATGGCCACTGGTTTAGGCTGGCATCATCAACACACGGGAACTCTCCAGACCTCCTGGTCCCAGCCGTCAGATGAAGATGGTGTCATGGTTGATTCCACAGTACAAAGAGAACCGGCACATTATGGGGTGAGAGCCAGCAATAGTCCACGATACTGTATTGCATGTAACCCAGGAAAAAGCCAAAAGCCACATCCGTGACATTGTGCCGACCGAGCATGACCCTGGAGAGACCCAGGATGAAGGCCCACAGGACCACCAGCACCCGCAGGGGGATGGCCAGGACCAGGTGGTTGAGGATAAACCGCGCCACCAGGGCGGCCCTGGTGGTGTGGCCGGACGGGAAGGAATACTTGTCCACCGACAGGGTGAAAAACATGTCCATCTGGTTGTGGGCCGGCCGTCGCCTGCGGACCAGCCCTTTGATGAGGGCCACCAGCAGCAGGTCCAAGAGCAGGGCGAAGAGCAGGTTCATCAGCACCTCGCGCCCGGCCCAGCTGTCGCTCCGGGACAGGCAGTAGAGGGTGCCCAGCAGCCAGGGGATGCCGTGCCCCGAGATCTCCAGCAGCTTCATCAGGGGCCGCACGCTGCCCCACGCCGAGCTCTCCCCGGCGCACACCCCCAGCCTCTTGGACAGCCACAGGTCGATGGCCAGTAGGGAGCGCAGGGCGATGCCCAGGAAGGACGGGTTCAAGTCCATGAGGTCCTCCTCGGGCAGCGGGGCCGGGGGCGCCGGCGCGGAGCCCGCGGCGGGCAGCGGGAAGGAGCCGCGCCGGTGCACCGGGCTCTCGGACGCGCGGAGCCGGGCGCAGGTAGGGTCGGCGGCCGGCGCGCGGCTGCTCAGCAGGGACTGGAACTCGAACCTGGCGGCACAACCTCCGTGCGCCGGGCTGCCGGGGCCGCCGGGGCCGCCGGCGCCGCCTCCGCCTCCACCGCTGCCGCCTCCACCGCTGCCGCCGCCGGCGACCGAGGCGCCCAGCGACCGTCCTTCCACGCTCCTCCGGGGGCTCGGCATGGCGGCGGGGGGCGCGGACCCCAACACCCGGCCAGACCAGACGGAGGCTCCCCGGCCGGGCGGCTTCTTCCGCTTCCGCACTGCCATCCCGGAGGGGCGGGGAGACGAGCCCCGGAGCGCGATTGTGACACCTGGCGGAGACTCGGGAGGCAATCGGAATTTCTGATACCTGGGAGGTCTGGGCGGGAGGGAGGTGGGGGGGGGGTTTGCAGGTGCTGAGCGGGGGACAGGTGTGAGTCTGCAATGGCACAGGTGTGGGGGGCGAGGGAGGCGTCATTTCAGGGTGCATGGGAAGTTAGGAGAAGTAAAGCCCGGCTTGACAAAAGCAACCATGCTTGCTCTCTTGATCATTTCTTATTTTTAGTTTGTAATCTATTATGTATTCATTACTACTTTTTTTTTTTTTTTAAAGATTTCTTGCCCTGGAGTGTTTCTGCAGGACAAGCAGGATGTGTACCTCGGCATCTACCTCTTGAATCAATACCGGGAGACGAACTGCTTTCCTTCTGTGTTCCCCATCGTGATTCAGCAAGGCATGACATTTGAAAAGGTGATCTTAGAACACAAGAGAGCGAGAGACACGGTTTTGCTGTCTGGAGAGACAGCTAGTAGTTCTGACAAACAACAAGGTTCTGACCATTGATCTTGTAAATTACCTTTAAGGCTCACTTCAGTTTACAGCACAGAAGCACAGGAGGCCGGGAAGTAAAAACCACAGTGGAAAGACTTTTTTCTTTTGCTTTGCAGGTCTGAGCCAAGTTCTGTCAATCTAGTTAGTGCTAAATACCCTGGTCGATGATTTCCTATTTTTGGAACTCTCCTGGCATTTTATAACTGGAGCAGAGAGCATGTTAGAGACACTTGTAGTGCATTTATGAAAGGGATTATTAATAAACTGCTGACCTTTGGAAAAGAAAAAGAAAAGCTTTCTTAGACCTACCAAAAAAAACAAACAAAAGTATAACCAAATGAGTTCAGTCTTGTAATTGGAAGCCTGTCTAAAAACATGAGTTCTTTCAGATTTACTGACTTAAGTCGTATTTGTCGTAGCCACAGTGATTAAGGCTCGATTCCCTGCTAGAGACAAAACACTATCCACTGACTTCACACTTCAACATTTAACCTAATGCATTATTATACAACTGTCCACAATCTCCTAAGTCTTTTTTTTTTAACGTCTACTATTTGGGTTTGAATGCTGAGCCTCCCATTTGCTAGGAAGGTGCAGTACCACAAGTCCTTTCTTGGTTTCATTATATTTCAGATATGGCCTCTCTTTTATTTCCTCCTCCATGCTGGCTTCAGACATCAAAACCTCTTTCTGCCTACTAAATAACTGGGATTATAGACATGCACCCACATGTTTGGCTTCCCATAAGCTTTGTAAACTTCTGGAGTTGAGATATCAGTTTTGTCCTTTGTTTGTCGTGCGCGCGCGCGCGCGTGTGTGTGTGTGTGTGTGTGTGTGTGTGTGTGTGTGTGTGTGTGTGTGTGTGTGTGTGTGTGTGTGTGTGTGTGCCAGTGAAGGGGCTTGAACTCAGAGACTGAATGCTGTCCTGTATTGCTCAAGGCTGATGCTCTACCACTTGAATCACACCTTCACTTCTGGTTTTTTGGTGGTCAATTGCATACAAGAGTCTTTCTAGACTTTCCTGCCCAGCTGACCTCAAACTGAGATCCTCAGATCTCAGTCTTCTGAGTAGTTACGACTACAGATATGAGCTACTGGCACCCAATGTCTGTTTAGTTTTTAGTTTAGTTTTTTTTTTGTTTTTATTTTTAGCACAACCAATTGCATTAGAAGAGAAGTCATTAAGTGAACATTGAATGAGTATGTGTAATATGCAGAATGTCTTCTGGTACTCAAGACTGAGGTTGATGCGAGATGTGGTTTTAGCAACAGAACTAGGTCACGTTGATGAGATTTTAAGCACGTGGTAGATTTAGCTGACTCAGATTTTCTTACCCTTGTTATGCTGTGTTAATTTTTATTCATTTGTTCTGTATGCTTATGTTGAACTTTTAACCACAAACTTGTTAAAAGTACTTCTGCTGAGTCTTAAAATAATATATAGCTGGATTTTATATGTTGTTAATTATTTAAGTCTGTCATTTCTAAAAGTGTCTTTATTAAAACTTTGAAATTTTATCTTTTCCCATTTTTTCTCTGCAGGTATTTGAAAATGCAATAGATCCTGGAGCTGTAGCAGAACTTTTAGAAAGTATGTATTTTTTTAAAAAAAAAGACCAGGGTGTATAATTTATCCGTGTAATATTCTTTCCTAAACTGTGATATTTGCAGGTTTGATCTGTGTTTAAAGTTAAAAGAATTCCATTGTAAGTTCAAGTCATAACTTTTGAATGTATTATCAACTTTTTTCAAATTTAGATGTGATTGCTGAATGGTATGATTCTGATTTGCTATGTATAAAGCATTGTTTCTAAATATTTGCAGAATTCTGCAAGTATTGCAACAAGTAATTTAATCAATTGAAACATTTTCATTACCACAGAAGGAGGGTCTCTGTTTCTGTTCCTTACTAACCCTTAGAATGAATTGATCTCACAGATCTTTCTGTCTCTGTAGATTTTTTTTTTTTTTTGTGGAAAGTCTCACTTTGTAGTCAGGGCTGGCTTTGAACTCACTATCTAAGCTAGCCTAGCTCAGCCTCTTACATGTTGGGATTCTAGACATATGCCACCATGCCAAGTTTAGCATAGGTTTACTTTTCCTCAATATTTCACATAAATGAAATGTGGTCCTTTGTGATTAGTTTCTTTCACCATTTCTTTTTATAATCAAAGAATATTCCATTGTATGAATACACTGCTCACTTTGTTTTTCTACTCATCAGTTGATGGACATTTGGATTCTTTTAGGCTCTATGATAAATAATGATGCTCTGAATATTTGTGTACACATTTTATATACATATGATGTGTTTTTATTTCTGTTGTATACATATACACATGCACATACTTGCACACACATGCTTACACACATACACAATTGCAATTATCATGTAGTCATAATCTGTTTAACCTTGTAAGAAACTTCCACACTGTTGACTAAAGCAGCTAAATTATTTTATACTGCATCAGCAATATGAGGGTTTTTTTTTTAATTTCTTTTCTTGGCTGTGGGGTTTGAACTCAGGACCTAGGCACTGTCCCTGGTCTCTTTTGCTCCAGGTTAATGCTCTACCACTTTGAACTACTGTGTTACACCAGTTTTTCTGGTGGTTAATTGGAGATAAGAGTCTCACAGACTTTGCTGCCTGGGCTGGCTTTGAACTGCAATTCTCAGATCTCGGTCTCTTGAGTAGCTAGGATCATAGGCATGAGCCACCACCAGCAACCAGCTGGGGTTTATTTTTTCTGTATATTGGTCAACACTTTAGTGGAAGGCCCTGAGTTCAAGCCCTTGTATTGCCAAAAATAGATAGATAGATAGATAGATAGATAGATAGATAGATAGATAGATAGATAGATAGATAGATAGATAGATAATTGAATGTAAGGAGTTTCAAGCCTAAGATAAATGCTTAATGTTATCCCTGGAGTGATAGTTAAGAAATTTTTTTTTGTTTCTTTTAAGTTCTGTCCACACACACACACACACACACACACACACACACACACACACACACACACACACACACACACGTGCAAGTGGATGAATGCTGACGCACACACAAGAAAATGCACATGTTTTATACACTTGTTGTTTTTTTCTGGTACTGGAGGTTGAATTCAGGACCTCATTGGTTCTGTGCAGGTGCTCTACCACTTGAACCCCTCTCCCAGCTATAGATGCAATTTTCATTGAATATTTTCTGTGTAGGTGGTTGACTTTGTGGATGCAGAATCCATGAATATGGAGAGATGATTTTTATTATTTTCATCAATGATGTAAATGGGATGTTCTAATAATCTTAAACTTAGCATTTAATAATTTAAAAAAAACTGGCAATTTTCTGAAATACTAAAATCACATTTTTTTCTTTTTTTCTTTTCAGGCTTCCTAACCAGGTTTGAATTAATACAGTTAGTACCTCCAGGTAATGTGCTAGTAAATGCCCTTCTAAACTAGCTTCAGTTTTAAAAGGATTTTTGGCATGACACACTAGGAGCTGGCATTTGAAAGTTGTGCTTCCCTCCCCTCCTCCCAATGCTGGGAATCAAACCCAGGTCCCTGCACATGCTAGGGGAGCATTTTGTCACTAAGCTACTCTACAGTCTTAAAAGTTTTGCTTTTAAGTAACACATAACATGTTTATAAATTTATGTGACATGCTTTTTGCCAGCCAATCTATTAAAGTTTGTCTATTATGAAATTTCAGAAAGAAACCTCATATTCATTAGCATTCTCCTTTCCTTCCTTTTTCCAGCCCCAGTCATCACTAAGCTGCTTTTTGCTTCTGTCAATTTGTCAGTGCTGGACCCTTTGTGTAAAAGGAATCCTGTGCTAGGTAGCCTTTTATATTTGGTTCTTTCACTTCTTATAACGTTTTCAAGAATCAGTTGTGTTGCAGCGTAGAACTGACTCCTTTTTATGCCAGAAGAACCCCCTTTACATGGATATACAGCACTTACCCATTCATTAACTCTAGACAGTTATTTCCACTTTGGATATTATGGATAATGCTGTTAGAAGCAATCATGTATAAGTCATTGTGTATTTGCTTTCAGTTCTTTTGGCTATTCTTAGATGTACAATTGCTAGTTCATATAATTCTTTAATTTCTGTGTATGTGTGTATATGTGTATGTGTGTGAGAGAGAAAGAGAAAAAGAGGAGAAAAAGCATCTATAACTTAGTAAATCGATTTGGATCTTTGCTATTACATATTTCTAATTTCCTAACTCAAAAAGGAAAATAAATATAGTGTTCATGTGTTGTAAAAGGCAACTGCATTATCCTCAGAAAACATTTTCAGATCAACGTTGTTTTAAATTTTTATAAAGAAGAACTTGTAGCTGGGCGTCATGGTATAACTATAATCCTGGCACTTTGGACACCGAGGCAGGAGGATCATGATTTCAAGGCTAAACTGAACTACATAACAAGATTGACTCAAATCCCCAACTCACATTCTCCCAAACTGAGAGAACATGTGATTATCTTTCTGCTTCTGCTTCTTTTGCTTAACATAATATCTTACATTTCCACCCATTTTTTCCTACAAACAACAGGATTTCATTTTTTTCTTTATGACCGACTAATGTACCATTGTATTAGTTCTAATAATAAACCTATATCATTTTGTGGATGTGTGTGTGTGTGTGTGTGTGTGTGTGTGTGTGTGTGTGTGTGTGTGTGCTAGTTCAAAGGCTTGAACTTAGAGTCTGCCCCTGAGTTTGTTTGCTAAAGGCTAGCACTCTACTACTTGAGCCACAACTCTATTTCTGGCTTTTTTGGGTGCTTAATTAGAAATAAGAGTCCTGCAGACTTTCCTACCTAAACTGGCTTTGAACCATGATCCTCAGATCTCAGCCTCCTGAGTAGCCAAGATTACAGATGTGAGCCACTGGCACCCAGTTCAAAGGTAATTTTTTTTTTTTTTTGGGTCCGGTTGTGGGGCCTGAACTCTGGGCTTGGGCGCTGTCCCTCAGCTCTTCAGCTCAAGGCTAGCGCTCTACCACTTGAGCCACAGCGCACTTCCGGCTTTTTTCTTTTTGCTTATGTGGTGCTGAGGAAGCGAACCCAGGGCCTCATGCATGCAAGGCAAGTGCTCTACCACTGAGCCACCTTCCCAGCTTGCATTCTTGCTTTCTTAATTTCATGCTTTCTCTCTTGCTTTCTTGCTTCCCTTTTGTGCTAGTACTAGGGCTGGGGCTTGAACTGAGGGCCGCACAATCTCACTTGGCATTTTTACTCAAGCCTGGCACTCTACATCGTGAACTACATCTCCACTTGCCATTAACTTGTGGACAGAACAGGCTGCTATTCAGAAATACTCACTGAAGGAATTTCAGCCAAAAAGTGACATGCTTAAAATCAGGCCATTGAGTTTTTCTCCATAATTAAAAAAACTATTTGACCCAATTTTATGTTCAAACATATAACACTGCTCACTGGCAAGTTATATTTTAATATGCTAATAAAGCAGAAGTATGCTTATTTTGATCTTATTTAATTTTTCACATTATAGAAAATAGCCCAATATCTAAATAGCTTACTGTAAAAATTTTAATACAAAATTCATAGGTTCAAAGTCAATATTCCATTCATCAACAACCACTGTCAGGCACTTTATTAACAACTTTTTTTAGGCCCTTTCAAATGCATTTGTTATATAGGGCATACAGTATAATACACTGATTCTAAAATAAAGCATGCACATTTTCATACACACTGTCTCTACATTATCTGCACACTATATTGCAAATGGACATGTGTATAGATGTTAAAATACATGATATGTAGTTTTCTTTTTAAAATTTAATATATGTTGGCCTGCTGAATATTCTTCATGTGATCAGAAATCTCTATGTGACAAGTTGCAGGAATAGTTATTTGAGAAGAACAATGAAGCTGGGTGTCAGTGGCTCATGCCTATAATCCTAACTAATGAGGAGGCTGAGATCTGAGGATTGTGGTTTAAAGCCAGCCTGGACAGAAAAGTTTCTGTGAGACTCTTATCTCCAACTAATCACTCAAAAACCAGAAGTGGCACTATAGCTTAAGTGGTAGAGGGCTAGCCTTGAGTACTGGGAAACTCAGGTACAGTGCCCAGACCCTGAGTTCAAGATCCTCCCACAACTGACAAAAAAGAAAAAAGAAAGAAAAATAAAGAACAATGATTGAGAATATTTAAACTAAGAGACATACATACTGCTCATAATTTACAAGTGAATTTTATGCAAATGAGAGCCTTCATAGGCTTGTTTACTTTTGATCCAACAGGCTCCAATTTATGATTATAATCTTAATAGAATTAAGTTTAAATTACTCAAAATAAGAATTTTACTCAGTTTCAGAAAGCATGCATTAATCCATTAATTTGTTCAACATTAAAAAAATAACATCAGTTAATGTACAAGGAGTTTCCTTTATCTACTTACTTATCTAACTGCTAATTTGTGCAGGTACTGGAGTTTGAACTCATGATCTGCGTGCTGTCTCTCAGCTTTTCCACTCAAGATTGATGCCCTGCAACTTGAGCCACACATCTACTTCTGGCTTTTGGGGGGTTAATTTAAGATAAGAGTCTCACAATTATTCCTGCCTCTGGGCTGTCTTTGAATGAAGATCCCTAGGTCTCAGCCTCTTGAGTAGCTAGGATTACAGGTGTGGACCTGGCAAGGTTTTATTTTATTTTTTCAATCATCCCTCTATCATTCTCCTTCCTCTCTCACACTTTCCAAACCAGTCTTGTTAAGTTTCCATGTTCCATTTTCATAACATGTTTACAGAGTATTTTTTAAAATTTATTTTTATTGTAAAGGTGATGGTCAAAGGGGTTACAGTTACATAGGTCAGGTCCTGAGTACATTTATTTTCGAACACTGTCACCTCTTCATTTTTTTTCTCAACTTTTTCCCTACCGAACCCCCTCCCCCTCAAGTTGTTTAAGATTCATTTTCAACATAGTGTCTAGTGAATGTCCTCGCTGAATTAGTTCACCCTTTGTCTTACCATTTCTATGCTTCCCCTCTCCAAAACAGATAAACTTACATACAAGACAAAGGGTACAGAAATTTAAAAAAAAAACAGCGACAAAAGGGGAAAAACAAAACAGAAATCACAAAAAATAAATAAAAACCCTCTTGTTTCCATTCGTTTTGATAAACATTTTACATGACCATATGTAAATAGCTATTGAGCCTTTGTGATCCTCTCCTAAGAATATCTTCCTTTGGTCTCACTCATCTCTAAAATACACTTAGAGCTCAAAAACTCACCCCCCCAAAAGAAAACAAATCCTCAAACAACAACTCAATTAATAAATGGGCTAAGGACTTAACGAGAGACTTCTCAGAAGTATGAATGGCCAATAGACACACGAAGAGATATTCAGCATAATGGCCATAAAAGAAAGGCAAATCAAAACAACATTGAGATTCCACCTAACCCCAGTATGAATGGCCATTATCAAGAAAACTATAATAACAGATGGTGGCGGGGCTGTGGCTCCTATTACACTGTTGGTGGGAATGTAAACTTGTTCAACCACTCTGGAAAGCAATATGGAGTTCCTCAAAAGACTAAACATAGAGCCTCCCTATGACCCAGAAATCCCACTCCTTCTAATTGACCACAAACCAGGCCACTTTAAAGCTACCAACACAACCATGTTTCTTGAAGCATTGCTTATTCTAGCCAAGATATAGAGTCAACCCAAATGTCCCTTAGTGGACAAATGAATCAAGAAAATGTGAATGGAATTCTATGCTTCCATCAGAAAGAATGATACTGCCCCATTCATAAGGAAATGGAAAGACTTGGAAAAAATCATACTAAGCAAAGTAAGCCAGACCCAAAGAAACAGTTTTCATGTTTTCCCTCATTTGTAATTAGTGCCTATAAATCTACAAGTAAACACAATGGGTGGTAAAAGACTGAAAAATGACACTTGGATATGATAAATTATACAGGACTCTAAATATCTTGAGTATTTGAGTAATTTGTTTTCCTCTCTGCTCTGTTCATCTGTTCCCTCCCTCTAGTACTCAGGCCTTAGTCCATGCATCTTTCAGTGTCCTAATATATATGTATTTTTAAACCTACCTTCTTGAATGTGTCAACATACATTCTTGAGGGTGTCCTTGGCACACAGTCAAGTGACAGCTGTGACATCTTTGACAGCTGGTGTAGTGTTAGTGATACTAGGCACACAGCCTCAGTGAGTTCTCAGAACCCACTGGTCCTTGATACTAATTAGGTAAAAATGATTTGCTCAAAGTTCATGTGGGCAGCATGAAGGGGGTCGCATTCTACAGTTACATGCTCAGGGACCCACATTTTCTTTGGTTGATTTACCTTTTCATTTTGCTACAGGAAGTACATTATTGCTTGATTTTTTTCCACGTTGCTTTCAGACATTTACAGTCAGAAGACGTTTAACCAGTAACTTAGCGGCAAAAGTGTAATTGTATTCAGGTTTGCAGATAGCGGACTTCACTGCTATAATGATTTGCTTTTGGGGAGATCAGGGTTTTCAGTTTACAATAGTGGAAAAAACTATGGACACAAGGGGGCAGTGTAATACTGTTGGACTATGAGATCAGGGCTTTCCCCCACCCCCCCCCCCCATCTTTTAAAAAATTATGAGTCTTCTCAGTCAATACCTTCTCTTTCAGTAAGTTATATATATTCAGTACAACTGCAAAATCATCTTTTATTGGGAATTTATGCACTTAACCAGAGCTTGGTTTTATACTTAGATAATTAATACTCTCTAGATCTCAGCAAGGAAAAAAACTTTCCAGTGATGTAATTTTTATTTGTTATTTTTTAATTTTTGTGTGTGTGCTAGTACTAGGACTTAAACTCAAGGCCTCATGCTCTCGCTCCACTTTTCTGCTCATGGCTGGTGCTCTACTTGAACCATACCTTCAGCTTAGCTTTCTTATTCTACCCTCTGGTGAATTGGAGATAGAGTCTTGACTTACCTTCCTGATCTGGCTTCAAACTGATGGGATCCTCCCATCTCAACCTCTTGAGAAGACTAGATTACAAGTGTGAGTCACTGGGCCCAGGAGATGATCTGGTTTTGAATTCCTGCTTTGCCATGTGGCACCATGACAAATGTCTCTCGGTTTTCTCGTCTGTAAGAGCCTCGGTTGGAAGCATATAGTGAATGATATGCTGTATAAATACTATTCTCAAACTGATGTTATTAAAAATGATTATGTTTCTGAAAGGCTCACTTGTTTCCTTTTTTGGCCAAGAGAAGTTGTTCATTGGTGGCATGATGATGTCACTGTGTAGGCCACGAGCCTGTTCAGAACACTGACTTCTTTCAGCTACCGCTCTTGGCCCATGAGACTTGCTCAGCTGGTGGTTGTGATAATTTCATACTCACTCTAGAGCGGAAGTTCTGCAGGACACCATAGTCTCTCTGACTTCTGCTCATGAAATGTTCTCACAAGCTGTCCAAAATATCCTGCGGTGAGAACACAAGTCTAGCCATTCTCTGGACTGTTAGCACCTCAGAATCACTGACCCGTTAAACCCTTGTGTGAACTTTGTGTGAACAGGTCTATTTCCAGGACCTGGCTCAAGGTTTGTCACTGACAAACATTTGCTGAAGACAAGTAGAGATTGGTGGATGGGTGGGTGGATGGATGAATGGGTGAGCCAATGGATGGATGGATGGATTCAGTGACAGATTTTCTTCTTAGTTCCATTTTGTGGAGCAACCTTCAAACTTATCAAATCCATTAGGACTTGAGAGGCTCTTCCAAATTACCCATGAGATCAAAAGTAGAACTTATTTACCTCTTGAGTGACCACTGCTGGGTTCAAAATGTCTAGTTTTCAGAGTGCCATCATTTATTTAGCTAAACTGGGGGAGGGTAGAATACCTGTACTTATGCTTTTTTTTTTGTCTTTCTCTTTTTTCTCAGCATGGGCAGAATTGGCCTACTATGAGGAAAACACACGAGATTTTCTTTTCCCTGAACCTAAGCTGAGACCTTTACACCCAGGAATACATAGGGAGTTACTCATGAAGACGGCTATAGGATTCCCAGTAAGTGATTAGGAGAGAAATTCTTGAGACATGAGCTTTTCATTCCTGACAGGATTGATGCTGGATAGACATCGTCTTCTTGCTTAGTATCCCAGTTGTTCTATTTAGAACAACCTGGCATAAATTACCAGATTGTACTGATTTCAACCATTGATCTGAGGGGTTGAAGTCTGATTATATGATTAGGCTAAGTCATTTACCATGTTCACGTCACATAGTTATAAAAATATTTATGCTTATTGTTTTTCATGTTTCTCTTAACTACAGATTTATTTGTTTAGTTATAGCAGTGTTCGTAATGAGAGATGTCTCATTTATTTTGTGCCTTCAGTTTTTATTTTGTTTTGTTTTAGTTTTTGGTACTGGTTCTGAGGCTTGAACTCAGGGCCTGGACTGTCCCTGAACATTTTTTTTTTGTTGTTTTCTCAAGAACTGCACAGTCCTATGTAAGATACAGCTCCACTTCTGGCTTTTCTGGTGGTTAATTACACTGGTGGTAAAAATCTAATGGACTTTGCTGCCCAGGCTGATTTCAAACTGTATTCCTCAGATCTCAGCCTCCAGAATAGCTAGCATTATAGGTGTGAGCCAATGGTGTCCAGCTATGGCCTTCAACTTTTTTATGTATGATGTTTTCCTCCTATAATTCTAAAGTTAGCCATGGCAGATATTTTAGTCTCCATGTAGCAGAGAAGAAACTAGTAGAGGCCCAGTCACTGTAGAAGATGCAGCAAATATTTGATTACTAATCAAAATATTCATCTTGATATTGTCTAAGCAGAAACCCTAACATTTTCCCCTCCCTACTTCCCTCCATTTCCTCTCCCTCTATCCTCCCCTCCTCTATTTCTTTGGTGGTTGTGATTATAGAGCTTCTAATACTTCAAACAGCAAACATTCATTAAAGGTTTGCCTAATTAGAATTCCTAGTATCTCTTTCTCCCCCCTCCCCCTTTCTTTTCCTTTCTGCCAGTCCTGGGCTTGAACTCAGGGTCTCAGTGCTCCCTAAGCTTCTTTTGCTCAAGGTTAGCACTCTACCACTTGAGCCACAGCACCACTTCCAGGTTTTTCTGCTTATGTGGTACTGAGGAATTGAACTCTTCATGCATGCTAGGCAAGCAGTCTACCACTAAGCCACATTCTCAGCCCCTACCTACATCTTTAAACCCTCCATTATCTTTGAGGTTTTAGTGGATATGATTGAAACTATTTTTTCTACAACATGGTCATAATGTATAATTCATATCAACAATATCTGTGAGATGCTTATTTTTATGATTTTGAGTTACTGGAGTATTATTTACCAGAATCTAAGAGGAAATAAAAATGTATAAGAACTATCCTGGGGAAACTTCCTATTAACTTTGGCTTTCCCAAATTCTCTTTTTAGTAGAAGCTATTTTCAAACATGGAACTGGTTTCTGGCTAAGAATCAAAGCAAAGTGAAACACTTTCTTATATTTTCTTAAGTGAATTGTTTGATTTAATGGGCACAAATGGAAGACCCTATAGGAAGATGTGTTTATAGTTATTTATAGATCCTGTTATTCTCAGAGAAAGCTTAAAAAATATCTTGAAATAGCCTCATGCATTAGATATAAAGTATCAGTTCTTTTTTTTATCATTAGCACAAGGTAGTTGTACAAAGAATATCTCATGATGATACTTCCACACCTGTGAATATGTATCTCATTCATCCGCATCTTTCCATTATTCCTCCTCTTCCACTTACCCTTCTTAAAACAAATGCATGAGGTTTCATTGTTCTGTTCCAACACATGCAAACCCAACTTTGTGGACCATATTTATCCTTCATCCTCTTTTTTAACCTTCCTCCTCCTGATATGAGCTTGTCTTATAAAGTATCAGTTCTTACCATTTATTAATCAAACTCTTTTAAACAATTCATGAAAACATAGAGGAGCTCCAGTTCTCCAAACTATTCCATAAAGCAAAATAAACAGTTACCAAGGTTTGAAAAAGAGCTGATGCTTATTGTGGTTTTATTAGAGAATGGATTATCTTTCTCAGCCTCCCTTCTCTTTGCAAGATGGCCCTGGCCTTTTCCCCTCTTGCATATGGGAAGCTGGGAGAGGGGTTTTCAGAAATATCCTGAGGGTTACCGTGTGAGTGATGGAGTGAGATTCTGATGCTTCGTGGTTTATACTGAGTCACACTGCCTGATGCTCTTTCTCTCTATTTTGGCCCACTATTCTATTTCCTTTTATTAATATAGTAGGAAGTAGAATGAATGGCCTATTAGGTCAAGCAAACCTTTTGCTTTATTGTCTCTGAATTTGTCAATTCATCAATATTTCTTCCACTATAATGGGACTTTTCTTTTGTATTCCTCTGTTTTTTTTTTTAAATTTACCTCATTAGTTATCTTAGTAATGTTTTAGCTAGTAGGATACTAAGCAAAAAAAAATAGAGGTGACAGTTAATAAAACAAAATGAAGACTTTGGAAATCTGATAAGCACTCATAGTTAATGTAAAAACAGGGATAACTGCATGCCATTCTATATCCTGTGTTTTAAGTAGAATCACTAGCAGACTGGATACTGCAATCAGTATGCCTGGCCTCAGTTTATCAGCTTTGTCATTGCTAGGTGGACAACAATCTTGACCTTTGTCCTCATTTACCCACCAACAAGTAGAGATTGTATAAGAACTTACTTCATGGGGTTGTGTTAGCAGTTGATATAGTCAAAGTACTTAGGCCTGCATTTAGAATATAATATATGCTTTATATTTTTAGCCATTTATTACAGATATACTTTACATCATATATGCAGATATAGCACCCACACAGGAGAACAATGAGGTTCTTGGCTAATTGTAGTTAGGATGAGATGGACAAAGAATTATTTCCAGTAATATTATATGTTCTCTTATATGCTGTTTTCTTTGTAGGGCATTGCTCCCAAACTAGAATTTTCTACAAGGACAGCCATCCGAGAATGTGTATTTCCTCATAGAAACAGATTTCTTGTAAGTATCGTCAGAAAATAGTGATAGAAATTATAGCATTCTCACTAAAAATGTAAAGGTTTTTTTTTCTTTCTTTCTTTTTTAATCCAGAACTCAGTTCAAAATGTGTATGCAACAGGAAAAGTAGAAACGGAGAAACGCTTTGCTAGGTTTGAATTTTTGGTATTTACATCACTTGCTCATCCTTGGCCACATCGGAGTGACATTAGTGTTTAGTCACATAGAGTGATGAGTGTTTGGCATATATTTTGTGTGGCATGTAGCTGCTACAGCATGGTGATTCAGATGCTAAAAAATCATGTTTTTGATGGAAGTGGCCTTGTTAACTCTTGTGGCTTTACTCATCTTCTTCTCCCTCTTCTCCTAGGATGATAATTTGCATTTGTGCTCCATCTTTGATAAAACTCTAAAGATCTTAGGGCATCCATGTGAAACACCTTCCATCTCGTGACTAACTCTCAATTTCTCTTCACTGGGTTTCTTTGCTTTATTTTTTTCTCCTTAATATACACAATTCTGTAGTCATTTAAGTACCTTGTAGAGGGAGAAAGGGATGAGTTAAATTGTGAAGCTCTTGTAGGGTAGAATGAAATTAAGAAGTGAAACAAAACGTTATCTCCTATCTCACCTGTACCTGTCATCTTGGAAAAATATGTTAAAAAAACGTGGGCCAGGGGAACTGAATGAAGATGAGTACTCATCTTTACAAGTCTATCAAATCTCTTGGTATAATAACTCACACAATGACAGACCAGTGATTGATATTAAGAAAGGCACAGGCTGCTATTTAGATTCTCCTGATCTACATCCTCCATGCTCTAATTTGTTTATAATATGTTCTGGACAATTTCTAAATCCATTTTTTGTTCCTATTCTACTGTGTGAATCTTGTGTTAATGTCCTACTATATTTATTTTGGTATCAAAGCAATTAATCACCCAAAAGCTGGCAGTGGAGCTGTGGCTCAAGTGATAGAGCTACGGCCTTGAGCAAAAATCTCAGAGACAGTGCCCAGGCCCTGAGTTCCAGCACCAGAACAGGCACAAAAAAGAAAAAAAAAAAGGAGTCGGGGAACTCTATTAACTAGAGCACTTGCTATTTTGCTCAAGGCTAGCTGTCTACCCCTTGAGCCACAACTTTTTTCCCCCTGGCTTTTGGGTAGTTAATTGTAGATTACAATCTCACTGGACTTTCCCTCATAGGCTCTCAGTCAATCACAGTCCTTAGAGCTCAGCCTCTTGAGTACTTAGGAGTATAGGCAGGAGTCACCAGCACCTGGTGTTCATTATATAGAGGGTCTCCAGGGTATATGCAGGCTTATCTATGCTTCTTACATAGCTAGAATGAAAAGCACTTACCACCATGCCCAGTTATTGATTGACATGGAGTCTCGAGTGTCTGCCCAGGATGGCTTCAGGCCACAGTCTGCTGAATCTCCACCTCCTAAGAAGCTAGTATTACAGGTGTGGGCTACTGGCATGGAGTGCTACTAGTCATGTTAAATTGGGAGAATATTAACTAGAAAAATGCTGTTCCTTAAATTCATGATAGGTAGATCCTCTGCTTCAATTTTTAAACGTTCAACTAAACACAGTTACATTTTAATTAAATCTCCATCTCCTCCTCCTCCTCCTCCTCCTCCTCCTCCTCCTCCTCCTACTCCTCCTCCTCCTCCTCCTTTTTCATATTAAGAACATTCTAGGGTGGGGCACTGGTAGTTCATGCCTATAATCCTAACTGCTCAGAAGGCTGGGATCTGAGGATCATAGGCACAGATAACAAAGTCCAAGAGACTCTTATCTCCAATAAACTATTCAGAACAAACTGGGGCTGTAGTTCAAATGGTAGAGCATTAGCATTGAGCAAAAGAAGCTCAAGGATGATGCCCAGGCTCTGAGTTCAAGCCCCAGAATGGAAACAAATAAAACAAAATCTTCTGGGGATGTAACTCGGTGGTAGAAAATCTTCCTCCTGTGCTCAAGGCCCTGGATACTAGGGTACAATCCCCAACACTGCCAAATAAACAAGCTTAAGAACCAACTTTCTTTTTTACTTCAGGATGAAGAATATAACCCACAAAAGCCTTCATCTAACTCATATGGACAGATACCCCCCTTAAAGAATAAAAAGAAGAAATCAAAGAAGAATCATGACAGACTACGTAAGGGCATGCAGTCCCGGGCACCCTCTCCATATTTCACCAGGCGCTTCCTCCTGGAGCAGCCGACTCAATTGGACTTTGGCAATCACTTCAGATTCCCTGAAGATAGAAAACCTCCATTTGTGGTTAGACATGTAAGTCTAAAGTTTTTGTTTGTTTGCTTGTTTTAAGAGTACTTTGCATATGGAACCAACCCAGAGGCCCCCCAGTAGATGAATGGATCAAGAAAATATCACACACACACACACACACACACACACACACACACACACACACACACACACACACACACACACACACACACATTGGAATTCTATGCCTCAATCAGAAAGAATGACATCACCCCATTTATTAGGAAATGGAAAAAAATTATATTAACTGAAGTAAGCCAGGTCCCATGTTTTCCCTTATTTGCAATAACTGGTATATGTCTAGGACAAGCAGAAAAGGTCAAAAGCTATGTACATATGACCATGTAAGATGATGCTAAGCGAAATGAATCCCAAGGCAGGGACACAAGTGGTTTTTTTCTTTCTTGCTATTGTTTTTAATGTATTTATAATGTCCTAAGTGATTTTTTTTGTTTCTTTTGTATGTTCTTCCACCATGGTATAACCCCTGTTTTTACTGTATTTGATTCCGGTGCCCTGCATCTTGTGTATACATTTTTCTAATTTGGGGAGGGGAAGGGAAATAACAAAATGATGAAATAAGGATACAGGTTGACCTATTGTAACAATGAGATGTACAAGACACTATGTTGAAAATGAACTTTACAACTTTGGTAGGGGGGAAAAGGGGGAGGAGTTGGGGAGGTGGGGAGGGAAGGGATAGAAGGGGAAAAACAAAGGAGGAGGTAATGTACTCATTAGGAAATGTACTCATTACCTTACTCATGTAACTGTAACCCCTCTGTACAGTATTTTTACAATAAGAAACATACAAAAAAATTTTAAAAAGAGTACTTTGCCTTGGTGGGAGAATAGAACGTTGAGCTATAACAAAACAAAGGGGTCAGAGGGATTTCAATTTAACTAATCACTACAGTTAAGTTAGCTTCATTTCCTAGAGCCTTTTCAGGAAACTAATAAAGGTATCTAAACTAATATCTAACTTAATAAAGGCATCTCATACAGCGAATTTGCTCAGTAAATGTCACCCATTATGCTTTATTATTTTTATTGTTATCAGTAAGGAGGGTAGCTATGTATGGTCACTTGTCATTTTCAGAAGAATCCATGTTGTCTAACATTGACTAGCTTGCTCTGGGTCATTAATCTGAAACTGAAGCTTTATTAGTTTAAAAGCATGGCTCTAGTTGTTTGTTTGTTTGCCAGTCCTGGGGCTTGAACTCAGGTCCTGGGCACTGTCCCTGAGCTGCTTTTCCTCAAAGCTAGCTACCACTTGAACCACAGCACCACTTCCAGGTGTTTTTTGTTTATGTGGTGCTGAGGAATAGAACCCAGGGCTTCATGCATGCTAGGCAAGCACTCTACCACTAAGCCATGTTCTCAACCCAGTAGTTTTTAAAATTTTTATTCTCTTCTTCTATGCTGGTATTGGGATGCTGTCTCTGAGTGTTTTCACGCAGTATTGGAGCTCTACCATTTGAGCCATAGCTCCACTTCTTGCTTTTTGGTGGTTAATTGGGGTTAAGAGTCTCATGGACTTTCTTGCCTGGGCTGGCTTGGAACTGTGATCTTCAGATCTCAGCCTCCTAAGTTTCTAGGATTATAGGTGTGAACCAACACCTAGCCAGCGTCTGTTTTCTTAAGGAGATTGGGGTTCAATGGGCATACTTTGCAGAGCAGGGAATGTTTCTTGAAGGAGCCAGGATGTGTACACTTAGAAGCCTTAATTAAAGTCACCTTATTTTTAGCCTGCAGGAAATAGTGGGTAAATTTAATCACCCATACTACTGTGCCATGAAAGCAATGGAAAATATAGAAAAGTTCACGGAAAAAATTACCCCTAGGACTCATCAGCATATTAAAATTTATTATTTAGCTTAATTTGATGGATTTTCCTTCACTTTTTAAAAAAATTCATAGACTTCATTGCTTCCCCACAAAGTTGAAAACACCGTGTATATAGATTATCTTCCTAATTGATTGCAGTTTAGCAACATTACTTTGGGAGTTTTTTTTGTATTATTTTATACTCTTCATCAATACCATTCCAATTAATAAATTCACTCTCTAGAATGTCTCTATTACTGTATGTTGACTTGCTATTTTGATTTAACACCACCAGTGGTGGTGTTTGCATGTTTTGTACAGTCTCGAAGTCAAATGCTGCTGAGATGGTTACGTGTGAAGCCATTGGTTTGTAGGTAAATATAATGTAGCTTGTTAGAAACTACTGAATAGCTTCCCTGTCTACACATATTATCTATTTATAGATGTAGAAATAAAAAACAGCTGTCTTCTTGATAGTCTAACTATAGATAATCTATCAGCCAATCTAAATGTACTTCCATAAAAGTAATGTTAGCTTGAGATTATTGGATGGTATGATTTATTCTATCCCCTTTATATTTTGTAAGTTACAACTTTAGTCAATGCCATTTCGGTCTCAAAAGTATGGTTTGTTTTCTGGCTTCATATTTCTACCATTTAACAAATTTTCATATAGCTTTTTCAGTATGCCAAGCTCTTTTATAAGTGATTTTACATATTAATTCTTTCATCTAGCCAGATTTCCTGGTATGTGACATTTCCCTGAGTAAAACGTTAACTCTCAGAGAATCTGATGCTATAAATACTTTAAATCTACATCACTCTATTTCTTGAAGGGGAAGAAACACTTTTTAAACTGCTTTATTGATACTAAAAACAGCAGAAATAAGCAAAAAAAAAAATAGAATTCCAGAAAGTTTGTGTTACAGCAATTCTAGAGTAAATCCCCTTCCTTCCTTCCTTCCTTCCTTCCTTCCTTCCTTCCTTCCTTCCTTCCTTTCTTCCTTTCTTCCTTCCTTCCTTCCTTCCTTCCTTTCTTTCTTTCTTTCTTTCTTCCTTTCTTTCCTTTCTTCCTTTCTTTTTTCTTCCTTTCTTTCTTTCTTTTTCTTTCTCTCTTTCTTTCTTTCTTTTCTTTCTCTGTCTTTCTTTCTTTTCTTTCTTTGTTTCCTCTCTCTTTCTCTCCTCTCTCTCTTTCTTTCTCTCTCCTCTCCTTCTCTCTCTTCTTCCTCCTCCTCTTCCTCCTTCTCCTGTTCCTCCTCCTCCCCCTCCTCCTCCTCCTTTTTTCTGGTCCTAGGGCTTGGACTCAGGGTCTGGTCCCTGTCCTTGAGCTTTTTTGCTCAAGCCTAGCACTCTACCACTTGAGCCACAGCACCACTTTGGGCCTTTTGTAGTTAACTGAAGATAAGAGTACTTTACTGTCTCAGCTGGCTTCAAACTGCAATCCTTAGATCTCAGCCTCCTGAGTAGCTAAGATTACAGGTGTCAGCTACTGGCACCTGGCATTCCTTTTGTATTATTTTAACCTGTTTACACATCATGTCATTAGTCCCAATCTTTCTTTGGGAAAATGGGATCTGTCACCTTAAGGAAAATAATAGTTATCTATTCTTTTTTTTCCCCAGGAATATAGACACTCAGGTCAGGTGCTGGTGGCTCACATCATAATCCTAGCTGATAAGAGGCTGAGATCTGAAGGTTGAAGTATGAGATTCATTTTTATGAGACTTATATTTCCAATGAACCAGGAAAAAAGCCAGAAATGGAAGTGTGACAATGTGTGAGTTCAAGCTCCAGTACTGGCACACACATTAAAAAAAGAGGCCGGGCACTGGTGTCTCACACCTATAATCCTAGCTACGCAGGAGGCTGAGATCTGAGGATCATGGGTCAAAGCCAGTGTGGGCAGGAAAGTCCATGAAACTATTATCTCCAATAAATGACCAGAAAACTGGAGGTAGTGCTGTGGCTCAAGTGGTAGAGCACTTAGCTTGAGTTCAAGAGCTGAGGGACAGCACCCAGGCCCAGAGTTCAAGCCCACAACTGGGAAAAAAAAAAAAAAGAAAATAGGCACTTAGACTGGAAGGGCATAGAAGACAGGAATATTACTTTGTGAAGTCCCTTGCTCTCAGCAAAGGAACTGCGGAAGCCAGCCCTGTTTGTACAGTTTAAGAACTCCATGCTTTGTCCTATTTTAAAAGATGGTAAAGTAAAGCTTTGGCTGGCTCTTTGCACATCATCTGTACCAGCTATTATAATTTCCATCCAACTTTAATTCTTTCTGCTCACATTTAGCCTATATTTCCATGTGCTAGCCTTAGGGAAATCTAAGTGAAGATAGGGACCATTTCTCTTATTGGGTATATCACATAACATATTTGGAAACTGTGATTGAGGTTATTTTCTAACATTCTCTATTTCTAAGCTGCATAATGAGTGACTGAGAGGAAGAAAGGCACCATGGGTAACAAGGAAAAAGTAATACAAGCTACTGTGCATTAAGTTTTATTTCTTTACTTTAAGGTGGACAGTGCAAAGCCCTTTGGTGAAGATAATTTGGAGCATCATTTGTTGACGTCTCAGAGAAAATCTAAATTTTCAGACTTTCTGTTTCCAATGAGAAGAGGTACTGGAGTTTCTTGTTATATTTCCTATGGGAACTAGTGTACTATACTTACCATCTTTCCCTTTAAGGAGACACACAGGATCCTGGAAACTGTGAGCCTTATTTCTCCAGGATTCTCAGGTTATGGTGATACTGTAGGTCAAAGGTAACTGGGAAGCCAGAATGATTGAAGTGAAATGTGCTCAATAGATTCCTATTAACTCAGTGTGGCCAGAAAGTTAATTACCAGGCTTTTAAGACCTTTCCTTCCCTTCCTTCCCCTTCCCTTCTTTCTCTTTCTTTAGTTTCTTCTTTTTGGTGGATTGTACTTTGAACACAGGGCTTTACTAGGCAGGTGCTCTACTACTTGAGCCAACCCTAGCCTTGTTGGCTTTTATTTTGAGATAACATCTCACATTTATGACTAGGCTAGCCTGGACTACAATCCTGCGTGCCTGGGATGGTAGTCATGTGCCACCATGCCCAGCTACTGATTGAAACAGAGGCTTACTAACTTTGCCCAGAGGCCTTAGACCTAGAGCCTCTAATTTCTGGCTCCTCAGATCCTTTTATGGCTTCCTTTTTACTATCAGTAACATAGAGGAATCAGAAGTCCAGAAAAAGTTCCTGCAATGACCTAACTCCCTACCACACAAACATTGCCTTCGAGGTACTCATTTCAAAAGGTTTTTTTTTCCCTACAACCCAAAGAAATCCAAATTCATCTCAGTTTTCTCTATGCATATTTACTACACACTTCCTAATCATCCTCTCCATTCTCTGGCTTTAGGACTACTTACTTTTCACAATAATTTAGTATAATCAGAATGAGTTCTGTTATTGCTGCATTATGCTTTGATGCATGAATTATTTCAGTTTAACATTCATATTTGCCTTGATAAGTATATTCAAGAGCTTCTGAAACAAATAGGGATTCCACAGAAACCAAAGAGAATAGCAGGGGAAGTTTTTTGGGGGATACACATCCATTTCATTCGAGCTCTGGGCACCTGTTTTCTGGTTGAACCCGTGAAAAGGGCCCTGAACATGTGCTTTGCTAGTTTTGCTTTTACCTTTCCCTTCTCCATATATGCTGTCACTAAATGGTATCATTATTGACCCCAAGGACAGAAAATCTCATAAATGGAAGTTCAGTGACTCAAGGGAGATTGAAAAGTGGAACAGTGGGATTTACAAGGGAATATTAGAGTTCTTTAATAATTCATTCACGGTCGTAAGTTTTTGTTTTTGTACTATGATGGCATAGATGTAACAGTAATCTTAGGGTGAAGTGGAAATAACGAGTCAAACACCTGCTCCTCTCTCTTCTAGCTTCTTCTCTTGACAGCTTTGCAACGAACATAAAGGTAATTTTAGATGTAGCATTTGTAAAACAATTTATTTCCAGCTATCTTATGTCAGTCATTGTGATTTTGTAGTCAGCAGTGGAAAGGATATCATTACTTAGTACTATGTATGAAGAGTTGCTTTAATTTAACTAGAGGTGACTAGTCCCCATGGTAACCTTTGGGGTTTCTGAGTTTGCTTCCCTCTTTTCATTTGCAGGATGAATAACCAAGGAGGGTGCAAAGACCCCAATGCTTACTTTATCAGTAGTGATTTTTATTGCCTGTTCTCCCCTTATACATGAAAATAGACTGAAGCAAAGAAAGCTCAATATACTATGTTTCTTATGCACTTAAACATTTTGTTTAAAAATTCTTTTTTTTAAAATGCTGGTCCTGGGGCTTGAACTCAGAGCCTGTGTGCTGTCCCTGAGTAGTGCTCTACCATTTGAGCCACAGCTTCACTTCTGGCTTTTGGGGGTAGTTAATTGGCGATGAGTCTCACACACTTTCTTGCCCTTGTTGGCTTGGAACCACAATCTTCAGCTCTCAGCCTCCTGAGTAGCTAGAATTACAAGCTGCCTCCTGGCTTTAAAAATTGTTTATTTCCCAGAGTCAATAATCCCGGTTCTTGGAAATTAGTTATTTTGGCTTATTAAGATATACTAAATAAATGAGCCTTGACTCCCAAGCATTTTGTGTCTAGCCTTCTGTCCTGCTGTCCCTCTTTTATTTGCAGGCAAGCTTTGGGGTTTAGTATATTATCTTCTTACCTCAATTCTCTTCTATGTACTACTCCCCCTTCTCTTCAAATGAAGCAAACAAAAACCTAAACTGCAACCAAAGAATAATGCCTTTTGTCACTCAGGTTATTAGAGAGCCAGATGAACGGATTGATTTAACGAAGGACTCACAGTCATCTGTGGAGGCAAGTAAATGGGATATGTTCTCACTCAGAAACCAAGGAGATGTTGACTTCCACCGAAAAACCTCACTGGCTACCGCCCCATACTCCAGATCCTCCAGCCCCGTGGATCAGCCTTTTCAAGAAAGGTCAGCACCCAGCTCCCTGTCCCCTTCCGTCAAGAGTGCCTTGGGGGTCTGTCAGGAAGAAAGCCTGGTTATGTCACCAGTTTTTTCCCTTGTTATGGGGAAAAATGAATTATTAACTAATCAGTTTTAGTGTACAGAGACAAGTGATCAGAAACACATTCACACCTTTCTCTCTACCTGGCATGTATTCACCTCTTGCTAAGTTGGCATAGTGGAAGAAGTTATCCTGGACTCAATGACTTCTCCAAAATTAGTCTTAAACTGAGAGTGAGACAAACTATCAGCTGGTAGTGATCAAGAGAGCTGGGTTCCAGTGCCAATTGTCTTGGCTTTCAGTGCTGGGTGATCTCACAATTATTTACCCCAGTTTCCTCATCTTTAAAAGGAGCATGATGACCAGAGATCCATCACGTTTCAGCCACACTGGGCTTCTCTGTTGCTAGAAGTAGGGCTTTTTTCCACATAGTTATATACATTTTCCAAACTCCTTAGAATCAGTGAAGCAGGCTTTTGTGATGGATTGAATTGAGTACACAGTTATTTTTATATATATATATATATATTTTATTTTATTTTATTTTATTTGAGAACATACTGTACAGAGGGGTTACAATTACATGGGCAGGATAATGCATACATTTCTTACCAAGCATTGCAGCCTCCTCCTTTGTTTACCCTTCACCTCCCTTCCCAGCCTCCCCCCTCCCCCCCACCCAATCACAGTTATTAAGCAACTATTTATGTGCAGTGTCTGTGATTATGACACATGTCTGCTTTCCAGTGGCTCACACATCAGCCAAATGTGAGACTGATTGCAGTGTGCACTTAAAAGCAGTATGCCGAGTACAGGGGAAGACAGTGAAGGAGGAAATTAATCTGCCAGAAAGGTGGCTTGGGAAGGCCGGGCTTCTCATAAATATGTTGGATGGTTCATCCCTTCATTCAGCCGGCCTTTCATGAGTGTCTGTATACAGAAGGCCATTTTCACCTCTGGATAACACAAGAATTACCTCAGGGTTATGAGTCAAAATCAGCTGGATAGAGGAAGTGATTTTGATCAAAGTATATTCTATGCCCGTATGGAAATATGGAAATATTACAACAAAACCCCCATATATAATTAACATATCAAAAAGAAAGCAAAATGAAATTTAAAAATCCATTGGGATAGGAATAGAGTATATAGAATCTAAGACAGGACTGACAATCAATCTGTCAGACCTGGGCTGGAATTATTAACTATGAATGAGTTTCCCCTCATCTCTGACTTCTAGTTCAACCTAAAAAATGTATATAAAAAAAGTATATGAAGAACTTTCAACAGGCAGAGCTTTGTGAATGGTAATAAGGAAGATGGCACTTCTAGTGAATTTTGTGGAGGGAGGTGACATTTTCACTTGAGCCCTGCATGGGTGGGATTGGTTTGTGACAGAGTTAGTTGAAGAGACAGATGTGAAGTAAGCAAGGGCCCAAGTGAGTGTCTAGCAATTAGAGATGACTTTTGGGAAATAGTGGTGCCAGCACTTCTGGGTCTGTGCAAAGTAAGCTGAGGAGTTTGAGCTTCTTTTTCAAGGCAGTGGGAAGTTTATGAATGTTTTATAACAAAAATTGGCACAGATACAACTTCAGGAAGGTGAGATTATCTACAAGCTAGAGTTTTATCAGCCATCTTCGAAAAGGCAGCAAATCCAGTGTGCCCATTACTCATAATGACAAAGAATAACATGTCGGCACAAAGAACATCCAGTTTGCCCATGACTGCCCTGGTTTTGGTCCCACAAAAGTTCTGCATTCTAGGAAAGTCCTGAGCAGCTCAAGACAGTTAACCTTAACTTCGGAGGAGCAGCAGTAAAGATAATACTTTTTTAAGTCAGCAGTTTTAAATGCCTTTCCTGAGCTTAGGGAAGACTCCATTTCCTGTTGATTTTTTTCTCTTTTTCCCCATGCATGTTTAAATTGTTATTATGAAGGTGATGTACAGAAGGGTTACAGTTACATAAGTCAGGTAATGAGTACATGTCTTTTTGGACAATGTCACCCCTTCCCTTATTCGCTCCCAGTTTTTCCCTCCTATCCCTATCCATAGCATAGTGTCTAGTGAGTACCACCGTTGCATTTGTTTACCAACTGTTATCCCTCCATTTCTGTGCGTCCCTCTTACCCTCCCAAAGACAAATAAACAAGAGGAAAACAAAACAAAAACAGCAAAAAAGAAAAAAAACTTCTTGTTTCCATTTCCTGGAGTTCATTTTGATAAATATTATTTTGTATGATCAGATGTACATAGGTACTGAGCCTTTGTGATCCTCTCCTAAGAATATCCTCCTTTGGTCTCACTGTGTGTAACCTGTAGAATTTATCATGTCCCAGTGTATTTTTAAAAACCATCTCATGTGTTTACTTGTAGATTTTTAGGTACATTCTACATCCACAAATGAATGAAACCATGCAATCTATTTTTCTTTAGGTCTGACTTATTTCGATTAATACAAGTTTTTCCAAGTCTTTCCATTTCCTTATGAATGGTACAATATCATTCTTTTTGATGGAAGTAGCACAAAGGCACATTTCTGGAACATTAGCTCACTAGCTCTTTTTCTACACTTGACTGTTCACTTCCCACCAACACCATCAGGACCAGTATCTTTCTGCCCACATCACCAGTGTACACCAGAAACACCCAAGAGTTTGCTAGATTAATAATAAGGTAATAAGGGCTGAGGTCGCAGGAGTAAGTGGGGAGACATTTTGGAATGAGAATAACCCAAGGTTTTAATAGAAGATATGCACAGCCCTTTAACTAGCACAGTAACAAAGGCAAGTTCTAGAGGAGGGAAGAGCAGGCTTGAATTTGCCATTCTTTTTGACATCTGGAGAGCACCATATGCCTTCAGCACATATCCTTGCCCTTCCTTCTGCATGGAGAGAAGATGACTTACAGAGGGAAGGCTGTGATAAACACATGACACTTCTCTTGTGCTGACTAATCAGTCTCATATAATGATTTTCAAATGTAGAATAGATTTTTTCAGTCAGTCTTGGATCTTGAACTCAGGACCTGGACACTGTCCCTGAGCTTTATGCTCAAGGCTAGCACTATACTGCTTTAAACCACAGTTAAACCTCTGGTTTTGGAGTGGTTAATTGGAAAGAAGAGTCTCGTAGAATTTCCTGCCTGGGGCTGGCTTCAAACTACAATCCTCAGATCTCAGCTTCTTTAGTAGCCAGGATTACAGATGTGAGCTACTAGTACCTGGCTTATTTTTACCTGCTTTATTAATACTTTTAAAATATTTCTGTTCTTAAAGATATTTAGAGGAATACAGAAATTATACATGTAGTCCTTTCTTAAACATGAGAGTGATTTCTCAGGGTGTGTGCTTATTTGCTTTGAGTTGATTTCCTGGGTGGGTAATGGATTTGGGTATTCAGTCCTTGGTCTGAATTCTTGGTCCAGTCGCCCTGGAAACCACAGGTATTTGCTTGTTACAGGGTGTAAGGGGAGGCCACAGAGGAGCAACTGCAAGAGTAGGCATTAGCAGAGGGACTCTAACACCCACCAGATTCCCAGTCGCTCCTGTCATTTCCAATGTTTATTACACATTAGTAGGAGATAATTTTTATGTGAATTGCTAAAATTCTTTGTGGAATGTTTTAGAAAACAGTACCTTTCATGATTGACATACTATGCACAATTTTAGCTTAATTATAGCTCAGTATTTAGGATTTTATATTCACTACATCTCCAATAGGAATGAATAAATTCACCACTCGAGCAATATTAAGAACAAAACCAAAAACAAACCTATAGTAGTACTCAGTTCCTGCAGTACCCTGGAATGAGCTATTAACTAAAGAGTCAGTCTCGATTTCAGTCTAAGAGTAAAGACAGACATAAGTCAGATCAAGATGCAATGTCCATGTAGAAGAACTGTGACCGTGGTGGAGGTGCATGGGAAACCCCACGCATGTATGAAGGTCAGCTGATCTCTACAGGAGGAGCCCAGGAAGGACCTCCCTCAGAAATCAACAGTTGAACTGAGCCCTAAGGGTGGAGAGGACTTCTTAAGAGCAGGGACTGGGGTTGGGTACTCATGCACGCCCATGCACGCGTGTGTGTGCGCACACACACATACACACACATATACACTCAAAGGATTCAGTTTAGGATCAAGATAGCCTACAATAAAATTAGATGTAAAATAAAATCCCAGCAATGGAAAAGAACCGAGTTTAAAATTGATGTGGAACATTTGAGGATTAACAATGTAACTGTAGAAGTAGGATTTATTAGTGAAATCTGAAAGCCACAGTAAAGTCCAAAACAAGAAACACTGGCAGCCACACACTTAAACACAAGTCACTTTTAACATCTTGGTTCTAGCCTTGTGCTTTCCTTATACATAGTTTAGTAAAGGCATTGTAATCTTGCAATATGTACTATTTCAGATCTTGCTGTTCTGTCTGATCATTAACCTTTAAGTATTAACCCTTATATTTATGTATTCTACACTGGCATCTTTTCATTTGCAGCATAATGCTCCGCTTCTTTTTACCCTGTTGGACAGGTTTCATTGCAGTTCTCACTCCACGTGGAAGAAGATCCATGAGAGGGTTTGCAGTCTTCTCATGTCGCACAGAGCTCAGCATCACCTGAAGGTTAGGGGTTCTGATAAAATTAGCTCTTTATTGACAGCAGTAGGAACAGAAACTTGCAGGCTAGTGGGGGGAGTCTGATGTTTATCAGATGATAACCTCAGAAACATATGGTTTCCTGAGAGTTTATGGTCAGGATATTGGAATGGTTGAAAGTCAGGGAGAAAGAGAAAAACCTAGATGTGTGAGGCTCCGTTGGTGCACAGGATTCACCAAGCAGAGGTTCTGGGGTGGCATTCTTTCTAAGGAATGAGAGAAGATAGTCTAACTAGCCTATAGCATATTTCCTTTCCTCTATGCAGTAGAATCCCAGTGGACTGAAGAATAGCATTGTGTGTGTGGTCTGTGTAAAGCTATAGCACAGAAGAACATTATCCTAAAATTGTACCAGGTGGTTTGATTTGACTTTTTACACGAGAGTGGGCGTTATTTCTGATCCCTTGGTACATACACTTGGTACTTTGTGTCTTCACAGCTAAATGGCTTTTAATTGAATTCAAAAGAATTCAAATGAAAGGTCCACAATGCCCTCAGTTGCTGGAGTTCACTGTGTCATGTAGGTGAATTGGGTAGCTTATTAAATACTGGGCATATGCCAGATTGATAGGATGACACTTACAAATGAATAGTAATGACCACAACCAAAGTGGATTGCTTTATAGCCTATTGGAAGTCATTTTCTTTAATTCCTAACATTTTCAAGTAAAGAAATCCTTTTAAGATGAGGAGGAGGGAGGGAGGGAGAAAAAGAGTAAGAGAGAGGAAAGGGTAAGAGAGAGAAAGAGAAGAGAAAGAGGAAGAAGAGCAGGAAAGAAAGGAAGGAAGGAAGAAAAGAGGAAAGGAAGGAAATTACACATTATATGTATATGGATATATAATATATAGTATATAGCATAATATAAAACATAGTACACAATATTAAATATTTACTTAATATTTAATTATGTAATATATAATAATACATTAGTATATAATATATTAAACACATATCTCTTCCATGCAAAAAGCATGCATTACTGGTCTTCAGTGTGTCATGCATAATATACTTTCTGGATATGTTTTGTTATAGGAAGATCATATGTCTGAAGGAACTTATGACTTTGAAAGATCAAGCTGCCCTCTGGATAAATGTCTAGTACATGAACAGAGATATTTTTAACTGCTGTCTTATGTAAGTAAGCAGGTTAAATATTTCTTTTGGTTTGCTAATATGTTTTTTTTTCTTTCCTGCTATCAATGAAGGGATAAGAAGTTTCAGGGGACAGGAGGGCTGGAGGAGACCTAAGAACATTCTTCACTCAGTCAAATAGTGATAGTATGTTTGTCTGCTGACCCTCTGATCCCTCGCCCCACTCTTCCCTGTATCTTAATATACTTCTATTTCTTTCATCTCCTTGATCTCAAGTCATTTTCTGCGTGGGACCTTGGCAAATGTGCTTTCTTTGTCTGAAACACTTCTTCCCGGCTCTGCTTGGGTAACTGCTTCTTTATTTCTTTATTGTTCATGTTGTTTCATGTGTTTTTCTAAAGCACAAGTTCAGGGTCTGGCATTATGGCTCACTCTCATGCACATACTCTCATTTGCTCAGGGCTGGTGCTTAACCATTTGAACCATGCCTCCAAGTCAGTTCCCCAGTGACTTCTGTTTTTCCCTCTGCTCTGTGACTTTCTGTGACACTACCTTCCTTCTTTTACAAATCCTTTAGCACACTATACTTCTCTTCCATAGAATGTGATGATGGTAATGATGGTGATGATGATGATGATGGTTATTGTTTATAACAAGTCTCTTCTTCTAGGATGAAACCATCCTGAGATTAGAAACCTATCCTTGTCAATTATTACCTTCCTCTGAGCTTTTAGTGTAATACAAGGAGTCTTATTTCACCTTCCAATCGCACACACTGAATGCATGCCTGGAACAGAACCTGCCTGCCCATCCTTCCCCTGTTTCTGATTTTTGCATCACTTGACTCTGTTATGACTGCTACTTACTAAAGATTTCTTTCTTTTCTCTTTTTCTGTGCTGGGGCACAAAGTTCAAGTTTTTTGACTTTTTCTTGGGGCTTCCAGCTCTGGCTTGGCTTTTTTACCTGCAGCTGGTGCTTTACTACTTGAGTCATGCCTCCAACACAGCCATTTTTGCTGGTTAATTAAAGACAGAGCCTCTCAAACTTTTCTCCCCAGGGTAGTTTCAAACCTTGATCCTCAGCTCTTAGCCTTCTGTGTAACTTGTATTATAGGTGTGAGTCACTGGCATATGGCTAGTAGAGATTTCTTATGAATGAATATTCTATGATAACAAGGCAAGTCTGGAATTTAGGTGTGTGGGAAAATAGTGGGAAATATTGTAGAATTTCATAATTTCTTAGGTTTTTCTCTCATTTTTTTCTCCTTAAGTTTAGAATAATAGCTCCTTCTTCCAAATAATACTCTTTCTTGTAGTTGGTTACAAGTAGGATTTCTGTGGGTGAGAATGATGCCAGAGAACTCCTGATCTGCCATCTTGTTGATAACACCCATCGTTTAATATTATAACACTCATCATTTAATATTAATTAAATATGAGGTCAGTTAATATTTAATTTTTACAACAGCCCATGAAGATAGGTACTAATATTAGTTCCATTTTACACATAGAATAAACCAAGCCACAGAGAGGTTGGATACCTTGCTCAAGATGACATGGTAAATGGATGAATGATAATATGGGTCTGGTTAGTGTGGCTTCAAAGACTACACAGTGTTTTCTTTTTGGTAGTCTTGGTATTTGAACTCAGAGCTAAGGAGACATTCTAACACTTGAGTTATGCCTCAACCCATTTTGCCTTAGTTATTCTTTTGGGTAAGGTCTTATGTTTTTGCTTCAGGCAATGATTCTGCAGCCTATGCCTGTCTCATAGCTGAGATTATAGATATGAACCACCATACTTGGATCAAGAAAACACTTTCAACCATTACATTCTGTTGCTTTTTCAAAGCTACAGCATGTGCTAGAAGGCTGGGGTGGGGGAAGGGGAGTAAACAGAGCCCTTTGAGACCCAGAGTTTGTGGATACTGCCCTAAGATGTTTCACTAGCATCCAGTAGTATTGAATTATATTGTGGTCCTCATTCCAGCAACAGCAAAATAATTATGAGTCTTTAAAGATAATCAAGTAGTATGGGAAAGCCTGCTAAGTTTTCACTCTACACAGGCTTCTGAAAGCCTGTTTAGAGAGTCCCTTGTACTTTAGAACATGCATTGGCTTGCCCCAGAGTTGGCTGGAGCTTCCCCCCTTCCCCCTCCCCCTCCCCCTCCTCCTCCTCCTCCTCCTCCTCCCTACTCCCCTCCCTCCCCAAGCCACAGGAATGCAGAGGACAGCTGGGTGATCATGTATTCTGTAGGCTTTTACTTTAGAACGTTCTGCTTGGTAGATTAAAGGATGGATTCCGGACCACTTTTCTTTGGTTGTAGAGAAAATAGTCATCTAGGCTTTTATTAGATTGTTATACAGAACACAGCCCACGTAATTGCATTGAATTTTAGTGTGGGTAAAGTCAGTTCCATAAAACTCAGAACCAGCTAATAGGTGGTCACTAATATGAGAAGACTGAGAAAAGATAAGAAAATAACCCCATAATAGTGCTCACACCAGTAACCTCAGCTACTCAGGAAGTAGAGAGTGGAAGAATTTGTAATTTTAGGTCAGTCTGAGCAAAAGGTTTTCACGACATCTATCTAGATGCCTGCAATGGCGGCTTCTTGGTAGGCACAGGGGGATTCTGATCCAGGACCCAGTTGCCAGCAGCACCTAGCTCAAAACGACTGCTTTTATGCCACAGCCCTTTACCGGGTATGTGAGCAGATTGCCCATGTCTGGCAATGCACATCCAAGGATGGGCTCACACTGCCGCCTCAGTGAAACTCTTGCCCCTCCCTCCCTCCCTCCCTCCCTCCCTCTCTCTCTCCCCTCCTTCCTTCCCCTCCTTCCTTCCTTCCTTCCTTCCTTCCTTCCTTCCCTCCCTCCCTCCCTCCTTCCTTCCCTCCTTCCTTCCTTCCTTCCTTCCTTCCTTCCTTCCTTCCTTCCTTCCTTCCTTCCTTCCTTCCTTCTTTCCTTCACATCTTTTTGTGCCAGACCTAAGGCTGGGCACTGTCCTTGAACTTTTTTTGCTCAAGGTTAGCACTCTACCACTTGATCCACAGCTCCATTTCCAGCTTTGTTGGTTGTAATTGGAGATAAGAGTCTCATAGACTTTCCGTCCCATTCTAGCTTTGAATTGTGATCCTTAGATCTCAGCCTCCTGAATAGCTAGGATTACAAGCATGAGTTACTGGTACCAGCCTAGCCTGAGTTTCTTGAGGATGAGAAATTTAGAACAGCCTCAGTTGCATATTTGACTCCTTCCATGCTCACCTAATATTTGTATTCTACAATACAATAGGTTAAAACACATTTAGCAGTTCAGCTCAGTCATACCCAGCCAGTTCTGGCACATTTAACATGCACCAAGGATTGTACTGACTCCATACAATAAGTACGTATGCAGAGTGTCATCATTTTGGTATACAAAGAGATTAGACAACTTGCCCAAGATCACACAAGTGAACTTCACCTTACTCTATGTCCCCCTTAAAACTTGGGAATCTAGGGGAAAAGACTTCTTCACCAAGTGATTTCAAGCCTGAGCTCCGTGCCAAGATTAAGATAGTATGAACTCATCTTTTTCTCCTTGGTTGGGTTGATTGTGTGTCTTCTATTTTTTTCCCTCAGTGCCAGATGTTGTATGTGATGTTTCAGATGTCACAAAGGAAAAATGAATGAAAAGCTGAAGGACTACCAAGAAGAGCGCACTCATCAGGATCACTGACAGATCCATCCTTGGAGAAGTGAGAGTCATCTTTGTTGTCTGTATTGAGTTGCCAGTGCCTAATCTCTGTTAAACCAAATCCAATATTCAGTCTTGTGTGCCCAGGTAAGAATTGTTGATTAAACTTTTGCTGTTTGGGACTCACAATTTTTTGTAATCATCTGGAAAATTAGTGTTTTGTTTTGATCCTGAAATAGGAAATAATAGTTGGGTCTCAGGGGCTTTTCTATTTATTTGGAAAGCACATTTTAGAATTCAAACAAAAATGTCTTGTGTGAACTGAGAAAGCTGCTATTTAGAGCAGTAACCTGCTAAGTCCTCCGGGGGGAAAGCATGGTCAGTATGATTCTCTCTTTTCGACCAATCTGTTTTAGTTGTTCGTTCATTTTTTTTTCATGTTAGACTTTTAATTTACATTACTTCCCTCCCCCTTAAAACCTAGGAAAAAGAGAATATTATATAAAATTTCTATGACAAATTAAGGAGGCCAATTTCTTTCAAATACCCACCTTTGGCTGTTTTTTGTGGTATAGGGGTTTTAACTTGCTAGGCAAATGCTCTACCATTAACACCCCCTCCCCATCAGCCTACCCTCCTTTTGTATTTTTTTTGGGTCAATCATGGGGCTTGAACTCTGGGCCTGGGCACTGTCCCTCAGCTCTCTAGCTCAAGGCGAGCACTCTACTTCTTGAGCCACAACGTCACTTCTGGTTTTCTAGTGGTTTATTGGAGAAAAAAGTCTCACGGAGTTTCCTGCCGGGGCTGGCTTTGAACTGCAATCCTCAGATCTCAGCCTCCTGAGTAGCTAGGATTACAGGCGTGAGCCACCAGTGCCCAGCCCTTTTGTCTTTTTAGCTAACTTTTTTTTTTTGTTTTTTTGTTTTGTTTTGTTTTGTCTGTTGTGTGGCCTGAACTCTGGGCCTGGGCACTGTCCCTCAGTTCTTCAGCTCAGCACCACTTCTGTTTTTTTCTGCTTATGTGGTGCCAAGGAATTGAACCCAGGACCTCATGCATGCCAGGCAAGCATTCTACCACTGAGCCACCTTCCTAGCCCTAACTTTTTTTTTTTAAGACAATGTTTTTCTGTGTAACCCAGGCTGACCAGAAACTCAAACTCCCCCTACCCCAGCCTCCCTTGTGCTGGGATTATAGGTGTATACCTCCACACCCAGTTTCTAGCAGCTGTTAATAAACGTAGATCAGGAACCTTTCTCCACTTTTTTTCTGAAAGAACTACTTTAAGAAAATAGGTTCTAGAGGAAGAACTGCCAAAACTAGCTTTTAAATTAGTTTATTTTATGAAATGTTTCCATAGTTTGAGTCAGCAGGAAGAGGAAGAAGGGCTAGCGGCATATATCATATTTGCTTTTGTGAGTATAGTTGTCCATTTTTATTAGAAGCCACTTTCTCGCCTGCTAATTCTACTGTTCAAACGACTTGAATTTTGACTTTTAATTTCTCAAGGAATTAACTTTTGAGGAGTCATATGGGAGACAGAATCACAAATCCAGATATTTTGCTTTTGAAGTATGTAATAGTGTGAATGATTTTATGATGTATTGCATTTTGGATTCTCTTGTCATTAAAAATCATAAACAAAGAATTTCTGCTTGTCTTGCTTTCACTTATAATTACTTGTTAGGGTGAGTTGTAGCTCAAATGGGAGAGCTCTTCCAAAGCAAGTACAAGGCTCTGACTATAAATCCCAGTAATGAAAAAGAAAGAAATGAAATTTTATATTCATATATACACATGCATATATATTTGTGTAGTTATATATATATACATGCACATATACATATATACATGCATATACACATAAATGAATATTAATTGGAGTTAAGAGTGTCACAATTTCTTGGCCAGGCTGGCTTCAAACTTTGATACTCAGGTCCCAGCCTCCTGAGTAGCTGGGATTACAGGTATGAGTTACCAGCACTAGGATTCTCACCCCATTTTTAATTATTTAAGGAATACTTTCTTTCTAAGGCCACTAAGGCTCAGGGGAAAAAAAAAACAAGTATCAGAGCCAAATTTCAAAGTCTGGTCTGTCTGGTTTCTAAATGGTTGAGGTGCGACTGTTTTTTGTATCACCTGTTTGTCACGGTGAGGTTTATGGTGGTACATCCTGCGAAGACTGAGTGTTTGAAAAACCTGAACTTAGTATTTGCAGACAGAGAGAGATGGAGCAACTAAGGTCTCTTGATAGTCATTAGAAGGACATTAGTCACTTCTTGTTTAGATCCACAAGAGGTGCTTTCTATTTCTATTTCCGGGCATTGGAATTGGATGTTTGTATGTAGCATTTTAAGGAAGTTATCTTTCCCCCTCCCTTCACAATAAACCTCCCTGTACTTTTCCTCCAGGAACTGGGATTTTGAATGGAAATAAATATCATACCTGTTTTAGTGGGACGGCTTCCAAGAACAGATTGTAAGAAGTAGGTGCTGTTGCTGGCAGTGCACTGGGTGGGAACTGGTGTGGGAACTGGTCAAGAAATCTCATTGAGCATTGCCTGTGAGAAGTTCAGCCCAGGCTTGTGATGGCATCCTGTGTGCATTGGGTCCTGACAACCAAACTGGTATTTACTGAGCACTTACTATGTACACAGTGCAGTACTGGATCCTGTGGGAAAAGAGGGGTCATTCTAGGGTAGAATATATCCTCCTTTTATTAGCTTTCCTTTGATTAGGTTTCCTTTTACTAATAAAGGGCAATCAGATGTTTCATGTGTGACTACTGAATTAGTGACAACTTCAACTTGTGGCTGTTAGCCAAAGTGGGGTTTGATAGGATGGTGGGACTCCTCACCCCCAATCTTCTGCCAGGTGTCCAGATCCTCCAAACCCAAATTGAGAACAATAAACACCTCTGTGGATATGTAGCCCTGTTTCTTCATTAATGCTGTGAAATCATGGTATTGATTTAAATGAGATTTAATTACTTTACTCAATTTAATTACTTTATCATCAAGTCTCGCATTACTTAATATAAGGCAATACCTTGTTATTTGTTTAGATTCCAGGAGGTAAGAAACAATGGGGTCTTGGGACTGAGGCCAAGAATTTCCCAAGTTTGGAGGCAGTGAGTAATTGTAGAAAGGATTGTAAAGGAGAAGAAAATGTTCTCTGGAAATATCTTCAGGACTGTTTACACTATTAGACCTGGTGTTTTGTTTTTGTTTGTTTTTGTGCCAATCCTGGGGCTTGAACTCAGGGCCTGGGCACTGTCCCAGAGCTGCTTCTGCTCAAGGCTACCATTCTACCACTTGAGCCACAGCACCACTTCTGGCTTTTTCTGAGTAGTTTATTGGTCGTGAGAGTCTCATAGACTTTCCTGCCCTGGCTGGCTTTGAACTATGATCCTCAGATCCCAGTCTCCGGAATACCTAGGATTACCACCCGTGTTTGGCTAGATCTGGTGTTTTATAGACACCTACTGTTGACAGTAGGGATTTGGAGTAAGAAAGCTGAGCACGAATCTGATCATCTTGCTCAGGATCGTTTGAAAGTGGGTAGAGACTGGTGGCATGCAGGCTCTGAGAAAGCCATTAAAGAAGTCTGGAAATGAAGTTATGTAAGAAAGCCTGAATTGGTGGTAGAACTGTGTCCTAGAAAATGGCTGGTTAAACCTAGGGGGTGGGAACAAATTATGAGACAACTTATTTGAATGGAGAAATGTTGCAAAAGAGTAAACACAGATAACTGGGAAATGTCTTTTGGATTTCATAAACAGGTGATTGGCTACCTTAGGGTTCAGGGATTGCTGGGGGGACGGTTAGACTGCATGGGGTTAAGGTGTTCATGTGTGGGAGGAAATGGAGGTGAGTACTTTTTTGTTTTGTTTTGTTTTTTGAGGTAGTGCTTTTTAAGCTGCTCCAAAAATGGATCAAGGAGGGGGGGATGGGGGAGTTGGGAAGGTAGGGAGGGAAGGGATGGTAGGGGAAAAACAAAGGAGCAGGTAACAATGCTCGATAGGAAATGTACTCATTACCTTAGTCATGTAACTGTAACCCCTCTGTATACTATTTCTACAATAAAAACAACAAAAATGTATCAAGGAGAAAAGAGAATTAGTTTCCAGTTTTCATTCAGGTACCTTTTTGCCTCTAGATTTGGAGGGACTTTTTGTTGTTGTTTGTTTTTTTGGGGGTCCGTTCGTGGGACTTGAACTCTGGGCCTGGGCACTGTCTCTCAGCTCTTCAGCTTCTACTACTTGAGCCATAGTGCCACTTCTGGCTTTTTTCTTTTTGCTTATGTGGTGCTGAGGAATCGAACCCAGGGCCTCATGTATGCAAGGTAAGCGCTCTACCACTGAGCCACCTTCCCAGCCCAGGACTGGGTTTTGAATGACGAATTTAAAGTCCATTTGAAGGGCAATGGATATGATGATATCAAACCACTCATAAAGGAGATGAGGACAGGCCATTAATGGATGAAGGGACAAAGCAGACACATTTTAATCTTTGCTAGACTGGGAGAACAGGGAGAGAGCATTTGAAGGCCTAAATTTGCTTGTAGGAGATTAGTTTGTAACTGTGAAATAGTCCATAGTCAAGGCCATAAACCTGTTCATTATTCCCATAGGTTAGTTAGCTTCCTCTCCCCCCTTCTTCCCTCCCTCCCTCCATCTATCTTCCTTCTTTATCTCAACTTTCCCTTCCCTTCTTTTTCCTTCTCTTCCTTCCTCCATTCCTTCCTCCCTTCCTCCACCTCTCCCTCCTTTTCTTCCTTTTTTCTTTAGCTATATAAGAATACTTAACAGGAGAGTGCCCTCTTAGCAAATTTTTAAACTATAGGCATTGTATTGCAGTTAGATCTCTATAACGATTCTTCCTTGTCCTTAAATTTTGGGCTACTCCAAACTCGAATTAGAATTACTACTGAGCCCTACTCTTTCTACCTTACAAATACTGATAAGGAATAGACACACTGGAGCCAAAATGGAGGCACTACCTATTTGTTACATGAGCTTAGGGGAGTCAGTTAATGTCTTTTTGTTGATCATGGGGCTTGAACTCTGGGCTTGGGCACTGTCCCTGAGCTCTATAGCTCAAGTTGAGCACTCTACCACTTAAGCCACAACACCACTTCTGGTTTTCTGGTGGTTTATTAGAGATGAGAGTCTCACAGACTTTCCTGCCCGGGCTGGCTTTGAGCTGTGATCCTCAGATCTCAGCCTCCTTAGTAGTTACTATTACAGGCCTGAGCCACTGGCACGTGGCAAGTCAGTTAGCTTTTTATGCCAGTTTTGGAGAATAACATTAGTGCCCTCCCAGTGATGGCATGATGATATGAAATGAGTTAAGATTAGTTCTTGCTGTTGGGTTTTTAAAAAGAGGTTGCCGAGTAAGAACAGAGGGGTAGGTTTATTCATTGTTCTGGCTGGTACCAGGCCATGTTGGCCTTCCACGCTGCTGGGAAAGGCTTGGGAAAGAGCTGGGAAAGAGAGCATCTGGGCCTGGGCTAGGCCTTATCTAGGGTATGGATGGAGAAAGGTGTGGCCACATCAAATTCAGATGAGACCTCAGCGGATGCAGATGTGACCTCTTCCAGGTATGCCAGTTGCCTAGGTAACGCAGGTACTGGGCGGGGTCTGCTCGCCATCCAGGAATGGACCTTACATTCCAGCCTTTTAATAATCATGAAATGGGGCTCAGATTCTCTCTGGCTACTTCCTGCTGACAAGGGCATGAACATTAGGGGAAAAAGGCTGAGATGTGGTCCCCTCTGGAGAAGGCAGCAGCTGTTGCTTGTGTAGGAGAGTCAGGTGAGTGAAGGAGAGCTGACCAGGCAGAAACTGCATCCTGACTTCCCCCAGAGCCCTCTAGAGAGAAATGGCCAAGCCCCCAAAACCAAGCGTCCTCGGCTTCAGAGGTGACCGGCCTTTCAGCTAAAGGCCGTAGGAGCTCTCTGGTGTGGCGCCACATCTGGACAGAGACTAAGCAACAGAGAACTGTAGAGAGTAGTTTCACTCACCAGAGAATTGTTGTGCACGTGGATGTGAAGGCAGCAATGGTATCGATGCGCTGTGTCCGCAGCAGACAGATGGGTTCGCAAAAGGCTGTCAGAACTGTGGGTATTCCTCAAAGCAGAAAGGGGGAAAAAAAAAAGAAAAAAAATGGAGAGGAATCCCACCTATCCTGACTTTAAGCCCTTCCTGGGTTTCAGCACCATTTATGTTAGGTTTTAAAAAGAAGTTGCCGAGTAAGAACAGCACCATGCACGTGGTATTCAGGTAAGGGGTAGGTTTATTCATCATTCTGGCTGGCACCAGGCCTTGTTGGCCCTCCATGTGGCTGGGAAAGGTCTGGGAAAGAGCTGGGAAAGAGAGCATCTGGGTGTGGAGAAAGGTGTGGCCACATCAAATTCAGATGTGACCTCAGTGGATGCAGATGTGACCTCTTCCAGGTGTCCCAGTTGCCTAGGTAACACAGGCACTGGGTGGGGTCTGCTCGCCATCCAAGAATGGATCTTACACTTGCCACATAGTAACTAAAGCGCCAAATAGATAAAAATAATTTTTTGTTTTTTTTTGTTGTTTTTTTCTGGAATCACAAATCCTACCCCTTGTTGCACTCAACCTGGTGGTGAAATCTCAACATCTTAAAGGAAACGGGATTTTAATTTCTTTAGTGTCACCTTCAAGTGATGATGCACAAGATGCACATGAATAGAGATGATGTTTCTGCATGCAGTGGTTGAGAAGACTTGTCTCCAGTGCAGGAAAAACAAGTGAAATATCCCTGCAGTCCAAGCATGACTTATTCATAAATCTTATTCAAGCATCAACTGTAGGTAGCATATTGCACTAGTTGAGCCAGTGAAGAGTCAGGTTTGAGTGTGCTTCATGTAAAGTTGATCTATCCTTATTTATCTTGATATTTCTAACTAAATTAAGAAATGGAGTCAGGGAGAGCTGGGAAGCTCTGGGAAGTGAAGCCAGGTTGGTGTTCTGGGAAGATAAAACCAGTGATATGGAAGAATCAGCCAAAGTCCCTGAGTTGCTAACAGCTATTGTTTATAGTGCTTCTCTGATGCTGGTCTCATTCACCGAATTTCCTAAGGACCTAGATGTTTTATTATCCCAAGAATCACTTTTTAAGATCCAATTTTCCCTATCCAGTCAGTGGGCAACCATTTCTGCTAGCAAGATGATGATGATGATGTGATGATGGTGGTGATAATGTTCTTTGTGTTGGTTCTGGGGCTTGAGTGCTGTCCCTTAGTATTTTTACTCAAGGTTGAGGCTCTACCACTTGAGTCACAGACTCACTTCAGGCTTTTTGCTGGTTAATTGGAAATAAGAGTCTTACAGACTTTCCTGCTCAGGCTGGCTCCGAACCACAATCTTCAGATCTCAGCCTCTTGAGTAGCTAGGTTATAGGCCTAAACCACAGGCATCCGACTATATGTTATTATTTTTGCCAAGTTAAGTGATGACCTTGGAAATAAAATGCAAGGATTATGCAAAATCAAAGTTGCATCTGGTGCCTGGTGGAGGACCAAAGTTATCTTTAAGTGTGTGTGTGTGTGTGTGTGTGTGTGTGTGTGTGTGTGTGTGTGTGTGTGTGTGTGTGTGTATACATGCACACCTTTTGGCTCTGTGTGAGAGTGTACTTATAAAATAGGCAATATGGGGCCTTTTTCTCCAGCAACCACCTTCCTGGGATGATTGAATTCATTTCAATCAATCCTATTTTCCTCTTGGAAAAGATACCTTTCCACAGAGTCTGGATATGATAAAGCAAAGCCCGGTTAGTGTTAGCTCTCTAGTCTTCTGATACCATCCTCTGGCAGATGGACTCTGACAAGCCCAGATGATGCAGGCTTGCTTTGCATTCCTTCAGACACCCTGAAGTGAAGGAAGAAAAAGCAACACCCGAAAGCTAATGGCTTCTTGAGTCAGCATGAAATGGCAGTAATCAGAGCCTTCAGCCTGTCACAAAAAAGCACTTTCTTAGAAGTCCAAGCACTATTCCATAGGTACTGGGCTGATTCTATATGTTTTTGAAATAAGGATACTGGATCCAATGGTGCCATCTTAGCAATGGGGTAGATGGAAGGGAGTTGGGTCTAACTAGAGCCATCTTGGTTTCTTGGTGGCTGAAGGTGATGTACCACTCACAGGTTATGGGTGTACCTGAATTCCTAGAGGCAGAGGCAGGGACTTGGACTCCTGAGCACCCTGCAGCCATGCTCTGTGACCACGGCCCTATTTAGACATTCCCCTCCCCCCCTCCGCCTGCCAGCTCAGGCACCATTTTGTGCCATGCCTCCTGTCTCCTGTCTGTCCTCAGGTCACCATGGTATCCCTCTTCAGCTCTCCATTAGAGTTGATCAGGTTTGGGATTGTCTTTATGGTCTTTCTCTGCTTTACTACCCTAGGGATCAGTTTTCTAACAGTGTTAAGTGTATGCAAGGCTGCAAGTTTTCTGGGGACATGTGTCTGCCTCAGTTGCTGGGTTTCTAACAAAGACTCCTAATTCAACCTCCCCAAATGTGGTTTCTCTGTATCTTGTGATTGAATTCCCATAGAACATTTTCATTCCAGGGTTCTCTGTCCTTCCTTTGGAACATAGGATTCATGAAGGCAAATCATCTCTCTAAGTAAAATCCTGGTGCTGCTTCAGAGGACTTGTCTGGAAGAACAAAGACTTTCTGATCTCATTACCCTATCCTCCAACCAGAACAACAGAAGGGCTCCTGGTGGATCTGTGTTTAGCATGTCTTTGGGGTTTTCTAATACTATTGAGAGCTTTATAAATGGCAAGCCAAGTAGAGACAGGCATATGGAATAGAGGTGTCCCCAGAATTCTGGAGGCACCCTTCAAGTTGCACGTGGCATTAGTTTGTCCTAGGGAAGGAAGAAATGGGGCATGGTTGTGTCTCACTATCTGCTCAGGAGTTTTGTGGCACTGTGCGGCCTATGCTACTGAACATGTCCTCGTCATCTCCATCCATGATGACTGGATGTATTCTCTTAGGTCAATGTCTTGGTTCCCTAAGTACGCCAACACAACGTCCCCAAAGCTAAATTAATAAGGCCTACTTCTTTTTTTTTTTTTTTTTTTTGTCGGTCGTGGGGCTTGAACTCTGGGCCTGGGCTCTGTCCCTCAGCTCTTCAGCTCAAGGCGAGCTCTCTACCACTTGAGCTACAGTGCCACTTCCGGTTTTCTGGTGGTTTATTGGAGATAGGAGTCTCACGGTCTCTCCTGCCCGGGCTGGCTTTGAACCTCGATCCTCAGATCTCAGCCTCCTGAGTAGCTAGGATTACAGGCGTGAGCCACCAGCGCCCGGCTAAGGCCTACTTCTTATGTCCCATGACTTTAACAGTCTAGAATCTCAGGGAAAGGAGGCATATTTCTTTCTTTTTCTTTTCTTTTAAAACAGGTTCTGAGGCTTGAACTCAGGGCTTAGGTGCTGTCCTTGAGCTCCTTTTGCTTAAGACAAACACTCTACCACTTGAGCCACATCACCACTTCCAGTTTCTGTGATTCATTTGAGATAAGAGTCTTACAGACTTTCCTGTACAGGCTGGCTTCAAACTGCAATTCTCAGATCTCAGCCTCCTGAGTAGCTAGGATTACAGGCATTAGTCACCAGTGCCCTGCAAAGAGCCATATTTCTACAAAAAAAAAAAACAAAAACAAAAAAAACAACCCAAAACAAAAAAACCCAAACCCTCTAGGTCGGACCAAGGATCAAATATTTCTGGCAGGGGGAGAGGGTAATTTTTGAGGAGTTACATGTTATTCACAGGCCACGATTGCAAAATTGTACTTGATGTGTTCTGGCATTCAGGAGCTATTAGGTGAATGTGAATCAGCCTTACACAGGCAGTCTGAACACCTCAAACTCCTTCTGTGTCTCAGACTCTAGGAAGGAAAGGTTTGAAACACTTATCTTGGTTTAGTTCCTCCATGCTAATTTCCAGGAGAAAATACTTTAGAATTAAGATGGTCTATTTCCAGAAAGAGATACCCCTTTACAGAGTGGGGGTTGTGTGTAAAGAGTCTCACTAGGTTAGATTTACAGTTTAACCCAGGAATCCAGGTAGCCTTATCTAATGGGGGTTACATTCCCTAAGTACATCGTGACCAACATTGTAAAACACTGGAATAGAAATTGCATCTGTAGACAACTTGTGACAGTTTCCTTTGGCTCACAGCTTTGGAGGCTTCAGTCCACGATCTCTTGGCCCTAATTGAATTTGGGTCTGTGATGACCAAGGTCGTGCAACATGGCAGGAGTGGGTGGTGAAGGGAGCTTTGAACTCATGATGGCTAGGAAGCAATGAGAGACACAGGAAGGAAGCTGGGTTCTAAAATCTCCTTAAAAAAAGCATTCTCACAATGACCTTACTTCCCTTCACCAGGCCCTACCTCCTAAAAGTTCTACTGCCTGAGAGTGTCATTGGCTGGAGACCAGGCCCCTAACAAATGGAAATTTGGAGGACACGTATCCAATCATGTATAGATTGCTTTTGTGAATGAGGAAAGAGAGAAATCGAGTGAAAGGTTCTTGCGCCCCAAGAGGTTGGGGTAAGAACGAGACGCTTATCATTTATTAAACATACTGTGTGACAGGGTATCTGCTTGATATGTCACATACCTTTTCTCACATAATACTTAAATTCACAAGGCAAGTTACTGTTATTGCTGCTTCACTGAAGGGGAAACCAAAAGTTAGAATATTGCCAGGGGGTCCCAAAGATGCGAAGAAATCAGAGTTGTGTGTCTACTCATTGTCTCCCCTTGTCCCTTGCTGGGCAATTAGAGAATGCAGAATACCCATTCCCTTGCATAGCACCATGTAGCATTCCTCTGAGGATCTCCAAGGCCATTTCTTCTCTCTTGCTGGAGGAGAGAAGAATCTTAAATATCCTCCAAGCCAACATTACTACTGGCCTGCTGTCTGATTATAAGCAGAGGCATTTCTCATGGCTTCTAAGAACAAAAGTGTGTTTGGAACAAAAGGCCCTGTACACCCAGCGGGCTTACAAAAACTGCCAAAAAAATGATCAGTCCTTAACTAGAGCTGATAACAGCATTGGCCTGAGTGTACTTTGGAGCTGACTGAAATCACATGGAGGTCCTCTGCTCAGATGTTCTTGTTCTTCCAAACAAATCTCTTTCTAGGGAGTTGTTGGTTATTTCTATCTATGTTGGAAACCAAAAGAGATTATTCTGTATTCTTTGGCCAGATAGTGTCAGAGTTTTTATACTTCTCTCCCCAAGGATCTGTCTATCCCTTTGATGTCTACTGCACAAGTGAGTCTGCCATGTTCTGTAGAAGTCAGCCATCACTCAGATGTTCAGATAGTACCACGCCATCTTCCTTTCCTTTCCTCTTGCTTGTTTGCTTGCTTGCTGGTCCTGGGGCTTGAGCCCAGGGCCTGGGCACTTTCCCTAAGCTTCTTTTGCTCAAGGTAAAGTAGAGCACAGTTTCACTTCTAGCCTTTTTTTTTTTTTTGAATAGTTTATTAGAGATAAGCGTCTCACAGATTTTCCTGCCAGGGCTGCTTTAGAACCACGATCTTCAGCTCTCAGACTCCTGAGTAGCTAGGATTATAGACATGAGCCACTGGCTCATCTTTTAAAGAACACTGAATCCAGCCATTCATACATGATAGTCCCGTTTCAGAGGAAGGCAAGCTCAATCCTTTAGTGAAACCAAATTGTCAGCCTGTGGAGATAAATCTGTTTCCAATGACAGTAATTTCTAACAAAATTCTACTTTGATCTGGGTCACAAAGTATGAGTGCAACTGTTCCCAATGGTACTACATTTCTGCCTTTTACTAAACTTCACTGGTAAACATGAAGCATCAGATTATTGTTCCTCAAGTCTTGTCTTTTCCTCCTTTGGGTGACCAGTTTTAAAACCAATAATCTTGTAAAAACTAATTTAACTGGCTCACATCTCTGTCTCCATACACCCACTCACATGAATAAGATAAAAGAACAGGCAAGAGGAAGAAAATGCAGAGGAGAATGAGAGATGTTTACGGAGACTGAAACGGTATGTTTTTCTTCTTTTCAATGAGTTAACAGCAGTGTGTGAAGAGGCTGGTTACAGAAGTGTTCCAAGTTCACAAACAGCTCTGTCAACACTGGTGCCACTAATGCAACCCACCTGATCAGAGAATAAAACTACTCAGCACAAAAGAAATGGTCAATTCAACATCATTTAGGTTTAGTTTTATTTCCTAAAAACAATACCAATATTTGCATTAAAATTTTCACATTGAATCACTGGTCGCTATGATGTTTACATACCAATTCTGTATCATTTTCTCATAGATTTCAGGTGCAGGTGGTCAGAACTAACCATTTATTTACTTTTCTGCTATCTTTGGCACAATTTCTGGTTCTTAACTATAAAAGCATGGGTTGAAGCTGGCTATGCAGTACTCCAGAAATACAACTATTTGGGATCTATCTCAATGTAAGAATAAGTGTATGCTAAGCATTATTTACAAGATGAGAACTGAAGACTTTTAATAAACTATAAATTCATAAATCAGCAAGAGAATGAGAAGCAGAAGATTTTAATGAGCAGGGCTAAGATTACTGGTTAGAACAATCTTCTCTGGAGCAGGAGACAGTGCCGGGGGATGGGACGGAATTTCTCCTGAACCATTGATATGAATACTTTATGATGTAGATTCAATTTGCACAAATCCAGGCTAAGGACAGCTTTACTGCAAGATTGTATGTGAATGCTATGGAGTGGAAATTATAATGCAATTTAGCTGGTAGCATGTCACTGTTATTCAAGGCCCTAACACATCCAAGAGTGCACAGGAAGCAAAGTTCTGGCCTCTGTAAGTGGGTATAATGGCTTTGGAAGAAGGAAGCCTTCCAGTTGGAGCCAAGCACATCTGTCTTTTGAAGCAATACCTTTCGATATAAACTGTATGCAGAGTGAGTATAAGATTCCTTCCAGGCCATTGGAATCTGGAAGTTGTCAGTGAATACCTATGCTACCCTGGAGTGCCACCATAAAGATCTCTGTTTTAGGGCCAAATCCATAGATGTGAAATGATGGTACAGCATAATTTCTCATTCCAGTGCTCCTGAGAAAGAACTGGTAAGCCCTGAAACAGACCTAAACTGGGATTATAGTTATTATTCAAGTACAAGGAAAGCTCCTCACTTCACATTGATAGTTCAACTCTGATCTCTGTCTCTTGAAAACTATATGAAAATAATAAATACATACATACATACATAATTCTATACTGAACACTGGGTTAACAATGACCAGTGCCCCAATACAGTACATTGACAAAAGAACCCCTCTCTCTTCCCCCCTAAACCCTATGCGAGTCTTGAAATTATTATTGCAGAACTGTGCTGGTCTGGTCTTTTTTTTTTTTTTTTTTTTTGCTGCTGTTTTGTGTTTTCAAAACAATTTCTTTGAAATTGGCTGGAGATGAGTTCAAAATGGTCATTTTGGCACACTGACAAATGGGGTTGTTTAGATGCATTATAATTCATAAAAAATGAGAGGTAAAGGAGATCTATGCCAATAGAAAGCTTGAGTAAAAAATTTGTAACTATATATATATATATATATATATATATATATATATATATATATCCCCAAACTGGTCTGTGTATGGGAAAGCAATTTCTCTTTGACATTAATTACTGATTTCAAGTTAGTACTTTATACACTTTCAGACTTGGTTTTATAGAATTTTCAAAACCCGGATAATACAACTTCTACATTATTTGATGTTGTTTCATCTTACCACACTCCCTAATTCTGAAACCTAGCGAGCAGAGGCTATCAAGCCAAAGGTAGAAAATAATCTGGACTTCTGTTTATCAAGTTAAAAACACAATTGACCATCAGCGGTTTTCTTTTCCTGAATATTGAGCTTGCTAAGAGATGACTCTCATGGACCTGTCCTTTACCACTCCAGTCATCTGCAGCGGGGTGCTCTAGAACTGTGATGTCTGGGTGAATGAGATGGTGTCTGACTTGTCCACTGCAAAGCCTCCATTGACATATGACTTCTTGGTGTCTGAGTCTTCACTGTCCAGTACTGTGGATTCCAAGGCAAAAGGGTTCACAATGTTGACTTCAGAGGAAACATCCATCTGTTCCAGCTCCTTCTTAGAGAGCTTTTCCACAATGCCAGTCCCAAATGCATCACCAAGGACATTGACCATGGTCCTGAACCGGTCCCTAGAGAAGAGACAGAGGCATAAGAGGGGGGCTCAATTCTTCCTCAGCTTGCCAATACAACTTGCCATTTATTGAGCATGTACTGGCTGACAGACTTGGTTCTAGATTCTGGACTCACACCACCCCACATAAGTCCTTACAACAAGCCAAGGAGGTAGGCAGAATTTCCCCCATCTGTCTGGTGGATAATGCAACTGGGCCTCCAAGTCGTAAAGCTAATTAGATGCTGGATGGGGATCCAAACCTAAGTCAGGCTTACCCTAAAAACCTTTGTGCATGCTATGGTCTAGACAACCCTACTAAAGCTTGGAAATAGGTGCTGATTTTGAACAAGGTGGTTCTGAGTCTGTGAGGGTGAACCAAGTCAAGGACAGCTTTAAGATAGCTCTGGGGCCTTCCCAAGCTTTCATCATGTTATCCCATTTACTGTATTTAGTGTAGCTGGCACCCTGCTGTAGCCTTGCAGTTCAACCAGTATAATGAGCTAATGGAGCTTTGCTGGCTTTTAAACATCTCTGCTTTAGTGATGAGGAGTTAATGTTTGAGCACAGTTATCAGATGGCCTGGTCAGAGGGCAATCAAAGCAGCAACAGATGGCTCACTGGGCCTTCTGAAGGGAGGGTGATTAGGAAGGGAGCCTGTCCATCTGGCTGAGGCCAAGGGCATTTGGTCCAACTCACAGGAGCCAGTCGACAGCGATGATTAGGGTAACATCCTCTGCAGGCAGACCCACCGCGCTCAGCACAATCACCATGGTCACCAGGCCCGCCTGTGGCACTCCGGCAGCTCCAATGCTAGCAGCTGTGGCGGTGATGCTGTAGCCAAAACACACCAGCAGAAAGCGTGAGACCCTCCTGTTTCTCCCCTCAAGGCTCTGGGCCTGAAACCATCTCCATGGTGATTATTATCTGGGGAAATCAAGCACTAAGAATTTGTTATCTACTAAGGACTTGCTCGAGGCATATAGGATGAGAGCTGGGAGAGAGGAGGCTAGGAAGAATGTAATTCCATGGCCTGACAGGGGGAAAGGGGGAAGAGCATTCTGGGGCAAGAAAAGAAAGACAAAAGAATGTCGCGAGTGACACCTAAAATGAGCCAGAGAGTCATTCAAAAGGAGCACAAGAGCTTGCCAAGTGGACTGTAAATGGAATGCTTTACCCATCCCATGCATCCATCCTAAATACATGTCTCTCCATCTGCTTGCTTCCTCTTTCCTTCCATCTACTCTCCTGTCCAGTCATTTACTGAGCACCTAATAAGAGCCAGGAATTTCAGTTGCCTTGCAGATTAGGGGTAAAGGTCAGTTGACTGGGCAAGGGTATTTCAGGTGAAGGCCAAAGACAAAGGCAATGGTTAAACAGGTTTAGAGTACTTTCTGGTTATTACAAGACTCTTGACCTGTCTGAAGGTCACCGAATTAAGAAAATATGTGACTCCTGTCCAAGGTATAAAAATTCCTATTTCTTTCTCCCTTTCTGAAAAATGAAGACAGACCTAGAATCTGGAAGAGGCAGTCAAATTAACTTTATTATCATGCATGTTAAAAGATCTCTCTTGGATAGATAATATGTAGCACTAGGAATTGGTCAGTTTGCAATGGAGACACAGAGAGAGAGAAGGAAAGAGTGCTCATATAGGAATTTGAACTCAAAGCTTTCTACTCTCATTTGGCTTTTCCATTCCTGGTTGGGACCTTACCATTTAAACCATGCCTCTAGTTCTGGCTTTTTGCTGATGGATTTGAAATAAGAGTCTCTCAGATTTGTCTGCTAGGGCTGGCTCCAAACAGTGATCCTTAGATCTCAGCCAGCATTACAGAAGTGAGCCACTTATGCCTGGAAGAATGTATAGGTCCTGGGCAGCAATGTATTTCTTATTTTAATCAAGACTCATCATGCTCTGAAAATCCCTTTGGATGATCTTGAGTGGCATTCATGATATGCTCTGAAAAAACAGACTCATCCTTGGGGCAAGATTTACATTGCTGCAAAAATTCACTGGATCAACAGGTGACTATGAAGCAACTGACAGTTTAAACTAGAATACCTCATCAGAATCCATAGTCTTCAAAAGTGTCAGCATTCTTAGGATGTTAAGTGGACTGTCCATGCATCTGCCAGGTGATATGCTGCAGAGACCATTTAAAGGATCTAGGCAAATGCAGGCTGAAGGTCTTTGATCAATATGTGTTGCTTCAATCAATTTACAGTAAATTAGGGAGTTCTGAGCCTGTACTAATACCTCTTAAAAATTCCAGGCTTTCTCAATCCTTTTGATCTATTCTTATCTATGTTTTCTTCGGAAAATTCAATGATATTCCAATGCAGGTTGAAAAAAAGTGGAACTGAATGCATCAATGGATGTTCTTTGTCAGATGTGATTTGTGAGCAAGCCCATTGATCCCTCCTGAAATATTTCATGATTAATCACACTTTTGACCTTGCTTGCAGAACTTGTCCTTCCTTCCTTCCTTCCTTCCTTCCTTCCTTCCTTCCTTCCTTCCTTCCTTCCTTTCTTTCTTTCCTTCTTTCCTTCTTTCTTTCTTTCTTTCTCTTATGGTAGTACTGGGTTTGAAATCAAGGCCTAGCCCCTTGTTACACAGATGCTCTACTACTGATCCATATCACTAGTCCTTTTCACAGTGGTTATTTTTGAAATAGGATTCTACTTCCTGTCCAGATGCATGCCTAAACCATGATCTGCCTATTGCAGGCTTCCTGTTGTAGGTTGGATAATAGGAATATGCAACCACACCCAGCTATGGTTGAGAAGGAGTCTTGTGAACTTTCCTGCCTGGGCTGGACTCAAACCATTCTCAACCTCCCAAATAGCTAGGATCCGAGATGTGAGCTACCCAATGCCTAGCCTAGAGTTTTGCTTTTAAACTGGCTCAAGCATATCCTATTTTGGCTGAGAAAAGTTTCACTGCCTCAGTCACAAAGTTCTCTCCTCACACTGAGGCTTAGTTTGGGGACAGGCCATTTAGCTTAGCTCAACACAGCTGGAGGCTAGGCAAATGAACTAGAGTGAGCCCAGATTTCATAGTCAGACACAACTGAGTTCTACTCCTGTCTCTTCCATTTTCCTGCTGCATTTTCTTAGGCAAACGACTTCTCTGAATCTCAACTTCTTGTCTGCTTTATAGGGATAATATGATGTCTTTAGGGCTGTTGAAAAGATTAATCCATCTGAGGCATTCAAGGAAGGTAAAATCATGTGATTTCTGCTGCTACTTCTGTCCTTCTCCCTGATGCCACTTGGCTAGATAAACAGTCAAAACACCCAGTACTGACTGAGCATCTTTAATCTGAAAGTCCAACATCCCAAATTCTCTAAAATGCCAAATGGATATGACAACAGGTGGGAAATTTCACATCTGCCCTCATGTCACAGGGCACAGTGAACACACAGGCTCACTAAAAACTCTGCATACAATTACCTCAAAGGTGTATACAAGATAGAAATGAGGCTCAAGCTTAGACTGTGGTTCCATCTCCAAGGTATCATACTATGTGTATGCAATTTTTCCAAAATTAAAAAAAAATCCCCCCATTACCTAAATTGTCAAGCATTTGGAGCCATTTCTAGGCCTCAGATATTGTAACAATTTTTTTTGTCTGTCATGGGGCCTGAGCTCTGGGCCTGGGAGCTGTCCTTAAGCTCTTCAGCTCAAGGCTAGTGCTCTACCACTTAAGCCGGCCTTTTCTGCTTATGTGGTAGTGAAGAATCCAACCCAGGGCCTCATGCATGCAAGGCAAGCACTCTACCACTGAACCACCTTCCCAGCCCCTGTAACAATCTTTTGATAGAAGGCTATCCCATTTTCAGTCAGTTAAAACTTGGGATAAATGAATGTTACCCTAAAACCACAAAAGGACCGTATCCTTGTTTCTGTGATGTGCAGACCACAGCGGGCAAACGTGCTATTGTATATCTAAAGAGTTCTTTAACCATTAGCCACATGAACTATGAAAATATACCTGTAAAGTTAAAACTAACTTTTATTATTTCTCAGAGCGGATTTTTGAAGTCAATGATTACTCTGGGTCTCACGGTGGTTACTAGTTCTGGGCCAGTCACCATCAGTCAATGTGATTCATGAATATGCCAGAGTAGGGGACAGAAGTTCAGATGTGAATTGACTAGTTAGCCTTTAGGCCCAAGGTTGATTTCTCTGGCAGTCAGCATAAGAAAAGGGGGAAAAGAAAGAAAATGGATGAGGAAGATTTAGGCAATGTATGATTAAGAACAAGGAAGAGAATTTATCAAAAAGACACTAATACATCAAAGAACCAGCATCTCATCAATCACTCTTTGCAAATCACTTCAGTGAGGACTAGATTTTCCAGGTTAGGCTGAGGGAGGTAGGATGAATCCCTTGGAAATGTATAAATTAGAACTGCTGCAACCATCTGGGTATCTGTGGAACAGACAACTCCAAGAGCACAAGTCACAGTTTTAACACTGTCTCCACGATCATCACCTCTGAACTTTTTTCAAGCTTGGCTTCGTTAGCCACTACCACCTTTAATTGATTAAGCAGCATCTGTACAGCCCCTCTCTCAGCAGATGTTCCATATTTCAGACTAATCTTTTCAGTTTCTTACTAGTCTGGTCAATTTAGTTTATGATTTAGGGCTGTGGAGGATTTTTTTAAAAGTGTTTTATGTTAGAATACTGTGAACCTACTCTTCAGGTGTATGATTTTGTCTCTGCAGGGATACAACTTGAATAAGTAGATCTAGAGAATCAGTTTCCTTCTACACTCAACTAAATTCCTCAGATTAACTCTTAACCTGGCCTGCCACTCAAATGTAGCATTGTGAAATCGAACTTTCTGTGATGGAATTGCTCTATATCTGTGCTGTCTAATTCAGCCAGCCTCTGGCTGACTACCACAAGCCTATGGCTAATGGCTGCCATATTGGATGGATGGTACCATCTTAGAGAAACAACTCTGGCAAAATCCACTAATGGTATTTCAACCATATCCTTAAACAAGCTGTTGAAATCCTCATTTGAGTTGAATTCTCTTTAGGATCTGATTCTGTGAACCATTTCCATCCCTGAAAAATCTTTCTTCTCTTGGTCTCCATATTTTCAGGGTTCTTGTTTCCTCCCATCTCTTCCTTCTTCTTACTCGGTCTACCTTTAATACTAGAATTTTCTCAATCCAAAACTTGAGTCTCCTTTTCTTCTCTACAAACTCACCATTCCTAAAGAGTCATCTATTCCTAAAGAGTTCGCTGTGTAGGTACTAAAGCTTTTATATGCGTCATCTGACTTAGTCACCACCACTTGAATACAATGTAGGCATTATGATTATTATCCTCATTTGAAGGGTGAAAAAACAGAAGTTTAATAATTCAAGTGTCCTGCCTAAGCCAATCACAGTAACCCTGAGATCCAGATGCAGACAGTTGACATATATTAGATGGCTATCTACAGTCCAGATCTCCATTTCTCACTACACATCTCTCTACCTGTAGCCTCAAGGGTATTTCAAATTCAATGACTCAAAAAATATGAAGTCTTTCTTTTTTCTATTACTAAAGTTTGAACTCAGAGCCTCAAAGTTGCTCGGCTTACTTCTTGTGTTCTACCACTTGAGCCATGTCGATAGCCTGGATTTTGCTGGTTAATTGGAGATGGAATCCCGTGGGTTTTTTTGCCCAGGCTCTCTTTAAACTGTGGTGTTTTGAGTGTCAGCTTTGTAAGTAGCTAGGATTATATACATGAGCCTCCAGGGTGGCTAAGGAGTATAAAATTTTATTTCCTTATCTTATTGCTTTTCCTTTTTACTTAAAATTTTTATTGTTTTTGTAAAGGTGATATACAGAGGGGTTACCATTTCATAAGTCAGCTAATGAGAACATTTCTTTTTAGATAATGTCACCCCTTCCTCTCCTTATTGCTTTTCTTATGCTAATTCCTGTTTTTATAACCACCAATCTAGAACCATTCACCAATTGTGGGAGACATCCTAGCTTTCCCTTGCTCCTCACATTGAATTGAGCTATTGTCTCTTTAATTCATTCATTCATTAGTAAGTCTCCAGGGTCTGTGCCTTGATGTAGGCCTTTTAACACCTTTTCTGGACGTCTCCATTAGTCCCTAATTGGCCTGCCTTGTGTTCCTTTGCCCATCTAACCTGTTACTTCTCTAACAGTGCGAATCTGTCCATGATCCATACGGAGTCTTTCATGATATGACCTCTGTCTTATCCTTTCATGTCCTCTACATTTTACTCGCTGTGCCAGATACAACAAACAATGGCTGACTCTAACTAGGACATAGCTACATCACAAGCCCTGTATGAGCTATTTCTGCTTTCCAAAGCACTTAGCGTCCTTATTAGCCTGCTAAGTTCTTACTCCTCACTGATGACACATCTATATCCCTGTCTTCCATGAAGCTTTCCTTCCTCTTCCCAGAGAGCTAATCTTTCCCTCTTTGGGACCCCCTGTGATCACTAAACAAAGTTCTGTGACATGCTATATCCTATATTCCTCAGCATGCTTTTGGAGATCTATTCTCTTTCCACAAAGAATTCTTTTTTGGTGCTTGTTTTGGAGCTTGAACTCAGGACCTGGACACTCGCCCTTAGCTTTTTCACTCAAGGCTGCCACTCTACCGCATGAGCCATATCTCCACTGCTGGTTTTTTGGTGGTTAATTGGAGATAAGAGCCTCATGGGTTTTTCTGTCTGGGCTGCCTTTGAACTGGGATCCTCAAATCTCAGCCTCCTGAGTAAGTACAGGCATGAGCTACCTAGGTCTGGTCACAAGGAACCCTTTGATAGCAGTGACTGTCCCTCATTCAGCTTTGAGTTTCTAGTGCCTACTTTGTGCGTAGTACCTACTGGACGCACTGAACCGAGCATAGAGCAATGATTAGAACTGCTCAGACTCTGAATCAGGAATGCTGTGTTCCATGAACCCTCTAGTTGTCCTCAATCTTGTGAAGGGACTTTGTAAGCCAAGCCAAACAATCCACAGGGCCTCCTTTCACAGATTGCTTTTACTTAGTAACCACGAGGCAAATGAGTGTGACACTAGGCCCCACCTGATAGTGATGATCTGCCCAATGCTCAAGTCCAAGTCATTCAACTGAGCAATGAACACAGCTGCCACTGCTTCGTAGAGCGCAGTCCCATCCATGTTGATTGTGGCACCAACAGGTAGCACGAATCTAGTAATCCTCTTGTCCACCTGATTCTTTTCCTCCGCACATCGGAAAGTGACTGGCAGTGTGGCTGAACTATATGATTAAAAAAAAAAAAGAATGATGGTTGAAGAATTCCAGTTCTCAATCCCTACCTGAAAAGGCCCCCTCCTCTCTCTCTGTCTCTGTCTCTGTCTCTGTCTGTCTGTCTCTCTCTTGGTTGAGGGGCCTGAACTCTGGGCCTGGGCACTGTCCCTCAGCTCTTCAGCTCAAGACTAGTGCCCTACCATTTGAACCATAGCGCCACTTCTGACATTTTCTGCTTATGTGGTGCTGAGGAATCAAACCCAGGGTTTCATGCATGCAAGGCAAGCGCTCTACCACTGAGCCACCTTCCCAGCCTGATACATCTTTTACACACACACACAAACACACACACACACACACACACCACAAATAAAACAACAACAAAAACCCAAAGGGCCCATTAGCATACTGGTCAGCACTTTTGGTCAGTCTAGGAATCAGAAAACAATCTACCCACCACTGACCCTGGTTACATTAAAACTCATTCCTAGCTGCAGAACTTGCCAAGAGGGCAGGGAAGTATTCAAGGGAACTGTGTTCGAAGATCGAGGACAGAATATATGGAGGTCATCGTTCAAAGGTAGCTACAAAATACATAAGCTAGGATCTGCTTCATCAGGGGAAGGGAAAGTTGATAGAGTATGGTCTGGAGGTCTTTTCCCGAAGGTCATCTTTTACTTACCTGGAAGAGATCATAAGAGCGGTCAGGAGAGCCTGAGCCATGCCCATGGCAAATCGGAAAGGATTCTTACGTACAACTATAAAATATATCAGTGGGAGAACTACAATGGAGTGGATTGCAAGCCTGTAATGAAAGAGATACATGATTTCAAAGACGTTACCATTGTCTCACACCTCACACTTGATTTGTTTTGGTATGGGAGATGGAACTCAGAGCCTCACATTTGAAACACATGTCCAGCCCCTTGTCATGTTGGTTTTTTTCCCAGTAGGGTCTCGCTCTAGGCCTTTCTGGACTGTAATCTTCCTACTTGTGTCTCCCCATGTGTTTGGGGATGACGGGTGTGAATCAGTGCACTCAGTCATTGTGCATTCCCCATAGCTGGGATCATCTCCATGCCCAGCCCATTGGTTGACATGGCTCTTGAACTTTTATTCCCTGGTCTGCTCTCAAACTTTGATCCCTCTGATTTCCACCTCTCAAGTAGCTAGGATTGCAGGTGTGAGCCACTACACCTGCCCAGCTCTACTGCTGGATTGTTAATCCTCCTCCAAGACTCAGCTATACCTCTCCTTTCCTCCATGAAGCCTTCCTTCAAACTTTTTCAAGTACAGCAGTTCCTTTCCACCTTGGGACCATCTTTGTCCCAATCACAGTATACCATTACAACATTTATCACAGTGACTCCCCTTCCCCACCCCCTGCTGGTCCCCTGAACCATGATGCCCTCTGTTTACAGTGGAAGTCAAAGGTGCAGAAGGAAAAAGGTCTCTGCTCTTCAAGGTCAACATTCGGGACTGGTTTTCTTTCCTTCATTATTCTTGCCTTCTTAAACTGTTCTCTGTTTTACACAGAGCTATACTGGTTTCTCAAAATAGGAGGGCTGAAGAAATGAGACCCACTTGGCAGATGGCATGCATGTATGAGGGGATGCTTCGCAGTGTACAGATCATTTATATTAGGTTGGGATCATAAGAAACAGTCATTGCAAAGATGAGTCCTGAAGTCCCAGTACAGAGCTGGTATCTAAACATTGTGAGTTCTTAGCTAGAGCTTTTGCTTTTGTGCTAGAAACCTAAATAGGATGAGAGGAAAAACCAGAAGAACTCCATGATGAAATGGCTCAGTATCACAAAGTTCACCCACACCGGTGCCCAGACACAGTCTCCAGTCCTGCCTGTCCCAGCAGCCCCACAGCAAGATAGGCCTCTGCTTTTCTGGCATCTGTAACCTGGGGTTTGGCTTTGGCTCTCACGTTGTATGAACCCAGGCTGCTTCTGTGTTGGGTGGCATGGCTATGCTTTGGTGCCAGCATTGTGCTGTGGAAACGTTCCTAATGCCAGCAGGTTCCAATAAGTGAGAGGTGAGCGTAAGTTGGACATTTGACCTCTGGGAATCAAATAAGTATGATGATGTATTCCTTTAGTCCACATTTGTTAGTCTATATGACATATTCTGCCCCTGGCTTGGTCTCTAGGGGGACCATTCATAACCTACCCACAAACTCTCCCCTGCCCCTCCCTCCCCCAGCCCCGCATCTCTTCTTAAGGAACCAATAACTAGATTGTAAGAAATATGCCAGTGAACTCATGCCCAGTGCTTTCCTATTTTATGACTTCTAAAGCCTGATGGTTTTCCCCAAACCCTCTCTGGCATTCTGATCAAAAAGGGCATGGCAGCAGCAATGGAGTTTGAACCAATCAGTTCTGTTACTCCTACTTGCTCGAGTCTAATTTCATGATTTCACCCTTCGTAATTTATCTCAACCTGCAGGCACGTGGGGGCTATTCTTATCTGTTTGGTTAGTTGATGTTCTTGAGGAAATAAAGGGTAGGAGAGAGCCAAAAGAGGCTACAAGTAGGTTTCTCTCTTCTTTTAAATGATTTAAATACAACTAATAAAGACAGTGGCAAAGCCTGGACCAGGCAGTTCTGCCAGGAGCTGGCAATTAGCACAGCACGATCCACCTACAGTACAGCTGTTAAAGGGCAGCCCCGCTTGCCTGCGTTTATCTCTGAACTCTTTAAAACCTTTAAAACCAGCGGTACCCCAGCCTTTCCAGAAACAATTCTTTCATAGATCCAATGAAGTTTCTGTTGCTTCTCTTGAATTAGACATACCCACTCAGGACAGTGGCCATGTAAAGTCCCAGCTTTCGGAATATTTCCCAGTCTTCAACTTCTATGATCTTCCCAGCAATTAGGAACAAAATACCCAATGGCATGTAACTGGAAAGTAAGCAGATCAGAGACACACGTGTGTTATCAGGGAGTTTCTCAGGATTTGTTGAGGGGAGTGGGGAGGGAGGCAAGCTAGTGTTGCCTGTGTACTCAGCTAGAAGGAGGAAAGGGCATAGCACGAAGCCAAGGTTTTGGTTTGGAGTCCTGAGCATACCGCTGATTGTTGGCTTTAGTATCTTGCATAGACCTTAAGTTGTATCCATCTAAAATGAAGGGGAACTTGGAAACTTAACAAGAATGCATGGCCAGATTGGGTGCATATTCCACGCCATACATACACACAGACAGTGTACATACATGCAATCCATTGTCACCTCTGCTTATCTTACTTGGCCTTTTCTGCAAAACATGGAGGCCACGCTCTTTCTAGCCCTGGACATTCTTGTATGTCAGGTGTCAACAATAGAAGCAACACCAGCAGTAGTAGTAGTAGTAGCAGTGGGAATGGTCATAGTAGCTTTGGGGAGAATAGTTTACATGCATCATTTTACTTAACCCTGGGAATAAGTTTTATTATCCTTTAAAAAAAAAACAAACATGAGGGAGTTGATGTTTTTGTAGGATTAAGCCACTTTCCAGGCTGTTATTGCTGAACCTTTTGTTGTTGTTGTTGGTCATGGGGCTTGAACTCTGGGCCTGGGCGCTGTCCCTCAGCTCTTCAGCTCAAGGCCAGCACTCTACTACTTGAGCCACAGCACCACTTTCAGTTTTCTGAGTGGTTTATTGGAGATAAGAGTCTCACGGCCTTTCCTGCAGGGGCTGGCTTTGAACTGTGATCCTCAGATCTCAGCCTCCTGAGTAACTAGGATTATAGGTGTGACCCACTGGCACTCAGCTTGCTGAACCTTTTAGATAGTTGTGTCAATGTCTGCCCTTTGGATTACAGAATGCTCAACCAATTCCACGTGAAATAAAGGAGTTTGAGACCTCTCAGGAACAGTGGGTTGTTTGGTAGCTCAGAGACAGGGGCCCTCAGGTGGGGGTCCCAGTGTTGCTCTGATAGTGCCTTGCATTCAGATGACTTCGTGCCCATGCGGGAACAGTTGGAAATGTTTCCACTCTCATTTTTTTCTTTTACTTTGCCATTCTACAAAGCAGTTTATGAATACAGTACCTCTTGATTAAGATCGCCCCCTTCAACATTCTTGCCCACCCTTCCCAACCTACCTCTTCTCTCACTTTTCCTTAATTTTTAGGCTATGTATTTTGTTTGCCATTTAGCCAAGCCATTTATGTAGACAATGCATCTTAACCTGTATCATCCCTTCAATATCTTCACCTCATCCTTCGACCCACCCCTTCCCTTATGTTTCTCAATTCTGTGGTATAGACAATGAATTCGTGCCTGCGTTTCCCTGCTTCTCTCTTCATTCTTCTAGTCATTTCTCCTGGGCTCCTCTCTCCCATCCTAAGTACTCATTAACTGGTACTTATACTGGATCTCCTTTCTGCCTTGGGGCCCAACAGCAAAATCATTGCTGTCCTGACTTGTAAGGAACTCCTTTAAATCACATCTTCTAGAGTCAGTGAGGCATATGGATACCAGTTGAGTACAACATGGATTTCTTAGGGCTTTGAAGGGGAAAAAAAGATAATGGCTGACAGCTAGATTTTTTTTCTAACAAACAGATCAGACAGCTATACATAAAATTATTTAATATACCAATGTCTTGACTTTCAATTTCTACCTTCTCTAAGAAGGGGTCAGCTTCTTTTAATTTTGAGATGATTGGGTTGTAAGGGAAGAAAAATAACATGAAATAGTACTCACCACATGATGATCTGAACAATTTTCATAGTAGCATCACTCAAAGCATTGAAGAAGTCCACCAGAATTTGTCCCTTTTCTCCCATCTTTCCCATGACAAGTCCAAAGACAAGGCAAAAGATAATCAAGCCCAGGACATTGATACCATCTGAATACATGCCTACAATTTTGTATTCCTTTGTTTTGTTCTGTGGATTAAAAGCCAAGAAAATATATCAAAGCAGCAATATAATTACAGCGATGCCACAAAGTCAATAATACTTTAGGAAAGACAATACCAATGTTAAAAGAATACCTGCTTATGTAGAACCCTGCTCAGCCCTCCACCCTGTTGAGGTTTAACTGTTTTGTCCCTTTTCTTAACAAGTCCATATTTCTCTTGAAACGTTCTTATTCTAGAAGTGTTTTACATTTTTGTATGAATCAGGACAATTTTTAGGGTTATTTTAAATACTAGCTGCATTTGGAGACTGTCTTCTTAAATGATAGGCATTAATAATGCAGGAAGCACAAAATATTTAGCAGTGTCAACATTTTTAGGACATTTTACCATCTGTTTTATCCTGAAAATTTACACAGAATATTCTTTACTGCCTCCAGCTTACTATGACCAACATGCTTTCAAAGATGCAAAAATTCATCAGGTGCTGGTGGCTTATGCTTATAATCCTTGCTATTCAGGATGCTGAGATCTGGGGATTGCAGTTTGAAGCCAGCCCAGGGAAGGAAAGTCCATGAGACTGTTATCGCCAATAAACTACTCAGAAAAAAAAAAACAGAAGTGGCACTGTGGCTCTAGTGGTAGAGTACAAGCCTTGAGCAAAAAGGAGCTCAGGGGGCTGGGATGTAGCTCAGTGGCAAAGCGCTTGCCTAGCAAGTGCAACGTCCTGGGTTCGATCCCCAGTACCAAAAAAGAAAAGACAAAAAAAATACAGTTAAAAAAAGGAGCTCAGGGACAAAGCCCAAACCCTGAGCTCAAGTCCCAGCACTGGCACCAGAAAACAAACAAAAAAGATAAAAATTCCTCAAATGTTTTTGATTATGAATTATTTCTTTACTTTTTCCTGGGTAAAAACAGCATAGGACTTACTAAGAGATAATAGGAATAATGCAATCCAGGTATATAAAGAATTGTTGGCAAGCCACTGAGATACCATTTATTTCTTATTAGAAACTAATACTTGTGGAACAGCTACAATACATATATATATATATACATATATATACACTTTTTTTTTTTTGCCAATCATGGGGGTTCAACTCAGGGCTTGGGTACTGTGCCTGAGCTTCTTTGTACTCAAGGCTAGCACTCTACACCTTGAGCCACAGCACCACTTCTGGCTTTTTGTGGTTAATTGGAGAGAAGAGTCTCACAAACTTTTCTGCCCAGGCTGGCTTCGAACTGCAATCCTCAGTTCTCAGCTTCCTGACTAGCTAGAATTACAGGCATGAGCCTCCAGCGCCCAGCTCCACTAAAATATTTTAACTGCATTGACCACAGCACAAGGTACACACACACACACACACACACACACACACACACACACACACACACACACACACACACACACACACACACACACTCACATACACAGAGTGCAAAGGGAGGGAATTCATTGTGATAATTCCATAGATGCATACAACATAAAAAACAGCCGGCTAAGGCTGTAAGATGAGAAAGAAGAGCCAAAACCAAGATGGCATACAATTACCTGCATAGCCAAGGTATGAGTTACAGGCCTTACACAGAGTTTGGGACGTGCATGAAGCTTCAATGTTAGGGAAGCTAGGCTTGATGAGTAGGCAGCCAGGAGACAAAGCATGTGCCACAAGGACATTAAGCAAAAGTGAAAGGCATGGCAGACTGGGTCATTATAATCTGTTTGAATAATTCTTACTCATCCTTTATCACCTCCAAACTGACTTACCCCTCTGCTAAATGCTTCCCAGTTCTTCCTAGGATAACACTCATGACTCTACCTTCATATGAGGGACAGATGCCAAATCTGTCTTTCGGCAGGCCCTGGCATATGGAAGGTGCTCAGGAAAGTATTTGTGGAACCACATCGGAAGGCAAGAATAAGATGCAATTGAGAAGGCAGATTGGGATAGAAGAGGGGGTTTCCCTGGGAAGTAAGCTGAGAAAATGAAAAAAGATGCTATGGAGAAGTTGGAGAAGTTCTGGAATAGGAAGTAGGTAGGAAGCCAACCATGGCCTGTTTAATTTGACCCACCTTCCTTCCTTCCTTCCTTCCTTCCTTCCTTCCTTCCTTCCTTCCTTCCTTCCTTCCTTCCTTCCTTCCCTCCTTCCTTCCTTCCTTTTTTCTTTCTTTCTTTCTTCTTCCTTTCTCTCTTTCTTTTCAAGACAAGGTCTTATACAGCTAGGATAGGTTCAAACTCAACATCCTTCCACTTCAGTCTCCTCAGTGCTAGGATTACAAGCATGCACCACCATGCTCAACTTAAACTTGAATTCAGAAGTCCACTGAAAAGTCATATATATGGATAACCACCCCCTACACACATTTCTGGTTTTCTTCCTTCCTTCTTTTCCTTTTTTCCCCAGTGTTTACGATTAAACCCAAGGCAAGCCTTTCCTTTCTGAATGAAGGCAGAGAACACTGGGACATTTACTACTCTTACTTTCACAGAGAACATTTGGATATTTAATACAGATACTTTGTGAGTCACTTTGAAAATACCTGAGTATTGATTTGGGGTTGCAAATAAGGTTTAGTGAGGATATGAGTTTATATATGTGGATTCTGTCACTGTCTTTCTCTCTTCTGCTCTCTCATGACTGACCTACCTACATGGGAAGGGAGTGGGCAACAGAACCATACCTCGGCAAGTGTGGTCCTAGTGGTGGTGACAGACACCTCTGTAACATTCCTCACAGGATCAGTGGGAGGTTGCACTTCTTCACGCTTGGTTTTGTACTACACATGGGAGAAAAAGGCCAACAAAACAGTAAAGACACAAGCACAACCATGTTCACTGCAGCACTTTTCACCATAGCCAAGGTATGGAATCAGCCATAACACCCCTCAATGGACAGAAGAGATCAAGAAAATGTGGAATATATACAACGAAATGTTACCCATCTATTGGAAAGAATGATAGTACATTATTTGTAAAAACATGGAAAGATCTGTAATACAAAGTAACATTAAGTGAAATCAGGCCAAGAGAGACAACGGTTGCATGTTGTCCCTCATATGTGGACACTAGAATTCATTTATAAATATATAAGTAAATATATTAGGTGGCATACAAATATATACCAGTGTATTAACTGAAATCTGGTAGATTGAAGGGAGAATTCCAATAGTATAATCACTTGGAAAGGCAAAGTCTAAGTTCAACAACATAAACAGGAAGCAGGTACTTGAAAGGGGTGAGGTAGGGTCAATGGGAGAGGAGCAGAAGGATGAAGAGGAGAAGGAGGGTTGTAGTTAAGAATTCAATGTATATCCAACAAACGTAAGAAGAGTGAGGAAGTGGTGGGTGAGGAGGGATGGGAGAGAATATTGTGAGGAGTGGCATTAATCAAGATGCATTGTTTCATCAACCATTTTGTGAAATGGCTACTTCTTGTAGAACTGCTTACTGATAATAAAATAAGATTTTTGAAAAGAGTTTAAAAAAGAGAGTTTTCTAAACTTCTGGGACTAGACCAAAGGGATGTGATTTTGTTGCTCAATAAATAACACCAAGGGGCTCTACCTACGGTGCTTCTGCTGCTTTTAGGTTGTTTTTGTTTATTTGTTTTTTGTTGGTCATGAGGCTTGAACTCTGAGCCTTGGCACTATCCCTAGCTCTTCAGCTCAAGGTGAGCGCTCTACTACTTGAGCTACAGGGCCACTTCCGGTTTTCTGGTGGTTAATTGGACATAAGAGTTTCCTGCCCTGACTGGCTTTAAACCACCATCCTCAGATCTCCTGAGTAACTGTGAGCCACCAGTGCCCAGCTGCTTCTAATTTTGTTTTTGTTAGTTTGGTTTATTTTATTTTATTGTAAAGATGCTGAACAGAGGGGTTACAGTTACATAAGTAAGGCAATGAATCCCTTGAGAGGAGTTTGGGAATTAAAAATGGGATTGGCATGCTCAAACCCCTGCTTCTCAGCACTACCATTCCATGCCAAGTGCTCTATCACTGTCATCATGAGGAACAAATGATGGAGAAAGAGCCTGAGAGAAAATAATGATTTATCTGTCAATAACTTCACCCAGACAGACCTATAGAGATTCTTGTCAATCACTTTTACTTTTGTTATTTTTAATCTGGAAAATACTTCATTGCTTTGCTAAAGCAGCCACTATGACTTTTTTTCCCTCCTGTACTGGGGGGTGAGTGTAGGGCTTGACATGTTAAGCAAACACTCTAGCACTTAAGCCATGTGTACTTTTGGTTCTGTCAGAGACAGGGTCTTGCTGCTTGCTACCTTTGTCCCAGGCAGCCTTGAATTTTGGTCCTCCTATCTCCATCTCGTGAGTAAGTAGGATTATAGGTATGCACGATTAAGCCCAATGGATCATTGTGAATGTAATAAATACTGTGAAAGATTAAATTACAAGAACTGTACCCAAATCAACAGTCCTTTTAGGGCTACTCTGTCACTGAGATTTCTGTTGAATTTTCTTCCTTAAGCCTTATTTGGTTCTGTGGGGTTCCCATACAGAGGTTTAAGAAAGAGCTAGTGTCGCATTACACCAGGCATCTGAAAACCTCACAGATGAGCACTGTGGCTGATCTGCAATGGGCCTCGTGAAATAGAGGTGCTACTGTGCAATATAATTGCCATATTTTTGGTTGGTATACACAGAGGTCTCTGTCCCTGTAATTTATGCAAATGAATACAGCAGTTTGTGATAGACTCAGCTGTTTTAAAGTGTATAGATAAGTAAAAGAAAAAAAAAACACTTGTCAGGAGAGTGAAGAGGGCATTACACAGTCCTAAAGGAAAAAGTCAGGGCTTTGCAGAGTGCCTGCAATGGGCACATCGTGACTGTGGACAAGACTGAATCCAGGGAGCACCTGCTACACTGCGCAGCTTCAAATAGGAATGGTCACCATGAGAGGGACAGGAAAGAGGAGATGCAAAGCCCTTTATCCACTGCCCTGCATCTGCAGAACTTTCCAAATGTACCAAGGCTTTCTAACATAGGCCCTGGAGCTCTACATCGTAAACAATTTTACTTTTCATAGTGGAGAAGGTATGCTTTAAAACACCCATGCTTTCAGATGACTAATTTGTCCTATTTGAATCCTACTGAGGGTAAATGCATGATGGGAAAAGGAGCAGAGTAACTGATCACAGGCACTTTACTGTGCATGGGAAAATCTGGGATATAAAACAGAGGCATTGCCTGAAACTTTGCCATTTACAGGTGATGGGTTAAGTCTATTTCTTGACTCTCAGCAGGAAAAAAAAGTTATTGAACCAGAAATGGGAAGAATGGAGCAAATCATGGGCAAAAGTCATTAACATTACCTGCTGAAAACAGGCTTGGACAAGGTTCTCAGGAAACATATTCCTGTTGGAGACATGAAAAGCATTGTCATGTCAAGGAATAAAGCAGTTTCTTGTTATACTAAGTACATTAATGGAAATGAACATAATATAGTATAGAATAATATGTTGAAAATACTATATATAATATATGATATGTAGAATATTATATTATTAACATACTATAGAATGATCTATACAATATAAACCATAGAATACACTATATAGAGATACTATATTACATGTATTATAATACTAATATAACATAGAATGAGTGCTGTGGGTTCTCTTTTAGCTTCTTCTTTGTATAATACTTCCTATTAAATCTTATATTAAGATTAACTCTTATATTAAGTATCAATTCTTAATACTTAAAATACTAAATATTGTATTAAGATTCCCTGCTGAGCCAAAGGGAGTATGGAAAACTCTCTTAATCAAACATCATTTAAGTGATTAATTCAGTGACACACTTGCTGCCCTCAAGGCGAGACTGTACTGGAAACTGGACACTCACAGTCAAGAAGAAATTCTTTCCTTTTCTTCACTCTTCTGCTTGCATAAATGAGGCAACATGATCACACAACAGGCTCTTGAATTTTGTCTCAAATTCATAATACTGATTGCAAGTTTCATCATGATTGCTGAATTAAACATTATGTAAACCCAAGAAATCTGAATATGAAAAAGAAGGCTTGCTTTCTACTAAAAACTAAGCTGAAGCTGGGTGCTGGTGGCTCACGCCTGTAATCCCAGCTACTCAGGAGGCTGAGATCTAGGGATCCCAGTTCAAAGCCGGCCCAGGCAAGAAAGTCCATGAGTCTCTTATCTCCTCTAAACCACTAGAAAACCAGAAGTGGCGCTGTGGCTCAAGTGGTAGAGCCCTCGCCTTGAGCTGAAGAGCTGAGGGACAGCACCTAGGCCCAGAGTTTAAGCCCCACAATGGACACAAAAACAAAACAAAAACAAAACAAAAACACATTAAGCTGAATGCCTAGAAAATCAATAAACGCCAGTGATGAAAATTTTTGCAGTTAAATCAGGTAGGAGAAGACAATTGAAGTGGGGAGGAAAACTGGAAGAATTTAGCACTTAGCTTCCTTTATTTTTTAGCTTTCTCAGCTTACGTGTTTTATTGTTCTATTTTATAGAAATTAAATCTGGAAGCTGTAGATGACACGTTCATAAGGATAGTATTTACAGCAGAAATGAGATGAAATAAAAATGAATTGACATACTTAAAGACAATGGCCCTACATTGAAAAAGTTGGTGAATAAATGCATTTAAGTTTCAAGTGGAAGAAAAATATGTCATGTGTTACCCTATAGCATTTTTAAGAGTTTCTGTTTTAATTGCTACTTTCACTGAACTGACTTCTTTCTGGCTCTGGCTGCTTTAGAAAAGAGAGCTTCTGCCACACAACTCAATGAATTTCTCCAAGTATGTTTATCATCCAACCCATTGCAGCATCTTTATATACAAGTACACCTCCTGTATCTCTGTCCATCTTAAATCCTCACATAGGAGCTTGTTTTTTCCCCCATTTTTCTTATAGCTATGGTTCTGCAAACAGAAATTATTGGCTATATAATTTGAGAGGTCTAGGGCAAATGGAGATGCACTATAGGATATAACCAATGACACATTTCAAGACAGAAACATCAGAGCATTCAACCAGGTATGGAGCCTTAAAGAAACTACACAGATGGCACACCCAGGAAGTCCTGTGTCAGCAAGTCTCTCACCTGATCAGGTCTAACATCGCATCCACTGTGCTTACTTCAGGAGTGCTTCCTACCCTGTTGATCTCTGTCACCTTCTGGGTGACACCAGGCTTGATGCTCACCACCAACACAATACCTGTGACCAAGGACAGTATCCAGAGAGTATTAGGAACCTTCCATGGCACCCAACGTGTTTTATCTTGGAACCAGTTGGCAAGGTAGAGACAGATAATGTTTGGGCTCCTGACGTCCAATCAAAATGCTGACCCATTGCTCAGAAGTTAGTGTTTGCCTTGGTTACTTTTTCATTGAAACGAATAAGCAGAAGGATTTATCTTTCTATTTCCTTTTCTCTCTCCCTTTCTCTCTCTCCTCCTTCCTCTCTTTTATCCTTCCTGCTCTCCTTCTGGAAACATCTGCTGATAAAAATATTGTTTCATCCTTGATTTCTTTTTCTTCAATATTCTTTATCTTCTTTTTCCTTTTGTTGGTTGTGGGGCTTGAACCCAGGGCCCAGATGCTGTCCCTCTTTCCTCTCTACTACTTTGAGCCACAGCTCCACCTCCAGTTATCTGGTGGTTAATTGGAGATAAGAGTCTCATGGACTTTCCTGCTTGGAATGGCCTTAAATTGTGATGATCAGATCTCAGCCTCTTCCTACCTAGGCTGGCTTTGAACTGCGATCCTCAGATCTCAGTCTCCTGAGTAGCAAGGATTACAAGCATGAGCCATAGCACTCAGATTTCTTCTTTCTTTAAAATGATCTTTTAGCCTGGTGCTAGTGGCTCATGCTTGTAATCCTAGCTACTCAGGAGGCTGAGATCTGAGGATGGCAGTTCAAGGCCAGCCCAGGCAGGAAAGTCCATGAAACCCTTATCTCCAATAAACCACCAGAAAACCGGAAGTGGCGCTGTAGCTCAAGTGGTAGAGTGCTAGCCTTGAGCTGAAGAGCTGAGGGACAGCGCCCAGGCCCAGAGTTCAAGCCTCGTGACCGACAAAATATAAAATAAAATAAAATAAATGATCTTTTAGTAATTGTACCAAAGAGCTTTCAATTCAACATGGTAGTTTATGAATGTGATGTATCTTGATCTATGGGTAGGTGTGTGAATTAAGGTTCTTCATATTCCAAACCCTGGAAGTTTCTTTGATATATTTCTGTAACATTTACACAGAGTCTCATTCTCCCAAGGACAAACCTTGTCCCCCTAGCAAACTTTGTCTTGTCTTCTTTCCATATCTTAGGCCTTCAAATATCTCGAAAGCCCTCATGTGGGAAAGTGTCCTCCAGGGGGTGGAATGAAGACACAGGGAAGTTTGGTTCTGTTTACTGTCACAGGAAAAACTGTCTACACTAAAGAAATATCTACGTCTTGAAGCCCAGCTGGGACCTATGGAAATAATGGAGCCTTGTCTCTTGAGACTCTGTGAAGTTATAGGAAAACTTGGGCATCGGAGATTATTTAACTGGAAGAAAAGAAAAAAGTCCCCAAGTCATTTCCCACCCCAGATAGGTGCCCCAAATCTGAAGACAGGGAAATGTTAATCCCAGAGTTAGGACTTTGGAGTGTAGTATGGGTCCTGTCTTCTGCTAGTAGGAAGAGTCACTGGGCAATTAGAGAATATTAGTCCTATCTATACAAATAGGAAGTCTTCTCTTCCTGATCTCAAAGTTACAGAAGGGATATAAGGCCATCTGATAATAAAGCAGTATCTTTCTTTTCTCATCTTTTTCTTTATCTCAGGAACCTCTTGAGGATATCTGGCTTTGCCTTCATCCAGGCTTTGGGGGCCTAATGCCACTAAAACCAAACCATATCCTCAAATTTATCAATTCATTAAAGCAGGGCTGCATGGATCAAGCTAGCTGCAACATGAGAGCACATTTGCTTTCTTTCTCCCCACTCTGGACTTCCTTCTTAAAATGTCCCATGAGATTACAAACGATGGACCAAACTTTCTTGACAAAACCAGGCTTAAAGTACAAGAGCAAGTCCTCCCTTTTAGAACACTGTCCCCTTTATCAATGAAATTTAGACTTCCCAAGACTTTTGTAGCCATTAGCTTTTGGTGAAATGGGAAAGGCACTGAAAAGTTATCTTACTGGCAATATTTTACAATTGCACTTTATTTTATAAATCCACTTTACTCTTATGGACTAATCATCTGGTTTCAGAATATATAAGCTGTTGAATTCACTTCCTTCTACTTAATGATCCTGACAAGGAACAGCACTGTCACTCACTTTCTAGTTATTCCTTGAGACTTTAAGATGGACATGGATGGCTAATATTCGGTCAGTAATGTATTTTCACATTAAAGCTGCTATTGCAATTTCAAGACAAAATAGTTAGGGATAATCTGCATTTTTAAAAGCTTGACTATTTTTTGAATAAAAAAGTGACAATTATGCAGAGGAATAAGTCTTTAGAAACAAGTGTTACCTAAGATTACAGCAATGATGGTTGTGCAGAAGTAATATACCACAGCACGCAGACCAATTTTTCCAGATACATTGGAATCCAGTGCAGCAACACCTGAAGGAAGAGGAGAGCCAAGTTGAAGCCTAGTCATTTGGAGATGCAGATTCTCCCAGTACCCCCTTTCTCCCAGTTGGTTAGGATCAAATACAATGAACAAAAGGAAGCCCTTGAAACTGGGCACTGGTGGCTGATGCCTATAATCCTAGCTACTCAGGAGGCTGAGATCTGAGGATTGGGGCTTGAATCCAGCCCAGGCAGAAAAGTCTGTGAGACTCTTATCTTCAATTAATCACCAAAAATACTGAAGTGGAGCTGTGGCTTGAGTGGTAGGGCCTATAAGACTAAGTGTCCAGGCTATGAGTACAAACCCCATTACTGGCATGCACACACGTGTGCATTTACATGCACATATACCCACATACACACGCACATACAAAGTAGAAATTTTCAAGTTCTTGAAAATTCTTAATGCAGAATTTGAGGTAGAAGTTCAGTGAAGTACAAATTCCTGGGCAGGTTCATTCACATGGCTTTGCCCTCTGCTTTTCTTGGGGACAATCTTGAAATGGTCACAAGGAACCTTCTCTTATGCAATTGCTCTGAGAGCCACATCAAGATATGTACGTGGTGTCACTCTACACTTTATGACAAACCTGTTTTGGAACTTAGAATCAAGGAAAACTTTACCTTGAAGAACTGAGCTAGTTCTTTATCATATCATAAGAATCACACAAATCCTGAATGTCTTCCTCTCTGCCTTTTCTGACAGATAGCTGAATCCATTGGGGGAAAAATATTTTGTGTGATTATAAAAGTAGTATTTATATTCATAATAATTGCCCTCAAAAAGACAGAAATATAAGATGAAAATACAAGTCACAACCATATGCTGATAACTTTTCCAATATTTCCCCTGAATTATGGTAAACACAGAAGAGATAATGTTATAGTTTTTAGCCTACTCTATCCTTGATACTGTAGTACAAGCATTTCCCCTCATTGTTGCAAACTTACCTGAGGATCATTTTCATGACCACACAATATGCTGGCATGTGACATAATGCATTTATGCACACCCTTACTGCTGGATCTTTAGATGGTCTCAGGGCTTAATTCAATAATAAATCATAGTAATTTCATTATCCATCCTGGCTAGTGTAGTTCCTGCCTTTTTGGTAATTTTCAAATTGCTTCTAGGTAAACAACCTCATTGTGTATGGCTTCTGTTGTGAGACATCTTAAAATTTCTGTCTGAAAGGTTACAAATAAACCATTTCCAGAATCACAACAATTGAAGAGAGACTTGCAGCCATGTTGTTAGATCTAGCTTCAAATAGTTTTTGGCTACCAGTAAAATAACTGAGGATTGCCTAGACTTGAGAGGCTTGTCTGAAACATCATAGACAGCTGTATTGGGTCAGAAGGCATACATCTGTATTTGCTAGAAATCTTTGCCTTCTGTCAAGAATGTTTGTATAAATATGTCAAATGATGCTTTCTAACTAGATTTCTACAGGGAGAACCTGAGAAGCAAATAAAGCATCTTTGTTATAGCAAGTTGTCATTTGGAAGTTGTAGACTCTGCTCTGCATGATTTCTAAACCAAGGATTACATTTTGAGTCGCATGATGATCAGGGAAAATGAGTTTGCACTTTCAACATGCTTGAATTGTCCCATAGTTGACTGAAATGCCTCAAGCACATGGTAGCAAGATAAAGGAAGAGACTGTCACAATTCAATCCAAAGGAGGGGGTAGTAAACCCATACAGCCATGAGGACACACAGGTCCTCCTGATGAAAGGATCCTCCATGCTTTTAGTGACTGGGAATTATGCTCTTCCCATGTAATGGTATCCATTCAAGGGGCAGGAAAAAGTCTACAAGGAAGCGATCACTATTGTGGCAGTAGAACCAGTCACTTCCCATTCTAAATATACAATTCCCTGGGCTGGGGATTGCTCCTTTGAAAATTAGTATTTGGAGATAAGGTACTCTTGTCTCTTTAGCAGCCACCCTAAGCTATTATAAAGGGCCTGGACACCAACCTCTGGGATATAACGGTATCCAGGAAATGATGAGCATATTGTGACAGTCTGGCCACTTCCTAGCATAACTTTGATGATGGAGTTTATACTATTTTTCTTCTTCATTTGAAAAACAAACAACAGAATTTGGTGTACTGAGGAGAACTTCTTTTCCTGATGGTAAGATAGTTAAAAGTAACAATACACAAAGAACAATAACAAGAACAACAAAAATGTCTAAGAGAAACTAAAGGCTACAACTCAAAAATGAATGAGTGATCTTGTTTTTAGATCTTTTAAAAAACTACACCAACAAAAATGTCAACATATAATTTTGCTAAGCATATTTTATGATTACAAACTGTACCTCTTTCATTTTAGAGCATTATTTTGAGTTCCTTATTTCAGTCTATTATTTTGAGAAATAATTAGTATAGTTATTTATAAAAATAATGATAGGCTAAAAAGAAATAAGAGTATGTGCCCGGTAGCTCATACCTGTCATCCTGGTTTCTCAGGAGGCTAAGCTCGGAGGATCAGAAATCAAAGCCAGCCTTGGCAGGAAAGTCTGTGAAACTCTCCTCTTCAGCTAACCTAAAAGCTATAAGTGGAACTGTGGCTCAAGTGATAGAGCATTAGCAATGAGCAAAAAAGGGACAGTGCCTAACCCTGAATTCAAGCCCTAGGATAAGAAAGAAAGAAAGAAAGGAAGGAAGGAAGGAAGGAAGGAAGGAAGGAAGGAAGGAAGGAAGGAAGGAAGGAAGGAAGGAAGGGAGAGAGAGAAAGAGAGAAGGAGAGAGAGAAAGAGAGAGAGAAAGAAAGAGAGAAAGAGAGAGAAAGAAAGAGAGAGAAAGAAATAAAGAGAGAAAAGGAAGAAAGGAAGGAAAGAAAGAAAGGAGGGAAGGAAGGAGGGAGGGAGGGAAGGAAGGAAGGAAGAAAAGAAGGATAGAATAGAGAGAGAAAGAAAGAAAGAATAGAGAAAGAAAGAATAGAGAGAGAAGGAAGGAAGGAAAGAAGGAAGGAAAGAGAAAGAAAGGAAGAAAGAAAGAAAGAGAGGGGGGGAATAACTAGGAAACTAGGGAATAGTTCAGTGGCAGATTGCCTACCTAACATGGTCCTGTGATTATATCCTAGCATTACAAAAAGCAAAACAAACAACCCCAAACTCCACCTCCTCCCACCAAAAAAAAAAAGACTCAATAAAATCACCAATTTAATAGAATCCCATACAACCATAACTGCATACGCATCCCCAGCCCTGATACTATGGTTGAAATGTCTTCCATAGGCTTGTGTACTGGGGGTTTGGTCCTCAGCTGTTGATGCTATTTTGGAAGGCTGCCTAATTGGAGGAAGTAGGTCAGTGCAGGGAGTGTGGCAGCTTTTTAGGGATATCTTGCTCTTATCTGTCTTGTCTGTCTGTCTGTCTGTCTTTCTCTATGCTTCCTGTCCATCATAAGATGAAGAAGATTCTTTCCCAAATGCTGATGCCACCGTGAATAAAGTTTCTGCCCAAGCATCTAGGGCTAAGCAACTATGGACCAAATCCTCTGAAATCATGAGCAAGATAAATCCTTCCTCCCTTCCATGCTTCTGTCAGGTCTTTGGTCTCAGCGAAGTGATCAAATGTCAGTAATATACCTGACCTCACATATGATGCCTTTTTGGGTACAGTGTTCTCTTTTGGCAGATGTCTAAGGTGCTGAAAAATGCCAGCATCACTGGGTAGTTGCAGTACTGTTCTTCAGTGTGTGTTTGGTGTCCTCTCAGGACTTTCTTCCAGTAGTGAGACAAATTAAATCTATGTGTATAATTATTTCCAGCATATGTTAATATGTCTTCATTTGTCTTAATGATTTGGCCATGGGCTAGTGCCTCTGCTGGTATTTCAGGACTCAACTGGCAATTAAAGCCTTCCTAATAATGAGATTCTTGATGGAAACATCTTAAACAAATACATCCTGAGCAAGTCAGGATGAGTAATTATACCTTATAGTCACAAAAAAGAGCTTTCTTTCTCAGCTTTCTCATCTCTCAGTCCTAGATGTATCAGAAATCCATTCATATCACCAATTTATATCCTACAAAATTAAGAAGAGTGCTGGGGGGCTGGGAAGGTGGCTCAGTGGTAAAGCGCTTGCCTTGCATGCCTGAGGCCCTGGGTTTGATTCCTCAGCACCACATAAGCAAAAAGAAAAAAGCCGGAAATGGCGCTGTGGCTCAAGTGGTAGAGCGCTAGCCTTGAGCTGAAGAGCTGAGAGACAGCGCCCAGGCCCAGAGTTCAGGCCCCACGACCGGACCCAAAAAAAAAAAAAAAAAAAAAGAAGAGTGCTGGGCACCAGTGGCTCACACCTGTAACCAAGCTACTCAGGAAGCTGAGATCTGAGGATTGCATTTCGAAGCCAGCCAGTCTCTACCAGACTCTTATCTCCAATTAACCACTGAAAAACTGGAAATGGAGCTGTGGTAGAGCACTAACCTTGAGCGAAAGAGTTCAGGGACAGTGCCCAGGCCCTGAGTTCAAGCTCTACAACCGACTAAAACAACAACATCAAAAAAATGAAGAAGGGTGAAAGAATGGGTGAGAATATTGCAAGGGGTGATATTGATCGAGATATACTGTATTCATAAAGTGCTTTGTTAAACGGCAACTCCTTTGTACAACTACTTAAGACAATAATAAAAAGAAAAAATCAACAACTGTACTTTCCTACAGTTTTCGCTCTATGTTTTTAGTCAACAATGATAGTGTGTGCGTGTGTGTGTGTGTGTGTGTGTGTGTGTGTGTGTGTGTGTGTGTAATAGTTGCCCTCCAAATCCAAATTTTGGAAAGCTTATAATATACCACTAGGGATCAGGGCGGTGACCATGAAAGGGGAAGGGCAGAACAGGGGAAGAGAAAACAGCTTAATCTTCAACCTCTTCTGTCACAGAAACATTAGAGAATTTAATAATTGTAAATGTGTTTCTAGCCAGACCTTGGTGGCTCAAGCCACCAGGTTACAGAACCCCATAACCGACTAAAAAAAAATGTATCCAAGCGTTCTAACACCCACCTGCAAATCATAATGACTATAATTATAACAAAAATGGTGAAAATTATGGTAATAGACTTTATACACACCGAGCAATGACTGCAGGTTAACCAGTCATCTTTAATTCATATTAATAACCTTTGACTCATACGATAACCCTAAGAGACATCATTATCCCATTCCACCAAGGAGAAAGCTGTGGCCTCAGAAAGGCTAAGTAACACACCTAGATTCCTAAAGACCATATGTATGATCGCTATGACATTTGGGCTTCATCCATATGCAACAAAATTCTCGACCAGTGTTAGATAGGACTTCCTGTGAAGTGGAAGTGGCCAATGTCTTTGCTGTTGTCCATCAAAGTAGCCAGAGCCACACATAGCTAGTGGACACTTCAAAGGTGGTTCGTGTGGCTGAGGAATTGAATTTGAATTAAATTATATATATATATATATATATATATATATATATATATAACCATGCTGGTAATGCCTAGCAATCATATTGGATGGCACTTCATTATCATGCCAGCACCAAGTCAAGGAGAAGAAGACAAGACGCTGGCTTGTGATTCCATATTGCCACAAAGCCTGAGCTGTATTCTTTCCTGGATCCCCTGTTGTTGTTGTTGTTGTTGTTATCATTGTTGTTGTTATTCTCCAAACTTTCCACATGGCAGGAAGAGCTCTAGTTTTTCATGTTATCTTCCTGCTACCAATAACCCATTTCAAAGGTTGGCTTGTGTGTTAGAGATATGTGGAGCTCATCAAGTCGTCTCCTTAGAATCCACCTTAGACATAGTGGTTTTTCTTGGCTCTCAGGATCAGAAAAAAACATCGTTGTCACTCATAACAAAAAATAAAACCCTCCACGTAGGAATATGTTGAGCGTGTCAGTGCCTGGCAAAACTTGTTCTTTCATTTTTGGCATCCCTCCTCCTTCAGAGCCTTTCAAACATTCACATCCATGAAGTTTTAGTACTACACACAAAATCTATTTATGGGTTAAATGAGCACATGTGCTTCTCTTTGCATAGCGACAGTAAGAGTCTTCTTCCTCCTCTATCCCAAATCAGCTTTTGCTGCCTTGGGGGATGATATTATCACCACACACGTATTGGTGACCAGACTCCAGGCATGACACTGATGGCGGCACCGCCCCGTCATGTACTAAGGGAAGGCACGGCAGCACGCTCCTCTTATTCTCACCTGGCTGGACCATCTCCACTTGGGAAACCTAGAGGACCATCTCTCACAGTCTACTTCTGAAACTCCTGTTCCTGGAAGTTGTGCTCAGGACAAACGAGAGAGGCAGTGTGCTCAGACATCACAAAGCGCATGCAACAGGACTGACACAGAAATCCTCAGAAGTGCTATTAAAAAAACTTGATAGTAATTGGACAGTCTTTTTTTGGGGGGGGGTCAGTTGTAGGGCTTGAACTCATGGCCCAGGCACTGTCCCTGAGCTTTACTCCTCAAGGCTAGTATTCTACAAGGTAGACCCACAGCACCATTTTCAGATTTCTGGTGATAATTGGAGAAGAGTCTCATGGGCTTTCTTCCTGGATTGGCTTTGAACCACAATCCTCAGATCTCAGCCTCCTGGTAGCTAGGCTTACAGATGTGCGCCACTGGTGCCCAGCTTGGACAGTCATACCTGTGGAACATAATAATGCACTAGCATTTTTTATGTCTTTGGTTTTTTTTTTGGTGTGCCATTATTCTAGCAAGTCACTTTTATTTGTGGTTACCAAGGCTATTGGTGGCAGATTAGAAATTTAAAAGTTGTGTTTTCCTTGAGTCTCTTGTATAGCGTGATGCTTTATGAAGCCCCTATATAGGGAATGGGTACTGTAGATTTTTAGTGGAGCTAAAAGACAAAGAGAAAGAGTACAATAGGTGGCACCCAAATTGAGCAGAAAAAGACGTACAGTATTCTAGTTACCAGTAAGGGCCAAACTGTTTCTGAAATCCAGAGAGAACTTTTTTTTTCTTAATTTTATTTTCTTGTAAAGATACTGTACAGAGAGGTTACAGTTATATCAGTAAGGTAATGAGTACATTTCTTGTGGGGCATTGTTACCCCTTCCTTTGTTTTTCTCCCATTATCCCGTCCCTCTCCTACCCCCCCACCTCCCCCACCAAAGTTGTAAAGTTCATTTCCAACAGTGTCTTGTGAGTCTCATTGTTGCAATGGATCACCCTGTATCCTCATTTCAGCATTTTTTTATTCCCCTTCCCCTCCCCAAATTAGATAAATATACATACAAGGCGCAAGGTACCAAGATCAAATGTACATATGACCGTATAAGATGATGCTAAGTGAAATGAATCCCAAGGTATGGACACAGAGGTTTTTCTTTGTTGTTATTTTTAATGTACTATGTGATTTTTCTGTCTTTGTTTCTTTTGTATGTTCTTTCTCCTATGATACATCCCTGTCGTCACTGTATTTGATTTTGGTACCAGGGAGAATTTTGAGGTTGGCTGTGGCCTAGAAATAGTGACAGAAGCTTAAGTTTCTGCTTGGAAGTTAGGCCACCTGTTAGCTCTTTATATAAGAGAGGAAATGATTTCTTCATCTCAAGAGGAGACCATGAGACGCAGGCTCCTGGCCAAAGCAGTCATCATCTGAACTTTAATATCAAGCTACAAAGGAAGCAGTGCTTGGGCTAAACAATAGTGTGCTTTAAAAATAATAATTCAAGGGCAAAGTACTCCTCAGAGAGCTCTCGGATGAGGCTGCTACCCACCGGAGAACCACGTTTTTGTGACAATCCCTCTGCACTTTACGGTTAAGGTGTCAAAATTAACTCCATTACTGGGATGTGGGGGGGGTTCTCCCCTCAGTCTGGCATTTGTTGTGCTCCATAATTCTGAATGTACATAACAACCCAGACACTCAGCATTGTGTTTGAAGTTAAAATTCAACACAATGGATCCAACACAATGGATGAGGAGTTAAAGATAGATGACTCCTGTCATTCTGCTGTGAGCAAAGAAGTCAAATGCACAGAGAGAACCAAGGATGGGCTTTGGCAGGACAGACCCAATCTCATCCTTCTCCAGATGTAATGGAGGCATGAAACGCCTGTACATCCTCAAAGAGGATGCAAGGAGCAAAGTGAACAACCTCAGTGTGAGACTTTGAATTTCTCCCTGGATAATGCCTAGGACAGTGCTCAGACTTATACTGAATGGATAGCCCTCCTTATTAGGCAATAGATAATCAAAGAATGAATAATCAATGACGTGGCTCATCAGCCATGGTTGGGACTCACTGAGCATTAGCCCCGTCCCCTCTTTTGCTCTCTCCCTCATTCTTTCATGGCTTGGTCAGGAAGACATGTTTTTCAAAACACCAATCAATTCATCTTACAGTTGTGACCTGCAGTGGCTGACATTACAGATATGTGCCATCATGCCCAGCTGCAATCTTCACTTTCATTTTATTTTTTTAGAATCTATAGTTTCACTGACATCCATCTTTCTCATTAGACTGTAAGCTGCATGAAGGCAAGTGTACAACCAGTGTACAACCAGCACTCAATACATAGCAGAAACCTAACAGATGTGCTGACTGAATGAATAACACAGTTATTTGTGGAAGGCTCCCTCCCTCAAATTCTTTTTTCCAGGCAATGACCCCTGGGTAGTAGAATATCCTGGAATGGAATTCATCAGCCCCAGGTGCTACTCTATAATCTGTGTGAACTTGGAAAAGTGGTTTGATCTTGCTCCAACCTCTGGTTCGTTTCCTTATCTGTAAAGATGGAGATAAGGCCCTACCCACTTTAGTACTTCATAGAGTTGCTATGAGGATTAAACAAACAAGCTCAAGATTTTGAAATGATGAAACATTTCTTTTATTCCTCAGGGAACACAAAGCTGGATATGATCTCACTTTGTTATGCCAGAACACCAGGAAATCTCAGCAGCCTGTATTAAAACCCTGGGATGTTAAAAGGGAAAAGGCAGAGAAGGGTGAAGGTCAAATTATATATATATATATATATATATATATATATATATATATATATATATATATATTTGCGTGCAGAGCTTACCTATGGTATCCCTGTTTCTTAGAGCCATGAATACAAATAACTCTCTTAAAACAGGCTATATCTTCTCTTTAGCCTATTCTGTGAGGTTAAGGAAATAAACTAGCTATCGGGCAGAGTCAGTTCAAGATGACTTTGCATGTATCAGCTCAGCCATTCTCCATCTGATGTTTAAAATACAGGTTAAGATTCAAGGGAGAACTCAAGTAGTATAATTCCTTAGAAAAAGTTAAAGTTCAGCAAAATAAAATACCAGGCAGTGGTTACTTAAAAGGGGTGGGGTGGGGTCAAGGGGAAAGGGGCAGACCAATGAAGAAAAGAGGGGGAGGATGTAGTCAAGAATCCAATTTATAACCTACAAAATTAAGAAAAGTGAGGAAGGGGTGGGTAGAGGAGGGATGGATGAGAATGTTGAAAGGGGTGATTTTGAGCAAGACATATTGTACTCATAAATATGTCTTTGTTAAATGGCAATTCCTCTGTATAACTACTTAAAGATAAAAGAGAAAGAAGCAGCAGCCATGGTTTGTCTCTGGGTTCTTTTTTTTGCCAGTCCTGGGGCTTGAACTCAGGGTCTGGCCTGGGCACTCTACCACTTGAGCCACAGAGCCACTTCCAGCCTCTTCTGTTTATATGGTACTGAGGAGTCGAACCCAAGGCTTCATGCATGCTAGGCAAGCACTCAACCACTAAGCCACATTCCCAGTCCTTGTCTCTGGGTTCTTAAATGACTAGAACTGTTCAAATCTTGTCTAATATCACGAGATCTTTTGCTCAAGGATAGGGCTCTACCACTTTGAACCTCAGTGCTACTTCTGGCTTTCCTGGTGATTAACTGGAGATTAGAATCTCACAAACTTTCCTGCTGGGACTGACATTGAACTATGATTCTCAGATCTCAGCCTCCCGATTAGCTAAGATTACAGGCACAAGACACCAGAAAGTCTATGATTAATTAAATTAATTAATTAATTATCTTTAACTACAGAGAAGTTAGCTGACAAACACTGAAAGACCCAGAAGGCCTAAAATAATTACTGTCTGACCTATTTTTCCCCCTAGAGTTTCTAGACATTGAAGGCTGATTTTACAGTTGCTTTGTAACCATTTTTACCATTTGAGCCACACCCCACAGTCTTTTTGCTTTTAGTGTCAGTTATTTAGTTAATTAGTTTGTGTCAGGTCTTATACTTTGTCCACACTATTCTGTCTCCCAAGTTGCTAGAATTACAGGCATGTGTCACCAGGCTTGGCTTATTATACATTATTCTTTTGTATGATCAGACGCACATAGGCATTGTACCTTTCTGTTCCTCTCTTAAGCATGTCTTCTATTGGGCTCACTGTATGTGAATATCTTGAGACCTATATAACTTATGATATTCCAGTGTATTTTAGATCTAGCTTCCACCTATGAGAGAAAATATGCACCATTTGTCTCTCTCAGCTTGGTTTACCTCACTTAACATGATTTGTTCTTGGTCCATCCATTTCCCTGCAAATGACACAATATTATTCTCTCTAATGGCTGTGTAAATTTCCATTGTATATAGGTACCCCCCTTTTCTTTTTTTGATCCATTCATCTATTGTAGGACATCTGGGCTGTTTCCACAACTTGGCTATTAATAGTGCAGCAGTGGAAATGAATATAGGCTTTTTCATATAGGATCTCACTGACTTTTTCTGTCCAGGCTGCCCTCAAACTGCAATTCCCCGGCCTCCATAACCACGTAGTTGTTAACGACATGCTCTACTACTCCTGGCTCTATCTGGTGCTTTATAAAAAACTTTGCTGAACCCCTGCTTGAAAAGATAATTAGCTCACATAGGTATCCCACGTCTTTCTGTATAACAAACACTGTTTATACACCAACATTTGTAAGGATTTTTTTCTCCATTTCAAGGTAGTAGAAACATCTGCTTTTAGAGTTTATGTTAAGCCCAGAAGAATCTGAAATCCTGATGCAGAAGCTGGAATAATTCTCATGTGAAAGTCTGGAGTAATAAATCTTCAATCCTCCAAGAGTAGAGAAATTCCCCAGGAAAAACGTCTATTCAGTTACCCAGCTAGTGCGCTCATGGGGATGGTCAGTCATTGATAAATGGAGTGCAAATGTTTTTTCCTGACGTCTAGAGATAGGAAGTAGAACCAGTCCTGGGATTTATATACACAGTGGCCCAAAGAGGCATGGAGGGTGGTCGGGGGCGGGTTGAGTGGGGGGGGGGGCAGGGAGAAGAGGAAGTTTCCTTGGCTTGGTTATAAATGTGGAATGCACTGAGCTGCCTGGCATTTGTAGGGAATTTAGGGAAGAACAGCTCCTTAATCTGCAGGGGGAATCAGCATGGATTTGTCTCAGCCTGAACTGGACAGATGCCAGGTTCTGTAGCTAAGTGGATATGGGCTAGCCCACAGGTACAAGTGGTACTGCCTGCATCTAAGACCCTGATGGTGCTCATAGGGGAAAGCCCACCCCAGATGGCTGCAGGGAGGTTAGCATCACAGGATGAGGTGTCCTTCTCAGCCCAAGTACTGGGTTCGAGGATGCTTTGGTGCTTCCGGTATCTATGTGGAGGCATAAAAATCTGCCTTGGCCTCCTAGAGGCAGTGGTGGCTGGGAGAGGGACTGAAGGAGGGACAACACTGTACAAGGAGCTCTGGAGTCCCTGGAAGAGCCCTTTCGAGGATCAGCTAGACCTCAGCATCGGTATCTCATTTGCAGTTGGTAATCTCCAAACCTCTGGCAAAGCTCCGTTCTAAGTAGTCATCTGGTCTCACCCGCTCTTGGGAAATTGAGCTCAGACTCTTAGGATGGGGGGAGCAAACTGGGGAGATCATGTCAAGATCAGAGGGATGGTGGTAGCCACAGCCCACGCTAGGAGTGAGGCTGTGTGAGGTGCAGTTCAGCTTGGACTACTCTTGAGAACAGCTAAGCAGGCAAAGAGGAGAGTCTGGGAGTGGGGGTGGAGGTGCGCTGCTCTTCCTGTGCTGAGCGCAGGATGATGAAGTCACCTGAAATAAGGTATTCGTGAACATGTAGCCTGAGCACCAGCTCACTGGCCGGGAGACTGGGACTTAGATCTTTCCTGAGCCATAGTTTTCAGGCATGCCTAGAAAGCTATCCCCTCCTACTGTTTCTCTGGTGGTTTGACATAAATATGGCTTTGAAACCTAAATGTTAAAAGGACCTGAACAGATCTTCCTGGACACGGCAGGAAGGTGTTCATTCTTCTGGATGTAGTAAATCATGTTTGCTTCTGAAAACTCCTGGGGATTATGTCTGCCTGTTCTCTCTCTCTCTCTCTCTCTCTCTCTCTCTCTCTCTTTCTCTCTCTCTCTCTCTCTCTGCCTCTCTCTCTCTCTCTCTCTCTTTTAAAATTGAAAGCTCATTTGAGATGTTATAACATTTTATCCCTACAAAATTAACATATGCATAAAAATAAGGGCATTTTACTTGTATAAGTATATGCTTCTAACAAAATGATCAATAACCTCTGTGCCACCTAGATCCAGTTCACATTCAAATTTCCCTGATTGATATGACATTTAGTCCTTATCATCACACAAAGAAGCATTTGCTCTGTTTAAAATAGAACTCTAAAGTAAACATGTTTATATTACTAGAGGCTTTTTTTAAACTCAAGGCCTTACCACTTAGACCAGGCCCTCAGCTCTTTTTCACTTTTAGGTTGTTTTTCAAATAGAGTCTTGTGTATGTGCTTAACAGACCTCATACCTCATTCCTGTTATCCTCTTCCTGAATAGCTGAGATTACAGGTGTGCACCACCTTGCCCACCAGCCATCTCTAAAGTTTAGGGAGATTTTTTTTTCTGTTAGTTTGGCAAGAGCTGTACAAGATGATTAGATTTGGATCTCAGTTTTACTTGTATTTATGTTTCTAATTGACTCTTCCTGGAGGATTCATGAAACATTGACAGCTTCCCACATACATCCTCCTTTGGTCTAATAACTGTATCATTTAGGCTATTGTAGGAAAGCTTTTGCGTTGGGAAAAGCACTCTTCTCGTGTATTTTCCACACCATCCTTTGTGGTGGTGGGGTGGGAGAGGCTAAAAACTACCAGGGGGCTTCAGTGAGGATCTGCATGCCAGGGTCACAGTGGCACTGGGCTAGCCCAGGGAGGGGGAGGGGAGCAGAGAAATCACCACAGGCCAAGTCTGAAGAGCATAGAAAAGAACCCACCTCGTTTCTACTTTCTTTCTTAAACAAAAGAAGGAAGAAGACACAAAACATGACAAGGGAACAAAGGAACAAAAATAATACCTGTTCACCTTGAAAATGTGAAGTCCAGTGAATTATGTTTCTTACTATCCAAATTAAGCTTTTGTTTTTCTTTTGCCAATCCTGGGGCTTGAACTCAGAACCTGGGTGCTGTTCCTGAGCTTTTGTGATTAAGGCTAGTGCTCTACCACGTGAGCCACAGCTTACTTCTGGTGTTTTTGTGATTAATTGGAGATAAGAATCTTGGCACTTTTCTGCTTGGGCTGGCTTCCACCCACAATCCTCAGATCTCAGCCTCCTGAATAGCTAGGATTATGGGCAGGAGCGATCCACTTCAGCTTAGCTCATCATTTGACTCAACTTTTTAAAATGTATACACATTTTAGGGGCTGGGAAGATAGCTCACTGGTAGAGTGCTTGCCTTGCATGCATGAGGCCCTAGGTTCCATTCCTCAGCACCACATAAGCAGAAAAAACCAGAGGTGGCACTGTGGCTCAAGTGGTAGAGTGCTAGTCTTGAGCTGAAGAGCTGAGGGACAGCACCCAGACCCAGAGTTCAGGCCCCATGACTGACAAAATAAAAGTATGCACATCTTAATAACCCCTTGATGTACATGGTATCTTCTAGCTGTGTATTTTGTTACATATTGGCACTTTATGAAGTATTAGGATTATTTCTACATATCACTAAACATGGGTTTAAACAAGGTTGCTAATAGTTGCACGTATCATAATGCATACATACACTATACATTTAAATTGATTATAGTTTATCATGATAAGAATGCTACCATAAAAATCCTTGTACTTAAGTCTTTGACTATCTCTCTGGTTAATTTTTCATGATAAAATCTGGTAAGAAGCATTAGTAGGTGAAAAATGAACATATCCTAAAAGTGCCTTCTAGAATATTTGTCCTGATTCATGTGTAACTGAAAATATATGAATAAACCCATTTCCCTACAGCCTCATTAGTACTAGCACTGCCTTTTGCCATTTGGAACATGAATATATATAATTTTCCTCACCTTTTGGTTCCTTAATCATTTCATCCCCTACCTCAAAGGAATGAGTTGGTGGTTTTGTTCTCTTTTCCTAGCTCCTGACTCACTGGTGGAGGGAAATGGATAGACCTAGAACAAACCATATAAAGCGAAGCTAGCCAAGCTCAGAGAGACAAACACTGCATGTGGAAGTTAGGTTTAAAATATCACTGGACAAGATTACCTTTGTTGCTTTCCCCCATAGACATTAGAATTGTGTTCCTCATCAGGTGGTTAATGAGCCTTGTGGAGCTATACACAGGTATAACTTATATGTGTATCTTTGTGAATGCTTTTCTTGGGAGAGAATCTGAAGTTTCATCTTACTGTAAAAGAGTCCTCGAAATGATTAAATCTTTGCCAGGGAGAAAGTTCTAAGGGCTCCTAACTGTAATACCTTAGCAGTCAGGCAGCAGAAGGACATGAGCAAAGTGAACTGGGCATCTTCAAATGCATTTGTTCTAACCAAGTGGAGTAATCTCTTGACTTTGGACCACTATCTGTGGGTGGGAACATGGGCTGTGTTTCTAAATCTTAGTTCTTTTTTTTTTTTTCAAATTCAGAAATCTGTCCATGAAATCTTTCAAATTTAAACTACATAGCATAACTTAGAATTCAACAAAGAAACACTGTATAGGACCAACATTACCGTCCCCATACACACTGCCCTCCTTTCAGTCTGGTCAGCTCAAAAGGAACATATAACTCAATCCATAAATAAAAATATACCATTCAGGTTTCTAATAAGACCAAACCACCAAAACCATCCGAGCACACAGCACTGATGGGACACTAGTCTAACTCAAGTTTGGCCCTTGGTAACTTCAAGGGCTAAGTATCAGAGCTCTTCAAACAATGTGGTTGCTGAATGCAGCAACTCCTGACAACCTCTGCATCTTCACCCTGGCCAAGGTCCAGGAGCGAAGATCAGGCCTTCCAGAGGCAGTGGAGAAATAAATTCTAGAACAGGACATGTCAAGACTCCTAGATGTATGATTATATAAAACCTTGACGTTCAAGCCTTCTACACTAGTAACTGTCATACCACATTTTTTAGTTGCCAGAAGAAAAATGCAGGACATGATGGAATGTGCTCCACAGCTTATTGGACCCAGATAAGTGACCTTTTTGTAAACCTACTTCCTTTCTAGCTTCACTTGAGAGCTTACTCTTTGAAAAAACCTTGTAACACGATGATCAATTAGAGAAAAATAAAAATGTTCAAAATCTTTAGCATAAATGAAATACAAATCAAATCTACACAGAGATACCATGACACCCCAGTCAGAATGACAGTCATCAAGAAAACAAGCAGCTTGACACTGGTGGCTCACGTCTATAATCTCAGCAACTCAGGGGGCTGAGATCTGTCAATCACAATTAGAAGCCAGCTCAGGCAAGAACGTTCATGAGACTCTTATCTCCAATTAGCCACCAAAGCTGAACCAGAAGTAGCGGTGGCTCAAATGGTAGCATGCTAGCCTTGACCAAAAAAAAGCTCAAGGACAGTGCTCAGGCCCTGATTTCAACCTCTAGAACATGCACATGCATGTGCACGCACACGCACACCCCTCCCCCCCCCCCCACAGAAACAAGTAGCAACAAATACTGGCAAGGATTTAGGAAAAAAAGGAACCTTCATTCACTGTTGGTGGAAACATAAACTAATACAACCACAATGGAAATGAGTATGGAGGCTCCTTAAAAAACTAAAAATCAGCCTTCATATGACCCACTATATCTCTTTTGGGCATACACCTGAAAGAGTCTACATCAAGAAAGATAGTACATACCCATGTTTATCATAGCATTATTTACAATAGCCAAACGCTGCAAGTTGCCTCCCAGTAGAAGAAAGGATAAAGGAAAGATGCAATATGTGTATACATGTATGCATGTACATGTACATATCTGTATATATGTGGAATATTACTCAGCCATAAATAAAAATAGAACTGTGTAGTTTGTAGGACATGAACAAGTCTGGAGACCATCATGCTGAGTGAGATAAGCAAAACTTAAATAGCTATATACCTAATATTCTCATTTGTTTGTGGTGTATAGACCTAAAATGATGCTCATAACTTTTGACAATGACTAATGATGGTGATAGTAATTATGATGAGAGACATAAATGTAGGAGGGAAACTAAGAAGGAATTAGAATTAGTGGAGGGGTGGGGTGAAGAGGCTCAAAGGACATTATATACAATATGTGTGTATACTATGTATGTATCATATATGTTATGCATATATCATATATGTTATACATATCATATATACATATATATCATATAAATGACTATCTATCTATCCATTTGAAACCCATCTACCTGAAACTAAATGCTGTGTGAAAAAGTAGGGAGGGAGCAGGGGAGGAACAGAATTATGGTGGAGAGGGCGAATTTGTTCCAAGTACACTCTATGTCTGGCCAACTCAAAAAAAAAAAGGAAAACAAAACCAAAACAAAAAGTCATTTCCAAATGGAACCATCTCACAAGTTCAGATTTAAAATACTGGTCTGTAAAATAAGATGCAAAGCCCTAATCCAATGTTTTCTCCAGCACTCAGCTACAGGCCTCCGGCAGATACCCAGACAGCAGTGTAGCATGTTCTAGGGTCTGTAGTCAAGTGTACATAGGAGAGAGGCACCCTGGAGGCGGCTGCCACAGGGAGCTGGGGCTGGAAAACAAGTGAGTGAACTAAACATGAGCAAACGTGACAACCACAGATTTTCCCGGAGGATACTAGCTGACATTTCACAGACCAACTATGCCCTTTGCACCCCTCCGGATGCTCTAAATAGAGCTTTATTTGTAAGTTTGAAAATAGCATCTCCCTCACAAGACATTATTTATTATACCAGTGAAGATGTGAGTTGTAGTGGACACTGTAGATGAAGAGTAGGGCAATGAGCAATCAACACAAGCAAATATATTCAAGTGAGGAGAGAGTGTGTTTATGATGCAATTCCTGCATTTCAATTTTTATCCCCTTATTTAGAAAAGAGTAAGTTAGGTTCTGCTGGGTTCCTTAAATATAACAGAGCATATCCGGGTACCTGTGATCATGCTGGATATAATTAATGGCAGAATGATGAGTTTCAGCATCCTCATGAGAATTTCTCCAGGGAAAGCAAAGTAGAATTTCTCCAGATTTGAGAGCTTGCTATATTCTCGAACTAAGACTCCTATGGTGATGCCTAAAAAAAAAAGTAGGAGAGAAAAGGAACATTGTTGAGTTCTCCTGTATGCATTTTGTTAGGAAAAAGTTTACACCCCAAAATAAATTGTAATGACAAGAAAAACAGTTTAGATCATTCCTCATAAGTCTGTAAAACTTAGACTAAAAAAAAGAAAAACAACCAGAATGAGTAGAAAGTACATATTTATAGTAAATCTGTGAGAGAATATGTTTCACATGCAAGCTTTGTATTTCCTTTCCTTCAGTTACATTTATTGTACTGACAAAATGCCAATGGATGCTATGGAAAGAGTTATAAAAGGTTTTTTTTTTTTCTCCCTTCCTTTATGATGCTGAAGACTGAGCTCAGGACTTCATGCATTCCAGGCAAGTACTTGCTCCACAGCCTGAACAAAGACCTTTTATACATTTTAGTTTACATATTGGTATTTGTTTTTCTCATGAGACTTTTTGTTTTGATTTTTTTTTTACTTGGTATGAAGGATTGAACCATGGCCTTGTGATTTTTTTTGTTGTTGTTGGTGGTCATGGGGCTTGAACTCTGGGTCTGGGTGCTGTCCCTCCGCTCTTCTGCTTAAGCTAGTGCTCTACCACTTGAGCTACAGCACCACTTCCAGTTTTCTGGTGCCTTACTAGAGATAAGAGTCTCATGGACTTTCCTGAATGGGCTGGCTTTGAACCACAATCCTTAGATCTCAGCCTCCTTAGTAGCTAGGATTACAGCTGTGAGCTACTGGTACCCAGATGGCCTTGTGAATGATTGATTGATTGATTGATTGATTTTGTCAGTTGTGGGGCTTGAACTCTGGGCCTGGGCACTGTCCCTCAGCTCTTCAGCTCAAGGCTAGTGCTCTACCACTTGAGCCACAGTGCCACTTCTGTTTTTTTCTGCTTATGTGGTGCTGAGGAATGGAACCCAGGGCCTCATGTATGCAAAGCAAGCACTCTACCACTGAGCCACCTTCCCAGCCCTGGCCTTGTGATTTTTGAGGTGAATATTTTGCTACTTGAACCACACCTCTAGCCAACCTTCCTTCTTTCCTCCCTCCCTTCCTTCTTTCTTTTCATTTTTGAAATGAGGTCTTTCTAACTTTGTCTGAGGTTGCCCTGAATTCACGATTTCCTCTCTCTGCCTTTTGAGTAGCTGACATCATAGGCATGTCATGTAGCTAAGGCAGCCACATGACCAGTTTAAGACAAGCTTTCATGATAATCAAACTTTATTATTTACGAAACCTTAATTTTTTTAAATACTATTTTATTTTATTTGAGAACATACTGTACAGAGGGGCTACAATTACATGGGCAGGATAATGCATACATTTCTTACCAAGCATTGCAGCCTCCTCCTTTGTTTACCCTTCACCTCCCTTCCCAGCCTCCCCCCTCCCCCCACCCAATTATACCCCCCTCCTCCCCCCCACCGACATTGTAAAGCTGGTTTTGACATGACATTTTGTACTTCTCATTGACGAAACCTTAATTTTAACAGCAAAATAATACTGTATTAATTTGACATATTTAACATATTATTAAGCAACTGTTTCCTCCGATGATTTGTATTATTTCCATGTTCACATATTCCTGACCAAAGAAGCTCTTTTAAAATCAAGTTTCAGACACTGAGTTTCACATAATTATGTAAGTACAAGGACATATTCATTATTAAGATATGGTATACACAGTCTCTGAATTTTGCCTTAACAAGATGCCTATGTAAAGTCTTCCAGCTGTGTGGAGAACAACATTTAAATGTAAATTTTAACAAAAACTCACAAATTTTATCTTTAGCTTGTTTCAAATATTTCTAAAAAGTCTAAGCATTTCACCTCTTCATCCTCTGCTCACCAATGTATATTTTTAAAATCAAGAAATAAATGAGTTGGGTGATTCTTACATCTTTCTCTTTCATCAGCCTCTGATGAGTGACGTGGTAATTGGAGCAAATGACTAAGTGACAGGAAGATTCAAGGAAAATATCACTGGATATGCAAATTCACAACTCAAACAACTAGTACATGGAAACCCAGTGCTCTTTGGGCACAGTTAAATGTCACAGAGTAATGAAAGGAGAATTATAATCCATACTAGAATTTTCATTTCAATGCAAGGATCCTTCCTTTCTTCACAAATAAACCAAATAGATGAACCTTGTAAGAGACATTTTGAATAGCTTTGCATTTAGCTGAACTTTATTCGCCAATGTATTTTCCCTTTGCCTGTTCTCTATTTTTGCGTTACTGAATGCATTTCTGGTTTTACATATGTATCCTCCAAAAAAGAATGTCCCAGATCATCAGTAAGACAAACAAACCAACTTTATTATGGATCCAATTGGCTCACTTCTGAACATCTAGTGTTAGACTCATGAGTGGTTAAGACATCAAGTATTTAAAATCCTTTAAGTAAATTTAAAAGGCATGGCACACTCATTTCCTGTTTATTAACTGTCTGTGCTTGGCTGTTCTATATAAACTCACTTTTTTATGCCATAGTGATAACTCATAATGTTCAAGGCTTTTAAAAAACAAACTTTCTCTCTCATGCTGAACACAGATTGTTTCAAGTCAACTTCTGACTCATATTTCAAAGAAATCCCAGCGTGGGGAAGAGAAGTGTATTTGTGCTCAAAAAGAAGCTACAAAATATTCTGTTGAGGAGCAACGGACTTCCATGTGTCCACCTTTAAGGTTTAGATTACCAAGGGTGAGCTACCACAGATAAATGCAAGGTTGTTAGGAAAACAAACAAACAAACAAACACATGCCTGCTACTTTTCAGCCTTTAGACAAGATTTTATGGAAGAATGAGAGTTGTCACATTGAGTAGTTAAGAGCAATTAGTGGGGGCACATGTGTTGGGCACGGTGGTTCACAGATCTTCAATCACAACTACTCAGGAGGGTGAGATAGGAGAATCATGATTCAATTCCAGCCCAGGAAAAAGTTCACTAGGTCCCCAGTCTCAACCAATTAAAAACCTGGGCCTGGTGGCAACGCACCTGTCATCCCAGCTATAAGAGAAGTATAAATAGAAGGATTGTATTCCCTCATTATCTAGGCCAACCTAGGGAAAAACGTGAGCTCCTTTGTAAAAAATAGTGAGTGAAAAAGTGGAAGTATTTGTCTAAGAAGTTCAAGGTTCAGAGTTCAAACTTCAAACTCCAGTATCATGAAACAAAGAAAAATGACCCATGAACAGGCAATTGCATATAGAAATTAAAACTATCAAGCTTGTTCTTGAATTTGAGTACCACAAATTATACTCCAATTTTTCTCTCTCTCTCTCTCTCTCTTTTTTTTTTTTTTTTGCTAAAATTAGGATTAGGAATGCCAACCAAACCTGGAAAAAAACAACAACATGTTCACAGATGTCACTTTGAAACCCTTAAAACCTGAAGGAGTTAGTGAATGAACCTCACCTATTAGTTAAACCTCGAAAGTGGATGTATTTCATCTTGTTCTTGAACACATTTGGAAACCTAAGATGCAGGACAAAGAAAGTCACTGGAAGATTTTTCTTTGTTTTTGTTTTTTTTTGTGGGTCCAGTCGTGGACCCTGAACTCTGGGCCTGGACACTGTCCCTCAGCTCTTCAGCTCAAGGCTAGCACTCTACCACTTGAGCCACAGCGCCACTTCTGGCTTTTTTTCTTTTTGCTTATGTGGTGCTGAGGAATCGAACTCAGGGCCTCATGCTTGCAAGGCAAGCACTCTACCACTGAGCCACCTTCCCAGCCCAGATTTTTCACGTCCCCAATACGGTCAGGATAGCAGGGCAGAGCACCTTCCCTACCCTACAAAGTCAAGACATAAGATAGTTAGGGAGCACCACAAGGCAACAGAAGGCCAATAAACTCTGTGTCCTTCCAATGGAATAGAATTGAAAACCCAGAAATGAACCTACAGACCTATAGCCATCTAATCTTCGATAGAATGGAAGAAAGACAGCCTCTTCAGTAAATGGTGCTGGCAAAATTGGTTAACTACATGTAGAAAACTAAAGCTAGATCCTTATATATCACCCTGCACCAGAATCAACTCCAAATGGATCAAAGACCTTGAACTCAAAGCAGACACTCTGAAAACATTACAGGATGGAATAGGAGAAACCCTAGGTCTCCTTGGCGCAGGCCGAAATTTTCTGAATAGAGACCCGGAAGCACAACAAATCAAAGAAAGGTTGGACAAATGGGATTGCATAAGGTTGCAGAGCTTCTGCAGGGCAAATGACATAGCTAGCAAGATCAATAGAAAGCCCACCGATTGGGAGAAGATCTTTACTAGCCATACAACAGACAAGGGTCTCATATCTAAAATATACTTGGAACTCAAAAAATTAAACCACCCAACAACAAATCCTCAAAGAAACAACTGCCCAATAAATAAGTGGGTGAAAGACTTAAAGAGAAGCTTCTCTGAAGAAGAAAGAAGGATGGCCAATAGACACATGAAGAAATGTTCAACATCCCTAGCCATAAAAGAAATGCAAATCAAAACAACATTGAGATATCACCTCACTCCAGTTAGAACAGCAAAAATCAAGAACTCTAACAACAACAGATGCTGGAGGGGATGTGGACAGAAAGGAACCTTACTTCATTGTTGGTGGGAATGTAAACTTGTTCAACCACTTTGGAAAGCAGTATGGAGGTTCCTCAAAAGACTTCACATAGATCTCCCCTATGATCCAGCAATCCCACTTTTGGGCATTTACCCAAATGTTTACAAACAAGACCACACTAAAGCTACCAGCACAACTATGTTTATTGCAGCATTATTTACCATAGCTAAGATATGGAACCAACCCTGATGCCCCTCAGTAGATGAATGGATCAAGAAAATGTGGTATATATACACAATGGAATTCTATGCCTCCATCAGAAAGAATGACATTTCCCCATTTGTTAGGAAATGGAAAGGTTTGGAAAAAATTATATTAAGTGAAGTAAGCCAGGCCCAAAGAAGCATAGGTCCCATGGTTTCCCTTATTTGCAATATCTAGTATAGGTATGAGTCAAGCAGAAAAGGTCAGATAAGTTGATGTTAGGAAAATGAACCCTTAAATATGTATTTTAATGTTTTCGTTTCTTTCATGCATGTGTTTCTAACGCATTTATAAGATTATTTCTTTGTTGCTTTGTATGTCCCTCCCCCACAGTGTAACCCCCGCTTTCACTATATTTGATGTCAGTATAACATGTGGAGGAGATGGGGACAAACAAGTCGTTTAAGGATTCAGGTGGACCTGTTGCAACAATGAGAAGTACAAAATGTCATGTCAAAACCAGCTTTACAATGTCGGTGTGGGGGGGGGAGGAGGGTATATTTGGGTGGGGGGAGGGGGGTATAGTTGGGTGGGGGGAGGGGGGAGGCAGGGAAGGGAGGTGAAGGGTAAACAAAGGAGGAGGCTGCAATGCTTGGTAAGAAATGTATGCATTATCCTGCCCATGTAATTGTAGCACCTCTGTACAGTATGTTCTCAAATAAAATAAAATAAAATTAAAAAAAAAAAAAGAAACTAAAAAAAAAAAAAAAAACAACTCTGTGTCCTTAACCTACTATAAATTAACAGCAGGCTATGTTTTTTTTCTGTTCCTATTCTTATGTACTCCCACATAGACAACACTTCTGGCAGGTAGATCATGATAATAGTTGCCTAGGTTAATTTTCAGAGATCTGAAGGCCGCTTCTGCTAAAAATATGGACCCTTTCACTTGGGCATGAAAATGTCTAATGATAGATGGCACTACCTTTTAAGAGAACCACCATTCTCTTACAAGTTAACCCATGAACAGTTAGTCTGCAAAGTATCTTAAGGAAATGTTGGCACACAGAAGAAAAACATCTTCTGAACTCATGTCTATGTCTGATGGAAAGTTACCATGTAAGCCCATCCCCCAAAAATCAATTCAAATCTTTTCTTTCCCTTTGTTAACTGAGTAGCCTGCTCACATCTTTGCTTGGTGCTAGCTCCCTTTTGCCTGTGAGTTATAGTCCTCATAAAGCCTTTCCTGACTTTCAAGATCTAACTCCTGCTATTTCTGCACACCTGCCCCTAATTCCCCTATTTGATAAATTAAGTTAGATTTAGGCACATAAAGAGAAATTTCCAGGGCTGGAAATGTGGCTTAGTGGTAGAATACTTGCCTAGCATGCATGAAGCCCTGGGTTTGATTCCTCAATACCACATAAACAGAAAAAGCAGGAAATGGTGCTGTGGCTCAAGTGGTAAAGTGCTAGGCTTGAGACAAAGAAGCTCAGGGCCCAGGCTCTGAGTTCAAGCCCCAGGACTGGGGGTGGGGGAGAGAGAGAGAGAAAATTTCCAAAGCCAGGAGTTGTTAGGATTCATTCACTACCTGGGGATGTGAATGATACTCCCAGAACAAGGAAAGTGAAACAGTGAAGACTGATAGACAACTGAGTTCAATAGAGGCCTTAGACAGGGCCAAGGAATTCCTAAAAGTAAAGTAGTTACCAGAATCTCTGAAACCCCAGCTATACCACTTTGGACCTCTACTACTTTAGAACTTCTTCCAACAAGAAAGATAATCCTAAGCAGGTACAGAGTTATATTAGGAAGAATACTGGTGTTAGAATCACAGGCTCAAATTCTGGCTCTACAACCATGAGGTGTATATAATCTGGGCCTTAATGTTAAGGTAATATCTTTTATCAACTAGTGAGGAAGGGATTCCAATAGTTGCCTTCAAAGATCCCTTCTAATGTCTTAAGATACTGTGATCATCTCTAAGCCTTGGTTTCTTGATGTGAAAATGGGATCACAGAATCTCAGCACCAAGAAAGCTGTTCATACCTCCTCTGGTTTTTATGCTAGGCATAAATATGTTAGCAACATAGAGAGGAAAGAAATACGAAGGGAAAACCTTCAAGTTGTCAACTAAGGAAATTTAAGGGATTCAGAGAAGACACCTAGAATGTCATCTCCTCACACACACCTCTTCTTGTCTGAAACAAGAAATTTAAGTTCTATAACCTTACACAGTTTCTGGGGAGAATTTTTTTTGTTTTCCCCTATGTTTATAAGAAAATAACTGTTGAAGCCAGGCGCCAGTGGCTCGCGCCTATAATCCTAGTTACTCAGGAGGCTGAAATCTGAGGATCACAGTTCAAAGCCAGCCTGAGCAGGAAAGTCTATGAGATGCTTATCCCCAATAAACCACTCAGAAAACCAGAAGTGGGGCTGTGGCTCAAGTGGTGGAGTGCTAGCCTTGAGCTGAAAAGGTGAGGGATAGCGTCCAGACTCAGAGTTCAAGTCCCGTGACCGACAAAAAAGAAAGAAAATAACTGTTCAGTTTTTTTCCAAGTTCTCAGGCACTTTTTACACCTTTAAAATAAACATGGGCTTGAAATTGCCTTTGGTTTCTGATTGATGAACCCAGAAGTGGTCTTGTTTGGGAGATTGAAAGAAAAGAAATTTGAGTGTTGTTTTTTTTTTGATGCATATTTTTCTAACAGTTGTCTACTACACAGATGAATTTTGGCTTTATTAAATGGTTGACAAAATATAATATTTTAAATTATCGCTGAAATAGTTATCAAGATGTGCCATCATGATAGAAACAGTACAAGCAAGTTCAGAATGTGGAATGAACATTTACAACAATTTGCATATGCAGCGAGCAAGTGGAAACTTGCTGGTATATCCTGTCCTTCCTCTGCAATGTATCTGTATCCTTTACTCATCCAGTTTTTGCTCCTGCAAACCTGAATGGTCCACCAATGCAAGCTCTTCACAGTACTTTGGGCTTAAAAAATGAGATGCTGCCAGGTGCATCACACCTGTAATTCTAGATACTCAGGAGGCTGAGATCAGAGGATGGTGGTTCTGAAGCCAGTCGGGGCAGGAAAGTTCGTGAAACTCATCTCCAAAGTGCACCTGTGACTTGTGGTTGAGCACTAGCCCTGAGAAAAATAAGCTCAGGGACAGTGACCAGGTCCTGAATTCAAACCCCAGGACTAGCATGCACACGTGCGTGCACGTGTGCACATGCATGCGTGCACACACACACACACACACACACACACACACATACATGAGATGCTTGGGTCTGTAAGGCTTTTATTTTTGTATCCAAATTCTTACCACCAGCACCATCCCATTTTCTACATGGGTAAAATATTAATAAAGCTGTGCTGGAAACTAAAATTCACCTACAAACTTACCCATTCAAATATATGGAAGGTGAAATTGTTCTTTGTTTTTCCACCCACCTACTGTGATTGGTTGGTTAACAATTGTGAGCATAAACATCAACTGTATTTTCAATTATTTCCTGTAATTTTTAATGGCTATACAGTTACAGGGGCTTTGTAACTTTTAAATCTTAGGTAAAATTCACATAAAATAAAAAATTTCCCCTTTTAAGTACACAATTTAGCGGTTCTATATTCAAAATGTTATACAATCCAACATTATCTAACTCTTCAACACTTCTATCATTCCCCAGAGAAATCCAATGTCTGTCAACAAACACACCCTATTTCTCCCTCCATCTAGGGGACCTTAGAAACTGTTAATCTATTGTCTGTCTCTACAGATTTGCCTACTCTGGTATTACATAAAAATGACTCAGACAATATGTGGTTGTTTATGTCTAGCTTCTTCCACTTAGCATAATGTTTTTAAGATTGATCCATGTTGTAGCATGTAAGTAGGTTAAAAAAAAAGCATTTTTCATTTAACATTGTATCATAAGGATTCCCTCATGCTCAACATTCTAAATGCTCAATAATATCCCTCTGGATGTTTCTTCTTGACCATTAGAAAAATGTTAGATGTTTGCAGTCCTAGACAGTTTTGTTAAATATCTCTGACTTTTGTTAATGAATGAATGAGGCAAAAGCTTCATATTATTGTAAATCTTTAGATTGAAAAGAAGATACCACATTGAACATATTCTTTATTGTATCTAAATTCAAGAAAAAAAGCAATAACACATTTACTATTAAAAAACATCCAACTAAGAGCCAAATTCTGAATTGAGTGCTAGAGGATTTCAAAAGATGGGTTTAAAAATACCATTTTGTTATTATTGAAATAAGAAATGTTTCGCTTCATGAACAGCTCTGTCCACTCTAAACAGGAAATGTGGTTTTCATGTTTTCTCACTAGCAACGACTGTTTACATTGAGTCATCTTTCCTTGTGTCTACCACCTACAGTTAATCTTGGTGAGGACCTAATGCTTTTTTTTCTGTGGTAGAGGTTTGGGAGCCATAAGGTAAAAATTTGTTTCTCTCTGGTACATTACAGAGGGAAACCAGTGTCTCTCCTCCAATCACAGCTGGATCTTGAAGAAACTACTCAATCAAAAGTTTTGAGCAAAAAAGATCAGGGACAACACCCAGGTCTTGACTTCAAGCCCTAGGACAAGTGTATGTGCATACACACACACACACACACACACACACACACACACACACACGTTACACCTTGTTCTGCATATTACTACACCAAGAACCCTTAGTTATGTTTCAAGTGTTTTGAAAAGTTGGTGTTCCATACTAGAGATTATATACAATATTCCACTGTCTAGTAAATTGACGATCAGAAAGTCCACAGTATGTAATTTGAGAGGGAGGGAAAATAGTACTGTGTTATTTGCACGTTTTTCCATCCTCCTTTCTGCCCTGCCCCAACTTCCTCTTTTTACTTAGTTAAATAAAAATAAATGCAAAATAAGAGAAAGTCAAGTCATTTGCTTTGCAGCTTTATGGTGCATTTTTAGGAGGATACGAAACATTCAAGTTATTCCATCATCCAGTGTGATCTACATAAATAAAATACATGCACGATATATGCTCCAAGATCTAATTCATTCTTTTAACTATGGGAATAACTGTGCCAGGTCCTCCTTTCAGGGCCTTATATGGCTGCAAGGAGGCACCAACTAGACCCCATTCCTTTGTAGACCTTGGGGTTCTCTTACAGCCTCATGGGGTTGTTTCAGGATTCACATCCTTGTGGCTGTAGGATTGAGGTCCTTGATCTTTTGATGGCTGTCAGCCAGGACAAGCCCTCCGTTCCGAAAGGCCCCCAGTGCTCCTAGTATTTGGCCTTGTCATAACATAGTGCTCACCTTTCTAGAATCAGCAGGAGGGTGTGTTCAGGTAGGTTTCAGTCTGAGGGATTTCACCCGATTAAGTTGTCCCTACCAAATATAATCTCCAATTTGATGAAATCACAATCACCTAGTTAGGGACTCTTAATTACCCGCAAGTCTCTTTATCTCTGCCAGATAGTGTAGACTAACTGTGAGAGCGAAATCTCATCATTACCATTCTTCAGGGAGAGGGATGGATTACATAGGGCATGTGCACTGGCGGTTGGAAATCTTGTGGGCCATCTTAGATCATCTACTTTGCATCTTCTCCCACAAACTAGTCTCACACAGCTAATAAATCTCAGCTATTATTACAGGCTTTCACCTCTTTATAGATTTTTCTCATGAAATCCTCAGAATACTTATGGCTCTATTGTGGTCACATAGCTCAACAGTAGTTGAGTCAGGAGTTGAAGGAAGACATTGATGTAAAAATATTTTCAGTGTGACTTCTCTTAGTCTTCTGCATTTAGTTTTGTAGAGAAACATTTACTTTTATCCTATAAATTTTTAAAAAAGTGTCCAAGTTATAATTAATGTATATAAAGGAAACACAAAGTGCACTTTATCTAGGTTATCTCAGCCTGGAAGTATTCATTCATCACATTCATAGGCCACTTGATATAATTGCAATGTAAGTCTTGGAGTGGGATTAGAAGAGAAAGTATTTTTGCCAGTTTTTTGGTGATTTCTGAAATAATTTTCATTGTGGTTCAAGGATCACATTAAATTCTACAAATATTGACTGTGTGCAAGGATCTATGTTAAGTCCAGGGTAGGAACAGAGGTATAAAAATAGATGTCCCGAGAACCCCTCCCCTCAAGGAGCTCCCAGCCAATGAAGGCCAATCCTAGATGCAAGGCTACATAGGCAGGAGGAGAAGGGACATTTCTATAGAATTGTGTACAAATCTGAGTGCACTTCAGGAAAATGCCAATTAACCAAAAGATCATTTTTCTTCATCTAGTAAAGAAAGGAAACTGAAGCCAGTACTATGATGGCATCAATATTACAGTTGGCCAAACCCATGGAAATTCTAAAAAGAGAAAAATAAAGAAGGGCTCAGGCTGAGCACCAGTGTCTCACATCTGTAATCCTAACTACTCAGGAGGCTGAGATCTGAGGATCAAGGTTCAATGCCAGACCAGGCAGGAAAGTCCATGAGACTCTTTTCTGTAATTAACCACCAAAAAGCCAAAAATGGAGCTGTGGCTCAAGTGATACAGTGTGCAAGCCTTAAGCAAAAGAAGCTCAGGAACAGCACCCAGGCCCTGAGCTCAAGCCTCAGGACTGTCATGTGCATGCACATGCGTGTACACACACACACACACACACACACACACACACACACAGAATGATTCAGACAGATGCAAGCTGAAGCATGTGAAATATTCAGAAACAGGGAGAATATAATATCTATCTATACTTCTCAAACATTGATGTACATATGAATCACTCGGAGATCTTGTTTAAAGACAGGTTCTGATTCAGTAGAACCACACTTAGAGTGGCAGACATTTACAGACCCAAGCATGGGAATCTATAAAGAAGAGGAACATCTATCCTGACAGAACAGAAAGATCCCATCGAAGGCCTCCACCAATAGGACAGTGAGTTTGGTTCAGTCAACATGCAAACAAATTGTCTGCTCTCTTCATTAAGGTTTTGAACAAATAGCACTGTGATTTCTTACTCTCTCTGTATCGTTAATGTGAATGTAAAATGATGCAGCCCAAAAATGGAAAACTAGCTAGTCTCCCAAAAGTTAAGCATAGAGTTACCATATGATCCAGTCACTCCATTCCTAAAAACATTCCCAAGAAAACTAAAAATGTATCTTCTCACAGCAATGTATATATGAAGCAGTTATAGAATTAATGATAGTTCCAAAGAATAAATAATCTCAATATTCATCATTTTAATTTAATGCTGGATAAACAATATCAGGTATATCCACAGAAAAGATTAGTGTTGTTATTATTATTATTATTATTATTTTTTTTTTTGGTCCAGTCGTGGGGCCTGAACTCTGGGCCTGGGCGCTGTCCCTCAGCTCTTCAGCTCAAGGCTAGTGCTCTACTACTTGAGCCACAGCGCCACTTCTGGCTTTTTTCTTTTTGCTTATGTGGTGCTGAGGAATCGAACCCAGGGCCTGAGGCATGCAAGGCAAGCACTGTACCACTGAGCCACCTTCCCAGCCCCTAGTGTTGTTATTATTATAAGCTATAAAAAGGCATGAAACACTGATACATGCTTTGAAAATATTATACTAAGAAAATGAAGTCAGAAACAAAAAAACCATGTTATGAGATTTTGTTTATGTGAAAAATCCAGAATAGACAAATTCAAGGACACAGAAAGACTAATGCTTGCCATGAATGGGGGTGAGGTTGAAAGTGATTGCTAACTAGTATGCATTTTCTTCTGTATGATTGAAAAATATAAAATTAAATGGTGGTGATAGTTATACAACACAGCAAGCATACTAAATTCTATCCTTTAAAATGATAAATCTCATGTGGATAATACGAAAGATTTAAAAGAGACTGTGCAGGGGCTGGGAAGGTGGCTCAGTGGTACAGAGCTTGCCTTGTGTGCATGAGGCCCTGGGTTTGATTCCTCAGCACCACATAAGCAGAAAAAGCCAAACATGATGCTGTGACTCAAGAGTAGAGTGCTAGCCTTGAGCTGAAGAGCTGAGGGACAGTGCCCAGGCCCAGAGTTCAGGCCCCATGACTGACCAAAAAAAAAAAAAAAAAAAAGAGAAACTGTGCATACTCAAAAATGAACTAAATTGAGTTTAAAATAGGAAAGAGAAAAATAGTTAATAATAATATGAATTGATTGGTTTCCCATGGGTGAGAGAAATGACCACAATACAGGGAAGTTTGTTTTTTTCCTTTAATAATCATTCTAATAGCCCAAAGAGTGTCAAAATCATGGCATTTTGTTCAGATTTGGTCGGACATATATGAGCCCATCAGATCTGAAAGCCTCACCATCTGGAAATAATAATGTGAAGCCTCAAATGAAGCCAGACATGTTTATCAACAGTTAAAAAAAAAGATAATCAAGTTAAAGAAAACTCGTGATTACAGATTTGGGTCACATCCTGTAAAGGAGATGTTTGAGAGCTTAATTTTCAATTACATAGCATAAAATAAATCAAAACAGTCAATAGCAAAATCAGGACTATTCTAAGAAGAGTGTTAGCTGAAACATCTTTGGAGGAAAAGAAAAATAAAAAAACTAATGGCCTAGAAAAAAAATATCAGCTGTCATCAATGAACTTACTCCTACCTGCCACATGCTACTGCTCTGCTAAGCTCTGTGGAGAACACAAGTTCCTGGTTTCTAATATGGTTTACAGCTTGTTGTCTTATTTCTTACTAGCCACAGCATAAACTTTCAGGAGTCCCAGCAATAGAGAGGTAAAGGGAGGAGGATCAGGAGTTTAAGGCCTGGGCTACATTGCAAACCTGGCTGACATAGCAAGACCCTGTTTCAAAAGAAAAAAAAATCCAAAAGTTACCTAGATTTGGGTTGAATGTGAACGGCTAATTACAAGTCACATGACCATAAGTAAGCTGCTTACCTCCTCTAGGCTGCAGTAGTTAAAGAGGGATAAGAAGAAAACCTGTGTCACATGGCTATTATGAGCATTCAGTGAAAGAATGCATGTGGAGGAGTCAGCCTTGCCTCTGGATCATAGGAAGGTTCAGCAACTGTTAGCCATGGCTGACTAAAAATCACAGGTGAAAACAACAGCAAAAGCAGAGAGAGCAGTGCTCTGCAAACGTATCTATACCTTGGTACAAGTAAAAAGTATGCAAGATCAGGTGAGTGGAAAAAGGAGTCACGAATATGGATTTAATTCCATTTTTATTATGTGCTTAGGAATGGTGTTTAATCTTCTTGTTCTTTTTTTGTCTTCCTTTTTTTCAGGTGGAGGGAATTGTTTTATTTAAAAACTTCAACAGAGGCACCTTAGAATGTTCAAGAACCAAATGAGGGAATGTTCATAAGAAGCACTTGGGATTCGAAACCAATGTCAGGCAATAATCTTATCCTGAATATATATATATATATATATATATATATATATATATATATGTATATATATAACCAATGTCAGGCAATAATCTTATCCTGAATATATATATATATATGTATATATATAACCAATGTCAGGCAATAATCTTATCCTGAATATATATATATATATATATATATATATATATATATATATAACCAATGTCAGGCAATAATCTTATCCTGAATATATATATATATATATATATATGTATATATATATAACCAATGTCAGGCTATATATATATATTTCTTATTTGTTCTCACTTCCTTGCAAAAAAAAAAATCATCCAAATTAGAATTACTTATGGCACATAATTAAAGGTGGCCTAAAGACACATATCTGGTGAAGGACTAAATAAAAAAAACTTCTATTAAGGGTAGGTATAAACCCAAATTTTGTTTATTTCACTTTGCTCACAATTGTCTTCAAACTAATATTAAGATTTGTATAAAAATATGTCTTAAAGCATAGCTAAAAGATGTTGAACACTGTTTTGGTTAATCTTGATTGCCAGCTCAAGGCCCAGGTTCAAATCCCAGTACTGTCAAAACAAAACAAAACGAACAGAAACAAAAACTTAATTATAATCCTGGTTGAACTGAGAAGCACCTGTGTTAGTAAAGCGCACCTGTAGGTGTGTCTGAGAGGCATTTCAGGAAAGGGCAGCACTATCCGTGGACTGCGGAGGGGGCGTCCACAGGGGGAGTTGGAAATAAGAAAAAAGGAAAAGCAGAAAGCCTGCTAGATAGACATTCTCTAACTACTTCCTACCTGCCATGAGGCAAGCTGCTCTGCTCAGCCTCCATCTTCCCACCACGGTGAACTCAATCAAACCCTTCTCCTTAGATTGTTTTGCTTAGGTATTTTGTCATATAGACTCTCTCTTTCTCTCTCTCTCTCTCTCTCACACACACATACACACACACACACACACACACACACACACACACACACACACATACACACTGACAATTACAAAGACCTGAAGGCAGAAAAAGAATAGTAAATAGATCCTAAGTTAGAGACAGTTGGGTTTAAACCTCTTTGCTTACTTATTTCCTCCCTTTGACACTGAACTTGGGGATAACATCTTCGTGCTTTTACCTGTGAAGAAGACATCATAGGTAACTCAGAAATGGAGAGTGACTACTAACCATGAATAAAGCTCAGGGATAGCAACAAGGCTGGCTACACACACACACACACACACACACACACACACACACACACACACACACACACACACACACACACACACACACACACACACACACACACACTACATGCTATAGAGGAAGAACGCTTTTACTTCTCTGGGCAATAACACTTCCTCAGTCTTCTCTACTAACACAAAAAGGAACATTTTTTTTTGTCAGTCATGGGATTCGAACTCAGGGTCTAGGCAACTGAGATCTTTCACTCAAGACTAGCACTCTAACACTTTGAGCCACAGCTCCACTTACATTTTCTGATGGTTAATTGGAGATGAGAGTCTCATGGACTCTCTTGCCCACGCTGGCTTCAAACTGTGAACCTCAAATCTCAGTCTCCTGAGTAGCTAGGATTACAGGTGTGAGCCACTGGCGCCTGGCTTCAATTCCATTCTTAAAGACAGAGGCAAAATACACAGTTTGCACCGAAGAATGGAAAATGTCAAGGCTCAGGGCAGCGGTGAGGGCAGCAGGTGTCTGTGGTAGTTCTGTGAGCTCAGGATCAGCATTGCCACAGAGACGTGAGAACGCGGGTCCATTTCGTTTTAAAAAGAGAAATTAGGAATCTGGGTCTTTGTGTGAAACCAATGGTTTCTACCTGTTCATAAATGCTTAAATACAGTTGTTAAATTCATTGAGGTCACAAAAAGCCTCAGGAAGTCACTTTGTTCATGGGCATGGGCTGCTGGCTTTCCTTCTGGTTTTCCTACAGAAGACCAAAGAGAAACACAATGGCAGAAAGGAGAAAGCGCTCAGGGTTCAGCTGACACCACACTTCCCCGCAGGCAGGAAAGGCCACAATGAACACCTGAAGCTTCCTGGGGTCCCCCGTGCACCTGACAGATGTCATCAAGTGATTTCTCTGTGTCAGCAACCATGGTGAAAGTTATGTGGTAAGACACTGTCCCTGTCACCCAGAACTTATAATCTAGGGAAGTCATATCCCGATGAAAAGGCTTTTCTTTCTTTCCTGTCCCCCTCCTTTGTTTAAACTTAGGATATTTGCTTTGTTTTCTTCAATACCTTACTCTATGTCTTATAAGCAACTACAGAGTTCATTAAAATCCATACTCCTCTCCCTGAACACTCCTCAAGTTTTAGAAAAGGTGCCAATTAAAAAGGTCTTCGTAGCCAAGTGCTGGTAGCTCACATCTATAATCCTAGCTACTTAGGAGGCTGAGATCTGAGGATCTAGGTTCAAAGCCAGCCTAGGCTGGAAAGTCTGTGAGACTCTTAGCTCCAATAAACCAACAAAAAAGCTGGACATGGAGCTGTGGTTCAAGTGGTAGAGTGGTAGCCTTGTACAAAAAGAAGCTCAGGGATAGCACCCAGGCCCTGAGTTCAAACCCCAAGACTGGCACAAAAAAAAAACCAAAACAAAAAGAGGTCATTATAATGGGATAGAGCAGAGACTAGCTGTAACAGAAGGCAGACACAGTCTTTCAATCACATTTTCTTAGGCAGGTTCACAGGTCTGGGCTAAAATGGTGACCTTAATTAAAATTGAAGTAAATTAAAAGTAAAGTAAAACTCAAAACCCAAATTCCAGAACTGGCCATTTCTCAAGACTACTGGGCTTTCCTGGAGTTATCTGAGACCAAGATAACTTTCCCACAAAAGATGCTATATAAAACTTCTCTCAGAGGTGCAAGACAAGATGAACCAAGGTGTTAGACATTCATTTTCCAGGATGCCAGTGTGTTGCCAAATAAAATCTTTTCTTTTCCCACCGTTGGCAACCTGGGGGGACAGTAGAAAATCAGACCTTTTGAGATAGTAGGCTGGATGGAATATGTGCATGTTGATAGACAAGAAAAGTTGCTAATGTCCAGGAAAGACCTTCCCAAAGTGGTAGGAGTTCAAGGCTACCCTTGAAAATTCTTCTTAGGCATGATTAGGAAGGGAAGAACTTAAACAGAGCCCTTAGTGGGATAAAACAGGAATTGAGTAGGCAGGGATTATGGAGGAGAAACAAAGAGAAAATATGGGGAGAACAAAGGCAGTGGGTAAGGGAAAGAAGACGGGCCTGTGTGTCAAGTTTCTGCTATTATGGTACATTGCCAGTGGAGTATCCTTTATCCAAAATGTGGAAGTGTTTTGGATTTTGGAATGTTTACATATACATAATGAGTTATATTGCTGAGTGAGCTCACTCTAAATATGAAATTTGTGTTTCTTATATACTTAATACAAATGACAGAAGATACTTTGGTGTACTGTGTGTAATTATAATTACTCTCGTTGTTATTAAATTATTACTGGGATTTGAACACAGGATTCTTGCTTGCTTGGCTTGCTTGCCCACATGAGAATATTTTCAATAATTTTGTGAAGGCAACAAAGCTTCACAGTATAGAACTTTTCACCTATGGTGTCATGTCAGTACTTAATAAATTTTGAAGCATTTTGGATTTTAGATTATAGATGTGTTTAATCATGAAATCTAACAAGATGCATTTACCAATAAATAGACTAACGTGAAAAAAGTTTAAGAAACTCACAGCTAGCCTCAAGACCCCCAAATCCTGTTGTCTTCATAAAGAAGTGATAGGAGTCAACACTTTGGCAGGTGCTTGAGCTGTAGGTTGGAGAACTAAGTCTAGGAACATACCATAAGGCACCCTAGGAAAGACCTTCACTATAAAAATGGGGGGTTTCTATTTCTCTGACTCTTAGTCCCCCTCAGTATTAAACAGAGCGTTAGATGAGATAAACCATGAGCCAAGAATAAAATAATAACAAAGATTAACTGCAGGTAGAGATAATGAGTCTGCACTAAACTTGTTTACCTAAGGGCAGGTCTAGATTAGAAATTGAGCCAGTGAAGGTATGTAAGGATAGATTAGATGAAGCAGACTGTTTATGGGCAGGGCAGGGCAGTGCAGAGCAGGGCTGGGCAGGGTGAGGTTGGAAAGCCCTAAAGATGAAATGATAGGAAGGAGCTTTATCTGGATTGGGGAAGACTAGGGATAGAACGAATGAAAATCCTAGGCCCAAGACTTGATGAGGTAAAAGTTTGGAGAGATGAAAAGATAGTTTATTTCAGAATTGGGGTGATAGGAAATATGAATTAATTGATTGATTAATTAATCAATCAATTAATTTACTCATTGTTCCCATGAGAAAATTAAAAAAAAAAAAAGGTCTTGCAAAGCCACTCTGACACTGCCCTGTTTCCCCAGCAAGGCTTGTTTTACTTCAGTCGCTAGCTCAAACTAAAGCCACATACGGGAGATCAGGGTCAGGAGCTAGTTATTGTTGTTCATGGGTTCAGGTTCATTCAGGGGTACGTTTACCTGAATGTCTTTCAGAGGAATGCTTGAGTTTTGGACATCCCTGTTTTGGAACTTGGTTCTTTCACAGTATTTCGGGTAACTTCCTGAAAGGTGGCAACTCACCAAAGAGGAGCCAGGCTAGCCCTGTATCAATGTGGTTCTCTAAAATGAGCTGAAATTTAAGGCTAATTAGAATATGGCTTAAAATTCAGGACATTGTATTGTTGTTGTTGTTGATGTTGTTGTTGAAATGGCTTAAGAGAGGGAACTTTCTTAAAGTAAACGTCTTACAATATTCTTTCTTTTCCAGGAAACAATCTGACTGGGAGGAAGGTGGAGAATCTAATTCCTTGTTCCATCCTGGAAGCAATCATAACACTGGGATCCCAGAAGAACACAGAGAGCGTGATTCTAGGGTGAGGGAAGCAGATTTGAGTAGACTACAGGCAGAGAGGGAAAAAACACTTAATCAGGACAACCAAAGGGTTAGGCTTTTGGGAAAAGTGACTCTTTTCCAAGAGGATGCTGAGACCCCAAGAAAGAAATCTTAACCTATAACACTTCTAGATGTGTCTAGAGGAATTAAGCCAAGCCAAGTAGCACTCATCTTTCTGTTTGAGACTTCCTCACATGAATGTCAATATGGCTCAAGGGTTTTGTTTTCCACTCTCTTCTTGAACTATATTTTGCAGAGTGATCCTATTTGCTCTTTTTGTTTATTTGTTTTTGTTTTTTTGTCAGTGGTAGGGCCTGAACTCTGGGCCTGGGCACTGTCCCTCAGCTTTTCAGCTCAAGGCTAGCGCTCTACCACTTGAGCCACAGCATCACTTCCGGCTTTTTCTGCCTATGTGGTGCTGAAGAATCGAACCCAGGGCCTCCTGCGTGCAAGGCAAGCGCTCTACCACTGGGCCACCTTTCCAGCCCCCTATCTGCTCTCACAGTTTTAATTTCCCCCTCTACCCTCTCACTCCCAAGTGACAAACTCAAAATACAATTGCCTTCTAGGAATCTCTGAGACCTGGATATAAACTTCAAGTTGGGACTCAATACCTGGGGACATGGACTTGTCTTTCTTCTTCCCCAAAAGCCTCCAAATTTCCAGCCTCAGTTCTCTGGTGATATAAAAATAGTTCTACATAGGGTCTGATACTCTTTCCATCAGAAAGAGTATCATCATATGAGTATTATCATATAAGAAATACAACTATCCTACATAGTGGTGAGGAGAGGGAGAAATGGGGTAGGGGAGATGGGGAGAGAGAGGGAGAGGAGGAGAGAGGGAGGGAGAGAGGGGAACAGGGGGAAGGAGAAGGGGGAAGAGAGATAGAAAGAGAGACAGACAGACAAACAGGACAAGTGACAGGTTTTTCATGGTTTGAGCCCTAGCTACCAGTTCCTATTTCAGATGCTAGCTCAAGCATGGCATACCTAGGCAAGCCCGGACAACCTTCAGAAGCATAAACAATTATAATATGGCTGTTATTTTAAGCCCCCAAATTTGGGGGGTGCTTTCCTACATAGAAGTATATATCCTTAGACTATCTGCAAACATTTTTTTTGAGAGATTACCACGTACCAGGGGTTGAGCTAAGTGAAAATTAGCTCTGATCACTACAAGAACTCTGTCAAATAACTTCATTTTTAAGGGATAAACTAAGGCATAAGCAAGTGATATAATCTGTGATGCAGTGTCACATAAAAATTCTTCCAATTCCATGTAGCCATATAACTCTGTCCCTCTCTTTTCCTACTGCTGTAGTTTGAATATGTCTCTCTGAAGTTATACATTGGACACCTTATGCCCTGAATTCATAGGCTAATGATATTTGGAGTTAGGGCCACTGGGAGGTAATTAAAATTAGGTGAGGTCGGGCTGGGAAGGTGGCTCAGTGGTAGACCGCTTGCCTTGCATGCTTGAGGCCCTGGGTTTGATTCCTCAGCACCACATAAGCAAAAAGAAAAAAGCCGGAAGTGGCACTGTGGCTCAAGTGGTAGAGCGCTAGCCTTGAGCTGAAGAGCTGAGGGACAGCGCCCAGGCCCAGAGTTCAGGCCCCACGACTGGACCCTCAAAAAAAAAAATTAGATGAGGTCATGAAAGTGTGGTCCCTCTGATGGTATTAGAGGTTCTATAAGGAGCAGAAGGTAGACTAGAGCGAGCACATTTGCTTTCTCTCCATGAGCCACCATCTAAGGTAATGAAGCAGCAAGAAGGGCCCAAGCAGATGACAGATCCACTATGCTTCAGACTTCCCAGCCTCTAACATTATGAACCAAATAAACTTATAAGCTACCCAGCCTTGGGTACATTGTTATAGCCACAGAAAACACACTTAACACTCACTGATGCCAAAACACCAAATCCTGAAGATCTTCCTGCCTCCAATTTTGTCTCCATCCATTCATTCCCAAAATGAAAGGCAGGCCTAAGTTTCCAAGCTATAAATTTGCATGAGTCCCTTTCATACTTAGCTTTTCACATAGGATTACATTCTGGTTCGTCCCTGTCCCACCCTAACTGCCGATTGCCAATGTCTGTGAGCCTTAGCTTATTGCTCTATCTTCCTCTTACTTACCACGTCAGTCCCTCTCAAATTCAGTGCAACAGTGTTTGGAAAGCCTTCTAACCTTCCTCCATGATCCGTGTGACATGCATATGCTAGGAGATACATAACCAGACAGGACTTGGCTGGTCTTACAGATGCACAGTTAAGAAGTTTTCATATTTTCCACACCAGTCAGTACCCAAAATAACTAGATTAGATAGCTTTGATGGAAAAAGGTAACATCTGGCCAATCAGAGGATGACAGAGGGCAGCGATTCTTCACCATTCTGTCTAAATTTAATCAATGTCAAGCTTTGTTTCAATACTTACGTTGAAATTTAAGCCCCATTGTGTGATATTAGGAGGTGGGATCTTAAGAGGTAATTAATTCATGAAGGCACTAAGAAAATCAATCTATTCATGGATAAAGGAGTTACTGGCTTGAGTGTAAGTTTGTTGTAAAAAGCCAGTATGGGTATGTCTTAGTATCCATCATCCCATAAGATGTTCTGTGTCACCCTGAGACACTGAAAAGAGTCTTCATAAGCAAGAAGGTCATCAACCTTGGAACTTCTAGGATCAAGAGCTATAAGCTAAATAAACCTTGATCCTACATTAATCATCAGTCTCTGGTAGAAAACAGACTAAGATATGTGGTTAATAACTAAGCAACAAATTCAATGGTTTTGGGAATTCAGTTAAGATTTAACCTATGAATGTACAGTAATCACTGTCAGGAAACAAGCTTAAGAACACAGAAGACAACAAGATGCTTGTTGACACTGTCATCCAATATCCTGGGTGTAAGATATACTACTAGCCGTGTAACCCCCAGCTGTTATGTACACCAATAACGAACTTGCTGACAAAGGAAGCAGGAAATAATCCCACTCACAATAGCCTCAAAAATACCTAGGAGGTAAAACTAACCAATAAGGTAAACTATCTCTATAATGAAAACTATGAAATACTGACTGAAGAAATGGAAGTGGCTACTAGGAGATGGAAAGATCTCCTATGCTTGTGGGTCAGCAGAATTGATACCATGAAAATGGATATATTATTAAAAACAGTCTATAGATTCTATGTACTCCCCATTAAAATTCCAATCACATTCTTAACAGAACTAGGAAAAAAAATCCTAATGTTTATATGGAAGCACTAAAAGACCCCAAATAGCCAAACTGATCCTGTGTAAAGATAACTATGCTAGCACCATAGCATATTTCCAATTATACTACAGTGCCAAAATAACTGAAATAGGACTGCATAAAAAATGATGGGTAGATTAAAGAAACAGAATAGAAGACCCAAAAATAAATCCATGCACAGCGATAGCTGTGCAGTAAAAACATACATTAGATAAAAGAAGACCTCTTTTAACACTTAATCCTGGGAAAACTGGATACCCACATATGGAAGACAGAAAGTAGGACTTTTTCTTAGCCTGTACAAAATCAGTTCAAAATGAACTAAGGACCATCCTGTTAAGTGAAAGAATCCAGATTCGAAGACAAGTATTGACTGGAGACATGATTCAAGCCACTTAGCAAGCCCAAGGCCTTAAGCTCAAACTCAGTATTCCAAAACACAAAACAAGACACCCAAAAGCCACCAAATTTAATCAAAACACAAATTCTGGATGATTTCTCTCTCATGTCAAATCTAGAACAAAAGAAAGTCATGAAAGCAGAAGAGGGACTTTTAGGAGAAAGAGGTCAAGGGAGCAGGAGTAAAGAGAGGGCATTGGAGGTGAATATGATCAAAGCATTCGTGTCCATTTATGAAAACATCACAATGAAGCCCCCACTGTTTTGTATCATTAACATATAGTCATCGAAAAAAAGAAAACATAATCAACAGAGTAGTATACCTCAGAGTTCTGAGTCTATCTAGGTGGAGCTGACCTTAGATCTAAGTCAGAATTTGGAGGAAATAGGGGTGGATGAATGAGTGACTTTGAGCTGGCTAGTGAAGCCATCATATTGCTGTGTCCCAAGACTTTACTGAAGAATGAGTCTATGACCCAATTAAGGCTAAGAGAGCTGGAGGCTCAGGCCCAGGAGTGCTCCCTAAACCTTTCTCTTTTGCTAGCTATGAGTGGGAAAAAGAAATGGTACGCTGTGATGCAGCTATGTCAGCTGTGGAGGGAAAACCACATGGGGATGCAGATGACATGACAAGAACAAACAGGCCCCGAGGATGTTGCTGGAGCCCCTGAATCTAGCTATACTTGAAGTCAGGCACTATGTCTGGACACCTCATAGGATCTGAGCCATACAATTCTATTGATCACATTCCATCTTTCTGACTTAACAACTGTTTGAGCTGGATTTTCTGGCAGTTTTACTTAGAAGCAGAGATAAGATATCCCTGGTCTACTGGCTACCTCCTCCATCATGCATGACTGCCCTTGTTGCATGGAAGGAAGGCTGGTGATGTGAAAACAAGGCTGTGGGGACATGGAGGCCAATGGGAGAAACTGAGGCCAGGCCACCGACACCGGAGTAGTAACACCGGTGGCATAGAGCCACAAAAGTGTGGAAAATGTCGTTACCTCTTATTTCCCAGTGCTCATGGCATTTACCAGTTATCACCCCAAAACACCAGAATCATCCAAATAACTTATGCCATCATGCACAGATTTTCTGTCTTTTCAACACTGTGTGTATATGTGTTGATGTGTGTATTTGGCTTTGGCAGGGCTTGGGGCTTGAACTCAGGGCTTAGGAGCTGTCATTGAGCCTTTTTTGCTCAAGGCTAGTACTCCACCACTTCGAGCCACAGCACCACTTCTGGTTTTCTGGTGGTTAATGAGAGATAAGAGTCTTATGGATTTTCCTGCCTGGGCTACTTTCAAACTGCGATCCTCAGATCTCAGCCTCCTGAATAGGTAGGATTACAGGTGTGAGACACCAGCGCCGTGTGTGTGTGTGTGTGTGTGTGTGTGTGTGTGTGTGTGTGTGTGTGTGTGTGTGTGCGTGTGTTATAATAGCATCCTTAGAAAATACTTTTAGTATTTTAGTGTGTTTTGTTCTCTTATTTGCCATCCAGACCCATTCTCTGTCCTTTGTCCTGGTGGCTGTTTGATCCTGGGGCCCTTGCCCTCTAGTTTTAACAGTAGATCTTAAGGGGGGAAGAGAGAGACGTTGGGCCTCCTTCCCTCTCTCCCTTCCTTGCTAGGGTTCTGACAGGGGTTGTGTTCCTCTGAGATTATACAGGTTCTCTCACCTGGTCCTTCAACTACAGCCTCAGCCCTACTGTAGTTAGTAGTAACACTGTACTTTCCTCTTGCCTAGCCAATCCAAGAGAGCTGATGGTATACCATAGTTACTAGTCCTTGGGTGCCTCTCCATCCTTTTCTTTTTCCATGAACACTACCCAGCGCGAATAGTCTCTTGATGAAATTCTGTTCAGTGAAACCCCCTTGAGTACCATCTTTGTCCTGCCAGGTCTGTACCTGATGTGGGTCGGGATGTCCTCCCAGCCTCAGTCTAGGCACATCCTGTCACCACTAGCTCCCTGCTCTTTGTTAAAGATTCTTTACCAAGTGAAGTTGCCGTGCCCTTGTTCAGACAGATCCCTCCCCTTTCATAAATCCTTTATCATTATCTCTGCCACAAAAAAAAACAAACCCTACAACTCTTACTCATGTCTCCTACAGAAAGCCTTTGCTAGTCTCTCTTTTCAAGTGGAATGAATTCTTCTTTGGACCCTACTAAGATTTTTTTTTTTTTTTTGTCTTTTGCTGTTGTTTCTTCAAGACAAATTCTCACTACATAGCTCAGGCCAGCCTTAGCCTCATTATTCTCCTGCTTTACCCTCCCTGGGCTGGGACCCATTGAATTTTTACCTGCTGGTCAACCTATGTCTCTCTCCTCTTGTCCTTTATCTCGAGCTTGAGGTAAACATATTGTCCCATTCAGTGCCATATCACCCACTACCAGCACTGTGTCTGATGCCTGCTGCATGGAACGGACCAGGAATGCATAGAATTACCATGTCGTGCATGGACCCAGAAAATCACTTCTCTGTCTTTTGTGCACTGAATCTGATTATAAAAGGCAGGAGAAGATAGTTGATAGTGAATGCTATTTAGTAGAGCATTAAAACGGGGCCTTAGGAATGTGGGAATCTGCCCTCATCCTGAGCCATCACACCTCAAAATGCTTCATGACAATGTCCTAAGCAGTAACTCCTGACTTGTGGATTTGTTCTTCTCTGACCATGGTTATGCTGCTGTATACATAAGTAGTCAAGTGTCTGGTCCTACAGCTGGGATTTCTCACAGCTTTTGGTGTTCCCTCTAGTCTGAGGAGCCCCGCCTTGGATCATTGAGGATGAGACTGGCTGGGAAAAATAAGGACTGGTTCCCAGTAATCTAGTCTCTAGAGTGACTTGGTGGCTTTGCTGCTCCAGGAATCCTTCAGTCTAAGCACAACCCAGCCTGACTCTCCCTCACTGGTCATGACCCACACGAGGGCAGGTCAGGTTATTTTCTGAGCTATAAATCTACTTGGCTTGTGAGTTCTAACATCACCCATTTTCAACTTGTGGCTTATTCTATTGTATTTTCTTCCTCTGGAGATGGTTCATGTCTAATCATCTCAAGGGTGATTCTACCCAGCAATTTGTTTCACGCATTTCAACGAAAAAACCTTCATCTACCATGGTCAAGTGTCATTGTCTCTTTCTCAGCAAATATTTACCTTCCAATTGTCTACACTCATTCAGTTTGGAGAAGCCCTGGGACATTCTGCGTGAAGAACACAACTTTTCCTTAGATTTAACACAGCTATCATAGATCACTGCTTCTTTACAGTTGCTAGTTTCACAACTGCTGTGAAAAACACCTTTCTGGCTCATTACACAATCTTAGACAGCCTCTTCACTGCTTGTAAACAAAGTCTGACCCTCTCCCCCACAGAATGTAGTCAGGAGTAATCTGAGTTCATGTTGACCTCTGGGAGAAAGGTGGTCAGTCATCCTGCATTTTCTAGACTTGTCACATGTCTGGAATTCCCAGTCTGATGTACTTTCAACCCAGACTAAGAGTCTAAGTAAGTGGAACCTCCCAACTTTCATCAGCCTTAAGGCAAGGCTCAGTCCATCCTCATACTTCCGCTTACAATGTTTGTGTCACCTTGAACTCTACTTGTGATAACTACTAAGCTTGCAGCCTGCTTACCAATTGTACAGTACCTCTTAATTTGTATAGAGCTCTAACTTTCTATTCCTTCCTTACTCTCACAGGATGGAAGAAATGCTTATGAATACTTTAAGAATTATGCAACATTTCTTCATCTTCTTCCTCTTATTTACTGTTGTTTTCTTCTTTTTAATTTTTTTTGTAAAGGTGATGTACAGAGGGGTTACAGTTATGTATAGGATGTACCAGCTCACTTAATGACAACACTGGATTGTATTTAGGATCCAGAAATGAATGTCAGCGCATTCAAGACAAAAAAAAAAAATCAGACAATGAGAAATGACCTTGTCCCAGTAACATCTAAGGACTTCATTTCCTTCATTTACTCTTGGAATCTCTGTGAGACTCCGGGGCTTGAACTCAGGGCCTAGGCACTGTCCCTTAGCTTTTTTGCTGGTGTTGTACCACTTGAGCCACAGCTCCACTTATGGCTTTCTTGTGATTAGTTGTGGATAAGAGTCTCAAGGAGCTTCGTGCTTGGGCTGGCTTTGAACTGTGACCCTTACAACTCAGCCTCCTGAATAGCTGGGATTATAGGTATGAGTAACCAGCATCTGGCATCAGGTTCTTTTTTTTTTCTGTTTTATGGATAATAGATGTTTCCTCAGACATGAGGACCCTGAGCAGAAATCAAGTAACTAAGTACAGGAACTCAGAGTGCTACTTCAGGCATTTTCTGAGTTCTGGATCTCAGATGCTGTGGATAGTCGTGTAGCTATTAACATGGAGGTTCATAAGGGCAACCAAATAAACAAACATAAGTATAAGTAGCTTTTTCTCCCCAAATAAAAAAGGGAGTGGGATTTGCTAGAAAACATCAATATTTAATGAGGGCACCGAACAAGTTAAAGAAGAAACCTGGTATGCTTCTCAGGTTCTGTGATTTCTGAGCTGAGCACAAGGTCTCAAATTCCATCACTCTATAAAACTAATCTCTGCTGCCCAGTGAAATCTCAGGAAATTCTCCACAGGTAAGAAAGAAATCCATAGAGAGGAAACAGAAATGCACCAGCAGGCCTGTCCAGGTCAACAATTAACTTCTCTAATAAAAGAAAAAAAAAAAAACAAAACACCTACCTGATCTTTAGTTTAATTACCAACACTAGTGATTATCCAAGCCATTTTTCAAGGTCTACTGGAGCAGGTAGCACAGACAGGCAAATGAATGTCTTATCATAGAAATGATCTCCAGACAGAGGAATGAGAAGAACACGGACCAGGAGGCAAAAGATACTTGGAGGGGTAGTTGGGTAGGGGTGGGAAACCTAGACGTAAACTCACTAAAAGTTGAAGGAATTGCGAAGGATCACATTTGACAAACTCAGCCATCCAAGGCTGATGGAGTTTTCAGCTGAATTATTGGAAACCAGGTATTTCTCCTTTTTTCTCTAATTAGCCTAAAGGATTCTCTAGGGACCAGGCAGGTTCCTACCCTGTGTTATGATCAGATCTCCAGGGAGGACAATGGCCTTCAGGCTGGAGATTCAGGATCATGCTAAGCTCACACTAATATTGGAATTGACAATAACCAGGTCTGCTCCTCCCCTCCCTGAAACTAGCCCCCAACCCCCAGCCTCCATACTAGGGAAAAGGTTTGTTTGCAACAACTCAGGCTTGGATAAGAGTGCCCTAGAGTGTTGTGTAAAATCCCATGCAACTGAGTGGGTAGCTTGGGGGCATCAATAGAACAGACTGGATTTGCATCTTTTATTTTTCAATAAAGGTATTGAAATCCAACATTTGAAGTCAATGCCCAGCACCTGTAAGAGAACATTCCTACTCTCAGAAAAAGGAAGTGGGAAAGAGAAGTATGGAAACGTATCTATCTATCTATCTATCTATCTATCTATCTATCTATCTATCTATCTATCTATCTATCTACCTATCTACCTATCTACCTACCTATCTATCTATCTATCTATCTATCTATCTATCTATCTATCTATCTATCTATCTATCTATCTATCTATCTATCTATCACTGACTATGATTTGTTCCCTCTGAAGCTCGTGTTGAAATTTGCCACTGAGGTGTGGGAGTGAGGAGGTGGGCCCAACAAGAGCTACGTCACGAAGAGATGATTGGATGGCTTCCTCCCCGGTGAGTTATCATCCTCACAGACTGGATTAGCTACTATAAGAACGGGTTGTTATAAATCAAGTCTGGTCCCTGTGTTTTGCTCTTCTGCATGTACCTGCTTGCCCTCTGATTTCCCACTGTGGCTTGAAATAGCATGTGGCTCCCACCAGCACCATGCTTTTGGACTTTCCTGTTTCCAGAACCGTGAGCCCAAATAAACTTCCTTCCATATAAATTACTCGGTGTCAAGTTTTACTATAGCAACAGAAAACCAACTATGACGTATGTGATATAGTAGTTCCATGCATTACTAAACTTGGATGGGAGAAGATAAAAAGCCTCTTTATGGCCTCTATCTGGCCTTGATTTTTCTAATCTTCTAGCCCAGAATTCAGACCTGCTGACATCCATTCCTTTTATGACCTCCCACAGAATCTCTCCCCATCCTGATCCCAACTCTCTTGTCTAAGACTCAAGGCACATGCCACAGCTTTCCTGCAGCATTTACTACATTTGGGCTCATGTTAGTGATATTTGTGCATGTATCACTGCCAACAGACTGAAAAGACAAATCACAGATTTGACTCTCTTGCCAGTAGCATCCATACTTGTTAACTTAAAAGTTGAGCTCCGAACTGAAAGTTGAGCTCCCAATTGCTGAATGAACATATTCTCCTAGGGCTAGACAATATTTTTCTTCTTATCTGCCAGTTCTGTTTGATTGAAAACAATGACTGCCTCAAATTTAGTTTTAAGAATAGAGCCATAATAGAGCTCGAGTAGCAAGGAGTGTTGTAATCAATTAATGATGTTGGTCACAGGCAGGACTGGGAATAGCAATGTGAATTATTTGTGAATATGAAGCGAGAATTATGTGAGTATAGAGAAGGGAGATTTTCTTTCACCAAGCTGTCAGAGAAGTCGGTATGACAAAAGTGAGAATTAAATGCTTCTTCAAGGATGAGCAGAGAATTGTGGGCAAAACATCTGAGCACCAGCACAGAAAAGTAAACCCATTAGGGAAAAGCAACAACTAGAAAAATTTAAGTAAAATATAAGCTCAAATGCAGGTTTATGTGGGAGAATGGACAAATCACTGTGGATTACCCCAAGTTAAGGGACATTAAAGAAAAAAAATAGGTCAAGAGACAGAGCAGGGATGGGAAAAGCAGGAAGATAATAGGCTTGATTTGGCTACTTTGTAAAATCAAAGTCAGCAAGATTGCTTTTAACTACCAGTTAGTTGTTACAGGGTTTGCCAGGAAGGAAGAAATTGTTCTTAACAGCTAAGAAGCCTTGCTGCAAATTCCATCTCTCTGTGCTTAGCCATGTGACCTAAGTCTTTTAAGTTTCAGTTTCTTCAGCTGCAAAATGGAAACCGTCCTAACTGGTTCATCATACTGGTGTTGAATTGGACATAAAACTCATAGGAAGGTCACAGTAAATATTACTATTAGTTTTGATAAGCCACAAGAGAAAGCATTTTCCAAGGTAGAAACTGTGTTTCTCACAATCAAACAACTCATTGACTCTTACAAGAAACCTGTAAAGTGGCTAAATGGCTTAGGAAACAAGTCCATCAATTAGATAATGCATAGAAGTTGGACAATGTCTATTTGTTTTCCAGGTATTTTTGTGAGAGGCTGGTTGATTAGGCTTCTTGGAGTTTGGGCCTTTCTGGTGATGATTTATTTTTCTTGTAATTGTTGTTCACTTAATTCTTTAATGAATTACAAGCAATCAGATCACTTTTAAGCAATAGAACAGCGGTAGAAAATGGTTTAATTGTAAAGTCTCTCACCTAAGCACCCTCCTGCAGATTTTCCTTTGAGTGCTACAGTTTTAAGCACATAACCATTGAGTCCAAATAAGAAGAACAATTACAAGAGGAAACACACAGCACAGACCTTCCCGGAGGCCATTTTAGAGTCCAAATTCCTGTCCCAGAGGTTACCACTTTCTCCAGCATTCGAAGTGAGTGAGATGACTTGATGTTAGTATCCAGACTCTCCCTAGACACTCGAAGCTCTGCTGTGTTGATTATCATGCCTCTGGGCAGTTAGGGACTCTGAGACTGAGAAGGAGCCCAGGAACCAAGACCTCTGCCTGAGCAGGTGAAGAAGGAGACACAGTGTCTCTCCTGATTTGGTTGAATGGGAACAGCTGCTTGGAGTTTACACATCTGGGGCTAGGTCTGGGAGAGGAATGACCAAGGACACATGGCCTGAAGCATCCCTGAGCTGGGATAAGGTCCAGCCTGTCTGTGGAAGGGCAAGGACATTTGCTGGAAAGGAAACGCCTACCTGTGGTAATGGATCAGGCAGTGAGCAGATACTTTTTCCAAAGATAGGTAGCACCATTTCTGGCAAAGAGTGAGTCACAGAAACACTTCCTTTCCATTAACAGAGGTGTTACTGTGAAGAATGGTAATTACAACAGAGCACCCTTTGTTGAGGGTTAAAGCTGTTCCCCCAGCAAGTATAGTGAATTACCTCCTTGTAACACACTTACCAGCCGAATTACACAACCGCTCTGAGGTGGATTATGGGTTTCATAGTATCTGTCTGCAGCATTGGATGTGCATTTAACATGTAAAAGATTTTGCATGAAAGGACATTTAAATTATGTTTCCTTCACAGACACTGCTGGGAACAAGGGAATTAAGTGAGCCACTCAATGTCAGCTAAAGTGAGAGCATTTTCTTCTAATATTTGAGTGTTCGATTGCACTGCGTTAAGCGATCCCAGGTGTCCAGCGACACGAGAGAGATTTGCAGTTCCTCAGGCAAACCCAGCTTTTCTGGCACCCAGCCAGCGTGCTGCTGACTCTCGAGGACAGTTATTTTCAGTCTCAGCTCTGTTGAAAGTAATCACAATTTCTCACAAGTAATTAATGAAGAGAGTCTTCTGTCTCTATAAGCAAGAGCTCGCTCATACCATTGCATGAGTTAGTTCTCCATTTGAGCTCATCTATGAGGTCTACTGTCACCTGAATGAGCATACAAAAGCGTTCTACATGACATGGCGCATCTTTGAAGTTTCCTTTCTTCTTTTTTGGCAAAGCACATTTTATTAATGTATTATTTATTTTTTTATGTTCCTGTACTGGGGCTTAAGCTCCAGGTCTCATGTTCTCACGTGGCTTTTTTGCTCAAGGCTAGCACTCTATCACTTAAGCTACACCTCCACTTCCTCTTTTATTTCTTATGACTGGCATTTAAAGTTTTGATGGGTGGGTGACTTTTATTCTGTAGTTTCATTGTACTAATAAGACATCAATTGTAGATTGAGATTTAATAAGACTCTTAATATCTATCATCAACCGATAGCAATTTATATTCAAAGTATTCTCAATAGGTAGTACCAGTAATGCAAGAGATGTAAAATTGTGTTTTTTATTTAAAAAATTCCTTATATAATTTTTTGGTTAGATCCTTTCATGTGGGGGGTTTGATTTAATGGACTTCAAGTAGATGTTTTCAATTGAGTAACTTCAAGTCAGAATCTTTTCAGTGATTCTATCAATTGACTAGATTCTGATTTACTTAAAAAAAAAAAAAAGAAAGAAAGCACCAGCCATAGGCATTCAAGGTGTAATTTTCTTTTCTTAATTCTTCAAGCCTACTACAGGATCTCTTCTGTAAGACACGTAAATAAGCAGATATATGTGACAGACAGACAGGTGTACATAGACATCCTAAGGAAGAGAGGGGTATACTATCTTATTGACACATCGTGTATATGTGTATATAGTTAGTTATACATAAGGTGACAGACAAATCTGCTTCAAAGTTTGTAGAAAATATCATGAACACCACTTTATAGTAACTCTTATTTTGCTAATATTACTGTAATGTATGTGGCCTGCTATTGATTAAAAATATTAAGGCAAATAAAAATAGATGATTAAACTAACAACTTTCTTTTCATCATCATCTAGAAAAAGATAAACATAAAGCTATATTCTTCATTAAGGAGTTCCTATTCCATATGACAATTATGCCAGATTTTGTTTTCCCTATTACAAACTGATATATACATATATGTGTAATTTATATATAAATAATGTTATATGTATAGTATACTTAATTTCATATTATTTATTCACAAATTTAACCTGTTTCCCCCTCCCCCAAGATGAGTTCCTCTGGTTCCTCAAATGAACTGAGGAGTAACTTTATGGTCATAGACTTAATACATCTGAAAGTTAAAAGGAACCCCAGATATTTTCTAACCAAGGCTCAATACATGTACACGACACATCACATACCATTCTACCTCGGTCCAAAGCCCTTGGCAGACATAAAAAATCAGTTCCAGAACTTCTGCTTCTAACTCTATCTCAATAAATATCATACCATGCTTTCCCTTTCCCCTTCCTATAACTGGGAATTGAAATGTGAATAGAATTCTCTTAGATCTTCCAGCTAATCCAAACCCTTCTGTCTGATAAGAACCAAAGAATGACTGAGCCTTAAGTATCAGATATCCTTCCACTCCCCAACCCCAAACCCCACCCCCATGACTTTTTAGAAGCTGCTGCATTATTTGAAGGCCTCCTTGAGTTTTTTGTTTGTTTGTTTTAAATGTTGAAGGATATAACTCAAGGGGTCTATAGTCTTGTTCTTGTTCATTCAGCAAAGGACAGTCTTCCTAACTCTCTAGGTGAAAAATTGGACAAATATATTGAGCCTACCAAATAAGGAGACAGTGAAAATCAGAGTACAGGGTTACAAACACAGGCAGGCGCAACACAGCAGTGGAAAACATAATGGTTAACGATAGCATCTCTACTGCCAGACTGCCAGGATTTGAATCTCAGCTGTGCCCTTGCTCAGAAACCTCAGCATAAGTTTTGAAACTGTTTGTGCCCCACTCTCCTAACCATATGCTTAATGGAAGTAAAAGAAGTTAATGCACTTAAAGCACCTAGAACAGTAGTTGGTATATACTTAGTGACACCTATGTTTTTTCTTTCTTTTTCTTTTTGTCAGGGCCTGGGCTCTGTCTCTGAGCTCTTTCGCTCAAGGCTAGAGCTTAACCTCTGAGCCATTGCTCCACTTCCATTGTTGAGTGGTTAATTGGAGATAAGAGTCTCAGGGGTCTTTTCTACATGGGTTGGCTTTGAACTGTGATCCTCAGATCTCAGCCTCCTGAGTAGCTAGTGAGCCACCAGCACCAGGCTGATACCTGTGTTTTCAACCTTACATTTGAAATAGGGAAAGTGTTTTCCATCACCTGGGAGAAGTATGGGGGTGAGGTATTGTCTTGGAACAGAATAGAGTTGAGTCGTAAGGGTAAGGCCAACAGTTGGATGTAAACAGTGGATGGGTTTGGATGTGAGAGATGCCCTACCCATCCCAAGGACTGTGGGAAGCCCCAGAGCAATGTGTTCTAGTTTATTTCCTAGAAAGGTAACTTTGATAGCAGTCTCAACTCTAATTGTTGTCTAGACTGAATAGCAGTCTTCAAACAGATAAGTCCATGTGCCAGTCTTCAGGACCTTGGATAAAATCCTCTAGGACAATGTCATGAATGTTACCTTCCATGGTAAGATAAAATGTAGCTCAGAATCTGAGAAGATCATGCATGGGGAGGGCTCTAATATATCACAAAAGACATATACACTTATCCGGAAGAGTGACCTTAAGGTGAAAGTGTGGATTACAATGGCTGTGGCCACAAGCCCAGGAAAGGTGGGACCACCAAAAGAGGCTAAAAGAGTCCAAGAGCAAGGTTTCCCCCACCCCTAGGGCTCCCCAAGGATCATGGCTTTGTCAGATCTCAGACCTCTGAGGCCCTCCTGGACCCCATTGTCTTCCTCTCTCTCATCTACATCTTTTCACTTTTGTGTGGTACTAAGATTTGAACTCAGGAACTTGCATTTGCTAGGCAAAGGTACTCTACTCTAGATACCCCTCAGTATGGCCTGTCTGCTTAAAATTGCCATCTCTGCCTTCCCTACCCACCTTCCCAGCTTTCTGTCATTCCAGAGTACTGGTTTTATGTTCTATTTTCCTACTTACTCCATCTACCCTCTGCCTTTTTCCACTGTAACATAAGGTCCATGGAGTAGGAGTTTTGTTCACTGCTCTGTATGTGACCTGGCTCTTAAAAAAATCCCTGGCAAACCAAGGGTACCATGGCACATTGAGTGAATGAATGAATGAGGTAGAGGTTGGCTGCTGCAGGAATATTACTAACCTCTGCTAAGCTAATTCAGTCTGGGGTGAAGGATAAGACTCAGAACTAGCATAAGCCATGGTCAGCCCCTGTCCTCAAGAGTTTCATTGTACCAAAGCATATACTAAGTCCAAAACAAACACGACCAGGTATATGCCACAGAGCTCCAGGGTAGAAATATGAGGTTGGGCAAGGTATTACCAGGCAAATGAAGGAATTGGTTCAGAGTTCAGACAATAGAATTGCAATCTATCAATGACTGCTTCTACAGTACTCCAAAGGTAATGATTTACAATTAATAAAACTGCCAGCTCCATTGATAGACAGCACCTTATTGCTTTTTCTGTAGCTCCTCAAGCTTGGAATCAAAGATTTCTTTTTCTCAAGTGCCTGAAATAACACAAAATAAGTCTGGAGTAGGGTGAGATCTTTAAGGTCTATTCCCAACACTCCATGCTGTACAATCCTTGTTGGTGACAAATCTGTAGGCTTCCAGAATTCTCTCTCGGTAATTCTACTTGAACAGATTTCTCACTGAAAGGACACAATTCCCTCCCTCAGAATTTCTGCCTGTTAAGCAAATGGAGAGTTAAGCTGTAGGATTCAAAACAAAATGATTAATTCTTTCTATTTTCTTTCCTTCCTTCCTTCCTTTCTTTCTCAAGGAATGTTATAGAAGTTGCTATTGGCTGAGATAGACCAAAGTCATCAAAACACTTGAATCACCCTGGACTCCAAATTATTGGCTGGATACCAAGAAGTACAAAGAAAGTGACACAGCAGGAGAGACAACTTCATACGATTAATTTTTTCCATCATCAAACCATTCAGATTTACCTTGTAATGGCATTCACTGGATGCATAGCTTATGCCAGGATGTACCTGGCTATTTTGGCATTCTCTTAGTCAACCCTAATGACAAAGATTCCCATTCTGAAGATGAGGAACAGATGAGCCCAGAGAATAAGCAATTTGTCTGATGGAAGTGCCTTTTGGAGCCAGAATTCAAATGCAGGCTCTGTCCTTGTTCCCTGAATGCAGTACAGAAGCAGGGAAAAGCCAACCTAATAAAAGCTTATCAAATAAAAGCAATCAAATCGTCCTCATGGTATCTGAGGAAAAGCCTCTCATGTGAAAATCCAAGGTATTATTTTCAACAACTTGTAAGTTGCTTCAGGGACCGAGATGGTCATCTATTTAATCCTTCTATCTATGAGTCAGAACTTAAAGACACATTTAGCTCGTAGCATTTGCTGGTCTATGAAACACAAAACCAACATCCACACTTAATATAGATGATCTTTAATTGTATTTATCTTCACCTGCCATATCATGGGGGCAAATGGGGTTGGAGAGTAGCAGAGACTTTAAGCAACCATATAAAAGGGTTGCCCTTCATTCAAAAGCCAAATCACTTTACAGAGTCAGGATTGCTAAATTAACTACAGAGGTAAAAACATTTCCCTGGTTGCAATCAGAAGATAACATTTCACCATGGTAGTTAATAAATTTAAGAGGATTTTTTTCCTTCTTCTTCCTCAAGGCCCACATATTGAAAGTCCAGAAAGGAGACTGCCTAAGAGCTCTTGTGATTTTTCAGGACCAATTGTAAAATATACTTTGACTATCATGGCCTAGCAAGGGCTTATAGCTACATAGTGCCACTGTTTTAAAAGGGCTGGGATTTCACTGCTCAGTAAACCAAGGAACTAATATAGACTACACAAAGAGAAGTACGATTTCTTATAGATGTCCAAAGGAGAAAAGAAGAGGGTCTTGGGCTGGGAAGGTGGCTTAGTGGTAGGGTGCTTGCCTAGCATACATGAAGCACTGGGTTCAATTCCTCAGTACCACATAAACAGAAAAAGCAGATGTAGTGTTATGGCTCAAGTGGTAGAGTGCTAGCTTGAGCAAAAGAAGCTCAGGAACAGTGTCCAGGATGAGTTCAAGCCCCAGGACTGGCAAAATAATAAGAAGAAGGTGGAGGTGGAGGAAGAGGAGGAGGGGGAGGAGCAAGAGGAGGAGGGGAGAAGAAGAGGGTCTCAGGAAGTGTTAGGGTGAGCATACTTGGGGATGCTACAAGCTGGAGACTTACCATATCAGTAGCAAAAACAAACACAGAAACAAAACCACAAACAAACCAACAAAACCAAAGCCAAATATGAATTTCCATCAGGGAGAAATAATGTCCATCAGACTTCAGAAGGATGCTTGGAATTTTTAAAAGATGCATGGCATTTATGGAGGAAAAAGTATCCAAATTAAATTCCTGGGTCTTTCTGGCATTAAAATTAAGGGGAAGGGCCCCCTTGGGATCACAGCCCACATCTGGACAGTAGGCCTGAAATCCTTCTTGATCCTGAAGATATACTTAGCAATATAACTGGTTCTAAAGGCTAGGGAACAACTGCTCACACTTTTTTTCCAAAGTGGCTTCTAGTGCATTGGTACACCAACCCAAGCACTGGTTGGTGTACGTACAACACTTGGTTTACAGGCCAGCATCTCTGGAGAGTCCTGGGCTGAAAAAAATCAGGATTAGTGCACTTCCCCAGGGAATTAGGAGGGTGACACAAAGCTAAGGTCATTCCCCACCCCTACCCCCAAGTCTTGAGGAAAGAATTTAATCATGAATTCTAGATGCCTCTCTGAGAAAACAAACAAGGCCATCTCTTCTATTTGCTGGAAGAGAAATCAAATCATTCTCTTGGTAGAGTTTGCTATTTCAATTGTGGCACAACAGGGTAAATCTTCCCTAAAAAATGTCCAAAAACCACTTGCACGTCTGTGAGAGGAAAGTCAACACTTGGCATTTCTAAGTCTTCCCTTTCCTCCCACAAAAGTCCTCTGTTAGAGCAATTCCAGGATGTTATTTATTTACTAGAAAACCTGACTTTCCTTTGCACAGGTTCTGGAGGAGGCAAACTGACTCCAAGGATCCCATTAACTTGCAAAGGTGGCTGAGTTTCTATTTTTGTTTGTTTGTTTGGTGTGGAGGATGATGGAATGGGCAAGACAATAGAAAGAATTCTCTGGAAGCAGCAGCTGGAGGGGTTTGGGCTAAGTTTGGGAGGCCAGGCTGACCCCATCTGACTTTCCAGCAAAAGCAGCAGTGGTTTCCAAACAGGGGGTGGAGCCTGCCAAGGAATCCACTTTCCCCGGAGCTTGAACTGGCCCTCACTTGCTGGGGTGTCCCCATCTGTGACCTGTGTCAGCTCATAGGGCAAGGAGACACACAGAGCTCCAAAGAAGTACACCCCAGAAACAATCAAGAAAACACCACCTCATCAGACTATCAGAAGCTGAATAGAAGCAACGCACACCCCGGAGCAGTGACTCAAATACGATCTGTCAGACTTGAGTGAAAAAAACTGTTGTTTGAAACCCAGTAAGCACAGCTTAACATCAGTTTAATAGAACACGTGGAGGGCAAGGTAGCCCAAGAGGAGTCTGGGTACCTTCAGTCCTCATCTTCCCCCAATGACCTCTGGTGGGCTACTAAATTCATGTAGGAATATGGCAGCCTCATGGAGCCCTGGGTAATCCGGGGTGTATATTGTTGGGGGTGGGTACCTTCCCAAACTCTGCCTAGGGTTGGGGCTGTTGGGGGGGGCAACATTACTAGTCCTCATTTCCTCCCTACCCAGTCCCTTTTGTCGTCCCCCCTCCCCTCCTTCCCCAGGCCATTCCAGAGACACCTCTTCCACTGACAACTGTAATTCTAATGATCTCTTGTCAGGGCATTATCTGGGGTTGGTGGAGAAGAGGGGGGAAAAAAAGAAGAAAAGAAAACCCACGGTGGGGGTGGGGTGGAGTGAGCAGTACCGTGGGAAATCAAACCAACCCCTGTTTATTTTCACAAGGTCAGTGCTTGTCCATTTGCCCAAAGGGGGTCCCCCCCACCCCTACTTTGATCCTTTTTTGGATAAAGCAAGGAACAGACACCCAAATCAGACTCCCCTAGCTTTGTTCTTAGCTCACAGCAATCCAGCGCGCTCCAGGGACAGCCCGTTCCCCCCGACCCCCCCCCCCCCATCCCCTACCGGCGTGGGAACCCAAGGCTAAGGCCAAGGGGGAGGGGAGGGGGTCCCCCAGCACGCGTCGCGCCGGCCAGCGCCATGCCCGCCCTCACCCCGCACGCCCGGGCACGCGGCCTGGGCACTGGGCGCGCGTGAGTGCGCGCACGCGCGCGCGCGGCCCACCCGCCGCTCACCTAGCACCACGGCGGCCACGGTGGAGAGCAGCAGCCAGTTGGTCTTCAGGAAGCGCTTGCAGTCCCATCCTCTCCTCGCCGGCTTCCCCATGGCTGGCGCCCGGGCTCCCAGCGGTCGCTGCGGCCACTGCTCCTGGTGGTGCGCGTGGGGTGTGGAGCGTGCGCGCGGGGCCGGGGGTTGAGGCGAGGAGACCCGGGGGCCGCCGGCTGGCTGGGGCTGCGGCGGCGGCTCCGGGAGGAGGATGCACGTTGACAGCTGTCGCCGCGGCCGCCACCGCCACCTGGGATGGCGCGCGGTGCCTGCTAGCTACCCCGGCCAGCCGGCGAGCGCGGCGGTTTTGCGTGGCGGCGGGCGCGCCCGGCTCCTCCTGCTGCCGATCTCTGCAGCGCCTGGGCCAACCAGCGAGGAAGGAGGGAGGAGCGGCAATCCGGGGAGGCGGGTGGGTGGGTGGGTGGGTGGGTGCTTGCGTGGGGCGCTCGGGGTCTCGGTGCGGCACTCGTGGAAAGGCGCCCGGGCACGGTGGCCAGAGCTTATTTCTCGACCCATAACCGGCACCTGATGTCTGTCTGTCTGTCAGTGCGTCAGTCTGTCCCTCCCTCCCTTCCTCCCTCTCTCTCTCCCTTCTTCCCTCCCGATCTCCCTCTTCCCCTCCCTCTCCCTCTCCCTCTTGGTACCTAAATTTGGGGGTTTGGCCCACCATCCAGAGGGGGCGGAGTCTCTGCTCCCCCACCCGCACCCCCCACCCCCACCCCGCCTACTCCCGCACCTTCCCTAGTCATGGGGTAGCAGAAGAACACAGTGCTGTGAGGAGCCGGCGAATCACCAAAGCCTGAATGAAGCGTCTGGGAGAAGGAAGAGCCCAGCGCTGGCAGCGTGGATCAGGGGCATCGTCTCTCTCCTGCGCCCTGCCCCGTCCCACCCCCCCGCCAATGCCCCGCTCCTCGGCCCCGCTGGGTCGCCAGAGTTGCCACAGGATTTGTCTGTGGACACAGACTCGGAGGTGTCCCTGGCTTTGGGAGCCTGGGATCCCTCTGTCAACCTTACTTTCCCTTCCTGGGATTTGCTCGGTGGTGGCTGGCCTTGGGTAATTAGGACCCAGACCTCGACGAGGCTGTTCTGGGAAGGTGGGCGGACCCAGCCCCAAGGCCAACTACATTGTAGGGAAGGGCAAATTGGAGAGCTGGAAAAACTAGGTTAGTGGTGAGAAATACTACTCTTGGCTCTGCAGGGTGAACTGTCTAATTCTCTTTCATACGTCCACTCAAGATTTTCACTCTCAATTAAACATGTCCTTCCCCTTCACCACCTCAGCAGCTAAAAAAACCATCTTCTCATCGGCTTTCCAGAATTAAGGGAACTTGTGTCCTTTTGCCTTGTGGAAAGACAAAAGTATCCTTAAAGAAAAGATAACATAGAGTTCTTGATTTTTGCCATTCTAACTGGGGTGAGGTGGTATCTCAATGTTGTTTTGATCAAAACAACATTGAGATACCACCTCACCCCAGTTAGAATGGCTATAATCGAGAACTCTAATAACAACCGATGCTGGAGGGGATGTGGACAGAAAGGAACCTTACTTCATTGTTGGTGGGAGTGTAAACTTGTTCAACCACTTTGGAAAGTAGTATGGAGGTTCCTCAAAAGACTCCACATAGAGCTCCCCTATGACCCAGCTAGTCCCACTTTTGGGCATTTACCCAAATGTTTACAAACAAGACCACACTAAAGCTACCAGCACAACAAAGTTTATTGAAGCATTATTTACTATAGCTAAGATCTGGAACCAACCCAGATGTCCCTCAGTAGATGAATGGATCAAGAAAATGTGGTATATATACACAATGGAATTCTATGCCTCCATCAGAAAGAATGACATTGCCCCATTTGTTAGGAAATGGAAAGACTTGGAAAAAATTATATTAAGTGAAGTAAGCCAAGACCAAAGAAACATAGGTCCCATGATTTCCCTTATTTGCAATATCTAGTATATGTATGAGTCAAGCAGAAAAGGTCAGATAAGTTGATGTTAGGAAAATGAACCCTAAGATATGTATTTTAAATGTTTTTTCTTTCATGCATATGTTTCTAACGCAATTATAAGATTATTTCTTTGTTGCTTTGTATGTCCCTCCCCCACAGTATTAACCCCTGCTTTCACTGTATTTGATGTCGGTATAATTTGTGGAGGGGAAGGGGAAAAACAAGTCGTTTAAATAAGGATACAGGTGGACTTGTTGCAACAATGAGAAGTACAAGTTGTCGTGTCAAAAACGAACTTTACAACTTGGGGTGGGGGAGGATTGGGTGGGGGGGAGGGAGGATGGGAAGGGATGGGAAGGGTAAACAAAGGAGGAGGCTACAGTGCTTGATAAGAAATGTACTCACTATCTTGCCCATGTAATTGTAACCCCTCTGTACAGTATTTTCACAATAAAAAAAAGAGAAAAAGAAAAGAAAAGATAACATATTCAGCTTGATGCACTGTGGATACTGCGGTATGAAAGAGTTGATCAGTAGCTTTCCAGAATACAAACTTTAAGGAAGGAAGGGTAGAAGGCTATCAAGATCATCATACCTGAGGGAGATGTAAAAAAATGTTAGGAGAGCAAAAACTACCATGAAAGAGGGAACAAAGATTTATTACACACACACACACACACACACACACACACACACACACACACACACACACAAACACGAGTTTGAAAAAACTCAAATTATGGAACTTCTATGCCGCAGCATGAAGTCTATATAAAGGAAATATATGAAGTTTTTAATATCATGGAAAAGGAAGAAAAAAAAGGGTAACATTGTATTTGTAATTTGATCATCTGTGTGTAAAATAAAACACATAAAACAGTCCTCTGTGCTTAGGAAAAAGAGAGAAAGAAATACACCCAAATTGAGCAATGACCTTCTTTCATGAGACCCTCATATTTGCATCTTTTTCTTTTCTTCCTTTCTGTATTTATTGAAATATCTATCATAAGTATACTTTGTTAAGGCTTTATTTATAAAGCAAAAGAGAAAGTGGAAGAATCTAAGATACCTTTGCACATCTCACGATGTCTTCCAGTTATAAGACAATCATACCTGAGTTCTGGGGAAGGTAGTTTAAATCCTAGCACCACCACGTCTCAGTTTTCCCATTGATAACAAGGATCCTAATCATCTTTACCTCAGGGAGGTGGTGTAAGAACTGAATAATTAAGCTGTATACCTGTGACTCACACCTGTAATCCTAGCCACTCAGGAGGCTGGGATCTGAAGATTGTGGTTCAAAGCCAGCCTGGGCATCAATGAAACTCTTATCTCAACTAATTACCAGAAAATCCGGAACTGTGGCTCAAATGGTAGTGCACTAGCCTTGAGCAAAAAAGCTCAGCGACAGTGCTCAGGCCTTGAGTTCAATCCCAAGGACTAGCACAAAAAAAAAAAAAAAAAAAGGTAAAAGAAAGAAAGAAAAGGAATTGAATAATTGAATAATAATGTGTTTGAAGGGTAAAGACAGATGTCTGGCATACAAGGGCTATCACTAGTTTTGCTTGGAGTCAACCTGAATGAACATCCTAACTACTGTCTGTAACTTGTTATTTCTTATAGCCTACTTGTTATAAACATACCTGAACTCCTTCATCCACATGCCCTTGTATATTGACCAATATTGTCTTTTAGAAGTACAAGAGACCTGATATCACCTGTTACCCTTTCACATCCGAAGTCTATGTAGTACTACAAGTTTTCTACTCATGTATGTTACACAAGTTGGAAATAATGCAACAGAAAAACGAATCATCTCTCACATTTCTCTCTCTATATGTATCTATATATGCATGTAGGTGTATATACACACATGTACCTATACATGCACACATGCATGTACCTATATATGTGCATACATATACACATACATGTATATACCTATGTGTATATAGAGAATATGTTGAACTTTGTATATAATTATAATATATAAAGATAATATAATATACACCTATGTATATGCATGTACACGCATAGGTATATGTATATGCATGTGTATATATGCATATATATGAACATTTATTCTTACATATAGTTTAAAGCCAAGTGAATTGTCAACTTTGTCTTCTGCTGTTGTTACAGGATGATTCCACCTTAGCGTTGAAATAAACAACTGGTAAGTGTTAGGAAACTGAGTCATAATAGTATTAGGGTCAAGAAAGAGCAGAAAATGACCTCAACAGACCAAATCAACTTTAAGGGAAAGTTGAAGAGGGACACATGGTAACCTGAGGAGAGTAAGGGGTGAAGGGTCTTAAGCTCGGTGCTGGGTGAAGGTGGCTGTGGGTACAAAAGCTTTCACGCGGGCTTGGTGAGTTTGTGATTTCAGAGTGAAGTAATTTACGCAGGCCCAGTCCCCAGAGCCTGTTGTACAAATCCAACAAGGAGGTCCCCATTCAGCCAGGTGTGGCATGCTTTGAAATTCAGGGGCCTGTTAACCCAGGGGGCTGGGGGTGGGAGAGTGGACTTTCACATTTTTGGTTTGCAAATTCCCATCAGGAAGTAAACACTGGGAAATCATTTCCATGCCTTGGCTATTCTGAGTGCTTTACAAACATTCATTCATTCAGTCAGCTCAATATCTCAGTGAAGAACCGACTCTGATGACTTCATAAGGCTGTCAGAAGGTCAGATAAAGTACCATGATTCATTTTGTGGAGGATTCATTTTGTGAGGCACAAAGGAGTCCCCCCTCAGTTAGTAGGAGAAAGATCAGGGATTGAACTAGGAGTTCTGGTTCTAGAATTCATGAATTTAACTGACCCACTTCTTACCTGATGGGTTGTGGGAAATTACCTGACTTTCTGCAAAGCCTGTAAGAATCCATCTGTCCATGCTTAGGAGATAGTTTTGGGTCCTCATGTATTCTGATCTATTTATTGGGCAGTGGAAGAACTCCCAATACTCTGTCCCTTCTTGCTTCTATCTTATTCTATGGGATTTCTCTGCTGAAGGCCAAGAAATGGTGTAAGAAACAGAAATTTAGGGAGAGGAGGTTGGAGACCTCTGATACTTGTTAAGTTTTTGTTTGTTTGTCTACTTGTTTACTTTGTTGACTGGTTCTAGTCCTGGACATACATGATCACACATTGGAGAAGTTAGAAGTGTTTCCCTTGGAAGCTTTACCTAAGGGGAAATGGACCTAAAGGACAGAGTTCATTCTCTTGGGATAAGACCCAGCTGTGCTAGGACTCAGCCTACAGTAAAGGTTAACTTTTGCCTTTATTCTCAAGTTCTTTGAATCCCTTCATCCAAATAAACCTTTGGCTAATTTTTGTAGATTGTATTTGCTAATGTGATCCTTTTTGTCCACATCCTCTTCCTCCTCCTTCTTCAACATGTAAGGAGTGCTGGTGTTTCCTTTATTCCTACTTCTTGTTTCAATGTTGACTCTGGACCGTCCAGTTAGTGATTGAGAGGAAACGTTGACTTTTGTCTCACAAGGTTAAACAAGCATGCAACAACCTGACTTTCTATATCAATTGGAATATAAATGGAAAAGTCACCCCAAAACAAAAAGTAAAATGCCAAGTTCTGAGTATCTCTCAAAACAGTTGACTCATTGTAATCCACAGTCCTAAAATGGATGCAGTTAGATGACTGCTTCGTCTCAGGCTGTGGTGATAGAGAAGGTTACACAGTCCATTCAGCTTCTTAGCAGCTGTTCTAGCTGGAAGAACACATCAGCATATCTAGATCCCTTTCATCTACTCTCTTCTTCATCTTTCAGTCTTCATCTGGATCGTTAGACCTTCACAACCATTCCCCAAACAGTATTTTATAAAAATGATTTGGGCTGGGCACTGGTGGATCAAATCTGCAATCCTAGCTACTCAGGAGACTGCGATCTGAGGATCATGGGTGGAAGCCAGATGGGACAGGGACGTCTATGAGTCTCTTATCTCCAATTAACCCCCAAAGCAAGACAAAACACAACAAACTGCAAGTGGAGCTGTAGCTCAAAGTGGTAGAGCACTAGCATTGAGCACAGAAGCTCGCCCGGTTTAACAGTTTGCACTGCTTTTGTTGAAAAGCATTGACTCCTTACTTGGACCCACAAATTCACTGAAAGCAGGAGGAAAGCTAGGCTTCTTGGCCTACATTTTGTGTTTGCTTTTCCTCTAAGACATTTGGCAATTACCCTGAGTTCCAAGAAGAACAAGACTGACATCTTTATAACAAGAGACTGAAACTTGCCTTCATGAAGGACTGAGACTTGTAGGATAAGCCACCCTTAAATGAGGACTATGACCTGTATTGATCAGGCTGACCCCTGGAGCTAGAAGAATCATCTCAGGGAAATCAGATTATTCCCTTCAAGTAATGGGTGATAACTTTTTCACAACCCTTATCAGAGAACCAGGACTGAGATAAAAACAAACCAGACCATACTTGCAGCTGGGATTCTTGGTGGTGGTTATTTCTCTTTTAATTTAATTTAATATTTTGGTCGGTCGTGGGACCTGAACTCTCGTCCTGGGCGCTGTCCCTCAGCTCTTCAGCTCAAGGCTAGCGCTCTACCACTTGAGCCACACCGCCACTTCCGGCTTTTTTCTTTTTGCTTATGTGGTGCAGAGGAATCAAACCCAGGGCCTCAGGCATGCAAGGCAAGCGCTCTACCACTGAGCCACCTTCCCAGCCCAGCTGGGATTCTTTTTTTTTTTTTTTTTTTTTGTGGTTTTTTTTTTTTTTTTTTTTTTTTTTAAATTTTTTTTATTGTAGAGATACTATACAGAGGGTTACAGCTACATGAGTGAGGTAATGAGTACACTTCCACTTCCTCTTGAACATTGTTACCCCCTCCATTGTTTTCCCCCTACCATCCCCTCCCTCCCTCCCTTCCCCAAGGTTCTTTTTTTTTTTTTTTTTTTTTTGATCGTGATTAAGTGATTACTTAATTTCCGGAAATTCACAGTATTGTGGAATAATGATGCTCATTTAAAGTCACAAGTTCATTCTAACTTTCCTGGAGCAAATTGTCTATCACAGTCTGTAATATATAACGGTGCTCATATGTTATATACCATATATGTGATCAGCAGCATGGGGATATTTAGTAGTGGTTCAACCAGATGAGTGGGAGTTCTTTGTTTCTTAAGTCCTGTTAGTTTTGTCATATCACCTAACATTTTGGATTCATCATCCACTTATCAGGGAGACCATGTACTGTTTGTCTCTTCGTTCTTGGCTTACCTCGCTCAACATGATTCCTTCTAGCTCCATCCATTTCCCTGCAAATGCCATTATTTTGTCATTTCTAATGGCTGCATAATATTCCATTGTGTATAGATACCACAATTTTTGGATCCATTCATCTGTGGTGGGGCATCTAGGTTGTTTCCATATCCTAGCTATTGCGAACAGTGCTGCAATAAACATGGAGGTGCACGTGTCCTTGTATATTGGTTCCTGTTGTTCAGGGTAGATGCCTAGAAGTGGTATGACTGGGTCGTAAGGGAGGTCAATCTTTAGCTTTCTAAGGACCCTCCAGACTGCTTTCCAAAGTGGTTGTATGAGTGTACATTCCCACCAGCAGTGTAATAGCGTTCCTCGTTCTCCACATCCCCTCCAGCATTTGTCGTTGGCTGATTTGTGGATGTGGGACATTCTGACTGGGGTAAGGTGGTATCTCAGGGTTGTCTTTATTTGCATTTCCTTCACCACCAGGGATGATGAACATTTCCTCATGTGTTTCTTTGCCATTTTTATTTCTTCATTTGAGAAGTCCCTCTTTAGTTCCCTTGCCCATTTAGTAATTGGTGTGTTGGGTTTGGGAGGGATTAGTTTCTTGAGTTCCCTGTATATACAGGATGTTAACCCCTTGTCTGATATATTGCTGGTAAATATTTTTTCCCAATTAGTTGGTTGTCTTTCTAGCTTGGTTGCGATAGCTTTATCTGTGCAGAAGCTTTTTATTTTAAGGTAGTCCCATTTGTCGAGTCTCTCTCCAATTTGTTGTGACCCTGGGACTCTGTTCAGGAAGTTCCTTCCTGTGCCTATTAGTTCAAGTGTCTCTCCTACTCTGTCCTGCAGTAGTTTCAGAGATTCAGGTTTAATGTTAAGGTCTTTAATCCATTTTGAGTTGATGTTGGTGCATGGTGATAGGCTGGGGTCCACTTTTAATTTTCTGCATGTGGCTGCCCAGTTTTCCCAGCACCAGCGGTTGAAGAGGCTGTGTTTCTTCCATTGTATGTCTTTGGCTCCTTTGTCGAATATCAGCTGGCTGTAGGCCTGTGGATTTATTTCTGGATCTTCTATTCTGTTCCATTGGTCTTCGGGTCTGTTTTTGTGCCAGTACCATGCTGTCTTTGTTATTATAGCTCTGTAGTAGAGTTTGAAGTTCGGCATGGATAGCCCTCCCATATTGTCTTTATCCCCTAGAATTGTTTTGGCTATTCTAGGTCTTTTGTTGTTCCATATGAATTTTTGGACTGTTTTCTGTATTTCAGTGATGTACGTCATTGGGATTTTAATAGGAATTGCGTTGAATTTGTATATTAGTTTTGGAAGTATTACCATCTTTACTATATTAAGTCGGCCTATCCAGGAGCATGGGAGGTCTTTCCATTTCCTAGTGTCTTCTGCAATTTCTTTCTTTAACTTTTTATAGTTCTCATTAAATAGTTCTTTTACATCTTTGGTTAGGTTAATTCCTAAATATTTTATTTTTCGGGAGGTTATTGTGAATGGGGTTGCTCCCTTTATTTCCCTCTCTTCCTGTACATTATCAGTGTATAGGAAGGCAACTGATTTTTGTGGGTTTATTTTGTATCCTGCTATTTTGCCGAAGTGATTTATGATTTCTAAGAGTTTGGGGATGGAGTTTTTGGGATCGTGGAGGTATAGTATCATGTCGTCTGCAAAAAGGGATAGTTTAACTTCTTCTTTTCCTATGAGGATCCCTTTAATGTCTTTTTCTTGCCTTATTGCCCTGGCTAAGGGTTCTAGGACTATATTGAAGAGGAGTGGCGACAGTGGGCATCCTTGCCTTGTTCCTGATTTTAGGAGAATTGGTTGTAGCTTTTCCCCATTAAGTATAATATTGGCTATTGGTCTGTCATAAATGGCTTTTATTGTTTTTAGAAATGTTCCTTCTATTCCTATTTTCTCCAGAGCTTTTAGCATGAATGAATGTTGAATTTTGTCAAAGGCCTTTTCTGCATCTGTAGCGATAATCATGTGATTCTTGACCTTGGCTCTGTTGATATGTTGGATTACATTTATTGACTTACGTATGTTAAACCATCCCTGTGTCTCTGGGATGAAGCCTACCTGGTCATAGTGAATTATTTTTTTTATGTGTTTCTGGATTCTGTTAGCTAGAATCTTGTTAAGGATCTTTGCATCTGTGTTCATCAAGGAGATTGGCCTGTAATTCTCCTTTTTGGTTGGGTCTTTGCCTGGTTTGGGGATGAGTGTGATATTGGCTTCGTAGAATGAGTTTGGGATAGCTCCTTCCTTCTCTGTTTCTCTGAAGAGCTTGAGGAGTATGGGTATTAGTTCTTGTTTAAAGGTCTTATAGAATTCTGCTGTGAATCCATCTGGTCCTGGGCTTTTTTTTGTTGGAAGACTTTTGATAGCTTCCTGTATCTCATTATAGGATATTGGCTTATTTAATTGGTTAACTTCTTCTTTGCTCAGTTTGGGCAACTTGTATTTCTCTAAAAATGCATCCATTTCTGCCCGATTTTCTTCCTTTAGAGAGTATAGCTTTTGAAAGTAGTCTGTTAGAATTGTTTGGATATCTTGGGTACGTGTGGTGATGTTTCCCGTGGCATCCCTAATCCTATTAATATGGGTTTCCTCTCTTCTTTTTTTAATTAATCTAGCCAATGGGCCATCAATTTTGTTTATTTTTTCAAAGAACCAGCTTTTTGTTTGGTTTATTTTGGTTATGGTTTTCTGATTTTCTAATTGGTTAATCTCTGCTTTTAATTTGGTTATCTGGCTTCTTCTAGTAGCTTTAGGTTCCATTTTTTCCTGTTTTTCTAGCTGTTTTAATTGCAACATGAGATTATTTACTTGGTCTGTCTCCATTCTCTTGATGTGGGCACTGAGGGCAATAAATTTGCCCCTCAGGACTGCTTTTGCTGTGTCCCACAAGTTTCTTTGTGAGGTGTTTTCATTTTCATTGAGTTGTAGGAAATGCTTTATTTCTTCTCTGATCTCTTCTGTTATCCAGGCATTGTTAAGGAGTGTGCTGTTCAATTTCCATGTATTGGAGAAATTTCTGCTGTATCCAGCTGGGATTCTTAATACATCCTTTTTGTCCCTTCCCCCTAAAGCTCATGTCTATACCCCAAAGATAACTGAAGATGCACTAAGTGCTGTCTTTCCATGGTGTGTCAGGGCCATGTAATAAATCACCATGGCTCCTCTTCTCACTTGACATGTGGAAGCTAGTGACAAGCCTTCATATGTGGAATTCTAGGAGTTTGGGCTTGAAGTCCAACTCCTTCATGAAGGTTCAAGATGTCCTTAAATTCTGGATGTCCACAGATCTCTGCTCCATAAGCTTTCCTGCTCACTCAGAGAAGCTCAAGAACAATTCTATTTCATTTTAGGAGATGAAAAACAAAGTTTTTTGTTCATTTCACCCACACTGTGTGACCTTGAGGAAGTTATTTAACCTCTCTGAATGTTTCCTCCTCTAAAGATATCACTACAGTAAGCAAATGGCCAATATATATTTAAAATGTGTGAAAGTTTCAATTGTACAAGAACACAAGAAAATACAAATTTAAACCCATATTTGTTTACTGATAGCACAAAGACATCTTAACATACAATATTTAAAATGCATGATTGTAAAATTTAACATTACAAAATACTAAAACTTTTTGTTGTTGGTGGTCATGGGGCTTAAACTCTGGGCCTGGGCACTGTTCTTCAGCTCTTCAGCTCAACCTAGCACTCTATCACTTGAGCCACAGCACCACTTCTGGTTTTCTGGTGCTTTATTGGCGATAAAAGCCCAAGCTGGCTTTGAACTGTGATCCTCAGATCTCAGCCTCCTTAGTAGCTAGGATTACAGGCATGAGCCACTGGTGCCTGGCAATACTATGACTTTTATAAGGACAATTAGGCAATTTGTAACATCTTTTCTCAAAATGAAATAGGGTGATTGGGTCTGGCCAGCACCATCTTGGCCACATGGTGGATGGTAGGGTCTGGCATCTTGTCTTCATGGTGGGGGAAGATGAATTACTCTCTCCCCAAACACCACCCCAGGTGATGGAAATGCCTGGATCCCTGGAGGCAGTGGTAGGTACTTGGCTGATAGGTCTCTAAACCTGTCTGTCCAGTGCCTGGGTCTGGGTGTCTTCTGTGACCCTGCCATCTGACCTGATCCTATTTAGACCCAGACTAGCTTAGGTGCCATTACGCCATGCCACACACCTCCTGGCTCTTCTCTGGTTACCATGGCATTCCATGAATGGGTTTGTTGGTATTGGTTTTGTTCTTTCTTTCCTCTCTGGCCTTTATGGCTCCGTTTTCTAACGTTATTAAGTGTATTTGCTGGCTGCTGGTCTTTGAGACGCAAATTCCACCATGCAGTTGCTGGCCTTTTAATAAAGACTCCAAGATTCAATCCTTCAAAATGTGGCTTCTCTGTTTTCTCACTTTATGACAAAAACAGCTTATATTCTTTAATTCAAATATTTTACCTCAAGAAATTTAGACCCCAAAAGTACTAAAACCCATACACAAGGGCTAATTGGAAATAACTTAATTACCTACTAAATTGGGATTGCTAAAAATTACTTTTGTGCAAATATTTTGGACAATGGAATACCATGCAGCTAATGAAAAACATATTTCAGTGAATATTGAATTACATGGGAATCACATGGGAAATTTAATTATACTAGAAAATAGTAAACACATATGATTATGTTTAGAAATGACAAAAATATATTGTTGAATAGTGTGGGCAAAGTCGTTTTTTTTTAAATGAGAAAGTAGTTCTTTTTACTTGTGTATTGTAAGTAGAAGTCAAAATATTCATAGTAGGCATAATTCCAATTAGGTGTATATGTGTACAAGTGATGATATGAAAATTGTTACTATGTAGGGTTTTCCTTTGCCTTTTTAAGTTCCAGGTCTTTGCCTTATTAGGGCAAGATATTCATGTTCATGGAAGATTATAATTTGCTGCATAAGGAATTTAAAAAATGCAGCAACATTCCTCTTCTACTGATATATAGAATTAGGGAGTAGAAAAGACCATTATGGTGAAGAGGAACATTTCTTTTTTTTCTCCCCTCCTCTTAGTGTATCAAAAGCTCAGCCTAGAAGCTCAACCCAGATACTCCACCTCAAAGAATTATCCTCTGGTGTGAGTGTTGTACAAGAACTCAGTCTCAAGAAGCAGAGAAGCCATACTTTGAGAGGACGAATTGGGAGTCAGCAACTGCAGGTAGACTCCTGTCTCAAAGACCTGCAGCCCCTCAAATACATTTAACACTGTTAGAAAACTAAGCCATCACGGTAGTAAAGCAAAGAAAGAACAGAAAAACAATACCAACAACCCAGGTCAACTCCAATGGAGAGCTGAAGTAGGTTGCCATGGTGACCAGAGGAGAGCCAGGAGACAGGAGGCAGGGAATAATAGTACCTGAACTAGTCTAGGCCTAAAGAGGGTCAGGGTCAGAGGGCAGGGTCACAGGAAACCCACAGGAGAGTCTCACAAATTCCAGACACAGGACTGACAGGTCCACTAACCTGTTCTCCAAATCTTTGCCCTTGCTTCTAGGAATTCAGGCCATCACCTGGAGGTAGAACTTCCCCACATCCATCATGAAGACAAGATGGCGCCAGTTAAACCCAATTCCCTATCATCCACCACATGGCCAAAATGGCAGTGCTAGACCCAGTATCCTTCTTTCATGAAGAAGACATTTATAGTTGGAATAGCTGTCAGCATCTCCAAACATAAACATAAGAAATGAGAAGAATACCTCATCACTTTCTGGTCAAGAAAGAAGAAAAGAAGAATAGTTGAGAGATGGTGAGCTGCTTTCCCTTTAGGCTTTGTCTTCAGAAGAAATTGACTGTTAGGGAGAAGAATGGGACAGTTTTGTCCTCTTGTCCCCAGCTAGGTGAGGCTACTTACCTATGTACCCCTTCCCACCCAGATGCAGCCTCTTCCACACAAACATGGCAGGGAGGGGCATTTTTCAATCAATCATCCTCAGTTGTTTGTGCCTGGGATTCTGAGTTGAAAGCCACAGGGGTCATAACAGGATGAAGTGACTCTCCCTAGAATCTGAGGGAATCTCATGGGAACACTCCCTAGGAGGAGACCTGCATATTGGTTAATAGCATTAACTGGGGTGAGGCTGTGGGTAAACATTTGAGAATCCTGACAGGAGAGATAGGCCAAACATACCTGGATCTATACAACCCACACATTCCTATTAGTTATTAAATATTTTAAATGTATTTGAAACTTTTTAAAGGTGATGTACAGAGGAGCTACAGTTACATAAGACACGTAATGAGTACATTTCTTTTTGGACATTGTCACCCCTTCCTTCATTCTCTCCTGGTTCTCTCCCCCCCATCCCCCTTCCTATAAGTTGTTCAGTTCATTTTTGACATAGTGTCCAGTTACTACCAGTGCTATATATTTTTTCATCTTGTCTTTCCATTTCTGTGATTTCCCTTATACTCTCATAGTTGGTTAGTAAATTTTTGAAAGTTTCTTTTATTCTCCAAGTCATAGTTCTCATTTATTATTATTATTGTTGTTGTTGTTGTTGTTGTTATATATATTAAAGGACTGAGTCATTTTCCCTTCAAAATTCCCCATATTCCAGATTTGATAAATTCTTTGTCGGGATGGAAATTAATCTGTTTCTCTATGGGCAGTCTTTCCTATTGACTGATAGTTAGCACTTTTATAGGCTTGATATTCAAATGGATTCTGAGGGTGCCAGTTTGATTCATACATGGTGAATTCATCCACTGGCCTTTCCCTTGTGGTTTTAGCATCTGCCAATGATGGTTATTTCTGGTCATTTTATTCAACTCACTTCAAATATATTTGTTAGGTTCAACTATGTGGTAGATTTCCTACAGAAAGATGCTTCATTTTCTCTCTTTCTTTCTCTCTCTCTCTTTTTCTCTCTCTCTAGTTGTCTTAATAGTGAATGGGTATACTAGCAAGTTTGGGGACAGCTGAGAGATTTTTGTTTTGTTTTGCCTTATATCATGTATTGTCTTGAACACCTGGACTTTATGTAGTTTGGGATGGGTTTAGGTATTAGTTAAGTGCTCAAATTGTTCTATTTTTGCCAATAAAGATCACTTCATTTTGGTTTTTGGTCTTTCTTTTTTCTTTTTCTTTTTCTTTTTTTTTTTGCATTTGAACTCATGGCTTTGCATTTGCTAGTCAGGTAATGTACCACGTGAGCCACATCACCAGTCCTTTTTAGGTTGGTTTTAGATATGAGGTCTTATTTTATGACTGGGTTGGTCTGGCCTGTGATATTATAAGTCTTCTATTTGTGCTTTCCTCAGTTACTGGGATGACAGGTTCATGCCACTGCACTGAGCCATTGGTTGAGATTGAGGTCTTAAGAATGTGTGTGTGTGTGTGTGTGTGTGTGTGTGTGTGTGTGTGTGTGTGTGTGTGTGTGTGTGTGTGTGTTTATATCACATTTTGTTTATCCATTCATTGACTGATGGACACTTAAGTTGTTTCCATCGTTTTGGTTATTATGAATATGATGCTGTGAACATAGGTATACAAATATCTGTTGAAGTCCCAGAATTAAATTAGAATATATACATATACCCAGAAGTGTAATTGCATATGGTAATTATTTAACTCTTTAAAGAACCCTCAAAATGTTAAATTATATTAAAAATATAAGCATAATTCAGATGAAACTATAAAACAATCAGGTAATTGTTCCCTCTATTTTTTTTCCTGGTCCTGGGGCTTGGCGCTGTCCCTGAGCTTCTTTTGCTCAAGTCTAGCAATCTACTCCTTGAATCACAGCACCACTTCTAGCTTTTTCTAAATAGTTTAATGGAGATAAAGAATCTCATGGACTTTCCTGCCTGGGCTGGCTTCAAACTGTGATCCTCAGAACTCAGCCTTTTGAGTAGCTAGGATTTACCAGTGCCTGGCTTCTGTTTTCTTGTTATAGTTGATTTTCCTGTAGGTAATAGTTAAGTATTTATTACTGTTTGGTTTAACTTTCTGATGCTTTGTTTTATAAAATACAAGCACGTAAGTATATTCATATGTCCTTCCCCTTTATTATACAAAATAGTGTTTTGCTAGCCATAGCAATACACCTCCCTGTTTTGCATTCAACGATAGATTCTGGTGCTTACTCAGTACCATGTTTCAGAAATCTTCCTTGTTTCTTTTGTTTAATACTCCTCTGTGTAGGCATTATTCCATAGAAGTCTTCCTCATTCCTTTGCAGCGCTGTAGAAAAGCATATTGTGTGGACCTGCCCACTGAAGCAGCTTCCTCCGGATAGATATTTGGTTTACTTCCAGTATTGTTGCTGTTAACAACAGTACCACAGGAAGTAACGTGGACATTAATCAGTGCTCTGGCACATGTTTACCATCAAGCTCCCTGGAAAAGAAAGAAAACACATGAACATGCACAAACAAAACAAGATAACCCCGAGATACAGCCTTTGCCAAATTCCTACCATTGCTTTCAAATGACCATTGTGAGACCAGTGAATGCCAAGTTAGAAAAGAGATGCGCAATAGTACATGTTTATTTGACATGTCCACCATTCAGAGGGACCAGATGCAAATAATCTCCAGGGCATGAACACAGTAGAAAGGAGTAAACAATAACTGCGGAGTAGTGAGATTTAAGTCTTTACTTACTTATTTTAAATATACTTTTTAGCTGTATGTTTATATACTTCTGTTTTTTAAAATGAAATGTGAACAATCATTTATCCATGAATCTCTCTCTCTTTCTCTGTATCCGCCTATCTTTCTGTCTCTCTGTCTCTGTGTCTCCCCTCACAACATTCCCCCCTCTTCCCCTTGCTAGTACTGGGGCTTGAGCTCAGGACCTCCCCTTTTCACTTAGCTTTTTAAAATTATATATTTTTATTATATGCTATATTTTATTATCTTTAAGTAGTTTTACAGAGGAGTCATCATTCATCCCCTTTCTACATTATACATAAAATGTAAATTATATATATATATATTTATAGCACGTAAACATACACACAGTATATATATATATATATCCTATAAATTATATGTGTGTTATTTATCTGAATGTCTTTGAAATAATTTTATTTTTCTTTTTTTTTTTTTTTTGGGTCCGGTTGTGGGGCCTGAACTCTGGGCCTGGGCGCTGTCCCTCAGCTCTTCAGCTCAAGGCTAGCGCTCTACCACTTGAGCCACAGCACCACTTCCGGCTTTTTTCTTTTTGCTTATATGGTGCTGAGGAATCGAACCCAGGGCCTCAGGCTTGCAAGGCAAGCGCTCTACCACTGAGCCACCTTCCCAGCCCCAATTTTATTTTTCTTAAATGAATGTATTTTAACAACACTGCTGTCATTATCCTTAATTAGAAATCAGTACCACTTTTCAAGATCATGGTCAAAATGAAAAGAGTGAAAGTGAATAATTTTATTAAATAAATGCCACAAAACACCATTGCTTGTTGAAAACTCCAGGCCATAAGCTTGCTCATTTTATTAAAATAAGCTATCACTGAAAAGGTTTTGCAGCTGAATTTTTGTTTCTGATAAAATATTTAAACAGAATTGAAAATGGGGTGATTTCTCCAGTAAATGCTATCATATTTAATTTAATGATTTGCCTGCAAAAATCATCTAAAGGCAACTCTGGGGAATACTGGCTTGGATTATCTCTAAGGTCACATTCATCTTACAACACCTGGGTTTTCTAATCATTTACTTTTCTTCTTTCTTTGTAAGCATTTACTTTTCTAAGCACACTATATTTCCTCTTTCAATTTTCACTTGAGGTATGCCACATGTACAAATGATTCCTTTTCACCAATGACCACTTCCTCTTTTGGTGTTAAGGCCTCTTTGAAAGCAAAAAGAAAAACTTGGAAATTTAGCTAAGAAATAATAATGGGAAACACTACAAAGTAGGAAGTGGTTGGGTGATGGTGATATGTCTGAACATGTCACCATGCCTTCCTGCCTTGGAATATTTTCAACTACTTTCTCAAATATTTTCTTTCCACTTCCTTGCACTTCCCATTTAAGCTTTATTAAGAACACTTAAGTCAGGGCATCTCCAGGGTTCTTGAAAGAAAAAGCTCATGGTGATCTGATTCTTTGGAGACAAAGTAAGGCAGCTGTGCTAAGGATGTCATTGAGATAACTGGAAAGTTTTGAAATGATCTGTAGATCACATAAAGATATTGTAAAATACTAATTTTCTAATCTGATAATTTATCTGTGGTTATGTAGGAATATGTTCTCGTTTTTAAGAAGTAAGAAATAACATAGAATAGGTGAGAGGTTTTACCCTGTTCTGGTAATTTTTCTGCAAGTCTGTAATTAGGTCAAAAATGTTTAAATTATGGTCAATGCTATGCTATAAATCAGATACAACTGCTTTTGTTTTTTGTTTTTTTTTTCTGTTTTTTGGGGAGCCCGGTCATGGGGCCTGAACTCTGGGCCTGGGCGCTGTCCCTCAGCTCTTCAGCTCAAGGCTAGCGCTCTACCACTTGAGCCACAGCGCCACTTCCGGCTTTTTTCTTTTTGCTTATGTGGTGCTGAGGAATCGAGCCCAGGGCCTACACATGCAAGGCAAGTGCTCTACCACTGAGCCACCTTCCCAGTCCCAGCTTTTGTAAACTTGTATTCCTCATAACTGACATTTCCCAGCAAGTCTTGACTACATAGAGAAGGAGGGTAGTAGGTAATACATTGAATGTATTCTGAAAGTTCATGTATTGAGCAATGATTTTTTTTGTCAGTCATGGGGCTTGATCTTAGGGCTTGAGTACTGTCCTTAAGCTTTTTCACTCAAGGCTAGTGCTCTACCACTCTGAGCCACAGCTCCACTTACAGTTTTCTACTGTTTAATTTGGAGATAAGAGTCTCACTGACTTTTCTGCCCAGGCTGACTTTGAACCGTGATCCTCAGATCTCAGCCTCTTGGGTAGCTAGAATTACAGGTATGAGCCACCAGCACCAGCTTGAAAAATGAATTTTTAAAATTTATTTTAAATTTTTTAAATTTTTTTGTTGGTTGTGGGGCCTGAACTCTGGGCCTGGGCACTGTCCCTCAGCTCTTCAGCTCAAGGCTAGTGCTCTACCACTTGAGCCACAGTGCTACTTCCAGCTTTTTCTGCTTATGTTGTGCTGAGGAATTGAACCTTGGGCCTCATGCATGCAAGGCAAATACTCTACCACTGAGCCACCTTCCCAGACTGAAAATGAATTTTTAATGCAGTACTGAAAGTGTGGCCTTCTAAGACATGACTGGGTCATGAAGGATGTGGTTGATTTTGGTTTTTGTTTTTGTTTTTGTTTGTTTGTTTGTTTGTTTTCCATCATGGGGCTTGAACTCAGCCTAAGCACTGTCCCTCAGCTCTTCAGCTCAAGGTGAGCCCTCTACCACTTGAGCCACAGCGCCACTTCCGGTTTTCTGGTGGTTTATTGGAGATAAGAGTTTCACAGCTTTTGCTGCCCAGGCTAGCTTTGAACTGTGATCTTCAGATCTCAGCCTCCTGAGTAGCTAAGATTACAGGTGTGAGCCTCTGGCACCCAGCTTGGATCTGTTTTTATTAGTAGGTTCATAGTCTCTCTTTCTCTGTCTCTCTCTGTGTCTCTCTGTGGGTCTCTCTCTGTCTCTTTGTCTCTCTCTCCTAGACCAAGCTTTCTGCCACAGCTCCCTGTCATACTAATATGAGTAGGCATTTGAGTCTCTGTCTTTAAATATCTGCTGTTTAACTAAGATACACACTGATGTCTTCAATTCGTTTCAGAAGTTTACTTGCAGAACCATGGACAGCACTCAAGTTTGCATGGTGAATTCTCATCATTTAAAGCACAAAGAAATCTTTGAAATAACATGTTAAACCTGGTAACTTTACAGATAAGAAAAAGCCTTTAAAAAGGCTCAAATGTGACCTTCACAAGGTTATAGAGATCTGGAAGTTCAAATCCCAGTCTCTAAATCCAAGTTCAAGTACTTTTTGTAATAACTCCTCCTTTTTTTTTTTTTTTTTTTTTAAAGTAACTCAGGCTTGTTCTTGTAGTGAAATAGGTACTCGGGGTCTAAGTAACACCATCTTGTCCTCACTACCATCTTGGCATCTTCATAGATGATGGGGAATTTTCACCCAGTTCTGAAGACTTTTATGGTGAAATAGGTCATTTTTTGCATTGCACATATGTCATATTGTTTGACTCCAGGAAAGGTTTGCTCCAGAGAATACTTGCCTTTGACCCTGATTGTTCCCCCTAAATAACCTTAACTAGCTTGCTTTGCTTATACTTAACACGTTTTTGTTAGCTTTCATTATGCACACCAATTAAGAAAATAATCAAGGGGGTTTTGCATTTGTAGTTGCAAGATTTTGGGGGCTTTGTAATAAAGGCTGGCTTTGTAATACAGACTCCTGATTCAGCCTCTCAAAATGTGACTTTTCTGTACCTTGCTCATCTAATCCCCATAAAACAATACTACACACCCTCTCAAAATATCAAGAATGAAGAAGTGCTTAGTGTTTTTCAACCTTGCTAAGTTACTTATACATATCCCAGAGTCCTGTGACAAGTAATGCAAAGTAGAATTTATTACCTAAGTAACATTTATATATTCGAGAGGATATATGGCAATAACCTCAGAGAACAAGATGAGGATTAGAGGACAAGGAGGAAGAAAGGAAGAATTAGGCATCTTGTGTAGTGAAAGAGGCTCAAACAGACTTGCCTTAGGTTTCTAGTTCCAATGCTGTTACTACCCAGCTAACCTGAGTGCATCATGTAATTTCTCTGGCAAGATGAGTTTGCCTTTAGCATTTCTTCTAGGCCTAACATTATAAAATTTCCTCAGTTATGTAAGCAATTGGGGTTCCAAAGAGACTATTCATAATATCTTCCTCAAGTAATAAGTAATGAGCATGGAAAGATAAGGTGTTGGTGACATATATCTGATCTTTTCCAGATCCTAACATATATATATATATATATATATATATATATATATATATATGAGTATATTTGTTATATTCTTTGAAGGGAGAAAAGTATATATTTACAAGCTCTAGAGGAATGTCATTTTATGCTAGACACCCCCAGAGTCCTTGTTTCAACTGATTTGGCACGCACATCTTCCAACCTTGTAATCATGAAAGGGCTTTGAATGGCAGAAAGGGCATAAGATGCTAAATTAAAATTGCACATGGGCTGGGAACTGGTGGCTCACTCCTTTAATCCTACTCAAGAGACTCCAGCATTATTTACCATAGCTAAGATGTGGAACCAACCCAGATACCCCTCAGTAGATGAACGGATCAAGAAAATGTGTTTTATATATATATATATATATATATATATATATATATATATATATATATATATATATAATGGAATTCTATGCCTCCATCAGAAAGAATAACATTGCCCCATTTGTTAGGAAATGGAAAGATTTGGATAAAATGATATTAAGTGAAGTAAGCCAGGCCCAAAGAAACATAGGTCCCATGGTTTCCTTTATTTGCAATAACTAGTATATGTCTGAGACAAGCAGAAAAGGTCAGATTAGTTGTTGTTAGGTAAAATGAACCTCAAGATAAGTATTCAAATGTTTTTGCCTTCATGCAATTGTTTCTAGCATCTTTATAAGATGATTTCTTTGTTGCTTTGTATGTCCCTCCCCCATGGTATAACCCCTGCTTTCACTGTATTTGATGTTGTTATAATTTGTGGAGGGGAAGGGAAAAAACAAATCGTTTAAATAGGGATACAGATGGACCCATTGCAACAATGAGATGTACAGGACCTTATGTCGAAAAACGAACTTTACAACTTTGGGGGGGCGGGGCAGTGGGAGGAGATGGGAAGGGATAGGAAGGGGAAACAAAGGAGGAGGCTGCAATGCTTGATAAGAAATGTGCTCATTATCTTGCCCATGTAATTGTAACCCCTCTGTATGGTATTTTCACAATTAAAAAAAAAAAGAGACTGAAATCAGAGGATTGTGGTTCAAAGATAGTCCTATCTCCAATTAACCACCAAAAACAAAAACAACAAAAACAAAACCAACAAAAACAAAAAGCTCAAGTGGTAAAAAAAAGCTCAAGGACAATGCCCAAGCTCTGAGTTCAAGCCCCAGAACTGCTATACACACAAAAACTTTTCATTGCTATAGCTCCTTTTGGGTACATGCCCTAGATGTACCTGTTAGGTCACATCGAGACTCAAAAACCTACTCAAGACTTCTGAACTGCACAAGTCCACAAGTGTCTATGGAAGGACTGAATCATCAAGCAGCAGGAAGGCAGGAATACACCTGAGCAGAAAGAATAGCAGAGCCCAAGCTCATCCAGGACTCTTTATCTGTCTCCTGATTTCTGACATGCCTACATGGTCTTCCTTGATGACAGCCTGGATTTCTCTATTTGGTTAGAAGCATGATCTGTCACAGCTTTAGACCGTTACATCCATTTAGGTGCCCAGTTAGTTATTGTTATTGAATCCAACTGCAAGATCAGTCGTTGTTCTATGCATCAGGATTATATTAGTGCAAGGAAAAAGCCTTCCCTCACAGAGTTCATATTCTAGAAGAGTGAACAGAACCATACAATAAATAACTGTACAAATAACATGCCAGTAATGTTAGTTGTTATGTAGAAAGACAATTATCCTAAGGGATTAGGGAGTTCCAAATGGTAGTGCCCTTGGGAGAGGTAGATCTGGACATAGTATGTATTATTTTATAAAAGGTCATCAGGGAAAGACTTCTAATATTTGGTGATATTTGAGTAAGTGAAGATGGAAGTCATACATTTATTTGGTGGGACAGCAATATATTTTTAACACATTCAAAGGCAACTAAGGAGTGATTGTACCAGAGCAGCAGTACCAAAAGGAGCAATGGCAGAAACACAGCGATGGGGAGACATTGTACACTAAAGATGCCAGTTAGAATTTGGACTTTTAATTTGGTGTTGGAACTCAATGGAAAATTTTGAGCTGAAGAGTAACATCCTCTGACTTACGTTTTGATACAACTGCTCTAGCTGTTATGTATGTAAGATGGCAAGAGTGGAGGCAATAGGCTGTTTGAAAAAGGCTATTTGAATAATCATTGTAAGGGCTGACAGCTCCCAGGCTAACGCTGGTATAAAGTGGCCATACATTGAAGATGTTTTAGGTCTTGCTGATCAGTATAAAAACAAAACAAAATCAAAGATTGTTCAAGATAGGCTGAATATCAAAGAGATCTGAAGACAGCCCTGGAGTTCTCCAAACTTCCCAAACTAGAGATCCGAGAACAAAGCTACAAGCGATACCGGGAAGGAATAGCCACTGAGGCAGGAGGAGAGCAAAGGGGAGGTGTCTTGAGAAGCTCATGGAATAAGTGCACAGCCATGCTAATACTGCGCAATGATGAGCCATGAAGTATGGAAATTGACCACTGAAAGTGGCCTTAATGGTGGAGTCCAATAAAAGTTCATATCAATGAGGACATCCCAAAGGCAGCTGGGTGCTGGTGGCCCACACCTGTAACCTTAGCTACTCAGGAAGCTGAGATCTGACGATCATGGTTCAAAGCCAGCAGGTGGGAAAGTCTGTGAGACTCTTATCTCCAATAAACTACTCAGAAAAATCCAGAAGTGGCGCTGTGGCTCAAGTGGTAGAGTTCTAGCCTTGAGCAAAAGAAGCTCAGGGATAGTGCCCAGGCCCAGAGTTTAAGCCTCAAGGCCAGCACAAATATAACTCAATCAGTCAATAAATAAATAAATAATCCCCAAACAGACCTTGATTAACTTAGTACAGACCAGATAATCATCTTTAAGCCTTGCAACAATGGCTCTGGAGAAGGCCAACTTGTGGCTTAATGAGAGACTAATAATCAATAGTAGGGGATCTCAGGATGTCATCTAAAATCACAGGCATTCCCAAGATATAAATATGGATGGGCAAAAGAGGTGGCTCTTAGGAGGAGGAACATGAGGCCGCTGTGAATCTCTTATAGTGGATTTGTCATGTAATTGTGAGGTGGAGGGTCCCAGTCTCACAGAACTGAAAATCAAGTCAGATAAAATGAGAGTATGTGGTCAGTGAACAGGACACATATTGTTTCCATAACAACCGTAAGATGTTACTACCATGTTTCTGAGATAGAAATCTACACTCCAGGGCTGCTCTCTACCCATGAATATATAAGAAAACAAGTGTACTTGGATATTTTGCTGTAAAAATAGCACTTTTTTCCCTCCCGGGTTTAAATTCTGGGAGCTCATCGACAATGTGCTATTAATAATAGCTCACAAAACAAAGTAGAAAACCTATTCCAAGAGCAGCTAAAAGGAGATATCAATATAAAACTCCAAAGGAAAAAAAATGAAATCATTGGCCAAGAGGGAAAGGAAAAAGGCAAATACATTTTTTCTTTGATTTTTTTCTTGTATCCATCAGCATAGAGGGAAGATTTGTCCTTGTTCTTTCTAGTTTTAAAAGAAATCTCTCTTCTGAAGTATTTTATGATCAAAAGAGATCATGGAATATTTTATTCTCAAAATGAGCTCAACTACTTCTTGGCTATATGTTACATACTTAAGGAGGCTTATTAATTTCTTGGTACAAATGAGTCTTATTGAACAAAGGTCTAGGGAAATTTTATTCCTACCCACCCAGACTTAAGAATTTTAAGAACTGCTATGACCAGTTTAACTGGAATTGGAGATGTCCTGTTTTGCTTCACTAAATAAGGACTTCTCTTTCAAGTCTCAGAACATGACGAGGTTCTGTGTTAGCCTCATTTTCTCAGATAAAACACTTTAAAGTTTTTGAGCAATAACTTGCGTAAGCATCAGATTGGACTTGATTCTCATTGTCTTTATAATCATGCTTATTTGTAATATCAGCCTTTTGTACTGGAGATATGGATGAACTTCCACGGTGTTTTTCTTTTAAATAGTAATTGCTGGTAGTGCTCACACCGGAGACACAGTCTCCATTTATGATATTTAAGGAACAATTCATCACTGCATCTCACTATGTCCTATGGCCTGATGGTTCAACATTTCCTTTGACATTGCCCACACAGTCTAGAAGAAACAGCTGCCTTTACTACAGTGCTACATGCACTTCGACACCTCCTCGTCTCCTTATATGGTGCTTCATGTAATTAGTTTGGGCAGGTGAGCTTTAAATGAAAATCTCTGGTGTATACTCCTTTGAAAGTCCTTGATCACAGGTCATTGGATGCAGGAGGGTATTTCTAAAGAGCTGTCAGCATACTCTCAGACATTAGAAATAGTTGCTGTAAATACACGAATTCTTTTTTATTTCAGTTCTGAACTGCAGAATCATCTATTCCTGAGTCCCTTTCCTGCTTCATCATGTGATTCCATAACTAAAGGAATGAAAAAATATAGCAGTTTAGTTTTCGAGTTTCTCATATATATTTTTCACAGCCTCTGTGAGATAAATACTAGGTTCTTGAACAAACAGATAAATAAACTGAGGCTAAGAGAAGCCAAGAAACAAATCCTGTTATGATGAGTTTTTTTCCCACATCACATAACACCACTATGTTATTCTTGAGTTTTTTCTCTTGCTAATATTGCCCAGGATTGGTGCACGATAATTAAAATAACAAAATGCTTCAGAAATCAGACAAGATCAAGCACGTTCAGCATGGAATGGTTATATATTGAAACTCACTGGAAGCTGTTGAATAATAGGGAGAAGTCAAGACGGGGAAAGTGAGGGTAAGGGACAGGGTCAACCATGCACACGTGAAATACCATAGTGAAACCCTGTTGAAAAATTAGCAGGAATGTGAAACAAATTCTGTTTGGAATGTGACCGTTAGTGAACAGAGAGGGCGAACAAGTGTGAATATTGTCAAAATATATTATGTGTGTGTGTGTGTGTGTGTGTGTGTGTGTGTGTGTGTGTGTGTGTAAGTGGAACAATAAAGCTTGTTGAGATTGAATTGGAAGAGGGACAGGGAAGAATGATGGGGGGGAATCAACATCTGCTGTGCTTCTACATACATGAAAGATGTAATCTTATACAGTTGATTGCTGTTAATAAAAGGGGGAATAAATTAATTAATTAAAAATAAGGAAATGCAACCAATTCGTATGTGGGAGATAAATGTATGAGATGCAACTCTATGGCAACAGAACAGATTCCATATGAAAAATGAAAATTAGCTATACACACACACACACACACACACACACACACACACACACACACACACACACACACACACACATATTCTAGTCCGTATGTTTCTCACAAGAAGGAACCAAACTGAGCCAAGAAGAAGGTTTTACTCACTTCAGGCAATTTATCCAAGCATGGAATCTTTGAAGCTAATTTGTAATCAAGTCTGAAAATAAAATTTCAATCCCCAGATGCACTAAAATCTAGAATCCTAGAGAAAGAGAGAATATGTTCAAGAAATGTCCCTAATTGTATACATGCCAGAGGAGATGGCTCTTTTTGTTATTGTTGTTGTTCAGATACTAGGGGTTTGAACTCAGGGCCTTGTGCTTTCACTTAATTTTTTTCACCTAAGCCTAGCATTCTACCACTTGAGCTCCAGGTCCAGATGTTTGATGGTTAATTGGAGATAAGAGTCTCACAGACTTTCCTGCCTGCACTGGCTTTGAAATGCAATCCTCAGATCTCAGCCTTCTGAGTAGCTAGGATTATAGGTATAAGTCAGCCACCAGTGCCTTGGCAGTGACTTTCTATTGCTTCACTCTGAAGAGAAAGCAAACCAGACTTTAATGATGAAGCTACTACATTCTTATGAGAGACAACCAAGTAATCAGAACACCAGCACTTCAAAGTCACGTATTACAACTCCATGTTTTGCTTCTTATATAAGTGAATAGTAAGTTGATGGAAAGAAGATGCTGACATACAGTTAGTATTTGTCTTTAATGATTTGCTTGTGATATATAGACCAGAGCCAAGAACTGATCTTTCTCATTCAGTCAAGAAAAGTGTGAGCCGGGTGCTGGTGGCTCACACTGGTAATCCTAGCTACTCAGGAAGCTGAGATCTGAGGACCATGGTTTGAAGCCAGCCAGGGCAGGAAAGTCTGTGAGACTCTTATCTCCAATTAACCATCAGAAAACCAGAAATAGCTCTGTGGCTCAAGTGGTAGAGTGCTCACCTTGAGCTGAAGAGCTCAGGGACAACACCAGGCCCAGAGTTCAAGTCCCATTACTGATGGTTTTTGTTTGTTTGTTTCTTTTGTGTGTTCTTCTCCCATGGTATAACCCCTGTTTTCCCTGTATTTGATTCCGGTGCCCTCCATCTTGTATATACATTTTCTAATTTGAGGAGGGGACGGGAAATAACAAAATGCTGATATAAGGTTACAAGATGACCCATTGTAACAACAAGAGGTACAAGACACTATGATGTCTTTACAACTTCTGGGGGGTGGGGAGGAAGAAGTTGGGGAGGTGGGGAGGGAAGGGATGGTAGAGGGAAAACAAAGGAAATGTACTCATTGCCTTATTCATGTAATTGTAACCCCTCTGTACAGTATTTTTACAATGAAATATATTAAAAAAGAAAAGAAAAGAAAGTGTGAATGGAAAGACAATTGAGATAGTGCTATTAACTCACCTAGACAAGAAGGCTGGAGAAAAATAAGCTTAGCAGGTGATTACCCATTACCTCTCCAGAAGGAGAGGACATTAAGTGGATGTCTTTGTGACTAGGTATGAGATGCACAGTTATTATTATAACACTTCTGTGAATTAAGGTAAGTGGTGAATATTATTTTGTAGAACAATCTTGCTATGCCTGAGATGCTGATTGGTAACAAAGCATTCTTACCGGAGTGAAAACCTGACATAAGATTTCAGACAGTTCATTAGCTTTTATCATTCCTTCCTGGCTATTGCGCTAGTAATCAACCACCACATCAAGAGATTATACCTCTTCATCTTTCCAGGGTTCCTGGCTGCTGTGGATCACCAACAAATCACACAGTTCCGTGGTGTTAAGTCTCTGTACTGTAGAAAAGCTTGGGATAGAAAATCTCCATAGCCAGACCAAAAATAGGGGCAACACAATAGAACTGTGGAGTATAAACCTGAGACAGATTTAACTTCATTTCGTCTTTTTTTGAGCCAAGCCATTTGTCCCAAGGTCAGCTGATAATTTTCTCTTGGATTTGAGAGAAACAAAAGGCATTCTGAGTTTTCTGGTCGATCCTTTGGAGTTAAGGTCAAAGATGTCTTCTTGCGATCACTTGACATTTAAGCTGATTATTCCTTGTTCCAGGCCCAACACCTGGTTTTTGAAGTGGTCTCTGCTTCACAGTAATTTCTCTTAAGAGTGTTCATTCCTTCAATCCCATCTTGCTCTCAGCTCCAACTCTGTTTTGTTTCCCATTATCATTCCCTTCAGACACTGGAATGGAATTTACTTATCCCCAAGGTATTTCTGAACAATCAATATGAAATTGTGGGCTGGACTAGGGTTCAGAATATTCAACCAAAGCACCTTTAATACACCTAGAACAAGAGAAAGCTAAAAAAGAGAGAGAAAAACTGAGAACAAAATTGTTAAACTATAAATAAACAAGCCTTCATATTAATAATTGTAAATGTAGAAATGAATCCCATAACGAAATCATGGATTTATTACAGATGAGGTCAATTAATAATAAATTATAGTGATGAATGATTAGGTGTACATCGTACCACCTCAATAAATCTTAATATCTTGCCAGATTTTCATTAGATATGTTGCTAAAGGAGAGGATCAGTGTAATAGTCGGACAGAATCTTACAGTGTGTGGACAAAACATCTGTGGATCTATCTTGGTCCAAGAGAGAGACCTCTGTGAACAGATTATTCTTTCTTGCTCGTCTCATATCCTTTTCTGTACAGTATTTGGGGGGAAAAAAACCTGAGCTGGGATTGCCCTTTAGCACAGAAACAGGAGAATCCCAGCATATCTGGGCCTGGGAGCCATGCAGTTCTTAAATGGTGAAAGCGATAAAATAAGCAGCGGCTTAGCATGTCTGGAAAGGTAGAGACAAAGCCAGATTAGGAAGGGATGGAATAAGGTATCTCATGCAAAGAGAAGCCAAAAGAAATCAGGAATGGCTCTGTGAATATCAGATAAAGTAAGCTTTAAGTCAAAAGCAGTGAAAAGACACAGGAGATGAATGGGTTGGGATAGATGGATGGGGAGAATCTTGAAAGGGTGACACTGATCAAAATGCATTGTACTCATAAACAGACATGTGGAATTGAAACCCCTTTGTATGCAACTACTTACAGAGAATAAAAAATACATTTCGTAAGAAAAGACCCAAGGAAGGATAAGTTTATAATAATAAAGACGTCCATTCAGCAAGAGGGAATAATTCCACACTTATACACAGTTTTTGATAGGTTAAAAAAAATACCTTACTACAGAAACAAAGAGAGGAGAGGCTTACTGTGGCTCACAGTTTCTGAGGGTTCTGCCCTTGGTGAGTTGATTGCATTGTGTCTTGGGCCATGTTGAGGCAGATTATCATGACAGGGAGCTGGTGGCAGCACAGAGTTGTTTGTATCATGGTAGCCAGCAAGCAGCTACAGGCAGGCACTGAGAGCAAGATTTATGCTCCCAGTGGCTTATGACCTCCAGTCAAGCACCACATTCTACTTTCTACCACCTCCTAATAATGTCTGAAACCATCATAGGATTAATCCATTGATTTGGTCAGAGCACACAAGATCCAATAACTTTCCCAAAACTTCTCAGTTGGCAAGCAAATCTTTAATGTATGTCTCTAAGGATATTTCAGATCCAAACCAAAACATGCACTTAATACCACAGCCACCCAATATAAAGAGCAAGTAAATAGTCCTGTCGAGAGGTAGACTCCAATGCAATAATAGTTGGTGATTTTAATGCCCTACTTTTTGGCAATAGACAGGTCAGCTAGATAAAAATTGTCCAACAGCAGAGTTAAATTGCATCTTAGGACAAATAGATACCTCCATGACATTCCATCCCATAACTGCCAATAATTTAGATGGTTTCTAATCAGCAGTGGAATATTTTTGAGAAGAAAAAAAAGTGTTGCATAAACCACAAAACAAGTGTTAACAAATTTAAAAATACTGAAATCAGGAGCTGGGAAGTTGGCTCAGTGGTAGAGTGCTTGCCTCACATGCATGAGGCCCTGGTTTCGATTCCTCAGCACCAATAAGCAGAAAAAAGCTGGAAGTGGCACTGTGGCTCAAGTAGTAGAGTGCTAGCCTTGAGCTGAAGAGCTGAGGGACAACGCCCAGGCCCAGAGGTCAGGCCACATGACCGCCAAAAAATAAAATAAAATACTGAAATCATATCCAGTATTTTTTAACAATGCAATAAAACTAGAAATTAGTTATAAGCAAAACTTTGGAAACTATACCTACCAGACAAATTCATGGAAATTAAGCAACTTACTTCTAAACAACCAATGAATCAAGTTAAACATCAAGAAAAAAATTTTTAAAAAATTCTTGAACAGTTAAAATGAAGAAAATATATAATGAAGCAAAACCACTACTAAGAAGAACTTCAGAGCAATTAGTACATCAAAACAATAGATCTTCAATTACTAGTATATGTCTGAGACAAGCAGAAACGGTCAGATTAAGTTGATGTTAGGCGAAATGAACCCCAAGATAAGGACTCAAATGTTTTTTCTTTCTTATGATTGTTTCTAACATATTTATAAGATTATTTCTTTGTCACTTTGTATATCCCTCCCTCATGGTATAACCCCTGTTTTCACTGTATTTGATGTTGGTATAATTTGTGGAAGGGAAAGGATAAAACCAATTGTTTAAATAGGGATACAGGTGGACCCATTGCAACAATGAGATGTACAAGACATTATGTCAAAAAACAAACTTTAGAACTTTGGCCGGGGGCAGGGGGGGAAGGAAGGGAGGAGAGGGGGAAGATGGGAAGGGATGGGAAGGGATGGGAAGGGGAAACAAAGGAGGAGGCAACAATGCTCGATAAGAAATGTACTCATTATCTTGCTCATGTAATTATAACCCCTCTGTATGGTATTTTTACACACACAAAAAAAAGAAACCAAAAAACCAATAGCTGTCTATCAGGTGTGTTTATGTGTGCACGCGTGTGTATGTGTGCATGTGTTTGTGTGTGTGTGTGTGTGTGTGTGTGTGTGTGTGTGTGTGTGAGTGTATGATGGTGTATGCCAGTAATTTTAGCACTTGACAGTTTGAAGCAGGAAGTTCATCTCTTCAAAGCCAACCTGGGCTATAAATCAAGATCATCTCAAAAGCTAAAAGATATATAAAGGGAATAAACAAATAGACAAAATAGACAAAATATCACTCCAGTTGAAGAAACTAAAAACAAACAACAAACCAAGCCCCCCTAAAAAAAAGGGGGAGAGAGAAAAAAATTGGAGAATATAATCAAAATACTCCAGAGATAAGTGAAACAAAGAATAAGAAGTTCTGTTCATAAAAATAGGAGGAATAAGGGCTGGGAAGGTAGCTCAGCGGTAGAGTGCGTGCCTTGCAAGCATGAAGCCCTGGGTTCGATTCCTCAGCACCACATAAACAGAAAAAACCGGAAGTGGCGCTGTGGCTCCAGTGGTAGAGCGCTAGCCTTGAGCTAAAGAGCTGAGGGACAGTGCCCAGGCCCAGAGTTAATGCCCATGACCAGCAAAAAAAAAAAAAAAAAAAAAAAAGGAGGAATAAGTAAATATCATCCCTTGGGTTCCCCAATTTTGAGGCTATACACTCAGTTACAACATGTTAGCCTGACTATTCTTAAATATCAGGACAGATTTCATCCGCATTCAGTGAATGTAGGAATTTCTGGGTAGAAGGTATCCAAGTCAGTGCTCCCCACTCAGAGGGGAACTGATGAGTGAGCCCAATAGATCTGCATTATTAGGTAGTTCTTTTAAAAAAGATAAAGTTTTTCTTTTTAGAGATTTAGAAATGTTGGCCTGGCTGGCATATGTTTCGGACCCCTTGGCTTTCCCTTTATGTGGATCATTTCTCAATGTTCAAATTAGTGGCAAAAATTGAATCTGAATTTAGTCATGGTGCTCTATTCCAGGGATTTCTAATGGCTACAAATCTCTGTGTTTTAACTAAGGTTCATTGCCTAGGAAAGCTTAAGGCAATGGTAGTCACAGCAACTATTTTATTTTTTTATTTATTTTTTATCGTGAAAATACTGTACAGAGGGGTTACAATTACATGGGCAAGATAATGAGTACATTTCTTATCAAGCATTGTAGCCTCCTCCTTTATTTCCCCTTCCCATCCCTTCCCATCTTCCCCCTGCCCCTCCACCCAATCTTCCCCGCTCCCCCTCCCCCCACCACCAAAGTTGTAAAGTTTGTTTTCGACATAAGGACTTGTACATCTCATTGTTGCAATGGGTCCTCCTGTATCTCTATTTAAACGATTTGTTTTCCCCTTCTCCTCCACAAATTATACCGACATCAAATACAGTGAAAGCAGGGGTTATACTGTATAAAGCAACAAAGAAATAATCTTATAAATGTGTTAGAAACAATCGCATGAAAGAAAAAAAACATTTGAGCTTTTCTGCTCAAGGCCAGTGCTCTACCACTTGAGCCATAGCTCTTCTTCTATCTCAATACCTTTTATTTTTTTTTCTTCAGTTATGGGGCTTAAACTCTGGGCTTGGGCACTGTCCCTACAATTTTGAGCTCAGGTGAACATCCTATCGCTTGAGCCACAACACCATTTCTGGTTTTCTAGTGGCTTATTGGAGATAAGAGTCTCATGGACTTTCCTGTGTGGGCTGGCTTTGAACTGTGATCCTCAGATCTTAGCTTCCTGAGTATCTAGGAGCCATTGGCGCCCAGCTATCTCAACACCTTTCAATGGCTCTCTTTTGAAAATGAACTTCTGAACTTTAAGCATGGTATTCAAAGCCTTCTTAGCTATGTAGATTTAACTCCCTGAATCCTTCCACACCATTCTTGCAATGTAGCACAGACTGGCCTTGAACTCTCAATCCTCCTTGCTTTGGCAATCCCAGTTTTGGGATTACGGGCATGCCCTTTACAGAAAAATATTGCCATCACAGGAATAAAGGAGGTGTTGAAATCACTGGACAGAAAGTTTCTGAGTCTCTGGTTGGACTCATGAAGCAGAACAACTCATGTTCACACCTTGACAATCTGCATTGAAAACAGAAGAAACAAATTGTTATTCTGCTATGATACTGAAACGTGAGCCTCCTTACTAATTCAGGAGAGATGTAAGTATCCTAACCACACAGGACACCAATCAAATGGCTCCTCTTTCTATAATACAGGAATATGTGAAGATTGCCATTGAATTTTGGGTTCTGATAACTTCCTAAATTATGTATGAGGGTAAGGGAATTTCTGAAATTTCGAGCCAGGAATATACTCCATAAGAAAGTTGAAAAGACCCCTATAATTACTGTGGCATGTACTTGGTGTGGGTTCCAATGGGAAAAGAAAAATCAAGAAACTCTATGAAATCTTTCCATGGTAGATCCCTTTAGAGTTAGAGGAACTGAAATGGAAAAGCAGATGTTCATTTTATCACGGCTTTTCTCTTGGAAGAACACTCTGTGACATCATTTCATCCCTACAGGGGGAGACACTAGGGGGGAAAAAACATTATCTCTGCCATATTGGAAATGACTACATTGTCCTAATGGAGTCTGTATTCAGTTAATTCATGGGAAGAAGATATTAGCTCTTCTAGTGGTTGTTCTTTTGCTTCAGTAGAACAGTGATCTAGGAACCATAAAGCAAGCCAGTTATATATTAACTTGGTCCTAGCTTCTCAGTTTCATGGGACCATCAAAGCTTAATCTGGACAACTATTGCCAAGGTTGTTTGTGAAGGCCCCACTTAAATATTCTCCATATAGGATTCAAGTACAGATAGGTAGTGACTGCATTGTAACTTTTCTGCTGATCTCCTATTTACCTAGACTCAGGATTGCAAATTGTTAGTCACATTCCTCCTGCAGACATATTTTATATGAACCTATTTATTTATTTATTTATCTATTTACTTATCTATTTATTTATGACAGTCCTGGGGCTTGAACCCAGGACCTGGGCACTGTTCCTGAACCTCTTTGTGCTCAAGGCTAGCACTCTACTACTTGAGCCACAGTGCTATTTCTGTCTTTTTCTGACTAGTTTTATGAGTCTCACAGACTTTTCTGCCCAGGCTGGCTTCCAACCATGATCCTCAATTCTCAGACTCCTGAGTAGCTAGGATTACAGGCATGAGCCACCAGTGCCTGGCTATTTTATATGAATTAAAAAAAGAAAAAGATAAAGAAAAAGCTGGGCACCAGTGGCTCACACCTGTAATCCTAGTTACTCAGGAGGCTGAGATCTGAGGATCATGGTTCAAAGCCAGCCTGGGCAGAAAAGTCCATGAGACTCTTATCTCCAATAAACCAATCAGAAAACAGGAACCAGCACTGTGGTTCAAGTGGTAGAGCACTCACCTTGAGCTGAAAAGCTGAGGGACAGCGCCCAGGCCCAGAGTTCAAGCCCTACAACTGACCCAAAAGAGAGAGAGACAGACAGAGAGACAGAGAGACTGAGACAGAGAAGAAAAAGGCCACTAACTGGGCACTGTTGTCTCATGCCTGTAATCCTAGCTACTCAGGAGTCTGAGATCTGAGATCATGATTCAAAGCCAGCCCAGGGAAGGAAAGTCCATGAGACTCTTAGCTCCAATAATAATAATTTTTAAAAAGCCACAAGTAGAGCCGTGGCTCCAGTAGTTGAGTGTTAGCCTTGAGCAAAATAGAGTTCAAGCCCCAGGACTGGCATAGACACACAAAAACTTTCAACCCAACAAACAAAATTCTCCACAGAAGTATGATCACTGTGTGGCGTGGCCTGTTAGGAGGCAAAGACAAATCTCATTGTGAAAGCCATTTTCATGTCCTGCCCCAAGAGGTTTAGAAGGAAGCTGAAATTTCTAGGTCGCTGACAGCTCTGTGGAAAGATCTTATCCATTGCATTTAAAACCCAACCCACAGAGTCACTCAGCAGTAAAACAGCCTTGAGCACGAGGCAACTTAGCCTGGGAGAAAATCCCCATTTCTTCCTTGTTCTCCATCCTTGTTCGTCATGCCTTGTCATTATTTGTCTGGCAGGTCTGCTGTCCCCACCAGTGGCTGAAGTCACTTGAGGGCAGGCAGGAAGAAATGCCAGTGATGAAAAACAAAAGGTTTCATTCACAGAAACAGTAGTAGCAGAGCAGGTTTGGCATTGACAGGATGTTTCACACCCCGATACTCTGAGAGAGGGAAACGGCATTCTGTGCATTGGTTAGGACAGAGATCGTTTCCATGTGACTTTTTCAGATTGCAAGCTACTCCATGGTAAATGAGATACCCCCTTTTCTCCACCATTTCCAATAGCGAGTCTATCTTGGATGAGGTCATTTTCATTGCCGTGAAACCCATAGCATGCTTCATTCACAGCCAACCCAGATTACTTATTTGAATGATGTAATGTTTCTTCGGATGAGAGACAATCACCAACCATTACTAATCAAGGATGACAGGTCAGCGTTGTGATCTGCTGTCTCCGAACTCCCCAGAAACACGATCAGCTGCTTTGCTGTGAAGGTGTCTCTCCTTTCGAGTCAGACCCGTCATCCCCACCTGCCCTCTGTGAGGCTGTTGTGGATGGACCATTTTTTCTGTCCTGTGAGAAGAAAATCTCCAGGGGCACAGCAATCTCATTAGGAATCTGGCCCTGCCGTCTCTGATTTCATTTCAGTCTCCCATGAATCAAGGCTGCAAAGATCAGCCTTACATGGGTTAGATGCTTGTGATGCCTTACAAGTTGGCATGTCAGTGACTGCCAACTGCAAGCTCTATGGGAGTGGAGCTGAGACCAAATTCACAATCAGATGCTTCAAGAAAAGGAAATTCTGGGCTGGGAAGGTGGCTCAGTGGTAGAGCGCTTGCCTTGCATGCCTGAGGCCCTGGGTTCGATTCCTCAGCACCACATAAGAAAAAAGCCAGAAGTGGCACTGTGGCTCAAGTGGTAGAGCATTAGCGTTGAGCTGAAGAGCTGAGGGACAGCGCCCAGGCCCAGAGTTCAGGCCCCACGACCGGACCAAAAAAAAAAAAATTCTAACATATCAACAGTGTGGAAAGCAATGTGCATGTTTTTATAGCATGCGTTAAACACTTTTGGAGTATTTTCTAAGACAGCGAAGGATAAATGAATGTTTATGCAAGGGTTTTTTTAATGAAGGATTTTTTTTCTTAATAGGGAAGAGATAAATACTTTGGGGAAAGAATCAGTAATCTAAGGTGACTGTATAAAGTAGATGCTCCCTATGGGCCGGCTTTATTGTAATCGCACCATAGAATCCATTTATCGAGGTTGCCATGATGTAGTAAAAGACTCTGGTGTTCCTCACCTGCCTTACTTTGAAGTTCGTAGGTACTATGATACCTCACAAGGAGCTATTATGATTTCTTCCTCTTTAAGTCATGAAGTGACACATTTCCAAGCTAGGCAAGGTAAGAGAACATACATTTAGTGGTAATAGAAAATTAAACCTCTTCTTGAACTCCATGAAACTGCGGCCTGTTTTGCAAATACAGTACCTGTGGATTCTCAACCTGCTCCTCCCACTCTACGTAGTATCAGTTGCCTCGTGTTTTACTCATGCTGGGAACCTATAATCCTCCCTTAGAATCACCTGGAGTGATGCGCATGCACGTGCGCATGTACACACACACACACACACACACACACACACACACACACACACACACACACACAAGACCACATCCTAAGAATTTGTATAAACTCCCTAGACGATTGCATTGAGCATGCAACGTCATGGCTGCTGAATAAATTCCCCAAACCTATTCTCAGGGACTATTTCTGTTCTAAGCATTGTAGATGGCTCTCAGCCTAAAGCCCATGTTCCTTGTTCAAAAGTGACAAGCAGCTGTTTTGATCAGATGAGCTCTAATAGAATCATTCTCCTGATGTGATCACATGGATTAAGAAAGATAAAGGGAGCCTAAATGTTTCCCTATTTGAGGTCATAAAGTAATATCCAGGGACTAATTCTAAGAGATTTTAAAATTCCATGCTCAGGCAATGGTGAGAGTATTTTGTAGTGTGACTATAGTTTAATTGCTTAATGACAGATTATAAGGTTGTTGCCATTTAAGATTCTGAATGTGCAGCCAGAGGAACGATGCAAACATCATTTGAAATCCTCAAAGACCCAATACAAGTACAACTTTTTCTTTGAAAGCCGTTCTCCCTGTAAAGAAGGAATCTGCATTTTCCTCCAATATATTTGAATATTACTTTGTATTTCTATTCTATTCTTTCCAGATTCTCATATAGTTGATTCCAGTACCTGCCTCAGAGACTTTACAGATTATACAAAGCCATAACATCCTCACTTTAAACCTGTTCAAAGAGGGCTGTGTTACAACTTGAATATGGTTACTACCTGTATGGCTCTCTTTTGCACCTGAGACTTATGACTTCAATAAGGCCTAGGTTCTTTTCCACAATAAATACTTAATGGAGTTTGGGGTGGGGGAAGGGGGAACCTAGCATTCTTGAGCCACAATTGACGTTTTAGAGTAGCTTCTTCAAAAGGATTTGTGACGTTTTCTCAGGATAGGTCTAGCCTGACTGTCAAGTGTTGTTAAGAAGATTGAGCCAGCTAACCTAGTCATTTTCCATGACACAGGGCCCTAGATGCCTTTAGAGATATACTCTGAGAAGGTTTCAGTTGTCACAATACCAGAGGAGTTACTGGCATTTAGTGGGCATGAGCCAGGAATATCAGATGTGTCAAAATATGACCTCGAAGAGTCATCCTATTGAAAATACTGATAATTTCCCATTCCCTCACTTACCCAAGCAGATTCTATCGGCATCAGAATTTTTTTCTCTCTAAAACTTGCTTTGGAGAAAAGGAGAACACTACCCAAACTTCCTCTGAAATCATAAACAAGATGTGCCAGACTGCTGATCAGATAGATAAAAACAACAAAGTCTGATGTTAACCTTGGTTAGTGGAACAGAGAGGTTTGCATGATGTAGGTGAGAAATTAGCATGATGCAATCGTTTTCCCAACAACGTTTATCAGGGTTGAAGGTTCATGTTTCTTTTGACCTAGAAACTTCACTGCTAGACATTTATCCTGCCAGCAGTACTTAGCAAAAGTTCAATGTTTCCTGGAGAGGAGCATGGTCAGACCTCTGAAGTGTTTAGAAGTGCTTCTGGGGTGCACATGTTTTGCTTTGATTTCTATTCACTGGATATATGGAAAATTGTGTATTATCTAATCTAAACAAAATCTGCCTAGCCTGCAACATTCCTCAGGTTAGTGCTGACCTTGTGCATGCCTCAGTGGAAATCTGAGTCTTTCTTCTCCAGGTTTTCCACTCTTATGGTATTGTCTTCTGACCTTGGTGTCTCAGGTTCATCTTGCTTAGATAGTAGGTACGCAAGCCTTTCTGTCACATGTTCCCTTAAAATATGGTCTGACTTCAGCTTGGGCACAGGCTTCAGTTGTCTAAAAAGCAGAACTATCTTGATGACAGGCCTATAAAAGCAAATGATGACCAGAGGTAGAACATCATCTTCTTTTTCCAGGAGTAGGATATCGTCATGCACCCTCATTCTTTTCCTGCTTTCTCTTTAGCCCAGAAGGACATGGAAGAGTGATTCTTCCAACACACAGTAGTTGTGTTATTTCTGTGTTGAAAACTTCAACGGCATTCTTTTGTCTCTAGGGCTGAGAACAAAATTCCTTGTGCAGCAACCAAACTTCTCTATAAACCCACATTTCTTGGGACCTTTCCTCATCTCACTTTCCACCCTCCATCCCTCATTCATTTCACTGCAGCTATATTGAATTTCTCTCCCTTCCGTGAGCCAACTACAATGTCTCTTACCTCTGTTTCATCTGCTGCAATGTACTCATCACCATCTTTCTTCAGGTCACAGAGAGTGTCAGATCTCCAAGTAAACTTAAGCTCATATCCAGGGGTCAGCTGCTCTTTTAACTAGCACCCATAGCACCCATACTAAGTTCTGCTATTGCACATACCACCCTGCATTAGAGTTTACCAATAAGCAATGGCCTCCAAATATGGGCTGTTTGAAGAAAATATATCCATTTGTATTTGTATCTCTACATCAGAGGCGTCTGATATATATATATATATATATATGTATATGTATATATATACATAAAATAGATAGATAGATACATACATACATATATACATACATACACATTTTGACCCCAAGCATATAGGAAGACATTGCAAAAATTCACCTGCCATCATAGCTCTAAAGCAAAGACCGCATGGTACAGGTCTTGATTTTGCCTTCCTAATGAGCTATGAAATCTTGGACAAGTTATTTAGTTGTCAAATGAAAATAATACATCTCTCTGTCACCTACTTGGGAGGCAGAGATTGGAAAGAATTCAGCTCAAGGCCAGACTGGGCAAAACTTTGAAACGGTACCTGAAAAATAACCTAAAGCCAAACAGGCTGGAGGCATGGCTTAACTGGTAGAACATTTAAGTAGCAAGGCATTTAAAACCATTATCACCCCAAAAAGAAAGAGAGAGAAAGAGTAATGTTAGTTAACACAATGCCTGACACATATGAAATTACCCAATTCCCCTTCTCCACCAAAGGGAGGAGGAGAAAAGAAGGAATCAATCCAAGGAATCTCAGAACTTGAACACTCACTTGGAATTCCAGAGGACGGTTGTGGCCATGAACAGGGAGTGGGTAAAAAAAAAAACTACTTTATTCAAGGAAGAATTGCCTCATCTAGCCCTAAATCAATGTACTGTGCAGTTTGGGGCTCAGGGTAGAGGAAGAAAGAGGCAATGAGCTCCAGGACTCCAATGCATGTCAGGAATCCCAAGGCAACTGTGGAGTGGGTAAAAGGATATGAAGATGGCAGGGAAGAGACTTTAATAGGCCTGTGGGTCACCTGAGGCTGCTCTCTAACGTAGGAGAATCTGCACCTGTAACAAGCTCTCAGATAGTACTGATGCTGCCAATCCAGGAAATCTAGTAGCAAAGACATGGGAAATAGCCGTGGATGCTCTCCTTACGTTGTGATGATATGGAAGAATTACTACCTTCCTAACAACAGGAGAATCCCTCCTGCAATAATATGCTACACATTTGGAAGAAAGACTGATAAATCACTTGGAGTATAGTGGCTCATCAAAGTGATCATAGACGATCTTAAATCCTTTCTCAAGTATGTTTTGGGGCAGAGGGGGAGGGGGTGTAGTCTTGTTGACTTCAGTGTGTGTATCAGGATGAGTGTAGCAGGAAAGGGGAACTGGAGGATGGGGTAGAAATAGGGACTTATTAGAGACATATTTATATAGATATTTATGGTTTTGATCGACAGAATACTAATCTTCCCTTTTCCCTTCCAGGAGTCCTTTGCTTTGCTCACCAAGGCTTTTGTGAATAGAATTTCTTTTGTTCTTTGCAGAGAGACTGTGCTTGAAGAGGAAGCCCGGGATGAGGGGACCACTCACAGAAAGATTCCGCTGGTTCCCTTAAGGCCTCTGCTAGGTTGTCTTAAGCAGCTGCAGAGTGGGGGGGGGGGGTAGGGAGGAGATGTGGGTGGGACATCTCTGATCTTCTGTTGAGTAATATGATTCTACTGTTATCAAAATCAGTAATTAAAGCAAAGAAAAATAATGGGTTGGCAAAATCACGAGGGAAGACAATGACAAGGGAGACAAGAGAATAGGGTGCCTGGAAAAGGTTAGCAGTGTCTGGATCGTCTAACCACAAGAAAAGAAGCTGAAATGCTAAAGCATCACCAGGTTCAACTTTACCAACCACATTCATGCTTGATGAATTTCCTAACCTAAAAACAAAAGCAAAAACAAACCCATAACACAAAGGTCTGTTGCTACTTTGAAAGCAGAATTTTAACTCAAGATCTACAGAAAAGGCTTTGCAAAGGAGTGGCTTTAAATCTCCTAAAATTAAATGTGAAAGTTATGCTAGGCACCAGACACTCATGCCTATAATCCTAGCTACTCAGGAGGCTGAGATCTGAGGATCAACGTTGAAAGCCAGCCCTGGTAGGAAAGTTTGTGAGATTCCTATCTACAAAGCCAAAAGCAAAGCTGTGGCTCATAGTAGAATACTAGCCTTGTGCAATAAAGTTCAGGAACAGTGCTATACCTGAGTTCAAGCCCCAGGACTGGCATTTACACACACACACACACACACACAGTTCTATACATGTGCATATATGTTTTTCTAAGGAGAGGTTACTTAACTTTCACTGAATTGTACACCAAATGGTGATCTAAAGAGAAATGTAGGTTCGTTTTGAATGATTGAGCTCTGTCGATATTATTGGCCTGTGAAAAGAAAAATGTAAAAAGTGGAAAGGAGTCATTCACCATCAACAGTAAATCAGAATACCTAGTCCAGCGTTACACCACCAGTCATTAAAAAGCATTGCAAACCCAATCAGAGGATCATCATTTTTTCCCTGTCTGTTTAGATTCTCAATGTCTACAGTCAACTGCAACCACAACAACAAAAACAAGGTATCAGACTACATTAGAGCAAGTACAAGTCAGATCAATGGTTTTGTCCCCAGACAATGGCGATATCTGGATGCTCCATATAGCCCAGCCATGATTCTCTGTATCTTGCAATGCACCAACAATCTCTCCCCATAGCACGGAATTTACAGACACAAACTAATAATAGTAATGGATGGAGAAACACAAAGGAAGGAAGGAAGGAAGGAAGGAAGGAAGGAAGGAAGGAAGGAAGGAAGGAAGGAAGGAAGGAAGGGAGGGAGGGAAGGAGGGAGGGAGGGAGGGAGGGAGGGAGGGAGGGAGGGAGGGAGGGAGGGATAGAGGGAGGGAGAAAACTTCCTAGTTATATGGTGACCTAGCAAGAGGAATAAGAATTCTAGGAATCATCAAATTTCCTTCTACAATACGTGTGTGTGTGTGTGTGTGTGTGTGTGTGTGTGTGTGTGTGTGTGTGTGTGTGTGTGCAGGCACACACATGCATGGACTTGTGTGCCAGTCCTGAGTTCAAACGTCAGGGCTCTGTCCCTGAGCATTTTTTGCTAAAGCCTAGCATTTTTCCATTTGAGCCATGGCTCCACATCCAGCCTTTTGGTAGTTACTTGGAGATGAGAGTCTCACAGGCTTCCCCTATTGGGCTGGCTTTGAATTGCAATCCTCAGATCTCAGCCTCCTGAATAGCTAGGATTACAGAAATGAGCCACCAGCACCTAGCTGTATGACACTTTTAATGATGAAGAACCTCATTCGTACCTTAAGGGGAAAGGAGATAATTTTCTGCAGGAACAAAGATGTAGTCTGTGGGGAAACTGAGACAATAAAAGCCATTAGATGTCGGTCAGTCCTCACAGGTCCTGGAGTAGGGTCGGCACTTACCCAGTGTTTGCAGAATGAATACATGTCTCTGTGGGAATCTTTCTAATCAAATGATTTGCCACTAATTTGGCTTCCTCTAGGGTCAAAGGCCTTTCTGTAATAGGAAAGACAATCAGTTTTTTTTCATGGTAGAAAGCACAATCATATTTTATTGAATTGAAACTGCAGGGACATATAGATAAGAAGGCAATCATCTGGCCTGGAATGTAGCCAGAGTTATGACAACAGCTTATTGTAAAGTAACAATCATCTCTAAGGTATCTTATACATAAGCCTTTCCAAGAACTAGTTCAGAGGGGCCCAGGACCTTTGAAAGGAGAGATGACACCCTTTCAGGAATAAGTACCAAAATGACTCAGATTACAAGGAATTCTTTTCCTTCATGTAGAGTATCAGAACCCATTGTGGGTCATGGACACCACTCTATATTCTCCAGATCACCTAGCAAAAGGCATAAGAAGAAGAGTAGCTTGATATCGCTATGGGGGCATATATTTACACCAACAGGTTGTTATACAGTAAAAACAAGATATAGAAAATCGTTAGCCGGGCTCTGGTGGCTCATGCTTGTAATCCTAGCTACTCAGGAGGCTGAGAGCTGAGGCTCACAGGTCAAAGCCACTCTGGGAAGAAGAGCTCCTGAGACTCTTATCCCCAATTCCCACCAGAAAATTGGAAGTGGAGCTGTGGCTCAACCTGGTAGAGTGCTCGTCTTAAGCAAAAGAGCTCAGGGACAGCGCCCAGGCCGTGAGTTCAAGCCCCACAACAGACCAAAGAACAAAATAAAATAAAAAAGAAAATCATGTCAACATTTCAACAACTGAATCGGATTACACATAAACTCACTTTTTTTGCAGGCCATGTAAATAATGACAGGTCAATAAATATATTCATATTTGACTTGTAAAATAGTACCTTGTAAGGGAGAAGATATGATTGGAGTTGGATAAGCCAAATTAGTAAGATTTAAATTCATGGGGATTATTAATAAATTTATGAACATGGTCTACGTAAACCTTTACTATGTTGGAGATATGTAGCAGATGACAGTTTTAATCTTAATTTATAATGAGAAAGTATTTTATACTCTTATAGATGGTCAACTTTTTAATAACAATTAGTCATCTACTGGATATTCAGTGTAAGAATGGTACTTCTGGTGTGTTTTCCAAGCCAGACTGATTAACTAGCTAATTATAGTGCTAGCTATTGCCACTCTGCTCTCCTAGCTCAAAGATATCCACATGGCTATATTTGGTAGTGTTTTGCTATTGCTGTGATTCAAGGAGAGCTGGACGAGGTTATAATCTTTCTCATTAGTGGTGAAAGGAATGAAAAGTATGCGTGCATAAGTCTGTATTCAGTAAAAAACAAATGTGGTGTCAGATATGCAAGATCAGATTTTCTTTAGCAGAATCAAATGCAATAAGCTGGCTCTTCTGAAAATCTTCAGTGTCCTTCTTCCTTAGTTTCATACTTCAAAGGATGTTGCATTTGGCGGGTGTTTGGGGAGAGAAAAAAATATTGAAGTCCTGGATGAGATAAAAATGAAAAACTGTGATTGTATGTAATATATTTGAATTGCATGAATTTTAGGGCATGGATGGGATTGGGAAAGATTAGCAATTACTTAAAAATTAAAGGAGTAAAACAAAATAATCCAATCCTGTGACAATTACCCCATTCTGGTAGACTTGTTTTCCTGAGATAAAAGAGTCTCAGCCCCATAGGTGACTCATGCCTGTAATCCTAGCTTCTCCGGAGGCTGAGATAGGAGGATTGCTGTTCAAAGCCAGACTGGACAGGAAAGTACGTGAGACTCTTATCTCCAATTGACCACTAAAAAAGCCTCAAAGTGGTGCCGTGGGTCTCGTGGTAGATTGCTAGCCTGGAGCAAAAAAGCTCAGGGATAGCACCTAGGCCTTGAGTTCAAACCTCTGGCACCAGAGAAGGAGAAGCAAGCAAAGGAAAAGCAGCAGCAGCAGCAGCAGCAGAAGAGTATGAACCTTTTAGAAAAGGAATACTTCCTGCTTCTACTTTTGCTTCTCTAGAGATTTGGCTCATACCTGAATCTTTCAGGAAGACAATGGCCTAAATCTTCTGTATTGGAATCCAAAGAAAAGAAAGAGTTAGAATAATGAGATGTAGCCACATTGTATCTGATGGACGCCTGCTCTCTCTACCATATGGATTAGTGGGTGGAGAAAAGCCATCATTGCCAAAGGTCGTCCATCCTGGGGAAGAACAAGGTGATTCACTACCTGTCTCTCCCTATCTGACTCTCTATATAGAAGTTTGCAGCAGGTATTTGGCTGATGCCAGGAAGGCCAGACATTTCCATTGGTTAACCATTGGCTAAGCACTTTGATGCCACTAGGGGTTTAGGGCTTTGCTGAAACACCTGATATAATCAAATAACCCGGGGATTGAACAGTATACAATCTACTTTAGTGTTTCCTGCACAAATATGAATTGCATACCACACCCTGCGTATTATATTCAATATACAAGACCAATTAATTCTGACTTTAGCCACACTGACTACTTTTCTCCTGTTATTCTCTACAAGTTGATACGTTTTAGAATGTATTGAATATAGGAACCTATGTATGTATGAGTTCCTCTCTCTACAGTGCCTCTTTTCTTTTCCGCAGGAAAAATTTTCATTTATTTGGTTTTTGGCCCACTGCAGCAGATGTTCAGAAAGTGTCAATGGGATGAAGGACTGAATGATTCCTTCATTTCCTTCTATCTTAGAACTTTATCTGCATATCAGCCATTTCACCTGTAATGTATACCAACTTCATTTTTCACTTGTCTATCTGCAAATAGATTCCTGGTTGTTGGCACAGTTGCCTCTCAGGTAAACAGAACACTTCCTGAAATGTGGTAGATGCTCAACTATTTTTCACTGAATTTATCTGAGTCTTTGTTTGCTTTTGGATATCTGATTATCCACTACACTTGGGGTGTTAATGCACATTGGAGTATCTTCCTCAAATACAGGCTTTCAAATATGGCTTTCTGGATTTCATATGATGAGCTTATCCTGGGAAGAAATGAACAAGCTATAAGTATTGGGGTGAAGAAATATACTCAGCTGGTTCTTTTTTCTGTTGTTTTTTTTTTTTTTGTTGTTGTTGTCCTTTTTTTTGGTACTGAGATGGAACCCGTGTACTTTCTAGGCAAGCTGTTTGCCACTGAGCTACATCCCAGCCCTCAGCTGGTTATTTCTTTTATAGATCTCTGTCTCTGTCTCTGTCTCTCTGTCTCTGTCTCTATCTGTCTCTCTCTCTGTCTCAGTCTAATTTTTTTTTTTTTAGTTCAAGATCCAAAGAAAATGTAGACTCTCCTGGGATTATGTTTTACGAACAAGAAGCCTTTGAGTCTCATTAGCCTTTAAAGTCTCCCATGTCTCACAGAGGCACACAAGGCATTGTTTCGTGTGGAAAGACAAGCAGGATGTAAGGAAAGAGGGCAGTCTCCATCGCATCATATTTGTGTCCTCTAACTGGGCTGAGGGTTTTCCCGTTCAGAGCTGGTCACCTGAATAGATGGTTACCTAGCAACTTCTCAATTATCTTGTTTTGTTGTTATCTCTCAAGCATGGAGCGTCAGGATCTGGATTGGCCTTACAATCGAAGGGTTTTATGGAATGGAGTCTGTTCCTTATGGTCCTTTTCTGATATTATTTCTGTCACACATTTCTCCAAAAGCAGACGTTTTCTATTTCTGGACTAATCATTCCTCTAGGGACAGTATCATTTAGTATCTAAGAGAGAAAGAGAAGCGAGAGTGATGGCAAACATTCAGGTCTGTACATTGAGAACTTAGTTTCACTTCTTGTTGTGCTAGTGACTCATCAGCCTTATGGCCCTATGTGTCTCAACTCTTGAACCTGCACTAGGTCTGATTTCTTTCCTAATTTCCCTATTACCTTATACTAGCTATCCTGCCTTAGGATCTCTGGGCTGTGAGCCATGCTGTCCCACCCTTCCTTTGGTTCTGTAGGAGGGAAATATCAGCACTTCCTATACAGGAATTATGAATGAACAACCCAGATGGAGGTGGTGTAGCATCTTCATTGGGAGACTAGATTTTTGAAATCAGCCCTGGGATTGAGCCTCAACTCATTTCCACCCTATGAGCACATTATGAACCTATGTGATGATACTTGAGAAATTCTGGTTCATTATTTCTTCAAGTATTTCCTTAGTTTCTTTTCAGTCTCTATTTCTTTTGGGACTCCAGTTACTCACCTGCTAGATAATTTCATATTGTCAACAGTGGGTCCTGAAGACAGTCTTGTTTTTTTTTTTGTCAAACTTTTCTTTTATCACTGTATTCTTAAGATTTAAAGGAAAAGAATCTGTCATGTTGGGCACCAGTGGCTCAGGCCTGTAATCCTAGCTATTCAGGAGGCTGAGACATGAGGATCAGAGTGCAAAGCCAGCCCAAGCAAGACAGTCTGTGAGACTCTTAATTCCAAATAACCACCAGAAAACTGGAAGTTGTGCTATGGCTCAAGTGATAGAGTGCTAGTCTTACATTGAAGAGCTCAGGGACAGTGCCCAAGCCCAGAGTTCAAACTCCATGACAAACAACAACAAAGAAAATCTGTCACTCAAGGTCTAATTCTTCTGCCATCTCCAATCTGCAGTTAAGTCATTCTAGTCAATTTTTCATTTGCTCTTATCCTTGTGCTTTATAAGGGAATATGTAAAGAGAGTCCAAAGTATCCTCAAAGGCCAGCTAACCTGGCAAGACTCCGCTTTTCCTCTCTGTCTGCTCTGTGGATCTTGCTAAGGGAAGGTCCACAGTAGGTCTTAATCCCATGCCATTCTCCTTACTCTTCTTTTTTTCTAATCAAAATAATTGTATTAGGCCAATGTAAAAAAAAGCTTACTTATTTCATTCCACTACAACTGCAAATCAACTAAGCAAAAAATACGTAAATGATAAAATCAGAGTTTAACCAAATCCTTAAAGATAAAGCCCTCTTGGAGATAACCTACGTATCATGTTTTGGCATCCATCAAAAAACAAAGTAAAAATTGTCCTCATCACTTGACTTATGGAAAGGTCACCCCTTTGTACAACACCTCAACAACAGCAATAAAATTAGGTATATATATATTTTTAAAAAAGACAAAGTAATGCACAACAAAACAAAAACCCTGTGAGCTAAACAAAAGGAGACTATATAATCTCCAACTCCCACCAAAATGGAACAGCTCTATGGTGTAGAACATTATTAAAATTTGTATAAAGTGCAGTGTGCTGGATATACCTGCAATCCTAGCCCTAAGGAGACTGAGATGAGGCAGAAGGTTTTTGAGTTTCAGGCCAGTCTGGGCCTAAAACTTACTTAAAAGTAAGTTAGCTGGGCTCCGGTGGGTAGCTCACACGTGTAATTCTAGCTACTCAGGAGGCTGAGATCTGAGGATCATTGCTTGAAGCCAGCACAGCATGCTTCTTACTCTTAAAGGCATGGCCATAACGGTGTGTCTCAGCTGGTTTCGAATCTTATTTAAAGAGACCCCGCCTGGAGTACAGTCAGTAGAAATGTCTTGCAGTAGTCTATGACAGAAAGAATTGTTAGCACAACCCTCAACAATCTATGAGAGTCAGCAGTACTCTATCATAGGAATAAATGGCAGTAGGTCTGGGAAGGACTTGGAGAGCAGATGACACATGGGAAGGGTGTCAAGTGATATCTTTGTGATTGAGGACCACTCATGGATGGTGATTCATAGGAGAGGGTTCTCTCTAATGGTTAGTTATTTCTAGAGAGAAAGAAACTTCGCTATCAGTGACAATAACAAGCAAAAGGTCTAACAATCCTTGTGAAAGGATGGATTATCAGATGAAGGTTGAACTCAAGGATGTTTGTGTCTCCTCCCAGCATGGTGTCCTTGGGCTTAAGTAAAGGTATTAGTCATCTATTCACTGTAGCCCAGTGAGAGAATCTTCCCTTGTTGATCAAGCAGGGTTTGTAGACACAGACTTAGGCTTGACTTGGGAATTGGAGTGTAACTCTCTAACATGGAGTGTAACTTTCTAACCTATGTTTTCTCTAGAAACATAGGTTAACTTTCCAAACCTGGGGTTGTTAGTTTTGAAAACATGTGTAAAACATTATCTACTTCTTAGAGTTATTATAAATATATAGCACTCAGCAGAGTATTGTGTACAATATGCTCAGTTGATTGCCACTAATATAGTATTATGACTATAATTGTTAAGCAGCTTAAAGGTTGATCAAGCCCTAGAATTTGCCTATGAATGTATTCATAACTACTTACAAAGATTTACTGATAACAAGTATTCACTGCAGGCTGGGCACTGGTGGCTCACACCTGTAATCCTAGCTACTCAAGAGGCTGAGATCTGTGGGTCACAGTTTGAAATCATCCCAGGCAAGAAAGTCTATGGGACTCTTTTCTCCAATTAATCACCAAAAAAACTAAGAATTGGATCTGTGGGTCAAGTGGTAGAGCACTAGCCTTGAGAACAAAAGCTCAAAGACAGCGCCCAGGCCCTGAGTTCAAGCCCTAGCACTGACAAGTGTGTGTATTCACACACAGAGACACAAAACACTTACTTAAATTCAATATAGCTCCACAATTTATATGTATTGACATAATTTTATTATTGCATAAATTCTTCTTGACTGTAGTCAAGTTGCTTCTGATTGAAATGGTGGTATGGGGAGATTTTATTTTTATTTGGGTTTTTTCCCCTTCCCTTAGATTAGAATGTATCATTATTATAATAAAGAGCTCAATCAAACTAAAGAATATATACCCAGAAGTGGTTCATCATTACTTGTCTTGTAAGGCCACCATCAGAAATTACCACCATTAGGTGGGACTAGGGATGAATAATCATAAGGCATTTCTTTATATCCTGAAAGATTTGATTCAGAGTGTCACCGTGAAATATGAATACTGGATTTGAGTAATGCCATCTTGTCCTCAGTGCCATTTTGGCATCTTAATAGATGATGGGAAATTTTCACCCAGTTCTAAGAACTCGAGAGGTGACAGAGGACTTTCTTTGAGCTACAGCTGCATTATGGGTTGTTAAGCACTATAGAGGTGGTATTCTTAGAATTGCAGGTATGTCATGAGCTGTTTAGCTCCAGAGAATACTTGCCCTTAGTTGTCTTTGATTGTATCCCCTAGATAACTGGCTCTTGATTGCCCTGATTAATCACTCTAGATCGCTTGCTTTGCTAGTCCCCATACCATATGACATCTGCCTTGATGTGGTTTTTGCCTTTATATACTTTATGCTAGCTGTATCTAGAATGTAAGATTTTGGGACAGGAGTCCACTTGCAGTTGTCAGCTTTCTAATAAAGACTCCAGATTGGACCTTTCAAAATGTGGCATCTCTGTATCTCACTGATCAAATCCCCTAGAACATGAGTTGTACAAGTGATAAGTGTTATAGAATCTAGAGGATGATCTCTCTGGATGGGTTTGGGGACAAGAAGGGTCTTTGAGCCAAGAAAAAATAACCCTGTGTTTTCTAGAATTCCAGATCAGACTTTAGATCCATGAAATAGTCTGGCCTCTATGTGCTTTGGAAAGTGCAATGACTGGGGTATTAATTAGGTAACAACTTCTGGAAGTTGTGGTCTGGAAATCCTTAAAATTTTATTTTTCCGAATAAGCTGAAGAGAAACAGAATACAGGGACACAAGAGGTGATACAAATAGTCCCACAATAAAACTGCAACAGGTGCTAGCCTAGCTGCTGTTAATTTAGCAAGAGCAGAGAGCTGTCCCAGATTCATGCCAGGAGACTACCCTTTATTTAGAAATTCAAACCTGGTTTCCAAATCTCTTGCTGTTCAATTAAAATGTTATATGCCATTTCTTAAAGGTTCTCTCCTTGGTTACCAGTCCTTTGCAGGGCAATGTCATAAAATCGGGAGTAGCCAATGGATGTGTTCAAGTGGCAACAAGATTGTGCCACAGAGTCTGATAGAAGGTTCTAGGCCTGCCATTTGGATGCTAAAAGATGGGAATCTGATGTCTTAGACAATGGTAAGTTTTGTCTCTGTTTGGAGGCTGGAGGTCAAATAGATGGATTGGGATGTGATGAGTTGAACACTTTCAACTCTGGTGTTGGAAATTTCTTAAAAGGAAACACAGTTTACTATGTAGACTTTGGACATGCAGGAAGCTGGTGACCAAGATTTAATTCTAGTGATAAGTGTTTTATTGTGCAGGAAGAAATGGAAGTGGTATGTGTTTTAAGACAAGGAAAAAGGAAGAGGGAGAGAAGACAGAGAAAGAGTGAGAGAGAGGATTGAATAAACAGACTTGTTAAGCACAAAGCTGATATAAACAGTTTAGAAAATGAACTTTTGTCTTCACTTGGAATCTCTAGAAAGTTATTTTCAATGACTGTGAATCCATCGCTAAATGTACATCCTCCTCTTCCTCCCTCTCTTCTTTATATTTTGTTTTTGTTTTTGTTTTCTTGGAAGCATGGCTGTTGTTTAAAGAGTTTTCCATGATGGAAATTCAGCACATCAAAATCCAGCAGTTTCCTGTGTTCATACAACTGAGGAATCCATAGACTGAGAGGGAGGAAAACATGGAAATAAATGTCCTTTGAAACCACAGATTGCTGTGCAGCAATGGGCTAACTCCTAATGGCCACAGCTTCTTCAGTACCAAGTGTGGCTCAGGTGGGACCATCTTAATGCCCTGCAGCAAATGACTGATCTGCAGCCAAGGACACACAGATGCTTCCAATAGATACTTGGGAAAGTTTAAATGGACACTGGCTGTTCCCTGAGAAGACAAAAGTAATTAAATATGTTACAAAGCAGTTTCCATGAGAGTTGAAATCTGCCTATATTTTAACACTTCTCATCCAACTCTCGGGTCCCATTGTTTAAAAATCTACTAAGATGGCTGAAAGGAAATGTTATCTAGATTTTTGGGGGGTCTTGACAGTGTGTATGGGGGGTGTTGTTTAAAAGTGTCCTTCAAAAGTCTTTATAAGCTTGCTTAGGTAACACCCTGGCTTAATCTTTGTTTGAGTACTCAACTCCAGACATAATCCATCCCTTTCTTCATGTGAAATGACCACAAGATCATTCTGAGTACAGAGATACAAAATGTCAGTGAAGAGGAGGCATTCAATGGTAAATGAATGGCAAATGGTAAGTGAATCTCTGATAATGGAAATTGAATCCCTTCTGCCTAAATGAAGGCTTTTATTAACTGGGTGGTCCTAGAGGATACGAATTCCCTAATCACTCCTCAATTCCTCTCCTTTAAGACTTACACAGCTAAATTGGTTTCAAGGTTTTTAAGCTTCGGCTTTTGAAGCTTGTTCCTCAGAATAGTCATGCAAGGAAAGACTTAATGCTATGTAATCCTAACTCTGGGCCAATAAGAGGGCTACTTCTGTTCTTTATTAATTCTTATTTCTCCTAGGAAGTCTGGCAGCTCAGCACATGGCATTGTTTTTCTTTAGAGAACTCAAAATTGTTCGTTCTGTGTTTAGATTTTTGCCATCTACTTTATTGGCAAGGTTTAGGTCAAAGTTCTACCTTTTAGAAAAAAAGGCACAGGAAAAGGTATGGTCAAGAATAGCTAGAAAAAGAATCTGGCAACAGCTGAATTCTGTTAAATGAGATACTTTTCACTGAGCCAGAAATATTAATTAGGCAGTAGTGACACCATCTGGTCTTCATGGGAATTTTTCCCTCAGACAATTCACTGGAAAATGGACAGGATTTTGTTTTCTGCTTGAACTGTTAGTAAAAGGGCCCTGATCATGACAGGTTTGTCATCTGGAGAATATCTATGTGAATATCTATATATTGATATCTATAGATGCCTATAACTATATCTCTAGTTAGATATTATTTATAGTGTGAAATTTTATTTTATTAAAATATAGTAATATAATTATAATATACAATAACATATTATTGTATATAATACATAATATATTATTTAATAATGTATAATGACTAATATTACAATTACTATATACAATGTATTATATTACTATATTATATAACTAGATTATATTTTATTTAGATATATCTATAGAGATTTGTAGTATCTACATATCTCTCTATAGATATATGGCTATCTCTAGATATATATTAAATATATCAATGCACTATATATCCATTTATAGATATATATAGATAAATGCCTTCCCTTCCCAACATCAACCACTATACACTCCAGAAATTTTGATTCTGGGGAATAGGAAGAGTGAGGTCCTAGAATCAGTTCTTCTGAGATTTGAGAAGTGATCCAGAAGATGACTCTGATTGCTACCACATGTGGTGAAATCCTCCAGAAATCAAGGAACTAAGGAACCATTGCAATTCAGCAAAACTAAGATCAAGGCTGGCTAGTGAATTAGAGCTATTGTTATAGATCTGTGCAAATAAATAAATAAGTAAAAGAGTTAAAAAGTGACAGTATTAAGGTACTATAAACAGTGAGTTGTCCCGGGAAAGGGGAACATTTTATTCTTTGTATACATGAGCGTCAACTTACTGTGACAGCAAAAAAAAAAATTATAATCAACTTTCAAGGAGAAAAAGGTTTTGGATTTTTTTTTTCCAGGGCTGAGGACGGAACCCAGGGCCTTGCACGTGCTGGGCGGGCGCCCTTCTGCTGGGCTAAACCCCCAGCCCCAAAAAGGTTTTGATTTATGGCTTTGTGGGTTCAGGTCATGGTTGTTGGCCATGTTGCTTTGGTGTGGCATGGTACAGTACACCACATTAAAAACAGGTGGAGGAGAAGACCAGTTCACCTTATGGTGACCCAGAAGCAAATCGTGAGAAAAGTAAAACTATCTCCTTCAATGGCACCCTCCCCTTCCAATAATCTAACTTCTTTCTACTAGGTCTCATCTAAAAAGCATCCACCACTTCCTAGGAGCACTCTGACAGGCAATTCAGTTATTAACATCTGGACCTTTGGAGGAAACTTAAGATCTAAACCAGCAGCAATATGCCATTTAATTATGATTTTTTTTTTTAGCTCAATGACTATATCTATTCTGGACTTTTTTCTAATGGAGGAAATGAAACGCTCTCTAACCTTTGTTTTCAATATCCAGTGTAATCATATTTCCTCTGATTTTTTTTTTTGCCAATTATCCATTAGGGTCTGGCTAGAAGAATAAAACTACATTCTATGTTTCAGATTTCTGGACTTAATACCGATCTTGGTCTTAGGAATAATGAAAGGAATGGAGGAGCTAAAGAGAATTAGCAAAGGAGCTTGTGAAAAAAAGTAAAACTGCAACCCCTGTACAGCATCTTTACCATAAAATATTTTAATTTTTAAACATTTTTTATTATGAAAATACCCATACAGAGGGGTTACAATTACATGGGCAAGGTAATGAGTACATTTCTTATCAAGCATTGTTGTCTCCTCCTTTGTTTCCCCTTCCTATCCCTTCCCATATCCTACCCCCCAACCCACCCATAGTTCCCCTTCTCCCCCCTTCTCCCCCTCCTGTATCCCTATTTAAACGATTTGTTTTTTACCTTCCCTTCCACAAATTATACCAACATCAAATACAGTGAAAGCAGGGGTTATACTGTGGGGGAGGGACATACAAAGCGACAAAGAAATCATCTTATAAATATGTTAGAAACAATTGCCTGAAAGTAAAAAAAAATTGAATACATATCTTGGGGTTCATTTCACCTAACATCAATTTATCTGACCTTTTCTGCTTATCTCAGACATATACTAGTTATTACAAATAAGGGAAACCATGGGGCCTATGTTTCTTTGGGCCTGACTTACTTCACCTAGTATAATTTGTTCCAAGTCTTTCCATTTCCTAACAAATGGGGCAATGTCATTCTTTCTGATGGAGGCATAGAATTCCATTGTGTATATATACCACATTTTCATGATCCATTCATCTACTGAGGGGCATCTGGGTTGGTTCCATGTCTTAGCTATGGTAAATAAGGCTGCAATAAACATAGTTGTGCTGGTAGCTTTAGTATGGTCTTGTTTGTGATCATTTGGGTAAATGCCCAAAAGTGGGATTGCTGGGTCATAGGGGAGCTCTATGTGAAGTCTTTTGAGGAACCTCCATACTGCTTTCCAAAGTGGTTGAACATGTTTACACTCCCACCAACCAACACAGTAAGGCTCCCTTCTGTCCACATCCCCTCCAGCATCTGTTGTTATTAGAGTTCTTGATTATAGCCATTCTAACTGGGGTGAGGTGGTATCTCAATGTTGTTTTGATTTGCATTTCTTTTATGGCTAGAGAGATTGAGCATTTCTTCATGTGTCTATTGGCCATCCTTCTTTCCTCTTCAGAGAAGTTTCTCTTTAAGTCTTTAGCCCACTTGTTTAATTTTTTTAAAAAAAGGTGAAAGGGTAACTTCCAGAAATGATGTCTAAAAGCAGCAGCTTCTAGCCTTAGAGTTCCAGAGGAATGAAGAGGTAGAAGAATTGTTTTCAAAGCATGGGATCAGGCATAAGAGCTCCACTCAGACAAGGGTAGGACGCAGAGATGGTCCGTTGTCCCTGTTGCTACCACAAAGAACAAATGTGGCTGCAGAAGTTTGGATTACTGAAGAGACCCCTACATCCAAAAATACTGGCAGAAACCAAAGAATATAGCATGCATAAAAGCTCTTTCTCTTGTCACCAAACCCTATCTCTAAAATGTTTCTCTACTTCTCAATTGTGCTATTCTGGGTACCAAGCTTCTAAAATATATGGGCCTTTAGAGACCATTGCTGATCCAGAAAACAATAACCTATCATTTATTCTTTCTGCTAGTCATGGTGCTTTGTCTGCTCTCCCCCTGCAATCTCAGAGAATATTTTAAACAATATTTTTGTATTGCATTTAAACTTTTTTCCCATCAACAAACGTTCCATGAATACTGTATATCACTTGTATAATCATTATCCATGGACTTGTTGGCTCTTGGATTTGTCTACTTTGCTCTGCTGTCTTCACTAACTGGTTCTTATGACTGACTAGTCCAGAGACTAGACTTTGCTATGAATCCTCTTCTCACTTCACAGATGGGAAAATCTTGTTTCCCCTTTCCAGAACTTCATAATGGATTTAGCCCATATTCAGCTAGTGGTTTCTTTTCTACTTCAATTTATTAAAACAAAATCTGTAACTATATGCTTATATTTGATTGTCACAAATGAGTTAATGTCTCTTAAAGTATCTTCATAGACCATCTGTTCTGAATCTTCTTAACAGCCTCCCAAACATGCACATTTGTTTGTTTGTTTGTTTGTGTGTTCTATTTCAACTGCATTCTCAGTCATGTGGGGGCCCTCAAATCTGAATATTTATAAAGCTCTTCAGGTAAGCCTGACCACAGGAAAGTACAACATACACTGGTAAAAGCTTTGTCTTCCCCTCCGACATTTTTATTAGTACCTCCTTTTATGCTTTGAAAAATACTTTTGTCTTTGATAGAATACTCCCTTGTCATTAGATTTCCCAAACGGGCAGTCATGATTAGAAGATTTCACCCTTATTACTGAAATAATTTTGTTTTGAACCAATTACTATCTTTTTTTGCATGTATGACAGAAGTTTTTATTACAGTTAATAGACAGAAATTTTCAAACAACAGTGAACAGTTATTAGAAAGAAACAGCATTAAACAATTGTCTAATTAGCATGAGTCAAGAAGACAAAATTCATTCTATTAGAACTTCTTAAAGGAAAGTCAATAATAAGCCAATTATAATCCTTCTTGTCCTAGTAGCCCGAAGCTAAGATGCCTTCCAGGTTTGAAATGATGTTCTAGCATACTTCTGTGACATAGAACAGATAGAAAATGAGGCTCACAAAGCAAGGGGACTTATGGAAGGCCATGTAACCAGTTAGTTGAAAAGATGAGATTGAAACATGGGCATCCTAAGGGCCCTGTCACTGAGTCTGCCTCCAATTCAGAGTCTCTCTTTTATGGTTTGGTCCCTAGGCTATAACACACACACACACACACACACACACACACACACACACACACACACACACACACACACACACAGAGTTTTTATCCTTCTCAATATAACATCATATATATACATATACTTGGAGATACTTCTGTATGGGCATGGCCGCTGTGGTGAGCGTGACTTCTCTGAGTGGTGCTGATTGAAGTAGGGAGGGATGTGCACACCGAAGTGGAGCAAATAGGATCATTTCAAGGTTCACTGAAACAGGAAAGAAAAATATGACAGCTGCCATCATTCTATGGAAATAGAGTTGCTCCAGGTTTAGCACTCACTCTGAAATCTTATCAACTCAGAATAGCCTATTAGTATTTACAGGTTTTACCCTTCCATCTCTAGATAATTTACCCTTTTAAAAAAAAGTTGCTGATATGGTCCATCATCCAAAATGACTACACATCCCAAAGTCATTTAGGTTAGGCTTTGCAATACATTTTTATGGTTAGGATTTGAATTTGGGATCCAGATGTTGAGAATTCCAATATTTTAAATGATACTAACACATCAATGAGAACCAGGAAATATAAGTTGGCTTTCAACTGCCTCTTGATTCAACACTCCCTCATTTAACACAGAACACACTAGTGTGTGATCTCCCATTCACCTCCCACACTGCCTCATCTGTCTGTCTCTCTTAAATACATACATAATCATTTAATACGACTGATGTGTATAATTGCCACATGAATAAAATGTGCTCAGTGAAGTGTGGCAGATAAATATTGAATAGATAAATATGAAAAATTATTTCTTGTCTTTCTGCAACTTAATTTCAGTTGGCATTGTATAATTTAATTTTTTCTTCAACCTGGTGACTGAGACAGATAGCATGTGCACAGTGTCTAACAAGTAGTTGATGTTCATTAGAATTATTTTCACAATTGAGTTTCTATTCCCAAAACATAGTAATGATCATGGTTTGACTATTTCCAAAGTCTTCTGAAACAGAGAAACTGATTCTCTGAATGATTCCATGGTGCCCTTTAGCAGACAAAGAAATTAAGCCTTAATAGACATGCTTTAGTAATTCATAGCATGCTTTTCTGTGTTTTTCCTTCTACACATCATTCCTTTGTTCCTCACAGCGACAATTTGTCCTCCTCTAGGATCATGTCTGATGTTTTAGGAGCATAAAAAAAACATCCAGATAGTTGCTGGGTACTGGTGGCTGACGCCTGTAATCCTAGCTACACAGGAGGCTGAGCTGTGAGGAGCATGATTTGAAGCCAGCCTAGGCAGGAAATTCCATGAGGCTCTTATCTCCAATTAACCACCAGAAAACCAGAAGTGGAGCTATGGCACAAAGTGGTAGAGAGTAGGCCTTCAGCAAAAGAGCTCAGGGAAAGCGCTCGGTCCCTCAGTTCAAGCCCACAGTAGAAAAAAAAAGTAATAAAAAAATCCAGATAATTAGCTCAACGATTCTGAACAATAATAATAGAGTCTCATATTTTGTCTGATGTTTTAATAGCTTCCAATTCATGTCATTTCCCACAGGTCACAGCTCATATACGCTTCTTTCCACATGACAAAGGCATTAAGTGACAAAGGACCAGTGAGGCTTTTAGCTGGCATAGAACTCGTTATTATTAACCAGCGATCCCAGCCCCAGCTTGTTCTGATCTTTCCACTACTCTAAAGTTTCTTATGAGTGCCTTGCTGTCACAAGAGGTGATACAACAGCCTTTTCCCGTCAAGTATTAGTGTTTTCAAGGGCTCTAAAACTTTTCCACTCATGTCAGACTGTTAGCAGAAGACAAGACGTTCTCCAAGCTATTGCTTAGTGTGGCACCCACTGTTTTTAAAAAGTCAGACATGTGCACGTGGCTGTAGAAACAAACACACCCTTGCTGACAACTTCGCATTAGAGCCACATGAATTTCTGGTTGTCTCTTGTGTCAGCCACAAGATGGTACCATTGTACAACCTAGAGAGAACAGAAGGAAATTACTCTTAGGTTAAATGTGATGTGAACACAGTTGAAAGCTTGCTTGATATTCTACAATCGATAAACTTTGCATTCCTTCTTCATTAAAAGCATAATGGAAATTTGTCTATCTTACAGTTTGATCTCTTTGTCTCCACACTATATGTTCACCCTCCTCAAAAAGCCAAGATTCCGTGTGTTTTACAGAAACATTCCTATTTCCTTCATTCCTACTGAAGGAGAAAATTATCCCTCTAGGCTTGATTAAAATTCCCCTTTCCTTCAAGCCAGTGAGTGTTCCTCCCCTTTTAGAAAGAGCTAACTAACTATCCAGGGATGACTATATCAAAAGGATTTAAAATTCATTTTTGCAATCCTAGTGAATTACTACCATGAGCTATGTATTGTGTCAGGAAAATTCAGGATTTAAACTTAAGATGGAGCAAAGACAGCATCATTTATAATAGTAAAGAGTTTAGAGATTTCAAGAATTTGCCCAGCATTTGGGAATAAAACAGTCATATAGAAGCCTACTGCTGCAGCTAATAGCTAGCAAGATGTGGAAGAATATTTAACCAAATAGGAAAATGCTCAAGATAGATTGTGTGTGTGTGTGTGTGTGTGTGTTGTGAATGAGAGAGAGAGAGAGAGAGAGAGAGATTGAATAACAGTGCCTTGGCTTGTGTACATGTGTGTGGGCATATGTGTGGATGGGAGGCATATACAATAAATGAGTAACTGTAGATCTGTTCTGTCTGCTTGCAGTTCATTTTTTTGGAGTAATATCTACACTTTCTGCTCTGTGAACATGGTCATTCATGTAAGAGATGAGAGGCCTCTGCTGCCAACTTAACTCTCATTTCTCTCCTTGTGGTGAAGGAGATGAAGTTCCTTGAATAGCAGCTTTATCAGAATCATACTAGGGGAGGTGAGTGTCAGTTCTCCAAAAATGGAGGGAGGCAGTTGCCATGTGTGGGCTGTACTTGAACAGAACTTTAGGTGGGCCTGAAACTGAATCCCCCTTTTAAAGATTGGTCAAGAATTGATTGATCAATATTGGTTCTTTTACAATATGCTATTGTATTGAAATTTCAAGACAGCAAGGAATCCAGGCCATAGGTTCCCACCAGGCAAGCAATCCCATCTTGTTACTTTGAAGAGGAGCAAGAGAGGGTTTTGCTCGAACAGCCATTGCTGGGGGATGGGAGGGGGAACACAACCTCTCAGTAGGGACCAAGCCTTTTATACATGGGCTTTTGGTGGGGGCAGAATTTGGTGAGGGTTTTTACATAACATTAATAGAATTTATGTTGATTCCCGGTGTGATCAAATGAACCCAGGAATGTTTGTGACTTTAATAATTGGTCATTCCAGAGCAGTTCTTTCTGAATACTAGCTATGAATCACGTAAGGAGGCTTTAAACCCATCCACCCTCACAGATTACAATCTGATCATTCTTCAGTGGGTCCTGAGAATCTTCAACTGTACCTAGTGATTCAGATATCTAGTCAGGATGGGAAAACTGCTGACATACATGCCAAAAATCAGGAAGTTGTTCACTACTCATAGCCCACATTTAATGCAGTGAGGATCAGTGGTTCTGAGTATGACTTTTTGCATTTCTCCAAGTTCCATCATGGTGCAAGAAAGGGACAGTTTCATGGAAGCATCACTGAAAGATGCATACATCACAACATCCCATACTTTTGTATACTTGAAACTGAGGAAACATAGGAACTACTTTCCTGGAGAGCTGATATCTAGTTGTGAAATGTGGTATTTGATCATCGGACTGGTATTTATCTTTCTGGTACATTTTGCCTTCTGCAAACATTGATGCAATGCCTAGCAGAAGGAGTCATTGTGTGAGGTAGATAGAAATGTCAGCCACCATCCTTTCCCTGAGAATTCACTGTTCTTTCAAGGCTGGGTAGGCTTCCTATCTCTCTTATTGAAATAAGAATACTGGGTCTAACTGGTGCCACATTGGCAACATGATGGATGTTAGGGAATTGGGTCTAATTGGAACATCTTTTCTTCTTGGTAGATCAAAATGAAGTCCAACCCCAGGTGATGGGCATGTCTGAATTCCCAGAGTGAGGGGTGGGAACTTGGACAATAGGTTACTAGACCTGCCAGTCTTGTGCCATAAACTCATGAACTCATGAGATTCTCAAACTCCCTGCCCTTTGACCATGAACCTGTTTAGGCCCCCAACCACCTTAGCCCCCATTTTGCACCATGCCTCATATCTCCTGACTGCCCTCAGGTCACTATTAGAGTTGATCTAGTTTGTTGAGATTGTGTATCTGCTCTTTCTTTACTACCCTTAGGGCTCAGTTTCCTAACAGTATTAAGTGTATTCGAGGCTGCAAGTTGTTTGGGGACATGTGTCCACCTGTAGCCACTGGCTTTCTAATAAAGACTCTGGATTCAATCTCTCAAAATGTGGCTTGTCTGTATCTCATGGTCTAATTCCCCTATAACTTATCTCTCTGGCAGTTACTCTGCTGTAATGGTGGGCGATGGAAAGCACATGGGTGAAGTAAGGATAATAGCACAAAATCATTCAGGGACTAGAGGAAGTATCCCAGCTTCTCAATTCTTCACTCTATTTTTAGAGGTATCTAGAAAAACCATCTATTTCAGCAACTCTGAATCCTTTGAAGCAAATACTGCTTGCAACAAGACTTTCTCCTTTTGGTGACCAGACAGACAGTCTCTGAAATTAGTTGAATCTAGAAAGTCCTAAATTGGATGCAAGTTTTTTTTAATGTAGCAATTAGAATTTAGGTGCTAATGCCATATAGTCTTTTTACTTGAGAGTTACAGTGTCTGGGTGGCCTTGTCTGGCCATTTTTCATAGCAGTTTGCTCTAAAAGAGTCAGTTCTGCCTTCTGCAGGGTCTTACCCATTTGCTGTAAACTTTTTCCTAACAGATCTTGTTTTTGTTTGTTTTATTTTTGAGACAGGGTCTTACTATGTATCTGCCCAGATTAGCCTTGAACTTGAGCCATCACACCTGATTTTAGATCATGTCTTCATTCTACCTACCCAAAACCTCACATAGCAGGCCCTCAGGAAAACTTCTCTCTTTCACCTCAATCATTATCATTGTTCTTTGGGGCATTGATATAATCAGTAAAGTAGAAAGTGAAAAAATACAGGAATCTTTGTTCCCAAAAGAGAAAAAAAATGCCAACAAAGACATAAAAAATATGAAGTGTTTTCTCTTTCTCTTTCTCAACTTATGGAATTTGAAATTTGTTATTTAATGCTATTCTGAGAAATAAGATTTAAACAAGCATGTATTTTACCATTTATACTTATATTGTCCAAAGCTTGTTTTAATTTTTATTTTTTGATGGTCCTCAGGGCTTCATATTCACTTAGTTTGTATTTTACCCCTTGAGCCATATCTTCAGCTTGGCTTTTTGTTGGTTGGTTATTTTGGAAATGGAGTCTCATGTACTTTTCTGCCCTGATAGCTTTGAACTACCATCCTTCAGTTCTCTGCTTTCTGAATAGCTAGGGTTATAGGCCTGAACCACTGGCACCAGACTTAATTTTTAATGTTTAAATTTGAAAGTTAATTGACAAAGTAACATATGATTTTATTGTTTCGAAGCAGAAGCCCATTGAAAGACAGTTAGATTTGGCTAATTAACAAATACATGACTTCACATAGTTGTTATTTTTGTGGCAAGAGCTCATACAGCCACTCTCTTCACATTTTTTAAGAATATAATTAGCCAAGGTCAGTGAGGGGGCAGAAGGACTGGGGTGGGGAGGAGTATGGCCAGAGCCTTTATATTGTGGTTTTCATGAGAAGGAATGTGAGAGGTAGGGCTAGCAGCTGAGTTTAGCTACAATCATGTAGTTTATTAATTGTGATGGGCTCTGGGCTATGAAAATAGTCTTTGGTTGTCCAGTACCTGGCCTTTGAGTGGTTAGGACAGAGGAGTGTGGCCTCCAAAAAGATGCTCCGGACTGGCTTGTTTGTGTAGCAAAAGCATACTGAGAGGCATGTTGTTTGTGGACTTTAGAAATTAGCTAATCATGGTAGGCCAGCTCCTCCCTGGCCGAAGAGACCCCAAGATGTTAATGCATCATATAATACAGGAAATAAAACAGTACAACTAATAGAAATGTGTAACAAAAGTTCAAAAGTAAAATTAGTTACAATTCCAAGATGGCAACAACAGATCATTAAACCTAGTACACTTCTCAACTGTACAGATGGCATGCCTATGAAGTTGGTACCATCTCTTCAAAATCATCATCATCATCATCATCATCATCATCATCATCATCATCATCATCATCATCATCATTTTATTGGTCATGGGGCTTGAACTCAGGACCCGGGTTCTTTCCCTGAGCTCTTTTCCACAAAGCTATCTCTCTACCACTGTGTTGTCACTGAGCTCTTTTGCTCAAGGCTAGCTCTCTTCCACTTTCAGTTTTCTGTTGGTTAATTGGAGATAAGAATCTCATGGACTTTCCTGCCCAAGCTGGCTTTGAATCATGATCCTCAGATCACAGCTTCCTGAATAGATAGGATTACAGGTGTGAGCCACTAGCACCTGGCTTATTCTTATTTTTTGAGACAGGATTTTACTATGTACCCCAGGTGGTGCCTCAGATTTGTAGGCCTCCTGCCTTGGGATGTTGACATTACAAAGGTGTACTGCCATGCCCAGACTCGTTAATTCGTTCTAGATTTTTTTCTTTTTCTCTTTACTTTCTTCTTTCCTTCTTTTTTTCCTTTTCTTCCTTCCTTTCTTCCTTCCTTCCTTCCTTCCTTCCTTCCTTTCTCTTTCTTTCTTTCTTTCCTTCCTTCCTTCCTTTTTTTCTTCCTTCCTTTTTTTCTTCCTTCCTTTCTTCCTTTCTTCCTTTCTTTCTTTCTTTCTTTCTTTCTTTCTTTCTTTCTTTCTTTCTTTCTTTCTTTCTTTCCTTCCTTCCTTCCTTCCTTCCTTTCCTTCCTTCCTTCCCTTCCTTCCTTCCTTCCTTCCTTCCTTCCTTCCTTCCTTCCTTCCTTCCTTCCTTTCTTTCTTTCTTTCTTTCTTTCTTTCTTTCTTTCTTTCTTTCTTTCTTTCTTTCTTTCTTTCTTTCTTTTGTGCCAGCTTTGGGGCTTGAACTCAGGGCCTGGGCACTGCTATACCTGAATTCTTGTGCTCAAGGCTAGCACTATACCACGTGAGCCACAGTTCTACTTTTGTTATTTGCTGATTAATTGGAGATAAGAGTCTCACAGACTTTCCTGGCCCAGCTGACTTTGAACTTAATCCTCAGATCTCAGCTTCCTGAGTAGCTAGGATTACAGGTGTAAACCACCAGTGATCAGAGATTGATTCTTCTCAAGAAATAGTTGACGGATGTCACTACGTCCTATCCTCTAAATAACAGGGATCTTACAGGAGAGGAGTGGAGGAGACCAAAGATCAGACCTACACATGGAGGCTGAATCAGAAGAGGACCGAAAAAGACCCAAGTACACATATGTCCAGAAGAGGCACAGCTGATGGGCAGAGCTGAGCATTAAGGGAGTGGTGATAGGAGGAAATGTGCTTCAGTCCCATTAGCATTCACCATGAGACACATGGAAGGATTAATTTTTTGAGGCAATGGAGAACCTCTGCAAAAAAACAAAGAAAGAAAAGAAGGAAGGAAGGAAGGAAGGAAGGAAGGAAGGAAGGAAGAAAGAAAGAAAGAAAGAAAGAAAGAAAGAAAGAAAGAAAGAAAGAAAGAAAGAAAGAAAGGAAGGAAGGAAGGAAGGAAGGAAAACTGAAATCCTTAGCCTGGTTCAAGTTCTCCTGATGACCTGTGGTTTCTTTTAAATTTATTAATTTATTAAATTAAAATTATTAATTATAATTATTAACTAAAATTAATCGATTGATTAAAATAGAATTAATAATCTCTAAAATACATGGATTGCAGTACAGGTGCAAATCCAGACAGGAAACCAGGCCTAGACTCATATGTAGCCAACCAGAGGGCAGAGCCCCAGCAGTATCACATTTGCCTAACAAGCAGGAGATCCTGAGTTTAAACCCCAGAACAACCAATGAAGAAAAGGAAGAAGAGAAAGAGGAGGAGGAGGAGGAGGAGGAGGAGGAGGAGGAGGAGGAGGAGGAGGAGGGGGAGGAGGAGGAGGAGGAGGAGGAGGAGGGAAGAAATAATTTTCAGTGTAAAAGTAAACATTTCTGGGTACTGGTGTTTCATGCTTATAATCCTAGCAATTCAAAAGGTCTCGACCTGGAAAAATCTCGTCTTGAAGCCAGCCTAGGCAGAAAAGCCTGTGAGACTCCATCTCCAATTAACCAGCAAAATGCCAAACGAGAAGTATGGTGCCAGCCCTGAGAGAAAAAAAAAGCCAAGCCAGAGCATGCGGCCCTGAGTTCAATCCCTAGTATCAGCACCTGACATTGTTTTAGGCATTATTCTGTTTAAACTCGACTAATATCAAGAGGAGTTTGATTGTTAATAAGTGAAAGGCTTTGAAGAAGCCTTTTTACCACTGAACACAATTGCTACGTTACTTTGAACAGAAACTAGCAATTTTGTGGAGACCATCTCTGCCTTTAATCAGAACAACAGAATCTGAGAGCTTCCTTCAGAGTCTGTTCTAGTCTATGCTTCCATCTTTTTTTTCTTTTTCATGATGAAGAACCAGAGCTCTGAGTCATGAATTGGCTTTATCTGTCATACATCCGTTTTGGACCAGTGCTCAGTACTTGGCTTAGAATAGAGGTCTCATGTGCTCCTTACCCAGGATGCTTTCTATTCTCTCCCTCCTGCCAGTCTATTACCTTCTGGCTCAGAAAACATACTCACAAGGACTTTACAGGATGATGTGGTTGGATATTTTTCCTTTCCTTTTCTTTCTTTTTTTAAAAAAAGAAACTAAGCACATAAAAAGTCCCTTTTAAAAGATCAGAAGGAAACACATCACCTAAAACCTGACGTAAATGATTTTTAGAATGATTCATTCTCTGAGAAGAGCTCACCCTGTCTCTGATACCGTCATTGATCTGATTAAGCAGGACCTGACAGTGGTCAAAGAGGAGACGTACTGCACTACAAAGTCCATGCGGTTTTGGTTGTGAATTCTCAATTTCTCTGGACTTCATTTCCCTCACTATGATGATAATAATTTCCCCTGTTTTATTGGATGAAGCTGAAGTGAAATAGCAGATACGTATGTACCTGCTTTAACATCTGGCCTATATTTGACCCAGAATAAATGTCACTTGTTTTATCTTAGAATTGCCTGTTCCTTTCATTGCATTCTCTTGATATGTTTTTATTATCCTTCATATTTGTGTTCGATGTGAAAGACAGAGATGAATCACTGGCATAGTATCTGCCGTCTTTGAGAACCGTTATAGTGGGGAAGATGGACATTAAATAAGCAATGAAAGCTAAGTGTTATGAACAATTAGGTAAGGGTAGGGTGTTAAGAGAGAGGCAGACTGGTTTAGGAGATTAAGAAAGGCAGTGGTGTTTAGAGCATAGCCAGGTGACAAGTTCATTGCTGCATTATTCACAATAGCCAAGTTATAGAACCAGTCCCTTTGCCCTACAACCAAAGAATTGATCAAGAAAATGGAGTGTATGCATATACACACAATAGAATTTTATCCACTCATCAGAAAAAAATAATATTTTGTCATTTTCAGGGAAAAAGATGGCCCTGGAATGTGTTGAATAAAATTAAGTCAGCCTCAGAAAGACAAAAGGGCACATGTTTTTGTTCATATGTGAAAGTTTGATTTAAAATATAAACTTATATGAAAATACTTACAAAGGCATATATATATAGATATATATATAGATATTCACTATCAAACTGACTGAAGTATGTTTATATACAGAGGCGGATTCCCATGATTCCCTTTGAACATTTAACAGACAGTTTCATCCAATGAAAACTAGGTAGGTCGTGGTAGAGCACTCACCTTGAGCTGAAGAGCTCAGAGACAGTGCCCAAGCCCAGAGTTCAAGTCCCATGACTGACAAAAATCAAACATACAAAACAAACACAAAGAAAATCAAGAAGCTGAAACATATTTGTCTGGGATGGGGGGTGGGAGGGTAGAGATTAAAATTGAGATGACTAGAAAGAGGAATGAGGGATAGACACAAGACTCCAAAGCACATACATAAGAAAGGAAGTAGGAAACATCAGACACACGGGGGGGGGGGGGGGTGGAGATGGGGAAATAATGATACTGATCAGGATGCATTGTACACATTAGTTGACATGTTGAATAGCAACCCTTTCCTATAACAATGAAAGCAAAAAAGTAAGGAGTCAAAAAGATGACTTATGCCGGTGAGATGGAGGAGAGACATCACAATTACTCCACATTATTCCAAATGCAGTGAGCCAGAGTGCAAATACTGAAGGGAAAGAGAGTTCTCTCTCCAGTGAGAAGAGTGGGGTAATGCATCAGGGGCTCGTAAACCCTGGTACTTGCTTTGGAAGTTAATTTTAAAGGCAATGGAGATGTTTGGAGAGGTTGTGTTTTGGTGATACGGTTTTTGCCATATTGTTTTAGGAAGTGTGACCCCTTTGTCCTTGGAATTCGGGCAATGTTCTCACAGAAGGTGGGCAGGAAATTGGCTACTGTGCTCCACCACTAGAGGGAGCCAGTAGTCTGCGATGGTCATACAATTTGCTGTTGGCAACTTGTCTGATGACAACATGGTGGCTCTGGCAGTTGGCACAACAGTTTGGTCATTTTCCAAGGACCAGGCCGCTATGGCAGTTGGTGGTTGGTAAATTCAGTCTTTGCTCTCTCTGCCCAACCATATGCCCAGACCCGACTGGCAGTTGTAGGCCTGAGTCTTCAGCCAGCAAGGAACAAAGACTTAGTCTGAAAAGGCCTTTCCTAGTCACCATCGCAATCAGTTGAGCATTGATGCTCAAAATAGCCCTGTTACAGGGAAACGTTTGTGTTCCTCCAAATGTGAAGGAAGGTTCACGGTTTTTAAAATTCATGAATTGAGCAGAATGGAACGTTCCTTCTCTCAGTACAAGGGAGGAACAGAGAGGCTGTGTCTTCATGATACCCAAGTGACGTGTCATCTCTGGCTGGAAAAATCTAGTCAAAGCAATGATTTGGCTTAGTGTGGAGTTCTTTCCCTTCCATCTCAACAAAAGGTTGTCGTTTCTCTCATTTTTTTAAAAAAAATTCATTTTATTGGATTACTGACAGTACTCAGACTTAGGCAATCAGCTCAAGAAGTGCAGTCTAGCTCTTTTCTAAAGTATTTAAAGACAATCATTTGGGCTGGGTATTACAATCAATGCAAGACCCAATGGAAAGACTCAGATACCTTCATGATTTGATTTTTTGTTGTTGTTGATGTTTAAATATAGCCATGAGAATAGGAGAAATGCTTGGCCAACTATGGTGTTTTTCCATGCCCAAACTCACTCTGCTCCGTTTGCTCTTCCTCACCTCTTGCCTTCTCTCTTGCTAAAAGCAATCCTGAGTTTCCCACCAAAACATTTCCAATGATTTCTCCTCTCCTGTCAACTCTACTTTTACATGATTCAGGTGAAACTTTGTAATCGAAGTTTGAAACTGAGAAATTTGGTTAAGTTGATTTTAATAGACTGTAATGTGTGAATATAAAACACCCACCACACTCCAGCTCTTTGACCCTTTGGGGGTGGGAATCAGAGTGTTGCATTTGAAAAGAAAATTCTGAGTGCTGAAATGAATAGTTGGTGCTGACATTTTAGTTACTCCAAAAAAAAAAAAAAGAAGGAAATATAAAATGATTTCCCTCCTGTATAGTGGAAAATAATGCCATAGCAGCCTTGGAACAGGGTTAGTAAAGCAGGGCTTTTCGGCACTGCAAATGGATAATCAATCTATTTTTAGTTGTTTTTGAGATCTCAAGTTTTGCCCATCTATGTGAACAAATGAGGGTAATAAAATGCAACACAAGGTTTTGGGGATGTTTGATTGAACCTCATTTGCACATGATCTTTCTCAATGCTTAATGCTTAAACCATCTTCATTTCAACTGTCTTTTCCCCTACACTCTCTCTCTCTCTCTCTCTCTCTCTCTCTCTCTCTCTCTCTCTCTCTCTCTCTCTCTCTCTCTCTCTCTCTGTCACACACACACACACACACACACACACACACACACACACACACACACACACCACATTCTACAGCATGTCTGTGGAGTCCAGAGCTGATGTCTGTTTATGGCAGTTGAAATTCCATCACCAGGCAAACTGCTCTAACCAGGACATTTTGCTTGTAGAAAGACACTGTCTTGAAAAAGAGTGCAGATTTTTTTTCCAAAAGTTATAAATATCCCATTTCTTTTCACTCCAAAATAGAAAAAAATCACTTTACATTTTTCTTATTTTAAAAGCAATACATGCTGACAACCTAAAGATATGCAATATAAACGAAGTGTAATAGAAGAAACAGAGAAGAAAATGAAATGATGAGCACGCTCCTATATTTAGAAAATAATCACTGTTAAAATATTGACATTTGCAAGCATCATACTTGAGGTAGTTTTCTCTGTATAAATACATCTTTCAACTATGAATGAATATTGTATTATGGTTATTATTTTGTAATCTGATTCTATTCACTTATTACATATCATCAGTGTCAGAGATTATTTTTTAATTGATGATATAAAGTTTCTATGACTGAAAATACAATAATTTACCTAAGCCATTTAACACTTTCACACTTCAAAATGGCCCTGTTTCATACCCTGAAATTTATCTTTGCCCAGGTACATCAAACTATATTTCTAGAGGAGGGATTTGCTAGTAAGAATTAAAAATACAGTGGTTCTATGCAGATTTTCAGAATTTGGTCAAAAGGCTGCAGAGAATCAGGGAGTGATTAGTCATTCTGTGTAGTCATTCTGTAGACTCAGGGGTCTTATGATCATATAAGAATGATCACGTGTTTCCACACTTCAGAAAAGAACCTTAATATTCCATGAGGCTTTCAGTCTAGTTTTAACCGACAAAGGCAGATTTTTAAAAAATAACACTTGGTATTTTTGCATCTGTGGGTTTTGTTTTTTTCCCCCACTCATGGGCTTGAACTCTGGGCCTGGCGCTGCCCCGCAGCTCTTCAGCTCAAAGCAAGCTCTCTACCACTTGAGCCACAGCACCACTTCTGGTTTTCTGGTGGTTTATTGGAGAGAAGAGTCTCATGGACTTTTCTGCCCAGGCTGGCTTTGAATCGTGATCCTCAGATCTCAGCCCTCTGAGTAGCTAGGATGACAGGCATGAGCCACTGGTGCCCAGCTGTGTTATGTTTTTACTAGTTAATTGATAGGGATTCTATGCTGCTTGCTCTTGAGTCAAGGTTACCAAGGGAAGTCTTCTATTACATTAGACTACAAGTCCTACTGCTTCATCTTAACCTAGAATAATACTGTAGGACTCATGCTCGAATAATTGCCACATGTTACAACCTTGTTTGTTAACCTCTTCAGCCACCCATTACTAAGCTGGTACTAAGTAGTCATCAGTCAGTGATGGCTGGATATTGGTAAACATGCATTTTCTGAGCAGAAAAATTAAATGAAATTTGTATGGGTGGGAAAAGGTATGAGTGGGAAATCTAGCATCCCTTGAAATTTTGCTGTATCCTTACTAATGCACATATTTATTGAGGTTGTGCTAAAGGTAGGTCTCCCTACCTTAATCCCAGCTCTGGATTACATAGGGCCAAGGAAGCTGACTTCTCATTGGTAACTGCTCACATACTGGGAAACATCTCTCAGACAGGGCTATTACTCCTGTGATGCCCAGAATTTTTACTCCAAGATTTGTGTTTAATGTATGAATAGATGTATTTGAGGACGATTCATTGCTTTATTTCTCAAAGTAAATTAATTGTGATTGTGCTCTACCGTTTCTCAATGTCATGGTGTTAAAACAGCATAACAGTGTGGGGTTGTTAATGATTATTGGTTATTGATCACTTCTGTTCTTCATCGTTTCCTAGATAGTTAAGGCTCTTTCTTGGAATTAATGGAGCAGACCTGCCTGTAATTTACAGGAATAATAATGGAAGAGTGTCCATCTCTCTCCTCATTTCTCTTCTCCTTCTCTCTTTTCCTTCTGCCTTCATGTTCTTTTCTGCAAGATAAATACAGTCCTACTTCTGTGGTCATGGACTAACCATCCACCAATACAACCAGACGCAGGTCTAAAATATTTGGGGGGATGGGAAATATATCTATACCGACTATTTGCAGACACTTTCCTAATCATTATTCCTTGAATAATATAGTACAACAGCTGTTTACATAGCATTTACATTATTCTGGGTGTTATCATTCAAATTGTTAGAAAAATATATGCATAGGTAATCTATAAATGTTCTGCTGCTTTATGTAAGGAGTTGACATTCATGGATATTCAGTATTCATAGGAATTCTGGAACCAATCTTCTGACAGATACTAAGGGACTATTGTATTTCCCCTTGGCTACTTTCTTTACCTCTCTTCTTCCTCTAACTTCTGAAATTCTCCTTGTTCCTCCTTGAAATTGAGCACATTTTATGCTTCCCCATCGTTTCCAGCTGGCTTTTCTGGCCAGCTCTCTAGGTCTTGAGGAGTTTATTGTTGTTTATTCAATGAAGTGATGGACAAAGAGCTGAGTCTCCAGTCCCTTTGTGCCTCCATGGTGCTCCTCATCGTTGAAGGAGCGTTTCCCAGAGGCCTCTAAATGATTCTCATCACAAGAATAACATCCAGGCCTTGCTTCAGTGAGGTAAGGCCCTTTTCCCATTGGATTCCTTGGAAACCAACACATGACCATGAGCAACTTTGAGGGAAATCTATCATAAAATGTCTCTTTTTGGAGTGGCTTGAAAAATAAGCTGGTTGCTGTAAGATTTTAATGAAACTGGCTCCCTGCCAAGATGGAAAAAAAAAAATTAGTGTGGTCATCAACTCCAAAGGGAGCTTCAGCTGAGAGGGCTCATTTTCAGATGAAAATTGTCTTCCTGTTTTCTTACTACATCAATGATACAGCAATTTCTTTGATACTTTCCAGTTGTGCCCAAGCCAGTCAGCAGAAAGATGAGAGTTTCCTTTCTTCCCTAGCTGAACGAATGTTCTTTCAAAAGAAAGAATGAAAAAAAAAAAATTAGGTCATACCAGTTGCTTTTCTAGTTATGTGTGGCTATTGGGGTAAGGATGGGCAACCTTTGGTAGTCAATATGGTTTAAGTTCACTAACCATTTCTCTCTCGCTTGCTTCTGCTTTATGAAGCTAGAAAGAGGATTTCAGTTGATGGCTGGAATTTTTTTCTCATTAAACTGCTAGCACATTTTATTTCTTTTGGAAAAGGAAACGAGAGATAACATTCCAGACTTGCAAAAAGAAAACAAAACAAAACAAAACAAAATAATCTTCAAAAATTACCAGATCTTTTCCCCTTTCCAATTGGAGAAGGAAATTCAAATTAGGCTGTAGATTTTTTTTTTAATTTTTACTGACATGTGATCAAATTTAAGGCTTTCAGATGAAATAAAATCATCATGTGGCAACAAGGTTAGGAAATGTGGTTAGGAGTTTTCACTCACTCTTGATGACAACTCTTCCCATTTGGTTTGCAAGGTCAGAGCAAGGTCAAATCAGAACTGCTTATACAGTGGTTAGGGAGGAATGTGGGGATGTGGAAGCTTAGGGCTTTTGTTTAGGATGTATCTCAGGATTGATCTTATTCACAGCCTTGTAGACCGAAATCTCCTGCTGTGTAAACATGAATCTCCTCATGGACCCTACAAGGAAGAGTAAGGGGTTGAGTGTCACATCAGTCTTTTTTTCTAGAATTCTTGTGGGAAGTAAGTTAGGTTTCACAGGAAATCTATTTTTCTAGAACTCTTGTGGGAAGTCAGGTTTCACAGGAAAGGGAATTACTCTGATAAGGGAGGAAGGGAACAAGATCGATAAGATGAGTTACAAGAAAGCCATCAATGGCTCTGTAAGAGACTCTGAAACTGGATGACCCTTCAGAGGAATCCTTGAGTTCAAAGGGCCAGGCCTTGCTATTTCCCAATGCACCCTGCTCATTGGTTAAGGGCTGTCTGTAGGCATTGCTCATTCGTTGATGGCTGTCTGTAGGCATTGCTCATTGGTTGATGGCTGCCTGTGGGCAGGCATGGCACCGCCCCTTTCATTGAAGGCACTTCTTGGAAAGAGATAGCTGGGTGCTATGATGAGCATCGCTCTCAGGACGGACCGAGTGCATGGTTCCTGCAGCAGGGACTAAAGCTGTGACACAGCATCCATTCCGAACTACATTTGCCCTGACATCACACAGCGAGGCCCCAATGAGAAAGAAACGATTATGAGTAGGGAAAGCTCAGGAGAGAGCCAGGGAAGGGGAGATGTTGTTCAAAAACAAATGTACCCTTTATCTGACTTATATGACTGTAACGCCTCTTGGACATTACCTTTACAATAAAAAATGCATTTACAAAAAGACTAGAGAAAGGGTATCAGGACAGCATGAGATCAAGGCAGTCAGAGCTCGGCTGTTTGAGGCTCCTGTATTTGTTTCTTCTTGTCTTAGCCCTCATCCCCTCATACATTGCAGCCAGCCAGCTCCTCTGCCTCTGTAGTCCCCTTCCTAGTAGATACTCCTGACTTCACAAACTCCTTGTACAGAACCCTTCCAAGCATTCATGCTTCAGCACAGGGTGTATGTCAGGAAAAGGCACCCAATGGTTAAGACTGTGGGCTTTGAAATCAGATAGGCATCAATTCAAATCCCTACTCTGTTACTTAATATCTTTGTGGCCAAGTCTAAAGGACTGAGCATCTCTCAGCTTCCAATTTTCGTTTACAAAATAGAGTCAGTCATATCAATGCTGTGATTACAAAAAATAAATTATATAGTAACTACAACGGGCTGGATGCCTGCTAGTGGTTATTATTTACAGGACAGCAACTTAATAGTACTTCCGTAGTACTATTTGTTCTAGTCACTAGCCACATCCACCTGAGCTGGTGGGCTTGCTGGACAATACAGGAGAGAGAGCACTCTCTCTCTCTCTCTCTCTCTCTCTCTCTCTCTCTCTCTCTCTCTCTCTCTCTCTCTCTCTCTCTCTCTCACACACACACACACACACACCCAACTAAACGTAGTCACCTGCTCTTTTGTGGTGGCTCCTCTTCACATGTGGAAAGCATGTGGAGACCGAGACTGATCAAATGTTAAATGGTCTAGAAGCCAGAAGTCAGTTAATCAAGTAGGTGACACACTCATTGTTTTTCCAGCAGGTGCTCCTCAGGAACAAACAGCAAGTTTTACAGAGATCAAGCCTCCCTCCTGGAACAAAGACAGCCAGGTGACTTCATCAAGAAATGGATAATACCCTAGGTGAGTTTTGATTAGATAACTAGAGCGTTTTTTAAATACAAATGTTGTTATGTCAGTAAGAGGCTTAAAGTACAATATAGCTGGGCACTTGTGGCTCATGCCTATAATCTTAGCTACTCAGGAAGCTGAGATCTGAGGACTGAAGTTCAAAGTCAGCCTGGGCACAAAAGTCCCTATGAGCCTCTTATCTCCAATGAACCACCCAAACACCTGGAAGTGGTGTTGTGGCTCAAAGTGGCAGAGCGCTAGCCTTGAGCAAAAGAGCTTGGGGACAGTGCCCAGGCCCTGAGCTCAAGCCCCACAATCGGGAAAAAATTATATGCATATATAAGTAACTACAATATTTTTTTTTGGTTTGTTTGTTTCTGGGTCCAGTTGTGGGGCCTGAACTCTTGGCCTGGGCGCTGTCCCTCAGCTCTTCAGCTCAAGGCTAGCACTCTACCACTTGAGCCACAGCACCACTTCCAGCTTTTTTTTTTCTTTTTGCTTATGTGGTGCTGAGGAATTGAACCCAGGGCTTCATGCATGCAAGGCAAGCACTCTACCACTGAGCCACCTTTCCAGCCCCGGTTTGTTTGTTTTTGGTACCTGTTGTGGGGCTTGAATTTAGGGCCTGGACTCTGTCCCTGGGCTTTTGTGCTCAAGACTCTTACCACTTGAGTCACAGCTTCATTTCTGACTCTTTTTTTGGTAGTTAATTAGAAATAAGAGTCTCAATGATTTTCCTACTGCCCAAGATGGCTTTGAACTGTAACCCTTAGATCTCAGCCTCCTGAGTAGCTAGGTTTACAGATGTGAGCCACCAGCACCCAGCTTAAAATATAATTTTAAATATATGCATACATATAAATTAATACATAATTACATTTTCTGTGCTATATATTTATCTTAGCATGAAACAAAAGAAGAATCCATATATGGGTGCTTGATATTACTTAATATCAAGATTAATTACTTTGTAAGGTAAATATTGACTAGTGTGGAGGCCAGGTCAATGTGTACTTTGCAGTTCAATAATTCTTGATGTTAACTTCAGCAGAAATCAATGTCTGCTTATTGTATTCCCAAGACTCCAGGCGGGCAATTCTATTGTTTTAACATATATTTTAGTTCTAAAAATTAAATTACAATCCAAGTCTTAGATCTCATGAGTCCTGTGTTTCCTCAAGTTCTTTCTACAAAATATTAAATAAACATTTGTTGGTCTTTGCCCCTGACATCAGTCAGAAGCTATTATTTCTCCGTAGGTGGGAGGCTATCATTATAAAAGGTGGTAAAAGGTGACCAGTATCTACTCAAAGGAATTATCCAGAATGATTTTAAGCTTCATTGTGTTACAGTAGAATAACAATCAGGAGTCTGTCTGACAATTTTTTAATTTTTTTTTTTTGCCATGGGGTAAGATAAGCAATTCCTTCTGACTGCCTATAGCTAGCAGTTCCCAGAAAAGTTGGGGTGAGTTCTTAGGTCACAGCAGAGAAGGAAAGGAAAAGGTTGTGTATACCTTCTGTCAGCTCCAGCCATTTGAGCAACAGAGTGAGGAAGGGGTTGGGAGGGGGGAGGGATGTGGATACATCTCTGTATGTATGTGCCCGACTGCAGTCATTCCTGGACATCACCAGGTAGACATCACATAACTGCATTAGCCATCTTCCAATGGTGGAGAATCTTCATTGTTTGCAAGTTGTCAAATAATTGGACAGTTGAACGTCTGTATCATACTTTGGAGGCATAGTGACCTAGATTCAAAGGGAATAGAACAACACTGTAGCCCCCAGCCTTTATATTCACACTCTGCACCATGCCCAGTATCCCTGCAGTATAGATTCTTGAATCAAAGGTTATCCTTAATGTAAATGTGCATATTTAATCTTGTAAAGGGTGAATGATGGTAATTAACTTGAGTTAATGAATGATTATCTGAGGGGTCCTCTATAGAAACAAAAAATAGAAGAAATATATATTTCACATATATATATAGTACACACACACACACACACACACACACACACACACACACACACACACCAAGGAAAGTCTATTATGTAGATCTAGTTTGAGTCCAGAAGCTTGAGAACCAAAAAGGCTGACAGTATGAAGTATAGTTTGAGTCTATGTCCTAGTCAAAGATGACAGGACCATTTTCCCAGTCTAAAGAGGCAAAAAAAAGGGAGGATTTTCTTTATTCAGCTTTCTGTTCCATGAAGGCTTCCAATGGGCTGGCTAAGGCTCACCCACCCTGAGACAGGCAATCATCTTTACTCACTTTCCTGATTCAGATGTTTGTTTCACTCAGAAACACTCTCCCAGCTCCAACCACAATCATGTGGGCACCTTGTGGCTCAGTCAAGTTGACATCAAAAGTTCTGAGTTGTTCCTCAAAGACTTTAAATGTGAACAATTTTTTTTCAAAAAAAAATGCAACTTGGGGCCTAAGTAGGATTTTTATTTCTGTTCTGTCCTGTTGGCTTAGGCAAACTTACTAATAGTTTGTAGAATATTCAGTGAGTTCTATTAGATTTTATTTTTAGGTCCTTTGTCTTTAGATATCATAAGCTTTAATGCCAGTAAATATATTCCACCTTTTGAAATATTCATTAATATATTACAGTAGTGCCAATCCCAGCTGCTGCTATAATTCCATCCTTTGAAAGTCTGATTTAACCTTCCTTTACATGTGTAATCTCACAAATATTGGTGGGCATTTTACATCCAAAGAGCTTTGGAATCAAAGATTTCTCTACTGATGTTTCTCAGCCTTTAGTTCATCAGCAAATTCCAAAGTCATCCTGGATGACTCTCATTGCTCTAATAGTCATCCAAATGCATTTGTAAATGAAACAAGTGGCCTTTGATCACATGCTCTTTGCCAAGTCTCTGCTAGACCCTGTCGAACCTGCTGTGTTCCCTTTGTACTTTCAAAGCAGTAGCTGCGCTGGAGACAGCCTGACCTTACCGTGAGAAACAGCATTTTATCATGAAACTTGGCAAAGCCCTCAATTTCCTCCCATCTCATATCTGTCAGTCATTCCCATTGTCCAGGAAACGTTTTCTCTGCTCTCCATGTGAGAGTCGTTATCTCTGGTGGCAGATACAACTTCTCTGGGGCCAGAGCATCCTTATGGCACACCTCAATCATGTTGCATGCCTGGATCCCTGTGGAAAACCAATTGTGTTCTTTGAAGTGTGGCTGGAAAGTTAGTGATGGAATACAAAGACCCTGGGTTCCCAGCACATACCATGAAGCTACCGTCTACTCCCCCTAAATTGTGTAACAATAGCTCTGAACCTATTGCTGAACTCAGTGGGCATAAAATAGAGGCTGAAATGAAAGAAAGAGGTCCTGTTAACCAACTCATATTGTTGAGCTGATCGGAACTTTAGGCTTTGTGTAATCATAGTCATTCATTCTCAAGAAAGCTAACTTCCAAAGAAGTGCCCTGGATGGATGAAACCAGGAGCAGCTGGCTCATTAGTGTCAGAGCTGAGGCTTGAAAGCCAGTGTTTTATTAGTTAGTGAATTCTGCACAAATGTAACTTCCATACTATAAACTGTACAGGACTTAAGTTTTTTTACTTGATGCCTTTTAATGCATGCACAGGTTTCATGCACACACATGTATTACCTGAAGTATATTATATGCTGGGAAGAATTCCATTGGTGTGACTCCTATGAACAACTCATTTACAGCTTAACAAAAGGAATAGCAGGAAGCTGGAAGTTGGCATGTTGGAGGGAGGGGGAGGGAGGTCAAAGGGAGAAGAGTAGACAGGGGAAACGAGGACGGATGGGAGAACGCAGTTATAAAGTTCAATGTACATATGTGAAAATGGAACTAGGAGAATGGAGGGGATGAGTGGGGTTGGGGGAGATAAGGGGAATGAGGAAATGGATGATAACCATCGAGATGCCTTGGACTCATAAACTGACATGTTGAATTGTAATCCCATTGTACAACTAAAGATAATAAAAGCACAACACTAAAGAAAACATGCACGTGTCTCTGTAATTATAACCAACAAACACGAATCAAGATAAAGCAGGAGTTGGTTACATGCTCCCTTCTCATAGGAAAAGCAGCTCTTCGTTCCCTGGACTAGTGCTTCATCATTATTAATCTTTCACTAATGTATGCATCTACCATTTTTGTGGGGAGCACATGGGTGGAAATGAGGTATAGCCGTTCTCCTTCTGATTCTTGATCAGTTCACTTTAGGACACTGGGCAACTAGCTTCCATGAGTTAATACCTCTAGGTATTACAGGATGTGGAATGAAGAGCCACTTGTAAAGGTGATAAGGCTTGCTTTTCATTCCTTGGACCCCTCTATACCAAGATCTTTCTAACAGTTCCTGGACTTGAAAGTATTGTTAGGACGGTGTAGTTCCTCTTCTCAGTCCATGTCAGATTATGAGCTTGCTTAAGTACCATCACAACGAAGTAGACTATTTTATTTTTATTTTGTCAGTTGTGAGGCTTGAACTCATAGCCTGGGCACTGTCCCTGAGCTCTTCCGCTCAAGGCTAGTCCTCTATCCCTTTGAACCACAGGAGCACTTCCAATTTTTAAGTGGTTAATTGGACACAAGAGTCTCAATGACACTTTTCTGCCCAGGCTGGCTTTGAACCACGATCCTCAGATCTCAGACTCTTGAGTAGCTAGCATAAAAGGCATGAGCTACCAGAGCTCAGCTCTGAGTAGTCTATTTTCAGTAAAGGTATTGTTAACACATCCTCAATGTTCTCTTGTCTTCAATAATCATAGTGACATTATAGTTCATTGTATACCAACAATGAATTGAGCATGTGCTCAACACTTTGTATACATTGCCTAAATAAGACTGCCCACATACAGGATACCTGAATGTATGTATTTATGAGACCCATCTTAGGCTCAAGGTCAAGTTCCTTACACTGGTTTGCACAGGTAAGTGTGCAAACTAGATCCATGTCTAGTCACTTTAATAAGCCTATCTTATTTGTGTATTTCTTTCAAGCATGGTGAAAAATAATAATAAAATGAAATGTGTAATAAAAAATTAAGACATGGAAAAGAATGTCAAAATTAAAACATTTAAATTCCTGCATGCATTTTGAAGCTCTCCATCAGTTCCACAATTTTGGTAGTTGTGTTTAAATCATTGAGTGTTTTGCCCTAAACTTCATGCTCAAATTTATAATTACCTTCCAAAGCCCAAAAGGCATATAGTGTGCTTAATTTAAATGAAAAAAAGAGAAATATTTTGCTTTTCAAAAAGGGTTTTCATGGAAATCGGACAATGTTCGGAGAAAACATGAGTCAGGCCTCAGTTCAATTCTGAAGCACACATCCTGAGCATTTGTGTCTCTACTTCAACAGCTGTCCCCTTGGAATCCACAAACACCAAGCCTTTGCTGTACAAAAGCCAAGACACTTTGCGACTCTTTCACTCAAGGGAAATTCTTGAAGATGACGGAGCTAATAGAAGCAAAGAAGTGACTCTTTGTTTGCTTGTTTTTGTTTTGCTGGTTGTGGAGCTTGAACTCAGTGCCTGGACACTGTCCCTGAGCTTTTTAGCTCAAGACTAGCACTCCACCATTTTGAGCCATGGCGCCCACTTCCAGTTTTGGGGGTGGTTAATTGGAGATACGTGTCTCACAGCCTTTCCTGTCCAGGCTGGCTTCGAACCATGATCCTCTGATCTCAGCCTCCTGAATAGCTAGGATTGCAGATGTTGAGCCACCGGTGCCCAGCACAGAGGTGACTCTTTGAAGGAAGGATTCGAAGTTGGATTTGAATCACCCCAGTGCTTCCAATGGGCTTGTTCACTTGTGCCCAGACCACAGAAAGTATTATCACCCCATTGCACATGACTACAATTGTGCTTACCTTTACAGGGGAGGGCAGCAATTAGTCTAGGCTTGATGGTCTATGGAAAGTAAGACTCTGGATTGGAATGTACAACTCCCGGTTAATTACAGCAGTAGAAAAGATCGTCACCATCCACTCAAGAAGGTGATGCCACCCAAGGATTTCATGTCTGCCTGCTAATGGCATGCTGAATCCTTCTCCCTGCAGCATGAAGACAGATGCCCTGATCTGAGAAGGAGAACTAAATCTTATTCACAAAGATAACGCTCAAGAAGCCTGCAGCTGAGGTCAGAGCACTGAATTAATTTCACATGCCTTTTGCTTGCCATTATCTAACTTGCAAGCTTAGATTGAGGTCTTGTTTTTAATAATAATCATCATCATTTTTAATAAGTCATTTAAAGAAAAGCCTTCTTGTCTATTAAGAATTTTATTGAACTGGTGCGGAGGAAACTGTGGGAAACAAAAGCAGTTCGACAACTCAGGGCCTGAATTAAGCACAGCACATGTAATTCAGAACATACTTCTCTGTGCAGGGGATCTGCAGGTCCCAGGAGAAGCAACTGAGAATTTTTTCCACTGTGTGGTTTAGGGGAGGGGGCTGGGTCTGCCTCCAGAGCTCTCTAGACTCTAGCTTATTCCAGATTAAAGCCTCTTTTTAAATATTATTATGACTTGGGTCCTGCAGAGAGGCATTAGTTGGTGAACAATCGAAGTATATAGTCTTTAGATCGCTTGACAACCCATCCATACACACGCTACCCTTGACCAATGCCCAGAAGCAGTTCTGGTAATGCCTTTGTCATTTCAGATCTGGGCTATGTCCATAGACAAACCAGCCCTTGAACGTTAGAAATCGTGGGACTCAATAGTCTTGATTAGTTTTATTCCTGGTAAATTCCCACTCCACTCTTATTCCCACACGACTATTTTGAACAATGCTGCCTGAGGTCAGAGGACTAAGACCTCACAAAAGCATCTCATATAGCTAATAATTCCCTCTGCAATGAAGATTTTTCCAGGGTTGCTGGGCTACCAAAATCTGTACCTGACCCATGGGTTTGCCAAGGCTGGTAGGACACCTAAAGTCTGGTCACCTTCATCTCAATTGTTTCAACCTTTAATGACACAGGCATGGCAGGACAGGGTATTTCTTGAAGTCTGAGAAAGCAGAAATGTTGGGTTTCATTGTGTTGTTCATTCATAGAGGGAATTCAAGACAAAGCTAAAGCTAGGTCTTGGGAGGTAGCTGCCATACTTACAGCTAAAATCACTTTACAAAGAGCTTACTGACTTCCTAATCAAATGAGAAAACCAACGAACCACCAAAGGCTGGACCCATGAAGGGAGAGAAGGCCATAGCTTCAGCTCTTCTATCTGCTAAATGTCTGGAAAGGACTTTCTGTATGCACCATGGGACTTTCTTTTTCTGTTTTAAAATCCACCAATTTACCAAACTAAAGCATCTAAAACCCATCATTTACCGAACTACGCATATTCATTTCCAGATTAAGCATGTTCATTTAGAATGAGTTTATTATTATGGATCTCTTCACCAAAATATGGCTTCCTGAACCAGTGACACCAAGGCACAGGGTCACTAAACTGCCTAATGCTACCGCTTGCCTTTTAGGTCTGCTTGATCCTGGTCCTCTTCCCTGCAACAAAATCCAGGCTCACAAAAGTCTGAGCCAACCACAAGAAGAAAACTCTTCTCAGAGGCAGCCTAATGAAAGAGTATAATTCAGTGACCATTTATTTACAAGAGGCTTGGTTGTTTGGTTACCATTTGTCCTGTTGATCTTGGGGCTGGAGGAAGATCCTGAGTCTTATCCAGATGTCCCCCATGCCTCAGTCACCTGTGTCCCCATGCCCTGACAGCTAGAGGGACTCACAGTGAATTAGGAATTATTTTTAATTTGGAGGCAGATGAGCCATTCACCTTCTACAAAAGGCCTTGTATAATTCTATAAAAAAAATCAGCCAGCCACTCAAAAGAATACTACTGGGCCTGGCCTGAAATGTACAGATACTAGCAAAACTTAATGTAATGGCTAGAGGTTTTTATTTACAAAAGAAAGAGAGAAGCCAGGCACCAGTGGCTCACACCACCTGTAATCCTAGCTTCTCAGGAGGCTGAGATCTGAGGATCATAGTTCAAAGCCAGCCTGGGCAGAAAAGGTCCCATGAGACTCTCATCTCCAATTAACTGCTCAAAAAAGCCAGAAGCGGCTCTGTGGCGCAAGTGGTAGATCATTAGCCTTGAGCACAAGGAGGCTCAGGGTTAGTAGCCAGGCCCTAAGTTGAAGCCCCAGGGATGGCAGAGAGAGAGGGGAAAGAGAGGGGGGAGGAGAGAGAGAGAGAGGAGAGAGACAGAGAGAGAGACAGAGACAGAGAGACAGAGACAGAGACAGAGAGACAGAGAGAGATTGATTCCAGTCCAGTTTTACATTTGACTTCATAGATACTCAGAGGTTCATGATTGCATGTACCTCATGGAAAGGAATAGATGTTAGGAAATAATATGGCTTATTTTACAGTTATTAACTCTCCCGTTTAAAGCAAACTCTTTAGACCCCCAAACACAATTCAAAATAGAGGTATTGCTAGTTTAATTTTCTCCAGATGCAGAATTCCATGTTATTTAAAAAAAAAACCCAAACCAAAACTGTGCATTCATTTTCTCTGAAAATTATCTCTTTGTGCTCCAGATTTCTAGATTAAAGATAAATTTTTAGTTTTCTAAAGAGGTTCAGAAGCTAATTTAAAAATCTCTATAGGCTATCAAGAAGTAATAAAGATTTTGAGGTAGAATTTTGTGCTGGTTCAACAGACAAAAATGGTTTTCTTTTTTTCACAGCAAATTGTTTGAACATCATTTTATATCTGACATTAGGAAATCCAAGTTACATATTTTCTGGGTTTTTGTATCCATGAAAAGTTCACTAATTACAAGCAATTAAATGGAAAATTCCATTAGCATAAATTCCAAGCTATAAAGAATTGTCAGAGAAAGGTGTTTTTGTGTTTTTAAGTACATTTCTAATGCTTTATAATAAACTCATGCAGTGAACAGCATTTTATGAAATATGGGGAAAATTTCTCTTCACACTTAAAAATAGCTGCTTGTTTTGAATTTAATTTTTTTAACTTTTAGAAATAAAATGTATAGAACAGTATGAAGAATGATACCCTATACTCCCTGTCCTTATTTTTAATTTGAAAATAAAACATCACAGATTAAATTGAACTCCCTTTTGCTCCCATTGTATCTCCTTTCCCAGAGACAGGAAATTAGAGTGGGCTCTTAAAACATTCTTGAGTCAGGCACTAGTGGCTCACGTCTGTAATCCTAGCTACTCAGGAGGCTGAGATCTGAGGATCGTGGTTCATAGCCAGCCTGGGCAGATAAATCTGCGAGACTCTTATCTCCAATAAACCATCAGAAGACTGGAAGTGGTGCTGTGGCTCAAGTAGTAGAGCACTTGCTTAGAGCTGAAGAGCTGAGGGACAGTGTTCAGGCCCAGAGTTCAGGCCCAACAACTGACAAAAGAAAAATTCTTGAATATTATACATAGTGTTATGTACTAAAGGATATTACATCCTAGTGCATGTGCAAGCATGTATATGTGTGTGTGTGTTTTAAATGCACACAAAGAATAGTTTTCTTTGATAAATATGTCAAAAATTTTACATCTATTATCCTAGAAGCTCTTTTTTTTTTTTTTTTTTTTTGTCAGTCATGGATCCTGAAATCTAGGCCTGGGCTCTGTCCCTCAGCTCTTCAGCTCAAGGCGAGCACTCTACCACTTGAGCCACAGCGCCACTTCTGGCTTTTTCAGCCTATGTGATACTGAAGAATGGAACCCAGGGCCTCATGCATGCAAGGCAACACGCTACCACTGAGCCACCTTCCCAGCCCGAAGCTCCTTTTTATATTCAACATTGGTGTTTCCATGGATGTGTCTATTAGTGGACAAATATTTAGGTGTTTGCATTATTTGGGGTATCTGCCATATTTGAAATTTATCATTTTAATTTTAACTGTCATTTCATTGTGGTCAACTTTTCTTTTATATTCTCTTCTACTTACACATTTAATTTGTAGTCCTTAAGTAGATCATTTAAAAATTTTGTTATCCACTGCTCACATTACTTTAAAATATATGCTAAAGTATATATTCTTCCCCTAAATAAGCAAGGAATTTAGCACATTATTATTTTCACCAAACAACCTCTTTCAACCTCCCATATACTGTTGTCTAATGTTTTTATTCTGTTTTGTGTTTAAATGTAGAATATGGGTTATTATTGCTGATTAGCAGATGTTTCCAGTCCCCTCTCTTACCTTTTCGGCTCATTTTTTACATTTAATTTTTTTAAAAGTTCTTTTTTTTCCCCCTACCACTTGAGCCACAGCACCATTTCTGGTTTTCGGGTAGTTTATTGGAGATAATTGTCTCCTGCCCGAGCTGGCTTTGAACCTCGATCCTCAGATCTCAGCCTCCAGAGTAGCTAGGATTACAGGCATGAGCTACCAGATCGCAATTTAAAAAGTTTTTTATTAGCATATATTCAGTGTACAAAATAGTGAATTTCATTACGCCAGTTTCATATGTGTATATGATATATACTTTGATCATGTTTTTACTTTTATTTCTATTGAACATCTATTGATGTTCTATTGTGCACTGGTCAAATCCAGCTTCCCTCTATCATCCACTGGTCTAAGCCCTAATAATCACTATTCTTTTAGGTCTGCTTTTGTTAGCTTCCGGCATGAGAAAGAACACGGTACATAGCATTCAGTGTCTAGCCTGGTTTGTTTAATATAACATTTCATCCATTTTGCTGCAAGTGACAGGATTGTATTTGTCCTTACAAATGAATAATATTCCTTTGTGTATATTCATAAAATTTTCTTTAGCCATTGATCTGCTAAGGGACATGTAAGTTGATTCTATATCTTGGCTATTGTGAAGGGTTCTTGAATTCCATTTTTCATTCTGGCGTCTTGTTCTTTCCTGCTAAATTCTCTCTCCAAGAGTCCTTTTGGTAAGAGTCAATTAATTCTCTTGGACTTTGAATGTGTGTGTGTGTGTGTGTGTGTGTAATTTTCACTGTTAAGTGGTCTGGAGATAGAATTCTATTGTGCCAGTTTCCCTTCTGAATACTTTAAAGATAGAATCCCTCTTCTTCTGGCATCTGTGTCTTCCAAGGGGAAGTTTGCCATCAGACTTCATGTGTGACTTTTCATTTGGGCATATTTTGAATTCTCACTACTGTAATTATAGCTTTAGGGGAGGCTGAGTTCAGAGGTTTGTGACTTGAGGCTGGCTCCAAAAATTCAAAGCTCACAAGATCCCTTCCCAGCCAAAACCTGGGCTAAATGGCACACACTGGTCACCCTGGATATATGGGAAGTTGAGATTAGGAGGATTCTGGGTATGGTTAAGTGTGTCTGTAACCCTAGCTCTGGTAAGAGAATGAAAATAGGAAGATTGTGGTTCTGGGACACAAATGGTTAGAAAGTTAGACTCCATCTCAAAAATAGTTCAAAATAAAAAAGGCTGGAGGTGTGGCTCAGTGGTCGATCACTTATCTAGCTAAGTATTGGGCTGTGAATTCAAAACCCCTACTATCACCAAGATTAAAGAAAAAAAGAAAGTTTTTCTTTGCACATCCTGTCTTTTCTACCATGTGTCTGCATTTGGAACTGTTTTTATTGATAGTTTTCGTGACTTGGTGTGATGTTTATTTTTTCAATCCTAAGATTTCTTTGCTTTTGATCACTTCTTTTCCATGATTTCCAGTCTACTTTGAATTTACTATAAATGCTTTACTCTCCTGTGTCTAGCCATCTCGCAGTCTTCTACATAGTCTTAATTTCTTATTTCTCTGAGCTATTTGCTGATGTCATTTTAACTCTTTAATAATAATACAGCTTGTTTGTTTCAATGAGTATGTTTTTACTTTTGAATTTCTACTCAGCTCTTCCTCAAAGTTAAATGATTAACCTATGTATTACCTCACAGAGTTAACATTTTTGTGGGGAGCACATTTAAAATATATTTCATTCCAGGCTCATGCCTATAATCATAGCCACTCAGGAGGTTGAGATCTGAGGACTACAAGTCAAAGCCAGCCCAGGCAGTTAAGTCTATGAGACTGTTACCCCCAATTAGCCAGCAAAAAGCTGAAGCAGTGCTGTGTCTCAAGTGGTAGAATACTAACGTCAAACATTAAAACCTCAGGGACAGTAACGTCAAATATTAAAAACTCAGGGACAGTGCCCAGGCCCTAAGTTTAAGCCCCCCCACATGCTTAGTTTTTTTTTTAATATCACATTTTTATTAACCATATCCAATGAGTTGTACAAGAGGTTTCTTGTGCTGACTCCAATCGTCTCACTGAACTGGCTCTTTCTAACGTTAAATGCTTTCTAATAGACTATCTTGATTCTCATGCAGATGCTCAGGCTGATGGCAAATTTTTCTGTTACAAGCTACATTACAATTAAACATTGTGGCTATGCTTCAAGCATCGCTGCACAATCATCTGAGAATTTTTAGGATATGCGTCTAGAAGTTGAATTATTAATTAAAATAGTTGCAAGCACATTTTATTGTTTGCTTATTTCTTTTTCAATATCTTGTCATGCTTGGGCATACACAGTGGAGACTCTTGTGAACAGTGAACATAGAGGGGGAACATATACCAGAATCTGTGCCTGAACTTCACCTGTTGGTCAATTTATTGATGAGCCACTGTCAAAATGATTTTGTTTTTTGTTTTTTGTTTTTGTCGGTTGTGGGGCTTGAACTCTGGGCCTGAGCGCTGTCCCTGTGCTCTTCAGCTCAAGGCGAGCACTCTACCACTTGAGCCACAGTGTCACTTCCGGTTTTCGAGTGGTTTATTGGAGATAAGAGCACAAATAGCTGTGTTACAAGCATCTAGGTTGGCTCATGCTTGTAATCTAGCTACTCAAGAGACTAAGATCTGAGGATCATGATTCAAAGAAAGCCTGGGCAGCTTTGAAGTCCATGAGGCTTTTATCTTTAATTCAATACCAAAAAAAGCCAGAAGTGGAGCTGTGGCTCAAGTGGTAGAGTACTACCTCTGTCTGAGCAAAAACAGCTCCAGGACAGCACCCAGGCCCTAAGTTCAAACCCCAGAACCAACCCCCACCCCTTGCAAAGATTACGACTTGAATTAAATTGTCAACTAATAGGGCCAAGTAAATCAACAAAAATGACTAGCAGGGGCTGTTTCTTTCCCTGTTTTAGTATCCTCTGGATTATTGGAGAAAAGTTCTTGTTAGTGGATTATGGAATCAGAACATCACAAACTGAAGCCCACACAAAAGCCTATCTAAAGCTTGTGGGAAAATCTGGATTCCTGAGCTTCGCCACTTGAATTCTGGTCTAAAGTAGGGTACAGAAATATCAGTCCTTTTTTATTTTTCTAGTCTTGGGGCTTGAATTCTGGGCCCAGGTACTGTTCCTGAGCTTTTGTGCTCAAGGCCATTGCTCTACCACTTGAGCTACAGCTCCACTTACAGCTTTTTGTGGTTAATTGGAGACACGAGTCTCACAGACTTTTCTGCTGGAGCTGGTTTCAAACCTTGATCCTCAGCCCTCACCCCTCTGAGTAGCTAGGATTACAGGCAGAGCCTGTATAGGAATACGCATCTGAATAGACCCAGCCCTTTGTGGAACACGAATCCAAACACCTTGGAAATCTTTTCAGCGATTTCCTGGAATCCCATTCATCTGTTGACTCACTGTTTCTTAGGCCTTCCAGAACTTTCAGAGACACTGACCAAGAAGGGAGGCAGAGACTGGCAGTTCTATTCTTCTCAATTCGTTGATTGACATCTTGTGGCTTGGAGATGTAAAGTAATGGCCACACTTATGAATAATGGATATATTTTAGGAACTATTTAATGTATTTTTTATTTCTCTTAATTCATGATGCCAGATGGTTCCCCATCCCTTTAATCAATGAATTTCAATACTTCAAGGGGCAGGGCAGTCACTGGCTAGAACACCAGTCATCAGCTCATCCCTCAGCTTTGACTCTCAAATGAAGCTTTTTATGTATTGTATCCCCGGGGAGAAACTACTGTGGAAAGCTAGACAGCATTGAGAGAAAAGAGATTTCTAAATGTCCAAAGCTCCCTTTATATATCATTTATTTCTAATCCTATTGGATTCTTATTAGAAAATGTAAGTCTGTAAAATCTCTGCCCTTCCTATTTTCTTGAGGTTTTCTTTGCAGCTTCGGACGTGCTCAACTTTTCAAATGTGTCTTCCCTTCGATGGATGTCATGTTCCTTAGCTGTTAAAACAAGGGAGCAGATTATAGAATTCAGTTCCTCTGCATTGGTATTTGTTTTTCACCTTCTAGAGCTCTCTGATTTGAAAAAAAGAAAAGCATATTTGAATCTCTCACTGTAGTTTATTCATTCTTTTTGAATCTGGAGTATTCTTTTTGAATTTGAATTTCATTTTTATCAAAGCAACATACTTTCACAGTCAAATTGTTCTTTGATACTTAAAACAACAAGGAGGGAAAAAAAATCACATAATGCTGCATCTTCCTTCTTCCTGTCTCCAAATTCTCACTTTTCCGAGGCAATGACTTTCATCATGTTTTGCTCTATTTCCTGGCATTTAGCTCTGCTTTTCAAATCTACGTATAACTTTCACCTAAAATTTTAAACATTGTGTATTGACTTCCTACCGTGGAAAATGAGTTTGAGGAGAAATGGAGATAAACACCTGTATTCAATCTGCCACATTCATAGTCTTGAAAGTGAAGAGGAAATGAAGAACAAGGCAAAGTGGTAAGAGATGTGGACCCTGTTTCTGCCTCTCCAGGTCCAAACTCTCCAGCCGGAGGGGTGAGAGTGATAGACATAATAAGATGCATTAAAAAAATACATATCAACACCTGTAGTTCTAGTGAAAATGTCCTCATGAGCTTGCATTCTAATGGCAGAGCCAGACGATAAATACATATGGGAAACAAATGTAAATTGGGAAGAAAATGCTATGGAGGGAAGAAAAAATAGTCAAGTGGTGGGATTGAGGGATGGGCTGTGATTTTTACTAAGGTCATTATAGATATCTTGACTGGGAAGGCAATACCTGAGCAAATGTCTGAAGTAGGTAAAGGGACCAGAGGAAGGGTAAAGGAAGGAATTGAGGCAAGGCTCAGGGCAGGAACACAATGTGGAAAGGGAACTTCCAGGGCAAAACTCCGAAGAGACCATTTGGATTCGAGCTAAGTAAGATTTGCAGCCACAGCCCACCACAAGGGACCTATGCCAGCCTTGGGTGTGAGCACAGTTCTCAAGAATATTCCCTGGGCTCAGATTCCCAGGATGCTCACCAGATTTAGGAATCCAAAGCAAAGATTGGCCCAGATCCCCACAGTGATCAATATGAAGGCCACCCACCGTAGTCTATTCCTCCTCTTTCTGCTGTTCTACCTGCCACCACTACCTAGAAGCTTACCCACAGATCTAAGAGCTGTCTTGACAAGGAGAATGAGGACAGGAGATACATCGAAAAGAGTAGAGAATTTACCTGAAACATGTTGGAGAAGATAATGCTTCATCCTGGAATGAATGGAGTTATCTTTGAATCGGCAAGCTGAAGTCTTGGCCACTTCCTCTCACTTCTACTCAGCTCCAAGGTCAGATAATGTCAGCTTGGGAAGTGATATCAACATTTTTTGCCCCCTCACTTCAATTGTAACTTACAAATTTCAACCCGAGAACAGGCTTTTGGGGTATTCAGAAATTGATGACATTCAAATCACTGCTCTTTCCTTGTGGTAATTAGAAGCTCTATGCGTATATTACAAACTCTTGTAAGTCTAAGGGCAAGGATCTGAGGTAGTCGTTTTAAAAGACTCTCTCAGAAGTCTATGGTCAAAACAGGAACTATGATTTAGAGCAGTGCCTTTTAAATATGGCTGTGCATCACAATATCCGCTGAGAGTTATTAAAAATACATACTCCAGCCAGATGTTTGTGGCTCACACCTGTAATTCTAGTTACTCAGGAGGCTGAGGTTTGAGGATTACAGTTTGAAGCCAGCAAAGACAGGAAAGTCTATGAAACCTCCAACAAACCAGCAAAAAGCTGGAATTGGAGCCGTGGCTCAGTGGTAGAGCACTAGCCCTGAGCACAGAAGCTCAGGGACAGTGTCCAGGCCCAGTTTTAGTTCTCAACATTTAGATCCCTTAGTCCTATGTTTGGTGGCAGGTTGCTATGTAGTTAGCAAGTTTTAACTTTGGAGGCATATTCGAATCTTGAAGCAATCAGAATCTGTGGTGGGAAGAGATGTGTGCCTACTCATCTCTAAAGAGCACTGGGAACTCTAACATGCTCCAAAAGGTTATGTGCTTTGGTTGGTCTCACCATCATTTCAGGGAATTGTCAAAAATTCCAACTCCCAGTCCCCATTCACTCTAGTCTGAATCAGACTTCTTCTCGGCCCCCCCCCTTTTTTTGTTTGTTTGTTTGTTATGGGGCTTGATCTCAGGGCCTGGGTGCTGTCCCTGAGCTCTTTTGCTCCATTACCTGACACTTCGGCAAAGTAGCAGAGCATAAAATGAATGCGCAAAAATCAGTAGCGTTTCTGTATGCCAACAATGAGAGGAGTGAGGCTGAAATCGGGAAAGCAACTCTTGGTAATAGCCTCAAAACAAACAAACAAACAAAAACCCTAGGAATTAACTTAACCAAAGATATGAAGACGTTAAAAGCCTCAAAAAGGAAGTTAAAGCAGATCTAAGGAAATGGACAAACCTCCCATGCTCCTGGATTGGAAGGATTCACATTGTGAAAATGGCAAAGCTGCCTGAAGCTATCTACAAAGTCAATGTAATACCCATCAAAAAATCCCAACAACATTCTTCAATGATATAGAAGAAGCAATCCAACATTCATATGGAATAATAGAAGACTCCAATTAGCAAAAACAATCCTTAGCAGGAAAAACAGTGCTAGAGGAATATCAATACCAAGCTGAAAGCCATAGTAAAAAAAACAGCTTAGTATTGGCACAAGAATAGGCCAATGAAATAGAACAGAAGACCCAGAAATGAACCCACAGACCTATATAGCCACTTAATATTTGATAAGGGTGCCAAAAACACAGGATGGAAGAAAGCCTCTTCAACAAATGGTGCTGGCAGAATTGGCAATACATGTGCAGAAAACTGCAGTTAAATCTTTATATATCACCCTGTACCAAAATCAATTCCAAATGGATCAAAGATGCCAATGTAAGACCAGATACCCTGAAAATAGTACAGGAAGGGATAGGGAAAACACTAAGGATCCTTGGCACATGTCAAAACTTCCTAAATAAAGATCCAGAATCACAATAAGTCAAAGAAAGTCTGGATAAATGGGATTGCATCAAACTAATGAGTTTCTGCATGGCAAAGGACATAGCTAGCAAGATAAATAGAAAGACCACAGAATGGGAGATGATCTTTACTAGCCATGCATCAGACAAGAGCCTCATATCTAAAATATACTCAGAGATCAAAAATTAAACCTCCCCAAAACAAATCCCCAAAGAACAACAGCTGAATTAATAAATGGACTAAAGGCATAAAGACTTATCCGAAAAAGAAGTAAGTATGGCCAGTAGATACATGAAGAGATGTTTGACATCTCTGGTCATGAAAGAAAGGCAAATCAAACAACATTGAGATTCCAACTTATCCCAGTTAGAATGGCCATTGTCAAGAAAACTAACAATAACTGGTGCTGGTGGGGATGTGGCCAACAGGGAATGCTACTACACTACTGGTAGGAATGTAAACTTGCTCAACCACTCTGAAAAGCAGTATGGAGGTTCCTCCTCAAAAGACTAAACATAGAGCCTCCCTATGACTCAGCAATCCTACCCCGGGGCATTTGCCCAAATGACTACAAACCAACCCACACTAAAGCCACCACCACAATCATGTTCGTTGCAGCATTGTTTGCCATAGTCAAGATATGGAATCAACCCAGATGCCCCTCAGTAGACAAATGGATCAAGAAAATGTGGTTTATATACACAATGGAATTCTATGCTTCCATCAGAAAGGATGACATTGCCCCATTCATAAGGAAATGGAAAGAGTTGGAAAAAATTATAGTAAGCAAAGTAAGCCACACCCAAAGAAACATAGGTTGCATGGTTTCCCTCATTTTTAATAATTAAAATGTGCCTATAAACCTATAAGTAAACTCAATGGTCATAAAGACAAATAATTACACCTGGACACAATTAATTAAACAGCAATGTAAACATTCACACCGTGAGAAGAAAGGAAGATATTCTTAGGAGAGGATCTCAAGGGCTCAATAGCTATATGCATATGATCATATAAAATGATGCTTATCAAATTGAACTCCAAGAAATGGAAGCAAGAGGTTTTTTTTTTATTGTAAGTGCAGTCCTTTTTTTTCTTTTCTTCTTTCCTTTTTTCTTTGGTTTATTACCTTCTGCCCCTGTTTTCAATTTCTGTACACTTTGTCTTATATATGTTTATCTGATTTGGGGAGAGGAAAGAAAAGCACAGAAACACTGGGATAAAGCTGAACTAATTCAACAGTGAAACACACTAGACATTATGCTGGAAATGAACCATACAACTTTGCAGGGAGGGAAATCTGGAAGGGAAAAACTGGGAGAGAAAGAGGAAGGGGGTGACACTGTTCAAAAGGAAACATATTTATTACCTGACTTATGTAACTGTAACTTCTCTGTTCATCACCTTTACAATAAAATTTTTTTAAACAGGACTGAGAAGGTGGCTCAGTGATAGAGTGCTTGCCTCACATGCATGATGCCCTGGATTCAATTCCTCAGCACCACATAAGCAGAAAAAGCCAGAAGTGGCTCAGGTGGTAGAGCATTCACCTTGAGCTGACGAGTTCAGTGACAGCGCCCAGGCCCAGAGTTCAAGCTAGTGCTGTACCACTTTGAGCCACAACACCATTTCTAGTTTTCTGGTAGTTAATTGGAGACAAGACTTTCCTGCCTAGACTAGCTTTGAACCGTGATAATCAAATCTCAGCCTCCTGAGTAGCTAAGATTACAGGCATGAGCCACCAGTGCCCAGATGAATCAGACCGCTTTGGATAGAGGCTTAAGAATTTGCAACCCAACAAAGTCCATGAGTACTTATGTACAGTTAATTTTGAGAACCACAATTATATACCAATAATTCTCAAAATTCACTTTACTCTGAAATCACCTGGGTAATTCAATGGTACAGATAGCTTGGTCCCTAGATATGATGGATAAATTAGTGTAGTGGATAGCCTATTTATCAAGGTATTTTTTTTGTTTTATTTTGTGTGTGTGTGGGGGGGTAGGACTATGATTTGAACTCAGGGCCTCTTGATTGCTACAGATGTTCTACCACATTAGCTACTCCCAGCCATTTTTGTTTTAGGTCCTTTTCCCACAGAGTCTTTTTTTGTTTTTTGTTTTTTGTTTTTGCCTTGAAGTCATTCGGAATTTGGATCCTCCTCATTACTGGCTCCTGAGTACAGGAGTGAGCCACCATGTCCAGTTCCAAGATTTTTTTTTTAACTTTGTAATATCCAGCAAAGCTGAAGTACCTGTGTCATTTGGACCAGTGCACCTGCATTCTCTTATGGGAATTTGTAGAAACGCAACTTCTCAGGCTCCACCACACACATACTGGATCAAATTCTCTGGAGTTGGAGCTTTCGCAATCTGTGTTCCTCCATGTCCTCCAGGGAATTTTGATTCAGACTGAGTGTTGAGAACCAGGGGATTAGACCTTAGCACTAATCAATTAGCGAGGAAGCTATTAGCTAGCTGACGCCTTGAGTCAAGGGGCTCAGCCCAGTCAGTTTCAACAGTGGAGAAAGGCTGGTAGGCTACAGTTCTGTATGAGAGTTGCCTCATGTGTGGATAAACAAAGCTGCTTATGTACAGACTAGCGTTGGGGCTCATGGGGTATCTGTGGCAGATGAAAAATATGAAGACCCCTAAGGTCTGCCTTTCACATATGACCTCTTCCTTTTTTAAAAAGCTGTGCTGTACAAGAAAAGACGCCAAACCTGTCTTTAATGTGGGCAAGCCCAGGGCTTTCTATAGCTATTCCCAGGCTATTTGGGGAAGAGCTAAACACTAGCTACCACTTGCTAGAACAGGTACAATTTACCTTTTCTGGATCCTAGACTAAACGATTCTGGTTCTCTGGAGGAGGATGGTCTCCAGGGAACAGCATTTTCAAATGACCACCCTTGGTCATACTGTTGTAAGTGGTATGCAAACCAAACTCGGAAGAACATTGCTTTATGAATTTGGAATCAAGCTTTATGGGATCAACTCAGAAGCTCTGCAGATTCAGCTTCCTACGGTCAGGGCTCCTCCATCATAGTGTGAGTGTGTGTTGGGGTGGGGGGGCATCGGGGATAAGGTCAGGTCATGCATGTGCAGAATCACTAGCTGAATTCTTCCTCCTATCTGATTCCAGTGTGGCTTTTGTAGCTGGTGACAAGCTTCTTTTTTTTTTTTTTTGTCCCAGGTTTCCTCAGCCATTGCTCTCTGGCTTTGAAATGCAACCTTGGCACCTTTGCCCTTGATTAGGACACTCTGCTAGGGAGAATAATTCAATTGGCTTCACCTGATCCTCACAGTTCAATCACCTAGGCAAATCACACACAGGTGGCTGGAACCAACCAGAGGTTCATTCTTGATGCAGTTCAACAACGCTGCACATATTTGGCCTCTAGGGGGCGCTAGGCCTCTGGCAAACAAGGCTGTTTATGTAACAGATTGGCAGGTTTTGAGTGGCTATATAAATGTCAGTCTTTTAAAAATAAAGACACGAATTCTCCGTTAACTCGCACAGAAGCAAATTAAAACAGGAGAGGGGAACATCTCTTTTTTGCGAGCACAATTCCTCCGCTGTCTTTGGGTACTTCAAATTGATACCTTTTCTCCCAAAGCTAAGCAGCGCCCTCCCACTGGCTTTAGCTAAGGCAGTGACAAAACAACGGATCAATCCACTCACTTCAAGTGAAGAAGGAAAATCTAGGCAGTCAGGACAGCCCGACGTGTGACTCACACACCTGGAGACTGAATTCTTTCTTAAGCCACCAAAGATTGTATAAGCCAAGCTTACTATATATATGGCTGAGGTAGCAAGTGCATCCCCAGCACATAGTTGGGAAATTTTGTATCGAGAGTCTCAACTGTTTTAAACTTGATGAGCTTTTCTTTTCTTTCTTTTTTCCTTGTAAACTCACCACGAGGGTCCTTGAAGTACCAATTTTCAACAGTGTTCAAGGGGTGTCTCTAACACAGAGAGCCATTTTGATGCTGTGTCTCTGTGGCTCGTGCATGATCTCAGCCTTAAGTTCAGAATGGAGTCATTCTGGGAGCTTTGAGAAAAATCCCAAGGCTCAGCCACAACCCCAAACCAATTAAGGAAGGATCTCAGAAGGTGAGGGACCTGGGAAAGCCCCCCCCTTTTTTTTTTTAACTCATACAGTGATAAAATGTCAGTTTTCTAGAAATTCCTCCACTACCTGTTTGCAGCTCATCCCCAACTTCTCCTGAAGCTTGGACAATGCTCTCTCTGGTTGATACAGAGATGAATCTCCAGTTCTTACATTGCTCTCCTCAGCTCATCTTTCTCCTCGGGAATTGCCCCAGATACCATACAGACCAAGTCCTAATGGGCCCAGTATCTTATACTGTTTGTCCTACTCAGGCTTGTTTGGAACCTTAGGATGGTTACAAGTTGACCTCAAATCTGGGGCTCTGTTGCACATTTATTGGCTGGTAAATAGGAAAGGGACTCTAGTATAGCAGTTTCCAAATACAAGTGCAGAGACAAATTCTGTTGTTGTTATCAGTTGTGGGGCTGAAACTCAAGGCCTGGGAACTATCCCTAAGCTCTTCCAATCAAGTCTAGTCCTCTACCACTTTGAGTCACAGCGCCACCTCTGGTTTTTTGGTAGTTAATTGGAGATACACGTCTTAACATACTTTCCTGCTGGGTTGGCTTTGAACAGGGATCCTTAGATCTCAGCCTCCTGAGTAGTTAGGATTACAGGATTGAGCCACCAGAACCCGGCTAATGATTTTCTATTTCTATTTCTGAAGAAGTCACCTTTGCTAGAGATTGTTACTGCCCTGGATTGCAGCTTCTGGACCATATATCAGTTTTCCTACATTTTGCTTGTTTAAGCAGCTTTCCAGGTCTTTCTCCCTGGGTTATTCTTACAGACTTACAGACAAATTCTAGCCTCAGGCTCTCTAGGAGAAGAGACAAGACTAAAGTCAAATATCCTCCTATGAAAAGAAGTTGTGTTTTGGACAGGTACAATTTTATGTTTCAAATATAAAAACAAACAAACATGTTCAATGAATTTTCTTGCCCACTTTACCAGACAGACCTTGGGGCAATCACCCAGAAGAGTCAGATCTGGATGCCAATGCCTACTTAAACACATTTAAGAGGGTGTGGTTTGGGAACAAGAATTTTCATCTTTCTCAGCTTGAGAAGGTACGACTTTTCTCCTAGAGTTTTGTGACTATTAAATGAAACCACGTGGAAGGGTCAGTAGCATGAGAGGATTGGGCTAACCAGGAGGCTGAAGGAGGATGAATACTATCAAAATGGACTGTAACTACGCAAAACAACCATGAAACATGCTGAAATTGGGAAAGGAGGAAAGAAGAATGAGCGAGGGGGATTGATTGGAATACAACTGTGGACATGTGTGGAAATGTAGCAAGGAACATTGCCCTGTCCCACCCCCTGTTATAACTAATATAAACAAAATATTTTTTCTTAAAAAGTCAATAAGTATGGGCTGGGAAGGTTGCTCAGTGGCAGAGCGCTTGCCTTGCATGCATGAGGCCCTGGGTTCGATTCCTCAGTACCACATAAGCAAAAAGGAAAAAGCCAGAAGTGGTGCTGTGGCTCAAGTGGTAGAGCGCTAGCCTTGAGCTGAAGAGCTGAGGGACAGCACCCAGGCCCAGAGTTCAGGTCCCACGACCAGACCCAAAAAAACAAAAAAGTCAATAAGTAAATAAATACATGAGACAGCACATACAAAGGATGGTGGTGTGCAGAACTTGATATTAAGTAAATGTTCAAACTGATTTTTGCTGTTGCTATTAAAATTACTATTAAGCAATAAGTATTTTCTGGCTTTATGATATAGTAATGAGATTTAGAGCCAGGCTCTGGTGGCTCACGCCTTGTAATCCTAGCTACTCAGGAGGCTGAGATGTGAGGATTGCAGTTTAAAGCCAGTCAGGACAGGGAAGTCAGTGAGACTCTTATCTCTGATTAACCACAAGAAAACTGGAAGTGATGCTATGACTCAAAGCAGTAGAGTACTAGCCTTGAGTGAAAGAGCTCAGGGACAGTGCTCAGGCCCTGAGTTCAAGCCTCAGAACTGACAAAAAAAAAAAAAAGAGAACCAGGAGTTTATTTTATTAGATGTATTTTTTTACTATAATGTATATATAATCCTAGAGAATACTAGAAATGTTTATGAATAATATGATCATATTGTCCATACCATTTTACTGCTATTTTCAAAGTAATCATTGTTCTGTCATTAACATTTTTTGCTATCACATTAATAGCTGCATAATGTCTAATCATATGGTCGCATTTAATTAATCACTTTCTCATTGCTAGACATTTTATTTCATTTCTATTTTTTATTACAATAATTAACATTTTGATGAATATCTTTGTAGACAAATGTTCTCTTGAGTTTCTGATTCATTCCTTAGGGTTGGGTCCCACAGTGGGAAATTTGGGGTTGTATGACATTCACTATTAAATGATTCTTATTATGTATTGCCAAATTACTTTTTGAAAAAAATTATACCAATTTGTAATTTGGCCAATTGCACGACCAACCATGAATATTTTGTTTTATGATCTTATCCATTAAAAAGTATTCTCTCATTATTTTATTTTGATAAATATTGTTTGATATGATCAGAAGCAGAGAGGCATTATGCCTTTATGTCCCTCCCCTAAGAGTGTCCTTCTTGGTCTATCTCCTTTTAGTGCATTTACGAATAATGTTGATTGTTTTTGGCACGCTTCTTAGTCATTTATATTTTATTCCCTGGGAATTGTCAGTTAATTTTAATCCCAGAGTTTTCTCTTGGAATTTAATGTTTTCCTCATTCATTTGTTCAAGTATTCATATGAGAGTGACAGGCAACTCAGTAGACCTCTCTTCCTAGATCTTTTTGTCACCAATCTGCAATGCAATTGGTTTACACACACATTTACTAGCATAAGAGCTTGTCACTAAACCCAGGTCCTGGTGGCTCACGCTTGTCATCCTAGCTACTCAGGAGGCAGAGATCTGAGGCTCATGGTTAGGAGCCAGCCTGGAGGGAAAAATCTGTGAAACTCTTATTTCCAATTAACCACCAGAAAGCCGGAAGTGGTACTATGGCTCAAAGTGTTAGAGTGCTAGTTTTGCACAAAATTGCTCAGGGACCATGCTCAGGCCCAGAGTTCAAGCCCCATAATCACAACCATCACTACCACCACCATCAAAAAACAAAAAAGCTTATCCCTACAGGAAATAACACCCAAGTTCTATAGGACGTTAAGACATTACTTCTTGAGCAGTAAGCACCCCATGTTCCCACAAGTGATGGCTGGAATCAGTGGACCTGAGTTCAAATCATGGGCTTTCTTTTTCAGGGGTTTTGCAATTTGGGTTTTGTTATTCAATCATTCTGAGTCTTCTTTTCTTCCTCCATAATGACATCTAAGTCACAGAAGTCATTCAAGGATGCCAAGAGAGATGGTGCTTAGATAAACACCACAACACGGGGTTCTGTGCCCACAGGGTCAGGCACCAGAAGAGGTGGCAATGATACCAATGATACCTAATGATTACATTAGGGCCAAGGAGGCAGTGGGAAGAAGTAGCCTTGGCCACAGACATCGGTATGAGGACTCCAAAGATACAGAAGTCTTAAGAAATCCATGGATCCCAATTTATATAAAATGTCCAGACTAGTCAGAGCCAGAGAGCCAGAAAGCAGATGAAGCAAAAGTCAGAGAAGTTGGGGAGAAAATGAAGACTAGTAATGAGAATCAAATTGCTTTTTCAAGTAGCAAATGTTCTCAAATTGTAGCTTGTGGTTGCGCACCTCTCTGGACATACTAGAAGCCGTTAACTGTGCATTTCAAATGGGTACATGATTTGGTATGAATTATATCTCAATAAAATATTTCACTGTAATTTTTATCAGAATTGCAATACACAGAATTACACTGGAAGATCACCAGGTACTGGTTTACAAAACAGCGGATCGCCAGGAACAGAGAAGCCTACCAGCCGGGAGTCTCCACGAGGATCCCACCCCCACCCCTCACTCTCCACCCGAGCAGAGAGGCTCCATCCCGCCAAAGCCGCTCGGCACCAGCAGCGCGCCCGCCCAATCGCGATCTCAACGACCCGGCACTCTCCACCCGAGCAGAGAGGTTCCATCCCGCCAAAACCGCCAGCAGCGCGCAAAGGGAACTGTCTGCAGACCACCCACCCGCCCGCCCGATCACGATCGCAACGACCCGGCGGGGCCACTTGGGCCCCAGAGGTACCGCGAAGAAGCTGCCTGAGCGTGGACACTCTTGACCCGACAGCTTCGACAGAGGCAGAGACAGAAAAGAATCACACAGAGCCACCACCGCCCAACCCAGCCCGGATTGCAACAACAACTGACGACCTTACACCACACAGAAACAACCAGCTCCAGGGTGAGTACCCCACAGGGGAAGTGTATCCCTCAAGGGAGACCAGAGCTGGAGGGAATCCCCAGACCCTGACCTAGACTCCCTACCCCAACACCCAGACCACAGGACCCACTAAAACTGGGAACTGTTTGAGAGCTCCACCAGCCCGTGGAGCACACTCAGCTGGCCAGGCTAGAGCAAGAGCACCCCTGGAAGGGAGCTTAAATGCCCAAGCCAGGAACAGCGCCCCTGGGTCAAGACTACCAACAGTAGAAGAAATTTGAACTGTGTCCCCCAGGCTGTATAACCTAGGTGGTATACACATCAGCACAGACCTAACGAGTGCGCTCCAGGCTGCATAACCTAGGTGGTATACACATCAGCACAGGCCTAACAAGCGCGCTCCAGGCTGGGGCCGGAACCAGGCCCGGGGATCCGGCGCCTGAACAACACAACCAACTCCTCCCAATTGAAGTAAAAAGCTGAGCATACGCCTCAACAGAGGGGAGAAAGCCAGGAAACAACACTCCCCGGGAAAGCACGCCTGTGACAACAAAAGACCTGGAGGCCCAGGACAAGAGAAGCCCAAACCCCACCAAAACTCCACCCATATACCCTAGACTGGGAATTGGGCAACACAGGCTGCCAGCACCTGATAGTAAGCAGGAGCTCAGACTGTTAAGGCGGCTCAGCAATAGAGTGATAGTCTTGGATGTATGAGGCCCTGGATCTGATTCCTCAGCATCACAAAAGCAAAAAGGGTCAGAAGTGGTGCTGTGGTTCAAACGGTAGGGTGCCAGCCTTGAGCTGAAAAGCTGAGGGACAGCACCCAAACCTAGAGTTCAAGCCCACAACCAGCCCAAAACAAACAAACAAAAACACATCAGGAGCCCATAGCAGACTCCAGCATTTGGGAGAGTGCATCCAGAGCATCTGTTCTTCACAAGAGCACCCGTAGGAGCAAACACAAGCAGTCTAGGCTGCTCAACCCTTCCAAAGGCGGGAACTGCCAGCAATCTACAGCAGAGAGCTGAGAATCCTAAGTAAGTCAGAATAGCAGCTGGAAATAGGCTCCCAACAGAACCCAGATCAGGCACAGACTCTCTCTACCAATACAGAATCAGCAACCAAGCAAAGACAGACACACCAAAACAAAATTGAAGAGCAGTCTCCTGAACCTCCATGCGAAAATCACAGAGAAAAATCACAAGGTTTACTACCACCCAGGACAGCAAGCTCACCTCAAAAGCCAGCAGCCACACAGGGGAGAGCCCCAGTGGGAGCAAAGCAGGAATGGAAGACAAAGGCTACTTCCAAGGGTTGCTGGAGGCAATGACTCAAGAAATAAAGCGAGAAATTGATCAGAAATTGAAAGAGCACAAGGATGAACTATCCAAAGAGATACAGGGTATCAAACAAGAGATGCATGCAAAAATAGAAGCTGCACAAACCTCAGTAAGAAGTGAGATAAACGCCAAATTAGAGGTAATGCATACCTCATTGAGAGGTGAGATCAGTACTCTGAGAACCAACATTGAATCCATAAAGGGATCCATTTCCTCCATGCAAACCACAATAGAAGCCACTGTCAACAGAGTGAATGAAATGGAAGGTCGAGTGTCAGATACAGAAGACAGAATACACCAACTGGACCAAAAAGTGACAGATATGGAAAAATTACTCAAATTAAACCAAAGGGATATTCAAGAGCAAGCAGATAATGCTAAAAAATTTAACCTTCGCATAATTGGAGTGGACGAAGGTGAGGAATTCCAGAGCAAGGGAATGCACCACCTATTTAACAATATAATCAATGAAAATTTTCCCCACCTCAAAAACGACCATCTTAACTACATCACAAAAGCTTATCGAACACCCAACAAGCAAGACCCCAGGAGAAACACTTCTAGACACATTATAGTAAAAATGATAGATCTGAATAATAAGGAAACAATCCTGCATGCAGCAAAAATGAAGAAGGAGCTATACTACAATGGGAAAAAAATAAGAATTACTGCAGATCTCTCCACACAAACAATGAATGCAAGAAAAGCCTGGGAAAGCACCATACGAGCCCTGAGAGCCAATAACTGCCAACCCAGACTGATCTACCCGGCAAAGCTAGCATTCACATTTGATGGAGAACTGAAAACTTTTAATAGCAAAGAAAAACTAAATGAATACATAAACATTAAGCCAGCATTACAAAGAATTCTAAGAGGGGGGACACAACCTGAAGAAAGCAGCCAGGAACTGGGGCCTGCCCCAAACAGGCGTTACTCAAAGTCTAACTGAGCAAGCACAGGAGGAAAGGAAAAAAGAAAAACTTAGGAAAACGGAATGGCAGGGACAACAATGCATCTCTCTATACTTTCTCTTAATATAAATGGGCTGAATTCGCCAATTAAAAGAAAACGAACTGAGGACTGGATAAGAAAACAAGACCCATCCATCTGTTGCCTTCAGGAGACCCACCTCTCAGCCAAACATACAAACAAACTCAGAGTGAAGGGGTGGAAAAGGATCTACCAATCAAACGCCCCCAGTAAGAAAGCAGGTGTAGCTATCCTGATATCTGACAAAATAAACTTTTCATTAAAATCAGTACAGAAAGACAAGGACGGACACTACATATTAATAAAGGGAACAATCCAAGAGGAGGATATAACCATCATCAACTTATATGCCCCAAATATTGGTGCACCCAGATATGTCAAACAAATGCTCTCAAACTTACAGAATAAAATAGATCCCAATACGATAATACTAGGAGACTTTAACACACCACTCTCACCAAAGGACAGGTCTACCAACCAGAGGATTGGCAAAGAAGCTACCGAATTAAGAGAGGCCATACTGCAAGCGGAATTAACTGACATCTACCGAGTATTTCACCCTAAAACAACACAGTACACATTCTTCTCAGCAGCTCACGGAACTTTCTCCAAAATAGACCATATCATAGTTCATGCAAGGAACTTAAGCAAATACAAAGGGATCGACATAATCCCCTGTATCCTATCTGACCACAGTGGAATCAAGCTAGCTCTCAATAACAAAGCATACCGCAGAAATTTCTCCAATACATGGAAATTGAACAGCACACTCCTTAACAATGCCTGGATAACAGAAGAGATCAGAGAAGAAATAAAGCATTTCCTACAACTCAATGAAAATGAAAACACCTCACAAAGAAACTTGTGGGACACAGCAAAAGCAGTCCTGAGGGGCAAATTTATTGCCCTCAGTGCCCACATCAAGAGAATGGAGACAGACCAAGTAAATAATCTCATGTTACAATTAAAACAGCTAGAAAAACAGGAAAAAATGGGACCTAAAGCTACTAGAAGAAGCCAGATAACCAAATTAAAAGCAGAGATTAACCAATTAGAAAATCAGAAAACCATAACCAAAATAAACCAAACAAAAAGCTGGTTCTTTGAAAAAATAAACAAAATTGATGGCCCATTGGCTAGATTAATTAAAAAAAAGAAGAGAGGAAACCCATATTAATAGGATTAGGGATGCCACGGGAAACATCACCACACGTACCCAAGATATCCAAACAATTCTAACAGACTACTTTCAAAAGCTATACTCTCTAAAGGAAGAAAATCGGGCAGAAATGGATGCATTTTTAGAGAAATACAAGTTGCCCAAACTGAGCAAAGAAGAAGTTAACCAATTAAATAAGCCAATATCCTATAATGAGATACAGGAAGCTATCAAAAGTCTTCCAACAAAAAAAAGCCCAGGACCAGATGGATTCACAGCAGAATTCTATAAGACCTTTAAACAAGAACTAATACCCATACTCCTCAAGCTCTTCAGAGAAACAGAGAAGGAAGGAGCTATCCCAAACTCATTCTACGAAGCCAATATCACACTCATCCCCAAACCAGGCAAAGACCCAACCAAAAAGGAGAATTACAGGCCAATCTCCTTGATGAACACAGATGCAAAGATCCTTAACAAGATTCTAGCTAACAGAATCCAGAAACACATAAAAAAAATAATTCACTATGACCAGGTAGGCTTCATCCCAGAGACACAGGGATGGTTTAACATACGTAAGTCAATAAATGTAATCCAACATATCAACAGAGCCAAGGTCAAGAATCACATGATTATCGCTACAGATGCAGAAAAGGCCTTTGACAAAATTCAACAATAAAAGCCATTTATGACAGACCAATAGCCAATATTATACTTAATGGGGAAAAGCTACAACCAATTCTCCTAAAATCAGGAACAAGGCAAGGATGCCCACTGTCTCCACTCCTCTTCAATATAGTCCTAGAACCCTTAGCCAGGGCAATAAGGCAAGAAAAAGACATTAAAGGGATCCGCATAGGAAAAGAAGAAGTTAAACTATCCCTTTTTGCAGACGACATGATACTATACCTCCAAGATCCCAAAAACTCCATCCCCAAACTCTTAGAAATCATAAATCACTTTGGCAAAATAGCAGGATACAAAATAAACCCACAAAAATCAGTTGCCTTCCTATACACTGATAATCTACAGGAAGAGAGGGAAATAAAGGGAGCAACCCCATTCACAATAACCTCCCGAAAAATAAAATATTTAGGAATTAACCTAACCAAAGATGTAAAAGAACTATTTAATGAGAACTATAAAAAGTTAAAGAAAGAAATTGCAGAAGACACTAGGAAATGGAAAGACCTCCCATGCTCCTGGATAGGCCGACTTAATATAGTAAAGATGGTAATACTTCCAAAGCTAATATACAAATTCAACGCAATTCCTATTAAAATCCCAATGACGTACATCTCTGAAATACAGAAAACAGTCCAAAAATTCATATGGAACAACAAAAGACCTAGAAGCCAAAACAATTCTAGGGGATAAAGACAATATGGGAGGGCTATCCATGCCGAACTTCAAACTCTACTACAGAGCTATAATAACAAAGACAGCATGGTACTGGCACAAAAACAGACCCGAAGACCAATGGAACAGAATAGAAGATCCAGAAATAAATCCACAGGCCTACAGCCAGCTGATATTCGACAAAGGAGCCAAAGACATACAATGGAAGAAACACAGCCTCTTCAACCGCTGGTGCTGGGAAAACTGGGCAGCCACATGCAGAAAACTAAAAGTGGACCCCAGCCTATCACCATGCACCAACATCAACTCAAAATGGATTAAAGACCTTAACATTAAACCTGAATCTCTGAAACTACTGCAGGACAGAGTAGGAGAGACACTTGAACTAATAGGCACAGGAAGGAACTTCCTGAACAGAGTCCCAGGGTCACAACAAATTGGAGAGAGACTCGACAAATGGGACTACCTTAAAATAAAAAGCTTCTGCACAGATAAAGCTATCGCAACCAAGCTAGAAAGACAACCAACTAATTGGGAAAAAATATTTACCAGCAATATATCAGACAAGGGGTTAACATCCTGTATATACAGGGAACTCAAGAAACTAATCCCTCCCAAACCTAACAAACCAATTACTAAATGGGCAAGGGAACTAAAGAGGGACTTCTCAAATGAAGAAATAAAAATGGCAAAGAAACACATGAGGAAATGTTCATCATCCCTGGTGGTGAAGGAAATGCAAATAAAGACAACCCTGAGATACCACCTTACCCCAGTCAGAATGTCCCACATCCACAAATCAGCCAACGACAAATGCTGGAGGGGATGTGGAGAACGAGGAACGCTATTACACTGCTGGTGGGAATGTACACTCATACAACCACTTTGGAAAGCAGTCTGGAGGGTCCTTAGAAAGCTAAAGATTGACCTCCCTTACGACCCAGTCATACCACTTCTAGGCATCTACCCTGAACAACAGGAACCAATATACAAGGACACGTGCACCTCCATGTTTATTGCAGCACTGTTCACAATAGCTAGGATATGGAAACAACCTAGATGCCCCACCACAGATGAATGGATCCAAAAATTGTGGTATCTATACACAATGGAATATTATGCAGCCATTAGAAATGACAAAATAATGGCATTTGCAGGGAAATGGATGGAGCTAGAAGGAATCATGTTGAGCGAGGTAAGCCAAGAACGAAGAGACAAACAGTACATGGTCTCCCTGATAAGCGGATGATAAATCCAAAATGTTAGGTGATATGACAAAACTAACAGGACTTAAGAAACAAAGAACTCCCACTCATCTGGTTGAACCACTACTAAATATCCCCATGCTGCTGATCACGTGTATGGTATATAACATATGAACACCGTTATATATTACAGACTGTGATAGACAATTTGCTCCAGGAAAGTTAGAATGAACGTGTGACTTTAAATGAGCATCATTATTCCACAATACTGTGAATTTCCGGAAATTAAGTAATCACTTAATCACAATCAAAAAAAAAAAAAAAAAAAAAGAGAACCTTGGGGAAGGGAGGGAGGGAGGGGATGGTAGGGAGAAAACAATGGAGGGGGTAACAATGTTCAAGAGGAAGTGTACTCATTACCCCACTCATGTAACTGTAACCCTCTGTATAGAATCTTTACAATAAAAAAATTAAAAAAAAAAAAAAAGAATTACACTGGAAAAAGAAAACACCTTTTACAAGTGCTTCCTTTCCAGAAAAATTATAACCATTCATCAGCAAGATTTAGCACAATCTACCCATGTATTTATTCATTTATTGGTTCTTTTTTTTTTTTCCTTTTTGGTCATGGAGCTTGACCTGGGGACCTGGGCGCTATCCCTGAGCTCTTTTGCTCAAGACTAGCTCTCTACCAGACTGAGCCACAGCATCACGTCTGTTTTTCTGGTGGACAATCGGAGCTAAGGATCTCATGTATTTTCCTGCCCAGGCTGGCTTTGAACCACAATCCTCTCATATCTCATCCTCCTGAGTAGCTAGGATTATAGTCATGAGTCACCAGCACTGAGCTTCATTTGTTTTTGTCTAAGGATAGATTGGCATTTTTTCTGGCTATATATATATATATATATATATATATATATATATATATATACATATATATATATATATATATTCCTAGTTATATGTAGTCATAAATGAAATAATATACATATTGAAACAAACTCCAAAATTTGGAAATGAGAGACCTCTTGTTTTCTCTTTAGTTTTTATGAGTCTATCTTCTTTACTTTATGTATGGTGCATTCATGTGTATATCTTTGGAAGGGTTGCAAGAAGGGCACAGAACTCAATGGAAAAGGGGTGAAATCGTGTAGCAGTGGAGCTCACTGGACATTGATGAAAGTGAACTCTACAACTTGTGGGTGGAGATGGGAGGGAGGGACAGGGAGAGAATGAGAAAACAGAAGACACTGTGTGAAAGGAACTGGTATTAATACCTGCCTCATGTAACTTCAATCCCTCTGAATATCACCTCTATAATAACAATAAAGTAATAATAATAGATAGTCATATATGGACATCTATTTCACCCATTGAGTTGTAAATTCCCTAGTGGCAGACAGAGTACCCTCCTCAGTGTCTGGCAGAAAGGTCAATATACAGTGTATACTTGCTATATAATTGTGAAATGAATGGATCAAATAACAAATAACAGTTGAACAAGTGTATCTCTGAAGAAAAAATCCAAAACACCCATGGATCCATTGTGACAATGAAGAGGATTTGTTTTGTACTCACCCAGGATACTCTTTGTAGACTCCCAAAATGAAGCAAGGAGAGGATTCTGCAGGGGATTAGAGCCAGGGAAGTAGGGCTCTCTACTGCTGTGGTGATGTTGTTAGCACACTACACTATTGTAGCAAACAGATGGGGAAATGGAGGCCCACAGAAGTGCAGTGACTGGCTCAGGGAATCGTGGACTTGGTCTCTCAACCCAGGCCTTCTAAGTCATCTCCTCCTGCTTTCTTCTTCTCCTCTTCCTCTTCTCCCTTCTTCCCCTCCACTCTTACTCCTCCCTTTCCCGTCTCCTCAACCTCTCTTCTTCCTTCCTTCTCCTTCTTTCTCCTCTTTTTTCCTCCTCCTTCCTCCTCCTCCTTCTTCCTTCTTCTTCCTCATCCTCTCTTCTTCTTCTTCTTCTTCTTCTTCTTCTTCTTCTTCTTCTTCTTCTTCTTCTTCTTCTTCTTCTTCTTCTTCTTCTTCTTCTTCTTCTTCTTCTTCTTCTTCTTCGTCTTTTCTTTCTCTTCCTCTTCTTCCTCTTTTTTCTACTTTCCACTTCCCCCTCCTCCTTCCTCCTCCTCCTCTTCCCTCTCTTCCTCCTCCTCTCCCTTCCTCCTCCTCTTCCTCCTCCTCTTTTTTCTTCTCCTCCTTCTTCCTCATCCTCCTCCCTTCTTTCTTCTTGTAAATATTTCTAAGCCATTAGAATTTCAACCTAGGTGGTCACAAGTATCTTGAATTTCTGGGAACTAAGTATAAACACAAGGCTGGGATGAGGGAAGGATCACCTTTGCCTCTTAAATTTGGCTCATGTGGTTCAAGAGCCCAAGGGCCCCTCAAGATGACATGTGGACCTGGGGAGATCAAGGGTTTCTGAAGCTTCTTGGAAGAACAGCTGGATCCTCTAAGATGGACCAAACAGAACCTGCCATTATGGGTTCAAGCTAAGCCGTTGAGCAGTGTTGCAAATGCCCTATGGAACCCTAGACTGCCAAAGGCGGCCTGCAAATGAGATGCCAGACAAGAGTTTGCTCAGCACCATTCTCAGAACTAGTGAGCAGGATGGACAATGGAGCCACCAAATCCAGCCTCTCTGTTTTCCACCCTTAAAGGCCTTGTCTGCCTAGCAGGGATTGCCAAGCAAAGGTGACATTTGGTATGATTTGCACAAAAACCTGTCCTTGAGTAGAATGGCTAGTTACTTGTATTTGCTATGAGCAAATGAGGATTTGCTTCACCCAAACTGTTTAGTTTTGCTGTATACGATCAATCAACCCATCAACCCATCAATGGATGTCAACACTTCATAGTCCCAGGGTTTCATTTCATTTTGTGTTATAGACTTTGATCATCATTGGAGGTCCTCTTTATGTTTCTGACTCATTTCAATGGTGACATGAGATACACAGCTGAGCGAAGGTTTCTCTTCGGAGTACTCTTCCCATGTTGGGCTGTGGGTGAAAGAGAAGATGCGCGGTGGCTTTGGTAGCCATGCTTTTGAAGATCCCAAGTAGGAAAGAGCCTTGTCACCCTCTTTCCCCTGAAAGTGGCCTTCTGTGGTGTCTTTGTGCGTCAGAATGAATGCAGCCTCTCCTGGAGGCAGTGGGGTGGACGGAGGGCGTGAGAGAGCAAAGGAGAGGCAGGCAGAACAGTGCCTGGACAGCAGCTAAACCAGCCCCTTGCTCACGGCGAGGAGGCCAGCTGGTTCCTGCTCACCTTGGTAACCTGTTGCTAGGAGTATTGCTATCACTCCACCATAACAACGCTGGGGCAAGGTCCCTGGCTGTGCACACAGGGCCAGAAAAGTCCACCCTGGAGCGGGCCTGCTGCTTCATGAGCCTGCATCTGCACTGTAGTGCTTTCTGGAAGGCTGGAAGGGGCAGAGGGCATTCAGCAGCTGCCCAGCCTCTCCAGGCACCAGCTCCATGACAATGTCTTCTCTGCCCTGCCACACCTCCCAAAGCTGCCAGCTTCTACTGTTGCTTGTTTGGAGAAGTTTCTGTCTTTTTATTTTTTATTTTTTAATTTAATTTGTAGAAGGATAGAGTGGATGAATCTATCCGGACTTAGAACTTGCCCAGCTTTTATCTACATGAGTTTTCACCATCCCTCCTGGCTCAGATACTTTTTTTTCCCCTGTAAAAGAATCAGTTCTGCTCTTTCCACGTCGTATGAACTTAACACAAGAACGCACACACGGCTGGGTCACCGTTGGCTGTTGCTGACTATCTTGTGTTGTCTGACATATGGCATGCACAGGCAAGGCGTGCAGTGGTGTCGCTCTTCTACACAGTGGACTCATCGCTTGACAAAACGAACATCAGGAAGCCAAAATGTGGTGTTGGGATGGAGGGGAGGTCAGATGACTCAAGAGAGAAAGGGTGGTTGAACACAGTCATCATACTCAGTGTGTGATGTGAAAATGGTGCTGGGTAACTTGAGGTAATGGGTGAGATTGGGAGAGATCGAGGAGGAAGATGGAAGAGGTGACATCGTCAAGATGCATTACATACACACACACACACACACACACACACACACACACACACACACACACACACACACACACACACACACACACACACACATAGTCAGTCGTGGGGCCTGAACTCTGGGCCTGGGCACTGTCCCTCAGCTCTTCAGCTCAAGGCTAGCGCTCTACCACTTGAGCCACAGTGCCACTTTTGGCTTTTTCTGCTTATGTGGTGCTGAGGAATCGAACCCAGAGCCTCGTGCATGCAAGGCAAGCGCTCTACCACTGAGCCACCTTCCCAGCCTTACACTCATATATTGATGGCTTGAATATGTACACCTAAAATGATAATGATAATAATAATAATATCTGCATTATCAGACTAGTGTACTGTGAAGCAGTCACTTTGGTTTCTGAATATTTATGCCACCAACAAGAGTCCTTGCTCTTCCCCCTCCCTATGAGGCCATTGGAGCAGGATTGATGGCAGCATTGCAGGTATGAGGTGAGGAACCTAAAGCTATTTCCAAAGCAAAATGAATGGTCCTGCTGCTGCCTGAAATGTCAGCTGTAGGTAGGGCATTTTTTAAATGTATATGTGCTGGTAGTATGGCTTGAACGCAAGGCCTGGGTGCTATCCCTTAGCTTTTTTTTTTTGTCAAGACTGGCACTCTACTACTTGAATCACAGCTCCACTTCCAGGTTTTTGCTATTTCATTGGAGATAAGGGACTTACAGACTTTCCTGCCTGAGCTATGTTTGAACCATGATCCTTAGAGTTTTTTACCTCCTGAGTAGCTAGGGTTATAGGCAGGAACACTACTAACTGGCCTATAAGGCATTTTTTAAAAGCCAAGATGTAATTTATCTTTGCAGAAATGATCTCTGCTTCCCTTCTAGCAGGGTACAACTTGATGTGGGACTAGGAAGAACTAGGGGACCAAACAAATGAAACTGGAAGGTTAATTGTCTCATTGCTACAGAATTAGGTCTATAGCAGCCTTTCTCAAAGTTCTAAGGGAAATTAGCAGCACTGCTTAAAGAAAGGCTCTGTGAGCTGGCTCTGTCTGGCATACATTGAGTTAAATCAAGTTGAACAGGTCTCTCTTCTGTACTATAGTTCTACGGATCAACTTTTGGGAAACTAGCCCAGAGTAATGTGGAAAGGTCATTGAACAAGATCTTGTTCTGTCATCTTAGGTACTCAGAAGACTCTAGAAATCTTTCTTTTAAAAACTACATTATTCAGCATGAGAGGTATATATGGGTTAAGTGACAGAATGCCTACCTAGCAAACATGAGACCCTGAGTTCAAACCCCCATACTGCCAAAAAGCAATAATAAAATTAGATTACTTGCTGATTTTCAAGCAAATTAAAGACAAAATATAAAGGCTTGGTTTTTAAAGCTGAAAATGAGAAGGATAATACTTGTCTCATAAGGCTGTTCTGAAGACTGATAAAGTATTATCACAAAGTTGGTACTCAGTGTTGTAATTAATAATTAGCAAGGAACTGGAAACACTGGCATTGAATGAAGAGTCTCAGTATTCACAGCAATAAAAACTATAAATGGGGGGGGAGGGCAGGGATGGGAAGGGGAAACAAAGGAGGAGGCAACAATGCTTGATAAGAAATGTACTCAATTACCTTGCTCATGTAATTGTAATCCTGCTGTATGGTATTTTCACAATAAAAAACTTATTAATAAAAAACTATAAATGGGGGCTGGAAAGTTGGCTCAGTGATAGAGCACTTGCCTTGCATGCCTGAGGCCCTGGGTTCGATTCCTCAGCACCACATAAGCAAAAAGAAAAAAGCCGGAAGTGGCGCTGTGGCTCAAGTGGTAGAGTGCTAGCCTTGAGCTGAAGAGCTGAGGGACAGCGCCCAGGCCCAGAGTTCAGGCCCCACGATCGGACCCCCCCCAAAAAAAACAAAAAAAAACCAAAAAACTATAAATGGAACAATATATTATCCATCCTCAAAATATTAATGCCTCCAAGTATAAGGTTCAGAATACAGGAAGCAAGTACCAAATCACTGTTTCAACATATGTACTGAAAGGATGTATAGACTGATGAACCCCCAAGTGTACACTTGTACAAGATACAATCTAGCTAGAATGGTTCATTACAATGGTTCAAAGGTTCTTCCTCCTCTTCCTCTTCACCTCCTTTCTTCTCCCTCTCCTCTCCTTCCTTCTTTTCCCCTCTCCTTCTTCTTTTCTCCTCTTCCCCTCCTCCCCTCCCCTTCCCCTCTTCCCCCTCTCCTTCCTCCCCTTCCCCCTCCCCTTCCTCCTCCCCTTTCCCCCTCCTCTCCCTTCCCCCCTCCTCCTCCTTCTTCTGCTTCTTTTGCTTCTTCTTCTCCCTCTCCTCCCCTTCCTATCTCCTCCTCCTTCTTTTCTCCTCTTCTCCTCCTCCCCCTTCCCTTGCCCCTCCCCATTCTCCCTCCCCTCCCTTCCTCTTCCATCTTCTTCTGCTTCTGCTTCTTCTCCTTCTTCTCCCCATTCTCCCTCCCCTCCTCCTCTTCCTCCTCCCCCTTTTTTCCTCCTCCTTCCTTCTTTTATCTGTTTGGTGGTATTGGGATTTGAACTCAGTGGTTGTGCTGTTGCTCCACTTTTTCATTGTTTAAGTCACCAGTTCATAGTATATAGCAGGCTTAGCAAACGAAAATAGAAGGCCCAGGACAAAATGGTGTGTGAGGGTGTCTCTTCCATGGAGCCACGAATAGAGGCTCCTAACCATACATGAATGGAAGGAGTGGTTACATGCATAATGGTAAGTACTGTTTGCTTGAATAGGCAACGGTGATACGCTGGCTTCTTCTTCACCTTCTGATCGATCAGAGGATGATCATGTGGGGAGGAGCCACGGTTCTCCTGTTCGCAAGGTGAGAAAGCAAAAGGATTCATAGATTCCCTCTAGTGCATTGCTTTGCTGTGATTCTGAGGTATAACTCCCCCCCACCCCCCCCCGCCACACACACACACACACACACACATACACACACACACACACACACACACACCTGCTCTTGGTAAGTAGAATGGTTCTGACTTTACTCAACTATAGCCCCTAGTGGAGTTATAGCCACCCCCTTCTGCAGGGACCACGGCACAATCTGGGCTGTTTTGGAGTCCCTGGGGGGGGGAGACCTGGAAACATCTTTGTTCTTTCACATCTGCCGTCTGATGTTGCAAAGGGTGAGTCGGTCTCAGATCTTTGGGCAGACTCTAATGGCATATGACTTACTGGCAGGGCAGCCGTGGAGTCTCAGAAGCCAAGGTTTTCCCATCATGGATCACATGATCAGAGACCATATGTGCCCGGTAGTGTGAGCACTGATACCAGTGATGAAGTGGCGACAACCGTGCAGCATGAGTCACGTGCACATGGAGACTCTCCAGGAAGACCCTCCGGATTTTCCTTTTCCCTAGGATCCTTCAGAACACCCAGGTTCAGGACACAATTTCAGTGGAATTTAGGTGTTTTAAAAAAGTTATTATTATCTATTTTTAAGGATTTTTGAGCTTGTTATTATAAATGTAATGTACAGAGGGGTTACCGTTACAGAAGCCAGATAATGAGTACATTTCTTTTTGGACAATGTCACCCTTTCCTCGCTCTCTCTCTGTTTTTCCCTCCTGTCTCTACCCACAAGTTGTAGCATTCATTTCCAATATTGAGTCTACTGACTGCCTTTGTTCACCCTTTGTTCTTCCATTTCTGTGCCCCCCTTTACCCTCCCAAAGATAGATAAACAAGCAAGACTAAAAGAAAAGAACACAGAAAGTACAACAAAGGAAAAACCTCTTGCTTCCTATGCTTGGAGTTCATTTAGATACATATAATTTTATACGACCAGAGTTATGTAGACATTGTGCCTTTGTATTCCTCCCTCTAAGAGTATCCTACATTGGTCTCATTGTGTGTCTAACATGTCCTGGTGTACATTAGACCCAGCTTCCACACAAGAGAGAGAACATACTTTCAATAGTTGTCCAAAGGGTTTTCCTTTCAACATGTCAGTTTATAAGTACAAGACATCTTAACCAACGTCACCCCTTCCATCCTTCTTCCCTGATCTCTCCTGACCTCACCTAGCCCCTCAATTTACTTGGTTTCCATTTTTATAAATGTACATTGAATATGATGACTTCATTCACCCATCTTTCTCCATGCATCTTCTTTCCTTCCCTTGACTCCACTACTTCCCCTCGCCCCAACACATGTTCTATGAGCCTGGATTCTCTGAATTATACCTTCTTGAGAATTCTACAAGGGGCCAGTAAGTATTTCTAATCAGTGGGCCAATACCTCAATCCCTGGAAGTATGGGCAGGCATGGAGCTCACTGGTGGTGAACGCTTGAGTTCTGGCATAGATAAATTCCCCATCAGCATGTAATGAGCTCTCCCATGCGAGATACTACCTTAGAAGTTGTGAATACGAGCCCAGCGTCGGTGGCTCATGCCTGTCATCCTAGCTGCTCAGGAGGCTGAGATCTGAGGATCACAGTTCAAAGCCAGCCCAGGCAGAAAAGTCTGTGAGACTCTTAATCTCCAGTAAACCACCAGAAAACCAGAAGTGGTACTGTGGCTAAGTGGTAGAGCGCTCACTTTGAGCTGAAGAGGTGAGGGACAGCGCTCAGGCCCAGAGTTCAAGCCCCACGACCGACAAAAAAAAAAAAAAAAAAAAGAAGTTGTGAATACGGATAATGGAAACCGCCCATAAATCAGATAGCTTTCCTGATTTCACAGGTGCCATGCATGCCATGAATAAACTTACTCTTAGAGTTGAGAAGAATATTCAGAACAAAATCTTAAATAATGAAAAGAGTTGTTCTGAATCTCCAGTGTTTATGGCTTGGTTCCTGCATTCAAGGAGGTCAGCAGAAATGGGGATGCTTTGTAGGAAGGGGAGGATTTCAGGAGGACTCAGGAGCACCCAAAAGGTTTGGTAAGGTAGTGTTTCAAGGGAAGTAGGCTCACCAAAATTTTCTAGTAGGCTCGAAAGTCTTGTCACACATTCTGCTTGAAAGATGACCCCTGTGTTGTTCCTTAAGCCTCGGTTCCTTTCATGTTTGCACACAGGCCGTGTCTAACATGTTTTGTGTTCTAGTCATCGCATGGTGGGTGGGGGGTGGGAGTGGGGGGTGTTTTTGCCTTTAAAGTGGTTTCAATCCCATGATCGCCTCAATAGTATGACATAAGGAAGAAAAAAAGTTTGCAGATTGGAAAATCCAGATTTAGGCATTTAGGTGGTGGAGGAGGGGTACCAAAGCAGAGCACTGTGTAGACGTACCACCAATAGTGTTCATAAGCTAGCTTACCATGTATATAGATCTGTGTGACCCGGGGAAATTCTTTCATTTGTTATCCACTCTGTGGCCTCATCAGGATAAAAATTGTACCTGAAAAATAGCATCGAAAGCCTCAGGCTGTTATTGATGATGGAGCTCTTCTAGAGCTACTAGGTAGATAAATGCTCACTGCTCCTCATTACACAGGGACGCTGCCTGAGACCGTACTGATGCATCATGCTGTCTTGGATGCAAGGTAAGAGAACATGATGACCGATGCTAATTTTTTTTGAAGTAACTTGAAACAAAATCCACCAGAACCAAAGCAAATCAAGTGACTTACCAAAAGAAAATGGTGTAAAACAAATCAAGTGACTTACAGAAAATGGGGCTTTACTGAGTCACTGGCAGGCTTCCGGCTCCCTTGCATGTTTCTTGATGATTTATCCAAATCCTGGAATATGTGTTCAGCTTGCCCTCAGACTCTTTGGGAGAATGTATTTCAGAACAACAAATCTGTTGCCAAACTGAACTGATGTGTAAAAGGAGGAGAGAAGTTTGAAACCCCAAAGGAGGAATATCAATCATCATCATAGTTACCACAGTACAACCACAGTACAACCAACGCTACCTATGTAAGCATGTTCATGCTATGTTAGCAAGCATGTTAATGCTATGTTAGCATGCTCATGCTATGTTAGCAAGCATGTTAATGCGAAGTTAACATTAACCAAGAGCTTTGTCACCTCAAATGATTTTTAAATTAAATCCTGAGTGGTAACTAGAACAGGTTTGTTTGTTTGTCTTTTAAATAAAAACAAATTCTAGTTTCTTGATGAAAAGAACAAGACAAAACACAACACCCTGAGGTTGAAAGAAGTTCAGTCACTTCTCAGGGAACACAGAAACTAAGTGGCAAAGCAATTACTCCACTTCCTCTGCCTTTGGAAAAGTCAGCAGACCGGACTGCCAGCACAGCAGCGGTGCAATTGAAAAAGTAAATCTACCCAGTCTTGGTAGCCAAATGGTGGCTTTTTTCTGAATGGCCCATTTATGGGTCCTATGATCTGTTTGGAAAATGTGACTACAATGCAAGCAGTTTAGGATTTTTTTTTCACCTTATCTACTCTCCTTCTGCCTCTGTCCCGTGTCCATCTCTCTTTCGCTCATCCACACCCTCCCCTCCCACCTCTTTACTTTTGCACACCCACCCCCTCTCCATCATCCCAATGATTCTTCTGCCTTGGTTCCAAATAAATTCTCAAAACTCAAATCCATCCTATTTTCTGATGAGACTTGAGATCAGTAAGATACTCAGCTAAAAATCACACGCTCTAGGGATGCATCCAATACATTTTGAACCAGAGTAAGCCATGTTGACATATAGTAGACAATATGAATCATTTCCTCAGGGAACTGTTTTGAAGCACATCCCTTATTTGGGTGTGAAAATGGTAGTATGTTTTCTTCAAACATGAGGATTATATTTACTTGATGGCTGTGGTCTGCAAAGTCACTAAACAACTTCCTTTCTTTCCCACTGACTGAGTTCAGCACCAGTTGAGAAATAAGACTTAGAAAGGCAACAGATGCTGCTGCAAATGTGTGAGTTTATCACTGAGACCCAAACAGGATGGCCAGCAGGGGAGGTCCAAGTTAGGGAACCATACTCACCAGTCACAGTCAGCACCAGTGTTGTAGAGGTAAATGCTTATTGCCACCATTCATTCATCCATTCATTCAGGTACCCAGTTCTATAGAATCCATATGCTGAGAAGATTTAATAGTAACTAAACGTAGACATGATGCCTGCCCTTAAGCAGCTTATAGTCAACGAAAGGAGACAAAGCCCAAGAAATTGGAAATTGCATAAACATGAGCTCGTTACCACAGTGACAACTCTAAAGGAGACACACACAGTACCTTGAGTAGTTCATAAAAGTCTCATGGACTTTTCTGCCCTTGCTGGCTTCCTGGATCCTCAGATCTTGGCCTCCTGAGTAGCTGAGATTACAGGTGGTGAACATCAGTGCCCCGCTAGCTTCTGTTATTTTGACAGTGATGACATTGCTCACTGACTGGCCAAAGGGAGCCCTTTTCCCTCCCAGCCGGCTACATTTGATGTGGTTCTGCATATTTTTGAGGGTTTGTTTTCTGCCAGACATTTAGGACTTGTTTTGTGCTTTCTTTCTCTGCTCTTGTCCTGGAATCAGCCAGTTGCCTGAGAGGCATTACTTGCTTTCCATGAGAGCTCATTTGCAAACAGAACTCTGGGCCATGGTGTGATTATAGCTACTGAGATGTCATTGGTAATTTGGGGATTGCAGTGAGCAGAATTAGAACATACTGAGCACTGTTAGCTCATGCTTGTAATCCTGGCTAAGATCTGAGGATCATGATTTGAAGCCAACCAAGGCAGACAAATCTGGGGCTTGAAAGCAGGGACTAGGCACTGTCCCTGAGCTTCTTTGTGCTCAAGGCTAGCGCTCTACCACTTAAGCCACAGTGCCACTTCGAGCATTTTCTGAGTAGTTTATTGGAGATGAGTCTCATGGACTTTCCTGCCCAGGATAACTCTAAACCACAATCCTCAGATCTCGGCCTCCTGGGTAGCTAGGATTACAGGTGTAAGCCACTGGAACCCAGCTGAGAGACTCTTTATTTCCAAATAATTACCAAACAACAACAACAAACCAGAGGTGGAGGTGTGGCTCAAGTGGTAGAACACCAGCCTTGAGTGACAATGTTAAGGGATCGTACCCTGGCCTTGAGATCAAGACCAAACTCAGTATAGGCATGCACACATACACACACAAACTGGAACATAATATACCTTTAAAGATCTATGGCTCATATTGGCACCTCATTTTTGCTTTCCCTATACCATTGCTATAGCTGTATTCTTATTATCTAGCAGTGACTTCCAAGGATCCCAATCTGAAGAAGCCAACCCACACCCCAACCTCTCTTTTTGATACTGGTGGCAGTTGGGCGGGGGGAGCGGGGTGTTGAAAACTCAGTCTCTTGCATGCTAAGCTAGTGTTCTACCACACTTGAGCCACATCTCCAGGCCCATCTACTCATTTAAAGGACAAATTTGAAAGCAGGAGTGATTTCTGATTTCTACTTTTTCTTCCTCTTCCCTCCCCTTCCTGGCTCCCCCCACCTCCCCTCCCCCACCCCTGCTGGGATAATCTCTTTATTATGGTAAATTTATTTTGAAATACCTTTGTTTCTACCATTTTTCCCCCAAGTTAATTATCTCACATTGAAAACATGTTCAGCTAGTTCTAAGCATATCTCTGCAGCGATGTGCTTGTGAAAAAGTGCTATATTAATATTATTTATCATCAGTCATGCAGGGAACAATTCCCTCGCTGGGAGTGAGGCTGACACGGAGGTTATTCATAATAACTTCCATCCGCTTGGCAGCCTACAGTTTACAAAGTACTTTTTTACACGTCCTACTCATTCAGCCTTAATCATCTGAATTCTCTGGTTCCACACAGAATGAATAATGATAATGAATAATAGATAAACTTCACGAGCATTTCACATAGTAGGTATTCAGTGTGTGCTGAGGTTTTTTTTTTTTTGTTTTTTATAGTGCTGGTCCTGGGCCTTGAACTCACGGCCTGGGGGCTGCCCCTGAGTGATTTTGTTTAAGGCTAGTGTGCTACATTTGAGTTACAGCTTTACTTCCAGCTTTTTATGGTTAATTGGAATCAAGAGTCTTTCTGACTTTTCATTCCTGGGGCTGTCTTTGAACTAGGATCCTGAGATCTCAGCCTCCTGAGTAGCTAGGATTACAGACATGAACCACTGAGCTCACAGGCTGCCTGATGAGTTTTAAAAAGACACATTTGGAGCTGGGTGCTCATGGCTCCATGCTTGTAATCCTAGCTATTTAGGAGGCTGAGATCTGAGGATTGTGATTCAAAGTCAGTTGAGCCAAAAAAAGTCTGTGAGACTCTTATCTTTGATTAACCACCAAAAAAGCCAGAAGTGGATCTTCTACTCTACTCAATTAGTAGAGTGCTAGCCTTGAGTACAAAAGCTCAGAACAATGTCTGGGCCCTGAATTCAAGCCTCAGGACTGGCATTCACACAAGCACACACACACACACACACACACACACACACACACACACACACACACACACATGCACACGTGCACACACACATACATACACACCATACACACCACCCACAAAAGACATATTTGGAATTGGTCATAGAAATAAGTTATACAAAAGCACAAATAAGCCTAAGTAATAGTCATTTGAATTTTTAAAATACTTATTTCGAGGTTTTTTTTGCCATTGCTATTTCTGAGGTATTGTGTGTCTTCTTAGACTGATTTTTTTTTTTTTTTGGTCCGGTCATGGGGTCTGAATTCTGGGCCTGAGCACTGTCCCTCAGCTCTTCAGCTCAAGGCTAGTGCCCTACCACTTGAGCCACAGCGCCACTTCTGGCTTTTTTCTTTTTTTTGTTTATGTGGTGCTGAGGAATCGAACCCAGGGCCTCAGGCATGCAAGGCAAGCGCTCTACCACTGAGCCACCTTCCCAGCCCTAGACTGTTATTTTAAAAGACATCTGTTTCCTTATGACACACAAATGCCTCAAATGCAATCTCACAAATTATGGGATCTTATGAGAGGATGTGCTGAGGTTATATGAACAATCAATATATTTGCAAAGGTAGCCAGATTAAATTAGTGGCTATGCTTTCAAAGCTATAAGAGCTGTAACTGCTAAAGTCAGAAAAGTGTGGGAGAATCCTGTTGTGGGGACACAATAAGAGTGTCATTAGGAGAGGTGGCGGCACTGTGGTTTATGCTGCAGAAGGGGGAATGGATTTAATATTTAAAAGAAAAATTTTCCACTGTTGTCATTGTTCCAGATGAGAATGTGTTTTCTTTTTAAAAATACAATGGGTAATACCTACTCTGGATCCCTTCTAAAGTTGTAAGTCAGCAGAGTTCTATGAATAACTTCATGTTTCAGGACAATAGTGGCCCTGGCAATCACAGAAGACTTCTGGACTAGATCGTGTTCAACAAGCTGGCACCTGGAAGAACAGATCCAGGTACTTTCCAGCAGGGGTCAAGGCTAATCCCGGGGAAAGACTGCCACCTACTGGTGAGACAATGTCATGCCTTTTTCCTGCAAGAAGTTGCCCATTTGGTTCAGCTAAGATCAGGTGTCTCAGAGGTCCTGACCCCAGAGATCCAGGGACATGGTGTGCCATCACTTTCCAGAGGGAGGTTAATGAGGACAAGGTCTCACAAAGTGGGGTGTGCTTTTATAAGGATCTGTCTTGAGAAAAGCGTTCTCCCTTGGGGAAATAGATAGATAGCCTTGGAGCAGATTGCTTGAATAATGTTATGTCAAATTCTGGTCCTATCACACAATGTTTCAAAGACAGTTGTGTTGTTAAAGGGTAAAAGATGAATGTTAGGAACTAATTCTGTTCTAGAAGGATGTGATCCAGTTTAAATGTTTTAAATGGTAGCTGGCCCATTTCACTTTGATTTCTAGATCAAATTAGTTACATAGAGAGGTGGGTTGTGTGTGTGTGTGTGTGTGTGTGTGTGTGTGTGTGTGTGTGTGTGTGTGTGTGTAGGGGGGGTCTGGGGCTTGAACTCAGGGCTTGGAAACTGTCAGCTTTATTGCTCAAAGCTAGCATTCTACCGCTGGAGTCACAGCTCAACTTCTGGTTTTCTGGTGGTTAATTGGAGATAAGAGTCTTACAGACTTTCCTGCCTGGGCTGACTTCAAACCTCAATCCTCAGATCTCAGCCTCCTGAGTAGCTCGGATTACAGGCATGAGTCACTGGCACCCAGCAAGTGGAGAGTTTAATATGTATAAAAAAGTGTTACTGCACATGTGGAGATTTAGAATCCTGAGGTGACAGAACATTACCCAGTAACAATAATGGCACCAGAATCTTCTGGCAAATGGTTCAGGTGTGAATGACGGAGATAAATATTTGTCCTCTCAATCCACACATAGTCTCTTTGAGAGGTGTAGTAGATATCGACAGGACAGGTGGATGGGCTTGCTTCCTCTGCCAGGAAACAATTTTATTGTCGATTTTTCTCCTCCTGTGAGGTAAGTTTGAATGCTTCTTGATTGGTGCTAGGCTCTGACTGTTTGCCCCTGATGTCCACACTCCAGCTGGATTTCCAGGTTAGAGCTTTGTATTTCCAGTTGAGCGGACAGTCTACCATCTCGGATCCCCCTCTCCCAGGACACATGATTTTAAGTGTGAGAAAGACTATTTCCTAATTCACTGAGATACAAAATTATACTCTTTCTCTTCTTTGATGGGAAGTACACTTAGAAAACAAAAGAAAGGAGAGAGAGACATTTTGTGGACTCAGCACACGAGGGAATGGAAGAATGTAGAAGGACAATGAGGGTTTACAAAAATGAAATCTTTCTGCTGTGTCTGACAAACTGGCTTTGGGGGAGGGGGGCTTCCCATCTGTACCCTCGACAGCATCTAATCCCTGGGGATTTCCAGCCCTCTGAATCCTGATAAATAAATCACATGAAATATAACCCTGCACTGAGATTCACTCTTAAGTTTTACCTCAACTAGAGGGGGAGGGGGAGGAGGTACCATGGGCTCAAAGAACAGTACTAACCATGGCTGTCAGACACAGGGCTGAGTCCCTTTCTCCAGATTCTTGATTCTCCTTACAGCTCAGGAACTGGCCCATTATTCCAGAGCTGAGGATAGAGTACTGAGATCTGAATTCAGTCCTGCCCAGCTCCAGAGTCAGGACTGTTGTCTCTGTAGTGTTCTGAACTTTGCATGGCTGGTAGCTTCTCAGACAGTGCCAGGGTGAAATGTCCATGGAACAAGAGAAGACAGAAGATTCTGTGCTATGGCTAATAGAGCAGCTCTTACTTTTCTTTTGATGAAGCCATACAGCTTCATCAAGATTCTAGACTACCTTACATGGAAGAGCAGTGTTCTCCACTCACTTGAACACCTATGTGTGTATGGACTGGTTCCACACATATACCTTTCATACGAAGAAAGCCTAGGAACACTGAGGAAATAGACAACAATTATGGAAAGTAACTACTCAGTGCCAGGACATGAGCCTGGTATTCAGAGCAAGACTGGGAGTCAAGAGTCCTCGATTCGAATTCTGGTTCTGTTATTAACAACTATAGCACTAGCTAATATTTGATTAATTGCAACATGCCAAGTACATTCCAATAATGTTACTTATTCCTCATTATTAACTTATGTGATGAGCACAAAAATGATCCTTACTCTGTTGATGAGAAGATGAGGCCTACAAATGTTCATTGTACCCTGTCACATTAGCTATTAACTACTAGAAAGTAGCCCGAAACTCAGGAAGTCTGGCTCACAATATTAATTATTATGTAATGCTGTCTCTCCACTTATTTACTGATTGTGTCAGCTAACCTTTCTGAGCTTTAGTTTTTTCCTATTTAAAAATTCAATCATATATTCATATACATATATAAAACACAATTATTGAGGTCCACTCCTGTATACACTCTTACAGATCAGATAGAAATGGAAAAGACCATGTCCACTCATGTCCACAATGGCCTGAACCACACATCCAGTGCAGACCTCAGAAAGGACTTCAGAAGAGATGCCATTAGAACTAGATGTTCAGGTGGGAGACTGTTTCAGAAATGACTTCAGAGGCACAGCTAAAGCTCCAGGTAAGTTTCAGATGCTCACAACTAGATTATGTAACTCCAAAACTGGGAATCAGGCAGGGACTGCCACCAGAAGAAAGGTCTGAGGTTGAGGAACCATCTGAGACCTCTAATCTGACAATGGTGGGAGAGATTGGAGGCCGGGAGACCAGGGCGGAAGTCAGAGAGATGGACTGGCTAGAAGAATCAAGGGAATCAAGTTGTATAAAAGGAGTCAGTGACTCAATGCCCAAGAAAGAGATCAGGAAAGCAGGAGGGTTAAGGATGAAGTGAAGGAGAAGAGATAGCACAGTGCAGAGAATGGCTAAGAGAGAAGAGAACACTGGAAGACAGGCACTGCTGATGTATTTTTCTAACTGGTATTCCTGTGGGATGTTCAGGCAGACATACATGGCCCAAGGGACTGGAGTTGAACAGCTGGAGCTTAGAGTAATGGCTATTTGAGAAACCTGGACAGCTACCTACCCTGGCGCTGAGTGTTTTCTTGTTCCTTGGGCGTACAATAGCATCTCCTATCAACAGGAGCGTAAGACTGGACAATACCGCCTGCTAGCAAGCATAGTACTACCAAGGCAAATTCTGAAGCCAAAAGACTAGAATACATAGGTGACCTACTGTTGTACGTCATTGAACAAGAAACCTAACCTTTCTGTACTTCAGTGTGTGTGTGTGTGTGTGTGTGTGTGTGTGTAAAAATAGAACCAACCTTTTCATAAGGTTTTGTCAGGGCCAAATGAGTAAACGTATGTAAAGGACCTGGCCTAACCAGAGCGGAAAGGCATAGGAATTGTCAGCTATTCCTGCTGAGAAGTAAGCATTAGTTCAGCGAGATGTAGCACCTGGCTGAGGACACACAGCCAGCAAAATCAGGCTTCAGACCCAGGTTGCTGACAACAGGGCCTCCTTTAATTCCACCATCCATGCTGAAGCAAGGACAGGACCCTGGCACTTGGGGACAGAAGATCCACAGAGGATTGTGGGAGAAGCGTGTTTAGGCAGTGAGAGGCGAGCGAGGAATGAAGGAACAAGAAGACATTAGGAGACAGGGTTGGGTAAAGAACTTCCAAAATCTTTTCTGCTTCTCCAGCTGTTGAAATAAAAGAGGCTCACTCTAAAAATTCAAAGACCATAGAACTAACCACCTATCTGCTTCCTCATCTGAAAACCATCGCTACCAGACATTAACACCCAAGCCCTAGGACTTCATTGTGTCATGGAAGGAACAGGAGGTCAGCAGAGACAAAATGAATTGATAGCCAATATGGGAGAACTGGGGTCATTTGGGTTTGTGGTTGGGAAGGACAGATGGGGAAACTTGGAAGGGTACGAGCAATATGATGTACCTTTGGCATACAGACTAGAAAAGAATCTGTGAGGGAAGAAAGGGGCAATGGCTGGCCAACGATCTGGGGTAGATAGACAGATGCAGAATTAAGAAACTTATGTGATGTGCCCCTTAGTGATCTAGAGAAGTTTTATGGGTCACTTCTCAGAATAAGATTTTAGTACCCAGAATAGAGTACAGGGGATGACCCAAGGCAAACTTTGCTAGCCATGTATATCTTTAACTGAACTCCCATGGGGAAACTTCCCTCCTTAAGACCCGGTACGTCTGTGGAATGGTCATCCTTCGAAAGTGATCACGGTCTCCACCCTAATCCTGTTTGCACAGAAACCCAAAGGTGGACTCACAATGCAAAGGGGAGGAGGGCACAGAAATGGATTGACAGATGGAGAACAAATGCAGTCAATGGCACTCACTGGATACTACATGGAAAACAAACAACGATACAACTTGTGGGTGGGGACAGGAGGGGAAAACTTGGAAAGGGTGATTGAAGGGTGACATTGTCCTAAAAGAAATGTACTCATTACCTGACTCATGTAACCCTAACTCTTCTGCACATCGCCTTCATAATAACTACAAAAAATAAAAATGTAGGCTGGGAATGTGGCTTCGTGGTAGAGTGCTTGCTTCACATGTATGAAGTCCTGGGTTCTATTCCTCAGTACCACATACACAGAAAAATCCGGAAGTAGCATTGTGGCTCAAGTGGTTGAGTTGCTAGAGTGCTAGCCTTGAGCAAAAGACGCTCAGGGACAGGGCCCAGGCTCCAAGTTCAAGCCCCAGGGCTGGCACAAAAATAAAACTAAAAAATAAAAGTTTAATTGAAAAAAAATTAAAAGAAGAATGCAGAAGAAGTCCAGATCTCTTCTAGCTCCAGATTGTGATTTTGGACAAAAATTTACTGTCGTGGGACTTGGGTGCCCTAAAATGTAGAGGAGTTGTGTAAAATGTCAATATCACCACCCCATGTATTTATTTCAGAAGGATGTTGGCAGAGTTCAAAAAAAATGCTTTGGAGACTTTATGTGATGATCACATCCTCTTTGTGTTAAAAAAAAATCTACCAAGGCCCAAAGGCAGGTAATCCTGGGTGACTGGCTCATTACAAAAGGTACTTGGTATGCTCCACATGTTTGCAAGATGGCTGGTGTGTTTCCTTAGGGGCTTAGTTTATTCCCTCATGTGTTCATCTACACACACACACACACACACACACACACACACACACACACACACAGTTTGACCATGCAGTCAGGGAGAGCCAGAGCAAATGAGATTCAGCACTGAGACTAAGGGGCATAGTTGGGTTTTAAGTTTGCAAATGAAATTCAGGACATTTCAATGACTCTTCCTGGAAGGGCAGCCAGAGGTACACTGGGGTGTACACGTAAGACAGAAGACCTTCTGAGAATCCTTTACCATCCATTTGCTAAGAAACTAGGCAAATATAACTGTCTATGAATACAGCATAGGAGAAAGTTTCCACTAAATAGGCCATTTACTATTCAATTGTGCTTCATATCATTCCCTCCCCCCCTCCCACTGATACACACACACACACACACTGGACCACATTGAATACATCAATAAGCAAAGGACTCTTCCACCCTCTTGTCCATAACTAGATGTGAAATTATCCTACCAACTTTTATCTATTGTTGGAAGTACTATTTTGGATTGGCCCTATGTAATGTGAAATGAGGAGAAAAAGTACATAAGCAGAATCCCGATATGGAAATGCAGACTTTAAAACATTCTCTGATGGTTTGGCATCCTTGGAATAAATTGGTCATAGTTTTCAACAACTCAGATCAAAGCCAAATGCTGTTTGCATTCAGACAGTGATTCAGGGTCCATGTCTTCTTTGGTTTCTTTGAAAATAAAGCACAGACATTTTTTCATACCTTTGAGAGACATGTGATGGCTGCCAAATTTGTGCATTGTAAATTTTATTGTGCCCTAATACAAAGTTGTACATCTTGTCTCAAATGTCTCTTTGGGAGCGATCCCAGCATCCCTGAGTTGAGTTGCCTGTTGTGATGATGGCCTCCTGATGTAATGTGAAGAAAGAAAGAAAGAAAAAAGGCCAACTGGTAAAGAGGGAAAAAAAAGAAAGTAAATAAAACACATATGGAACTTCTACTTTCAGAGTTGAAATGTATATGAGCATATATGCAAATCAGTCATTCAAATAGATATCGAGGCTGGGCCAGACTCAGGCACAATTACAAAGTCTCAAAGTTTGCTTTTCAGGCTTTTTCTTCTCCTGATCTGGGTCTTTTCCTACAACCTTCACCCCTCCTTTTCAGCCTGCTTTCTGGTGCTTCTGCATCCTCAGCAAGAATCATCTTCTCCTAGTACCTAATCCAGGACCCCTTGGCATCGTGCATTATGTACTCCGAACCCCTGCCCGCTTGAAACCCATATGTTTTGAAGTCCCTTTCTTTGGACCTTGCTTATAAGTGAGAATTATTTAAATGATTAGTCTTAAAAAAATGTTCAATCATCCGTAGCCAATTTTTGACTTTAATGAAGAGATTATGCTCTTGGAATGCTTCTTGATTTTTACTTTGTTCTCTTAACTGATTTTACTAAGAGCCTACTATGCAGAAAGTGATGGCATTGGTGTCATGAGATTTGTGGGAGAGTACAGTGGTAATTGGGGGAGGGGTGTACAAAAAAGATTCAACAGCTGGTGGTTGGGGCCCCCACTTAGAATCCTAGGTACTCAGGGACTTGAGGTCTGATGATCAAGTTCAAAGCCAACTTGGCAGGAAAGTTCCTGAGACTTTTTTTTTTTTTGGTCTGTCGTGGGGCTTGAACTCAGGACCTGAGCGCTGTCCCTGTGCTCTTCAGCCCAAGGTGAGTGCTCTACCGCATGAGCCACAGCCCCACTTCTGGTTTCCTAGTGGTTAATTGAAGATAAGAGTCTCAGGGACTTTCCTGCCCAGGCTAGCTTTGAACCATGATTCTCAGATCTCAACCTCCTGAGTAGCTAGGATTACAGGCTTGAGCCACCAGTGCCCAGCCCTGAGACTTTTATCTACAATTAAGCACCAAAAAGCTAGAAGGGGAGGTGTCTCCTGTGGTACTGCACTTATTTGAGCAAAAAGCTAAGAGACACACCCAGGCTCTGAATTCAGACCTAAGTACCAGCACACACTCTCACACAGACACAGACACAGACACAGACACACACACAGACACACACACACACACACACACACACACACACACACACACACACAGAGAGATTAAACAGCATGACAAGCCAGAGTAAAAAATTTGGAGATTATGCATGCTGACTTTATTTTATTTAGCAAATGTTTTTATTTTACATTTTGTGTAGAAGATACAGTTCTAAGCAGTTGGGGAACATTCACTTATTTAGTTTTCAGTACCCTGCTCTTAATCAAGTACCAATAGTATATTCACCACCACGCCCCTCTTTTGCAGATGGAAAGACTAAGGGGTTTCTCTGAAGTGACCCCATTATTACGTGTGGAGTCAGGACCGGATCCCATTTTGCCTTCAGCTTCTGAGTTTTCAGGTCATCTCAGTTAGACCTTTCCAATTGTCTGTGGGTGACATAGACCTGCGTTCTTGATGTCAGGGGCCATTGCGGTTGACCTAGAGGGCAAAGAGGGCTTTATGAGAGCATGGGTCAAGTGGCACAGTGCCTGCCTAGCAAATGTGAGGACTTGAGTTCAAAACCCAGTCCAGCCAAAGGGGTGGGAGAACAGTTTTATGACAGTGGTTTTTTACCCTGACTCCCTAGAAAGCTTTCAAACAACTTGAATGCCCCATTTCTCTCTTCTTTTCTCCCTCCCTTTTTTCTTCCCTCCTCTCTCCTTTTTTTCTTTCATTCCCAGTCTCTTTGTTATCCCCCTTAGTATTGTCCCTCCTCCCAGCAGAAAGCAAGCAGTGACAAAGTTAAGAAGTAAGAGATATCTGGGAGGTGATTGGATGAGGTGGGGTTCTGAGCCTGGTTCTGCAGGTCTATAGCAGTGACTTCATAAGAAGGAGAGAGAGACTTAAACTAGCAAGTTTACTCTCTCTCTCATGTGAGTCATGATGCCATTCACAGTGCTCCTGAAGGAATCAGGAGGAAGACTGGGAGGTAAACACTCGGTTCCTAAACAGTATAGTTAGGTCATGTTCTGTTATGGGACCAAGAATATATGGTGTCGGGCACTGGGGATAATAGGAGAGTCAGAAGCTCAGAAGATGTATTAGCTTTCAATAGCTGCTATCACAAAGCACTTTAAATATGGTGCTGTCTATGACCTAAACTTGTATTTCATGGTCCATTAGGGGAGTCTCTGGCATGGTTGTGCTGGCAGGACTTTGTTCTTTTGGGGAGCACAAAATGTATTCCACTGATTTTTCTAGCTTCTATAGGATACTCGCATTCCTTGGTTAATGGGGTTTTTCTGCATCTTCAAAGCCAGGTCGCATCTCTCTGACCCTGCATTGGCCTTCAAATCTTTCTCTGACTTTCTCCTCTGCACTTTTAAGAACTGTTAGGATTGTACCAGGCTCATGTTGATAATTCAGGATAGTCTCTTCATATCACTTAATTCCATCTGCAACCTATTTGAAACCTAACATATTCACATGTTCCATGGATTAAGATTGGGGGTGGGGAGATATTAATCTCTTTCTCACAGAAGACTCACAGAACAGAAAGAACTGGACAGCAAAGCTCATTCCATGCAGATGCCTAAGGCTGGGGCTTGGGAGAGCTAGGTAGGTAGATGCCTTTGTCCACTTCCTCCTGCTACACCGATGGGCAATTTTTACATTTAGCACAGACTGTTTTATTCAATGCATGGTTCTGGAGACTCAAAGTTGGAGGAACCTTATATCCTGGAGGTCTTTATGCTGGCTCTCCTTCTTATAAAGTCATTGATACAGACCTGGAGTCCATCTCATCTAATTTCCTCCCAGACGCCTCTCCGTTCATTACATCTACAATGCCAATCAAATCTCAGTATGAGTTTCAGAGAAGACAAAACAATCTAAATCCTAATAGGAGGCTGTGAAAAAGTTCAAATTCAGTGTCACCTGGTAATGTCCTATAACAGGTCATTGGGTATCAAGTTACACAGTATATTTTGTTCACATAATGATGTTCAGCACATGTGTCATTGGAATGTCTTTCACCAAAGTGGGGTTCTGTGGAGTTAGTGCCATTATTCCAGCTAGACAGCCAAGATGTGGCTGAGTTCTAGGTTCCCCTCTGTCTCTTATTAGCCCCTTACCTATAAGACTGAAATGAAATCATGAATTGCAAGTACTTGTTCCCTTCTGGTACATAATAAGTGCCTAATGGACGTTAGATGTCATCCCTGCTATAATGAGATGGTGGCTTACACTGACCGCTTGTAACCTGACATGCTCATGTTCTCCTTCATGTCCCCTTCTTGCTGGAAGGAAAAAGAAAGCAGTGGCAGGAAGAACATTTCTGACCTATGCAACCCGCTGAGATAACATCATTATTATCAAGTTCAAATGGCTTAACTGCTGGGCCCTAAATTCAATCTAGAATCTAAGTACTCCCTGCCCCTGCTGCTTATGCCAACAGCCCCAAATGATCTCTAGAGCTAGTTCTAAATGCCATTTCGTTATGAAACAGAGGGCAGGAAAGCATGGGGGAGGGGTGAGTGTGCAAGGATGACCTCAAGCTTTTGAAGTTTTAAAAACAAACAAAACACAAAACCACCAGTAAAATAGGTGGGACTCCAAGGTATCTGGGAAAGTCTCCTTCATGCCATTCCTGTTCTATTTCTCATTGCCATTCCAGGAAAAAAAAAATGTGGAGGTTCTGACTTATCCGAGTATGAGAAAACATTCAATTTCAATAGGAATTTTGGAATGCGTGTATTTCCCATTAGCTGCTGGGTTCTGGGACGCCACTCGTTAACCAGTAACTGGGAACATGCAGAAATGGCCTGGCTTTTCAAACCAGTTGTCTGACAACCAAATGAATACACTACTCACAGCTGACCCTCAGAGGTTGACCAGCTGTCTGAAAGGGGTCATTGTGTCTTTACAGGAAAAGTGGAATGTCTCTTGCTTAATATTATACTATCCAAATGATAGGAGGGTCCCAAAGAAAGTATGAATTGTAGCTTCACTGTAAAAAGAAAACAAACAGGCTACCATGATGTCATGACAAGTATTTAATCATTTATTAGGTGGTCTGCATCTTAAAGTTTGTCTTGCTTATCTTTAAAGCAATTCTATAACTTGTCAGTTGTTTGCTTAAAAATGGAACTTTTTTTTTTTAATAAATGAGAAAGTTAAGAGGTCATATGGAGATCAGGTATGGTTCTATCAGGGTCCTGGCTCCTGTTTTCAGTAACTTTCTTTATATTCTCATCCACTGGGTGTCAGTTTTCACTGTGGGCTAATAGCTTTCACTCTTGTCTTTCCACAGCTCCTAAGAGAGAAAGTCCACCTTCTCATAATCTACCAAGGACCTTTCCTCTTCACCTCTCATTAGCCCAAACTGTGGTCGGTCACATGTCTTTGTTAGCGACAATGCCTGTAGCTAGGGGAATGCCCTGCAGTGATTGGTTTAGGCCAAGATTTATGAGCTATTCGCTTTGATGAAGGAAGTGAAATTTCTCTCTGAGATTTCAAGGCCATCCCTAGAGGTGGAATTTAAATCGGGTCTCTTTCCCTGGAAACTTGTGGGTATTTGCCCATGAGAAATAGAGAAAGTCCCCAATTAATACCTGTGCCGAGCAGCATGGCACCATTTCCTATTCTATCTCTGAAATATCTCAGGTAGTAGGACTGGGCTTCCCAGTGGGTCAGAAACCAACCTCTACCAGTGAGTGGTGAAGTTGGGAATTCTATGGTTTATAATTTCTTTTTTATTTTATTTTATAAAGTATATGTATTGTAAAGATGATGAACGGGGGGGGGTTACACTTACATAAGTAAGGTAATAAGCATATTTCTTTTTGAACGCTATTATAGGGGCTGTAATTTCAATGCATACCTTCCTTCCATTCCATCAACTTCCCCCTAAAGAAATAAATGTTTGGATGTACTTTTCCAAGTTGTTAAGGGTGGGAGGCCAATAGTTAAAATGTTTCTATTTAAAGTAAGGCTAGTCCTACATAACTCCATGGCATTGGGAAACTATCTCACATCTCTATTTTTCCATCTGTGAAATGGAAGTAGCTTTACTTAGTGCTGATACTGGGGTTTGAACTCAGGACCTCGCACTCTCACTTGGTTTTTTCATTCTAGGGTAGCTAGCACTCGACCATTTGACCCCTCCAGCCTCACTTCTGGCTTCTGGAGATAAGCGTCTCATAGACTTTTCTGCCTAGGCTGGCTTTGAACCATGATCTTCAGCTCTCAGCCTACAGAGTAGCTAAGATTACAGGCATGAGCCATAGCACCTAGCTGGAGGTTGCTCTAGGTCCTACCTCACTGGGCTACTGTGAAAATTAAGTGAGATCATGAACTTGGAGCATCCATCCAGCCTCAAGGGAAGCAGTACTTTTACCTAGGGGTGATGCACTAAAGGTGATTGGTCATTTGAACAATAGACACCTAAATTATACCCTTCCCTGTGCTATATGGTTAAAAGAGAACAGAAGTGTGCATAGACCTTGAGCTCTTCCACATCCTGGGAATTTTGGATTTGTATCAACTTTCCAAGTTTATTTATACCTTCTTGTGAGTGAGCCAATGAAGAACCTGAGAAGTCACCAAGTTACTTTTTTTCTTCCAGAGACTAATTCTACCTCCAAATTAATGTGTGTTAGCTTCAATAAGCCTGATGCTGTGTCAGAGCTGTTCTGCTCTTTGTTCTCTCTCCCTTTCTCTATGTCTCTCTCTTACTTACCTTCCTCCATACCCTCATCCTCTATCATGTAGTATGACTTTCTTGTCTTCTGGTTAGAATTCAAGGTGTGATCTAGTAGCAGGTGTCAGACTGAAGCAGGGTGAAGATTCTCTGCTCTGAAGATTCTCTGCTAAGCACGGAGATGGAATTTTTCATCTAGGGAAAAAAAGAAAAGCCAAGAGTACAAAAGAGAGGGGTATCTGTTTAGACTCTTTTCATATGAAAATGATTATACTAATATACAAAGGCAAATTCTCAGTGCTATTCTCTCTTTCTGAAAGTAGGAAATTATTCTTCCACTTTGACATTAATGAATTCATTCGCTCCATTAGCATTAATTAGTTAACCAGTGCCCAGCACTATGGTTAACCTATAAACAACATAGGAAAGATAAGCAAGTTGCAGCCAATCAAAAACATTTATAGAAGGTATTTAGGGGTAAGACAGTGGCTTTTAAAAAGCATTTTAGTAGTAAATATTGGTTGTATACTATGTATGAGTGTCATTGTGATATTTCCATATACGCATCTAATGTCACCTGATCAAATTCACTCTCTTTTAACTCTTCCTCTTCCCTTCTTCCTCTTCTGTAACATATCATCTTTACCAAGTAATTATCTTTACAGCACCATAAGTAAGTGAAAAATAAATATGTTGAATTGGAAATGTGTAACTGGCTGCCTATAGGATATTCTATATGTTTATAATTCATTTACACTTTGGTGAATCTTAGAAATATCCCATTGGCCTCTGTAGAATTTTAGATGCATCTCAGGATTTATATAAAATAGATAGAAAATTGCCAATCCGAAGAGATTGAGATTGTATGAAGTAAAAAAAATTATTTTTTCTTGGTTGCATTTGGAACGGCACATATTAAGATCATGATTTAAGGTTTTGATCTTACGAAGGAAAGCAAGTACGATGCTATGATCGCAATAGGTATAAACAAGATTGTGTGTGTGCGAGTGTGTGTACAGGCCTGTCAGACCTGGGGCTCGAACTCAGGGACAAATGTTCCACGTAGGTTTTTTGCTCAAGGCTGGTGCTCTACCAGTGGAGGCATTCTTCCACTTCCGGCTTTTTGGTGATTAATTGGAGATAAGAGCTGGAAAATCTGTCTGGACTGACTTCAAATCAAAATCCTCAGATCTCAGCCTCCTGAGTAAATAGGTTTATATGTGTGAGCCACTGGTGCACACTTAAAAAAGAAGTGTTAAAATTTGCATCACTGATAGGTAAGAAGAATCTAGGCCAACTGTGCTCATGGCAGATTGTAGAAGGATCAGCTTCAGTTTTATTAGGTTATCAAAATGATAACCTAAGACATAATTTACTACATTCCACTATTTGTATTCCTTGTTCAGGAAGGTAAAATGGAAAATGTCCATCGTACACATTTAGTTCTCTTTAATTTGGCACACATTGACTTTTTCCATTGCATTTCTGCCTAACTGGACTTCTGCCAGCTGGTGTGAGTGTGAGTGTGTGTGCATTAATAGCTAGACATACGATGACTCATGCTGCTAGCTGAACATATTTGCATTTTGGAAGGGATCAGATTTGTTTTTCTCTGGGTATTCTACAGGAGTGGGATCTGATTATAGCTCTTTGTCTTTGTGAATGGACTGCTGTGAGATCATGCAGTTTGACCCAAATAGTAGTTCTCTTGAAGTTGTATGATTTCTCTTCCTTTATGAAAAAGGTTCTTACTGTGTAGCCTAGGCAAGCATTGAACTCATTGTGTGGTCCAGGCTGGCCTCAAAACTTTCAATCTTTATGCGTCAGCCTGCCGAATTCACCATCATACCCAACTTTCTCCTGAAGATCTGTTGTTAAGATGGTCACTCCCGGAGTGTTCCATGGCTGTAGCTATGTGATTGTGGACATTCTATTTTGGCCCTCACTTTGCATGCACATCTACTCAGGATCTATGTCTTCTGTGCTTTCTTTCAGGCTGACTCTTTCACTTGGATTGATTGCCTTTACTTACTCCATCCATCCTCTGAAATCTCATTCAAACAACCAGATTACTCCATATCACATTGTAAGAGAGCATTCCTACCTCTTCTGTATTCTATAAAATATGGAATATTAGTTGTGCTCATTCAGCATTGGTTACAAGATGCCATGCACTTTACAATCTGCAATATGCTTTGCACATATTCAAAGAGAATAACCTAGTTATTTTATTGTCTTATTTAATTTGTATATTTTTTAGTATTGGGCCTTGAACTTGGCACTGTACCTTAGCTTTACTACTCAAGGCTAGCACTCTGCCACTTGAAACCACAGGTCCACTTCCAGCTTTTATGTGGTTAATTGGTAATAAGAATCTCTTGGATTTTGCTGCTCAGGCTGGTTTTGAACCATGATCCTTGGACCTCCGCCTCTTGAGAATTACAACTAGGAGCCACCAGTGCCCAACTTCCCAGTTATTTCCTAGTGTGGCAAGGTTGAAAGAACTTGGGGCTTGTCACATGAGAAATCTGGTTCTTCTGCAGCTCTCCTCTGAACAACAGTGTTACTGCTTTTGAATCAAGAATTACTAGTGGCCATTTAATTCTTTTGAGAAAAGATGAGGAAATGCATGCAAGAGCTCCTGTTCCTTGAGGATAAGCTATAACACAAAGCACTGGGCAAAAGGCTTTATGTAACATCTTCCCATGTACTATTCCCTTGACCAACAATTCCTTTAGTCCCGGTTGTTGGACAGATTAGATACTCCCCTGAATAGTTCTCACATGAATAAAAACTGGACTTGAGTTGGCAATAGGGCCCTGTCTACTGAGTCAGCTGCCTTGAGTCAGCGGTTGAGTCTCATGCACAACACGGGTCTCTAGAGAAGGAGGACACTGGATGAGCTGCAGTTCCCACCTATCTGGCTGAAAAGCTGCCAGGGCATCGTTCTGAGCATGATGAGAGCAGAGTAATCTGAAGTACATTACTTTCTTTCCCACTGTTGCTCATTAACACACTCCTAAATCCCCACGATTCAGACCCCAAGAGGTACAGATCTCATTCTGAGTCACTCTAGAAGTTGATTGGCAACACTACTTGTTTGCGTGTCTCTGTGTATTCTGAGGCTTGAGTTCAGGGCTTGGGTATTGGCCTGAGCTTTTGTGCTAAAGGCTAGTCCTCTATCATTTGACCCATACCTCCATTTCTTTCCCTTTGATTCCTAACTGGAGATAGTCTCATGGACTTTCCTGCCCCAGCTGGCTTCAAACAATGATCCTCTAATCTCAGCCTCCTGAGTAGCTAGGATGACAGGAGTCGAACCACTACTATATATGTATGTATGTGCATGTGTATGCAAACAAAACTATAATCCATGGATATGTATATATATATATTACAATCAAAGCACTGTACCTATTTAGTGGTAGATATCTAAGAAATAGTATAGGCTTATGAAAATTGCATTTAATTAACATGCTTCATATAAATAAAGAGAAGTTTGGGGATCTCCAGATTAATGACTCATAATTTCCCCAGTATTTAACTTCCAGAAGTCATTGAGCAGAGTGTAGTGTTATGTTGTTTTTCTCTCACAGCTATGTTATTTACATCAAGTGGGAAGTTTTGGAAACTTCTGAAAGCCCCCAAGACATCAACCCATGTGTCAAAACCATTGTATTTGAAACGATATTTAAGGTTATTTTTTTCTACTACCTTTCCCAGCTTTTACTTAAGAGGCTGGGAATTAGCCTCTACCTCATTTTATTCCTGCGGGAAAGCTATACATCATAAAAGTATGATGAACAGGACTCCCATGATGCTTGGAAGGTTCTGTATTCCCATTCTGATCCTCTCCTAAAGGCTGGGCTTAGTGAGGAGAAGTTTGAATATGAACGGCAGGCATGTTGCAATAAGTAGCCACAATAGAATAGTCATGACAATTTCTACCATTTGATTTCTTTGTTTTTGTGATGCTGCCGCATGCTTCATTTTACGAGTATTTTCTTTCCTCACAGGTGGCTGAACCCATCTATTGCCATCCTGGGCTTTGGGCACTTGTGTTTAAAAGTAGATGAAGAACAGAGGAGAAACTGGAAGACTGACAGAAGGACTCATCCTAAGCTCTTATTAATTTATTTTTCCTCCCTTCACTCTTGCCGACAGATACTCTGGTGATTAATACTTTGCTGAGTTCGCGTGTCCCAAGGAAATGCAAAGAGGGTCACAGTAAGACAGTTTTTAAAAGCATAGTTAAACTGTACTTATTTTATTTATCTTTGTGAAAATACCGTACAGAGGGGTTACAATTACATGAGCAAGGAAACTCCTAGGTTATTTTCTAGAGTTTTGCTCTATATTCAGGCTGCCCTGAGCTGCAGTCCTCCTACTTGTGTTACAGGCCACCACTCACATACTCAACACTTGGGTTGAGATGGAATCTCTTGAACTCTTTGCTTTGGGCTGGACTCAAATCTTGATTCCTCCAAACTTTACCTCCCAAATAACCAGGGTCACAGGCTTGAGCCACATGGCTGGAAAAAACTGGACTTCTTTTGGTGATGTGACTTATTATCTTAGCGGAAGACCTAAGCATAGTAATGCTCCTACATGAAGATACATGAAAAAAATGTCCTTTTTGGTTTGGCTTTCTGGGATACATCTTTCTTTTTTTAACCCCTGACAAACTTAATCTGTTTAGTTTCACTATATATATTTTTTATTCTTTCTTTCTCTCTCTCTCTCTCTCGTTATTTAGCAAAACAGGCCTGGGACTCTTACATAGCTCAGGCTGGTCTTGAACTCTCCAGCTATTATTTGCCTTCAGCTGCCTGAGTGCTGGAATTAGCAAAGGAACCACCCCCTCCCCCCAGGGCTTCCATCTGTATTGCATTATTGAATGGTACTCTATACTGGAGTGAGTACAAAATAGATGCTCCAACTGATGGAATTCTAAGTGTCTCTGGCACCTCATTTTTTTCACTCACAAGGACAGGGCTTGAAAGTGCAGACCTGTCACCCCAGCTTCTGGGAAGGTGAAGGTGAGGGAGCTAGCACTGTTAGTTATTGAGACCCTACTTCAAGGCCTTGGGTTCAACTCCCAGTTGTTTTCTTCTTCCTCCTCTCTGTCTTCTCCTTTCTTTAACATCAAGCCCTCTGGCGAGAAGCTTTTAAAGCTGATCCAGCCCACCAGGCGTGGGTCAGAGCATAGATTGGATTCGAGGCTGAAGTTACTGCATCTTTAAGGAAGAAGTTGCGTTACATAGGTGAAATGTGAGGATGCCTTCATCCCCGTTCGTAGCAGCCTGAGTTTAGGCTTATTCCCGTGGCACACTAACATTACCTGCCTCTGCTCCTGTCCATTCCTTGGGAAGATGCCAGGGGATCCTTCCTGTTCCACACGTCCAACATGACCCGCACCCTATTTTTTGTGCAGAACCCCGTTTTGGGCCCTGTTTTTTCCACTTTGTAGTTTCTACTCTTCTCCCTTTTACCACTTTTTTTTTTAAAATCTCTTGTTCTTTATGCTTTGACCTCAAATCTTGTGCAAACACTGACACTTCCATGTAAAAGAAAGAAAATTCAACACGTAAGTCCTGAAAGTTAAAAAAAAAAAAAAAGTTAAAAGTTTCCTTCCTCCAATCGCCGGGTTCTGAAGTTCGATCTCCCTGGGGGCCGGGGCCACAGGAGCGAGTGAGTTGGGCTGCAGTGTGTGAAATGACGCCTGGAGAAGGGAGACCCAGGCTCCGCCTTGGACCGGTCAGCCTCTGACCGCGAGCCCGCCCCGGGCCTCCCCGCCCCCGCCGCCGCCGCCGCCGCTCACTCTCAGGAAGCAGCTGGCTACAGGCCGGGTCCTGGCGGCCGCACACGCATCCACACTCGTCGTCCGGCAGCCTCCCTCCCCCCTCCCCCCCACCCCCTCCCCCTCGGCCGGCGATCGCGTCCACACCGAGCCGCCCGGGCAGCACCAGCGCGCAGCGCGCAGCGGGCACCGCCAGCCCGGGCCGCGGCTCTCGGGTACGCGGCGCGGGCCACAGTCCCGGGCTCGCACCGGCGCTCCCCCTCTCCAAACCGGGCACCGGGGAACCTGGGTGGGGGGGCGGCGGCAGCAATTAGCCTGCATCTTGATCTTGCCTGGAGACGCATCTCCTCGGCCCCGGGGCCGAGGATGAACCGGACGGGAGAGGCACAAAGTCCCCGCTTAACTTTGTAACAACAACAACAACAACAACAACGAGGTCCGGAGTGCGGTGCGCGCGTGTCCGCGCGCGGCGGGGAGCGGGAGCTGATGCCGAGGGTCCGGCCACCCCCACCCCCTCGTCTGCCTCCTCCCCCTGCGGCCGCGCGCGCGCACGCACACACACTCACACACTCGCCACTCGGGCCGGGTTTCCGCGCTCGGTCCCGGGCTTGGATGGGAGTTTGACTTCGGAAGGAGGCAGAGCTCGTGCGGCGCGCCGAGCGCCCGGGAGCCTCGGGTCCCGGCGCCTCCCCAGCGCCGGCCGCCCCCCCCCCACCCCGCTGTCACTGCTGGGCGCTGGCGGAGCTCGGCCCAGGAACCCGGCACACCGCAGCTTTGTTGTGGAAATCCTGGTTACCTGGTAAGTGGATGCCATAGGAACTTGGTTCGCAGGTGGGAAGGGAGGCACCGGGGTGCGTGTGTGTAGGGAAGGTGGTGGTGTAGATCAGAAAGAATTGGAAGAATGGGGATTGGAAGTACTTTTATTTTCCACGCTGGGCGGGTGGCAATCGCGCGGGGTGAAGGACACACGCGCCCCCGCCCCGCCCCCATCGGAGGGTCCTGTAGATCTGGAGACCCTCCCGGGTTGATCGGGACAGTCGCATTTCAATCAGCAACCCAGCCGGGTCCTGGGGGTCCTGGTGTTTGGACCAGGAAGGGGTGGGGATGGAAGGAAACTTTCAGGAGCAGCAAGGTGTTGAAGTTTCACTTGTCTTGGGAAGTGTGTGTGTGTGTGTGTGTGGTCTCCAACTACAGTGTTGGGAACCTACACAGAGTTGGGGACAAGTTACAGGACCGCTTGGGCAAGGGGCGCACGTCACCCCAACTTCCCACGGAAGGGCAACTTTGGCGAAGCGGTTGTTGGATGGGGTGTTCTGAGGTCTTTCGTGTACACTGGCGCGGGTGTGTGTGCGTGTATGTGTGTGTGGGGGGCTCTTAAGTTGCGGTGTCAACTTCCACGTGTTGGTGGAACTCATTGGAGTGTTTTCTGCGCGTGTCTTGCCTAAAGCTGGGGATCCCCACTCTTTTTTTGGGGATGGGGGTTGGTGATGGGTACAGATGACAAGTTGGGGATGGAGGAGGTGGGGTGTTGGTGGTGGGAGGGGTTCGCCAAGTCTAGAACTTCAAAGTCCCCGGCGGGGACTGCAGACGCTCAGCTCCCCCGCCAGCTTCGTCACCTGGCCTTTAAGGTTTTGTTTTTCTTTTTTTCCTTTTCTTAAACGGGGCCCCCGGTAAAAATGTCAGGAGTGTTTGGAAAATGTCTCAAGTCTTCTTCAGTCAACCTTGTCCCGTTCGCTCCCGTCCTTATAAATGACCCTGTGTGTCTTCTCCAGTCGCTCTCTGGAAAGCCTGAGTGAGCCACCGGCTGCCCTAGACACACACCTTGCCCCGAGCGACAGTTCCAAGTTACTCACTGGAGTTCAGTCACTGGGGACGGGGGTGGTGGAGGGACGACGAGGAAGTCACCCCCAAAGTGTCTGGAAATCTTCGTCCTGGGCGGATTTGTCATCCTCTGGATGATTCAGTTAAGGTACCTGGAAGGAGAAACTTTGGAGGCCAGGTTTCTAAGGCTCTGTAGATGGCGGGGTGAGGGGTGGGTGGCATTTGTCCGGTAGGGATTGCTGGTGGCCGGCGGGGAATCTGCTGTCCCGGGGAGGGAAGGCGAGCCGGGCTGTGGCTTCTCCCCGGGGCTGCAGCCGGGCCCGGGCCTCCGCGGGCCGGGCAGTGCGCGCTCCTGCGGGCTCCTGCGCGCTCCTGCGCGCGCGTGCGCGCGGTCCCAGCCGCCCCGCTTGGTTTCCTCGCAGGAGGCCAGCAGCGCGCTCTCAGCCCCCCACTTACTCAGGACTGGGTTGCACAACAGGAAGCCGGCACGGGTTTGTTTTGTTTTGCTGCGCTCGGCTCCGTTCACTCGCGGACTCCGGTGAGGGGCGGAGACGGGGAGGGGGGTGGGTGGGGTGGGGGTTGGCGGGGGTGGGTCAGGGGTCTCGGCCGCGCGCGCGCGCGCTCACCCTGAGCTGTGTAGCGTCCACCTCCAGACCGGCTCCTCGCTCCGCTCAGCTCCTTGGAGACCAGGGGGCGAGGGCCTAGGACCCCCAGGAAGGCCATTCTAAGGGGGTAAGGAGTCCCGCAGGGCTTCCCTGCTCCGGTGCTCTCCTTTTTTCCTCTTCCCTGTCCTCAAAGAATCTCCCAAGGCCCTCTCCATCTGCATACCTCACCCTCCCACCAGGGCTTCCTGGGAACCACTCTGGCCCACTTAGGGGGCACAGGGTAAGAGGTTATTTCCGGAATTGCAGGGAGCAGCCTCCTGGGGGGGGCAGTAACTGCACTTTTGCAGTGATGGGGGTCCCCCATTTACAGGACAGAATTCTTTGCTCATTTTCAGCAGTCCCTCAGAATCTGCTTTTAGAGCATAAAACATCTCCTGAAAGTTGGGGCCTCAGAACCTCAGAGTTGAGGAGGAGTGGGAAATTCTGCAGCTCCCTCCAGGAAAACCAGTTCCCCAGGGGTTGTGGGACTTGGGATCTCAAGTTCAAACTTCCAGCGAGAGAGGAGCTTGACCAAAGGCAGGCACACACACACACACACACACACACACACACACACACACACACACTATTAGAGGTGGTGTCCAAGGCTGTAGCACTCAGGACACTTAACTTCAGTTCCTAGTATTCAGAGTATTTCTTGGCCAGTAGGGAAGTCAAGTCTCTCCTACCCCTTCTGAAAAAGCTTCAGTGAGTCATGATTTCTTCTTTGGGAGACAGCCAGGTGTCTGCTCACTCTAGATCTTCTCCATTGAACCTCACTATTAAAACAACATGGGTTCCCCCCGTTTTATTTTGGTGGGGAGGGGGGTGGCTGGCTTACTAAGTTTGACTCCTATTCCTTTCTCCCTCTTCCAAATTTGCTGGCCAAGCAGGTGCAGTCTGTAAAAGTTTGGAGAAAAACAGTGAAGGTTGTTCCTGAACTTTGAAAGTGATCTAGAGACTGTGCTGTTATAATTGTATGCTCCCTTTGCACTGGAGAACCTGCTGGAGTTTAAGGGTTATCTTTTACTATAGTTGTCATATGTTGCACTAGAAGTCCTTACAGCCAGACTGGCTCTAACACTACTTTTGAATAGAAGTAGTGGTGATGGTGGGGTCATAGTTATTAGTTCCAGAACAACTCTGTGTATTGGTAGCTTCTTAACTTTTTTGGGGGGGAGGAGGGAAGGACTGAGTATTCTTTGAATGTGAGTAGTTAATTGTGCCTACTATTCATCTCCCTTTGGTTTATCTGAGTCCAGTTTGGGGAAAGCATCTTTTCTTGGGGTCCCTGTTTCCATCACAATTCCTTTGATGAGTCAGGTTAGCAAAGGTTGACTACTTGGGGTTGGTGGATTTGCTTGGGAAGAAATTATTATTCCAAATGGGATTTTTTTTTTAAAGACTCCAGGGCCTACCACAGTGAGTGAAAGTTTCAGTGAACTACAGGCAGACTTGGGAAGGTTAAATAATACTAAATTAATGTTTGGTATTACTCCTGCTTAGTTTATGGGGTTCAAAGTAGTCTTCCTTCTGTAGTTTTTCACAAGAGCCCTCAGCAGTTCATGAGATTACTTCTCCCACCTCCATTTTTTTTTCCCTGCTAGGAAATTAAACCCAAGGACATTGTTTCTACTTTGGTTTCTCTCCTATTGTAGTTATTGATCTTTGGAATTGGGATGCTGAGCTGCAATTCTCCTAGATTGTAGGGGAGTACTTTGGAAAGAAGGTAATTCAGGAAGTGGTATCCTATGCACTTTCTCATCCCGGGAGAAGTCATTTCCTGTGGTTTCTGTAATTATTTTCTGTAGAGGATGTTATAAATAAGGTGGCAATACAGGGCTTAACTTTTTTTTTTTTAACTTTGGTAGATTCATAGACTTTATCAGGGATGGAGATAAGAAGGCTCCTAGCAAACCTTTGCAAAAACCCATAGTGCCTTCTCGTTCAAGGAAGATGAGACATAGTACTTTTAGATGACATTATTATTAACTTGGATTTAAAAATGTTGACGTTTTCAAGATTTCCTAGTTTCCAACTCTAGGGCAGAGTTGATACAAAAGCCAACTTTTCTTTTTTTAACTGAGATAAGACAAAACAAAAAATTTCTCCAGAAAAACATACCTATTAAGCTTGAAGAGTTTTGACAAACTGCACCTGGATCTAGAAACAATGTTACTAGCAAACCAGAGCTATCACTCACCCACTACTCCAGTTATTGCTTCCCTAAGCTAACCACTGCCCTGCTTGCTAACAGATATGTTAGTTTTGCCTACTTACAAAATACAAAGATGGAGCCTGGTGTGGGTGGCTATAATTCTACCTACTCAGGAGGCTGAGATCTGAGGATCACAGTTCAAAGCCAGCCCGGGCAGGAAAAGCCATGAAACCCTTATCTCCAACAAACCACCAGAAAACCGGAAGTGATGCCTTGGCTCAAGTGGTAGAGTGCTAGCTTTGAGCTGAAGAGCTGAGGGACAGCGCCCAGGCCCAGAGTTCAAGCCCCATGTATTAAAAAATACAAAGATGGAATAACCAAATGAACATTCTTGATTGTGGTGGGACTTTTTTTTTTTTTTTTTTTTTTTGCCCCATACCATTACTGTTTTTGTGCTTTCCTGCCTGTACTGGGTCTCTAGTTCAGGGTCTGGGCTCTGTTTTTAGATTTTTCACTCAATGTTGGTCCTCTACTACTTGAGCCAAGGTTCCAATTTTGGCTTTTTGGTAGAGATCAGAGTCTCATAGACTTTCCTGGCCACCTTAATCCCCATGTCTCAGCCTGCTGAATAAAGATAATAGGCGTGAGCCACCAGAGGCCTGCTCAAAACTACCTTTTGATAAGTCCAATCATTTGGATTCCCTTTGGAAAAAAAATGATGAAAACACTTTGGCTTCTGGAATTAGTTTATGAGGTATAACTTAATAATTAACAGAAGCCATGTTTATATCCTAGTGATAGCTTGGTTAGGGTGGCTGAAAAGACACGAGACACTTCTAGTGGGACTCTAGTTCAGGTGAGTGGCTGGGTGCTTTTTCCACGGCGACAAGACCTTGGTAGTCTCTGGGTGAGGACCAAACCCCCACAGCAAAAGAAGTCTGCTATTAGGACTGAACCAACTATGTTGCTTTTGCAGTAGTTAGCTGTTTTTTTTTTTTTTTAATTGTTCACCCACAGGCTGAGATTGGACAAGAGTGAAGTGCCTGCCCAGGAGAGTGGAGTAGAATTTCTGAGTTCCTATTTCCTACTTGCAAAAGGAATGGATGGCGAGAAATAGACTAGGCAGTTTGTTGGGACTGTGATTCATCTAGTCCCATAGGTCGCAGGGCATGAGACTGCGTGCTCATGACTGCACAGGTACATCGTATGCTCTATTCAGGTAATAAATTATACAAGTGGGTTGTAGCTGGGCATCGGTGGCCCATGCCTTTAATCCTAGCTACCCAGAAAACTGAGCTCTGTGGATTGCAGTTCAAAGCCAGCCTGGGCAGGAAACTTACCTCCAATTAAGCACCAAAAAGTTAGCTGTAGCTCTCAAGGGATAGAGTTCTAGCCCTGAACAAAAAAGCTAAGGGACAGAACCCAGGACCTGAATTCAAGCCCTAGTACCAGCAGGCACACACAGAAGTGGAATATGGTGATATATTTCACTTATACCATACTTCCTGTACACTGTGAGCCATATAATTAATACATGTATCTATGCAACAGTATTGAGTGTGATAAATTGGTGGTGAAAATGTAAATATAAAAGTTGGTGTAAATATAAGGGCAAGAGACAGTTCAAAGATAAATTACATAAAACTTAAAACAGTGAAATTATGATTTGCAGAGAGAATGACCACAATGCAATGTATAATAGTCTAAATGTAAATGTTGAAAAGGAGCCATGAACAATGAAATATTTCACATTTATTAGATCTGTTTATGTTCCAGGCACTGAGCTAATCACATACCTGTGCATTTTCTCATTTGCTCTTTTCTCGTATTATGAACTGTGTATGATAGTGTAATGATCCCCATTTTACAAATCAGAGATGTGGAGACCTAGAAGAGATTAGGAATGACATCAAGTGAGTATTTAGGGAAGGCCTGCAGGGTGAGTAGCATCTGTGTGCGCGTGCGTGTGTGCGTGTGCATGTGTGTGAAAGGAAGGAATAACAATTGAGGTAGACTGTAAGGCGCTCTTTGTAGAGTACAGTCATGTTCCACTTTGGGAACAAGATCAGGAGATTTGTCTGCGAATCATGAAGGCTTTAAGGAGCTGAGGGCAGTCTTGAGATGAAGAATGTTCTTCTTGTCTGGCCTGGCTAAGAAAAGGAAAGGCTGCCCATCTCTTCAGAGCCAGTAAGTCTTGGACACGTAGGGTCACAGCATAAGATCGAACCCTGTTCCCGGTGGGTTCCCTGATAGTGATCAAGCTTGCTGAACTTTAGTGGTTTTTGTTGTTCTGAGCCACAGCTATGAAGAACCATTTCTGTACCTCCTAAGTACTGTGCACAGAAAGTCAACCAGATGCCAGGGCTCAGGATGGTGGTTTTTTTTTTTTTTTTAATTCTTGTGTGTGAAGAACTAGATTAATGTTTTCCCAACCTTTTTAGCATGACCAATAGGTTCCACTTCTGTCTGCAACTTGGCTGAGTCATTCATGAAGGTTAACTTTTTTTTTTTTAATAAATATGTTGTCATGTTGGTTAAGAGCCTAGTCATTGTTGTGGACATTCATATTTCTACACTGATGTCATTGAACATAATTTAACTTGTATAAAACTTCTGTCTACTAACAGCTAAAAATAGTTGCATTGGTCACTTTTAAGCAATAACTACTACACTGAAGGAAAGAAATCAGTCAGTTCACTTGAGTGTTAGGGATGTTTTAATGTGCTTGAATATGAGTGATACATTTTCTTTCTAGAACCTTCCATAAGTCAATATTTATTACCCCTTTGGGTGGATTGTGATTTTTAGCCTTGTAAACAGCTATTCACATGGACTGAGTAGTAGGTTGCTGTATGTAACCTTACGCTTTCTTCATTATGCCATAGTTTACTACCCATGCCCCTCTTTGTATGAGGATATATATTGAATTCAGGGCCTGGGGCTATCACTAAGCTGTTTTACTCAAGGCTGGTACTCTACCACTTGAGCCGTAGCTCCACTTCTGGCATTTTTTTTTTTTTTTTGGTAGTTAGTTGGAGAGAAGAGTCTTACTAACTTTCCTGCCTGGGCTGGCTGTGAACTATTATCTTCAGATCTCAGCCTCCTGAGTAGTTTAGGATTACAGGCATGACCCTGGCCTGTATGAATTTTTTTTAAGAAAAATCTCCAGCCAGTTACTTTGCTTTTATATTTTTGAAAAAGCCTTTGTGTCTCACGTCGTCGCCATATTATGCTCTCTCCCCTCTTTCCTCTCCCTCTCCCTTTTCCTCTCTCTCCCTCTCTCTCTCCCTCTGTGCGATTCAGGTAATTAATTCAGTGGTGACATCATAGGGGATGTGTTCATTTTTCCATTTCAAATACTTGGTCTCAGAGTCTCATGGTTAACTCATATTAAGAACACATTTTGGGGGAAAAACACCCCCCAGTTCTCAAAGTCTGCAATGTGTTGATTTCAACTTCTCTTTCTTTTGCATTGTAAGAGCACAGTCACCCCCCCGCCCCCCCCCCCCCCCCCCGCAATGGTGAAGGTCTAAAATTTGTTAATCATTTTTATGTTGATTCTCCGCATGGATCAGTCATTACATATTAGGTCCAACTGATCGATCCATGACTATTGATACAAAGTAGCAGGGGGAGGAATGTGGCTTTGAATTATTTAGCCTTTATTTTTCATATAGCTAAAAATGTCAGACTTCTCTTAGATCTTCTTCATTTTAGCTATAGTTTGGCAGATTTATAAACACAAATAACTGAAGTAAAACAATACTTGATCATTTCTATGGCATCACCATTTGCTATAATCTGATAGTTTCTATTTTATAATCTATTATATTTAATTAAAAGTATTTTACCTGTTGAGTAATTGGCTTTACGAGCTACCAGTTGATTACAATCCAATTGAAAACCATTGCTTTAGAAAGACAACTTTATTAACCGTAGATACAAGAATTTAGTCTTATTCATACCTCAACTTGGCTAAGGTATTCCAAGATGACTCTCATTTTGCATATCTTTCAGTTGGCCAAAGGAATCCCTAATTATCTCCTTCTCTCTTGCCATTTTTGGTAGGGCCACAGATTTTTAGACCTTTCTAGACACAATGATGAGTTAATGACTGAGGTAACGTCAATGAAATACTTTGTAAGTAGTTATTGCTAAGACTAATGACATTTAGTAAAGTAGGAGGCTGTGTTAGTTATAGAGATAGATGTACTAAAGTGTGGAAAGTGGATTCCAAGGGAGGTTAATAAACTGATAATATTACTCTCCAGCTATATTTTTCTGTAGGCTCTTGAGTTTCTTCCAGCAATCTCTAATTGTCGTTGTGTGGAAGGTTCTTAATGTCGCTGTATAAGTTAGGCTTGACTAACTGGAATTCATTTCTGAGTTAGACTTGGCCATTCCTTATTTTCTCCATCCACTCTCCTTCCCTTTCCCTTCTTTTTTCTGTCCTGTCCCTATATATTACCCAGATTGTGAATGTCATGACTATACTTTTAAATTTTGGCACTGCCAATGTTTTGACTCCATATACTTGGGGAAGAATTATTTTCATCTTAGAGAAAAATTTTCAAAATGCAAAAATAAAAAAAATGATAAAATGTACTCACTGAACATGATGTTCAAAATGAGCTATACGATTTATGAGTGGGATGGGAGGGAAAAACTGGGAGAGAACAAAGGATAGGGTGACATTTCCAAATGAAATATACAAGTTACCTGACGTATGTAACTGAAACCCCTCTGTACATCACTTTTATAATAACAAAACATTTAAAATGTTAAAATGGATCTATCTTTAATTAGCTTTAGCCACAGATAAATGAAAGCCAGGGTTATATGTGGTGGAAACCATAATATTTAATGTATTATCTTTTCTGAGAGGTCTTTTGAAGACTGATCTGTAATCTCTGGAGGGAACACTAATTTGTCTTATTTTTTAATTAGTGTAACTCTCTTTGATTTTATTTTACCGTTGATTATATTGCTTGAGTACCATCTGTACATGTTAGTGTTCAGAATAAATATTATAATACAATTACCAAAGTGAGACCTTGAGAATAGTGGAGTAAAAATCTATACACATGCTAGCTCTTGGGTGGAATCTTTATTTTTTACTTATTTTTAAAATGTGATTTGATTATTAGTAATGTGATATACAGAGGAGTTACTGTTTTATAAGTCAGGTAATGAGTATATTTCCTTTTTTTTTTCTTGTGCTGCTTGTGGGGTTTGAACTCAGGGCCTGGGCATGTTGCCTCTGAGCTCTTTTGCTCAAGGCTAGAACTCTACCACTTTTTGAGCCACAGCTCCACTTCTGGTTTTTGAGTGGTTAAATGGAGATAAGAGTCTCATGGAGACTTTTCTGCCCAGGCTGGCTTTGAACTGTGATCCTTAGATCTCAGCCTCCTGAGTAGCTAGAATTACAGGTGTGAGCTACTTGTGCCAGGCCAAGAGTATATTTCTTTTCTTTTCTTTTCTTTTTCTTTTTTTTTTTTGTTGGTCATGGGGCTTGAACTCTGGGCTCTTCAGCTCAAGGTGAGCACTCTACTGGCTTGAGCCACAGTGCCACTTCTGGTTTTCTAGTGGTTTATTGGAGATAAGAGTCTTGTGAACTTTTCTGCCTGGGCTGGCTTTGCACCGTGATCCTCAGATCTCAGCCTCCTGAGTAGCTAGGATTATAGGGGTGAGCCACTGGTGCCTGGCTAAGAGTATATTTCTTCTTGGACAATCTCTCCCTTTTGTTTGCTTTCTCCCAGTTTCCCTCTCGTCCCTGCTCACAAGTTGGATAGTTCACTTTCTACAGTATCTGCTGAGTGTCTGAATACCAAGACTGTTTTTGTTTACCTTTCTTCTCTTCATTTCTGTGCCACACCTTGCCCCCTTTCCAAAAGCAGACAAAAGAACAAACAAAACAAAACCCGAAAACATACACCATCACCACCACCACCAACCACAAAAAAACCTATGTTTCCATTTCCTATAGAATTTGTCTCAATAAATAGCATTTTAGATATTCAGAGATGGTGTGCTTTTGGGTTTGGGCAAAACCTTTTAAATTTTCTACTCTACATTTTAATAATGATGAGTTAACTGTTTTTGTATATCTTCTTTGATCAGCTCTTAGAATTGGTCAGTTTCACTGGATAAAGTTATGAGTTGTGGGTTATGAGTTGTGGGTTAATCTACCATAATATGAGCATCTAGTTTCAATTTAGAGAAATATTGTGTATATTCAATATTCAATACATTTCCTCCACAATATTCTCCAGCGTCCCAAGCACATGTTTGCATTTTCCTCTTGTTAAAATTGCAGACAAGAATAATTTTGATTTATTGGTGACATCTAATATAGCTGTGTTTATATTGTTGCCAATAAAATGCCTTACATGATTGGTTTTTGTTTATACAGTCTTTTCTGAGGAGGCAATCACCTGTGTTAGGACAAGGTACATCCTGCTTATTAAAATGAACTCTTGGGATCTAAGAACATTCAGCTCTATCTGTCCTTGATTGAATTGCAAAATGTGCTTCACACTGCAGCCGTGCATGCCAATAACTTACATTATCTATCGATAGGTTTTTCATTTCTATATTCTGCTGGCTACAAAAGTGGTAACAGGAGGAGTTCTTCCTATGAATGATCCAGGCAATGAGGTTGAAAAGGCAGTGCTAATGAAATTATGCAATCATTAACTGGAAGGGACAACACGAAAAGAATCAAGAAGAACTCTATTTTAGATGGCTTAGGAGGTGTATGTATATGAAACAGACATACAAGTAGTTTGCTTTTTGACTGGCATATTGTGTGTCTTAGTATAAAGGTTTTCTCTGCAGGATGAGAGAAATGCTCCTGACAGAAGGAGTGGAAAATGTAACAAAGGCTAAATGTAGCCTAAGGAAATGAAATGATGTATGAAAATTAATAATTAACTGGCTCATCAGATGAATTATGACTCTAGATGAGTCTATTAATGATATTTACTAAGAAAGGGCCTTCGGCTGTAAATAGACATTATGGAAATTGTGCTTTTGGAATGTTCTTGAATGGATCAGTTAACATTGCTTTCATTTGTTTAATCTCTTAATCCAGGAGGAGCGATGGCTGGAGCCTTCGGTAGAAGGTAGAGTCATGATTTTATGTTTTGATGAAAGTCAAGCTTTTCCAGAAAAATGAGTGGAATTATTAAATGTGTTTGTGCCTTCGTTTCCTTTCAGGTTAAGTCATTTCCTCTCTGACTTGATTTACAGGTGTGTGTTTTAAGAGTTTGAAAGCAGTCAGAGGGAAAGATTTATTAGTTCTGGTGTTGATTCATTAGAATGAACATTTTCATTGTGAGCCATCAAGATACAAAAATCTTAAGCATGCCAATATATCAGATCTAAAATACCTTGAGTTCTTACTTTTGGGTGTTCTTCTCTCACTTTCTCCTCTTCTTTATTCTTTTCTTTCCCTCCTCTCCCCTCTTCACTTTTTTCTTTCCTTCTTTTTGGTCTTGGTTGCCTTGGGTGGAGTTGTTAGGTGAAAGACAAGAGAAAAGGCTTGAGAATTCAATTAAGCTTTTCAATATAAAGAGGCTCTTCCAATAGAATTCTATCAGCTATACTAATTAGTTGTGAATTTACTTTTATGGCAAAGTGTAAATTTAATCCTAAATTTATTTTTACTGACTAATGCTGTCTTTTTTGCATATGCTGACAGGTGAATCCTCTATCTGCAATTGTTTTAATGGAACTGGTAGAAGGCACTACTATTTTTGTTTTTAATTCTACCCAACTCTCATAGACTTAAGTACTGTACTTACAGAATCTACTAATCATTCTTAATTATATACATGTTTTTAAAAATAATTGTCCTGATTTAAATTCTCTGGAATAACAGAATATCAAGAGACCAAAGTGCTTATTATGTTCAACCTCCTCCATCTTTTTATGAGTGAAAAACTCAGTCCGGAATAATTAGGAATGATTTGCCACAAATAGAACTTGGATATCTTGACTTTTTTGTTGTTGTTGTGAGGATTGAACTCAGAGCCTAGGCGCTCTGTCCCTAAGGCTCTTTATGCTCAAAGCTAGCACTCTACCACTTGAACCACAGCACCACTTCCAGTTTTTGAGAGGTTAATGAGAGGTAAGAATCCCATAGGGATTTTTCTACCCAGGATGTCTTTGAACCTCGATCCTCAGATCTCAGCCTCCTGAGTAGCTAAGATTATAGGCATGAACCACTGGCACCCGACAGAAATCTTGACTTTTTGAGTGTTCTTTTCACTCTTGGAGCCATATATCTTTGGTGAAACTGAGTAGTTTATTCCTTTTTGTTTTTTATTTTATTTTATTTTTACCAAGTAGATTTAGAATCCAATCTCAATCATAGGGCAACTAAATTGTGTCAAAAATACAAGTAAACAAAATTGATTTTTACCTCTACCATCTACCACTTGAAAAAGCTATTGGCACAATTAAGGGAAAACTGGAATTTTAGGCATTTTTTTCACATAGAGTTTTCTTTTCTTTTTATCTCAGGGTTGGTTTTGCTCTGCTCACAGACTTTTGGTTTGTCTTTCTTCCCTCCCTCCCTCCTTCCCTTCCTTTTTTGTGCCAGTCTTGGGGCTTGAACTTGGCACTGTCCCTGAGCTTCTTTTGCTCAAGACTAGCACTCTACAACTTGAGCCACAGTGGCTCTGTTTATGTGGTACTGAGGAATCGAATCCATTGCTTCATGCATGCTAGGCAAGCACTCTACCCACTAAGCCATATTTGCATATAGCATTAATCACTTTGCTGTTTTCTTAGTAATGAATGTTAAGTACATTTTGTTTTTTTACTTTAAATTAAAAGCTATTTGAAGCAGGACTAAAATTTTTTTTAAAAACAAAACACCAGTGCAAGACCAGCAGAGGTATGTCTGATAATTAAGTCCTCAGCACTTTTTTTCCTTCTTGTAGACTGATTGACCTCCTTAATGATCGAGACTCATGCTAAGTATTCAGGTGTTGTAGTCCAAATTTTTGATGAGGATTCCTGTTTGTATATATGTTGATGCCAAAAATAACTCTCTTTTTTTTTTTTTTTTTGGGTCCGGTCGTGGGGCCTGAACTCTGGGCTTGGGCTCTGTCCCTCAGCTCTTCAGCTCAAGGCTAGCGCTCTACCACTTGAGCCATAGCGCCACTTCCGGCTTTTTTCTTTTTGCTCATGTGGTGCTGAGGAATTGAACCAAGGGCCTCTGGCATGCAAGGCAAGCACTCTACCACTGAGCCCACCTTCCCAGCCCCCCCCAAATAACTCTCTTATTTAAAAAAAAAACACCTCAGAAATGGGTACAGTCTGTCAATCTGCAGATGTGTGTCACTTTTGAGCCATCGTTCCGGTGACTCAGATTTCCCGTCATGTTAGACAATTATTCATTTTCAAAAAATTGCCAATAGGACCTATTTCTATGGTTTTTCTCTCTTTCTCTCTTTTTTTTTTTTGTGAGTACTGAATAAGTGCTTTCTTCTGCAGGGTTCAGAGAACTCATAAGACACCATTTTATCAATGAGTGGAAAAATAGATGGACAATTTTCTCTGGCAAAGCATAAAGACATTAAGTGATTTTACTGAATGAATGAATCAGCAGACTGGCTGGCTGCACACTTGAGTTCTTCTACATACACACAACAGAAAAGGCATTGGAATTTTTCCAGTGGTGGTGTTATGTGTGTGGGATCAGGCTTATAACAGGTTTAGTACCAAAGTCTCTATTTAAAAAATTATTGTAAAGGTAATGACAGAGGGGTTACAGTTACATAAGTTAAGTCTGGAGTACATTTCTTTTTGAACAATGTCACCCCTTCCCTCATTTTCTCCCAGTATTTTCCCTCCTGTCCCCCCTTCCTCCTAAGTTATATAGTTGATTTTCATCATAGTATCTAGTGAGTATCACTGCTGCATTTGTTCACCATGTGTCCCTCTGTTTCTGTGTTTCCCCTTCCCCTCTCCAAATCAGATACACTTAACTTACATACAAGACAAAAGGCAGGGAAATTAAAAAAAAAAAAAAAACAGCGACAAAAGGGGAAAAACAAAAAAATCCCACAAAAAGTACAATAAAAACCTTCGGTCTCCATTTCTTGGAGTTTGTGTCAATAAACAGCATTTTATATGATCTTATGCACATAGCTATTGAGCTCTTATAAGTCCTTTCCTAAGAATATCCTCCTTTGGTTTCATTGTGTGACTGTTTAGAGTTCTGTTTAATTTCGCATATGCACGTGTAGTTTTTTTTTTAAATTTTATATTATTTTATTTGAGAACATACTGTACAGAGGGGTTACAATTACAATTACATGGGCAGGATAATGCATACATTTCTTACCAAGCATTGCAGCCTCCTCTTTTGTTTACCCTTCACCTCCCTTCCCAGCCTCCCCCCTCCCCCCCACCCAATCATACCTCCCTCCCCCTCCCCACACCGACATTGTAAAGCTGGTTTTGACATGACATTTTGTACTTCTCATTGTTGCAACAGGTCCACCTGAATCCTTAAACGACTTGTTTGTCCCCATCTCCTCCACATGTTATACTGACATCAAATATAGTGAAAGCGGGGGTTACACTGTGGGGGAGGGACATACAAAGCAACAAAGAAATAATCTTATAAATGCGTTAGAAACACATGCATGAAAGAAACGAAAACATTAAAATACATATTTAAGGGTTCGTTTTCCTAACATCATATTATCTGACCTTTTCCGCTTGACTCATACCTATACTAGATATTGCAAATAAGGGAAACCATGGGACCTATGTTTCTTTGGGCCTGGCTTACTTCACTTAATATAATTTTTTCCAAGCCTTTCCATTTCCTAACAAATGGGGAAATGTCATTCTTTCTGATGGAGGCATAGAATTCCATTGTGTATATATACCACATTTTCTTGATCCATTCATCTACTGAGGGGCATCTGGGTTGGTTCCATATCTTAGCTATGGTAAATAATGCTGCAATAAACATAGTTGTGCTGGTAGCTTTAGTGTGGTCTTGTTTGTAGACATTTGGGTAAATGCCCAAAAGTGGGATTGCTGGATCATAGGGGAGATCTATGTGAAGTCTTTTGAGGAACCTCCATACTGCTTTCCAAAGTGGTTGAACAAGTTTACATTCCCACCAACAATGAAGTAAGGTTCCTTTCTGTCCACATCCCCTCCAGCATCTGTTGTTGTTAGAGTTCTTGATTTTTGCTGTTCTAACTGGAGTGAGGTGATATCTCAATGTTGTTTTGATTTGCATTTCTTTTATGGCTAGGGATGTTGAACATTTCTTCATGTGTCTATTTGTCTTTTATTATACATTGGGTTTACTTGTAGATTTAGAGGCACATTCTAATTATTACACATGCAACCTATGTTTCTTTGGGTCTGAATTATATTAAGTGAAGTAAGGTCTATATCATACTGCTCCATAAACAAACGTCAACCGTGCATGTTTGGATAACTTGGAATTTCTTGTCCATTCAGAGCGGACTGTAATGATGAGAAGATAGTCTGGAGACAACTGATAGAAAGAACTACTGAGCTAGAGAACCTGACAGTGTTAAGTACTATAGACCGATAGGATCCTTAGCAAAACAGAGAGTTGACAAAAATAACATTTTAAATTTTATGTTGTTCAATGACTTTTTTGCATGTATGTGTGTCAGTCATGGGGCTTGAACTCAGAGCCTAGGTGCTATTCTTGAGCTTCTTTTCCTCAAGGTTAGTGCTCTACCATCTGAGCCACAGCTCCACTTCTGACTTTTAGGGGGCTTAATTGGAGATAAGAATCTCATGGATTTTCCTGCAGGCTGGCTTCGAACCACTATCCTCAGATCTCAACCTCCCCAGCAGCTAGGATTATAGGTATGAGCCACACTGGCACCCAGCTGTTAATTACTTTTGAAGTTCCTCACAAAATCCACAGGTAAAACTTTTCAGAATGCACAATGAGCACTTGACTTGCAGTATCACTTGTTTAGATTTCCTAGAACGATAAGAAAATTCTCCATAAAAAACTTTTCCTTTCCTTGATAGTTTTCCTTTGATGATTTATGAGTCATTTATTTTGGAGTTCAATATTTGTCTAAGACCTTAAAGTGGATCATATGGAAAAAGTAGGACTCAACCCACTGGGAATATTTGAATGCTACTACTCTGTACTGCATCCGTATTTCCTGTGTTTAGTTAGCCTTGGCTTCTTTCCATGACTATCACGTCTCTATCCAAGACAGATTGTGAATGTATTTATTATACTTTTGCAGTAATGGTCCTGCTATAGGTTACTTCGTTGTATGACTTTGAGTAGGAGAGGAAGGAGCTTTCCTTCATGATTCAGAACCCTGGGGTACTGACTTCAATGCATGTGGATAGGGGATGGCGTCCTGTGGTTGTGCCTGTGCTTTAGAGGTTTCTCCTGTAGGAAGCTTCATGAGAGTATGGTTAATGAACAGTATGATGTCTTACACTGTGAACACCTGGGAACAGCTCACCCTTTGAAACTCTGTTCTGTGCATCAGACACTAGCTTTCTCACCTTTATTGGGACATTAACCAAAGCTAGAATATTGGTGATGTTGACTCTGTTTACATATTTGTAACTTGGTTTTAGTATGGAATCGAGACTCTAAAGCTGCTGAGGACATTTAAATATAAAGATATATTACTGCCAGGCGCTGTGGCTCATGGCGGTCATCCTAGCTACTCAGGAGGCTGAGATTTGAGGGTCGCAGTTTAAAGCCAGCCTAGGCAGGAAAGTCTCTGAAACTCTTATCTCCCATTAACTACCAGAAAATTGGAACTGGAGCTGTGGCTCAGTGGTAGAGTGCTAGAGTGCTAGAGTGCTAGAGAGCTCCAGGATAGCACTCAGGCCCCAAAATCAAACCCCACGACTGTCAAAGCATAATAATAAAAATATATATTATTAAATCCTTTGTAATCTTCGAGTTGTATTTTTTTTGTAAATTGAGGGTTGTGAAAAGATTGCACTTAGAGTGAAAAATCATAGGCCTTCCCTCCCCCAGTTATTGTTACCTCATTTAGAAGCCAAACCTATTTTGTGGATGTTTATTGGGGCCTTTGAAAGATGGGTCTCATAGCTCATGAAGGTTGGGGTTTTGGAGTTTTGGGATTTCCCAAGACCTACTATAGTAAGAATGAACTAGTGCAGACAGATCTTTAGGGGAGTGAAATAAGTTTTGTTTTGCAAGTTGGCAGTGGTAGATTGGTAGTAGTAGCCAAGAGCACCATATTGAGAAGGGCTCAGTGTCAAGCAAAACAATGCAGCGATCCATAATCCATGTGTACTGTGAATGCAGTAGGGAGAGTACTTGCCAGGGAGCTGGGTATTTGATGACCTTGTTCTATGTAAAAGGCCATTTAGCTAACTACAATTGCTTCTTTTCTTCCTGGTATGAAAGAAAACTCACTATATGAGTTGAAAACTCACTAAACCTTCTTTTCATTTTTTACTTTTAAAATGCTTGCATTTATTTTTTTTTAAACAGGCTTAGAACCCACACCATGGATAACTTATTGGACTTTGCCTGAAAGGAGTCATTAGTACCACTGAAGATTTGAGCATCCTGGCTGCAGGTTTTTCAGAATGAATGGGCGGTCATGCAGCATGAGTCTCCACCGGACACCAGGAACACAGGGGCCTGGGATGGTCAGTGGCCAGCATATTCCTCCCATCCGAGCCCATTCAGGGACTCCTGGTCCTTTGTCCTATGGCAGCACACCAAGTCCAGCTCTTGGAAGCCTTGCTAGCAATTTCCATCTCAAGATGTCCTCGGGAGGAGGAATGGCTCCTCAGAACAACGTGGCTGAGAGCCCCATCCATCTACCTGCCCTGAGCCCCAGGCGACAAGTGCTCACCAATGGGAAACCACGATTTCAGGTCACCCAGGCTGGAGGCATGTCAGGGTCACATACTTTAAAGCCAAAGCAGCAAGAGTGTGGAAGTCCTTTTCCTCCAAATCCTGGGAAAGGTAGGATTATATTTCTGGGATCCTTTAAAAGTGGAAGCTTTTTAAAAACTGTTTGCCGGTAGTTGCTATAGAAAACGTATTAAAATATCAGAGTCAAGGTCTATGGTCTCACTATGATACCTAACTTGCGTGGTAAAGGGGGGGTAGCTCTAGGTAAATGCCATGTTTGTCCAACAAGGTGTGTGGCACTTTGGTGATCTGTGAAAGAGAGTGGAAGGTTAAGACAGAAAGATCAGTCCTATGGAGGCAGAGGATGGTAGTTAAAGAAGAACAGAAGCAAATTTAGACAGGTCTCTCCTCCCCTATGGGCACTAAGCTCTTTCTGATTCACTGGGGAGTGGATTTTACAGGCCATGAATGAAGGAGGTGACTAGAACGGTCATTTATGCTCGTATTAGAAGTAATAGAAGAATGATGGGGTTTGGAAGGGAAAGGATCAGAAAAGGAAGACATTTTAATGACCAACAAAATGAGGAATCAGTGATGTAAATGGTAAGAAAGATGATTATTTTAAGAGTGAAGCTATCATTTTTATAATGTAGTTAGTAAGAAGAGGGAAACAAGCTGAAAGTAAAGGGCATAACTTTTTTTTTTTTTTTTTCCAGTACAGGGGATTGAACTCTGAGCCATGCACTTGCAAGGCCATAGCTCTACCACTGAGCTACCTCCCCAGCAAGAAAAATGAAAAGATGTATTTTGTAATTAGGGGAACTAGAAACCTGGTTAGTAGGACTTGGAGAGAGAACATGATTTTAACCCATTAATGTTCGATTGATTTTAAATTAAAGAACAATGATTGGGAATAGCAAATTATTTGGGTGATGTGATATAGAAAGAAGCTGAAATTCTATTGCGGATGGTAACTGTTTAGGCTAGAAAGAGAAAGAACCTAAATCTCATGTAAAATAGACCTTTGTTATGTAAAAAGAGTACACTTCTGCGATCCTTTGGTGGTACTGGGGTTTGAACTCAAGGCCTAGGCATTGTCCCTGAGCTTTTTTGTTTGAGGCAAAATGCTCTCTTACTTGAGTCACAGCTCCACTTCTGGCTTTTTTTTGGTGCTTAATTGGATACGAGTCTTGAGGACTTTTTCTTCATAGGCTGGCTTGGAACCACCAGATCTCAGTCTCTTGAGTAGCTAGGATTGCAGACATGAGCCACTGGTGCCTGGCTACACTAGTTATTTTTGAAACAGGACCCACCATCCCCTCTCCCCCCACCCGGCCCGTCTGTACCACATGTTCCTGTTCCTGCTTCACATGGTAGCTGGGATGGTAGGCAGATGCCATGAGTACCAGCTATTTTAGCTATCTAATCAGCCTTCCTATGTTTATATTAAAAGTGCTTATATTATTAAGTAGAAGTACTTGCAGCCTTCCAAATATCCATCCACCCAATTAATGTAGGGTGAATAATGCTTTATATCAGGCAAAGAGAGTTTTTAACTGTAATTCTGTGTGTGGCGTTGTATAAATGGGGAGTTTTTGTTAAACAACACTTAGCCTATATGTAGTTTTAAATTTCTTCTTTTTCTTCTTTTTATTTATATACATTGGGTTTAGGTTTGGCATTAGGGTGTTTTATTTCTTAGAAGTACTGGTGTTTAATATAGGAAAAGATTTCCCTGAGAAGAGTACCCCAAAATCATTCTCTTATTGTTAGGTTGCTATGTTCATGGCACACAGCAAGCTAAATTTCTTAATCTCAAAGTTGGGGGGATTTGAATTTTGAAGAGGCTACGATCTAGTAAAATCTTTCAGCTCATGCCTTACTAGTGGACTATAGATTTGCTTGTGTTTACAAATCTGCCTTTGCAGTTATAATATTAATAACTTGCATTTATTGTTTCATCAGTTAGCATGTGTCATGCAGAGTGTTGAATGATCTCCAGTACATTGTCTCAGTTATTCTTTACAGCAGCTCCTGAGTCGTATGCTATGGTTGATTAACTGCTAAGAGAACTAAGATCTAGAAGGAATAAGAAACTTCCGGGCAGTAGCCAAGCAGAGTTTGGGAATATTACTTTGATGGTGATTAGAATTGGCTATAATTATAATCATGGTTAAAAATATGCTTCAGATACTTAAGTGAACTTTTAGGGTCAGTACACTTTGGAATGCTTGAGAAAAGTGGGTCTGCTTCCTGATTCTTCCATGGTGTTTTTGGATCCTTGCTCAGCTTGCTCCTTTATACTACTTGCTTCTGGACTTGCATGGTTGGGGCTTGCCCAGCACAGAGAAGGAACTGAAGACACGTTGATTATTCCTCTCAGTCTTATACCTTGGGGTTACCATCAGTGGTTGATGATACCAGAAGTGGCTGAATATGTTCCTTACAGATCTCAGCCAAGAGTGGTAACTCCAGGCTCTCATCCAGCCACATGGGAGGAACAGGTTGATGGATAGCAGTTAGAGAGAGGCCAGTGAGACTAAAAAAGAAGATTGCAAGATTCTGTTCCAGCCCATGGCACATGGGTAGAGTGGCACATGGTTGTCATCATTTAGCAACATGGGGAAAGCACAAGTAGGAAAAATCACATCTCAGCTGGCTTGGGCATAAACTAAGACTCTACCTCAAAAATAACCAATATAAAAAATTTGCTGGAGGTATAACTCAAGTGGTAGTATGACTGTCCAGCAAGTGCAGGGTTCTGAGTTTAATACCCAGTATTAGAAAAACAAAACAAAACCTTTTTTTTTTTGAAGCCAGGCAAAATGGCTTTAGCTTGTAATCTTAGCTACTGGGGATGCAGAAAACAAGAGGACCTTAGTTCAAAGCTGAAAAGTTAAAAGAGACTCATCTCAACCAGTCGGTTGGGTGTGATGGAACATGTCTGTATACCATCTTTCTGGGAGGAATAAATAGGAGAATTAGGGCTGGGACTAAGTGGGCAAAAATACAAGCCCTATTAAAAAAATAAGGCAAAAAAGGGCTGTGTGCTTGGCTCAAGTGGTAGAGTAGGTACTCGCAAATAAAATGCTGTGTGTTCAAATCCCAGAAAATATCTCCTACTCCAAAGAAAGTGCTCTTGGTTGACAGTTTTTAAATTAAGCCAATAACTGATGATGTGGGATTGTTTAAAGTTCATCTGATTATTTACTCAACAAATAATTGCTGAACGTATACTATGAGTGAGCCTCTGGTCTGGTGATACGTTAGCCAATGAAATCCTGTCCTTGCCTTAGGGATGTTGGAGAATTCAGATAAATATATGTGCAGTTAGCACATAAAGTATAATGATTGCTCCTATGATAGGGAGGCACAGAGGTTTTTCTGTCCACACTACTTGCCAGGTTGAACCTTGTAGAAGATTAGAACCTCTGAAGAGTGGTGCTCAGCTTTGCACTTGTGCATGATGCACATCCTGGTGTTGTGCCTAGCACCTGTGCCTATGAGGGACTGTTTCAAACTTACTCTGAGTGGGGTGAAAAGAACATTCACAATCTGGAGGGGAGAGATTGTGGGGGCATTTAATGAACTTCCTTTGGCCTGGTTCCACATGGGTTTGGGGTACAGACACTACTTGAAGAGATGAAGCTGGAGAGAAAAAAGTAGTAGGTAGATGAAGAAACGAATAATTGGCCCAGGAATTCAACCCTGTCATGAGGACATGGGTTGAACGTGTAACTCTGCATACTTGATGAAGTTCTGCAGAAAATTAGAACTGAAGGGATCTATATGTATATATTTGCCTATGTGTATACATACATGTGTAGGAATAAAGAGATTTATTACAAAGAATTGGCTTAAGGGATTATGGAGGCTTGACAGGTTACAAAAATCCTCTGAGTGAGTTAGCAAGTTGGAGACCCTGGAAAAGGGATAGTTTTAATTCCAATTTGAGTATGACAGCCTATGAATCAAGAGAGCTCATGGTGTAGTCTCTGTCCAAAGGCTGACAGGCTTGAGACCCAGACCACTTTGAGTTCAAAGCCAATTAAAAAGGCAATGTTCCCATCCAAAGGCAATCATGCAGAAAAGAATTCACCCTTACTTAGTGGATTAGGCCTTTCAGCTAAGTGGATGAGGCTTACTTGTACTAGTGAGGGTGATCTGTCGTACTCAGTGTCATGATTTAAATGTTCAACTCATCCCCAAATACCTGAAAGAAACACTTAGAGTAATATTTCATCATTTTGACTTGTGTGACCAAGTCAAGATCACATATAAAATGAACCATTATAGGCTGGGTGGCTGGTGGCTCACTCCTATAATCCTGGCTACTCAAGAGGCTGAGTACTGAGGGTTGTAGTTCAAAGCCAGCCCAGACAGGAAAGTTTGTGAGACTTTTTTTTTTTTTTTTTTTTTGTCGGTCGTGGGGCTTGAACTCTGGGCCTGGACGCTGTCCCTCAGCTCTTCAGCTCAAGGCGAGCGCTCTACCACTTGAGCTACAGCGCCACTTCCGGTTTTCTGGTGGTTTATTGGAGATAGGAGTCTCACGGTCTCTCCTGCCCGGGCTGGCTTTGAACCTCGATCCTCAGATCTCAGCCTCCTGAGTAGCTAGGATTACAAGCGTGAGCCACCAGCGCCCGGCGTGTGAGACTCTTTTTATCTCCACCAAAAAAGCTAGAAGTGGAGCTGTGGCTCAAGTGATAGAGTGCCAGTTTGGGGCAAAAAATAAAAATAATAGCCCAGCTAATTATCAGTAATTGTACACAGTCCTGGAATTCAAGCCCCCAGACCAGACCCAAATAAATAAATAAACAAACAAATAAAATGACGGTTATAGTGACGGCATCACTGATTCAGGATAAGGTATAATTTACATAGTGGTTAAACAAGTGCATATTTTGAGTCTTGAGAGTGATTGTTTTAACTCAGTGGGATATAATAGAGTTTTGTGCAGAGAATTTAGGTTCTTAAGCATTGTCACACAGACAAACATCTGACTGGAACGCTGGATAATTTCTAGGGGGGAGCCTCCTAAGAAGCATACAGTTGACTAATACCTCTGTTACGTAAGGATTGAGTTAGCTGTTTCCTTTTGGTTGCCGTATCACAGAGAAGACTGAAGGAGGAAGGAAGAAGGGCAAAAGATAGACAGGATGTGTCTTGGGTCTGGCAAGGTAGTTCAGTGATAGAGTGCTTGCCTTGCAGGCATGAGGCCCTGGGTTCGATTCCTCAGCACCACATAAACAGAAAAGGCCAGAAGTGGCGCTGTGGCTCAAGTGGTAGAGTCCTAGCCTTGAGCTGAAGAGCTCAGGACAGTGCATAGGCCTAGAGTGCAAGCCCCACAACTGACCAAAAACAAACAAAAAAGACACATCTTTCCAAACGTGCCCCCATAAAGAAGAGCTTCATCCAGCTAGCGCTACTTAAGTAGCCAATCCTGACGTAAACTATTTTTTTTAATTTAATTTTATTCTCAGAGTGATGTACAGAGGGATTACAGTTAAATAAGTACGGTAGTGAGTTCATTTCTTGCTGAACTTGTTACCCCCCCCCCCATTTTTCTCCCACTTCTCTTGCTGCCATTCCCCCTCACCCCAAGTTGTACAGTTCATTTCCATCATAGTGTCTGGTCAGTATTGCTGTTGCATTGGTCCACCCTTTGTCCTTGGTCGCAACATTTTGTTCCCCTTCCCTTCCCTAATTCAGATAAACATATATACAATACCCAGGGTACCAGCATCAAATACAGTGACAATGGGATAAACCACAGGGGAAAAAACAAAAAAAACACAAAAGAAGGATGAGAAGGTGGCTCAGTGGAACAGTGCTTGCCTCCCATGCATGAGGCCCTGGGTTCGATTCCTTAGTACCACATAAGCAGAAAAAGCAGGAATTGGCGCTGTGGCTCAAGTGGTAGAGCGCTAACCTTGAGCTGAAGAGGTGAGGGACAGAGCCTAGGCCCAGGGTTCAGGCCCCATAACTGACAAAAAAGAAAAACACAAAAGAAAAAAGAATCACATAGCACATTAACAACAACAACAAAAGAAATCTTCATCTTTCCATGTCTTGGAGTTATTTCGTTTAGCATCATCTTCTACTGACTAAGTATTTCTTAAGCAGTGTTCCTTCTTTTGTCCTGAATGTCTTAAAAAGTCTGCAGAATCAAGAAGCACCGGCTGCTTCTTTGTCCTCAAATGTGTGCGATGCCACATTGAATCGCCTGGGTAGGCAGTGGCTCCAGATTACTGCATGGTACTTCTCTTTCCAAATTAATCATTACTCTTATGCAATATCCTGTTCAATAACCTTTCACAGCTTCCAAAGATGATCCTTGTCTGAATCGATTTCCATCTTGTGGATAGGAAGATAAAAGATTTCTGGGGAGTTTTATTATCTCTTTGTTTTTATTTAGCTGATGTTTCACTGGAAAGAGGAGTTTCTCTTGTTTCTTTTTGAGAGTCATTGGTTGTAGATGCATTAATTCTTTTCTGATATCCTCAGCTATCATTCATCACCTTTGATGCATAGACAAATACAGTCAGGGAAACCCCTGCCCCTGACTGTATTTGCCTGTATTTTTTTGTTTTTTGTTTTTGTTGGTGTGGAGCTAGGGGCTGGGAGCTGTCCCTCAGCTCTTCAGCTCAAGGTTAGTGCTCTGCTACTTGAGCCACAGCGCCATTTCTGGTTTTCTTGTGGTTTATTGGAGATAGGAATCTCATGGACTTTCTTGCCAGGGCTGACTTTGAACTACGATCTTCAGATCTCAGCCCCCTAAGTAGCTTAGGATTACAGGCACCCACTTTGCCTATTTTGTTTAAAAACATGTTCCCATTAGGTACTTTCTTGCTTTCAAGGTGTAAGATGTTAGAGACTTACTTGTGGACTCTTGGACCTCCCAGCCTCATTCCTGGAACTCTCTTCCCACACAGTCCATTTCCCTGTCTCTAGATGCTTAGAAACAGATGTGAAAGGGTATTTCTCCTAACAAGTATCCTAGTTGATTCTGGGGTGTCATTGCTTTTCAGCTTAGGAAATACATTAGATGAAAAGAACATTTTGCCACTAAAATACAATATTTTGAAGCCCATTTGTTAGTGGCTGATAATCCTAGCTGTTACTCAGGAGGCTGAAGTTTAAGGATTGGGGTTCAAAGCCAGCTTGGACAGAAAAGCTCATCAGACACTAATTTCCAATTAACCAGCAAAAACGTCTAGAAATGGAGGTGTGGCTCAAGTGGTAGATCACCAGGCTTGAGTGAAAAAGCCAAGAGAGAGTATAAGTTTTAAGTCTCAGTACTGGCATCCAGCTCCCTCCCACCCCCCGAGACAATATTCTGTGTTCTTCCTTTTTACATATTTCTTAGTAGCATCATTGTGATTACTCTTAGATTAAGGTAGTAGAAATTATCTTTTTAATTACTTTAAATTTTAAATTATTTTTAAAATTGCTTGCTTATTTCATGTAAGAGATAAGTGTTGCTGGCCACTAAGGGCCATGAAATACATTCTCAATTGGCATCTTACTAGCCTTGCTGGAACTTGTAAGCAGCGGAGCCTAGTCCTGTTGTACCAATAAAAACATCTCCCTACGTCCTGTTCCAACAATCTCTTATTGTAATTAGACTGGTAGAAACACATTTTTCAAAGCATCTGAGAAGTCAGTCTTATGATCTTACTTTAAGCACATTTGACACAACTATTTAAATATTTAAGACAATTCTACATTCCCCATACCCAGTGGACTATATAATTGGGAAGATTTTCATTATAAAGGTTTTTATTTTACCTCAGGGCTTATGACATTTCTTGTTGGGCTGTGCTGTCCTTGGAGACAAAGGGTTTAGTTATTCATTAGCGTTTATGGGTTATTCATTATTGTTGGCCAGAAAAAAACAACAACAGAATAATATCAACAAAGAACACTAAACTAATTGGGATTAAAAAATTCTTGTGTCACTTAAGGCTGGTGTAAAGCTCTTGTATGAGAAAGATAATATATTGTGCGAACCTGGGAGGTCTACAAATTAACATATTTTAAATACTATGTTGTTTTATTTTTTATTATTTACTTTTTACTGTTTGAGGTTGGCTGACTCACTTAGTGGTAATGAAGAGCTTAGGTTGACATTTGATTCCTCTCTTGGGTCATGTGGCTTCATTGTTTCTCTGCTCCAGCATCAATATTGCTACTAATGGAAAATGTTACTTTTCTCTATCATTCCTTTACTTTGGAGAAACAACAATGAAAAAAGACTGCTAACACCAATATTCACCACCCTGAGGAGTAGCAATATTGCAGCCCTCTCCTGTTGGAAGAGATATGAGATATAGTTAATAGCTAATTAGCTCAAGAAAGTTGCAGAAAGAAAATACTTGGACTTTTTATTTCCCCTTCTGTTTTTTAATCATTTATATTTCCTTGCACTTCCCAAGGTGGCTTCCTGAAGAATTGGAGCAAATAAAGTTAATATTCCATAAAAGATTCCAAAAATAACCAAACCAGTTTGAGCAAAGGCATCATTCCAGTTGAAGTGGCTAGACTTTTCATTTCAATCTGGCCAACAAGGCAGGTGAAAATACAGTGTTTACTTTTGCTTATTCCCTTGGCTATATAGGGTATACTTTGTATGATTTATTGATACTGGTGTGAATTAAATTGATGATGGATTTCCAGGCGCTCTACCACTGAGCCACCTTCTTAGCCCCTCCAAGTATTATGAATGAAAGATACGATTTGTTCCAGTTGTAAAGTGGTTGGCCAATCTGGTCATACTGAATCTTTAAAAGAATGGAGTGGCCAGGCGCCGGCGGCTCAAGCCTATAATCCTAGCTACTCAGGAGGCTGAGATCTGAGCATTGTGGTTCAAAGCTAGCCTGGGTAGGAAAAGTCCCTGAGACTCTTTATCTCCAATAAACCATTCAGAAAACTGGAAGTAGTGCTGTGGCTCAAGTGGTAGAGCGCTAGCATTGGGTTGAAGAGCTGAGGGACAGTGCCCAGGCCCAGAGTTCAAGCCCCATGACTGACAAAAAAAATAAGAGTGAATTCCATTAACACCACTAATCCCCCACCCCACCCCACCCCAACAAATGGTAAAGGACGCGAAACTGAAATGTAACATCCATTTGTCACTTGCAACGTATAATGTTGCCAAGCTGGATCAGCCTTACACTTGTGCAGTTCTTTGCAAACACGTTGATTCTCCTGCTTGGGTTTGGTTGGCAGTACTATCCCAGAAAGCAGGATACTTCATAATTGGGGGAATGAAGACATGATGGAGGCTCACTTTGCCAGTGATGTAGTTCTTTGAAGGAGGCAATCCACGATCTGTGATACCGTAATACAGATGTTTTGAGAAACCTTGATTTCATTCCATTCAAGTTGAAGGCTGCTGCTATTCCTGAAAGCGTATGCCTTTAAGAACTCTTAACTAACTAGCTGTCGTTTCCATCTGTAGGCTTGCTCCTGATTTGGACAGTATTACTTGACAATTCTCAACAATTGGTGCTTCTGGGCAGGCCCAGTGTTGTCTACCTGGAAGAGCCAGGCAGCCTTGTCTTGTGTAGACACCTGAGTGACAGCTCTGTATGCCAGGGTACCTTGCCTCACCTCTGTCTGTATCAGGTCTCTAAACCCAGGCTGGCAGATACCATGAATGTGAATGGATTCTGTTTCTTCTGACTCACTCATTTTAAAGACACAATGAGTGGTTACTTATATTTGATAGCTATTTTCATGGCTGCCTGATCTGAATAATGAAAGCAACGGAAGTAAGGTAATCGACTCTGACATAATAAATGAGTTAAAAGATGGATCCCGTGGCATCGGAGCATGCTGCCCCCAAGACAGCTGGTGGGACCGCTGGCTTGTGCATTTCTCCAGATACAGGTTAGAATTTCAGTCTTGGGGCTACCCCAGACCTACTGAACCGGCATGTGCATGGTTAGCAAGCTCCCAGTTGACTTGAGTTTAGGGCCTGTGCAGTGGCAGTGTGAAGATCAGCCGCAGTAGGGTCCTGAGCCCAGAAAGGTACAGAGCACTTGGGGTTTTGTTTTCTGTCGTCGCTGTCTTTTCAGTGTTAGGATCTGTGGTTAAGATCTGTGACTGTCTCTGTCTTTGAATCTGATGTTTGTAGGAGAAATTGGATGAGAAGCTAGATCGGGTGGAGGTGGAGGCCCGTCTCTTCTTAGCATGGCCACTGGCTGTCCACCTCACCCAGTACCCACTGTTGCCCTTGCTCTGGGCAGAGGCCTGGGAGGCCCTCCATGACACAAGTGTCCCGTGCTGCTCCAGTGTGGGTGAAGCTATTGGCTACCTTTGAGAATCTGTATTTTCCCTCCCTAATATTAAATAATAAATAACCCCCTCCCCCCCCAAAATGGAGAGAGATTCAAGAGGAATCAAATCTCTTTCTAACTATCTTTGCCTTTTAAGTAAGGGACCCATCATTTTACTTTGCCTTGCTCTCCACAGGTTAAATAATGAACGGTGTACTTTCAGCTGTCTTTTGAGAGAAGCCATTGCTTCTGGAGAAAGAGTGAGGAGACTGGACTCAGAAGACCACAGTTCAGAGTCGCTTTGCTAGCCTGCGCTAGGCTACTTGGCCTCCTTGCTTCTTTTCTTCCTTTATTAAATGGAGACAATATCTTATGCTCACTCTCAGTGGGCAGGTTGGAACCAGTAGACCTCACTTCCTTCTCTGGAACAGTAGCATGCCCAGGTCACCTTGGCTTTTTACTTAGGTTTCAAAATCACAATGATAGTCAAACATGGCTTGAGGTGAGGAGAGAGATGGAGAGCAGGGTTCATAATTGTACACAAAGACCTAAAGACATGAGAGTGAACCAGACAGATGAGTCAGGGAATGTTGCCATTGGGGACTTTGGAGAAGGAGAAGAGGTGAGTATTGGATACTATCCAAACCCCTTTGCTTGGCTTTCTATATTGTGACCACTTGGGTGGAAATCTCTGGTATGTAAGATAGGAGCAGAAAATGACATTTGCATTAGATCAAAAAGATGATTGATACCAAAATGTATATTGTAATTGTGACCCACCAGGGTCATGCCAGTCCTGGATTTCAAACAAAGTGTAGGGCAGCCTGGTTCTCTGGCCTCGGTATCTGCTGCTGTATGAGAGGGTTCATGCCACTGTGCAGTTAGTTATTCATGTGGTCTGAGGGCAAGGATATACAGCTTACTCATCATTTCAAGTCTGGTTATTGTGGCGTGCATGCTACTTGATTTGTAGATCCACGGCTCTAAAAACGATTTTCAGAACAGTTCAAATACTAGAAAGCAAAACTGAAAGCCCCACCAATAACACTGAGATCAAGCAAAATATTTTAAGAGTTCATTTCTTATCAGAAGGCTTTTCACTCTGTTTGGGTAGGATAAAGCATCTAATTTACTATTGAAACTAGGACACATCCAAGAATGAATGGGAACCTATGCATAATTATGCTTAGATATAATTATCCTGGGCAAAGTAGAATGTAGGCTTATCCTACCTTTTTAGGGAAGTTCAATTTGTGTTTCAAGTCAGAATTTTACCCATCCACCTTAATGTAAAGTAGTTCAAGCTTAGTTGATTAGAGCCAGCTTCATATTAGTTAATAATAAATTTAACTATTGGAACCAGTGAGTGATTTTTTAGTAGATTATTAGGTAGAGCTCATAAGTTTCTACTAGCTATTCATTATTTCACACTTTCTATGTTGTAAAACTGTAGCAAGTTTTACATATCTTAATTGAATCCTTCACTAATTTAGGAGGTATTGTCATTGAAAACAGGAGTGGGGGAGGATGGGATGGGAAGGGGAAACAAAGGAGGAGGCTACAATGCTTGATAAGAAATGTATTCATTATCTTGCCCATGTAATTGTAACCCCTCTGTACAGTATTTTCACACACACACACACACACACACACACACACACACACACACACACACACACACACACACACACACACACACACACACACACACACACACACACACACAAATCAGGAGAAGCTTAGAAAGATTAAAGGGGACTTCTTCAAGAACTCCTCTTGGAGTCACCAGGCATTTTAAACCATGTCTTGCAGACTCTAGAGACCTAAATACTTTTAGAAGAAAGATACTTTTTTTTTTTGTTGGCATGTTGAGTTTTGCATCCAAAGGTCAGGTTCTTGGCAACTGAGAAAAACTTCCTGAAAGCTTCATTATGCCCAGCAGAATCACTACTGCATGTGGTGGTATTGTGTCTGTTACCTATTAGTTTTGAAAAGAACAGAAAAGCGGAAGCAGAGAAACCACTGTCAAGTAAATTGTTGCAGGTGTTTGTGTTGTGTTAAACGTGTCCTGTGCTATTTGCTTAAAATAGTGGTTTTGGTGCTTCAGATAGGCAATAAGAAATAATTGTAATTAAACAAAGAGAAGTGGTGTGTGTTTGAGCCACTATTTTGGATCAGGTAGAGTTGCTCAGCCATATACCTAGGGTACAACTCGCCAAGGTCTCTCAGAAGAATCCCACAAGTGTCATTAGGTTAACCAAATCTAAGCACCTAGGGAGATGAAGCGACTGGGCAGTTTTACAGGACTAGGGCAAGGCAGAGCTGGGGACAGAATGCAGCCTCTTATGCGCCTACTGTATTCTGTCAAGATGAGTCAGGACATTCAACTGAGCAAGACCCCAGGGCTTCCTGTATAGCATCTAACTGACTCCCCCAAGTTACTTGTTCAAGATTCTTTGGCTGCAGGCTCGAGACCCAATGAACTTTGTACTTGCTTAAATAAAGGGGGGTTTTAATCTTAAATTACACACACACACACACACACACACACACACACACACACACACAATTTTTAAGTAATGGTGTAGAGTTACCATTCAGCAAACCGGTTTGTGAATATAGTGCATCTCGATCAGTGTTGGCCTTTTTTCATCATTCTCTCCCATCCCTGCCAACCCATCCCTCCCCTCAGTTTTCTTAATATTGTTGGATGTACATTGTTCTTTATGGCTGCATTTTGAACTCAGGACCTTGAGCTTGCTTGGCTTTAGTGCATGGCTAATGATTTACCACTTGAGTCCCACCTGCTGTCCAGTGTTTTGCTGGTCTTATGGACTTTGTTGCCCAGATATTTCTTTACTCCTCTCTTCTTGCCATTATGTGTACCATGGCCCAGTTTAGACACACACAGGCACATAGACACACACAGACACACACCATGAGTACCAGATCACCTAAAATTCAAAGTTTCAGAGTGGCATTTTTTTTTTCATTTTCCTGTCATCTTTAGAATAGCAGAACAGTCAGGGGCAGTAACAAAAGTTTATGGATATTGTGAAAAAAAATCTGAAATGCTAAAAATCAAGTTAAAATAGAAGAAATCAGGAATAATAAACACAATCTAATGAAATAAAGTTTTCTCATCAGTCCCCATGAAAGCCAGCTTTCATTGTTTGAAGTATTGCTATTTGAAATACATCCTTTGGTTCTTCCACTACTGGAAAGCAGGGACTATTTGGTTAAATATTACATTCCTAGATCCTTTGACCCAGTGAGCATTAGTAAATGCTTGTTAAATGAATGAAGTGAGTCTGAAATTTCATAATCTTGGCATTGTGGGACAGTGGGTATTAACTCTACTGTCACCACAGTCCTGCAACAGCATTAATTTCCATGTTCTTAGATAATTCCCCAGAGAAGACAGCTCTTAGCAACATTAGAAATGTGGGACCAGTTCTTTGGAGTCAGAAGATGGGCAATGAACTGGGAAACAAAGGGAAGAGAAGAAAGAGGACATTGTCAATAAAGAATGTGGGAACACATAGAATAGCGTATATCCACAGTCATTATCTGTTATAGTCCTATTTTTGTTACCTCTTTATTATTCTCAAACACAGGAAATAGACAGTATTGTCTATTTATGTCTCCTAATTAAAAATCAATATAATTTCCCAGCTGAAAGACAAGGAAACTCTAAAAGCATTACAAGTGATAATAAAGTATGCATTTAAATGTGAAAATGCACCCATAGAATGACAGTCAAAGGCAGTGAAGCAGTGACATAAGCTTTTCAGCACAGTGCAGAATTAGCTGAAGTTTGGTTAAATCAGTCAGGTTGTCCTGCAGGCTCAAATAGCTGGTTGCTTTGCTTTCAGTGATATCATTGATGAAATGGTAGACACATGATTTCTCAGTCCTCCCTTGATTTGCTCTGTAATTTTACTGTAGATAGTTTAAGATAAATATAGAAGCATGAAAAAGTGGACTTCTATTCTGAACTCACGGCAAGCTCGATGAAGCAGGCCTTGTCACAGAGATATGTGTAGACAGTGTGAGTGTGTGTGCCAGTTTGTGTGCCAATGCCCATTTGGTTCATACTGACCATAGGCTGGGAGGAGGACATCTCATATTTCAGGTGGAACCATTAACGCTTAGATAATGAAGAAGACCTTGTTTTGAGTGACGGACACAAAGAAATTTTATTTCATTGGATTTCAGGGGGGCGGTTTTTGAGTTGCTTTTTATGCCAACTTTAATAATAATGGAATTTGGTGTGAGAAATCTGTCCTAAATGGACATCCAATGGTTCTATTAGGAAAGGAGAAGCAAGTGAAGTTCTTTCAACAGAGAAAAGTATATATGAGCAGTTTGTTAACTAGTTAATCAAGGACTGAGAAGAGCAGAAAAAAAGAACTCTGCGGTTATTCTATAAGCAGTATTGGCAGAAGCCACCATGACTCTTGAGCTGGAAGACTTAAAAGAATAAAGTGGAAGTTACCAGAAGCTAAAGTCCTGGAGCTGAGACTTGGTTGGTTTTCTGGTGTCTAGAAGAGCGGTGATGAACTGCTTTTCCAGTGATTAGTTTCCAGAATCAGATCAACAAGTATGAGCTCCTCCACTCTGAAGTATCACTTCAGATTCTGAAGTTCTCTACACTAGATGCCACATCAATTATGATGTTCAAAACCGAAGTCAGGATGATAGCTGTGACCTCTGGGCCTGTCCCATATTTTATTCTGGTTCTTATTTATTCTGGTATAGAATGTAGGGATAGTTAAGTGTAGGAAAAGCACATCAAACCCTATTATTTGTAGGAAAGGTAACTTGTACATTTGAAGTGTTTGAACAAACACAGAGGAATACAAGCAAAGTGAGATTATACCATCCTTTGCACAGTTTCTTTATAGTTTTAACCAGATTTGGAAGGACAATGATAGCTAATATGTAACAAAATATTATCGAAATTATTGCAAGTATCTGGAACTTTCTTTTTATATGCTAGCACACTTAAGCTTCCTCAAAATCAACAAAATAGGTACCATTATTCTTGTTATTTTTTTCTATTTTACAGATGAGAAAATGAATGTGTAATTGAGTAATACTTTGCAATAGCTAGTGGCAGAACCAGGATACAAATGAGCCAGTTGACTCTAGAATACATACATTTAGCCACTAAATCATATTACCTTTGTTTTTGTCTGTTTATTTTTTTTAAATATGTGTTCCTTCTTGTCAATGGATAGACAGCAAGTCCAATCATGTCTTCAGCGGTGATGTAACAAAACAGCAAATGCTTAATGCGTGAAAGGAAGAAGCACAAAATCTGGATCATGTACTAACTTCTTTATGTAGAGAAAGAGCTCCTCTAGCAATCGGGGCTCAGTAAAATGGGGAAGTTAAATGGCTTGAGTTGAATGATTTCAGATTGTCTAGCTGTCAATGTACTATGAGTGGAGAGGAGCCCCGTTAGCTTTTATGATCTGAGAAACAGATATGAAGCCTGCTTTGCAGGATTGATTATGCTAGACATAGATATGGCATAGATAGTACTAGCCATTGCTAAGTACCGTCAAAGTCAACAAGCTTAAAGACTTTGCTTTATTTGGATATTTGAACACTATAAGCCTGGCTGTTTTATTTTCTTTCATCCCGCCCCCCCACCCCCTACGAACTGACCACCGTCCCACCTTGTAAGGGGGACCAGGTTATCAGACTCATCTTTGATCTGGAGACAGAATTATGGAGCCTAGAGACCCAAAGAATCTAGAACAGTCTAGCAAATTGCTTCCAGATTAGGTGATGGAAAATTAGTTGACTCATTTAAAGAACTTCACTGTAAGGTTAAGGAGGGGATGTGGGTATTTGTGGGTCTTGGTGTATGTGTGGAAAGGCTTTTACATTTTATTTATTTATTTATTTAGTTAGTTAGTTAGTTAGTCATGGGGCCTTGGTGCTATCTCTGAGCTCTTTTGTTCAAAGCTAACGTTCTACCACTTGAGCCACAGCACCACTTCCAGTTTTCTGGTGGTCAGTCTGATGGACTCTCCTGCCCAGGCTGGCTTCCAACAGTGATCCTCAGAGCTCAGCCTCCCAAGTAGCTAGGATTAGAGGGTTGAGTCGCTAGACTCCCAGATAACTTATTTTTATCTCAAAGGTGTGATATTCCCATAAAAGGAACCTCTCCTCAGGTGATCCTTCTTTTATTCAGTTGCTCCTCACCTCTACATTTTCCAGTGCTTTTTTTTAAAATGTAAGAATAGAGCTCCAAACCTTTTATATTTATAAATAGGTCATGTTGCAGCATGTAGCACTTTATCAACAGTTTTATAAAATTTATGGGTTTATTTAGAAGTTCTAATGGGTTTCAAATTAGGCTCCGAGAGTTGCGAGTGTCACAGTTTGATACTCTTTTTTTTTTGGTGTATTTTGGAAAACAAAATAGTTTGGCTCATCTTCAGTGGGAAAATTGAATCCAGATACTTGTTTAGCTTGTTTTCCAAATAATTCCTCATAATCTTTGAATGGCACTGGAATTAAAAACTGTCATAGTATTTTGCTGTCTTTATGGTGGTAGATGATATCCATTTCATATACAAACGAGTTGAAAGCAGATGAGGGAGAGAGAGAGAGAGAGTGAGAGTGAGAGAGAGAGAGAGAGAGAGAGAGAGAGAGAGAGAGAGAGAGAGAGAGAGAGAGTGTGTCTGTGTTAGAATGGGCAGTAAGACTACTTTTACCTTGATGATTGTAGGGACATTCTATTTCTAATTTACGTTAGAGTAGAAAAAAAGAGACAAAAGTCACTTAGCACCTGACTTTGCAGCTCCTGGTCTTAGGTCTTTAATTGGAATTGAGCTAGAGAATCCCAGAAGATGAACTCAGTGCTGTATCCAATGGTGAGAAGGTTTCATCTAAGGTGCTATACCCAGCAAATCAGTTACTAGAAGTTTGAGGCAAGGAGTTGATTTTTTTTTTTTTCTGCATAAGCCAGGTGGCTGATTTTTTTTTTTTTCTGGTGACAGATGAAGTTAAGAATGAGTGAAGGTACTGTAATAAATGTATGCTGCTTTGGTTGACTCCACGTTGTGAACTTCTCACCTCTAATAGTTCTTATTTAAATGTCTCATCTTCAGAGGAGGAGAATTCAAATGTGGGTGATATGGGTGGTGAGGCAGCAGAGTGAATGTCTTGTTTGATACTTCACCACCCTAATAGGCCTAGCACAGGGTCTCTGTGTGTATGTTTTGGCATTGGTCTGTGGCTAGCAGTCTTTACTGAATACTATTTGCATAAAAGAGACTTTGTAATTTATGCAAAATCAAATTTCAAAGTATGCAAGTGACAAGATTTTTTTGTGTGTTTCAAGAAGGAATGAACTATTCAATGGGGGGAAAATGAATGAAGCATTAGTGGTCATTCTCTCTCAATCCTCTTATTTTCCAGAAAGTAGCACACAGAGGTGATGTGCCTCATTGTATGGTGATTATATGGTGTAGACCAAGAGTATGATAAACCTGAGATTCAACCCAAATCTGCCTCTCATGAGCTCTGAGACCATGAACAAGTAGACTTATCCTGCCTAAGACATACATACTGTTTATATCTACCTAATAGATACCTAAAATAATTAATATAATGCATATGTGTCTATATTTGTAATAAATATGACAGTATATATACATATATTATTTACAATTATATATATTTGTTATGTATGTATAATTACATATAAATTACATATAATTATATTTATTATATTATATCATATAGTTATATAGTATACACAATATAGTTATATAATATGTTCTCAAATATATATTTATATATAATACATATAATATGTAAATGATAAACAAAATAATATATTCATATATAAGTATATATTTATATATCAATAATATATTATAACAATATAAAATGTATAAATATATACATGCTCTGTATATGGCATAAGACTTAGTGGCTAAGAAATGATAATATATATATATATTTTTTTTTTTTTTGGGGTCCGGTCGTGGGGCCTGAACTCTGGGCCTGGGCACTGTCCCTCAGCTCTTCAGCTCAAGGCTAGCACTCTATCACTTGAGCCACAGTGCCACTTGCGGCGTTTTTCGTTTTGCTTATGTGGTGCTGAGGAGTCAAACCCAGGGCCTCAGGCATGCAAGGCAAGCGCTCTACCACTGAGCCACCTTCCCAGCCCCAGAAATGATAATATATTGCGTAGCATGTTGTGAGAATTGGGGCAATGAACAGTAGACTGTAAATCAGATAAGCAGGTCTCTAAGCTCAAGGTATTTTCCTTGAGCTTTCCATCTTTTCTCCAATATAAATTCTTGAGGGCAGAAGTTTGTTATTCCTGTGATGTGTGAGAACACACTGTGTGCTGGTGTGAATAAGGCCAAGTGACCACTCACCTTTTGCAAGTAGCAACCAAAGAATAAAATACCTGATATTTGATCACAGTAAATAAGAGAAATGTGAGAAGCTGTGCAGAAGAATGAAGTTCACAGGAATGGAGAAAATATATTCCAAGGAGGCCTGAGTAAGGCTTCTCTGAACCAAATAAAGAGTGAGACATCCGAAGACCTAATGAAGAGGGAACAGCAGGTGTCTATGTCCTAAGTCAGTATAATAGATACAGGTAATATACCTGATTCACTACAGCCAGATTACTTAGGTCCTTACAGATGGAGGTAGGGACTAAAGAGATTTCAGGTATGATGCAAACCTTTTGAAGCAAAGGATTTACGTAACATAACAGTTTAGAAGAGGATATTCCAATTTCTGTGTCAAAAATTAGCCTGGCTGGTGGGGTAACAGGAAGGCAGTTATGTTATTGGATTAGCCCTCCTGAAACAGATGGGTTGGTAGTGGTGGAAGTTTTAGATTTGGGCTAGTAAAACCAACATGACCAGATGAAGATTTGTGGGGGGTAATTAGAAACAGAAGAATCAAGGAATACTTGTAGCAAGTGGAAGTACCATTACTTGAGATGGAGAAGTCAGGGGTTGCTGGGTGGGATGGTGGTAGGAAATCAGGTTTCTGTTTTGTATATATTTGTGTACATTTTGAGATACCTATTAAGGCTAATAAGTGTCCCATGAGTTTTGTTACTACATTGTTGGATATACAGGACTGGCTCTGGAGCGAAGTGAGTGCCAGGGATAGGATTGTGACAGGTGACACCGAGGCCACCTGGCTGTACCAAAGGACAGAGTGTAGATGGAAAAGTTGACCAAGAATTCAGACATGACAACTCAACATTGGAGACTGGGAAGGAAAATCAGGGTTGAGGATGTCTTAGACGCCGAGTGGACAAAGTGATTCAAGAAGAAAGGAGAGATCAGCTAGGTCACATGACGCTGTGAGGTTAGGTTAGATGAAACCAGGAAATTCCCAATCCAGTTGGACAAGAGGAAGGTCACTGCTCCCTGGAGAAGAGAAAGGCCACATTGTGTCTGGTTTATTTGCTTTGTCCCCGGTGATACTCATAGTGTTGGAACATGGTAGAAACTTAAAAAAAAGTCTGTAGAGTGAATGGATGATAGGTTCAACTTCCCTTCCTTCCTCCTCCTTTTTTTTTTTTTTGGTTGGGTATGGGCCTTGAACTCTGGGCCTGAGCACTGTCCCTCAGCTCGTCAGCTCAAGGTGAGTACTCTACCACTTGAACTACAGTGCTACTTCCAGTTTTCTGGTGTTTATTGGAGGTAAGAGTTTCACGGACTTTCCTGCCCCGGCTGGCTTTGAACCACGATCCTTAGATCTCAGCCTCCTGAGTAGCTAGGATTACAGGCGTGAGCCACCGGCGCCCGACATCCTTCCTTCTTTTTAGTCTCCATTCATTCTTTGCTTGTCCTAGACTTTAGTTTTTAACAGAGACAAAAATCACATGGTATGAATCCTCTGTACATATGGCTTCTTGTCTCTTTCCATTAGCAATCTGTGGTAGATTCAGTAGTTAGCTCATGTGTCAGTTAATGAAACTGATTTTTTTTTTGGGTCCGGTCGTGGGGCCTGAACTCTGGGCCTGGGTGCTGTCCCTCAGCTCTTCAGCTCAAGGCTAGCGCTCTACCACTTGAGCCACAGTGCCACTTCCAGCTTTTTTCTTTTTGCTTATGTGGTGCTGAGGAATCGAACCCAGGGCCTCATGCATGCAAGGCAAGCACTCTACCACTGAGCCACCTTCCCAGCCCAAAACTATAGGAGTTTTAAACATCTATTACAACATAGAGTGAATTAGGTTTTTCAAAAGTGATCTAATCTACTATGTTGGAAATGAACCATCAGTTGGGGAGAGGGAAGTTGGGAGGGGGAAAATCTGGGAGAGAATGAATGGAGCGGGTGACAGTATTCAAAAGGAAATATACTCATTACCTAACTCATGTGACTATAACCCTCTCTAAATCACTCTTACAATAAAATTTTTAAGTGATCGAATCCATTTACACTGTACCCCAGTTCTTCCTGTCCCAGGATTTGCAGAGTATTTCTGTCAGCTATACTGTAGTTTTTTTTTTTTAAATCACTTATAATAACTGCTGTAACTTGAAGATAGTGCCTGTTCAAAGGGTAAGTTTGAGGTCACTTCAGTAGTTAGGCCCAGAGCTTTTCCAGTCTATACCACATAAATTTTTTTTCCCAATCAGATACAAATCAGCAAAGACATATAATTAGTTGGGATCTGCCTTTTAATTCCCCAACTGTTACCTAAGGAAGTCTGGGATATCACAATGGAGTTGATGGGAAGTTGTGGGATGCTGTCACTTTTTTCTGAAGACAACCCAGAAATAAACAGCATCTGTCAACTGGCTTAAGGTAGTTCATAGCTTCAGTACTAGATCACCGCATTCCTTCTGATGATGTCATATCTTTGCAAAGCTGAGCTTTTGCTGTGGTAAAAATCTAGTATCATGCCAGAAAAAACACAAACACACAAAAAACACATAAAAAAACACACATCAATGTGGAGCAGGAAATGGGATGGCAGAGTCCAATCAGACTCCAAAGTTTGAAAAACTGTGTAGTGTCCAGTGGCACACAAATCTCATTAAAATTGTGATTATTAAAAAAAGATAAAAATGCCACTTTTCTGATAATTTATATCTTATTTGAGATCAAGTATTTACTAGTTTATCAGGATATTAGTAATACCTAGGTTGTTTGTTTTTACTTGTTTATCATGTGGAATTGGTAGGTGTTTCTGTTGGCCTAAAGGTGCCATGCAAAGATTCCTGAGACATCAGAGTATCATGGACTAAGGAAATTTTGCAAATTGTCTCATTTGGTATGTTGGTATTTAGCAAGAAGAAAAAAGGAGGGAAAGATTCATTCTGTTGGTCTTTGTAGTTACGTGTTTGCTGCTTTGCATCTCTCTTAAATCCATGCCATTCAGTACTCTTTCAAGTACTTCTGTGTTTGATTGACTGAAAAAGTAACAGATCTATAAAGAAATGCAGTAGCTCTCAAATGAATATTCCACTGTGACAGCTTTTTTTTTTGCATAAACTCAAAAATGACTAGAGTTAAATTCCACCCAGAAGTCAGAGTTTTCTGTTCTCTGCCCCCTACCCACCCTTCACTCCTGACCCTGTATAGTTCCTAGGAGAGCACTGTTGGACGTCTTACCATTGAGTATATGCTTCAGATCAGTCCACAAACATTGAAATTTAGCCTGGGTCTCTCTCTTCCCTGTTCATTTCTCTTTGATCTCTTTCTCCTCCATGGAAATGTGTTCTGAGTACTAGACACTGATTTTACCTGGGAATCTTCAGGACATGGTTGTAATATTGACCTGTTGTTGATGAGGCACAGTCATATGCTTCCAGACTCAGTGAGGTGGCAGTTGCACTTTGCAAAGTAGCACGTGTGTGGGCGTTGACAAAAGCTGAAAGGCGAGGAGTTGAGCGAGTTGCTCAATGTGGATTCATCCATGTGCTCTGGGGTCTTCTGAGTAGTGAGAGTACTCAATTAGTCTCCTTTCCCTTTACTTCTGGTCCTTTCTTTGCTTAGTATCCCTCTTGAGTTTTCTCCCTGTGAGCAGTTGCCGCTTTAATCTTCATACTGTCCTCCATTTTACTTTTCAGACTTACTGAGCAGCAAGAACTTTCTCTTTCGTTTTTTACCCCTAGAACTATTTTTACTCTAGAACTATTCTTTCCTACCTCTGTCTTTTCTTTCTCACTTCCATCTTTCCATACTACCATCCCCTATTCTCTTTGTATTTACCTTTCCACCCCTTTTTCCTTCCTTCCTTCCTTCCTTCCTTCCTTCCTTCCTTCCTTCCTTCCTTCCTTCCTTCCTTCCTTCCTTCCTTCCTCCCTCCTTCCCTCCCTTCTCTTTCTTTCTTTCTTTCTTTCTTTCTTTCTTTCTTTCTTTCTTTCTTTCTTTCTTTCTTTCTTTCTTTCTTTCTTTTCTTTGTCTTTCTTTTCCTTCTCCCTCCCTCCTTCCATCCTTCCCTCCCTCCCTCTGTCCCTCCATCCCTCCCTCCCTTCCTTCCTTCACCTCTATTCCTGCATTTCTCATTGCTTCCAACATGGTGTCACATTTTTTTTAATTAGATCTATCTATCTATCTATCTATCTGTCTGTCTGTCTGTCTGTCTGTCTGTCTGTCTGTCTGTCTGTCTGTCTGTCTGTCTGTCTATCTATCTATCTATCTATCTATCCATCCATCCTTTTGGTTGGTCATGGTGCTTGAATTCTGGGCCTCAGTGCTGTCCCTGAGCTCTTCAGCTAAGGCCAGCATTCTACCACTTGAGCTACAATGCCACTTCTGGTTTCCTAGCAATTTATTGGAAATTAGAGTCTCATGGACTTTCTTGCCCAGGCTGGCTGTGAACTGCGATCCTCAGATCTCAGCCTCTTGAGTAGCTAGGATTATAGGCATGAGTCATTGGCGCCCGGCTATAATATATATTTTTTATTGTAAGGCACAGAAGGGTTACAGTTACATGAGTTAAGTAATGAGTACATTTCCTATCAAGCATTGTTACCCTCTCTGTTTTTCCCCTAGCATCCCTTCCCTCCTGACCTCCCCAACTCCTCCCTCCCCCCCCACCCTCAAGTTGTAAAGTTCATTTCAACATAGTGTCTTGTACATCTCATTGTTACAATGGATCAACCTGTATCCTTATTCCTTATTTTGGCTTTTTGTTATTTCCCTTCCCCTCCCCAAATTAGAAAAAAATATATACAAGATGCAGGGCACCGGAATCAAATACAGTGAAAATAGTGGTTATACCATGGGGGAAGAACAAACAAAAGGAACAAAAAAAATTACATAGTATATTTTCCAAGTCTTTCTGTTTCCTAACAAATGGGGTAGTCTCATTCTTTGTAATGGAGGCATAGAATTCCATTGAGTATATATACCACATTTTCTTGACTCATTCATCTGCTGAGGGGCATCTGAGTTGGTTCCATATCTTAGCTATGGTGTATAATGCTGTGATAAACAGTTGTGCTAGTAGCTTTAGTATGGCCTTGTTTGTGATCGGTTGGGTAAATGCCCAAAAGTGGGACTGCTGGGTCATAGGAGAGCTCTATGTGGAGTCTTTTGAGGAACCTCCATACTGCTTTCCAGAGTGGTTGAACAAGTTTACATTCCCACTAACAATGCAGTAGGTTCCCTTTTGGCCACATCCCCTCCATCATCTGTTGTTATTAGAGTTCTTGATTATAGCCATTCTGACTGGGGTGAGGTGCAATCTCATTGTTGTTTTGATTTGCATTTCTTTTATGGCTAGAGAAGTTCAGCATTTCTTCATGTGTCCATTGGTCATTCTTATTTCCTCTTCAGAGAAGTCTCTCTCTAAGTCTTTAGCCCACTTATTAATGGGGCAGTTGTTTCTTTGAAGATTTGTTGTTGGGGAATTTAATTTTTTGAGTTCTAATATATTTTAGATAGGAGACCCTTGTCCGTTGTAATGGTGTCACATCTTACTTTTAGGTATCCTGAAAGCGGCCATGGTGGATCATGTACACTGATTCTAGACCTGAATAGAGTACCAGAGCTTTTCAGCATTAAGTGGAAAATTCATAGACAGAAGTCACATGATGTGTATGAGAACGAATTTTACCTTTGGATGAGTCCATCAGCATTTAGTCCCTCAGATTTTAAGATTGCTGTAAAATTTTAAAAGACCAGCTTACCCATGTGGCCTGGGTTTCGGCATCTCTAATTCTAGTTCTGTCATATGCATAGCTGAACAATGTGGATATGACTATCAGTTTCTATAGCAGTGCTGATCCTGTGGCATTATGATAGCAACAGATATGAGCCAAAGACATAGGTATTTGCTAGACACATCTCCGTTTGGGCTAGACTCATTTCCATTGTACCAATGGCGGTCATATTGAACAGTGCATCTCTGAGTAGTAAGACATGGAGAGAAAGAGATATTTCAGGGCAGTTAATGAACCAAAAGCATTTATTGTGCTTTGCGCTTCTAGAATGAAGAGCAGATTGGTCTGTCTGGTAACTTGATGGTGAGCAGTAGACTGGGGACCACCCTGAAGTTCAGTGTCAGTCTGTGAATAAGCTTTGTTGGATAGCTGGTCAGGTGAATTGTAAGGACCTTGGCCTGAAATGTAGGAACCAGTGGTCTTAGCCAGGTCCTCCTATGCAAACACATAATTCTCTTCTCCTCTCCCCTTTCTTATTTGCACATTAAACTTACCCCCTTAGAACTTTACAACAAAGATTATTCTTGCTGGTGAAAATAACTCAGCAGTTAAGGGTTTAAAAATAGCTCTTTTTAATCCTAAAAACACATTTATCCCCATTTTATATCCTAGTTTACATGGCAAAGAAGGATATCTACTTTATTCTTTTTTTTAAAAATTTTTTGCCAGTCCTGGGGATTGAACTCAGGGCCTGGGCACTGTTCTTGAGCCACTTTGTGCTCAGGGATAGCACTCTACTACTTCAGCCACAAAGCTGTTTCCATCATTTTCTAAGTAGTTTATTGGAGATAAGAGTCTCATAGACTTTCCTGTCTGGGCTAGTGTTGAACTGTGACCCTCACATGTCAGTTCCTGAGTAGCTAAGATTATAGGCCTGAGCCACTAGCACCTGGCTTTATTTTATTCTTGAAATTTCACAAATTACAAAATGTCATCTTATTCCAGATAGGCTCCAAACCAGCAAACCGAGTCTAAATTTGCCTCGTGTCCTTGTCAAAGGGACAGGAAGTATTGCCCATCCCATCCCGATCCCTATATGAGAGTAGAAGCAGGTCCTGTTTCCTTTGCTGTGGTCAAGCATTATCTTCTATTCTTTGGGGTTACTCCTGCATAAAACCACTGCAGCAATAAACTGAAAGTATGCCAATTTAATGTTGGTCTAGAGCGCCATCCTTCAGAATGGGTAGAGTAGTTAAGGGTAGGGAGTTGATGAGTTGTCAAGGATTAGGTACAGAAAAGGAAATATAGTCCACTTTAACTCCATCCTCCTACTGCCCTGTCCTTCCCTGACTTCTGTATGTTTTCTTTGCTATGGAATGAGAGTTGGGATTAGATTAGGAACCTTGCAGTCTTTTAAAGGATGAGGATCATATATCCAGTTCTACATATGTAAAAGGGATACAGTGCCAAGTTATATAGTCCACTCTTAGGGGTTTGAGGGTTGTTGGTTGTTGGTTCACTAGCTGCTTCAAAAAACAAGTAAGGAGAAACCCATAGATCTCATGAAACTATAGGTCCTTGGTAGTTTCAGATCTGACTCTTGAAGAATAGTTTATGTATTTTGCTCATTTATGTTCTTTTTAATTTAAAATGGGATCCAAGTAGTGTGCACATGAATGTTAGGGAAGAGGTTTAGAGGGGAGCAGGAGAGGACAGATGGACTCTGGTGATGTTGTTAGAGGAAAGTGGTTTGCTGCATGGTACCTAGTGCTTTGTTTTGTGATGGTAAGTCACAAGAACTGTGTTTAGAAATAGAACTGGAAAAGTACAGAGGTTGAATTATTACCATGTGTTACGAATGTGGAATGTTGCTTGGAATTAAAAAAAAAAGAAGGGGAAGAAAACAAATGAGGGTAGCCTGCCTTGTACTTCGTTAACAAGTAGCTTCGATTTATTGGATACAATAAATTTACTGTCGTGTTATCTAATCACCACTGGATTCTTTCAGTTCAGTTTTTCTTTGAGATTTTCCCTAGACACTTACATTCCAAGAGGAATGGTAAATTCAATACTTCCTTTGACATGTATATTCTTTGTTTCATATGGTTTTGAGCCACCTATACCACCAAATAATGCTAAAGTATAATGGAGTAGTAATGATGCTTGCCCTTGATTTTACTGGAGGTGAATAATTGACCCTGGTTTTGCTAGGGGTGTTTCTGATGCAGGAATGATCAATATACCTAGGAGCCCATGGATGGACTTCAGGGCCCCCCAAACATACGTGTACAATGGCATACTGTGTGAGAATAGTTATATTTAAATATACACATATATTCTTACATGTTATGTTATCTTATATCATTATAGTTTTAGGTACTCTTCCCATTAAATCTTTCAATATAATCATATTATGATTAAATTGATAATTTTAGTCATTAATTTTTCTTTGAGCTAATTACTTCTTTGTTTTTTTTTAATTTAATTTTATTTTATTTGTGAACATACTGTACAGAGGGGTTACAATTACATGGGCAGGATAATGCATACATTTCTTACCAAGCATTGCAGCCTCCTCCTTTGTTTACCCTTCACATCCATCCCTTCCCAGCCTCCCCCCTCCCAATCCCAATCCCAAGCCTCCCCCTCCCAATCCCAATCCCAATCCTTCCCCTCCTTCCCCCCCCACCGACGTTGTAAAGCTCATTTTTTTTTAAATTGTATTTTATTTTATTTGAGAACATACTGTACAGAGGGGCAACAATTACATGGGCAGGATAATGCATACATTTCTTACCAAGCATTGCAGCCTCCTCCTTTGTTTACCCTTCACTTCCTAAAGCTCATTTTTGACATGACAATTTGTACTTCTCATTGTTGCAACAGGTCCACCTGTATCCTTAAACGACTTGTTTTTCCCCATCTCCTCCACAAGTTATACTGACATCAAATATAGTGAAAGCAGGGGTTATACTGTGGGGGAGGGACATACAAAGCAACAAAGAAGTAATCTTATATACTTCTTTGTTTTAAAATAACAATACCTAGATTGCTTAGGAGAGTCCTTGAAACAGCTGGTCTTGGAAGGATAGTAGTGTCAATAGAGGAAAAATCATTGCTGAGGGAGTCCAGGCAATTGTGCCATTTAACCTTGATGAAGCCTTAGGATGTTTACCAATGGCAGAGAGGGGCTGCTCACAGGGTGCTTTGGCACACACTAAACATATGAGCACAAAGGCAGAGAGGGCTGGCAGAAGATATCTACAGCTTTTGAAACCTAAGGGTATTTAGAAACTTCTGTTGGATAGACAAGTCCAATCTATTGATGAGAGATTCTATCTGCTCCCTACAAATGTATATGTTATGCGTAAACCAAACTATGTATGAGGTCATTTATTTAAGGTAAAGCTGGTTTGACACCCTTTGGTGCCAATGTTTGGATCAATGATGTAAAAAAAATGCTGGAAGGGCTGGGAAGGTAGCTCAGTGGTAGAGTGCTTGCCTTGCATGCAAGAGGCCCTGGGTTCGATTCCTCAGCACCACATAAGAAAAAAGCCGGAAGTGGCGCTGTGTCTCAAGTGGTAGAGCACTAACCTTGAGCTGAAGAGCTGAGGGACAGCACCCAGGCCCAGAGTTCAGGCCCCAGGACCGGACCAAAAAAAAAAATGCTTGGGGAAAAGGACAAAGAGACATGTTGAGCAGTGTACATTAGACTAATGAAGCAAAAATTCTATTTTAGCCAGGAGTTAAATGGGACAGAACTGGAGGACCTGTTTAGGAACTTCCAGTGAGCTTCTAGAGTGGATGTATGCAGTGTTTTCTTAGGAAATGGAAGGAGGAAAAGGATGAGACCAGCTCTGATGTTTCACCTTGGCAAATTTTGTCTCAGGTAGATGCCTTTATTTAGCAGCAATCAGCAAAGAAGATCCTGAAGTCCAGACTCTATTTGGTCAATGTACTCTTGTGGTGATAGACTGCTACTTCATCAGCAATTGCTTGTAGCTTGAGTTTTAGTAAAAGTCATTGGGAATCATAAAAGAGCCCAAATCATTATGTAGAGAAAATTCATGCAACTTGTAATGATCAATGATCCCATTTGGAGTTGGGAATATACCTTACTAAGATCTTACCAAGCATACTTTCTCTTGCATTCTTGGGAACCTGTAACTTGTTTCTTTCTCTAGGCAGATACTTCCTTTATGTAGAATGGGCTTTGTGCAAAAGATTTTCCAATTCTGATCTTTGGGAAAGCTTTATTGACCATGTAAAAGAAGTATTTGAGAGGCTTGATTACTCCTTATCCTCAAGAATGCAATAGTCCTACTTACAATGTTGTGTTTCCTTTTCTAGCAGAAAGGAGATTTAGAAACAAAGCCAAGAATTGCTTTTCCCTGATTATCCTTTATGAGGTTTACTAAGTCAAACTGGAAAAGGTAAAACAAATGCCAGAGCAAAGCACAGAAGATATGAAAAGTGAACTAAACCAGTGAACTTTAACTACCTTGATAATTGCAATTGTACATTCAGCCTTGCCCTGCATCAGTCCATACTGGGCTATGTTTTACCTAGGACAAGGATGATCTCCATCCTGGAGACATTTAACCAGCAAGGTAGGCTTAATTATATGTAAATAAGGTGTAACGAAGGTTCTAGTGGGAGCTTGGAAGAACTGGAGGAATAGAGGAGGTGTGGAAGCTTTTGAACTTTTCAGTCTACTCCAGGGAAGAGCAGCAGTAGGGGAAAAGCCTGAGGATGTTTACTACTTATAAGAAGCAAGGGCCTGTAGTCTCTTCTAACTTATGGCAAGGTAAGGTAAGAGACTAGATTGTGGAATGAGGGTAGAGTCTTACTATGGAAGTCTCCAAGGCCATTTTACTGTGTTCCCCAAAGTAAGTTATTGAGGGGCACCAAGAAAAGAAATGGCACAGTGTTTTAAGAATTTTTTGGTAGCCAGTTGACCACGCATTTTGGGAAAGAAAAATAATGCATATGAGTTGCAATTAGAAATGGCGTCCGTTTCCAAAATAACCCTTTCTTAATGTCATTTGCACTTAGTGTTGCCAGTTTGTTTCTGTCTTTCTTCTTCCATTTATCCATCCCTTCATTCATGTGGCATCCATCCTTATATCCTTAAATGGATATGGCACCTTGGACTTTCCAAAACCCATTTATAAAAACTGTTTGCCTTATTTACGGTAAATATACTGTGCAGTGAGTAGGGCTGATGTATGGTTTCTAGTGTATACAGATAGAACTTGAAAATTGCTTGAACTTGAGAGGCTGGTAAGTAGTCCATTATCACCTGAATCTGAGTCTTCACATTCCTCAAGCAACTTGTGTCTTCCACCTTTCGTAAAACACTTGATCTGGTGCGGAATGCTAAAGGTTGTGGGCCACAAAGATCTCTGCTCTGAGCAAGGTAAAAAAAAAAAAATCTTTGTCAGGTCTGAGGCCACCATGCCTACAAAGCAATAGGCTCTCTCTAAGCCAATATGATCTGTGCTAGTTGTTGTTCAGATCATTAAAAAAATTGACTCAGTTGATAAGTTACAAAGCTGAGAGTTGTGCCTTGAAACAGGTTAGTTAAAGCACCTTCAGCTACTTAAATGCATATTTCCTTATCAACTCGTTTGATACAGTACCAAGGTCTTTGAAGTAATTAAGGTCCACTGTAATCATCTTTCTGGCATAACTCTTAAATAATTTTAAAGTATTGATTTCTGTAGTATGCAATTTGAACTGAAAAATATTTGTGACACAATCCTATGAAATCATTTTAGATTTAAAAGTTCCATGCAAAGATACTTTACAGATACCCACTTTACATCTAATTGAGCAATTTGAAAAGTAGTTCACCTTTAAAAAACACACACAAGAAAACACCTTTCAATGTAGTTTTATAGAAAAACAAACCTGCCTTTTTTCTCTATGCTTCATGTAATATTTAATTAGATTATGTACATACTAACAGTTATACAACTGTTAGCCTGTCTGTCATAAATGGGTTTGGGAACAAACACAATGACTCTTGCTTGGTAAATACCCAGCTCCAGTAGTAGGAGCTGAAGTAAGCTGGCTTATTGGAAAGCGATATCCAGTCGTGAGCATTCCCTGTGTCCTGGGCAACTGTCAGAGTCTTCTACGAAGGGCATGGTGGATGACAGCTATTGTGGTAAATCTGTGGAGAAAGGTCCTGAATGGACAGTAGCATATACTACTACAGAAGTCCAGAGTTAGGGCCTCAGGTGGCTCAGGAAGGTTTGAAGAAAGCTTGAAATGTCAGCTGGATAGTTGAGTGAAATTTAGTAAGAGACATAGTGTGTGTGTGTGTGTGTGTGTGTGTGTGTGTGTGTGTGTGTGTGTGTGTGTGTGTGTGTGTGTGTGTGTGTGTGTGTGTGTGTGTGTGTGTGTGTGTGTGTGTGTGTCCTCATAATAAAGTAAAGTGGAGCTGGGTGCTGGTGGCTCATGCCTATAATCCTAGCTAGTCAGATGGCTTAGATCTGAAGATTGAAGTGTAAAACCAGCCCCATTAACTACCAGAAAACTGAAAGTCGCACTATGGTTCAAAGTAGTAGAGCGAGCACTAGCCTTGAGCAAAAAGCTCAGGGACAGTCCCTGAGTTCAAGCCACTCAGCTGACAATAATAATAATATAATAATGGTGATAATGAGGATGATGATGACTGGCTTTCCATATTCATAGCTTTTTGCAAAGTGGTAGAAATATAATGTAAACCCTCATTATATGACCCACATTAAGAAAGTAAAAACAAGGGAGAGTGATTTTTTTTTTTTTTTGGTGGTCATGGGGCCTGAACTCTGGGCCTGGGCGCTGTCCCTCAGCTCTTCAGCTCAAGGCTAGCTCTCTACCATGTGAGCCACATTGTCACTTCCAGCTTTTTCTGCTTATGTGGTGCTGAGGAATCTCACCCAGGTCCTCATGCATGCAAGGCAAGCACTCTACCACTGAGCCACCTTCCTAGCCCAGGAGGGTGATTTTAATGATATATATTTATGTAGCATAGCATGTTGAATCTATTGCCTCTGTATGTAATACTCAAGGTCCAGAATAAGATATTTTTGTGTTAGATCTTCTGAACCCAGTGTATCTTCTACACCATATCTCCCTTCCGAATAGCCATATTCAAGTGTCCAGTGGCCACCCATGGCTTATTAACCACTCTGGTGGGAACATTGCAGGTGTTGCATGTGCTTTGGTGAGGACAGGGAGAATGTCATCTGGGTGTCTTAACAGCCCCCATCAGCCACAGTGATGCCATGTTATGTGTTAGTTATGCCCAACAGCCAGCTGGCATCATGTTTGATGGCGTCTGGGCTTTGGTGTGCTGTGGTGTGTTTGATTTCACCTCAGAGGGAGCAGATGGGTTCCTGTAGAGCTCTGAATAAAAGGAATTGTTCCTCAGAAAGAGCCTTGTTGAGCAACAAGTATAGGATTTCTTGGATGAGAGCCAGTCCTGAGCAGGTTTTCTATAGATTGTCTGGCATACATTCCCCCCACCCCCGCCTTCCTGGAGATCCCCTAGAATTAGAAAGAAAACATGCACGTATGCATGTATATGCCCACACGCGTGCACACGTGCGTGCACACACACACACACACACACACATTCTAGCCAAGTGATCCCACGGGCAGCCTTGTAAGACAGCATGAGCATGCTCCTGAAACCAAAGAGACCAGGTGAGAAGCCATTTCTCAGGGGTAGAGAGGATGGGTCAGGAAGTATCCCCAGTAGCAAACTGGCTTTCCCTAATTGACTTTCCCTTACTCCTCAAGCTCTGGAACACCCTATCAGCTGCATTCCTAACTGAGGGATCCAAAGTCATAGCACAAAAAGTGTACAGTGTACCAGACTTAGGAAGAGAGAAGCAATATTATTTTCATATTTAAATGAATCTATGGCCAGGTATTGTTGGCTCATACTTGTAATCCTACCTACTCTGGAGGTTGAGATCTAAGGATCCTGGTTCAAAGCCAGCCTAAGCAGGAAAGTCTGTGAGACTCTTATCTCCCGATTAACCCCCCCTTCAAAACAAAAACAAAACTGGAAATGGTGTTGTGGCTCAAAGTGGTAGACCTGTGACCCAAGTGATAGAAATCTAGCCTTGAGCAAAAAACAAAAACCAGAAAAAACCAGAAAAACCCTCAGCAACAGTGTCCAACCCCTGAGTTCAAACCCAGGACTGGTAGGGAACAAAAAAGTCTGTAATGTACGATTTCCTTACAGTTGAAAACCAAAAGCACAAATCTTGGAGGGGGGAGCGGGGGATGGGAGGTGAGAAATGAGATTTGAGTTGACAATGAAATGATTTGAGACACACCATCTTTTTCTGCAGATGCACAGGAAATCATTTTTCTTTCCTTATTAGGAAGACCTTGTAATAGTATGTTCCCATTTATCCTGTTATACCTCATCCTTTCTTGAGTTTACTATACTCCTGGTTTTAGACTGTGCAAACAAGCAAGAAAACACTGTCATGTTCTTAATTACAAATTAATTGTCTGGAGGAGAGAAAATTCATTGCAAATTGATATTTTGGACAGAAGAGGATAAATGCTACTCAGGATGAATTTCAGTAGAAAATTAGTTTAAAATGGGTGATTCACACACAGAGACGCATACAAAAATATGTGCTTGGTTTTTTTTTTCCCTTCAGAATAGCCAAAGTTCTCTTGTCTTCCCATGTCATTAAAAAAAATTAATTGTATAGCAGTTTGATGGGCAGAACTGTTACTTAACTTCTTCCCTTTAGAATTCTTCCAACTTGTTTTGACATTCTTTTTTTTTTTTTTTTGACATTCTTTTTCTAATTTGTTTGCCTTCCTCTGATTTTAAGACTTGATTCTAAGATATTGATTACATGACAAAGATGAATTTATCTATTAGTAGTAATATTGAGATAGTAGCATATTATAATCTTATTTTGTAATTATTGTTGTGTTTTTTTTTAATCTCCCCCCTCCCTGCCCTTGAGACAAACTTCTGGAAAAGAAGGTTGATGTTGTGCTTTGTAAAAAAGATAAAATACACATCCATAACTTAACAGGTTATAGTTTTACTATTGCATAAATGTACTTGAGTGCCTACAAAATTAAATGGTTTCAGAAATAATTCATCCTGAGCAAAGCATAGGAAAAAGTAAGTTAATAATGTTTTAAAAAATTCAGGTGAGTGGGCTGGGAAGGTGGTTCAGTGGTAGAGCGCTTGCCTTGCATGCCTGAGGCCCTGGGTTCGATTCCTCAGCACCACATAAGCAAAAAAGAAAAAAGCCGGAAGTGGCGCTGTGGCTCAAGTGGTAGAGCGCTAGCCTTGAGCTGAAGAGCTGAGGGACAGCGCCCAGGCCCAGAGTTCATGCCTCAAGACCGGACCCAAAAAAAAAGAAAAAAAATTCAGGTGAGTGAGATGAGGGCTGACTCCCAATATCCAGTGAACGTCTGATGATTCAGAGGTGAGAAACACCTGCGCCATTTGTGATCACTTCAAAAACCTAGCACCCAGAGTAGGTTGGGACTCAATGCCACCGTCTTTCTCTTGGACATTTTGATATTATCTCAAAATACTTGTTAATCATCTCTTGGCCTGTCCAAATGGCAACTTATTTCATAGCCTAAATATAATTGTTAGAGTAAATTAGACTTTTCCCAGAAAACCATGCAGACTTCCAGGTACAAAAGAACAAAGAAAAGGTTTATTGCCAGTAAAGGGACCAGCAAGACCCCTTCTCACAAGAGGGAAGCGCTGGCTGTTGTCTCAGCTGACCTACATCATCTGCTTAGGCCAGGAGGGGCAAGAAGGGCCTATGAAGCAGAGACCTTGATGTGGATGTCTGGGTTGGGGGCTTCATCTTGGCAGATTAGGCTTTATGGCTGCTGCCCAAGCAGTCGATAAGGGGCCCTGCAGCTGCCCAGACCAGAAGGTCACTCTAAGGGGATCTTGCTACCCCAGAAGAGAGCCATCTCAAGGTAAAGGAGGGTAGAAGCTGATTATTGACTGTCTTTACTAAATGGGCCTAGCGTTGCCTAGGAAAGGAGCATGCCAAGCCATGGGAAGGGAGCTCATTGGGCTCACAATCCAGTAAGGAAGTGGGGGCGGGGGAGAAGTAGTTAATAGATCACTTTTGTTTTAGAGAATGCTTCTCTAAAAACAGAGCAACGGGGAGAGGCTGTAAGGACACTTGTTCAACTTCTCTTTCCACCCCTCAGGACTCCACTTTCCAGATTTTCTGTTACATCAAATTTAAGGAAGAGGCGAACATTAGCATAGGGATTCCCAAGCTTGATACCAGGATTTCAATGACAGATTTTTTTTTTAAATTTCTTTTGGAGTTTTAGTCATACGTTTTTTTCTTCACAAGTGATGAAATATTGGTGTATTGTACTCAGATCTCTGAATGGCCTCAAGCCTGAAGCCTGACACTGAAGCTGGCTCATATATATGGAGAGAGAGAGAGAGAGAGAGAGAGAGAGAGAGAGAGAGAGAGAGAGAGAGAGAGAGAGAGAGAGAGAGAGAGAGAGAGAGAGAGAGAGAACAGAAGCATGGACACTCCATCTTCTTGCCACCAGGCACAAGATGCTGGCTGAGATCTGATCTTGCCATTGCTGGAGAAAACAACCTCATTTGATAGCTGGCTTCCTCGTGTTGAAGAATTCACAGCAGCGGATCTGACAGTCACAGCAGTTAGAGCAGTGAGAATCCATTTCTCGGCTGGTCATTTCAAGTCTGCTCTCCATGAAAGCCTGACTCACAGAAGGCTTTGGGCTATCAATGCTTAAGGAATTAATTAAAGGAAGCTGACTGTAGGAGAAAGATGCCAACTGGGCACACAATGCAGGAGATAGGTGTGTGACTCACACGGAATGACAGACAGGGATAATGCTTGTTCAGAAAATTGATCGTTTTCTTGTTATTAAGAACTGAGAAAGCTGGGCGCTTGCAGCTTATGCCTGTCATCCTAGCTATTTAGGAGGCTGAGATCTGAGGATCACAGTTTGAGGCCAGCCTGGGCAGAAGAGTCAATGAGATTGTTATCTCCAATTAACAAGCAACAGATCAGAAGTAGATGTATGGCTTAAGTGAGTGAATGCCTACCTTGAATAAAAAAACCCAAGGGAAAGTTCAAGGCCCTGAGTTCAAGTCCCAGAACTGGCAAAAACTAACAAAAAGAAACTGAGAGAACGTTGGTGGACATTTTCGTCTGGTTTCTTTGGTTGTTTGATAGGGACTGTCTGCTTCTGTGGTTAGCAGCGTAATCAGGTACATTGTTATTACTATTATTATTTTTAATTGCGCTTTGGTAGGTCTAAGTATATTTCAGGAAGGAAGTTGGAATGTTGGATGGTGGTAATTAACATCTGACCTCTTGTAGGTGGTCTCTAGCATTCTCAAACCCAAGGAGTAGTTATATTCACATTCATGATCCTCTTCCTATCAAAAGGTGAATATTCTCCTCTGCCATCTTTTCTGGGCAAAGGTTAGAAATAAGGGAGGATTAACACTGCCTTTAGATATCGCCTCTTTCCTCTTTTGTTTTCCTTTTAAAAGTCCGATTGTTTCCGTCTCTTAGGAAGCCGTTCGAGGGACTAAACTCTGGGCAGCTGTCATGCGGTCCTATTCCGCTCCCAGGGAATGCCCCTTAAAGCTTTCTCCTGACATTGTGCCACTGGTAAAGAAACAAGACAGGGTGGCAACAGGAAATTCCTGGGGAAATGTTCTTTTTCTAGCACATTCTTAGGTAAAAATTCAGAGGAAGGAATTCCAGACAGTCCTTGGTCAAAGGTAGGATGAAAGAAGCAAGCCTTGTCCATGTGAAGCTGCTGGTCTGGTGAATTAACCAAGGAAGGGGAAAGTTCCTTCAAACCACATGAAACTAAAGTGCTGAATCGGGATGGAAAAGAGAAAAGTATGTTTCTAGCATTTCAAATAAACAGGAAGAGAGAAATGAACCTGTCTATGGTTATACTGTGAACTTAAAGTTAATCTCAAGTGAAACCGTAGGGAAAAATACTGCAAAACAAAAGGCATGTCTGACTAATAAGAGAACGAACTAGGTTATGACAATCACTTTTGATAAACCATCTTCCAAAATTACATTGATAGAATTGGGGTGGGGGTAAAATAAAAGATGATAGAGTTTGTTAATGAAGATGCTACAGGAAAACATCTGGGTTTGCATGTTAGAAAGTAATTAGTCCTAAGCCATGAAAATACCGTTTATCTTAGATTGACCCTGAAGTAAATGTTTTTTTCTTTCACTTCCCACTAGTACTTTTGTCCCCCTTGCCATTTAGTTAAAATATTTGTAGTTGTATCATGTAGTTAATTCTGTGTGCAGATTTTTTTTCTCAGTTGCCATGAGAAGTTGCCATGAGTGGTTAGTAGATTTTCCTGTTGTCAATTTTTATGATTAGAATAGCCTCCCTAGAAACTGCCTTAACTCTGCCTGTGTGTCGGACAATTACGTTAGTTTTTTTTTTTTTTTTTTGTCATTCCAACTAGCTTGCCATGAATATCTTCGTATAAGGGGTTTTCCCCCTACTTGAGATTATTTCTTTAAAATTATTTTTGAAATCGAGTGAGTGAAGGAAATGAACCTGTGGGTGTCTCTCTCTCCTTATTGATAAATTGCTTTCGAAGCCATTTCTTATGATTTCTGCTTGGCAAAGGATGGACGTAGCCCTTTAGGCCTTTTGACATGACACACAGTGAAGGGTTTCTTGATGTAATTCGACTGGAAATGATTCCCAATTAAGGTGACCTTGCGTCACCTCCAGGAGAAATCTGGACTTCAGATATGTTTAATGAATTACTATGAAAACCAAACCAAACCAAAAAACAAAAACAAAAACAAAAACAAAAAAACCCCAAACTTCTACCAATCAGAGGGTTTAGATTGCTCTCACTGTAGGGATTTCTTTCTTTCTTTCTTTTTTTTTTTAAAGGTTACAATGTTTGTAGGTATAGCTTTAGGGCTTAAAAAATTAGGGAATGTTGAGCCTGATTTAAGCTGAGTCTGTGCCTAAAGATGGCTTCGTCTCATTCAGGGGACCTCAGCACCCTAGGGAATAAGTGAACTATTGAGAGAACTTGTTATTGTCACCTTGAAGTGAATTTTATTTTTTTCCTCGGTCATGCGGTAGAAGTTAGACTGCTCTGGGTGACAGTTTCAGATATTTTTTTTTCCACCCATGTTTTCTTCAAATGAGGTTTGCTTCTACAGTTCCCCCGTGACAGCCAATATTTGCCAATACTGTAACAAAAAACTGTTTAAACATAAAAACAAATATCCAATCTGTCACATCCTAACCAGGATGGAAAAGAGAAAAAAAAAACGCAAAAAAAACGACTTTTTTTTTCCTCCCCCAAAGTAAGTGGGAATTCTTAATGTTAGAAGCTGTTTGTTTGGAGCAAGTTCATAGCTTTAATAAGTGAAGGAAGGCATACTGATAAAAACCACAAACATGTTTAGTGCATGAGATCATCTAACTGTTTCTCACCTTCAAAACAAAAGGCTTCTCCTTTGCTTTATGGTTTTTTTTCCTAGCTTTTTTTTTTTTTTTTTAATTCCTTGCCTTTTTTTTTTTTTTTTTTTGACAACCACGTCAAGTTTTCCTGGCTGTGGCTAAGTCCAGGGTGCTTGAGCTATTAAGCTATGTGAGAACACTGAACTTGGTCAGCAAGGATCATTTGTCTCTAGTTGTCAACAAAGACTTGTTTTACTAGGAACAATGACTACGCAGGTTTGTGCACAGGGTTGTGTGCAAAAGCGTTAATCAGTAAGCAGCTAGAGCCGCACTCAAAATCTCTTTGACATAGTTATTTTGCTCTTTAGGGGTGATTGCTGTTTCTGTCTATTGATAGCATTTGAAAAAAAAAAAAAAGGATAGAAATTCATCAGCATGGCCCGGATGTGCTTTTTGAAGAGAATGAGAACTCTGCTCAGTCCTCTTCTTTTCTTTCTTTCTTTTGGGTCTTTTTAATCAGTTTCACCAGCACCGGTAGCCCCATTATTATTGATGTTAAGCACACAGAAGTGATTAAATGATAAAGATCTTGGTTTCTAAGATGAAAGATTTTTCTCTTCTTCTAGCATTGGGAATACTTCAGTGCCCTTGATTGGAGTGCATTTCCACACCCTCTCATACACAGAGAGAGAGAGACCCTCTCCTACACACAGAGAGAGGGAGAGAGAGGGAGGGAGGGAGGGAAATAAAAAGAGGGAGGGAGAGAGAGAGGTGGGGGGGGGGGAACCTTGTTTCCAAGAAGAACAGAAATGATTGATGCCTTTACCATTGGGAAGGTTCTGTAGCCAGCCGGAGTCACTGGTGGTGGTAGTAGATGAACTTTTCTGTTCTGTTTAGTACTTACCAAAAGTAAGTACTAAAAGACACATTCTGAGCTGAATTCCAGCATGCTTGAATGAGATCAAATTGCTAGCCACTGAAGCTGATAAACATTCCATTTTGAGGCCTGAGTAGGGATATACACACACAAGCCTTTTCTCTATATGTGGTTTCAGACACCCTCCCCAATTTTACCTACTCAATGACTCATATTTTTTTGTGTGCCAGTCCTGGGACTTTTGAACTATGAGCCTATGTGCTGTCCCTGAGCTTCTTTTTACTCAAGGCTAAAGCTCTACCACTTGAGCCACAGCACCACTTACAGCTTTTCCTGTGTAGTTTATGGGAGGTAAAAATCTCATGGATTTTCCAGCCCAGACTGGTTTTGAACCTTGATCCCTCAGATCTCAGCTTCCTGAGTCATTTTGATTTCAGGACCTTGTGCTTACTAAATTGGTACTCTACCAGTTGAGCCACATCCCTAGTCTTTCTTTGGTTTAGTTTATTTTTCAGGTAAGGTCTTGTTTTGTGCCTTGGGTTTGGTCTTTGGATATTAATCATCCTATCAGGTTGAGGTAAGAATGAGCCACCACTGGCTTAAGAGATATCTTTACCAACTTTTTCCTGCGCTGGCTTGGAACCACATCCTCCTATCTTAACCTCCCATGTAGCTGGGATTATAGGGATGAGCCACCATGCCCTGCCTATTCTTCTCTGAGATTCTAAAATTATCTTGTGTTTAGCTTCTCACCTCTCATTATAAGTGAAATAGATGTAGATCTGTGAGAACTAACTTGAGAATTTTGCCTCCCATCTACTATAGGCCATTTTGGGAAGAAGTTTTACTGGTCCCTGCACTTGGGTTTTCTACAGTAACGTGATTGGCTGTAAGTGTAAAGGATAACTCTTGTGAACACTATTTCTTTTGTGATAGAGGTGTCACAGTCTCTTTGTTTCTTTGTGACAATCTTTGTCATAAGGAAAACAGAAGTGCCAGGCGCTGGTGGCTCACGCCTGTAATCCTAGCTACTTAGGAGGCTGAGATCTGAGGATCACGGTTCAAAGCCATCCCAGGCAGGAAAGTCCGTGAGATTCTTATCTCCAATAAACAACTAGAAAACTGGAAGTGGCGCTGTGGCTCAAGCAGTAGAGTGCTGGCCTTGAGCTGAAGAGCACAGGGATAGCGCCCAAGCCTAGAGTTCAAGCCCTACTACCTACCAAAGGAAAAAAAAAAAAAGAAAGAAAAAAGAAAAGCAGTAGTTCTTAGAAGTTTCAGGGAACTATCTTGTCTGCCATGGATGGTAAGAGAATTCTTTTCTTTTGAAATGGTATTACCTACATGTTCATGTCATTTGGTATCAACACTACCAATAGAGCTCAGCCTTCATGTTAATACCTGTTCAGGCATAACTTTAGGTGGCACCAGTACGGCCTTAGGACCTGGTATTCTAGTGTAGAAAAGAATCTGGCTCCATGCAAAAATGTTCTTTACCCATTGTTTGTACTCGAGTATTCTAAGATTAATAGTCTTTTCTTTGGGATGACCCAAGTTCTCTGGGTAATTTTAACCTGTCACTTATTTACCTCTTAGAATTGAATGTTTAAACAGGACTTAGTAAGTGGAAATGTTAGGCGGAAAACAAAGGAATCGGAATCACATGAGTGATTTCCTAATTTTAGATGCCTCTTTTGACACTTACCACTTCATCTTTAGGATGAAAATACTCCTAGGTTATTCACCTACTGACATTAGTATTGCTTGTTGTCTTTACATAACACATAGACAATTCAATATATATATATATAAACATATATATACATATATATATATATATATATATATATATATATATATATATGCCAGATGTAGCTGGCTTCCAGGGGCTCATGCCAATAACCCTGGTGGCTACTCAGGCTGAGATCTGAGGATCACAGTTTGAAGCTATACTGGGCAGGAAGATAAGAGCCTGTGAGACTCTTACCTCCGATAAACTACTCAGAAAAAAGCCTAAAGTGGAACTGTGGCTCAAGGTGGTAGAGCACTAGCCTTGGGGAAAAAAGAAGACTCATAAGGACCCAGGTCCTGAGTTCAAGCTCCAGGACTGGCACAGGAAAAACAAAAACAAAACACCAAGAAAAAACAAAACAAAACAAAAATCCCAGATGAAGAAAGTGGGCACTGTTTTCCATACTTCAAGTGAAATGCTGAGATTCAGAGCCATTTTCATATTGCTCAGTCACAGAGTAAGTAGACATGACAGACTAGGAATCTAGGGAAATGTGCTGAATGTAGGGTCCCTTGTTTCATTTTATACTTACTTTTTTAGTTTTAAAACAGCGATTTAAATAAATTAATATAAATCTTACTTATAAAAAAGCCAACAATTTAAATAATTTTTTTCTCAGCCGGGCGCTGGTGGATCATGGCTCTAATTCTACTCAGGAAGCTAAAATCTGAGTATCATGGTCTGAATCCAGCCCCAGAAGACAAATCCAAGTGACTCTTCAATTCAGCATCAAGAAGTGGAAAGCAGAGTTGTGGTTCAGGTTGTAGAGGACTAGCCTTGAACAAAAAGGTCAAGTGAGGGCACAAGGTGCCCTGAGTGCAAGTCCCAGTACCCCTCCCCCCACACACCCTACTTCCTGCTTTAGGTTGGTTAATTGGAAATAAAAGTCTTAAGGACTATCCTGCCTAGGCTGGCTTTGAACCTTAGTCTTCTTATCACAGCTTCTTGATTTGCTAAGATTCTTTTCTGAATGTGTCAACTGTAGATATAGTTCAGTTTTTGTTCAGTTTTTGTTTCCTTTTTATATCTACCTGTTACTCTGGTTTTTTTTTACATTTATTTTCATAAATTCCTGCTTATTTAAAGTGGCGCTGTAGCTCAAGTGGTAGAGCGCTCGCCTTGAGCTGAAGAGCTGAGGGACAGCGCCCAGGCCCAGAGTTCAAGCCCCACGACCGACAAAAAAAAAAAAAAAAAAAAAAAAAAAAAAAAGAATTCTACCAATTCCTGCTTATTTAAAATGGATGCTTCTTTATCCATATCATTAGTCATCTTAATAAAGTTTGTCTGACTATGAAGTCAGTTTCATTTGGGATGAATTCATAACTTGATGGTTGATTTGACTTTCTTAGAATTAGATTCTTTTATATGTTTTGGAATTTTAGTTTGCCGACTCACTTTGAATGGGAGGTATTTTCTTTGTGTTGTTTCGTTCTCTGATTCTTTTTCCTTGACTAATGCGTTTGTGGTTTTTACAGTTGCTTTCACCTGGTTCTCTTGGCCCTGTTCATAATTATGTATTACAATGGTGTTTAATTTCTTTTCTCTGGGTTGGTTTAGGGATTGTCACGGATTCATGGAGCAAACAGGCAACCTGACTCAGTCCTTTTTTTGACTTCTTTCCTCCCCTCTAGGCCCGTAGCTGTTGATATACCTGGAACTCCAGATAGCAGGTCCTCCATTACTTTGAATAGCTTTTTTTTTCTTTTTATAGTTGGATATATGCAGAAGGAGAGAGTTCTACACAGTCTCGGGCTTGAACTGCCTCCCTGTATAGTATATGACAGTGGGATTCTTGTACTTGCCAGAAGTTAGGCTTTTCTCCTGCTGTGCTGGCCTGGGAATCTACTGGCTTGGAAGTCATGACTTTCTTTGACTTCAACCTTCTGTTTCTTTCATGTGCACTGGAGATTTATCTTGCCTTGGACTGATGCAACTTACAGTTTTCTCTCTCTCTTTTTCTTTTTTTGAGGAGTAGTGTCGGTCTTGAGTCTTGAATTCAGGGCCTGGGTGCTGTCCCTGAGCTTTTGTGCTCAAAGCTAGTGTTCTTCCACTTTGAGCCATTGCGTCACATCTGGTTTTCTGGAGATAAAAGAATCTCATGGATTTTCCTTCCCCGGCTGTCTTTTGAAACTCAATCCTCAAATCTCAGGCTTTTCAGTAGCTAAGATTATAGGCATGAGCCACCAGTGCCCAGCTGTAGTTTTCTCTTTTTTCAAAATTAAATACTTTTACCCAGGCACTGCGGGCTCATATCTTTAATCTTAGCTAGTCAGGAGGCTGAGATCTGAGGATGGTGGTTTGAAGCCAGCCCAGGTCAGGAAAGTCCATAGGGTTCTTATTTCCAATTAGCCATGAAAAAACCAAGAAGTGGAGCTATGGCTCAAGTGTTAGGGCTCTAGCTTTGAACAATAAAAGCTTATGGGACAGCTAGCTAGCTCTAGGCCCCCAATACAAAGCCCAATTTTCATTGTTAAAATACATGTTTGGATCAAAAGGACTGTTTCGGAACTTGAACTTGAGACCCATTTGTCTTGGTTCTTTTGGATTTCTTCAAGTCCATTCCCCAGGAATGCCCAGATGCTGTTGCACTGCTGTCTGCCCGATCTTTCTTCCTTCCCTTGCAGAATTGCTTTAGATATTAAAGGATTTACTCTCTTCCTGGGGTTACCTTGATTGAGCAATATTCAGAATCAATTTCAAAACTCCACCTTCAGTGTAAATGTCAGTGTTATTTTAAGTTAGGGAGAATGATATTAAGAAATAAGTTTACAGGAATGATTTTCATGAACCAATATTCAGAAGATCTGACATTTGATATGATGTGTACTCAGGTATAAACTTCTAGTTAGCTTTCATGTATGTTGTTATGAAATAGCTGAAAAGAACCTTCATGACTTGTCAGGGTCTTCTTTTCTTCTTTATTTTTAAAATAAGAAATAATATTGTAATAAAAAAACTTCTCACTTTTAGAAAAGTAAATGTTAATAAAACTGGAAAGAGTTTATCTTTTTCATATCTTAATAAATCAGGAGAACCAGTGAATATCCATGCTTCAGGGCAATTTAAAGGTACTTTGAGTGAGTTTAGGTTTAAGGGTGGCAGTTTGCTGGAGAAACTTCTCCAGTGAATACAATTAAATACCTACCATCACCTCTGTCTTCCCAGTAAGATTTATTCTTTTGCTCTGATCCCAAACATGGTTTGCTGGTCCTGATATATGTAATCATGTGTAATAGTTTGATACCGACTATTACATTCAGAATGGTGAATATATGTCATCAGAATGATGAAAATATTCTCAAGAATATTTTCAGTTAGGCTGGGTGGTGTATGCCCGTAATCCTAGCACTTGGACAGGAGTCTAAAAGCCAGGAGGATTGTGAGTTTGAGGCCAGCCTGGATTACACAGAGAAAAACTGTATCTGAAAACAATTTTCAATATATGAATATATGAATATATGTTATGTTTTTACATGAACTACAAACAAGTGAAAGCAAGTCTGTATGATTTTAGCCCATTCTTATAGGCTTATGGTTTTGGGCATATTCCCTTCCTTTCTTCCCTCCCTCTATTCCTTTTCCTTCCTTTTTTCTTTCTTTTTTTTTTTTTTTTGATGAGGTAAAGGTCTCTCTCAGTAGATTAGATTGGCCTTGAACTCATGACCCCCCTCCCTCAGCCTCCTGATTGCTAGAATCCATGGGCATACTTTTTGACATCTTCTATTCATGTACAGGTATATTCACTCTTTTAAGAAAATATCTGACAATTTATTGTGGATGTCATTCCCTATTAACCTGCATAAAGTTGCCTCCACATTTTTTTTAACCTTAAAACAGTTCATTTGCGAGACTCTCAGAGTCAACAAATAATTATAGAGGAATTATGAATGTACATGACATGTGTTTTATTTTAGACTGGAGTGAACTCTTCTTTGTTCCTCTGCTGGGTAGATTTTGAAGGCCAACAGAGCAGAGTTTCACTGTGTGAAAACTTAGTTGACAGGCCCACTCTTCAATTCTGTGTTTTCAACAATAGGTGGCACCAGTAATTTCTGTATTGGGGCTGCACAGAGATGTAAAGCATCATCATTTTGGTCATTTTTTTTTTTATTTCATATCGTTGTATTCACGGACTAGTAAGAGCAAAGATGTGTTTACTTGAAGCCCAGAGGCTTGCACATGTGTGCATATATACATGGTGGATTAAGAAGTACTTTGTAGAGGGCACCTGGAATACCATGCTGTTTCTTTTCTCTCGCCCCAGCCTGTATTTATAGCAGCCATCTAGCAACACCAGACATTTAGCTACCACATTAGAGCTCACTAATTATGAGCATGATTATGTATTACAAAATATGTTATTTGCATGCGTATCTTTAGAGGTTTATTTTGGTGGAAATTTCATCCGGGTACCACCAACATGTGAATTTGTCACTGCACTAAGTTAAATAGGCTCAGAGTAGAACTTGTCAGATTCACATTGACAGTTCTCCGACTCATTTCAGCCCCAATCTGTTTCCCATGATCCCTGTCAGTTATCTCTAGACATCTATCAGCATTAAAAAAAACCACATCTTTTTAAAACCAAATTCATCGTTGATCTCCAGAGAGAAATTCTCTTCATTGCTTTCTATTGCTAATCGCAGAATTCTCTCCACTGAGTTCTATTTTTTCTTTTAAAAATAAAACAGTTCTGTTCTCTGATAGTCCAGGGTTTTGATCACTTTTCTAAATAGGTGATTAACCTGGCTACTCCTCTTTTTTTCTTGTTAAGTATGGAGAGAATAATTCTCTTGGCTTGCGGATGTAGAATTGATACTATAGACCTCAGTAAGGTTTTCTAATTTAACCATGTGTGGATCCCAACGAACAGTAGATCCCAGCTAGATCTGATGAAAATACCTTCTGATGTCACCATTTCTTGGCTTGCATCTTTCCCATCGATAGACAGACCTTGGAAATAGTGTTAATTTTTAGTTGAACAAGCCTTATTTGTACTTTTCTTTTCCTTGCTGGAGATGCTTATATCTCGTTTAGTTTTACCCCCAGCATCATTTTATGCTGATTCCCCCTAGATTTCTCTATTCACAGAACCTTTTGATCTTGCAGAAGTCCCAAGTAGGTTTTCTGTGTATCTTGATGTAAAGATTTCAGGATTCCCCAGATCTTCTTTTGTGCTGTCCTTGTTTGGTTCTTGGAGTTGTTGCCTTCATCAAATATTCCAGTCACTCTTTCAGTCCAATTGCTTGTGCCCAAAGATTCTGATTGGTCTGTCCTATGTTTGGCAATTGTGTTAGGGAAAAGCATCATAATATAATCAAAGAGGCTGGTGCCTCCTCCATAAATCTGCTTTAATACATTTACTATTTCTTTTAACTTTTTATTCGAGGCCACCAGGATGCAGTCACAACTTATTTTCCTTTTCTCTCTTTTTTTTTGGTCAGTTATGGGACTTGAGCTGTGGGCCTGGGCACTGACCCTGAGCTTTTCAGCTCAAGGCTCGGACTCTACTACTTGGGGCCACAGTACCACTTCAGGTTTCCTGGTGGTTATTTGAAGATAAGAGTCTCACAGACTTTCCTTCCCTGGCTGACTTTGAACTGAGATCATCGTATCTCAGCCTCCTGAGTAGCTAGGATTACAGGCATGAGTCACCAGTGTTCTGCTTATTTTCCTTTTCTCTTTATGTTCAGTACTGGGACTTGAACTCAGATCCTTTCAGTCTCATTCAGCTCGGTTACTTATGACTGGTTGTTCTACTATTTGAGCCACACTTCCAGATTAGCTGCTTTTTGCTGGTTTATTGGAGAGAAGACTCTCAAGGATTTATCTGTCCTGGAGGGCTTCAAACCATTCCCCTTAGATTCCTGAGTTGTTAGGCTAATTGGCATGCGATATGGATACCCAACTCTAACATACTTAAACAACAACAACAAAAAACAAAAACAAAATGTAACATGACTGAGAACTATCTTTGAGAGTCTGGCAAATTTAACTGTGACTTTCTAGAACCAGGGAAGATCATCTGCCTCAGAAAGGAAAGGCCTAGGGAAGGACAGAAGAGAAAATAGGGATGCTTGGAGAAGTTGCAAGTAGCTATAAGACTCTGGTACCTTCCACATTGCTCCTCTCAGGCAAGCAGAGCTCAGAACTGCTGCGTGACCTTAATTAAACAATTATTTTTGTGCCAGAACTGGGGATTGAACTCAGGGACTGGACCCTGCCCCTTAGCTTTATTTTGCTCAAGGTTGGCATACTACCTCTTGAGCCACATCTTCACTTCTAGCTTTGTTTTGTTTTGTTTTGTTTTGTTTTGTTTTGTGGCTAACTGGAAATAAGGTCTCATGGACTTTCCTGCTTGGGCTTGTTTCAAATCTCCATCCTCAGATCTCTGCCTCGTGAGTAACAAGCCTTATAGATGTGAGCCACCAGCAGCTAGCCTCTGTCACCTTTGGCAGACATATTCCTTCTCTAGGGATCCTATTTGCTTGCTAGGACTTTTGCTGTATTCTCAGAACTTATTTCAAACTAATAGTAGTAATTACCACTCAATGCAGTCACAATTGGAACGAGAAATTGTTATCTATTATGGTTGTCATCAAGACCTCTTCGAGGTAAATCCTGTAACTCCAATCTCAATTCAGTGGAGGAAATTAAGATTGAGGAGAGGTAAATAACTTGTTTAAGGTAGTAGAGACGAGAAGTAGCCAAACTAAGGAGATTTGGCTCTTCTCTTCATACTTTGCTATCTCCTAACTTTGAAGCAATGCTATAAAATTGTACTGAAGAAAGAAACACAGAGGGCTGGGAAGGTGGCTCAGTGGTAGAGTGCTTGCCTTGCATGTTTGAGGCCCTGGATTTGATTCCTCAGCACCATACAAGCAGAAAAAGGCAGAAGTGGCGCTGTTGCTCAAGTGGTAGAGCGCTAGCCTTGAGCTGAAGAGCTGAGGGACAGTGTCCAGGCCCAGAGTTCAGGCCCTATGACCGGCAGAGAGAGAGAGAGAGAGAGAGAGAGAGAGAGAGAGAGAGAGAGAGAGAGAGAGAGAGAGAGAGAGAGAGAGAGAGAGAGGGAGGGAGGGAGGGAGGGAGAGGGAGGGAGGGAGGGAGGGGGAGGGAGGGAGGGAGGGAGGGAGGGAGGGAGGGAGAGGGAGGGAGGGAGAGAGAGAGTCCAGTCTAGTCCTTTGGTACCATTTACTCCCTATTAGGCATGGATGGGATTTTCTGTGGGGCAGAATTCCAACCCAGGCAAAACACCCTTTAACCTTCTTTAGGGAAAGAAGTAATGTTTCTCTGTTTGGATTTCATACAGTGCTTCTCTTCTAAATTTCCTCATTTATACAGCGCATATTGGTTGTAATGTCTCTGTGCTCAGCATGCTGTATAAAGTTTTTAAAAAGACATTCATGGACTTGACTTCATGGATTTTATAGAATGCTTGGGAAGGAATGCGAGTTAAATGTAAATTAGGAAAGAAAAATCAACCAGGGTAAAAAGCCAGCTTCATTTTGCTCATTCTTAATATCAGGTTATTGGAAATCAGAATTAACTTGAGTATCCATTGTTCAATTTGTTTGAGAAAGGGCATTTATACATGTATAGTCTCACGGGTAAGAATTAGTAATTCAAAACAGTAAATTCTTGAAATTGACTAAAGGAAAACATGCAGATTCCCAAGTAATGATTTAAATGTGTTAGAATAGTATCTATTATAAATTTGTATCGTATTTTCAAGCACTGGCCAATGTGAAATACTTTCAGGTAGGTGGCGCTAGTAAGTATTCTTGTAGTCATAGAATGTTGAGTGCTGAAATTTGTGGGTTGCTTTGACCCCTCCTTCTTCATTTTCTCTGTAAAAGTTAAAATTGCCTATGTAGTCTTCCCATTACCTCCCAAATTCATGACTCGTAGGATGAGTAGACTCTGGTTTATTCAAGGTCTCAAGAGTTCAAGTTGTCAACGTTTCACCCTCTCATACATTAGCAATGTCAATGACTTGGGAATTAATATGATTTGAACTTTATGCTTTTTCCCCTTAAATGTGGTTGAAGTGCTGTGAGCTCATCATGAAGAAGCAGTTAGTTAGATCTTCTCTTTAGCCTGCCTTGTGTAAATTTCATCTCTACTAAATGGTCTTACTAGTTCTAGTGACTCAAAAGTCAGTTTTATGCTGTGTGACTATTTTAGCAGACCACATTAAAGCATTTATGTTCCTTGTTATGTTGCTGGAATGAGTTTTCTCAATGCCATCACTGAATTCCAATGGAGGGAATAAATTACTCATGCATTTTCTAATGGTTAAAACATTTTCCAGAGTCTTGGCTGTCTAGTTCTCATCATGTAGAAGTTCCATTACCAAAGAGTAATTGATATAATTTTGACTAAGCAGGCTGGTACTATTTAGAAAATCAACTGAATAAAACATCTTAGTTCTAGGCCAAAATTTCAAAGAGTAATCTATATGAGATACAAGCTTTCGTAGTCATGGGAAAAATACTAGACTTGGAGGAAACAAACAGAACAAACCCTGATCTTTTCTGATGAACTTTGTGTAGGTGGGAAAGGTGCAGAACCTATCTGAACCTTATTTCCTTCCTTTGTACAGATGAAGACAGGCATAATAACACATCCTGCAAGTATCTCTTAGATTGTTGAGAAAATTAAATGAGATTGCAAATAGGAAAGCTCACTAACACATACTACAGAGATCCATGTGCTTGTTAGGGGCTTAAAATATTGTAGTAACGATAATGACACTCAAAGGGACAACTTTGATCTGCATCTTGGCCCAGAATTATGTACATGGGAACATGAAGTGGGTGTCTGGATGCTTTTCTGTGTTGGTATAGTAACAGTGTTGAAAAACGCTAGTCATGAAAGGATTTTGCTGTTTGACATTAATGTCAGTAAATGAGAGTAGTTTGAAATAGCAATGTTTTGTTTCAAAAGGGTTAAAAAGCAACTTATAAAAAAATGGAAAAAGATGAGAAACAGGTAAATGAGGAAACAGGAGAAGGGAAAATGGAATGAACTGAGGTGAAGTTAGGAAACAAAATGTAGCTCCAAAGGTCCTGTTCTGTTCGCTCGAGGTGAGTCAGGGATTTGGTGTAAAGTTTTCCTGCAGCCAATGCAGCGATGGGGGCATTGTCAGCCATGTGAATCATAGTCCCCATAAAGTTAAATAGTGAGGTCAGTCTGCTTCTAATAGTGAGACACAGATAATGGTTTTCCCAGGAGTCCCCAAGAAAAGGACAGTGACCGATAACAGCCCACAAAACATCTCATGGTCCAATTCTCACACTCCTTGAGGCTGTAACTGCCAGATTGAAAACCACACAAATTACTGGAAAATTCACTGTTTGGTTTCAAGTTGTTATTTACATGTTCTAGTTTTGAGTGAATGTATGTGAGGATTAAAAATAGTCTCACATCATGTCGGTCACTTTGGTTTCAAAGCTTAGGGCATTAAGCCCTACAGGAGTTGAGAGAATGGTTGGGTTTCCAGGTTGGTACGTGGGTCCTAGAGTTCGTTCTGAGCTCATTCGGTGTGATTGTGAGAATTTGCCTAGTTTAACATAAATAAAATGTGGCATTTTCAACATGTTTCTAATTGTGAGTTTAGCAGTTTACTGTGCTGTTTTTTCCCTGACTGTTTGCTGTAGAAGTGTAGAAAGCTATTGAAGTTGATAGCATTTTCCTATATTGTTTGTTTGTTTTGTTTTCATGGTAGAAACCAGTAAGCCTGATGAAAACTTGACCGTGGTGTTGATAGAGAACAGGTCTCTCTATTGCAGAGTTTCTAACATTTTTAATTAAACTGCCTGGGCTTCCTCTCTCACTAAGTATTTTTAACATTCATAACCAGAAAATGTAGGAAAGGCATCAATACTTAAAGCAAATTAGAAACAACTACAAGCCTTAATTTTGATCATCGATAGTATTTTATTGATAAAAAGCATACATGAATTTTGGGTTAGCTTCCACAGCAAACTTATTTGCTCACCTTCCTAGAGAATAACTTCTGATGTGAAGGGTGGGTTGTTCAGCAGACTCTAGTGGTATTTTGGAGGCTGACTAAATCAAAATCCCCTCACCGAGGAACTTTGCAGAGAATAAACAGGTGGTCCAAGTGCCAGAGAAAATACTTCGGGCCCCCAAAAGGATCAGCTGTTGGGACTTGGAGAGATGACAGAAACTTGTTTTTTTTTGTTTTTTTTTTGGCTTGTGAGGTGATTCGTTCATTGAGAGAGGCTCGCTTGTGGACTTTTAGCCTAGGTAATGAACATAGAACACACATAATAGAAATGATGCTAATGAGAATCATTTGTACATTTCTCCTGCTCACAGTGACCTGGTGCAGGACTGAGCCTTGAATCTCTCATTCCAACATGGAGAGAGTGAGGATGTGCCCTCTTAGAGAGAGAGGCAGAAGAGACAGTGCAAAAGTGAAAAGCCATCATCCAGATGTCCTTTCGTTTCCTAGTTCGTACAATGAAAAATTCCAACCAGACTACATCAAAGAAAAAAAAATTAAAAATATAAAACAATTTTCCTCTTGGGAACTACAGGTATGGGAACTATACTAAAAAAAATGTTACCTTTTTTCCTTTCTGGAAAGATCCCAGCAACCCCCCCTCCCCGCCCCAATCCTAAAGAACAACAACAGTTAAAGGAGTAAGTCTGGGGTTTGTGAGACAGACAGACCCATTCACACCCATTCTTCCCCTTCTGTTCAGTGACGTAGCACAAGCACAAGGGCTTGAGAAGTAAAACACTGGATCCTGTAAAACTCACTTTAATCAAATATTATAAAAATGAATTTGATGTCTTATTTCAAACATATGTACTTGCTAAGCCAATGGGTTATGATATAAAATACATGCTACACCGTGTGTGTGTGTGTGTGTGTGTGTGTGTGTGTGTGTGTGTGTGTGTGTGTATGTGTGTGTGAGTGCGCGCGCATGCACGCACATGTTGCTTCTGGGGCTTGAACTCAGGACCTGAGCACTGTCAATACTAGTGTTCTACCTCCTGAGCCATAGCTCTACTAATTAATAGCTCTTTGGTGGTCAAAATTGGAGATAAGAGTCTCTCAATTTTCCTGCCTGGGCTGAATTTAAACTGTGATCCTCAAATCTCAGCCTTCTGAGTAGCTAGGATTACAGCATGAGCCACTGGGTACCCATTCTACTTAAAAAAAAAAAAAAACCTCAAAACTATGACTCCTTAGTTAAAATATAACACGTTCTTCTGGACTTGGTACTGTCCAGACCGGATCTGAATGATACTTTCATTTTTTTAAATGTATATTTTTATTGTAAAGATACTGTACAGAGAGGTTAAGTTACATGAGCAAGGTAAGGAGTCCATTTCCTATCGAGCATTGTTACCCCCTCCTTTGTTTTTCCACTACCATCCCTTTCCTCCCACCTCCCCAATTCCTCCCCCCCCAAAGTTGTAAAGTTCATTTTCAACTTAGTGTCTTGTACATCTCATTGTTACAATGGGTCAACCTGTATCCTTATTTAAGCATTTTGTTTTTTCCCTTCCCCGCCCCAGTTAGAAAAAATGTAGATATGAGATGCAGGGCAGCAGAATCAAATACAGTGAAAACAGGGGTTATACCATGGGGGAAGAACATACAAAGAGCCAAAAAAATCACATAGTACATTATAAGTACATTAAAAAGAACAAACAAGAAAGATAAAATCTCTTGGGTCCTTATCTTGGGGTTCATTTTGCTTTAGCATCAGGTTATGTGGTCATATGTACATAGCTTTTGACCGCTTCTGCTTGTCCTAGACACATACTAGTTATTGCAGATAAGGGAAACGATGGGAACTATGTTTCTTTGAGTCTGGCATACTTCACTTAATATAATTTTTTCCAAGTCTTTCCATTTCCTAGCAAATGAGGTGGTGTCATTCTTTCTGATGGAGGCATAGAATTCCATTGTGTGTGTGTGTGTGTGTGTGTGTGTGTGTGTGTGTGTGTGTGTGTGTGTGTGTGTGTGTGTGTGTATCTATCGATCGATCTCACATTTTCTTGATCCATTCATCTACTGAGGGGCATCTAGGTTGGTTCCATATCTTAGCTATGGTGAATAATGATGTGATAAACATAGTTGTGCTGGTAGCTTTAGTATGGCCTTGTTAGTTATTGTTTGGGTAAATGCCCAAAAGTGGGCATCCTGGGTCATAGGGGAGTTCTATGTGTAGTCTTTTGAGGAACCTCCATACTGCTTTCCAAAGTGTTTGAACAAGTTTACACTCCCACCAACAGTGCAGTAAGGTTCCGTCCTGGCCACATCCCCTCTAGCATCTGTTACTAGGTTTCTTGATTATAGCCATTCTAACTAGGGTGAGGTGGAATCTCAATGTTGTTTTGATTTGCATTTCTTTTATGGCTAGAAAAGTTGAGCATTTCTTTATGTGTCTTGTTAAACACTTGTAGAAAACTAAAGCTAAATCCTTATATATCACCCTGTACCAACTCCAAATGGATCAAACACCTCAAAGTCAAAGCAGACACCCTGAAAACATTATAGGAAGGAATAGGAGAGACTCTAGGGCTTCTTGGCGCAGGCCGAAATTTTCTTAATAAATACCCAGAAACACAACAAATCAAAGGTTGAACAAATGGGATTGTACAAAACTACATAGTTTCTGCATGGCAAAGGACATAGCTAGCAAGATCAATAGAAAGCCTGTGGACTGGGAGAAGATCTTCACTAGTCATACAACGGACAAGGGTCTCATATCTAAAATCTACCTGGAACTCAAAAAATTAAATCCCCCAACAACAAATCCTCAAGGAAACAACCGCCCAATTAGTAAGTGGGCTAAAGACTTAAAGAGAGACTTCATTCTTTTTTTTTTTAAGTAATGCAAAACAACGTTCCTACTGAGTTAGTGATCAGTAGTGATCAGTGACATTCGATAGTGTCATGGTGACAGTAAACATTTGGTGAACTCCAGTGTTAAGGGGTTAAATGAAATCTCAGCTGGGTCTGTTTATGTTGCAGGTGATGAACTTTAAGTGATTCACAAAAGGCACAGCCAGTTAAACACAAGAGAGAAAGGGTGGGCCTGTTCTAAGTACCCCATGACTGCCTGCCCATTTTATAGGTCTGATGATAAGTCATTGCAAGCCTTTCTGGAAGGACTGAGCCATGAAGAATCTGATACAGAGAGAAAAGTTGTCTTTTAGGTAAGTGGGCAGAGGGAGGGAGTGAAGCCTGGTAAATAGAATAGCATTTTGTTCAGTGGTTACAACAGGAGGAACAAAGGAAGATACGCTTTGTTTCAGTGTCTGGAGAAGTTATGGTCCATAATGGCTTCTATCTGGAAAGCACTTAAATCTTACAAAAAAAGATGTTACATCATGATCTTATTGTTACTGAGTGAGAAAGAAGGGAGAAGAGGAAGAAAGAGAGGGAGAAGGAAGAGCCTAGAGTTGGCCCTGGAAGCATGAATGATCTAAACAGACACCTGGGGGTTCCTTTGGGGGGGGGCTGTGTCAAAGCTCCCTTTCTACCCTCCCAGGAACCATAGCAGCCCCTTCCCTTATCTCTTTCTAGTTCTGTCCTCAGGATGTTGATAATTCACAGAGCCTTGAATGTAGTATGACATCTGGACTCTTCTTCATTGAGTACGACCAAGATAGATACCTGTGTCTCCAAAGAATTGTTTTTCCTAGGAAATGGAGAGAAGGTGGTTCTGGATTCTTGTCTCAACCTGAGACCAGCTATGGTGTGCCTTCCATCATTTCCTCCTCCCTGGGTGGAGAAATTTTCCTGGGTGATGTCTGTTCACAGCTCTGGGATTTCTCCCTGCCTTTCCAGACTGATTGCTGATTCGTGTGCTCACAATCTTCTTCCTTTCAGTGGAGGTACACACAGTGGGTTTTTTTTTTAAATTTCTTAGTTTTCATCAGCTAGTTTTGTCACTGGTATTTCTACCTCTGTGATCTCTGCCCTTTTCTTTCATGGTATAAATCACATGTTAATCAAAGGCAAGTATTAGATTTTCCACCTCATGTGCTGGTGGTTTTTCCTTTCAGACATTTCGATATCAAAGAAAGGTTATAAAAATCAGCTTGGATAGCTGAGTTAACTGAGATAAATTTCAAAGCTTTAATTAATCTTTATATTCCTCTTCATCTACAGTGAACAGGAGGAAAATAGTTCCCAGCAAATTCCTGGGCTCGATACTATACATATTCTTGAGTTCCAAGAAAGTGTCAAATAAAAATAATTCATTTCTTTTTCCTTTTAATTTGTTACCTATATAGCTTTGGCTACTCTTTTTGTTTGATAATGGTTTCAATTTTATAGAAAAGTTGTAAAAATAATACAAAGAAATCCCATATGCCCTAAACCTAGACTCCCTGTGCTCGAACATTTTATTTCCTTTTTACCTTACCATTTTCCCTTCTTGCTCTTGAGAAGTATCAGACATTTTGACCTACATATATGTTTCTTTATCCCCTGAATCCTTTGGGAATAAGTTGTAGACAGATTGTCCTAATGCTTTGAAATACTTCTGTGCAGATTTCCTAAAAAAGGAAGGAAAGAATCCTTTTCCCTTCTCCTCATTCTTTTTGTTGTAGGATCCAGTGGAGAACCATGTGTTATTGTCACACATCTCTTAGTCATCTCTATCTGTCATTATCTGTCTCTTTGTCTCTGTCTGTCTCTCTCATACAGGTGTTTGAACTCAGAGCCTGTGGCATATGTTCTTAGCTATACCAGCCATTGTTCCTCATTGCCTCCTTGTTTAGCGGTGCTATTTTTTTTTATTTTTGGCAGGGATAGAGATCAAACCAAAGGCTTTGTACACACTAAGGAAGCACTCTACCACGGAGTTGCATCCCCTCTGTGGGGATTTTTAAGAAAAGCTACTTATATATGTAGGCGCATGGAAAGATGTTTAGAATAGTGATGAATTCCAGTTCAGGTCAGATTAGTAATTGGTGTTATTCTCTTCATCCCATGCCCACAGGAACAAGAGAAGTGATTAACTTCTAAATATTGGGATGATAGTCGAAGGTGTTGAGTTTGATCACACTTACTGAGGAGTGGCTTCAGTGGTTCAGTAGTCCTTTTGTATCCTAACGTGTAGAACATGTTGATACTTGTGCTGAACTCAAAGTCCGGATACAACTAATATATTACATGAGCCTGAGACTTGTGGGTAGTGAGGTTGTTTTCATCATTCAGCTCTGGGCTAGAGCATGGCATTCCTACGCCAGTAAAACTGTTTAAAAACCTAAAATTGGTGTCACAGTATAGCCTGATGTTGGCCAGGGGTCTGTGTCAGCATCGTGCCAGTAGTTACAAGAAGGAAGCATATAAGAGGATGAAGATATTTCATGACAGCTCCCTAACATGTCAGGTGCAGTAGCTCAAAACTCATGGCAATGTTAGCAGAGAATTCATGACACACCTCCATTAATTGACTCCATTGATTGGAGTCAATCCATCCATCCATCCATCAATCAGTTGGTTTGTCTTCCAATTCATTCATTTATTCATCCAGCAATTATCTTGGAATTCCTCCTTAGATGTTAGAAATAATAGGAATACAGTAATTGCCAAATATGGCTCTCACTAACAATTATACTCCACAGGAAGAGAAAGATAATAAAAAAAAAACAAAGAGAAAGTTCTTTTTAGCTAAGTTATGGTGTTCTGTTGAAGATAAAGCCAGCCACAGGAGCAGGTGGAGGAGCGAATGGACTATTATGCTGTGATTTACATTTTTAAAAAATTAATTTGGCTAGTATGTGAGGAATGTATTTGAAAGAGAAAAGACAATGATGATAAAGACATTGCTGTTCAATATGTTTACCACTGTTAGGAATTGACTTCAAACTGGGTGCTGGTGGCTGTGTCTATAATCCTATTTACTCTGGAGGATGAGATCTGAGAATTTTTCTGTTTAAAGCTAGCAATGGTGGGAAAATCAGTGAGATGATCTCCAGTTAACTACTAAAAGGCCAGAAGTGAAGCTGTTGCTCAAGTGGTGGAGCGCAAGCCTTGAGCACCAACGCTGGGGGACAGCATCTAGGCCTTGAGTTCAAGCCCTAGGACTGCCAAAAACTAAACTAAATTACTTCAAAATTAATTAACATTAAAAGGATCAGTTTTAGTCCCTCTTTGTTAGTACTAGTTACTTGTCAAACGTTCTGTAGAAACTTTATTTTTGGTCAGCCATGGAGCTTGAACCAGGTGGTTGCGTGTTGTCTGGGCTCTTTTGGCTCAAAGTTCATGCTACCACTGTGAGCCAAAGTGCCACTTCTGGGTTTCTGATGGTTATTTGGAGATAAGAGTCTCGCAGACTTTACTGTCCCAGCTGGCTTTGAACCTCAGTCCTCAGATCTCATGCCTCCTGAGTAGCTAGGATTATAGGCGAGAGCCAGCAGTGCCTGGCTTCTATGGGAACTTTTATGGATGCTCTACTTCATCAGAAAGTGCCTATGTAGAAATTCCCAGCGAATTTCCCAGTGTACATTGTAGAAAGTCCTTCTGGAGAGTTTTACTTTAGACGGTGGTGGTTATGTTGGAGGTAGGGAGGAGCAGGGAAATTAGAGGTAGATTTGGCGAATAGCAAAGACTTGCTATTTGATAGGATGTGGTGGTAGAAGGAAGGACACGAATGAAAGCTGGCATTTGGCTTTTTGATTTGAGCTACAGAGGAACAGCATTAGGCATAGAGATCAAAAGTTCTTTGTTAAGCATCCAAGGCCATCTCTATTAGAGCAGGGTCCAAGCCAGTCTTAAGGGAGGCAGGAGGAAAATGAAAGGTCCATTTTGAAGAGCTTTCAACTTTCATAGCAGATGCTAAAGGAATGCCATATGTGTGTTAAGTCTCCTCTTGCTTTAATTTCAGAGTCCATCATTGTCTGTTGCTTGTCTTAGTCAATATAATTTTATGCTGCTGCAGCATTTAATTCCACAGAAATCCCCTTAGTTGATTTTAATTTTGTTTTTAACTGTGATTTGGGATACCAACTGAAAGTGACCAGAAAATGAGCAGTTATCTTTGCTTGAGAGCTACTTATTGAAGGATCACAGGTGTACTAAACTCCTAACCTGGGGGTTTAACAGATTCCCCCCCCCCCCAGTGCTGGGGCTTGAACTAAGGGCCTGGGCACTCTCCCTGAGCTTCTTTGTGCTCAAGGTTAGCACTCTCCCATTTGAGCCACAGCACCACTTTCGGCTTTTTCTGGGTTAATTGGAGCTAAGAGTCCCATGGACTTTTCTACCCAGGGTGGCTTTGAACCTTGATCTTCAGATCTCAGTCTCCTGAGTAGCTAGGATTAGAGGAGTGAGCCACCAGTGCCCAGCTTAACACTCATAAAATCTGTACATAAAGTTTCTTGTCTGCTGTAGGAGCAACTAGGTAGTGTTGAGAGTGCTCCCAATAGCCTACCTTTACACCACAGGATACTTCTTGTTTCTTTCTGCAAAGGTGATCCTCTCAAGCATTTGGTCTGTCCTGTAGAGAACACTGTATAGATAGAAATGCATGATCTTAAAGTCTGTCTACTCTTAGAAATCTCTGCCAGTAGCACCTCTGTTTGGAAGGAGTTACTTGTCTACCCATAGTCAGGGCGAAAGATTGTGAGTGGGTAGCAGTCATGGGGAAGGCTGTGTAAAGTATTTTTCTCTTTAGTTCCTCTGTGCTTTTGTGGCTAATGGCCTGCACGTAGGTATGGGGTTGAGGCGAAGTGAATTCTAGATCTATGCTCTGTGCTCTCCTCCTTTCTTCTGAAGCATGAAAGCCTATGCTAAGGTTTAGGGCTCACCATGGTTGTGTTCATGAGCCAGTTACTTCATGATTCTAGACCCTGTTTATGGGTTCTGTGGGACTTGGAGAGATGACCCAGAGAGATGGTGGTGAATGCAAAGTGGAATTAACTTTGGAACTGTGGCTTTGTTTTTGTTTCCATCCTCTCTTGCATTTATTTGTTTATTTATGTATGGGTTTATTTATTTATTATACCTTCTCCCTCATTTTCTCCCACTTGCTCTTGCATTTTTGTAGGTCTACATCTCCCAGCAGCAGCAATCCCTTCATGAAGCTGACTTCCTTTTTAGATGTTCACTCATTGATGTATCGGGGTCTTCCCTGCAAATCAGAGAGATTCCAATTTGCTGCAATTCAGGGAAGGAGGGAGGGGTGGATTTTTTTTTGTCAGTTGTGGGGCCTGAACTCTGGGCCTGGGTGCTGTCCCTCAGCTCTTCAGCCTCAAGGCTAGCACTCCATCTGAGCCACAGCCCCACTTGTGGCATTTTCTGCTTATGTGGTGCTGAGGAATCAAATCCAAGGCCTCATGCATGCAAGGCAAGCACTCTACCACTGAGCCACCTTCCCAGCCTAGGGTGGATTTTTAGTATAACATGCATGACATTCTTCCTTCATCTGCTTCATTTTTTCTGTTGTGACAACCTCCCCTCCCCCCATTCCTACTTGTCAGGGAATAGATGTTTTCAGATACGTAGTACAGTAAGAATACATTTATTGGGAGAGAAAGGGGAATTTTGAAACTTGAGTCCTGGGCCACATTGGACATTGGGTGTCCTAAGAATATGCCAGGGGATAGGACTAAAACAAACAAAAATAACCAGGTGTGCATTTCAGTGAGTTTATTGATGGCTTCTGAGCCTTGGCTCTCTCCAGTCTCTCTCAAGACCATGATTGTAGGTCTTGAAGTCCAATGAATTGGCCAATTCAACCCACATTTTCTTCTTGTATGGTATTAATTTAGGAAGAAAAACGGCCCTGGCATCTGTCTATTTAAATAGAATGAAAAGTCAAAGCCTTTTTATTAAAAAAAACTCACTTGAGCATATGTAATGAATTTATGTGGATATGATTTTCTGAAACATTTATGAAGGCCTCAGTAATACACTGCACCAAGCAACATGAAGTCCAACATCAAAACAAGAGTTAGATTTGAATAACAAACTTCATTAGAACCACTGGAGTTTTAAAATGCTTCATGTCAATCACTATGGTGCTAAACCGTTTTTTTAAAAAAGGATTCTGAAAACAACTGAGCTTGCCTTTCTTTAAGACAGGCATCTATGCCCACCAAGTATTGTCATACTATTGAAGAAAGCAAACATTCAGAACTGGAACAGGACTTTGTAGTAACACAATGTTATGAGGAAACTTTGAAGTGGTTAAATTATACAGACATGTTTTCAGAGACTACAACTCTCAGTAGGTATTGGAGGCTGATGATGGGAGCATTCATTGCATAGAAATTGAATCATAGAAAGACGAGGCCATGGCATAGACCCAGGCGATGGGATTATAATGAAGCTCTAGGGGTTTTGATGCTTGGAAAATGAAAGCAGAGCATTGGAAAATCCAGGAATTGTTTCTTAATAGAATGGTAGAAATGCCAAACAGACTTTTCTCTTCACCATCAGTGATGGGCTGTCTGTTACCTCCACAAAACTTGCAATCAGCATTAACAAAAAGAGTGAACTCCCTCTCTAAGGGAAGGTGAATGTGTGTATACCTAGATATATACATACATATGCATATATATTTGTACACACATACACACTTATCACAGATAAACGTATGCTCAGTGGCTGTGCATATGGAAGTTTAGTGGTTGGCCAAGTTTATAAAGTAGGTTGATTTGCTTATATCTTCTCCAAGCAGAAGACAGGAAGTAATCTCTGGGAAGTGTTGTCCTTGTCTTCATGACGCTGCATTTTTAGTCTCTTTGCTCTTTTCTGTTCTTGGTGAACCTATGAGCAAATCAGTTAACCCTCAAAGGTTAGGGGCATTCTGGTTTATTCTAACAACCTCAGAAGGCTTTGCAAAGGGCATAGCCCTGTCCCACTGGCTCTTACTGAAATCTCACAACCAAGGAAGGTGAAAAATATTTACAAAGTTCAGGAGGGCCTGGCAGGGAATCTTCTCTTGACTAAATGTTTAGCATAAGTTATATGTCACCTACTAGTTCTGCAAAGCTATGTGTTTTTTTCCCCTCAGAATACACTATATTCTACCATATTTTCCAGCACTAGGATTTGTATCTCAATAGCTTTAGAGGCTACCGTAAGTAAGGATTAGTTCATTTTATTTAGGATATGAAAGTATGATATAACCTAGGTCTTGAGGACAGAATACAACATCTTTGGAGATTTTTATGTCCAGGGATTAATTTTTTTTAAAAAACCATTAAGGAAGCTAAATGAAAGAACATGATATCCACAGTTCTGCCCATGTGGTCTGTGAATTTGACCCGAGGCCTCCCTAGTGCTTTTAGTATGGGAGCTCCTAGAGGGCAGACCTGCGGGGTTTCTACCCTGGATTTTCCCACAGCTCTGACACTTGAGGTGAGGGACGTTCATGAAACATGGGATGACTGTAATTTTACAACATAAAACACAGGCTGCATGTGGAGATTTTGATTGGCTGCTAGTTCTGACACATGTTGTGACACGAAGTAATCCAGATGATGATTTTTTCCCCCCAAAGTTCGCAGAAATTCTCTGCCCACTGGGGCTAACCATTTGACACGTGAATAGCTTTGAAACCGAATCCGTGTCCTTTCTACAAAAAGGCATACTTGAAAGCTTTTATGACAAGATGATCAGAGAGCTGAATTTACTCGTGAGCAATTATCCCACTTTCTCTTAAAAGTTGGTTCCATTAACTTTCATCATGAGTTTTGTTTGATATGTGCTACAACAGCAGTTCTGGCAAATGCTACCCGTGAGAGAAAGGGTCATTACAACCACATACTCCTTCTGTTACCATCTCCTTGCTTTGCTTTATTTTATTTTTGCTAGACAAAGGATCTAGAGCTTGAGCCACACCCTCAGTGCCTTTTGCTTTAGTTTATTATTCAAGTAAAGTATTGACTTTACCTAAGGATGACCTTGGACCATGATCCCCCAACCCCTGGTAGCTGTGATTATAGACCTATACCACCATGCCCAGCTTATTTTCTGACATAGGATCTCACTAATGATTTTTTTTTGCCCAGTCTGGCCACAGACCATGGTCCTTCTGTCTCTCCGTCCCAACTACTTGGTATTACAGGTATGTACTGCCTGGCTTATATGTTTAAGTAGTACCCATCTCTCATATTCATGTTAGTGTTGTACTATTTTGCTTACGTGTCTATTTTCCACCCTCCTTATTAAAACATAAACTATACAAAAGCAGAGTCTGTAACCTTAACAATTAGAACAATACTGGGTATTGCATGGGGGTACTGGATATATATGTTTATTGAAAGAAAAAAAAGAAAGAAGGAAAGGAAGAAAGGCAGAAAGAAAGAATAGCTGAATGAATATGCTGGCCCTCAGATCCTGCATGTACGAAAATTAAAGAACACTAAAATAATTAGTAAGTGCTTACCTATAGCTAGTGGCTGCCGTATTGCATGGTGCAGATAGAGACTTTTTGTCACTGGAGCGCATTCTATTGTATAGACTGATAAGTGAGAAAACCGATGAACATATGGGCACTTTCATTACACAGGAACATAAGATATGCTTGCACAGACCAAGCATGTTTCCAGGAGCATGCAGAAGAGATGAATGGCCAGGACTAGGGTTGTGCCTGAGTGATCAGGATTGGCTTTCTAATCTGAGCCATGGAGAATGGATTAGGGACAGGCTGGATATTGGATAGGTTGAGGCAGACAGAGGACCATAGCTTATCAATCAAAGGAAATAGCTGGGTGCGAGAGAGAGCTGGAATAAGTACCTTCAATCTGGTCAGTTTTACAAGATTTTGCTGTTTTATTTTGAGGTTCCAGTGAGAGTAGATGGGTGGCATAAGGAGCAAATGAATTCTTCCATTGGGGATAGTTCAGTTTTTTTGGTTTGTTTTTGTTGTAAATTATGGAAGCTCCGTCTCTTCTCAGGGCCCCAATATCTAACAGCTTCCCAATAGGCCTTCCCCATTCATCTCCAGCAAGCCTGAATCTGATACGCTGTTCACCTGCCCACACTCACCGTTCCTCCCTTATCACCTAGGGTCACACCCACACCTCTTCCAAGGCTCCTGTGTTGTGATCTTCCTCTGTGCTTTTTGCAACTTGTGCTCTCTGCCTCTCACTCCGTCTGCATGGAATAGCATTGGTTCCCTGGATGTTCTGTCTCTCACTTCTACACCTTTGCATCTGATCTGTCCTCCCTGTGGTAAGCTATTCCTTTCTCTGCCTTGTGCTGGCCTTTTACACCTCACAGCATATTTATCTCTTCAGGAGCCCCTGATAACAAAATCAGGGTGAAATTTCCCCACCTGTGTTCCACTTTATCACGTTGCCTATATTCATATCTTGTAGCCCTCAGCCCTGGGACTGCAGATACCCACCATTTTCATGTCCTGTTTTGCAATCAAGTACCTAGTACCAGTGCCTGGGACATCTTCAAGAGCTCAGGAACACACGGCGCATGTGTTTCTGATGAAGGAATGAATGGATCTGAGGAGCAATCCCTAATTCTAGGACACAATCAATCACAAGTGCAGTATGGTTCTGAAGGAAAGCTGCCAACAGTACTGTGGCCCATAAGAGGAAACCTCTGTCACTCCCCTCGGGGTGAGAAGAGACAGAAGTCAGTCATGGGAATCTTTATTATGTACTGAATTTGTTGTACAGTAAAATTGAAGTCTAATTTGCATATATCATGCAAGCCATGTAATGACTTTTGGTAACTCTACTAAATTGTGCAAGCATTACCACAGTCCAGTTTTAGAACGTTTATTACTTCAGTAAGATACCTCATGGGCCTTTACAGTCAATCCTCTTTCTCACTTCCAGCTCCGGGCAACCACTAATCTACTTTCTGTCTCTGTGGAATTGCCTTTTCTGGGCATTTCATACAAATGGAATCATACACAATGTGATCTTTTTTTTGTCTGGCTTCTTTCACTTAGCAAAATGTTCTCAATGTTTATCCACGTTCCAGCATATATTAGCATCTCTGTACTTGTAACTGGCAAATATTGTTCCATTATATCGATATGTATCATTTTTTCAGAGCTAGTCTTGAGCAAAAGAGCTCAGGAACGGCTCCCAGGCCCCCTAGTTCAAGCCGCATGACTGACAACAACAACAAAAAAGCTCCAGGTAGGATCTTCCTGTGTATTCTAAAATGGGCTTCAAACTCAGCAATCCTCCTGCCTCAGTCTCCTAAATTCTGGAGTATAGGCCTATGCCATCACACCCAGTTAACAACTAGCTTTAGCTTTAATGGGATACTCTTGTATCCCATTATCTGGTAGTGCATGCTGATGGTTAGACACACAGTGTTTTATTATAAGACAAGTGTGTGCAGGATGGTTGAGAGGCTGGCAAAGCTTGGTGGCTCTCTTTCTGTGCTGAGCGTGAATGAATTTAGGACCCCTCAGGGGTAATCTGTCTTAGGCCATGACTCCCAGTAGCCATCCCAGTGAAGATTCCATTTTGAAGCCACGTGGAACTTCAATTTACATAAAGTGATTAGAAGCCATGGTAATATACATAAAGAACAGAGTGCTGGCTCATAAATTTAGCACAATCTGGAACAGCCCAGGGAACAAGTTTTTACTGAGCACTAGCCGTGTGGACAGAATGGAGCTAAGCTGTGGGGCGTGGGTGACATAGATGTGCTGAGGATTTAGGCTTGCTTGGGAGACAGTTTCATTCACAGGGACTCCCATAGCCAAACTTCGTGACTGTGGTTTCCTTGAGTGGAGAAGATTATGGGACAAATGATAGATTCATACATTTGCTAGTCACTTGGCGCAGTGTTGTCTGTGGGAGCTTTTAGTTATTAGAGAGGGCTTCCAGGATGAGGGAAGGCAAAAGTGTGTGGACTCTACTTGTAAGAGGAAAAAAGTGGGAGGTATTGTGAGTAGGAAAAGAGCAGAATAGAAGGTCTAGAGATCACATGACTTACGGCTGTTGGTGAGATCAAGCATTGACTGGCTTTGGAAAGTAAACCTGGACCAGGGTAAGGAGTTAGGTAGGAGGCCAACAGACCACTTTCCTTGGGCTAGCAGGATAAACATTGTATTTCTTTCTGTGTGTTGGAGTTCTGTCATTTACCCAGAGAGCTTTACTTTAAAGTTTTATGTGGTTCTAAGGAATCGAACCCTCATGCATGTTCTGCAAGCACTCTACCACTAAGCTACATTCCCGGCCCCAATTTTTGCTTATTTTAAACTTTAGGCAGAAGTTTTATGAATCAAAGAGTTTCCCACAGAAGAAAAAGTGTTCTAGCATAGATCACTTAAGTTTGCTTAAAAAAGGAAAAAAAAAAGCCCCAACTCCCTGCTTAGCAGTCATAAGCTTAACTGGATGTGAATTTAAGCAGGAGAAATTTGAAATTCTAGTCTAATTCAAAACATGTTGCACAGCCCTGTTTTTGGGTTGCCAATTCAAATACTTTCCCAGATAATACAGGGGATGTGAAGATAAACGAAGGCCAAAATAGGAAAGGCAATTGGATGCCGAACTTCACTGATAACGAGAGGCAGGATAATCTGATGGTTACTTTCTGGTTGGGTTGTTCAAAGATGGAATGATTAACCACAGCATAAATCCTTTATATATTGCAAAGCTATCATAATAGGTACTTTCTGATGTTTTCTCAAGAAGGCCCATCGGTTTGTGTTACTGGAATTAGGCTCATTTGCTAAGGCTTAATTTAACTAAGGTGTGTATTGTTCTACAGAAGGATTCTTTTCTTAAATACTTATGAGGTGTCTGCAATGTGCCAGGCTTGCATTGGAGATAGAAAGTGGAAGCAAACATCTCCCCACATTCCGTAAATGATGCTGCCTATTTTGACATCAAGCCGCAGATTGTTAAGGACAGAAAATAGAATGGATGGTCAGATAAATAGTCTTCTTTCTACTGGTCACATTTATTTACCACCTTGGTCTACAATTGTGTGTGTGTGTGTGTGTGTGTGTGTGTGTGTAACTAGTGCTAGGCTTAAACTCAGTACCTCTAGCTCTCTCGGTTGGATTGCTTGCTCATGGCTGGTGCTCTACCTCTTGAATGGGCCACACCTTCAACCCATCATTTTTGCTAGTTAATTGCATATGGAATCTTGTACACTTTTCCAATCAGGCCAGCTTCGAACCAAAATTCTCAGATCGTAACTTCTTAACTAGCTAGGATTATAGGCATCACTGATTGGCACCCAGCTGGTCTTACAGTGTTTTTCAACTAGGGATGATTTTTGTCAAGACTCAGAGACATTTGTTGATGACCATGTGAGTGATGCTACTGGATTCTGGCGGAAAGAGCCAGGAATGCTTCTCAACACCCTGAAATGTACACAGCAGCCTCCTTACAACAAAAATAGTGCAAGCATAATGTCAAAGACTGGAGAGGTTATAAAGTCTTGGCAAAGAGGAACAGAGAATAAAAGAAATTCTACAGAGGTTCTAGCGATGAACTTCTTTTCGGGGTGGGGGGCAAATATTAACATTGCAATGGGAAAAAGAGAATGAAATGACTGTGATTTATAAGAACCTCAGAGGATGGTGGGTACAGTGAGAATAATAGATCTATGGAGTCGCCATCTGGGAAAAGAGAGCCCATCTTGAATGTTTCCCCATGTAGAGACTCGGTTACCATATGGGCAGGAAGGTTCTCTGTGTGTTGACTATGCTATGACTTGCAGGGTTTTTAACATCCCTGACACATAACAGCTAACACTATGACAAACCCAGAGACTTCATGTGCCAAATGCTCCCCAGAAAGGAGGAAGCACAAGCCTCTGTTGAGCACCTGAAAGAAACAGCATGTAACTGGGTGTCAGTGTAATCCTAGGAGGCTGAGATCTGAGGATCATTGTTTGAAGCCAGCCTGGGCAGGAAAGTCAGTGAGACTCATACCCGTTTAACCACCAAAAAGCTGGAAGTGGAAATGTGGCTTAAGTAGTAGTTCAAGATCTAGGACCTGAGTTTAAGATCTAGGACCAGAGTGTGCGCGTGCATACACACACACACACACACACACACACACACACACACACACACACACACACACACACACACACACACACACACACACTATGAAGCATGGATATAGAAGGCAGGATGTGTATGATCTACATAAACTCAGCAACATCCACTGGAAGCAAATTTATCTCTTTGAGCCATGCATCTTTATCTATGAAGTTGAGGAGGTTGGGTTAAACCAGAGGGTCTGCAACATACAGTGTGGATGTCCATTGTAGTGCAGGAAGAAAAAAAAATCTTAAGAGTGTCTGTAATTTTTGTTTCTTGCCTTGTCTTTTACAATGGGTCTTCTGACTATGTTTTAAGCCATTCATGGCCTGGATAGTGGCCTAGATGTGAATTTGATTTGTGGGAAATGTTCTTCATAGCATTTTTTACTGAAATACATTCTCAGAGAGGTTCTGGAACCAGGCTTCTTCCCATTCCTGAGAGTCTGACTTTATGGGAAGGAATGTCTCAGGAGCTGGGCTCTTTCTGGCCATGGCTCCACCTCTGCTGAAAGGCACACGGGGCGCATGGGACATCACCAAGTGTCGCCCAGAGGCAGACACCCACTGAGTTCCATCTCCTGGCATTTGGAGAGTCACATCGGGGCTTTGGGCAAAAATTGACATATAGCCTTGTCACACAGAATCAGAAGTTTTCAAAACTGGCAAGCCTACTAGGGCTTTTCAAATTATTCTCTACATGAGTGTGGAAAATGCTATTCCCTGACAGAAAATTTGATTCACACTTTACAAAGAGCCGTGGGGACATGGCTGAATTGCATAATCGGCCTTCACAAAAGGGCTCTGAGAAGAAAAGGCATCTCTCAATCCTGCTCACTCCACCATGCACAGAATAACACACTTGTTTCCAAACACTCAAGCTACACCGTGTTGAGCAACATAGTATGACTTTATATTCTTAAGCCTACTCTTTGCTAGCTGTTCAGGGGCATGGTCCTTGTACAGTCTCTTTCCATTGACGTCAGCCTGGAGCTGCATAGAGATGTCTATTGAAGACCAGAACTTACCCGTGACCATTGCCTTCTTAAGACTTAAAACCAGAAACTCACTCTGTTCCCCCCAGGCCAAACTCCTGAACTACCAGCCCTCCTTTGGCTAGTTAACATAGTGAAACATACACTTAGACTCATAGAAGTGGTTGATTTCACAAGTCAGCAAGTTTCTTACATTACTTACCTGTGTCAAGAATCTGCTTTGACAAATAAAAAGATCTTTCAGGGAATTCGATCAGAGTGAAAACTACAGGCCTGGGTAGGTCTGTCCTGGGCAGGCAAAGAGGTTAACGTGATGTTAGGAAAGCAGAAGGAGCTGTTTGTTAGTGTGCAGAAGGCTGTTGAGTCACACACACGGATTGTGCTGTTCTAAGCACTCCAGCATTGCCCCCAGCTTTGCTGAAGAGGAGTAAGTATAGTATCCCCCTGGTAGTTAAGGTGGAAGTACTGTATCCCCTTGGTAGAAGATATCCCTTGGTAGTTATGGTGGAAGTACAGCATCCCCTGGTTATTAAGGTGGAAGCACTATATCCCCTGGTAGTTAAGGTAGAAATACAGTATCTCCGTAGTACTTAAGATGAAGTACGTTAGCCTAATAAAGCAAAATTTGAATCCTAGAATCTGACCTAAAAGTGATCTTCAGTATTCAATTTCTTTCTTCATCTCATAGCCTCTGGAGACAGGGTAGTACAATGGTTAAGGGTACCCAGCCTGCCTTCTCTGAAAATTCCCCCGTGCTGCCTTTAGTCCTTTTCCCCTTGAAAGACGGGATGGTCTCTTCTGCTGCAGTTTTCTCATCTGCAATGCAGAGGCAAGGAAAAAGTGCTTGGGTCTTGGCAGTGCTGTGTGGCTTTAATGCACTGATCTCTAGAAAGATTGGTAGCTGGCATGATGAATTTTCATTACAAAGAGCCCTGAATCTTTCCAGATTAGTAACTCATCTCCAAATTACTCCATAATGAAAAGAAAAAAGTGTGCATTTTAATTCCGTAAATGTTTCTTTTGCAGAACACAAATTACCCACGATTATTTGCTCTGGGTAGCCTGGAAAATTTGAAATGGATGGTGCTCCTCTCCTCACGTTAGGAAATAATTTGGTGTGTACTTTTCAGTTTGCCTAGGGCCAGCAGAAGCCCCCTTCTCTAACAGTTGGGTGGGGGACAAGAGGCCAGGGGAGCAGCCTCAGCATCAGGCTGCCAAGGATAAGGGGCGGGGGGACGGGTGTGTGTGTCAAGATAGAGCATAGAACTGGATTACAGAGAAAGGTTAGGGATTATTTTCTGCGTATCATTATGAATTGGGAAGTGTGACCTGGAGGTAGAAATGAAATGTTCAGACTTTCTGGTGTCCTCTGATCTACAGATTCTGTCATTTTTGAAAGGGCAAGTTGTTTCAATCAGCTCTCGACCCCTCTGGCTTCACTACAGCTGCTTAGCTGGGGTGGATGGGAATGTCCAAATCAGGGTGTTAAGCAGTTGTTATTTGCCAGTAATACAGACTTAACCTCCCTCACCCCCACCCCTGCCACCAGCGTGGTATGCCAAGTATCTACATTAAAATGTGAGAACTATGTTAATCTCTCAATTGTACCCAGATTTGACAGGTCACATTTCAATAGACAGTTAAACAGTTCAGCTGTGGCGTAAATTGACCCACAGTTCATATCTATCAAAGATCTTCGTTCAGGCAGTTATCACAATTCTGCATTTTTCACAGATAGATCATTTCATCCACGGTTGGTTCAGACTCCTCATTACACCTGAGAATTGAAAATGTGAGGCTCATGGTTCGTCTAGTCCAGAGCCATGCTGTGGGAGAGATGATCCAGTATTTTCTCATTTTATGACCTCAGAGGTCAGGGAACACAGTGGTTTCCTTATAGGTCCACTGTGCATAGGCTATCTGGAATTTTCTTAAGAAGTTCATAAAGTTTCCATTTTCGACTGTCAGGTATTCTGAATTTCACATGATTGTGTTTCTGTTGGACATAGCAAATGATTTTATTTGTAAAAAATGTTATATATGTATATTTTATATATGTACACACACACACACAACACACACACACGCATCTTTCAAGGTTAAGACAAGCCAGCTAGTCTTCACATACTGAAATTTGGTGAATGAGATCTTATATAACAATTCTTTAATACATTTTTAGAAGGCCTCAGTATAGCCTTCTGAGCTTTCTTTTTCCCAGAACTAAGTACTTTGATCTGTTTTTAATGTCTTCAGTGAAAACACAGAAGATGTAACTCATCTGAGAATCCCTTTGATTGTCCTCAGATCCTCTTGGCATGCAGTTCTGTTACAGATTTCCTTAGGTCTAGTGGCAAGAAAACGTGTAGACTTTCCTTCCATAACTTGGAAGTGGGAGGATTTCATGCCAGTTATCCACTTCAACTCTGTCTTCTAGATCCTTCTGTCAGGTTTCAAATCAGGTTCATGTGTCTTGTATTGTCAAACATGTATTTGTCAGACATTGCAAGGAAGCTATAACAACAACCACAAAAAGGGAAGAAAGGAAAAAGCAATCCTCTTTTGCCTGCGTCAGATCCTTCTTTGAGAGCTACCTGAACTTGCCCCTTTCATTCATATTTCTTAAAAGGGAAATCATTTATATGTAATGGGTCCTACAGTCCACTGAAGTGACTTTCTTTAAGGTCTTCCGTCAGGATTCTTTATTTGCTTTGTTGGCCAACTTGAACTGACTTAGTGTAGTAATAGGGAGTTTTTGGCTCATGAAAATCTTCAAGTAGGCAAGGCTTGATTCATTACCTGAAAGGAGTCACTGAAGATTCTCTCTACACCCCTGCATGCATTGGCTCACCCTTGGGCTCTTCTGTGTGACACATTCACCTTCTGCTTTCCCCAACCCAAGCTTTAGACTTTCTCCTATTACAACATTGAGTCGATAAGCAGTTACAGATACCACATCCTGACATGAAATCTTCCAGGAAAGGGAGGAAAAAAAATCTGTTTCTCAGATTCCCCAGTAAATAACCTCCTTCTATGCTGTTCTTGGATTCCTGCCTATCCAAGAACCAATTCTCTCTCTCTCTCTCTCTCTCTCTCCCTTTCCTTCTCTCTCTCCTTCTCCTTCCTCCCATCCAACCCCCTCTGGAAGAGATCGCCTCTAGCCAGTTGTGTTCATCTTGAGAGCTAGGGGTGAGATGAGTGGAATCCAGATTAGAGGACTAAGTGGGCAAAGAAGCAAATTGGGGTGCTGTTAAGAGGAAGGAGATCTCATGAGCAGAAACCAGTGGTGGTTGCTGTCTTTGAAATGGTCATAATCTTTTCTACTTGAAATTCAACACCTCTGGTATCAACTTCCTTCTGCCTCGGTATTGACAGCCATCCTGCTTTCTACATCTTTCTCATGCTGTTCCTCAGTTCTCGTTGTGGGCTCCTTTTACTCGGACAGTCCGCATTGCTTTCCCCAGGCTGTGCAATCCTTTCTGAACAACTCTAGCTTCCATCGTCTATGACATTTCAGCTTCTGCTTAAGATGAATGCAGAAGCTTTTAATGGAAGTCATCATAAGTTCTTGAAAACATGTCAAATGGGCCCATGTGCAAAAGTCAAACGATCTAACTGGGAGAGTGCACGAAAGGTGACACTGTCCAAAAAGAAATGTACTCATTACTTGATTTATGAAAACTGTAACCCCCCCCTTAGAATAACAATAAAGAGTCAAACATCATATTGAAGAAAGCATTGAAATATGTTTCTAAAATGGGTTTCCTTTCACTTAGTGCTTTTCTTTTAGAATGGATCAGGAATTCTTGAAGTGACTTTCTGACATTGTAATCATGTCTTTCTCCCTTGAAACTTCCCTGTAGTGTCAGAACTTTGTCTCCATCTCACCCCTCTAGTTTTTGTTGTTCCTAGATAACAAGGCCAAAATAAAAGAACCACCACTGCCCACACAGTTAGGCAAACAGAGTAACAATGATGCAGTGGGTGGCTGCTAACTTTAGTGATGACCACCACATGATTGGTCCAAATGTCTTATCAGTTGGAAATTGGAAAGTGATTTATTTATTGGCTTTGCCATACCCTGTGCAGAGATGACAGGAACGAGGGACTGGCTGCCGTTTGCATTTCCAGCCTGTGTCGATCCACTTCCTCCCGTACCATCTCTCAGAAAAGAATTCTCAGGGACACTTTATCCTTCCCTGCATCTATCTCTTCCGCAGCCCTGCAATCTCCAGCTCACATGGTTGGATATCTGCATCCTCCATAGATATTCAAAACAGAAACCTGAGCTTATATCTGACATCAGCTTCGGTGCCATCCACACACCTTGCTAGTAGGTAGCCTGCGTGATAAAACTGCTTTGTCCTCCCTACTTCTATGATTGCTGGTTCACTCCATGTCATTTCTCAAATGGATAGATCCAGACATCGAAGTGATCTTCCGGATCTTCCTTCTTTCATCCATTTTCTATGCCAGGGACCATAACCTTTTCTGTAATGGGCCAACTAGTAAATATTCTAGGCTCTCGAGTGACTACTTACTTCTGCCTTGGCTGTTTATAGCCATAGATACTATGTGAACGCCTGTGTTCCAGGAAAACTTAATTTCTTTGACCACTGTGCATCCCATGCCTACACCAAAATATCACACAGTTCCTCATAAACACAGTTGTAATTATATATCAATAAAAGCTTTAAAAACTTCATGTACAGGCACAAAAATTAAAAGTTCATGTAATTTTCACGTATCCCAAAAAATATGTTTGTTCTTTTCATTTTTTAGGAACGCTAATGGTTAGTTCACAGACCAGTAGGCCATTGTTTGCTGAGCTAAGTCTGCCAGGGTGCCAGAAAAATGCTTAAGTCCAGCCAAACTTTGCTATAGAAAAGTTTGGTCTAGTAACATAAGGTACATCTTCTTTTAAAATGGCATCTTGATTCCTTGCCTATCACAGCTCTAATATCTTGTCTTGCTCATTTAGATTTTACTTATTATTTACAGAATGCTGACCTCACTTTTTGTTGTTGTTGGGGTGATGGTGGAGTTTGAACTAAGGGCCTTGAACTTGCTTGGTGTTTGCTCAGCTATAGTTTTCTATTACTTGAGTCATACTTCCAGCTCTGCCTTTTGCTGGTTATTTTGGAGATAGTGTCTCTTAGACTTCTCTGCTTGGGTTGGCATTGGACTGAAATCTTTCAGATCTCCTGAATTGCTAGGATTACAGATTAAAGCCACTGGTTCCCAGTAGAGTCTTCCCCTCCCTTCCTCTCCCCTCCCCTCCCCTCCCCTCCCTTCCTCTCCCCTCCTCTAGTTCTCTGTTTTCTTTTTCTTTTTCGGCAGTATTAGGGTTTGAACTTAAAGCCTTGTGCTTGCTGGCTTTTCCAATTGAGCAATACCTTCAGCCCAGAATATTGTGCTGTCTGAAGTCTTTGCCCACCCTGAGCTACTTCTTTCTGAGGACTTGTTCTCTCTTCCTGGAACATCTTCCTTCTTCATCCTTTTCTCCATTCCTCCTTTACTTGCCCCTGCCCCCAGTTGTTTTTTGTTTTTTAATATATTATCATTGTGGGTTCATTTGTACCATGAAGAGATTTCCTGTTGGCCCTTACTCTACTCTCTCTTGTCATCTCACGTTGAGCCAGTATCCTGCTAAAGTAGGCACTCTATAAATATTAGCTGAATGCATGTGTGCATGCCTGCCTGCATGAATGGACAAATGAATAACTGGAATGCTATAGCTAATTGAGCCAATTTTGTTAACAACCTTTACCAAAGTGTTGGTGACTTCACAGGTTGAAACCAGTACAGGGAGTTCTTAACATAAGAATGAATTGGGTTCCAGAAATGTATTTGTAAGTTGGTTGTTCAGAACTTGGATCACATTTTCCAATATAGATGATGTAAATTATGCTTAACTGTTCAGCCTAGTCCACAGAGAGATTATTTGATACATTATGTTGTGGAAATAAAATAATTGGTGAAGCATCCATGTTTTACACTTCCTTAAAATATTTTACATCTACATTTCATCTCAAGAAACTTTTCAAAAGGCGTTTCTTGGCTTTCCATAATATTATAAATTAAATAAAAGTAAATACTGTTAAAGGAATAATGTGAATAAGGAAAGTAGATAGTTGTTGAAAATTATATGGGAAACTGGGGGTGTCAAAGATGATTTTCATTATATTTCAAACCTTTGGGCTTTCTTTTCCATATTAAAAGTTATAAGAGGGGCTGGGAAGGTGGCTCAGTGGTAGAGTGCTTGCCTCACATGCATGAGGCCCTGGGTTTGATTCCTCAGCACCACATAAACAGAAAAAGTCAGAAGTGGTATTATGGCTCAAGTGGTAGAGCGCTAGCCTTGAGCTGAAGAGCTGAAGGACAGCGCCCAGGCCCAGAGTTCAGGCCCCAGGACTGACCCCCCCCCCCAAAAAAAAAAGAAAGAAAGTTCTAAGAACTACTTTTCAGTTCATCAAGAGTGAGCTGATAAAAAGGGTGTAGCCATTTTTTGAGATTCAAATGTGAAGATGCAGATGCATTTTAATAAGGCAAAAGCTAAGTCTTAACTCCTTCCTTCCAACTTTCTCCATCAGGATTCCATTTTATCTTTGTTCTTCTTTTTCCTCTAGAAATACTGTCTCTCTTTCAGATGAAAATTGAAAATCCATAGTTTTTCAGGATTGTTGCTTCTTCTAGCATAGTGTACTGGATCATGGAAAAAAAAAACTGGATCTAAAAGAAACTTGATGAACATGGAGCTAATGAAGTTAATGAAGTAGGCATACCATCTTCGTTCAGAAACCAGTGAAGCGCTTTGAAATATCACAGTTTAGAACATAGGTCCCTTTGGACACCTACGTTTTATAGTTGTTGCTAATTTTTTAGGACAGTGGATTTTTTGGGCGAAGTGCCTCCCTCTACCAACAGTCACTGAATTTCTCTTTAAACTTTTTTTTAATGTAGAAGAGGAAGATGAAAATTGAGCTCTTACAGATTGAACCTCTTCATTGTGAGCATTCTCCCAAGATGGTGGTCTACTCTCAACTCTTGTCTTCTTACTGTGTCTTCCAAGTTTTAATCCACTTCACAATTCCTGTCTCTTCCCTGTCTTACCATGGAGGATAAAATACCCTAAAAGTGTGGAATAGGTTCTGCTTTTCAGCTTTTTCTGTATCCACTGAACCATAATGGTTTACCTTCAATGGTCAAGATCAAGGAGAAATGATATGTCTCTAGAAGTCAGGTAGGTAATTTAAATATGTTAAAAGTGTGGACTATAATGCCAGAGAAAAGTGGAAGACTATGGTGGATGTAGGCGCACCTGCCCCTTATGAAGGAGTTCACATACAAAAACAGGAAAACAATTTAGGTACAGATTTCTGGCAGATGGCACTCATTTGACAACTGTTGAAGTCTGTCTATTTCCTACCAACCTTCTGTGTCTACCTCTTCTGCACCTAAAACACTATTCTGTGTTCTGGGAGCCCTATAACTGTCTCCCCCTGAATCTCCGTAGCTCAGCCTTGATATAGGAAACTATTGGCAGCAAGAGACTATAAATCAGGTATCCATTATCAACACACACTGTGTGTTTCAGGTCCAAGAAGTAGAAGCAAACATATAGAGAAAATGTCTTTTGAATTTTCAGCTTACCTTTTTCCATAAAAATATAATTACACTGGTAATTTATTTATTGTTAGAAATTAATGATTTTTAATAATTTTAACTTCTATTTCTTCTTATGTCAGGTCAAAATCTAGAGAAACTTAATGAATAGAGTTTCCAAATAATGAATCAGTCAAACTGAATTTTGTTGTTGTTTGTGTGTTAGTCTTAGGGCTTGAATTGAGGACTTGGGCACTGTCCCTGAGGTTTTATCTGCTCGAGTTTAGTGCACTCCCACTTGAACCACAGCTCCACTTCTGGCCTTTTGGTGCTTAATTGGAGATAAGATTCTCATGGGCTTTCCTGTCCAATCTGGCTTTGAACCATGATCCCCATGTCTCAGCCTCCTGAATAGCTAAGATTATAGGCATGAGCTCCTGGAATGCCAAATGAACAGGAACATATACCTCCCTCTATAAGGTAATTTTTAGGGCTGAATATCTTTAAAAAGCTGGAGTCTACTTGCCCACATTTTGTAATTTGACATGTTATTTTAGATAGTATCTCAGTAACTTGAAAACAACAGCAACAACAAAAAAGACCACATGCATGTCTCCGGGGCAAACTTTGAAACCAAGAAGGAAGAGTAACTTTTTGGCTTGCTTATTATTAATAGCCTTGGCACTCTCAAATTGCCAGTAAATTTCTGTTGTCTGGATCACACATTTGGATTCTGTCTTTCATTCTGAACATCGCAAACTATCCAAATACAAGCCATCTTTAATGAAGCAGCAAGAAATAGAGGCGAAACAATGTCCAAGGTGTGAATTATTACACCATCCCTAACACTCTCAAGTGTGACTTTCTGTGATTGCAGAAGGGCTGGATGCCAAGTTGCGTAACAAAAACGCTGGTAGCTTCAGCCCTAAATAATTCACATTTTCTTTAAATATCTATTTTTAAGTTAGTAGAAACTGTTAAATCAAAACCCAAATAGAAAAAAAAACCACTTCTTTAGATTCTGAAACTTGCTTAAATAATGATGCTTGTGCTAGTTACTCCAAAAGATATTTGTTCCTATTTTAGGGATTTTTTAAAAACTGAAATATTAACGGATAACTGGTGAGGGATAATAATAGGAAAACGCCTTTAGTGAAAATTCCAATCCAATCTATAAATCTATGCTCTCAAAAGAATTCAGTTTGCCTTCTGAATTTCTATAGGCAATTTTGGTTTGGGGTTTTGTTTTGTTTTGTTTTGGTTTGGTTTTGGTTGTTTTTTTTCTTTTTTGGTGTTGATCCTAGGGTTTGAACTCAGAGCCTAGCTGCTGTCCTGACCTTCTTTGGCTCAAGGCTAGTGCTCTACCATTTGAGCCACAGCTCCATTTCTGGCTATCTTTTTGGGTGGAGATAAAAGTCTCATAGACTTGTTAGCCTGCACTGGCTTCAAAGTTCCTGAGTAGCTAGGGTTCTGGTGTGAGCCACTGGTGCCCAGCGTATCTTTCTTGTTTTTAATCACAGACCAATTCCTTTGACATTGGTTAGATTTGCACTCACAATTTAGAAATATCTAAGGTACATGTATATCGAGCCCTAGGTAAAACCATGAAACAAACAAAATTCAGACTCCAGAGCTGTGTGCATTTGTATTCAGCCATCTAGGTAATGATGTGTCTAACTGTACATTGTTCATGTATCTTCCCTACTTCCCCAGCTCTCTTCCTGCCTTAAGATCTCCTCACTCCTTAAGATTCTGAGCCCAGTTCAACCTAAAGGATGTTAATAGATGCTAATGGTTCATAGTAGCTTCTATTCAATCTCTCTGGCTCCCTTAGTAGGAATGAGTAGGTCTCAGATGCTGGCAGTATACACCATACAGCAGAACCACCCTCCCTCCCTTTTAGTATTTTTATTATCTTTAAGTAATTGTTCGAAGGATTTGCCATTCAGTAAAGCAGTTGGTGAATACATCATTTCTTGATTCATGTCACCCTTTTCAACATTCTTATCCATCCCTCCCAGCTTACCCCTTCCACACTCTTCTTTTTTAAGGACATGTATTGGATTATTCTTACCACTTAACAAAGTAGTTTTTGTGTACCATGAATCTTGATCGTCTACATTTTCACCTTCCCTTCCGTCCACCCTTGCCTTTATTTTCTTAATTTTGTGCTTTATACAATGCATTCCTGTCTTCATTCTTTCTCCTTCTCCCCTTCATTTACCTACCTTTCTTCCTTTGCCATCCCCTTTCCAAGTTACCCTGGTGTTGATTTTGTTGGGCTTTGACTTAGTCTTTCTAAAGAATTGTACTATTTGAGCTCTCCATAGAATCTCTTATACTTCAGCTAATTCATTTGTAACTGCTTGTATACCACTCAGTGTATTTATTTACAGATTTATAGGCACATTCTTAATCACGGTTGTGTCTTCTTTATCACCACCATGTTCCCATGCTACGGTCTAGTCCTCTGCTTCTTCCTGTCTTATACAACCAACCAGAGTCACTCAAGTTCCCTCAGAAACAGGAACATTTCTTTAAGATTATGAAGCAGCCCCACTAAACGCTGTAGTGCAACGTTATGGCCTTTAAGAAAGGAATAATGTCTAGTCTCACTGTAGATCACTGTTATTGTCTGAAAGCAGTGATAATCCTGTGCTCGGACCTCTCGTCTTCAGTTGGGAGACTCAAGGAAGACATACCTCCCATGGATTCCACACATCCAGGACACAGGCCAGGATAGGGGTCAGTGGCTGATACATCTGCTGGAAACAGTCAGCATTTGGAGTATTCCTGTCTTTGTCACATAGCTTATCCAACACTGCTTTTGTCTGCACCAAGTGCATTTTCAGGAGCGCTTTACCCAGGAAAGCTTCACACATTCCCTTTTTTGATCTTACCCATTCTTTGCTTTGTTTCTAAGGTTTCTTTTTGTACCTAGGGAAAGGTTGGTTTCTTAGAATCTGAAAGGGATCTTGGGGAAATCAGCATGGAGTTTGGTTTTGTTCTTCAGAACCCTAGGGTTCCTCCGAGATGTCTCAGAAGCGCTGGGGCGCAGCGAGGATGGTGTGCATGAGGAGCTGGGTAGGGGTTCTCTGCTTCCACAGTGCTGCTTTTACTATGCTTTAAACACTGAGCTCCGTGTGAAATCCCTCTTGACCTTGGCTGTCAAAATGCGAAGCTTGTTAATCCGGGAGAAGCCATGAGGCGATGAGTCCAGAGAGTTCCATTTGGTTAATGGTAAGGCCTACTAAGTCTGTGCTGTCTCCTGATCTCTTCCGTCTTGCTCTGCTGCTGTGTCTTACGGAAAGACAATTCAGTCGTACGTGGCCCTCTGTGAGATGCAGGGGCAGGGAGTCACCAAGAAAGACACCATGTGGAAAGTGGAAATAAGCCTTTGGAGAAGAGGCTGAACTTCACTGAATTCAGGAATGGAAAGGAAAGGAACGATTTTTGTTGTTTTTCTCATCACATTGACCCCGATGCAAATACTCAGTGGGCAGCTAACAGGCCTTCAGATAGGTTTCTTCACTGACAATAATGATGTAAATTTCAGAGTTTACTCATGCTATCTGGGTTAAGTGTGTTGATTTCACTCTCATATATAACCATATAATCCCATTTTCAAAAATTGATCCAAGAAAAGGTATGATGATGTACACCAGTAATCTAGATACTTTATGAGGTAGGGATAGCAGGAGGGTTGCAGTTCAGATCCAGCCCAGTTAGCATGACTTTCAAGCTAGATGTGGTGGCATATGCCTATGTAATCCCAGCTATATATGGGAGATCTGGCTAGGAGGATTGTGATTTGAGAGCTAGGTTTGAAGTGGTGCTTAGCAAGTGGGAGAGCCCCAGATGAGAACCATTCATGGTAAAAAAGAAAAAAGTGCATAGAGATGTTATTGGAAGTGATATTTTTTTTCTTTTTTTCTCAGTAAGTGGTACTGAGGAATCAAACCCAGGCCTCATGATGCTATTCAATTATTATAACACTAAGCCACATTTCCAGCCCTCACACTGTGGTTCTTTGGTGGTAGTTGTGTGATTTTTTTTTCTTAAATGATAGAAAAATAAAATTCAAGGAATGATAGTGATAAATATACATTATAATCATAACCTGCATATGGAATTGTAACCTCTTTGCACAACTATTTAGCAAAACAACCAAAAAATAAAAATCCCCAACGTAAATTTGCAACAGTAGGGGGAAAATTAAGTAAACAATTTGTCAATGATAAATGATTGAAATTCTAAACTACACCTAGTTTTTAAGGTCTAGAAATAATTTAAACATATGGTTAAACAAACAGAATTTCCTATAAAATTATAACATGTCAAAGGGAAACTAAAATATGACTAGGTGCAGAAAACAGACGAGAGAGAAATCACTCAAAATACCGTGATTATCTTGAGCCAAAGAATTACAAGTCATTATTTTTCTTTGTCTTTTAAAATTATTTCCCTAATCTTTCAAACTGAGCATGTGTTGGTTTTTAAGACAAGGAAAAATGAAGTTTTCTTGATCATTTCTCTGAAAGTGCCACTCAGATGTTGGTTCCGGGTTACTTTCTGATATAATCCAGGAATGAGGAAAGGGCCAGAACTTGCTTTCCATGCATGGCTTTGGTTCTGTGAACAGAAGAGATTTCCGTGTATCATTTGGCACACACAAAGTTCCCAGTGTACACTGCTGGGGCTCAGTTAGGATTGATCCATATGGTGATACCTTCTCTATCTTACAAAGAAGTGATCTTTGCCCTGAGTTTCAGCGTGGCAGTGTTATCTGCTGTCTATGGAACTTGGCCCTAATGAGGAGCTCTCTCTGAATCTCCGGTGTTTCATTGGTCATAGGAAGATGCAGGTACTTCCTTTATGAGTTAGTTAAGACAAGAGATGATGGATAGCATGCATCATACAGAGCACTAAGTAATGTATAAAGAAGTCTTGCCTTACTTATCTGCTATGTCACATCTACTGGGCTGCTTTTCTATCTGTGGGAATTAGGTATTTGGGTTTTGAATTTTTATTCCTTTTGCCTTATGGTGGTAGTGACCTGAGTAGATTTCTCTACTGTCCTGAGAATCAGAGGGGGTAATCTTACACGGGTAGACAGTTCTGGCAACCCCAAGAGAGCACCAAATGGCAATTCCTGATTTTTAGGGCTCAACATGGTTAAGGAATGCATTTATGTGTACATCTCAGGGGATAGATAAAAATTGCAGACATTTGTCTTTAGTGGTGTGAGGCCCAGCATTTTATTATTGTGTTTGTGCTAAGGAGATAATGACTTAATTGAATAAGTTCCAGAACAATTCTTTCCAGCCTCCTTATTCTACCTACATCCATCCAGTGTCCAGTGTCCAGTGCCATCCAGCTCTTCCTTTTACAGTTTCCAGTCTTCTTTCACATTTCACAAAATGTCATTATTAATAGTTGGTGTGTGGAGGGGAGGGTGAGTGTCGTATGTGTGTGTCAAACTCAGAGCCTCACACGTGCTAGCCAAGTGCTTTATCACTGCACTCTGCCCCCGCCTCTCCCCCAGCCCTACAAATGGAATTTTGATGTTCACTTTTTCTGTTCCGGCCAGATTTTGTTACTGTAACCAAATACCTCCTATCTTAGCTTTCAAAGAGAAAAGTTTTATTTGAGCTCATGGTTTTGGTGGTTGTAGTTCATGATCAATTCCTGAGGATGGTGAGGCAGTACATCAATAGCAAACAGCACGTGGTAGAAGAAAAACTGCTCACCTCACAGCCCAGAAGCCAAGAAAGAAAGAGGAAGGGTCCCGGATCCCACAGTCCCCATACTAGACATGCTGAAGACCTCCCAGTAGGCCTGTCCTCTGAAAGATTCCGTCTGCTGTCAGTGGTACTAAAGGGGGGACTGAGCCTGAGACACATGGACTGAGACTCTCACACGGACCTTTGCAGCCTCTGATACCTCTCTCTCTCTGATACATTTGCTTTTAATAAGGCAGTGTGGAGCTAAGAAAATGGGGCTCTAATGGGCTGATTCTCAGGCCCATTCGCAAGGGAGTTATGGGTATAAAGAGCACATACAGAAAGGCTTTGAAACAACTTCAAAGGATACCTTTTGCTTAAACTGTTGCCACTCTCAAAGAAGGAAGAGATGCTGAGCTCAGAAGAAGGTACATAAAGAGAAGGATTGATGCCCTGCCCTTGTGCCCTTGACCCATTTCTGAGTCTTAATGTCCTTGTTGACACATGCTGTTGATGACAGCCAGCTCTAGATTCTTACAGGCCCGATGGCTCACTGTTGGAAGAAGCTAAAACTAACCAGGTCAGATGCCAATGTGTAAATGAAATGCAAATGAATCATTAAATAATTAAAAATGGAATCCTGGAAGCCAGCTGGGGAACGTGGATGTGAAATTGGCACACATCTCCAGAATGAAGCAACTGCAGCTCAGGATTTAAAAGTCAGTATTTCCAAAGGAACAATTAATTTAAAAGGGAGGTTAATTCACAGTTTATAGAATTAGCATCTGCTTGTTTAGCATATGTGTTAAAAAGCGATGTAGTGGTGGATTTAAGAAAATGTCAGTTAGATAATTGATTAAACATATATGTACATACACATACACTAAACATTTTTGCATAATTTATTTCTCCTCTCTCTCAAAAGCCTTCCCAAAATGTAATTTTAGAACAGAATGCGGTAGTGATTACCCTGTGTCTTTTATAACTTAAATAGCCTAAGTTGAAAGAATTGGTGTTCCTTTTGTATGCCATATTTGTTATTGGAATTTTTGGAACTTCTTTTTTAAAAAATCAGTGAATGTGTGAATTTCTCTTGGCATATCTAAGTAATATGTTTGAAGTTCACAGGTGATGCTGTTTATCTAAGCAGTTATAATTTTCCAGGCCTGTTAAATTTGCTGATAAGATTTGAATGCAGCTTATTATAACACAAGGAAACTCATGTTATGTTTTATCTTTTATACAGCTATACTTACCCTTACGCTATGGTGGCAAACTAGTCTTTTAATCTTTATTTTTTTCCTTCTACAAAGAAGCTCTTAGCCAGGTGCTGGTGATTCATGCCTGTAATCCCAGTTACTCCAGGAGGCTGAGATCTGAGGGTTGATGTTCAAGGCCAGTCCAGGTAGGAAAGTCCATGAGACTCTTGTCTTCAGTTATTGACAGAAAAAGCTGGAAGTGGGGCAGTGACTCTAGTGGTAGAGCACTAGCCTTGAGCAAAAAGGCTAGGGACATCATCTGGGCCCAGAGTTCAAGCCCCAGGGCTGGCAAAAAATACATATATTTTTGTTCTGTCCTGGGGCTTGAACTCTGGGCCTGCGCTGTCCCCGAGCTCTTCAGCTCAAGGCCTAGTGCACTACCACTTGCACCACAACACCACTTCCAGTTTTCTGGTGGTTTATTGGAGATTAGAGTCTCACAGACTTTCCTGTCTGAGCTGGCTTTGAACCATGATAATCAGATCTCTGCCTCCTCAGTAGTTAGGATTACAAGCGTGAGCCACCAGCACCCAGCCAAAAAAAAAATTTTTTTTTAAGAGTAGAGCATTCTCCTGGAGCTGAAGAGCACAGGGACAGCGCCCAGGCCCAGAGTTCAAGCCCCACGACCACCACCACCACCACCAACAACAACAGAAGTTCTTGCTGCAAAAGGTTTTGTCTACTTATGTAGTTTCTTATAGACATCCAAATAAACTGAAGGATGAGGGTTGAAACTGAGGTGGAAAAGTGCAAATCTATATACTTAAAAAAATTTTTTTTATTTGTAGGAATGCTTAGCTTAGTTTTCTCTATGGAGATGTGTGTGTGTGTGTGTGTGTGTGTGTGTGTGTGTGTGTGTGTGTGTGTGTGTGTGTGTGTGTGTGTGTGTGTGTGTGTGTGTGTGTGTGTGTGTGTTAATTAACTAGGACTCAGGTCTTCATTTGTTAAAAGCCCAAAGATATAAATTGTTTGAAGAAAGAATCTTTTAATATTTTCCAACGAGACATATATTTTGGATATAGAATTTTTCAATTTTATTCCTTTAGAAAGATCTTACTCCTCATATAGTATTTCTTGTGTGAAAAATACATAGTTCTAAATATAGGAATACACTTGCCTGTAATTAGAATATCGAGAACATCTGAAATTTATTTGTTGAAATTTACATATACTCCGCCTCTTTCCAAGAAGATCTTGAAGCTTTTTATAAAAAAGAAAAGAAGACATATGATATGATAAATAAATAGATAAGAGTTGGGGGGGCCAAATTAGAGGGTGAGAATAAGGTAATAAAAATAGGAAGAAATGAGTTGCCAACTGAAGTTGGAGCATAATTACTGAGATTGAAGGCATTGACGCTAAATATACTATTAGCCTTTAATGTTAAATAGTCACCTAAATCTGTGCTTCTTTTTCCCATTTGAATTTCTGTCTTGGCTCATTCCTTCAATACTATTGGTGTGATGCCCATCATCTCTTGCCCAAAAGGAAGATATGGTAAAAATAAGCAATGAGTTGCTTGAGATAATTGATGTTCAGGGCTCCAGAAGGGCTAATCCACAGATGAACTATAGACCACAGCTCCACATATGGTTAAAAAAATTTACAGCTAACATTTAAACATGGGAGGATTTTTTTTTTCTTCTGGAAAATCAGAGTAGCAGCTAACCATCCGTGTGCTTTCTTCTGTGATTATGTGGTGTTTAGTGGACCTTGCACTGTTTGTCTATTACCTGGCCTCCAGACTGTCTTAGTCAGGGGTGTTTGTGTGGCTCCTGATGGAGACTGAGTAACAAATAGCTTCAGCTGGCTTTCTAGTGATTTTCATATTTTTTTGTCTTGTTATCGACTTTTTTTTTTCACTTTTCCCCATAAAGAATAAACACACAGCCCTTCATACCATAATTCACTCCAGACAATCCCACCTCATTTAAATAGTTATTCATTCATTCAGTTACTATTAATTCCCCAAACTTTATAATATATTTACTGTCAAACCCTGGTCCAGGTAATTCAGTTCCAGATGGTTATTTTTGAAAATGGTAAATATTCTTAGGAAGTATAAAAGAGGATGTATTTATTTATGCCAGTTCTGAGGCTCAACTGTGGGCCTAGGCTCTATCCCTGAGCTCCTTTTTGCTCAAGGTTAGCACTCTACCACTTGAGACACAGTGTTACTTCCTGCTTTTTTCTTTCTTTCTGTGACTAAGTGGAGATAAGCATCTCATAGACTTTCATGCCTGGGCTGATACTGAGCCACAATCCTCAGATCTTAGCCTCCTGAGTAGGATTACAGGTGTGAGCCACTGGTGCCTGGCAAAAGAGGACTTTTAAGTGTACTGTGCATTGTGGTCTGGGGCAGTCTCAGATGTTTAGAATAAACTCCTGAATGTACAAAATACAGAGATGGATTTCATGTGTCAGTGACTGACTTTGTGAGTGCAATGGGCAATTCTATGCCTGTGTCAGGGTCTAGGCTACCTACCCTAAGGAAAGCAATTGCTCTGGGTCAGTATATATTGAGAAGCAGAGCATAGTTACTTCCCTGGAAAAGAAAGCTCATAGATAGTAAGAAAGGCTTACTGAGTAAATAAGAAAATATATTCAAAAGTAGATTTCGTCTGAGCCTGAATGTGATTCCTTTTGGGAGCACCGATTTTTTTTTTCTTCTTCTTCTTAGATTCGAGTATTTGGAGATAAAGCTAAAGTTGACATTCTACATACCTTTGAATGGAAGGTATCTGAAGAGGAAGAAGTCCATGGGGTTTGGAGGTGGGAGTCAGAACTGATGTCCAGGTTCCTAGTCAGTGACTAGAGTTTGGACCCATGACTAGGGACAGCCCAAAGGAAAGAGGCTGTAGTTGTGAATCATCTGAGTGTTCTAGAAAGAGGAATTGCTGTTAAGTTCTGTGTTTTAGGACACACTTTGAGAAAGAAGAGAGAGTTGGAATAAACAAAACAATACAGAGGAAACCAACTAGATGTGTCTGTATAATTTGAATCCAGGAAACTCAAAATAAAATACACCTGTAAAAGCCAAAAATCTCCTTCTTAGGAGCTAGCCATCTTGAGTGACTTACTCATTCAGCCAGTTTGACATTTGAGCTTTTGTTCTGCGTAACATAGTAGTTTCAATTATAAACGTGCAGTGTCTAACCGCTGTAGACCACATGAAAAAGAACGAAGTTCGAACCATCTTGGTGAGAATTGGTTTATATGATTGCTTGTGACATAAATATTTATATCATGTGATAGCTTATCAATCCATTATTGGTGACACTCAACGCTGTAAACAGTCCTCCATTTCCCCACCCACACCCTACCATAGCCTCAGATAAGTTCTTTAAAGAAATTCACAAGCAAGAATCTTTGTTAATTTCAGATTTTAAAGTCTGCATCTGATTTTCAAAATTAAGTAAATGAGGTTTATTCCATCTGTGTTTCTTAACACTAAACAAGGGATCTCAAAGACAGAATTTAACATTTCTTCTAAGTTGGAAAACAGAATGTGACGGGTTAAATTTTAATCTAATCTCTACGCATTATCTCTAGAATCTGTCTTGCCTTGAGGCTTGGTACAATACATTTTGCTTTTTAAAAGCTTAACTTAAGCAATTCCCCAGACTGTATTAGTGAAGAAAAAGAACCCTTTTATCTTCATGCCCTTATGGTGAATATTATAGTTACATATATATGTACGTTGTCATGTCCATTCCTGAAGAATTGAATGGTAATAAATACACCTTCAGTGATGGAAAGCGGTAGTATTTCAGGAATGAGTATCTGGTGTGCTAAATATAACTTGCAGGTGATATCAATAAAATTACATTCACCGTCTACATGAGTGGTAATAAATATCTCCCTTAGATAGAAGCTTGATCACTCTCACATGGCATTCTTTATGACTGGTTTGTGCTAAAGTATCCTGGGCACAAGGCTAGGTCTAATTTCTTTCTTTTTCTTTTTTGTACTTGTACTGGGGCTTGAACTCAGGGCCTTTCACTTTTGCTATTTCTTTTTCTTTTCTTTTTTGCTCAAAGTTGGTCTACTCCTTGAGCCATACCTCTCTCTACTTCTGGCTTTCTACTGGTTAATTGGAGATAAGAATCTTATGGACTTTCCTGCTGGGGCTGGCTTCAAACCTAGATCCTCAGATTTCAGCCTTCTGAGTAGCTAGGATTACAGGCTAATACCTAGCTGTAGGTATAACTTTTTTTTTAACATTTTTAAAAATTGTTCTTATAAAGGTGATATACAGAGGGGTTACAGTAGCATAACTGAGGAAAAGAGTACGTTTCTTTCTTTTTTTTTTATTGTGAAAATACCGTACAAAGGGGTTACAATTACATGGGCAAGGTAATGAGAGTACGTTTCTTATCAAGCATTGTTGTTTCCTCCTTTGTTCCCCTTCCCATCCCTTCCCATCCTCTCCCCCCCCACCAAAGTTGTAAAGCTCGTTTTTTGACATAACGACTTGTACATCTCATTGTTGCAATGGGTCCACCTGTATCCCTATTCAAATGATTTGTTTTTGCCCTTCCCCTCCACAAATTATACCAACATCAAATACAGTGAGAGCAGCAGGGGTTATACTGTGGGGGAGGGACATACAAAGCAACAAAGAAATCATCTTATAAATATGTTAGAAACAATCACATGAAAGAAAAAAACATTTGAATACTTACCTTGGGCTTCATTTCTTTTTGAACAGTGTCACCCTTTCACTCACTCCCAGTTTTTCCCTTCCATCCCCACCTACAAGTTGTATAGTTCATTGTCCACATGGTGTCTAGTGAGTACTGTTGCTGCATTTGTTCACGCTTGGTATAATTTCTTAATTAAATAGTAATTATTTGACCAATTCCTTTTTAACTTTATGTGATTACTGGGTGTGATCCTCAATACTGAAAATTTATGAGAATTTCATAAATGACTCCTACTTAGTGAATACTCCTCTGTATGTGCAATTAAGTAGTTACCAATAAATAGAACAATCTGAATGTAAAAGGAAAGTCAGATAGGCCATGGATAACTTTTCTGATGAATGCAAAGTGAAAGGAGGAGTTCCACTGTACTTTTAGTCCTGGTCAGAGCTTACTTAAGAGCAAAGTAAGATCCGCAGTATGAAACCAAGGCAATATGCAGACTGCATATAGTGCTTAAACTCTGGAATGTTGCTGGATATGTACATGGAGCTAAGAGTCAAGGGTGGCCCTAGATGACCCTCTGAAAGACTTGAATGCACTCTACATGGTGTATTGAGTTGGAACTTTCCCAGAGGCAAAGAAGATATTCTTACACAGTTCTTGCTTGTAGGCTTGTATGTGGTTTTAGAAAACTGATCATGACATTGGAGAATTATTGGCTAGGCCAGCTTTACTTATCCTAGCCAAACAAATTTTCTTGGTTTTCCTGACAGTTGACTCCCTTAGGTCTACTTCTAACGGCTCTGTCCAGAAGAATAGCCCTTCCACACATTCCCCTTTACCTCTGTTGTTAAGTCATACTGCCATCCCTTTAATAGCCCCTTAGGAACTCCTCTTGTCTAAAATAGTTTCCTCAATCAGTTTTGCTTATCCTGAATACTTGTCTTGGTTTGACTAGTCCGACTTTCTTGAAGGCTTCTTGAAAGCAGGGATCATGTGTACTACTATTGTTTCTTTCCTTCATATGTTTGGGAAAATTACTATATAAATGAATCACTATTTACTAGAGAATAAGAGGTAGTTTGGACTAGGTAGGTTTTCAAAATCCTTTCTCTACTGCTTCTCACATGCATACTAAGTGCATATTTATGGATAGCCAGTTATGACTATGGTTTATTCTTTGTTTGATTTGATATTATTTCAGACTTAGTAGAAAAATTGCATGAGCAGTACATAGAATTCTCTTAGACTTTTTGCCCAGATCTCCCAAATAATAAGTTTTTACTATCTTTACTTCATTATTCTTCTATTTATTCTTAAACTATTCAGAGACAGTTGCAGACTCAATGCTCTTTTACCATAGTGTATGGCTCCTAAACACAATAATACTCTATAATCCCAGCACAGTTCCTAGAATCAGGAACTTAACATCAACATACACTGCCTAACTTACAAACTTTAGTGATTTCACCAGTTTTCTACATGCCCAGTCTGCATAGTCATATGTTATAGACCGGCGGCTGTGAGACTAGCCATGTTCTTTCTGCCTTGCTAAGCTCACATGGTACTTTCAGACCCCATGCCTGACAACCCCATGGTGTAACCTGAAAGCTTTGATAAACCCAGAGCTTTTAAAGCTGTTTAGCAATCATCTGTATCTGGGGATAATAACGATAGTTCTTTGTGTGTGTGTCCTATCTGTCTGTCTATCTTTTATTTATTGATCCATCGGTTTTTGTTGTTGTTGTGCAAGTACTGATGCTTAAACTCAGAGCCTTAGTAGTATCTCTAAGCTTTCTCACTCAAGGCTAGTGCTCTATCACTTGAGCCACACCTCCACTTCTGGCTTTTTGCTGGTTAATTAGAGATGAAATTCTCAGATTTTTCTATGCAGACTAGCTTCTAACTGAGATCCTTAGATCTCAGTATCCAGAGTAGCTAGGCATGAGGTATTGGGTGGGCAGCTGATGTGATTTTTTAAAAAAGAGGTCTGAGTACGAAATAGAAATTCTGATGCTATTCATGCTTTCCTTTTGTCTGCCAAGAAGTAGACTTCATTCATGATAGTAAACTTCTGAGAATTACCAGTTGACAGTATTGAACAACAGCAGAAAACTTGTCCAACAATTAGCTAGAGTGAGAGATCTTGAAATAAAGACAGCAGACAAGTGTGCCTTCAACTTCCTCATTGAAGATGATGGTGAATTATCCTTGACCCCACAGAAGGGAGATGTCAAAATACTGTGTGGGACTTTCAGTATCTCATTACTTAACAAAATTAAACAACCTATATTCCAACATTCTTATTATGATTTCCATACCTGAATTTTGTGATCGTCTAACAGATAATTAGATTCAATAGGTTCATCTATCAATGACTAGGCCTAACCTCTAGGTATCAGGACTTATGCTTATTTCCAGACAGTGCATTGTTTAATTTAGCATAGGCATCTTGCCGTGGCCTCTAGCATTAAAGAGAACATAACCTTGCAGAATGTTCAGCTGGAAAAAGAATTTGGCATTGTTCAAAGGTTTGGAGGACAATTACAACACTCATAAAACCAGAAAATGATACATAAATCTTTTTTTAAAGTAAAAATGTTGGCTTATTTCTCAAAATGTTTCTATTACTTAATAGTATGAGTATCAGAGCCTTTGTTCGGCACATAATGTTCAGGATAATTTGGTAGACATGAACTAAAGATCCTTTAAACAACTTGCTTTTATCACAATTCAATTTTATTCCTCTATTCAGGCATAGTGACATTCATTTAGTGACTTTGTTGTGGGAACATTTCTTTGCATATAATATACAGAACTATTCAAGTGTAGTCTGTTTTGGATCATTATTCATTTCTTTGGGTTTTCTTGGATGGAACAAATGGAGTCCAGTTAACAGCCTCAAGTCAAAAATATCTGAAAGACATAACTAGTCTTATACATGCAATTAGGAGAGAAAAGTCTTCGTTTTGGATGCACTTTAGACCATCATTTACAACAGAGAGCTAGTCTGAAGCTTTGACAAGAGTGTGTGTGTGTGGGGGGGGGGTTAGGTAGAGACAATTGAGGGGACTGGATTGCTGAGGTAAGGAACAATCACATTTAGTCAGGCAGTTCTGTGATCTCTATTTGGCAGGACTGGTCTATCCCCCCTGTACACAGAATCAGTCTTCTCCTCCCATGTCTCTGCTCCTCGCTTCTAGTCCTTTAGTATGTCCTTACCTGCACTCGTGGAGATTTTGAGGAGGGCTTGGCTCGTGGAGAGGCGTAACCAGGCCAAACCTGGCATCTTGAAAAAGACACTTTCAAAAATGAAACCTAAACAATCACACGGACAATAGTCACAGGTGTGTGACACAAATCACCTAGTCTGTGTGTCAGAAAATAAACATTTTTGGTGAGGTTGGAGAAAAAATAGCAAAAAAGGCAGTTCATGTAGGAAGAGGAGCATGAATAAGATAGGGCATCTGATTATCCTAAACACACACTTTCTCCCGAAGCTGTCACTTTTATCCGTGAAAGATAAACAAACTTCATTCAAGAGGAAAGTCAGAAGCAAAATCAGTTGATGTTGAATCAGAAAGGATAAAATAATCCCATCTTGTCACACTATTTATTCCCAATCTTCATCCTACCATTAGAGAAATGACTCGGAGGGGGACAGGAAATTGCCCAGAGCAAATAGTTCCTGGAAAAGCTGGAACAGAAGCACATATTTGCTGACTTAGTCCAACACATATTCCATAGAATTATGCATCTAATAGGTAAAATTCTAGATTAGGACAATTCCTGATCAGAAATATGTGTGGGGAATGAGTGGGAACAATTGACTAATATCACTAATTCTTGGGAGATGATTCGATGTTCATCTTTCTGCGAAGATGAACAGGAAAGGGGGAAATAAATACATAAAATGACTACTGTGTGCCAGGTCTTCTGCTACAAGATTTCACAGACGTTTTCACACAAGTAGCCCACTTGAAGAATCTAGTAGGCTCTGTCACTCCAAAGTCTGTGCCTTTAAACATCTTGTGTATTCCTCTTCTATTCTTATTTTTGTCGGTCGTGGAGCCTGAACTCTGGGCCTGTGCGCTGTCTCTCAGCTCTTTAGCTCAAGGCTAGTGTTGTACCACTTGAACCACAACCCTACTTCTAGCTTTTTCTGCTTATGCGGTGCTGAGGAGTTGAACCTGGGGCTTCATTCATGCAAGGCAAGCACGCTACCACTGAGCCACCTTCCCAGCCCCTCCTAGAGGTGGAAACATTTTGGAGTCCTTTGTGACTGTGTGGCGATCTATGCAGTTCTATGTCAGAATGTGCCAAGCTCAATACTGGAGTAAGCATTTTTTTCCCCCTATGAAGCAAATGTAGTTTTCAAAAGGACAGGATGATACTGTTTCCTCCTTGAGTGTTCAAAGAGCTGTTTCTATCAAAAGGGACTCCTCAGAGATAATGTTAGAAATGGTCTGTTTGTCATGTCTGAGGGTCCCTCCAGCCTCTGTTCTGTATCCTCAAAAGTAGAGACAGGAGACAGCCTCTCACAGTGTGGATGTTGTGCAGGTGGTCCAGCAAGTTCCAATAACCCAGTGCACCAAACTGCAGGGGGAGTTGAGAAAAAAACCTGAGAACAAAATTTAGAATTAGTCTCTCTTCAGTTCGCTTAGTTTCCAGCTGCTCTGCTATCTTTGGTTTAAACACAACTATTTTTGTCAAGATTAAGCATCTTTTTGTTTCTTTTAAGTCTGGGCTTTGCTTTGCTTTGCTTGGAAGAATTCATCTGGGTTTTTTTACTCCTTTCCTCCCTGATCTATAAAGTTTTGTTTTTTTTCTCAAATAAGCTTCTCATTTTTGTTCTGTATCTTTGTTTCCCAATATTATTTGTTCCCTACTTATAGGATGTTCTTTGCCATCTAATTTTAGAGCACACATAATGCCTATCCTTTGGAGTGATAAACACCATAGTTAAGATGTCACTTCTCATAAATCAGTTTTGGTGAAGATGAAGGCAGCTGTGGGCTGGGGAGTGGGGAGCAGGAACTCACAAAATCTGACCCTTTCAAAGTCGACTTAATCCTTCCTCTTATCCCTGTGTCTCTGTGTACTCTTTGGAGGGTGCATAGACCCTCTTTAACATGAAGGAATGAGCTTTGTGCATTGTTTGCCTTTGTCCTAGCAACAAAAGCTCTGGAAAATTCCAATTAATTAGCAAGCCTTGGGCTAATGAAAGAATAAAACCGAAAGAGAAATGCTCTAAAGCTTTCAGAGAGGTATAAGCATATGAGGACAATGCTGATTTAAAATATTTGGGGCTGTTTGTATAATTTTCCCAGGGTTTGCCTTCCTGAGACACACAGAAGTAAGACAAGAGAGACAAGAACCAGGATCGGCCCCCCGAGTCAGGATGCAATAACACTGTTGGCTTTCAAGGACACTAAATGACCCACCATCATTTGAAAAAGACAGTTAAATGTGAACTCACTGACTCTGGGAAATTAAAATCAGAATGTAGAGCTCTGCCTACTTTGTGTTTAGAGAAAGACATGGCAATTGGATGGATATAAAGTAGATTATGCAATAGGGTTAAAGTTAATTATTATGGAGGACCAGGAAATCACCATTGTATAGGTTGAATAAGGATTTGCAACAAGTGTATTTGCTAGAAATGTATGGTGATGAGAAACATTGAAGCCGGTCATTTGTAGCCTTTATCCTGTGCATTATTAATGGGAGTCACTACCTCCAGCTTTTAGACTGAGGATTTGGTTTTCTAAGTAATCCTTTGAGATATCCAGTGCTACTAAGTAATCCTTTGAGATATCCAGTGCTACTATGTGACTGTTGATTTCATAGTCTCCACTTGATAGTTCAGAGTATTTGAGGTTAATCTACTAAATGACCATATAAGAATGACAGGTTTAGGGCTGGGAAGGTGGCTCAGTGGTAGAGCGCTTGCCTTGCATGCCTGAGGCCCTGGGTTCAATTCCTCAGCACCACATAAGCAAAAAGTGGTGCTGTGGCTCAAGTGGTAGAGTGCTAGCCTTGAGCTGAAGAGCTGAGGGACAGCACCCAGGCCCAGAGTTCAGGCCCCACAACCGGACCAAAAAAAAAAAAAAAAAGAATGACAGGTTTAGAAATGAATCTAAAGAGTCTGCTTCAGTGTCATTTCCAGACTATCTCGCCATCATACTATTTGGGTGAAATATCACAAGAGAGGCTACATGTTGCTGGGTTGAGGTTGAGGGTTCCTAGTTTGATCTCTGTTCTAGTCATCTTGAACAAATGAACCTTTCTGGCCTACTGCATGTCCATTTATCAAATAAAATGGTTACATTAGTTGATATCTGAGACATCTTCCAGTTTCATTCTTCCAAAGATTGAGAAAATCATGGATTTCAGATACAGGGTAAATAAAATAAAGTGATCATCATCAGAGTTTGAACTCAGGGCCTGTGGTTGGATGACTTTCTTGCTCAGCTGACAGTCTGCTACTTGAATCAGATTTCTGCCCTGTTTTTTGGATTGTGTTTGGTTTTTGTTTTTGTTTGTTTTTTTTGTTTGTGGTGCTTGAACTTAGGGCCTAGGTGCTGACCCTGGGTCTCTGTGTTCAGGGCTAGATCTCTACCACTTAAGCCACAGCATCAATTCTGGCTTTTTTTGAGTAGTTTATTGAAGTCTCAACAAACTCCTTCCCACGCTGTTTTTTTGGATTGTTTTTTGGATTGTGTTTGTTTTTTTTTTTTTTGTTTGTGGTGCTTGAACTTAAGGCCTAGGTGCTGACCCTGGGTCTCTGTGTTCAGGGCTAGAACTCTACCACTTAAGACACATCATCAATTCTGGGTTTTTTTGAGTAGTTTATTGAAAAGTCTCAACAAACTTTCCTGCTCAGGCTGGGTTTGAACCGTCATCCTCAGATCTCAGCCTCCTGAGTAAAGAGGATTACAGGCATGAGCCACCAGTGCCCAGCAACACATGATCATTTTTGAGATGTGTGTGTGTGTGTGTGTGTGTGTGTGTGTGTGTGTGTGTATACACATGCGTATATGTTTTTATTTTTATTTTTCAAAAATGAAGCAGCATCTTTGGATCCTACTCTTGTCCATGACTCAAGACTGATTGTTTTTTGTCATTAAACTTAGTTTCTTCCTTGAAAGGTGATGAAGTTCTGTGTATAGAGTCCCCAGCATGGTGCCCAGCCTTTGTTGGTACTTCTTCCCTCTGACCCTAGTGGATGGTATGTACCTTGTGTAATGGGCACCTAAGTAGGAACTTTGCTCCCTATGTAAGATTTTATTCAGCCTAAAGGCACATTTTTATGGAAAAGGTAACTGGGTAGATAGGATGCAAGGTTGGATCATTTGGTAATTGGCTTCCTAGGTGAGAATAATCAAGCTAAATGATTGTGTTACTAAAATGATTAAGCTGCCAACAGATTTCTTGTTTGAATTATATCCTCTTTTTTATTGTGCTTGCTCCGAGTACTCATTCTGTCTGCAGATGTTCTGTACGCTCCTTGGGAAAGTGACAATTGAAAGGTTCTTGGCTTCACTTGTTTGAACAATTCTTCCACAAATTCATGACCACCTGGAATAATCGCATGTGACCTTATTTGGATATAAGGAATTTGCTGATGGAATCAAGCTAAATGATGACACGATGTTGCATTAGGATGTGTCATAATCCCATAACTGGTGACTTTGAAAATATAGGGAAATTTGAACAGAGACACAGAGATGAGTAAGCCATGTGCATGCAGAAAGCAGGTTACGTGATAGCAAAGGAGATGATGGTGGAGGAGGGTGTATCAGCCAGGGAGTGCCAGTAGGTTTCAGAAGTGGGGGAGGGGGAAGACAAGAAGGATCTTTTCTAGCTGCTTCAGAAAGGACTTGGTACAACTAACACTTTGATTTAGGACTTCTGTCATTTAGAACTTTTGAGAGGACACATTTTTTGTTGTTGTTGTTATTTAAAGCTACCTAGTTTGTAATTTTGTTGTTGTTGTTGTTGTTGATCATGGGGCTTGAACTCTGGGCCTGGGTGCTGTCCCTGTGCTCTTCAGCTCAAGGCGAGTGCTCTACCACTTGAGCACCACTTCCAGTGTTCTAGTGGTTAATTGGAGGTAAGAGTCTCACGGACTTTCCTGCCCAGGCTGGCTTTGAACCATGATTCACAGATCTCAGCTTCCTGAGTAGCTAGGATTACAGGTGTGAGCCACCTGCGCCCTGCTGTGATATTTTTGCTCATCAGTCCAACCAATACTAATACACCAAGTAAGACACCTATTTCCAAGCCATAGAAGTTGGACGTAGTAGAAAAGGAGTGAGCCAAGTAAATACTAAAAGGGAAAAGAAAACACTACACACTCACCAAGGATTTTATTGTCAGCCTGGTTCTTTCCCCCAGGATCTGTAAAAAGTTTTTTTCTTCTTCTTATTCCTATGGTTCAGCATCTGAACAGGTGTCCTGGAAATTCTAAAACACAGAAGCTGATGAAAATTGGACAATTTTTTAGGCTAACAGTTTCTAAAAGTTGACTTTTATAAAAATCACAATGCTTCAGATTTGCAGTGGTTACCAATGGAGATACTGTTTGTTCACACAATGAATACAAAGATAGGTGTCACTACTTGGTTTTTACAGTTGATTTAAATATTCTTCTGAAGTCTTCTATATGCTACTGTTAAAAAATAGTTTCTTTTATCTGAAATGTTGACTCAAGTACAGAATAGGTTGGAAAGTACAGAGTTCCTAACAACTAGATTACTATTTGTAATATGGGGAGGAATATTGAAACTGTAATCAGTCTTAGTTACCTAAAATGCAAGGACTTTGCAGAAAAGAGTATGATAATAAGATAAAAAAAAAACAAACCCATCCAACAGGCTTGGGCTATATGGACTCGGTTTGTTCCAGAAAAGCTCAAGAGTGAAGACAGCTCGTGAATTCTGTCATCAGGCAATGAGGCCCGTATCGCGTGTCACTTTGCTTTGTTTTTAACATGTGGCTCAAGCTATGCCAGACCTGCTGCTGTGTGGGAGATGTACTTTCTGACAAAATCAGGCATTTTCCTGGCATCAGGCCCCCTTTGGAATTTTTACTGGTGTGCATAAACCCAGTGAGCTTGTATTTCCCACACATCTTCAATACAGTCACACTTGACTTTTTGGATTTATAATGGCCTTGAAACCTGTTATTGACACTGTGGTGAGCTCTTCATCATCACTTAAGGTTATATGGAAGAAATGAAACAAGGCATTCATTCATCCATTACTTAAAAATGGTCTTCTAACCTATTTGGGTCTGTTAGAAGGGGGGGAAAAACCGAGGAGGCAAAAGAGATAAACCAATTTTGGAAGGACTGAAAACATTCTGTGGAATGGAAATGAAAAGTATTTCTAGCAGGCTGTCTCCTTTTCCTCTGTCTCCTCATCCGTCATGATAATAAAGTTCAGTAGGCAAGTTCATTTATAGCACTCTGTGTTCAAGGAGATGATGGTGATGATGATGATGATGATGATGATGATGATGATGGTAATGGTAACAATGATGACATTAATATTCATATTCACTCTTGGTTGATCATTATCAGTTGAGTTGAAATACTGTACAAATAAACACATCTAGAGTCAAGAATCTGAGCAACTCAGAGCTACTTTTTGTAACCTATTGCCATGTGCAACAAACTCTTGGTTGTTAGCTCCTGTTGATCATACCAAGGCTGAGTGAAACCTCATGAACTTATTTCCACCCTGGCATAAAATTCATAATATCTGAGGCTTCTCCAGCATTTAAGACACCCTGTTGTATTATTTTTGCACTAACAGGGTAGAATGTGGTATTAAAAGTTGCTGAAGGAGGGGCTGGGAAGGTGGCTCAGTGGTAGAGCGCTTGCCTTGCATGCATGAGGCCCTGGGTTTGATTCCTCAGCACCACATAAGCAAAAAGAAAAAAGTCGGAAGTGGCGCTGTGGCTCAAGTGGTAGAGTGCTAGCCTTGAGCTGAAGAGCTGAGGGACAGCGTCCAGACCCAGAGTTCAGGCCCCATGACCGGACCCCCCAAAAAAAATGTTGCTGAAGGAAAGCAGCAATTGTACAAAATGATAGAAAATCCCCAGTGTCATCTATGATTGAATTCATTTAGTTGATTTATTCAGCTCCTATTTGTAATACATGTGTCAGATATGGGACTAGGATGTACAGAGTTACAACTTCAAGACACAGCCCCCGTTCTAGATCAGCTTATAATCGAATGTCAAGAGCCAGCAGGTCATCTCCACATTTATCCTTTTTAAAAATTACCTTCCAGCTAGCTTGCTTTCTTTTCCTCCAAAACACAAAGCCAGTTTAGCCTTCAGGTCTTGCAACTTGGTGTTTCTTCCTGAAACTTTGTCCCTTTCCGCCATATTGTTTTGTGGCTGCTTTCATTTCCCCATCTGCAGCTTAGCTTGAGCCATCTCTTCCACTTTCTTTCTTGTCACTCAGTCCAGTGGAGCTTTCCAACCTATGATGGGACAAGGATCTCCCAGCAACCTCCTTTGTTTCTTTTCACGGCGTTTATCTTTGAAATAGTCTTATTAATTTGACTCACTGGTTATAGCGTATATTCTCTTAGCAGATGGGAGAGGACAATCTCACATGTCTCCTTTACTATTGTATCTTCAGCAATACACTTTTGCTGAATGAATGGATGGAAGAATGAATGATTATGATCCCATAAACTTGTTTTGTACCAAAAGTTCTAAGTAAATGCTGGCTGGCTGAGGACATTTTCATAGAAAAGATACATGAGCTGGGCTTGGAAGGCAGTGGGAAGTGCAGCAAAGGTGTTACTTCTGCTTAGATCATTGAAAACCTTCTGCTTTGACCCAGATCATCCTCTCCCCTACCCAAGTTTTCCTGGCATTCAGTGAGTAACCCAGAAAATGCACTGATATGATTGGTGGTCAGAGTCCAGTGGCTGTGATCCCTGCCTTCTTCAGACACATGCTCTAAGGAAGCGAAGAGCACATGCTTACTGAAAACTTCTTTTTCATGCCATAGAAAGTTGTGAAAAGCTTGTCTTTCCAACAAAGAGAAACTTGAAATTGATGTAATGGAGAAAAGGAGCTTATGAAACATAAGTAGGCATTCTTGACGAAATAAAAATAGAAGCTGAAAAAGATGCACCGTTTTTTTGGAAAAAGAAGAAAAAGGCTTAAAAAAAATTCCTCCCCTTACTGTAAGAAAATATGTGTGGATGTGGCAAGTGTGTTAAACTATAGAATAAAATATGCATATTACTTCAGGGTGCTGCAACATAGCAATTCAGAGTTTTGTCAGTCCTGATAGTCATACTTGGCAATGTACATATCCATTAACAAGATGATCACTTGAAGAGACAATTTTATTTTTATTGAAAAGGGTGTTTTTGAGGATAAAATTTATTGATACTTAATGAAGCATGAAGTGTCTAAATGAACCATGAGAGCAATAGCTAAACTAATTAACTGCACAGAAAGGTTCCCAGAATGCATATGGTGGTGGACTGTGTGGATTATTGATCGTGTCTGGTTATGCTGACATTTTGGATAACATTCTCTTCATACATGCTTTGTGGAAGCAATGGTAAATTCTTCTGTAATGCATGTGATAGAAGAGGAAATAATCATTTAGATTTTCTACAAATGCAGATGGGATATTTAAGTCAAGCAGAATGGGGTTTATACGTTATAATTTAGCAGAGTTAGGACTAGTAATAACAACATGTTATTTCCACACACTTGATTTAAGTCCCTATCCATACTGTTTCATTGAATGAAATATCATCCTTTGGTTCTAAAAATATGCATCTTCTACTTTCCCCTTCTCTCCTGCCCCCAAAGAAAAACCAAGGGCAATTAATAACATAAGATGAGCACTTTCCTGTGTAACCAACATTCAAATGGCTTTTCAGCTGCATACAAAAACATGCCCCTATGAGAACTTTTTTTTTTTTTTAAGCCAGAGAATCCTGTTCTATTTTGGTGTCAAACATTCCAGTTTGGGAGGAAGATGATTTGGTACATTAATGGAATTGTTAACACTGACCTCAATCAGTGGCCATCTTCTTTCTCAGACAGTATTTCACTGGTCAGCCAGTGTGTTAATCATTAAGTACATACTCTGTGCCCCATTATCATAGAGCTAGTGGCTCTCAACCAGTGGCTTATACTCCTGCATGTACCTTCCTGAAAATGATCAATAGAGAAGTCTGGCACATTATTGAGACCTACAGTAATGTTGTATACCAGTGGTAAAAGGGAATGATAGACAATTCGAACATAGTTCCTCAAAGTTGAGTGAGCATCTGAAGGCCTCAGAAGGCCTGTGAGTTTCTGAATCAGGAGGTCTAGGGTGGAGCCTGCGAATTTGCATTTCTAATATGCTTCCTTGATGATGCTGGTACCATTGGGTCCAAACATTATCTTTTGAGAACCACCCCAAAACAGTGTGCAAGCCAGCATGGAGAGGCATTTTTCAGGAAGTCATGACCCCAGTTCATTTGTCCTTTGTCTCAGATAGTTTGTAGATTTCCATCCCATATACTGTTGTGTTTCTGCTCTTTGTCTAAAGAAATTTACTCATACAAAGGCAAAATAATTCTTTGCACACGTGGATGTGTGAATGTTAATGGGGTTGAAATCAAAGGGGAAAAGCTCAGAAGGCAGTGTTTTAGATGTCTCCAATGGATGAATGGTTTTTAGTACATACAAAATTCAGATCTGAATTCACCACTCAGGCCAATATGCTCACAAAGCATCTTTGTGTTCCAGTTGACTCTCAAATGATTTTGCTACCAGGTTCTCTATCTGTACTTAACACAGAGCCTATTGTTACGTACTGGATACCTAGTAAGTGTATATTTAATAGCTGAAGGAATAGATGGATGAATGGATGGGTCCCGAGGGCAAAAGGGATTTAAACTTGTGTGAGTCAACACTTTCTTCTCCTCTTGTCCACTAAAGAAAATATGTCATTACTTGAAAGAAATCTCATGGTTCTCTCCCACATACCATACCCCACTAATTCTTCATCATCTGATTTGAGGTATCCTATCCTAATTAGGAAGGAGGGGGCAAACATATTCTCATTAGTTATACCATAATCAGTAAGGTGGGACAAAATGGGAAGGTGAGATTGGATTAATGAATAAGGAAAGAGGAAGAAAGGACAAACCTTCTTTATACAGGAATGTTGTCAAGAGTTGATTTCCTCATATGGTAGTTAGGTAGAAGGAAGGAAGGAAGGGAAGGAGGGAGGGAGGAGAAGGAGGGGACACGGAAGGGAGGGCAGGGCAGGGCAGGGGAGAGGAGAGGAGAGGAGGGGGAAAGTAGGGGAGGAGAGAAGAATGGAGAGAAGTCAGGGGTGCAGACAAGTGTCAAACTTGTCAACATTTTGGCTGAATTTGATTTTTGATATACTACTCCATCTGAAATGTCATGGAAGGGCTCCACGGTTTACTTGTGTTATACATTATTAAACATATTAATAGAACCTAATACATTCTTAGTGTGAATGACAGGCAATAATGATTTTCAGAGTAGGGCTATGGGACCCTTAGTATTGACATCCTTTGGGAACTTGTTCAGTAGTGAATTCTCAGTTGAACTGCATACCCACTGAGTCAGAAACTGTGAGTGAGGCCTAGCTTGTGTTTCACAAGCTGGCCGGCATGCTGAGATGATGATGCATGCAACGTTGAGACCAGGGGATCAGTCAGTTGCTTCGTTCATGGCTCCTCCAGGAGAAGCAACAGTAGATGCTGTAGCTGATCAGCAGCCTTTGAAATTCAGGAGGGATTTTTGTTTATTTGTATAAGTAGATAAATGTATAAATAAATAAATAATATTTTTTAAAAAATAAATGGCTGAGGCTATGTCACCTGTGGATCTTTTTTTTCTCCTATTTCATCATTTGAAAGACCTATGAAGAAGGCCTATCACCTGGTTAAGGTCATACTCATCTGTTTTCCTGTTATGGAGAATTTGAGGCCAGTGGGGACTGAATAACAAGATCCTATCTCAGAAACAAAGCAGAAAAAAAAAGCAAGAAAGGCCTATGATGCTATTTTGAGTTCAGCAAGGAAAATTTTTAACTAGAGAAAGGAAGAGTTTATAAAGTATTCACATTAAACAACCCTATAGGATCTATGCCAGGCCAGGCTGTGAGCTTGGGAAAGCAAGTCGGTCACTGACCTAGCGGGTGTGTACTGGGTCACTATCTTCACGGTCATGCTTTGTCTTTTAGTCTTTTGGTCACAACTTACTAACATGTGACCTGTCTAGTTGTGGGTTTTTCTTAAACCTATCACTAATTTTTTTTAAGTACTATTTTCTCCTGACTATAAACTTGTATATCAGCTGAGTGCCAGTGGCTGACACCTACAATCCTAGCTACCCGACATTGAGATCTGAGGATCATGGTTTGAAGCCAGCCTGAGCAGCAAGGACTGTGAGACTCTCATCTTCAGTTAACCACCAAAAAATCAGAGTGGAGATGTGACTCAAGTAATAGAGCACCAGCCTTGAGTAAAAAAGCTCAGGGGTAGCATCAGGCCCTGAGTTCAAGCTCCAGGACCCACAAACACACAAAAATAATATCTACATTGTTAAATGCCAAAGAAAATCACTTCCCAACTATTAATATTTTAAAAGATAAACCTATCTATATATTCTGTGATTGTACTCTAAATAAATTTTGATTTGTCTTTCTCCACACTGCTGTGTAATTCGGAATTCATTGAAAATATTATTTTGTGTGTGTGTGTGTGTGTGTGTGTGTGTGTGTGTGTGTGTGTGTGTGTGTGTGTGTGTGTGTGTGTGTGTGTGTGTGTGTTGGTACTGGGGTTTGAACTTAGGCCCTTACGCTCTGATTTGACTTTTTCACTCAAATCTGGTGCTCTACCACTTGAACCATGCCTCCAGTGTGGCTTTTGTTGCTAGGTAATTGGAGATGTAGACTCATAGATTTTCCTACCTGGGCTGGCTTTGAACTGTAATCCTCAGGTTTCAGCCTTTTGAATTCCTAAGTTGACTGGAGTGAGCCAAGGTTGCCTGATTAACCTAACATTTTTTTGCAATTAAATATGTGCTTACTGCATCCAAAAATAAAGTAAGAATTCAAGTGCATTTTCCTCTAGCTAGCTGATTTGTGTCATATTTTCAGTATTTTAATTTACCAATTTAGATATTTACTGTGGTAGAGTATAGTTGATGGAACCCATAGTTCCTGTTCTGTGTTCTTTTTCATACTGTGACTTTGCTTGTCCTTTGTCAGGACATGGAGTCTGGAATCTGGGTGAGCACCGAGACTGCTTTGACCTGTAACATACAGTGGAAGTGATACTGTACCTGTAGTACGGCTGGTCCTTAACTGGCCTCAAAGTTCCCACTCCCTCCCTTTCTGACTCTTGGGAGCCAGCTGCCATGCTGTGAGCCTTGCAAGTCACATTCTGAGGACATGTGCTTGCCTGTTTTCCTGTGCATAACATTTGCTGAGCTCCTAGCTGGTAGATTCTATCCTTGGCAGCCTGGGCATGACCTGCCTTGATGTCTGTCCAGCCCACCTTTCAGTTGACCTCAGCCTTCGGCTGACATCTGACAGCAATGCATGAGAGACCCCCAAGTGCAATGCTCCCCGCTCCTGCTGAGCCCAGTCAACCCCCAGCACCACAAAAGATAATAACTCATTGTTGTAAGGACTCTTAAGCAGTAGAGTGGTAGCTCGGGTAGCAGTAGATTATCAGAACATTAGTAAAGTGAATTTTTTTCTTTTGTCCTTCTTTTTCTTTCTTTCTTTTCTTTTTTTTTTTGTCGGCTCTGGGGCCTGAACTCTGGGCCTGGGTGCTGGCTGTCAGCTCTTCAATTCAAGGCTAGCACTCTACCACTTAAGCCATAGTGCCACTTCAGCCTTTTCTGTTTATGTGGTGCTGAGGAATCGACCCAGGGCCTCATGCCTTCGCGGCAAGCACTCTTCCACTGAGCCACCTTCCCATTCCTATATTTCATAGTTTTATAATATCTGCTTAGTCTTTTGACTAGTGGCATTAAGTTATTCTTCCAGATGAACTTTAGAACTCCTTGTCAATAATGAGTAAGGAAAGGTCCATTTGGAGTTGGTGTCAAACCAGTGATTCTCTGTTGGAGTGGGGTTGGTTGTTATGGACATTTGGCAATGTCTGGATGGATGTTCATTTTTGTTGTCTCAGCAGAAGGTGCTGCTGGCATCTCATGGATAGAGGCCACAGATACTGCTCAACCTCCCATGACTTACAGAGCACCTCATGCAGTGGGGTATTATATGACAGAAATCTAGGCATGCAAAGGCTAAGAACCTGCACTAAGTTTTAAGACAGTTTGGGAGCCTTAAAATACTTGTTATAGTTTTCTCTCACAGGACTACATGTGTGTGTGTGTGTGTGTGTGTGTGTGTGTGTGTGTGTGTGTGTGTGTGTGTGTGTGTGTGTGTGTGTGTGTGTGTAACATACATATATACACATGTATATGTACATATTTATGTCTTCATGGAAAAATGTAGCTTTCTCTATAAGATGTGCTGTTCCTAGGAGTTTGCAATGTAAAACATTTTTTTCCTGTTATCTTTTGAAACTCCGAATTAATAGCACATAAGAAATCTCTGCGGGTGTTTTGGTTTTAGTGTCTTGTCACCATATTGAATTTTTTTAATGTAGTAATTTGTAGCAGATTTTATAAGTATATATCATTTCTGAAATTTAACTTGGTAAAAGACTAAATGATGTTTATTCAGAAAACGTCGAAGTTGGAAGGGACTTAGGAGATAATTTAATATTTCCCTTTATTTTAGTAATGATAAATACAGGGCCTGAAGTAATTTGCCTGCCTCATTTTAGGGTAGTAACTTACACTGGAAAGAAGCACCATACCAAACCAATCCAAAACAACCTTTGGATGAGAACAGAAAAAATTCTATTAACTGGCCCCCAAAATGTAAAAAGTTGACACTACTTAAAATCTTTTGATCTTTACAGTTGGCAATGACTATAAGCATTTTCTTTCCAGTTCCCCTCCCTTTACCTGCTCAGTAATACTGACTTCACCCTACTCAAAGGTATTTCTGATTTCTAGTAATTTCTTCTGATGGTTGAAGTGAATTCTACTTTCTGTAGGTTCACATACCCTTCATACCCTTGATGGTTTCCTGACTGGAGCAATTAGACCTTTTACCAGCTACCTAAGTGGCACTGACAGATATTTGGTTGGCCAAGCAAGATATGAACTTGAGGGGATTTGACTTTTGGAGTTCTTTGTACATGATCCACAAGTACAGGGTAGTTCATAAATACTTATTGAATAGAACTAAATTTTATATATATATCTATATTTTTTGGTAAGTCATGGGGTTTGAACTCAGGGCGGCCTGGGTGCTGTCCCTCAGCTTTTGTCCTCAAGGCTTTGAGCACTTCGAAGCACTTCAAAGTTCCACTTCCAGTTTTTAAGTGGTTAATTGGAGATGACCTTTCTTGTCTGAGTAGCTAGGAATAGAGTATAGACATGAACCATCAATGCTTAACTTTTGTATGATATTTTGATGCTTCCTAGGTGGTATTTTAAAAAGTTTGGTCCAAGGAGGGCTAAGGGTCTTAGTTCCAATGACGCATTTTCTTTTCCTCTTCCAAAGCTACACTTTTCTTGGTGTCTTCGGCCATGGATGGCCACTGGCTTTGGAGGGCATGAGCAGGTTTAATGAGGGAAAGATGTTTCTTATGCTTCATTACCAGGAGAGGCCCCTGTGCCAAGAGACTCCTTCTAAACTCATTGGCATAATGAAGAGCGCTTTTATTATTTCAGACTCCTGAAGGCAGAATTTTTTCTTTTAGAACAAAGACAAAGCAAGTAAGGCCACAATGCAAAAGGAATTCCCTTAGTCCTGCCTGACTAATGGGGCCATTGTATTTCAGTTCTTATTAGGCCAGGAAATAATAATAGCCTGTAGCCTCACTCTCTGCTTGTAAATATTGGAAATAGTTTTTGAAAATTATGCTGTCAAGTTTGATTTGCTTAAATTAGACCCTTTCTCTTTTCTTAGCAAGAGGCTTGCTGTCCCTGAGCAGCCTGAACGTGGGTTCTGTGGCACATTTACATTTGGCAGAAAAATAAACAGGCGCCAATTCTACTGAAATCTGTGGCTAATCATGTTCTCCTCCACTAAGGTTTAGGGACCTCTGAACGAACTCCAACTGCAGCTCTTACGTCAAACGAATTCAGACTATCTCATTTCTCTTTTCTCAAAGTACCTACATTGTTAATGTGATCTTTGGGAGTGTATAGCTTTATTGTATTTCCTCCATACTAGAGGTTGGAAGCCAGACATGGGGCAGGCAGGGCGGGACGGGGTTGGATTGAAATGGAGTTGATCCTTAGGGATAATGGTCAAGTTAGGGGACCCCTGTGTCCTTTCTTGTCCTAGTTCCTTCCTTGGTGCTCACCTTTTCCTTCTTCCAGCTTTCTAGCTGCTGATGGGTAGATGGACTCCGCTCCACCCCATCTTCTGTCTCTTTGACCGTCAAAGAGAGCCATTTTTAACTGCCTCTGGGGCATTTGCACCAGAAAACCTCATTTGTAACCGGCAGCCCCTAGAAGAAATGGGAAACACTGAAAAGAGAGGGGGTGAGTTGGTTGCCTGACTACATTGAACTAGGTATGTGGCTGAAGGAAAGCCACTTTACCTCTCTGAACTTGAGTTTGACTGCCGTTAAACTAAGGAAGCTGGGAACATGATTTCTCAATGCCTCATCCTGCCAAATAAACATAGGGAATGAAGTATAGTAGGTTGCAGGGCGCATGTGTTTCTCACCAGGGAGGCCTTTGAAATTGCAGTTTTTCTGATGATGAGAGAATGAAGATTTTCAGATGAGATCTGCAGGTGGGAAGGGGAAATCGGACCTTTCCTGTGCCAGGCGGAGTGCTGCTTGGTATAGTTCAGTATATAATCTCTCCAAACTGGTGGAAGTGATCTGGCCAGAAGTACCCAGCTACACAGCCAACAGACCAAACCTGGCTTCCTGCTTTCCGGACTGCTCTGCTGGCATAGACTCTAAGGCCGGCCCCACCCACTGGCCCATCCGCATTTCTCTCCTTCTTATGTTAATATTTTCACTGGATGGAGAATGTGGGGACAGCTGCTGGCCTAGGAACAGTTGGTGGCCACTTGGATGTGGCTTGTGGATGAGGGCAGTTTCACAAAGGTGAGAGTTTGGACTGAGGAGGTAGAAATTTAGAAAAGACATCTCCCCCACACACCCCTGACCCCCACTAAGCTGTGTTTTTAGGATTTTCAAGGTAGGCTGATTTCTAGTGGAACAGGGTCCTCTTGAAGGTCATGTTCTCATGAAAAGTTCTTCCTTAACAATACACTCTATTGACTTCGTACTGCACCTGATACATTGTGTAACAGTCTTGGTGCCCATGTATGTGTAGAGGTAGATGAACATGTGTATCACATTCTTACCTCCCCAATAAAGAGTGTGTGCCTTCAAGACTGCTTGCTGAGGAGTGACATTGTTAGTCTTTTCTTTAGTAAGATGTATGTGGCTGAGTATTTTCATTCTTCTTTTTTTTTTTTTTGTTGGTCGTGGGACTTGAACTCTGGGCCTGGGCACTGTCTCTGAGCTCTTCAGCTCAAAACAAGTGCTCTGCTACTGGAGCCATAACACCACTTCTGGTTTTCTGGTGGTTAATTGGGGATAAAAGTCTCATGGACTTTCCTGCTTGGGCTAGCTTTGTACCACGATCCTCAAATCTCAGCCTCCTGAGTAGCTAGGATTATAGGCATGAGCCATGGGCGCCTGGCACGTGTTTTCATTCTTAATCCTAAATACCATCACCATCTCTTTTCTTCAGTATCCTAACAGCTGCTTTAAAAAAATCTTGTTTTATTAGACACCACCTCGTGCTGCAATTCCATTATTCTGTTTTACCTGCTGATACCATGCAATTTGACTACTGAATGAATGACTGAACACAAATGAATTTGGTGTAAAGCATCAAAACTTCCTGAAAGGAAGAGAGGCTCTGTAACAGTCATTTAATTACTATCACAAAGGTTAGAATTGGTGTCATCTATGTGGACATGAATCCCTGGTACCGTTGATGCATCTACACAGAGGAAGTCAGGTGTCATACTCAACTGTTGTTTATGCATGGAAAGCTGAAGTATTGAAGGCTGTGGGTGTTGGTTTCCATCTTAGGGAGAGGAATAGGTTTCTAATTGTCCCGTGCCTTCTTGTGATTAGGAGATTTGGCTAGTTATGTAGTGGGTTGATGGCAATCTGTATATTTTACTGCAGTTGGATTGGTTGGCTTTGAGTCCACACTCTTAGTAAGTTGTTACGTTATGTTTTCCGAACCATCGACGTTTTCCTTTGTCAAATGGGATGGTGATAATCAGGGATTCTATATGAGGAAACTGGATTCATCAAAGTATAGAACCAAAAATGCTCCTTTGGTTATAAGTTTTGAATTCATGTTAGCTCCATCATATAGCTGAATCATTTGTGTCATCATCATTGCTAGTCATAAAGTAGCTACAATAGTGTCTAAATTCTTGATGAGGGAATAGGTTGTTGATAGTTAGGAAAGCTAGGATCCTCCTTGGTGGCACTTCTAAATAGAAGTTTGTTACCCTCCTGTGTCCATGGAGGGAAGACATCCTGGGAAAGTTAACAAGTCAACAGTTTGGTAGGCTTCATGGGAGCTGAGGGAGGAGCTGGGTGTTCATTAGGTGTAGCGTGTGGATAGAAACGGGGATTAGGGATGACCAGAGCAACAATGGGAAGCAGCTCTAGCCCCATGGCTCCTTACCTCTGGCTTCTCAGCAAACTTCCTGTTCTGTTTTTATTTCTCTTGTTACTTTTATTTTTTGTTAGTTGTAGGGCTTGAACTCTGGGCCTGGGCGCTGTCCCTCAGCTCTTCAGCTCAAGGCTAGCGCTCTGCCACTTGAGCCACAGCACCACTTCTGGTTTTCTGATGTTTTATTGGAGATAAGAGTCTCACAGACTTTCCTGCCTGGGCTTGGCTTTGAACCGTGATCCTCCTCAGATCTCAGCCTCCTGAGTAGCTAGGATTTCAGGCGTGAGCCACCGGCACCTGGCAGCTTTTTCTTGCTACTTTTAAACAATACTTTCCTTGAAGTCCTTCTCCATCTGCCTATGGAAAGAGGCTCTGGGATAAAATATTCAGTACCCCAGGGATGCTGTGGACATTACCTAAGCATTAGTGAGGGTCTTTCCTGGGCAGGAAGCTGTGGCCTGAACTCTGGAACTTTGGAGAAGGCAGATAAGGTATTGTCTTCGTCTTCCCACATGCTAGTTGAGAGGGAAAGGTATGAGGCAGCAGTAATCAATACAGAAAAAATAATAACGCACAAATGGCACGAACTGGGAGTTTAGAGAAGGACACAGTTTAGAGAAGCACACAGAACTTGGAATAGGAGACAGGAACATGTGAGGTTTGTTGCAAGGAGAGGGTGAGCATTTCCAAAGGTCTTTACCTATGGGAGAATGGCAGGGATGGGTGGTCAGGAACTCCTGGTCGCCCAGGATACAGGATGTTAGGAACGGTCAGAGAGAGACCGTGTTTGGTGAGTTGCAGCTGGATGTGAGGCAGGAAGGAATCCAATGCAGCCAGAATCTCATCCAGAATCAGCAACCATTAGGAAGAATTTTCTGGAAGCAGTTATCACTATAATAAGAAAAAAGAAAAAGAAAAACGGGTTGGGAGTTAGAGGCTCAAGTGTTCCCAGGCTTTAGGTTAAACGTTAATTTCCTTGGGCAGTTAACAACTAACTTTTCTTTTTTCTACAAAGGGGGTGTGTGTGGGGGAAACAAGGAAAATAATCTTGGTGATAAACCCCTCACTTAAAGAAGAAAACCCCACCTCAGATTGGTTTATTTTCAGTGTGAATACCTGTGTCAGGATCACAGAGCCGTGTGCTGACGTGAACCACAGACCGTGGAAGTACCTTTGTGAATTCTCTCAGTGTCTTCTACAGGGTTCATGGAGAGTTGGCTATTTTTGAGCGCATTCCTAGTTTAGCCATTAGAAAATTGTGGGTTTAATTTGTATACACTCAGCAGCTAAAATAGTGCTTTCACAAAGGCGGTTGAGCTCACCACCGTCTGCTCTAACCCAGGCAAGTTAATGACCTGCCGGGTATTGTTCTCACTGGCCAGTGCTGGCTGACTTGACTGGCAGTTCCACTTGAAGGGGAGACTGCCTTTGTTAAAGGCTTTCTGCATACCATCCTGATTGAAGGTCTTAGAAGTCTGGGATTGTCCCTGTTGCCTGTATTTAGTGAAATCATGGAGCAAATAGTCCTGGAAAATTCATGTAAAGTCCTCTGCCCAGCTGGCCCCCAGCTAAGAGCAAGACATTCTGTATCCACACACCCAAGGCAGACATTGCTTACGGATGCCTTGCTGGGCATTGACTTCTTCCTGCCAACTCCTTAGTTGCTGAAGCAGCCTGAGAACATATATAGTTTAAGCATGAGGTACCTTGGTGATTGACTGATGAACGGTTCTGATCATTTTTCACAAAGAATGATGGGTAAAGTATATAGAATGAAAGTGCATCAGGGGCTGGGAAGGTGGCTCAGTGGTAGAATGCTTGCCTTGCATTCATCAGGCTCTGGGTTTGATTCCTAAGCACCACATAAGCAGAAAAACCTAGAAGTGGTGCTGTGGCTCAAGTGGTAGAGCGCTAGTCTTGAGCTGAAGAGCTGAGGGACAGCACCCAGGCCCAGAGTTCAGGCCCCACGAATGGCAAAAACAAAAACAAAAAAAAAGTGCATGAAAGAGGGGACTAGAATTATTATTTGTGTTTGTTGGAAAAAGGTAGACAGGTAAGTAAGTACACTGGTAGAGATTGTGATGTTGAACTTGATGTTAAGGAGACAAGTTATACTTTGCTTAAAGTTTTAACACCAGATGCTAAGGGTAGGGTGCCTGGAAAATAAGGTTAGATAATAAGATGTCTTTAATTTGTACAAGACCTAATGCTGCTGCTGGGTATATAAGTGAATGCAGATAATGACAGTTTAGTTTCAAAAAGTCAGAGGGGATGTGGAATTAGAATGAAAGCAAATTAAAATCCTTGGTATACACGTCTCAAGGTATCATTTTGTAGCACATAAATTTATATAATTACAAGGTGTCAGTTATATATATATATATATATATATATATATATATATATATATGTATATATATAAAGGATACAAAGCCAGGCACTAATGGCTCATGCCTGTAATCCTAGCTACTCAGGAGGTTGAGATTTGAGATCATAATTTGAAGCTAGGTTAGGCAGAAAGGCCTGTGAAGACTTCTTTTATTTTTTGGTCGTGGGCCTTGAGCTCTGGGCCTGAGCACTGTCCCTCAGCTCAAGGCTAGCATTCTACCACTTGAGCCACAGTGCCACTTCCAGTTTTCTGGTGGTTTGTTGGAGATAAGAGTTTCATGGACTTTCCTGCCCGGGCTGGCTTTGAATCGCAGCCCTCAGATCTCAGCCTCCTGAGTAGCTAGGATTACAGGCGTGAGTCACCGGGCCGGGCATGTGAAGACCTCTATGTCCAGTTAGCCACCAAAAAGCCAGAAGTGTAGATATGGCTCAAGTGGTAGAGGAGCAGTCTTGAGCAAACCAACATACAAACCAAACAAATGACAGTCCCTAGTTTAAGCCCCACTGCCCGCACCAAATTCAAATAAAGAAAGAAAAATTCCAACCCATTGGTTCTGGCCTAGTTAGGTGAGTTGCTTTTGCATTATTCCTCCCTTTGCTGTTTATCTAGAGGAGGATTTGACTTTTACTTGGAGGCTAAACACAAAATTAAATCATCTGAGGTGACATATGTCTTCAGGATCTGTCCTTCCTGGAGGAAAACTCGGTGAGGTGTGCACTGTGTGGCGATTGCAGTTACTGGTTTAGAAATCCAGTTTCAGGTACCTTTGATAAGATTTTTCTTCTTTATAGTCCGTGCATTTGTGAATGCATTCTTGGGAGGATTGCAGCTGGGTAGAGCTGCATGTCCGAGATGAGGGAAGTTTAGTTATTAACCCCACAGCGAGGGGAAAGAGGGGCAGTAGGCAGCCTGTGGAATGAGGAACAGAGCCTGGCTGAAACATTTCCAAAAGGGATTTCTGTTGTTTATACTTGTTAATTATTAATATTAATTATTGATGAAAAACGGTTTTCAGTTACATGCCACACATTGTTTGGGAATAAATGATCACGTTTCTTATCTGGAAATGGAGTAGATATTAAACTCTTTCAAATAGTCTGTACTTAGTCATACAGTTGCTTCCCCTCTCCCCCCACACCTTTCTTCACCATTAAAGACCACCTCTGAATCATCTGCATGGAAACAGTGTGCTTTTTATGAAAGTTCACTTTTCTCAGCTTTGGGTGGCTTCTAAAGTGAAATTGAATATGCTAAGAACCGAGTTAGACTAAAGTAGGTCAATAATCTTTTTAAAAAGTATCTTTAGAACAAAGTGCCTGTCTCATGGAAGACATGTAGTGAATCTGTAAGTTTTTGGAGACTAAAATAGTTAAATTACTCATGAGGATTGTACCTCACCTGTATCATTTCAGGAATCTGAAGGTTTTGTGATGAGCTTTCTTGAAGTTGCTGTATTTTCTAGACTTTATGGGTTGGCCTCCTAATAAACCTCTCTTTCTCTCTTTATTTTTAGATTTTTAAAAAAATTATCTTCAGTTGTACAAAGGAGGTGCCGTTTAACAAAGCAGTTTATGAGTACATTGCAGCTTGGTCGGTGTCACTGATTCAACATTCTCACCCCCTTCTACCCACCCCTCCCCTTACTTTTCTTAGTTTTGTGGCATGTACAATGGACTCCCGACTGTATTCTCCCTTCCTTTGCCCACTTCATTTGTTGCCCTGGGAGTCAGAAGTGAACTGATTGAAACTGTAAGGAGGGGGGGGAGGGAAGAAGAAGAGGAGATGAGAGAGATGAGAGGGGAAGAGAGAGAAAAGGAGTGGAGGAGATGGAAAGAGAAAGGAAAGGGAAGGAGTTTGAGGTTGGAAGTCGTAGCAGATTGGGAAATTACATGATTGTGAGACTCCTTAAGGCAATGTTTGTGCGTTTTAGGCATTTTTTTTTAAGGTTATGAGGTTCATTTTAGGGACCATATGTTTAGTTTTCTATGGGTTTTACTTAAGTTTTTGGCATGCCAATCATTTGACTCTCAGACCTATCCCAGCACATGCATGGAATGGAGTTCTTTGCTTATAGAAAATAACACATCCAGTGGAACCCCCTCTGGCATTAGGTTGTTCCTTTTCCATGCTGGTCTCTTCAGGAACTCTGTACTAATGTGTTTTCCCAGAAGGAGTGAATCTAACAGAGCCTTAAAGCCATCACCTAAAATGTAGTAGTAGATTGATCCTGAATCAGTTTTCTCTCTGTCATTTGAAAGACTTGCTCACTGACCTCCTATCTATAGCTGAATATTGATCTATGATTTTCCACATTTTAGAGTCCCAATCTATGATTGCAGATTTTCTGGGAGGTCTGGAAGGGTTTGGTTTGCCTTACTGTTATGAAGGTTATGTTCAAGGAAATGTAATTTTAATTTGGCTTACTTCATTTGGAGGAACACACGCACACACACACACACACACACACACACACACACACACACACAGAGAGCTTATAAAAAAACAAAGACATTGTCACACACATACACACAGAGCTTATAAAAAACAAAGACATTGTCACACACACACACACATACACACACACACACACACACACACACACACACACACACACACACACACACACACACACAGAGCTTATAAAAAACAAAGACATTGTCCTTTGTTGAGTATGTGCTGGTTGGTCCCAAGCTGGTTGGTCCTAAGGCTTGAACTACAGCCTGGCCACTGTCTCTGAGCTAGCACTTTACCACTCAAGCCACAGCTCCTTTACCAGTTTTTTAGTGGTTAATTGGAGATAAGAGTGTCATGGACTTACCTGCCCAGGCTGGCTTCAAACCATGATCTTCAAATCTCAGCCTCCTGGTTAGCTAGGATTCTAGGCATAAGACACTGACCCCTGGCAACATTGAATTTAAAAAGAACTGCCAGCTTTTTTTTTTTTTTCAAAAAGGATTTCTTATGGAGACAGTTAAAAGGAATCTGTAACTCTCACAAATGAACAATGTGTTCTTGCTTAAATATTTCCCAGAACAATTCTAAAGAAATATAATGCAGGTAAATTTTGTTATGTTCTCATCATGAGTTATATTTATGAGAAGCAAAAAATAGGATTAGAATTATGGAGGAGGAACAAGCTTTTTTTGGTACTAGTGGCTTATGTTTTTATATCTCATGAATTCTAACCATGTAGAAAGCATTTGGTTTTTCACCTCTACTCTGGGTTAATTTTCTCTCTCCCTTTTTTCCATCTAGAGATCTTTGAGTTATTTTTATTCATAAGTGAAAAATGTATTACAGCTTTATTTCCTTTTATTAATAGTTCCTTCTTGCCTTTAACCACATCTCTGACTTTTTGGCATATGAAGTCCAATGAGCTCATGCTTAATCATGTATAAACAACCATCTAATTATATGGTTTTGAATTTTCATTTGACCGACTAAACAGAAATGACACAGAAATGAGAAACCTGACAACCTTCCTGTCTTTAGATACCTAGCCTTTCTCTCTCTCTCTCTTTTCATGCATTTAGTAGAATGCACATTACAAGTTATTAAAAAAAAGAAAACAGTTTGCATTAGCCAAGTTTCTAGGGTAAAATTGTTCTTTTCAAGGCTATGTGTCAAAAAAACAAGTCAGTCCGGCTGAATTATACGTCTTCTTTACCACTTTCTTTCAAGCTCTATTCTTTTCCTTCTCATGGAGGAATGTTTCCAACATTCCCCTTGTTGCTGGTGTCAGGTGACAGAAGAATTTTCAGGGACAAAGTTTCTCAATCTTAACACTCTTCCCTTTCTCCTTTGAGGTCCAATGACAACCATCCCAGTTGCTGTACCTTCTCACTCTCCCTTAAACCCCTCTGACACATTTTTGAAAGAAGATGTGGGAAAAATCTTTTCAAACAAAGGTGTACTCAGTGTTTCAACAGGAAGGAAGAAGTTGTCGGGTCTCTTTTCTTTTTCACTGGCTGGATCCTGGCATTTTGAACACAGGGCAAAAAAATCTCTTCTGGACATTATAGGTGGTTTCACTGTAGATTTCTCAGTCAGTGTGTTTGATGGGTGAAAAAGGGAGAAGAAAAAGTTCCACAGAAAAACAAACATTAGATTACCCTACTTATAAAAGGAATCTGAAATAGTGGGACTCAGAGAGAAGAGAGCTGGTGGCTGGGAAAGGGGTGGAAAAAGCAAGACGCTGTTGGAACAAGAGCACAGATTTTCATTTATTTGAGGTGGATAAATTCTGGACATCTAATATATAGCATAATGGCTATAGTTAATATTACTGTATTATATACTTGAAATTTATTGAGGGTAGATGTGAAATTCTCAACACATACACAGACAAAGGTAACTTTGTGAGGTAATGGACATGTTAACTAAGTTAATTGTTCTGTTGTGATTACCACAGGTGTACATGTATATGTGTATATCTGTCTATCTGTTTATCTGTCTATCTATCTATCTATCTGTCTATCTGTCTGTCTGTCTGTCTGTCTGTCTGTCTGTCTGTCTGTCTGTCTGTCTATGTATCTATCTATCTATCTATCTATCTATCTATCTATCTATCTATCTATCTATCTATCTATCATCTATCTATCTGAAATACATTGTACCCTTTAAATTTATACAATATTCCCCTTACAGACATTTCCTATAAGTTCACTTTACATTTATACAATTTGCACACCTTAAATTTAGACATAGCCTATTTGTCATTTATAGTCCAAAAGGGCTAGGAGGAAAAAGAAAAAAATAATCCTTGCCCTTTTATTTTTGGTGAGGATATTTTACAAGGTGAATATTACAGAGAATGGGTTTGGTTATTGCTCTAAGGGTAAAGAAAGGACAGCAAAAATTTGTGAGATTTGACACAAAGCAATCTATTTCCTTATTAATCCTTCAGTGTTAAAACATAATTTGATTTCTCAAAACACCTCTGAAAACTGCATATCTGTAAATGGTAAAACTTCCTACAATTGTACTACTTAGACTTAGTAGCAAATAGACTCCATTTTGAGGATTTATAGTTAGTGGCATCCCTTTGAAATTAATGTTTAAGAGACTTCCTTCTTGAAAATAGTCCGGCGTTATCTTCATAATTTTTCTGCCTCCTGTCAGGAGCCAATCTTTGTGGTCTATAGGGAGTTCTTGGAAAATTTTATTGCAAAGTATGCATTTTTTCAAGGTTCTTGTTCCTTTCATGGTGTCAAAAGATACAGATGAGACTTCTGCCTGTATCTGTCATTCTTGTTCTGTTATGGAGTATTTTACGAACAGAGAGGAATATGTTCTGGTATGCTTTATGATTTTAGCTCACCTGGAGCGAGGAAAAAAAGGCACACTAGCCACCAAGTTAAGATGTCTTCTTAATTAGTCCTTTGAGAACTGTGGAGGAATTTCTTTACTCCTTTAATTTGAAATCCTTAGCACCTTACATAGTATCTTATGATGTATTGTTTATTCTTGTGTAAGAATTTGTACGTATCTAGGAAATAAACCTTCAACTTAACATTCAGTGTTTTCTTCATATTGATTCTTGGCTTCTGTATTCCTTTTTTTTTTTTTAAAGACAATATTATTTAAGAGTGAACATTCCATAACGTGTGGTGTGTGTGTGTGTGTGTGTGTGTGTGTGTGTGTGTGTGTGTGTGTGTGTGTGTGTGTGGTGTGTGTGTGTGTGTGTGTGTGTGTGTGTGTGTGTGTTAGGACTTGAACTTTAGAACCAGAGTGCTATCCCTTAGCTTTTTTACTCAAGGCTGGTATTCTGCCACATTTGCCACACCTCTATTTTTGGCCTTGTTGGTGGTTAGTTGGAGATATTTTGCCTGACATTTTGGTGGTTAGTTGGTTATGCTTTGCCTGAGTTAACTTTGTACCTCAATTTTTCAAATCTCAGCCTCCCCCCCCCACCCCCATCCCCAGTAGTTAGGATCACAGATGTGAGCCACTGGTGCCCAGCCATTAACTCATAATTTACATTTCTTTTCATTCTTCGTGTCATGATGGTAAGGAATTTGGGTTCTTCTCACTGACCTGATTTCAGGTTATTATTGACAGAGTTATTGCTAGTACAGTGGCTGAATTAGCCTTTATAAGGTAATTCAGCTTGCAGCCAATTCAATACTAATTTCTTTCCAATCATGTATACAGAGATGCTTTCATTACTCCATTCTTTTTGTGTGTGTGTGAAAATACTGTACAGAGAGGTACAATTACATGGGCAAGGTAATGAGTGCATTTCTTATCAAGCATTGTTGCCTCCATTCTTTTATATGTTCAAAAATAATATTCAGAGCTGGGTGCCAGTGACTCATGCCTGTAATCCTAGCTACCCAGGAGGCTGAGATCTGAGGATTGTGGTTCAAAACTAGCCCAGGCAGGAAAGTCCATGAGACTCTTACCTCCAATTAACCACAAGAAAACTGGAAGTGGCGCTGTGGTTCAAGTGGTAGAATGCTTGCTTTGAGGTGAAGAGCTGAGGGACAGAGGCCAGGCCCAGAGTTCAAGTTCCACCACTAGACAAAAAAAACCAAAAACACAAAAAATCAGTAGAAGAAACAGAAAGGAACTCAAGTTATATGGGTCTGGACAGATCGTTGAGATTTATGATATTAGAACTTGGTTTCATAGGTTGGCAGTTTAATTAAAATGATACCAGTTTATGCAGTGATGAGTCACTTGAACAGAAAGGTTGATATTCAAGCCTTCATAGTTCTCTAATCTTAAATAACTGTGCAGTGAACATGACTTATTCTGTCCACTCACTCGAGTATACAAGGAATTGTGTTTTAAGTCAAAACACCTAAAAAATCCAAGGTGTCATTTTTGTGGTTTGTGGGTAATGGATCTCTCCCTGTGGATGCAAGACCCTGATACTCGGCCAGTGTGGCACATTACTCTGGGGTCATGGTGAAGAGCGTTTCTGGGTCTTGCTCCATCCATGTCCTGCTTAGATACCCGCTATGCAAGCCCTTGTGAAGTCTAGGAGGCTGCTCTGTGTGTGGCTTGGGCAAAAGAAAGTGTGGAAATTGGAAGCTTCAGACCAAAAGTTGTGGCCTTTGTATATGGGGCAGGAAGTTACTTCTCCCCGGGGCTTTCTCACTAGTTGACAGTCTATCAGACTGCAGATTGGCGGCAGTCTTGTCTCTCTGCTCATCTCCAGCTTTCCTGAGAAAGATGCTTCTCTCTGAGGAGGGGGTTTGTGGCCTTCAGAGAACTTAGCATTATCCCAGTGAAGGCAGGCTTTCATATAGAACTGGAAGAGAGGACAGTTTCAAGCAGCGTCTGCTTTCGGCTCTTCTCTAATAACCAGCTCTTAAAGGGGTTCACTCACTGATAGTAGCTTTTCCATTAATCTAACAATCGTTGTTTTTGATTGGCTTGGGAAAAAAAAACCCATCAAGATATATGGCCTTGATTTATGAAAGAAAGATGTGGAATTTGGTTCTTCCTTAAGGCATGGTGATAATGTTCTTGTTTTGTTAATTTATGTTTCTGTTTGTTTCCTGTTCTCTTAAGACGGGTTCCATTTGCCTTATCTGCTCTGTCTATCTGCCCAATGCTCAGCCTGAGATGGTGTCTTCCTAGTTGGATTTCTGCCTTTGTCCTCCCTTCTTCCTCCATCTCTTATCTTCTAATGCCCATTCATCAGTAGAGACAAAGGCATGCCAACAATTGTGACCACCAATTGTGTTGCTGTAGAGTGACTGCAGTTCTTTGGGGGTACTTAGCCGTGAAGGGTCTGTGCAATCTGATAACTCTTTAGTACTGATATGGATGTCAAAAGCTTACAGGAAGCTTCCTGTGTCATAGAAGTACTCTCATGAAGGTGGGAACAGTTAACAGGTGTTTTCTAGATGAACAGAGGCAGAAAGTTTCAGGAAGTTGCCTCAGGTCCCACCACTAGAAAGTGACACCATTCTAGTTCTAGTGTCTTTCTTTTTCCACTGCTTCATCCATCATTATGCATTTTCTATCTCTTCCCTTCCCTGGGCTGCTCTTCATAATACCCCATCTTCATATCCTTCCCCTCCAGCCTTTAAAACTCTCAGCTCAAGTTCCATCTTTCCCATTGAGCTTCCTCGACTTTTACAGATCTTTTTCTTGTATGAGCTCTTTGTGTACTCAACACAAGAGAACTCAATGTAAGATTGGGTGTTCCTCAAGTGTTTTTGTGTTCGTTCAATCTCCCTTTGGTTAGCTGATGACTCTCGGATGGAGGAAGGCACCTTCAAGTGCCTGAGATTCCATTAGTATATCAGAGCAATAAGTGCACACTGAGGAAACATGACTGGGTCATAGTCTTCCATGAAAATATGCTTCCTTTCCTTCTTTCTTGTGCATGTGGAAATCCTCTTTTTCTAAGGCCTAATAATTCTACTTCTGTATATCTCCACAGATGAATCCACTAGGCACACATTTACTTAAGCCCAGTAAATTATACTGTAAGCAAAAACTACCTCATCGGCGTACCTGCGTTCTCTGGAGTCTATACAGAGCAGAGCCTCTGACCAGTAAGCATAAATTAATAAATTGTTCTGGTATACCTATTGCAGTTTTTCAGAGTAACAGTTTGCTTATTTAACAAACACCTCTGCTCCTTTCCCAAGGGATTGTTAGAGTTTTTGTCTAGGGAAAAACAGTCAAATGTGCTTGCATTTCTTCTGGTTTTCTGGCCTCATCGTGAGTGAACTTTATTTAATACTATTGCTGTACTGTGAGTCTCTGTGGATCAGAGCAGCTTTCAGTTAACTTGGCAAATCATTACAAGAGAGAACAGAGGGGTCAGAGTAAGTACTCCCTACTAATTAGTTGATAATTGATGTACAATAGCAGACGGATGGGACTTTAGAGTAGAAACCTGGGAATACTGTTTCATTTATCTTTCCATTTGTATGAGGTGGCTTGGTGATATGTGTTCTTAATAACGTTTTGCCATCATTGCCCTGTGGTATAGGGCAGAATCCAGCCTTCATGTACAGGAATCTAGGCTACCAAAGGGCCCAGAAAGCTTTTAATTTCTTAGGGTATATGTCTGATTCCATTTAATGCAACAATAAAATGAGTAAGGCTGGTGATTCCATACTTTGTGGATAACATTCTTGAAGGCTGACTACTGTGGGAAGAAAGTTGTATTCGTGGGGGGCAAATGAGAAATTTAGGCAGGACTCATCAGGGCAAGGTGATCGGAGAGTGCATGATTCATAGACTCTCCCAGGGTTTGGATTTGACCTACTTATTTGGTCATTTTGGAATGGATGCACAAAATCAACTGGAAGTGTGTTACTCCTTATCTAAGCATCTAAGACCTAAGACCTGATAAACTACTTCTAAAATCTTCTGACTTGCTCTGACGAACTTCCATCTCAGTATTTTCTTATTTTGTCTTTTCCCTTCCCACCTTGGGCCTTTTGCATTGTCTACCTTCTGGGGTATGTGCTCCTCTAGTTTTCTTTCAATCTCCCAGATGAACTCTGTTCTTCTCCATAACTTACAGCCCATGCCAGTCCTGGGGCTTGAACTCAGGCCCTGGGCACTGTCCCTGAGCTGCTGTTACTGCTGCTGCTGCTTCTCCTCCTCCTCCCCTCTCCCCTGCTTTTTTGACTAAAGGCTAGTCCTGTTCTACCAAGGAGCCACAGTTCCACTTCCAGCATTTTCTGGGTAGTTTGTTTCTGGGTAGTTTATCAGACCCAAGAGTCTCATGGCCTTTCCTGCCTGGGCTGGCTCTGAGCAGCAGTGCTCAGATCTCAGCCTCCTGAGTAGCTAGGATTGTAGGCGTGAGCCACCAGCGCCTGGCTAACATACTAGAACTTACAGCCCAAGCTCTTGATGTTCTAGTGCCTGTGAGCAGTTACACTTGAAGCATTTATTGGGTTTGAGATGGAGCCAAGGAAGCTACTTTCTCTTTTTTCAGGAACCAAACCCAGAGTCAAGGGCTTGCTAGGCAAGATCTCTACCACTGAAGTACATCTCACGCCTTTTTGAAAAGCATCCCTTGGTGATGCTAATTACACAGCCAGGTTTGGAGCCATTGGTCAATATATAATGCCCACTTTGAAAATCAGGTTGTACTAGCTTTCCAGTATTACAACAAAATACTCAAGATGATCAACTTAAAAGAAGAGAAGGTTTATTTTGGCTGAGGGTTTCAGGCAGTGATCAAATGACTCCATTGCTTTAGGGCCTATGGTGAGACAGTATATCCTGGTGGAAAGTGGGGAATGGAGCTAAACCATTTGAAAAGGAAAAAGGAAGGGGAAGAGATGGGTCCCCCAGTCCCCTTGGAGGATACATGCCCAATGACATAAAACTTTCCATTAAGTTCTGCCTTTAAATCTCTCTCTCTCTTTCTCTTGTCTCTCTGTCTCTGTCTGTCTGTCTGTCTGTCTGTCTGTCTGTCTGTCTGTCTGTCTGTCTGTCTGTCTGTCTGTCTGTCTCTCTCTCTCTCTCTCTCTCTCTCTCTCTATATATATATATATATATCACCTGTCAATAGTGTCAGATTGGGGACCAAACATTTAGCACATAGACCTTGCATATCTAAAGTCGCTTGGGTTTGGGGAGTAGCTAACAGAAACCTCTGAGTTCTGCTTCTTCTTTCTCCTGATCAGAGCCAACTTCTACAGATACTTCTGACTCTTGTTCTCTAGGACAAGCTGTGTGTTCACCAGACACCACAGTTCTGTTTCCATGTCTATACCCAATTTCCTTATGTGTTTTTAATTCTCCCTTGTTTTAACTCACTACTTTTAAAAGTGAGCTTTTACAGTGCCAGTCTTGATTGAGTCCATGCATTGAGGGTCTTATGCAAGGCAATCTATTTTATATATTATTTGCTTCTCTGGGAGATTTATTATATGCATTTGTATTTTTTAGCAGTTCTAAGACAAGTTATAGTATAAAAAGATGCACTGAACTTGGTTGTATTAAGATTTTTCAAAGCTATTTCACCATGGACATCATTGCGAGTTTCTGTTATTTATCATTTTAACACATGTATAGATATCCTGAACAACACTGAGACATGTTTCTGTAGTTAATATTCTTCTTCAGCAAGTATTCTATTTGTTACGTGGTAATTGTCTTTCTTCTTCTCTGAACTCTTGTGTCTATGGTTTAGTTTTATGCTAAGTCTTATCCTAGACAATAACAATATCTCATTGCTCCTATGTGCGTCTCTCTTATCTCTGTCTGTCTGTCTTATGTCTTTAGATTGTAAGAAGTCCTCTTCTCCCATAGGTTGTGTGTAGTTTTAAGCATTTGAAACTTTGTCCAAATTGAATTGCTTTGTTCTTGAACATGGAGCAATGAGTTCACTTGTCTTTGGATGTTCTTTGCCATTCCCTGGGTTTTACTGTGTTTTGTTGTGGTCTACTGCATATTTACATATTCATTACATGGTCACTATTGTATCTCAGTCATGAAGCATCGCAGGCTTGACTAAACATTACATAAGAAGCCTCGTATGCTTGGTATGCAGGAATGTATTATTTTTAGCTTGAGGGAAGAGTATGAGTGTCAGCTAGAAGAATCCTATGACTTTGTTCCAGCAGCCTCTTTGACCTGGATTTGCCTGGGGTTGGCAGCAGAAGCCTGCCCCACCCCACTTCATGGTAACAAGCATACCGTTTGCAAAGTTTTTGTATCATCCTGATGACTACCCCATTTGAGAAAAGAAAAGGGGGTTACATTTGAGAAAGTGCTTTGTCCAAGATACAAATCTTATTATTGATGAGCACCTGTAAAGAATTGGATGTATGCTATGAAGTCAATTTTATTGCACTATTTAGAACTTTATTCCTCATCGTGACAGGTATTTTCTGGTGGTTTCTCTTGAGAAAAGAAGGAGCAATGTGTGTCTAACTCATATTGCTTTTAGAAGTTGAACATGTTTACATTTGTATGAGCTTAGAGAAAAATGTAGAAAGACATGTGAATGTTTAAGTTGAATGCCTTAAAGGAGGGACACTAGAAAGAGGTAGAAATGTGAGCCTTTTCTTTATATACTTCCATATCATTGAACTTTTAAAGACACACATATACACGATACTACTTTGGATTTAAAATGTAAATAAAGGTAACCTCAAATAACTAGTACATTTGAAACAGTCTTCATTATTAGAATGTTATTTTTCCATGATAGAGGATGAGTTGGAAGGAAATAGCTTTATATAAGAGCTCAGTGTGATGGGCCTTGGTAACTAGAGGTAACTTATCCACCCATTCTGGGTAATTCTGCCAGGACAAGCCTGGTAAGGCTTATCCTGGGTCTAAGAGAAAGTTCCTCTGTGGGTAAGCTTATTCCAAGCAGAAACAATGTTTGCCTGAGCTTATTCATTCCCACTGATCATTCCTCCTTTAGCCAGGGAAGATTGGGTATATACTGAGACTCATTTTCTTTCCTTAGGAAAAGACATTCCCATTATTTTGTGTATACAAATTAGAAGATCATATTTCCTATTATGCCTTATTTTACATCATTGGACAATTGTCCTGTCACATGATGATCGAATAATAATAATAATAATAATAATAATAATAATAATAATAATAATAGTAACAAAATGGTGACTTACAGGCACATTGTGTATATTGGCTCTTGTCAGCTCTTGAAGAAACCTCGGTAGGTTGAAGCAACTGAGATATAAAATTAGCCTGATAAATGGCTGAAGTTACATCTATAAACTATAAAGACAAGCCACATTTTCCCATGTGAAATTGAGAGATACTTTCTGATAGCACTTGAGGATTTTTCCTAAGGGAGCATGAATTCTATTTTATAGTAAGCATTTGTTTGGATTTATTTTAGAAAGGTAGGTATGTAGATTTAAGTGCTAAGAAGTAGAAATAGAGGGAAATATTGAACGTTAAGTTGCAAAACCTTTACTTATTTGTCAGTGACCCAAATTGGCTTTGAACTCTACCTCAGTTTTGTGTTTACCAGGCAACATAGACCCGGGCTGAAAAAAATTCTTTGGATTTTTTTCTTGCCAAGTATTGAGTTTTCTTTTTTTTCCCTTCAGTGCTGGGCAAGTTTTGAAATTTTAATTCGTTTCTATTGTAGTATAGCCTTGTAGTAAATGTTCTTGAGGTATCTCACATCTAGCTGGAGATTATTAGCAGTCTTTATTTTTTTTTTAAATTATCTGAAAAAGGGAAAAATGTGAGGCAAGGAAAGAGAGTGGCTAAAAGCTGGAGTTGGGAGGGTAGGTCCTGTGTGTGTGTGTGTGTGTGTGTGTGTGTGTGTGTGTGTGTGTAGATCATAAGTGGAAAGGCATCAGCCTTCAGCTTTGGGTACTCAGAAGAAAAAAATATTTTTAAAAAGTAACATAGACAGTCCTTTAATAAAATTTAGCTAATATTTTTAATGTACTTACTGTGTCAGGCCCCAAATGCATCACATACATTAGATCTTTTGACTCTGTAAACAAATAACATCTTAGAAATCTGTCACTGAGGATACCAAAGCCACTGGGTAGAGTTTAGTTACAGAGTCTTGATCTTTAACTATTGTGTTAAAGGCTGCAAACCCTCTACTACTTTCCTTCCTCCATTTTCCCCACTTTTCCATGTATCTTGAGTGCCCAATATTTAATATGCCAGTCCATTCTGGAAGACCCACTACATCTTGACTCAAAAACTTCCATAGAGCCAGCTGCTGTTCTTGCCTATGGTCCTAGCTACTTGGAAGGGTCAGATCTGAGGTTCAATGTCGGGAGCATAGGGAAACAAATATGAGAGGCTCTTATCTCTAATTAGCCAGCAAAAACTTGGAAGTGGAGGTCTGGCATAAATGATAGAGAATTAGACATAAATGAAAAGGCTGACCAAGTTCAAGTTCTGAAGGCCCTGAGTTTTAAGCCTCAGTATACATGCACACACACACACACACACACACACACTCACGCACACACACACACTCACGCACACACACTCACGCACACATGCATGCATGCACGTACACTTTATACTGCATGCATGATCCTGGATTAGAAAACAATTACTCTACATGTATTGTTGATAAAATTTGAATATTGCATACTAGTACTTTGCCATGTAATGTTTGTACTATATTTATACATTTTGGACTAAAAGTTATGAAATCTGACTTATTCTTAAGTGGTTCAAAATATTATCATTGTCATTATCATTATTATTAATAATAATTTAAAACCAGTAAAACTGGAGGTCATTTCTTACTATTCCTGTAACTTTTCTGTCTACTGAAATACTTTAGAGTAAAACATGGATGCTTAGAAATGCTCTTAACCTTTTCATCCTCAGAACAGCCCTATGAGTTAGATATTTTTATTGTCTTCATTTAGAACAGGATGCTCAAGTAAGGGGACTTCAAGAACTTTCCCTAGTGTCACATAACCACTGAGGTGTGAGGCAAGATTTGAACCCTAATCTGTCTGTCTGTCTGTCTGTCTGTCTGCCTACTTACATACCTGCCTATCTACTTACTGCCTGCTTTCATATTTCAAAATACCTTACATATGTGTTTGGCTAAACCATTTAGAAATTGTTTTTCTGCAGTCATTTTCCCATTACTAAAGAAGTTATTTGGCATGATTCATCCTAGAAGCAGGAATCGCCTCTTTACCCATGAGCAGTTGTTTTGCTGCGGGTCTTCATGGCCAGACAGTGTAGATTCTGTGGAGATTTTGTCCTCTCACTCACCACTGTCTCCCCGGCCTACCTGACTCATGGTTAGTATTTGATATGTGTCAATTGAATGCCCACTAACATTCAAGAAAGCTTTGGTTTCTTCTGTCTTGTCTTTTCATTTACATTTCCTTTTGTATTGTTCCCCCGTATCAGTGCTGTTTGCAGGAAGATCAGTAGTAGCTAGACATACATACTTAGAAAAGAGACAGCCACAGTGCAAGCACCTATTTGACTGCCATGCAAGAACCTTTTCAACTAACAAAGCTGATGACTTAAATGAGCACTCATTTTAGAAACTCAAAAAGGTAAAAAAACATTCAGGCTTCCCCCCCTCCCAATAAGCACGCAGTGATTTGGGCTGGATGTATATGCCATCTCCAGAATGACATCCTCTCTGGTCCTTATTTGAGCAGTAAATACATTTTTAAAACACATCATTTGCCTCTAAAAAGAAACATTATTTCAAAATGAAAGCCATGCTCCACTAGTTGGCATATTTGGTTGTTAGAAAAGTTGTATGGTTTGCTTGTAAGGAATGGCAAGCCAAGGAACATTCAGACTTGGCCAATTGCAAACTTTTTTTTTTCTATCTGTGATGACACCTGGTTTAAAAAAATAAAATTGGCTCCAAGCTCAAAGGAGAAAGAATATTGAAAATGGGCAGAAAATTAAACAGCATCGGGTATTGTCTTATTTTGGACAAGAAATTATAAAGAACTGTTTTCTTCTTACTCCAGTAAAGAGAGCAGGGGAAAAAAAAAACAACAAGGGCAGACACTAAACAAATAATGACAAAACACTGATAACAGCTGATGTCCATTGAATACTTACTAAGTGCTAGATGATACTATTAATATTGATGCAACAGAACCTCGTGAAGGGAGGTTTAGTTTTTTGTTTTGTTTTGTTCTGTTTTGTAGACGAGAAGACCCAGATTAGGGACACAAATGTTTAGTGATCACCTTCGGCAGGCTGATCCCAGGCAGAGCAAACTTCAGGGCCCATATTCCCTTGTACTGCACTGTTCGGACTAGCCTAGCGGTGTCATCATGGCTGGCATGATGAGGAAGAATTAGAATTAGCTAGTTCCATTGAGTATAATAGCTCTTACTTCCCCTTGTGACACAGATAGTAATTTTTCCAGAACATTCTCAGAGCTGCACACCAACATTTAATGTGTTCCTTAAACATCATCCATTACAAGGCCTATCATTGGAGATATGGGTTCAGATTTATTATTTCTAGGCGGACAGAGGGTGCTAACCAGTGAATTAGGGAGTCGGAGGTAGTGTGGTGAAAACGGAGGAGGATGTAGGAGATGAAAGGACTTAAGTTTATTGTAGAACAAGAAAAATAATGGGAATATAAGGATTGTAGGTGAAGATTCCATTTAACTTAGTCAGTGATACTGTGGAGGTGCATCAAAGAATTGTTTTTTTTTTAATCACCTGGAATGTTTAGTGGAAATAATTGGTTAGTGTTTAATAGTCACTCCAACTATCATTTGTTTTCATTCATTCTTAATCTCACTAGAAAGTACTTACTGTATGCCATCTAACAGTCTACAATATGTAACGATATAGATGTGAAGGGCTAGCAATGTCTCAAATAAAGGCTTTGCTTTAGGAAAGCAATTAAGTCGAAAAAGTGAGAGGAGGACAGCAGTGAGGCAAAACAGTTCAGTTCCCTCCAATGTTTCAGGCGCTGAGACAGATGTATAATAGGAGACCATAAAAGAATTAAAGGCATAGGTGAAATCTACCCAGTCATCAGTAGGGAAGGGTGGTTATAGAAGAGAACACCTTTAAATCAAGACTTTAATTACCTTAAGATGGAGGTAGGTAAGTCAAGGTAATTGAGGTAGAGAAAATAACATGAACAAGAGAAGAATTCAAATTAGCTGGGCGTCAGTGGCTCACACCTGTAATCCTAACAACTCTGGAGGCTGAGATCTGAGGACTGCTGTTCAGAGCCAGCCAGGGCAAGAAAGTCCATGAGACTCTTATCTCCAATAAATCACCAGAAAAGTGGAAGTGGTACTGTGGCTCAAGTGGTAGAGCACTAGCCTTGAGCTGAAGAGCTGAGGGACAGCGCCCAGGCCCAGAGTTCAAGCCCCATGACTGAACCCCCTCCCCTCAAAAAAAGAATTCAAATTAAAAAATTGTGACAATCACATTGCTATTTATTAGTTCAAAGGTATGTATTTGTTTTTGCACCACAACATCTCTGAAATCTTGACATCATGCATAAATTTAATTGGCTGTTTTATGTTTTTGCTGGTATATAAAATACCGGTATACCTTACAATCTTTCTGTGACATTTTAAAATGGATAAAATAGCTATTAATATTCTTTGTTATCGAGTGGATGTGTGCTGTTCCAGCTGCTGATATGTCTTTGTTTTAGACGTAGATAGAGATGAATCTTCTTTATTAAAGAGGAAACAGGCATGAAGTGTCTACATTCCTTTATGAGTTTATGACATTCTGTTTGACAGAAGACTTGACATCTGATGTTGCTTTTAATAGCAATGGCTGGTAGCAGTAGAACCTGGGGAAGACAATTGAGGTGTCTTACATACTGGAGCAGGCTGCGAACCATCACATTGACTTTTTCCAAGGTCAAAAGCAAGTTTGAAATGCAAATGTGTCAGGATTGAGGCTTTATAAAGATACCCGATTTATGCTGCATTACATAAAACTGCACCTACCATGCTTGCTGTCAGGATGGAGCTGTGATGATTATAATGTCTTATACACAATGAAAATGGAATATCTATACTCTGTCAAGGCAAAAGAAAATGGCTAACATACAAGTTGCATCAGTTCTGATGTGTGTATCCGAATAAAGAAAATCTGAGACATTTTAGTTGGTGATAATTATCTGAGAACATATCCAAGATAGAAGCTAAGCACCCTAAAAGCTTACATTTAAAGCACATAGGTATCATGAAAATATGGAAGTATGGGTTTCTGTTATCATTAAATCCTTATATGACCTTCAGCAGGTCAGTTGAACCTGTATTTTAGTTTCCCAGAAGACTGGACAAGGTTTTTGATAGCTACTCTTTTGATAGCTGTGTCTTACAGTATGCCTAGACTGTGGCAGCATTGAGTGGAAAAATTTTCTTGTGTCTTGTTGTCTTTTGGTTTTAAGGGTTCTCAGAAGAAAATGATCCCAACTTTATCAATGAGAAAAAAAGGATGGGATATTTAAGAAGGAAACTTTAGGGCATACTATGCTAAAAATTGAGATCATTTTAACTTTGATTTGTAAGAAGTGGGAACAGAGTGTACAGTTACTGAGTCTTGACCTGCTTGGTAAAAAGTATTTCAAAAAGTACATATATGTACAAAGAATGTCTAAAATGATTCAACTATTATTAAGTTTTTAAATAAATGAATCACGGTTCTGTTAGCCTTTTTTCTCTTTGCTTTTCACTTTTCCATAATGACACAGATTTTTGTGGGTTTCTTTGTTTTCTGACCCCCATTTGTAATATACTACTAAGGTTTTCTACAATAGAGGATTATAACTTCCAAAATGAAAAAAAAAAAACCTGTCACATTTAGTCTTTAGTGAATGGTTTATGGCTTTCTCATACTGATTTGTTTTTAAACGATTACATTTCCAATGACAATGAATTGAGAGGAAGAGGAAAAAACATTAAGGTTGGAAAGAGAAACAGCTAGACTTATAAAAGGCTTTCTAAAAGGACTTTTTAGGAAGTGTGAATTTTGAGTGAAATAAGGCAACTTAAATTAGTCTTTATCAGCAGTGTCAACTTTTTTGCTGATTAATCAAGGTTTTTATTCTGAGGGAAAAATAATTTGGTTTCAGACAGGTAATTCTATCAACCACCTTAACTATTTAAGTAAAGTTCTTTTTTTTTTTTTTAATTTTTTTTGGTCGGTCGTGGGGCCTGAACTCTGGGCCTGGGCGCTGTTCTTGAGCTCTTCAGCTAAAGACTAGTGCTCTACCATTTGAGCCATAGCACCACTTCTGGCTTTTTCTGCTTATGTGGTGCTGAGGAATCAAACCCAGGGCCTTATGCATGCTAGGCAAGCACTCTACCACTGAGCCACCTTCCCAGCCCAAGTAAAGCTCTTACAAGATATGACAATATAAATTTCAAAATACTTCTACCATAGAAAGAGTGAAATTTGCTACCATTCTGAGTGGGGATAGGGAAGGTTTCCTATAAAGCTTTATGGCTTTGCCATTGCAATTAGAGAAAGCTTTTGATATCGACAACACTAAAAAAAAAAAAAAAAAAAGAGCCAAGGACTCTCTAAAACGAGTTCTTGATGTATGTGTGTACATGTGTATGTACTGATTTCTGATGTAAGGGACATAAAAGCTAACCTGATTCATTTGTTTTTAGGGGCTCTTGGCTTTGGGCCTCAGTGCAAGTCCATTGGAAAAGGCAGCTGCAACAATCTAGTGGTCACCAGCAGTCCCATGATGGTTCAGCGACTGGGACCCATTTCACCTCCAGCAAGCCAGGTCTCCACAGCATGCAACCAGATCAGTCCTAGCTTACAGAGGGCAATGAATGCAGCCAACCTGAATATACCTCCTTCAGATACCAGGTCTCAAGTTACTTTTTTTCCCCCCTTCCTTATGGTATAATCACACCTCACAAAATGTTTTCCCTTTTCTTCTGGAACATGACACACATGGCACACACACACACACACACACACACACACACACACACACACACACACACACACACACACACACACACATACACTCAATAGACACACACCTCAATATGAGTTCTCAGTATGAGTTTTGCAGGGAATTGTGTCTAAAAACTATGTCATCATATCTTCTTCATTGGGAGGCATGCCTTTAATATCTACTGTTTGGTGGTGTAAGTGAAAGAAAAAAAAAAGGAGATTTCTGGGCTTTGATGACTGAAGTCCAGTGTGTCTATTTGTCACTTCTGGTGAGTAAGTCATATCATAACTTAGCAAATTGAGATGTCCTAGTCACATTTATCATACCTCTTATGTTTCCAGTGTTTATATTGTAAAGTCTCTAGGCTGCTATCAAGCGATTTTGTCAAACCAGCCATCCATCTACCCACCTACCCAAATCTGTATTAAGTATCTACTGTTTGCATAATACAATAGGTTAGGGAGATATTAGAGAGAATAAAGGTAGAATTCATGAATTTTAAGACTTTATGATGTGTCTGGGAAGACATATTTTCATATATGAGTTATATAACATTTCAACACAATGTCTGATTCGTGGCAGAATAAGTAGGTACAATAAGTGCCATATGTCTATCTATGTGGGTGAGATTTAAGTAGAAAGTAAAAATTAAGCCCTCAGACAAATGTATATCACAAGGTTTGTACTAGGGGTGGGACATTCGCTCAAAGTATTGTATAATGTTTAAGTTCTGTTTCCTTTTTAGGTTAATTATATCATCCTTTAGATGTTACCATCTTAGAAAAGACAAAGTTTTGTCCTCTTGAGGCTAGTTTCTACTGTAATTATGATTTTGCAGACTCATTTTATTCTCTACTTTCACGTTATTTCTATATTTTATTTTCTACTTCCTTGAGTTCTAACCCCACTAACATGCCTTCTGGTTTTGAGACCTTGTCATTTCCTTTGTTTCTTTCTTCTACTTCCTCTTCCCCCTCCCATATTCCTCCACGCTTTTCCTAACCTCCATTTGAGACTCAGAAATCAGAATTCCTGGATCATTTATTTATGCCCAATTTTTTTTCATGAGGTGGAAACTTGTTTTTCACCGGAGACTTTTTGTGATGGGAAGCTGCTGTCATTTTCCCATTGATGATTTTGCCTTGAGGGACTCCTGAGACTTGCTGTGTGCTGCATGCAGAATTAACTGTGTGCATGGGTGGGTGTCACTGAGAAGCCTTCAGTGTCTTGTCTGGCAAGTCCGGCCCATGCCTTGAAGGCAGTCATAATTAATGGAGAAACTGATGGTAGTCAGCGCACAGGCTCAAGCCTTGTACCTTTGTAGGTCCTTTCATGGGTTGGCCAGAGAGAGGTCATTATCTCCGTGTTTTCTGGCGTATTTGATTCCTTAGCATAATTTTATATCCTTCCAGTGCACTGACAAGTGTTTTTGACTATCTATTTTGTGAGCCCTTCTTGTGGGAATACATTTTTTTTTGCAGGATGAGTTATAATAAAAACGAGTTGGTGAAGGATGGAAACTTACTTTCAGCAATTTGGAAAGGTTGCCTATTATTTGTGATCTTTAAATTGGTTTGAGAGTTCCAACAGTGGAAAGAAAGAGTCCAAGGCAACAGTGAGACATTTTACAGTCTAGAGCTAAAAAAGATGATGATGAAGGAAGCAATTTAGTAAAACACTGTTTACTGGGAGCCTGGGGCGGGGGGGCTCAGAGTGGGTATAAACTGTTAATCTTGAGAGATGTCTGCCATAAGAAAAGTTGTAAAGCTTGTTGCTCTCCCCCCACAATAATCTCTGTAATTCTTATTCACTGTAGAAAATGTGGAATCTATAGAAAAACACCAGGTGTGAATGGTAGCCTCCTTAAATCCTGACACCTAGAAACAACCATGGATGGAACTATAAAATCTGGGTTTTATTACTTCCTATTAATTGAATTGACATGATTTTGTAACCTTTTCCTTCAGTTTATATGCTGTATAAAGTCTTTTGTAAGAAAAACCTCCTTTAGTTCTAGATGATTTCTTTCTGCCTCAAATTCCACTTAATAAAGAAAGAATATAAACAATATGGAATTGTTATCACATTTTTAATACTAAGCATTTAGTATTTTACCCCCAGTGTTACTATAATATAAACACTGCTTTATGGGATTAACCAATGAACCTTCTATTTCATGTCTCTAGTTATTACAATCAGTTCCTAGAAGCAAAATCGGCTAGTTCAAAAGAGTTGTATCGCTTTGATACGTTTCACATGTATTTTCAAACTCACTAACGGTCTAAGACTGCTTACATCTTACCAAAAATATTTTCTTATATCTTATCAAACATTAAGTATAAGTCTTTTCAGTTTGAGGTTGAAGATGTTTCCATCTTAATTTGTATTTCCTAATTATCAGTAATAGTTTTCATAGCTTTATTGGCTCTCTTGTTTCACCTTTTCATTTGAGTCTGTTTTTCTCCAGAGATTCAAATCTTGAGAAAAGCTCTTCTTTCTTAGCTTTGTTGAGCTCTGTTTAATCCAGTGCTGAGAATCATACCTTAATGGATTTGCCTTGATTAATTCATCAGCCATTTTTGACTAATCCATCTTCATGATAAATGGAAACCATTCTTAGTTGAGGCATAGCCTAAACTCTGTTCTAGAGAAGGGCATCCCTTTTTCTCCCAAATGTCAAGGCTGGGGCACAGATGCAATAAAAGACAGTGGATCATATCCTAATCTAGGAAAAGTTGGTCAGAAGAAGACATAGGATGCTGCTTGATGGGCTTTGTATGCTGAGCTTCTCAGGTGTTTCCACCTACTGTGCTTCTGCATTTTATGACTGGAAATTCATCCTAACTGTAAATTAGCCCGATTAAAGATGTGATGGATCTAAGACATGGAAAATCTGAGTGTTTTGCCTAGTTCAGTTCGCTGGTCAGTCACAAAGTTCAGCTAGTCACTTGCATTGAACTAGCTCTTTATCTTCCAAATGGGACATTTTTGATGGTGATTGCTTTGTTTGTTTGGAAATATGTCCACAAAACTCAGAGAAAGCTAAGAGTTGGAGACCATACACTGGAATATCTCTCTAGGCTCAAACATTTTATAAAGCCATTCTATATTCAGAAGCAGTGTGAATTCTTTGGGATTATTTATCATGGCACATAGACAAGAGCTTTGAGGTAGACTAAGGCTGGTCTTCTTCTCTATGATCTATGGCACTAGGAGACATAGATTTTGGTGAGGATTATTAGCTTGAGGAATCCCATGTGATACAAAGCACCATACTTCGCCACCATACCTTTCACTGCTTCATGAGAGTTAACTTTTCCAGCCATCCTAAGCTTTTCTTTGCTGATGGGTTCTGAGGTTTTTTTAAAATATTGCTTTCATTTTGTTTAAGATATATCCCCTTTTCTTTCATAAATAAACTAGTCACCAGAAATACCGTCCTTAGCGTGGGATAAACATATGGAGGTGGAGACTGCTCTCAGTATGATAACCTACCTCTCTGAGCTTTTTGCCACCTTCTTTCCAGCAGCTTGGTAGGTATGTGCTGTAGCAGGGATCCCAGGCAAGACATTTTGGCAGCCGTCACACTCATTCAACATACTGTTACAAAAAGAAGAGAAAACTTGTGTTCTGGTCATCGTGTATGTGCCTTGAAACTTGTTTAACCAGTTCTTTCAGCCAAGCAGAGTATTAGGGGACCATGTATAGGATGTAGTGTGAAGAAATCAACAGAGACACAGGTGATTCAGCCAGGTTCCTATTTCATTTGTACTCTCCTAAGAAACCCTCCTCTCGCTTACCTACCACACACCATCCCTTTGGTGTAACCAGGAGAGGAGTTTCACAAAACTTCAGCTGCATTTGCTATGTAAGAAAATATTTGAATGTCAGATGATACCTAGGGAAAATGTTTTGTAAGCGACAAATAATATCATTATGATTATTTACTGACTTTCTCTTTGAGACAGTGCCTCGCTTTGTAGCCTAGGTTGGTCTTGAATTCTTAATCCTCTTTTACTTTAGCCTCTTGACTGCTAGGATTAAAAGTATGAGCCTGTGTCATTCTCCTTATATTCACTTTGTTGACCAATGATTTTTTTTGAGTTATTAGTGTGTATGGAATATTCTGGTAAATACTGACTAGGGGGTCAAAAAATCTTCCCTTCAATTTAAAGATTTTGACTTTTATGGACGAAGATACCCACAGATGCTTTACACTATATCATCTTTGAAAGGAGAACTCTTACTGAGAATTAATGCATTGCGGAGAGATTTCATGTATTAGAACTTTTGAGAGAGAGAGAGAGAAAGAGAGAGAGAGAGATTGTTTTCTATTCATTAATGTATAATACAGAATCTACTTTCTTAAAGATAGTTAACTATATCTTTAAAACTGAGATGGCCAGAGAGTTAAGCAATATGCCTTTACTGGGTCATGCTCAGATTTGAATTAAGACAGTTATACATAATTTGAGAGAAATGAGAATCATCTCTCAATAATGTGATAATAAGCATATATCACTGTAGGTTGCCCTCAATCCAAGTAATACTCTGTAAGCTCCATTTATACAGATAGATAACCTGGTCTGTTAATCATTGCTTAAAAGCCTGAAATGTTCTAAACTGATGTTGACCGGTACACGTAACTACCGGAGAATGGGCTTTGGGCATCCGTGTGACCATGGAGCTCTCCCTCTGATAAAGCTCTGGTCCTTGATATTCTATAAGCTTTCTTGACCTCAGAGTATACAACAAAGTTAGTTGTCTCTGCATCCTATATGACATAACTACTGATTGACCCTGGGTCTGAAAGCAATTCCTGCCTCTCACTGGGAAAGGGACCTTGACATCCAATCACCGGGAGCCGTCTGCCTAGCTCGCAGGAAGAGCTCATGCTGCAAGGATGCTAGGAAAATAATTGAAAAGTCTCCATGGGGAATTAAAAAAAAAACCACCCAAAACACAGATGGTTCAGGAACTTCTCAGCCCAAATGTGGACCAAGAAAGAAAAATCTTACTCAAGGGCAACTGGACATAAACCCTGCTGTGTTTGTCATTGATAAACATTACTGCTCCCGATGGTGACTTTATGTCGATCAGAGTCTCTCACCTTTCTGCTGTGCATTTCGGAGCAAAGGTGTTCTTGCTTATATCTTGTGATGGTGTGAAATAGTGCTTTTGGCTTCCATCTTGTGGCACCAAAGACATTTTGCTTATCTTTTCTAGGAGCTCCTTTGTAAACAGGTTGATGTTTAGCAGCTGGAGATAGTGAATGTGTTAATTTAGGAGAGACACACATTTTTGTATTACGTTTGTTGTCATTAGTTTCTGTATCCCCCCCCCCAAACCACCATAGAACGCCAGCACAGGTACATATAAATAATCCAGGTTTTTCTGCCATATACTTGGTCTAGTTCAGGAACTATACTGCCTATGCTATATGCCTATATGTCTAGCCTATTTGTGACAGGTGTTCTAAGAAAGACACCTTTTCTCTTCCATTCATTTTTAAGGCAACAATGTCATATTAACATAAAATGATTTCTCCAGGGCCTGAGCTACATTATAAACCATTTTGATATACAATATGTTGTGACATACGAAAGCATGTTTTCTGAAAGGTTAGCACAGGAAAGGAAACTTGCAAAAGTGAACTACTATAGTCAGTTGTTTACTTTCAGCCTCAAAAGTACTCTGACATAAGGACAAGAGCTCATAGAAACACCAAGACCCTCAAATGTGATTCAACTTTATATGCCCCCAATGTGTAATTCCAAATTGGACTAGATTTCACTTTCTTACTTCCTTATATATTATGGATGTATTTTATATTATAAAAAATTGACAATAGAAATTCAAGGTAGAGCCCCTTGTGTTCTAAGTGTGTGCTCTACCACTGAGCTACACTTCCACCCTATATATGTTATATATAGTTTTCATTTACTGGAGTGATTTAATGTGACTGTTTATTGACAGTATAAGTTGCTTTGAAAAATCTTTATTTTTTCATAAAATTTAAAAATTATCTTGAAGTGTAGTTGAACAAAGGGGTTCCAATTCAACATGTCAGTTTTTGAACACAATGCATTTTGATCAATATCACCCCTTCTGTTGTTTTCCCCAAATCACTCTCCAAACCCCATCCATCCACTCAAGTTATCTGATTCCAATTTCACTTGGGTGCACTGAATATTATGACTCGACCTAATTTGCTAATATCAATGAAGGTATTACTAAGTCCCTTGGGCAGCTCTTTGACCATAAAGATTGCTTTCCCTTTTCCAATCTAGCTGATTTTTTTAACCGCCACTGAGTAGGGTTTACTTGACTCTTTGCTTAGAACTCCTGGGACTTGTGTATTTGGCAAAAGCCTGTCAGCGTGCTGCAGGCAGAAGGTGCCTCATGACCACTTATTTAGTTGGTTTGCCTTCACAAACATCAACAGTTTTTCCCCAGGTCTTTATAATTTCCCTCTTAACCTTAAAAAAAAAAAGATATTCAAGAATAAAGTAGACTGTTGATTATCATTGGAAGTATTGAGATTATATGCAGAAGACCTTTTGTTTGGTTATTTCTATAAGCATTGGATTTTATTTTATTATTATTGACCTGTAAGGAAAAGCCTTGAATTTCGTTATAGCCTCCCCCAGATTGTGGCGATCGTAATTAGGGCAGATACTTAAATGATCGTCAGTGTAATGCGTTCAGCACTTAAGCAACGCTGACTTGCTCATGTCTTCTTTTCTTTCTCTTTTCCCTCTGGCTGTCTCTCCAGGTCTCTCACTTCGCGGGACTCTGTGGCTTCCACGACTTTGAGTCTGACCGAGAGTCATTCGGCCTTGAGTGTGAAACAAGAGTGGTCTCAGGGCTACCGACCCCTCCCTTCGCTGGCCTCCAGCCACGGCTCTCAGAACGGCGTCGATCTAGGGGACCTCTTTAGCCTTCCTCCTGGGACATCCATGTCTAGCCACAGCACCTCGAACTCATTGCCGTCCTACCTTTTCGGCATGGAAAACAGCCACTCGCCTTACCCCAGCCCCCGACACTCCTCCACGCGCTCCCACTCGGCCCGCTCCAAGAAGCGAGCGCTGTCCCTGTCCCCGCTGTCCGATGGCATTGGCATTGACTTCAACACCATCATCCGCACGTCGCCCACCTCCTTGGTGGCTTACATCAACGGATCGCGGGCCTCCCCGGCCCACGTGTCCCCCCAGCCAGAGGTCTACGGGCATTTCCTGGGGGTGCGTGGCAGCCGCATTCCCCAGCCGTGCGCCGTGCCCGGTGGGCAGAAGGGCGTGCTGGTGGCCTATGGTGAAAATGGGGCGCCGGAGTACGAGCGCATGCAGCAACTGGAGCACGGTGGCCTGCAGCCGGGCCAGGTCACCAACATGGTGGTGCAGCATGGCCTGCCCGGGCCGGAGGGCCAGCCGGCTGGCATGCTCAAGACGGAGCGCCTGGAAGAGTTCCCAGGCAGCACCCTGGACCTACCCTCCGCCCCCCCTCTTGCTCCTCTGCCACCGCCCCAAGGCCCCCCACCCCCTTACCACGCCCACCCACACCTTCACCACCCCCCGGAGCTGCTGCCCCACGCGCACACGCTGGCCCTGCCCCAGGCCGCCCTGGATGAGGATGGAGAGATGGAGGACCTGGGGGGCAAACACTGCTGTCGCTGGATAGACTGCAGCGCGCTGTATGACCAGCAGGAGGAGCTGGTGCGGCACATCGAGAAGGTCCATATAGACCAGCGCAAGGGGGAGGACTTCACCTGCTTCTGGGCTGGCTGCCCCAGAAGGTACAAGCCCTTCAATGCCCGCTACAAACTGCTCATCCACATGAGGGTTCACTCCGGGGAGAAGCCCAACAAGTGTACGGTGAGTTTTCTGAAACCGCAAGGGGCCATCTTTCCTAAAGGTCCAACTCGATTTCATGTGTGTAGCTTTCCACATTTTGGAAGGCAGGTGAGGAGACAGTTCCTGTTTTGGGGGTGTTGGGCTGTGGGATGGCCACGTGCGTCATGAGATCGGACACCTCTTCAGCCTGGCCTTTGATGATTGGTTAGCAACCGGTTTCTCTCCCTATCTAGATTCTCCTCAACAAAGGTGTATGATCCACTGTCTTAGGGCGAGTCAGGCTACCACAAGGGCCAAGATTGTGGACAGTGTCCCTGGGCCCAGACTTAAAGTTTCCAGCAGAACATGAACTTGGCACCAGCATGCGCCGCTTTTTCAGTGATTTCTCTTTCCTTCCAATAACTGAATGAAAATATCATGTAGGGGAGTTGGTGAAGGTTTGGAAGAAACAAAGAAACCCACCACTTGGTAACTTGGCAAAAATGTTGTTGCATACATCCATATGCCTGCACAGTGCACCTTGCAGAGATGATCCATTCATAGCCAGCATAGGAACAAAAATAACCCAGAGGGCACACAGAAGCAGAAGCTGGCAGGATCCTAACTAATTTTAAGGAGGACAAATTTTGTGAAGAGTATAAGGAGAATGCATTGAGAAGGGAATGTGTCTTTCCTTTTGAATGAGTTTGGTATCTCTCCTCCCCACCCCTACCCCCCTCCCCTTTCCCCTCTACTGTTAATCCTGGAACTCTACTTCTTGGCAAAGCATACAATTTCTGAGTAATAGAATTCTTAAATGATTTCACAACGATTTCACACCTCACATAAACCTTCAGGATTTATAAGAAGGACATCACTTTTGGGACCACAGGGATGGTTTTTCATAATCTCAGATGGCTTACTTAACTGTTGAAATGGGAGAACACGTGTTTTGTATTAGTTGAGATGGACAGGGATATTTCTTTAGAGCTAAAAAATAAAAATCTGAGAATTCGGTGTGCTCCCTGGATATCCAATATGCTGGCGGTCACTAAATATGTGAAGTATTATGAATCAATTTGAAAAGAAACTTATTCGGACTGTGATCTCTCAACCAGAGGCCCCTTCCATCTCTCTAGGATATCATGTTCGAAAGTATCTGGACTATATTTATATGCTTGATTGTAGATTGTCTGAGCTGTCTGGTTCATGCAAGAGCAAACCAAACAGGTGATAGCTGTAATGCAAGTATTAGAAGCACCTTTTTTCACAGTCCAGTAGGTATTTTTTGAAAGAGTTTTCAGAATTTCTGGTGGAAAGAAATTTCATTTCTTGTCATTACATTATGCCCCATGTTGTGATTTTTTTTTCTTAAGGAAAACCTGAAGCTGATACATTGTGAGATGCCAGGTTTTATGAGTGAAAAGAATAATTACATTCCAGGAGGCAAAACCTCACTCTGTCAGTAGGATTCTGCACTATAAATGCCAGAAAGAAGCAAGCATTGGAAGGCAATCCCATTTACTCTGTTTGGAATACACCAGCCTATTGCAAGCGCGAAAGACATTCAGTTTCTGAAGGAAAACAGTCCAACCTTTCAGTTCTGACTAATCCTGGCTGAAAATAGTTGACTGGATTTGGCTTTATTGAAATAAACATAAAGACGTGAATTATCCCCCAAAATGTTTTTTTTTGCATTGCAAAATTAATTTTTGTGCAATCGGATTTCCCCCATTTTCCCACTGCTACAAGATTTTCAAAGACATAACTTTATGAAGTTGACTTTTACTCAAGTACATGATGAATATTAAAAATAGAAGTAGCCGAGTGAAAAAATAAGCAGAGAGGTGAACATTTGCATCTTTGGATACCTTTGGATAGTTTTTCATTGTGCTATTCGAGAGGCGTATTGGAAGTGATTTTTTTTCTCCTAATCTACTCACTACTCCTTTATGGATGGGATCTTTGCAAAATTCATATTATTAATAGCATATCAAATCCGGAATCACAGATTATTTACTTACATGTTATGGTATACAAAGCAAGGTTCCTTAGGGGCCAACCAATCCTACAGTTTTAGTCTTGTGAACACACACACACACACACACACACACACACACACACACACACACACACACATATTTTTTTAAAGGAGGAAGATATCTATTTCCATATAAACAACACATCATGGACCTTAAGTCTTCCAAAGTCTATGGTGCTGTCATGTGTCATGTGCTTGATTTATATGGTTATAGCTCTCTGGCAGTAAATTATTTTGCTGGGAAAGTTTAATAGCCCTCCCAAATTGTAGTCCATGGATAGAAAGCATGATGCTTAAAGTGGTTGTATACCTGTGGGTGGGGGCGGAGTATTTCTCTGTCTTTTGCAAAATGAATATTTATAGCCTTAGAATCCAGACACAGAGAACTTTGAACACTGAAATGTTTCACTGCTTTAAAGTCTGAAGGTAGTTGATTCAAAGCCAAATAACTATGCCAAGGAAAATGACCACTTCTTTTAAAGGGCTAGGATGTGATAAGACTCAGTCCATTTTTGTTTTACATGTTCAACTGCCTTTCTTTTCTTTTATCTTTTTTCTGAATGTGATAGAGTTAGTCATGATTTCACTCACTGGGTTTATTGACCCAAGAAAGGGAGGATGACCCCTTTGTTTGGTGACCATGACTACAGGCAGTACAAAGAGCTTCTGAAAGTTCTGGTAAAAGGAGGGTGTGTCCGAGGGCTGGAGCCTGCTTACAGTAAGAGCTTGACTCTGGTGTCCTCTCTCCATGTTAAATTTCCTTTCCTGGATGGGACATGCATTTGCAGAACCTCTGCCCATGATTCTGGAACTCATTCTGTCCCTCATGATGCTATCTAGGTGGCACCTCTAGATTGTGAAATCATCATTTTCTTGTACTGGAAGAAGAAGATTCCCTCCCGCCTCCCTTTTCCACCCAAAACAACCCTGCATGCTTACTGAGTCTTCAGAAAGCCAAACTAGCTGTTCTCTGCAGTCTGACTTGATGGTATTCCCATCCAGTGGGGAAGGTCTTGAGAAGTAAAGACTGAGGAAGAATGGACAGCTAAATGAGAATCTGCGATATGGCAGTATTATAGTTCAGATTACCCAAGTTCATTCCATGTCTATTTACTAAAGCAACTGTGGCTGACAACTGTTCTATTTTGAACTTGCTGAGCTTAGACTAGTAACTCCCAACTGTGGTCAACCTGGGGGTTTGCAGAGCCTCTGAGCATTCTCAGGTGTATCTCTGTGGAATTTGGTTATGTTTTTCTAACAGGAAAAGGTTTCAGACACTCAAGTTCGAACAAGCCTTGAAGACTTAGAATTCGTTTCTTTGTCCAACCCCCATTTTGATGTTCTTGGGAGGACAACATAAACTGTAACCCAAAACCATGCAAGTACACTAGCCCCAACCATGCCTAACAGTATCTATAGCAATGGTTCCAGAAGAGCGCACACTGAGAATGCGTTTACCATACCGAGGTTCTTGTGCCATTAAGTTGAATGGTGGCAGTGTCTGGTTGTGTGCCCAGGGAGGTGTGTTCTGAAGGAGACAGAGCACTGTGTCTGTGAATGCCTGTCTCTACCCACAATGCTTCACTGCTCAGCTGATCAGGGCAGTGGAAACAGAGGCCCAGGGTTCTTCTCTTGCCAAAGTTAGAGACTCTGAGGCTTTCCTTCATGCACAATTGAAAGCAGTTGTTCTGGGAAGTTCCAGAGTGCTAATAAAGGAATTAGGGGCAATGTGGGTTGCCACTTCAGTGTTGCTTATTTTTCCTGGATGAATTTTATCCAATAGCAAAAGAAGGAATTTTGCAAAACTTCTACCCACCCACAGGTTTTCATGAAAATGTCACTGACCAAAGACAGTTTTGAATTTTGTATAAATTGACTCATTTCTCCACAGGCATTTTGCCTGGCACAATCCAGTGTATTTGCTTTGGCTTGAATATTGGGCAGTTTTCTTTGTAAGTAATATTGGATTATGAAGACAAGGGGAAAAAATACATGGAGTTTGTGTCCTTTTTCTTCCTTTATGGCTTGATATATGGGTTCATGGTCCAGTTTTGGCCATTCCTTGAGGAAAAATAAATTCATTGTAAGCTTGTAGAAGGAAGTTTCTTCAAATCCCTGGTTTGGTGGTTTTTGATAAGACTTTTCATTGATGGGATGATCACAATTGCATGTCCAGAGGGACATTAGGAAAATACTGTCTCATTGGAACCAATTTAATAACCTTCATAATGGCAAATATGCATGTTTTTATAATACCAAGTATCAATAAAGATAGCAAGAAGGCAGGATATGTGACTATTGCTGGAAAAGTAAATTAGTGTACCCTCTTTGGAGAGGGTTTGGGTACATTTATTAAGACTTAAGATAAACATATCCAACAAAACTACGTCTAAGTGTCCAGCCAGGAGGTTCTTGTGTATGGCGGCAAGGAGCTGTGAGAAGAGTAAGGAATTTGCAGCTTCTAAAAAGCATAAACAACCCTAACTTTCCATAGATAAGGTGATTTATTTCAATTCAAAGAAGGAAACTAGGCACCAGTGGTCCATACTTGTAATCCTAACTACTCAGAAGATTGAGATCCAAGGAACGTGGTTCAAAGCCAACCTGGGCAGACAAAACTGAGATTTTTCTCTCCAGTTATTTGGTGGCTTCATTGGTTGAGTGCTGGCTTTGGGCAGAAAATGTTAAGGGATAGTACCCTGACCCTAAGTTCAAGCCCAGGTATCTTCAAGACAATATAAAGGAGCTTAACATTAATGAAATATATATATATATATATATACACATACATATACATATATATCCACATAGGTAAATCTCAAAAAAATGTTGGGTGAAATATAGCTATAAATGGATGTATGTAGTATACTAGAAACTTATGTACACTTAAATACACTGAAGTATCATATAGTTTTGCTGATATATAATTATGTAATTAGGCAATGAAAATCTATTGACAGGATACTCAGTAATTTTAGGATAGAGAATAATTAATAGAGAGGAAGGAAACAGGAGCTGGGGATTTTGCTTTATTTCCTTTCCCAAGAAAGAAAATTGAAATAGATAGGGTCAAATTTTCACTTCTTTTTAACTTGGTCATAGTAATATACTAATAGGCGTGTGTCACAATATTTTGTATTCTTCCTTGTCTATTTGAGATGCTACCTAACCATGTATTTTTAGACAAAAAAAAAGAAAAGCAATTAGAATACAACTGCCTTCCATTTTAAAATGAGAACCCAGCCAAGAGAAACTGATTTTTCCAGGACTAATAAGTGGTGACGCACTCCCCACTTAAAGTATCTGAGTCACTCTTCTGAATTTGAATGACACTGGGTTCACTGAAATTGCTTCCGTGAAAGGAGATTGCCACATGGTTCAGGCAGAGAAGAGTTTATTGGGTGGTGGGGAGAGCATACTGCTGGCTGAACAAGATGGGGGCCTGAGAGGTGCCAGGGGAAGAGAAAGGGAAGAAAAAGGGGGGAAAGGGAAAAGGGAGAAAGGGACAGAACTAATGATGGACACTGATGTATAAGGAGAGGAGGGGGGAGGAGGTGTGGCCACAGTGAAGACCTCAGATCCTGGGGGGCTTCCCACTGCCCCCAGATGGGGCTGCCTTATGAATGCTGGGGGTGGGGTTGGGCCTTCTAGAGAAGGGGCCTTCTGTGCACGGAGGGTTTAACAATGGGGAAAGAGCCATTTTTCTCAGGTGTACTTAACATTGGGGAGCTTTTGTAAAGTACCAATACTTGGGGAGTAGGGTCTCTCCACAGTTTTGGATCTAATTGGCTTAGGGTATAGTTTCCCAGTGATTCTAACAGGCAGCCAAGGCATTAGTACTCTACAACTTTCCAAGTTCTGATTTTCAGCTATAGATAAATGGAAGTCTACCCTGTCCCTTCATTCCAAGCATATGATGGTAATCTTTAGTAGAAAGTACTTCTTCATGATCACCAGTGTACTGACATCAATTAGGGTAGATTAGTGTTCCTTCAGAATAACCTCCAAAGAAAAGAGACGAGAATATCTTAGAGTTGACTGGTTCAGCTGAGTGTCCATTTAATATTTGTGTGTCACTTGGCCTTGTAATCGTTAAAAGTTGAGATGAGGCTCAGGATGGATTATAGGTATGTCACTGCTACCTCCTTGCTTCCCTGGGGTAGAAGCAGCACTGAGAAATCTGCTGTCTTATTTCTCATTTTTAGAGGTAAGAGTGAACAAGCTTTCCTTCAAACACTATGCAGCCTCTCAGGCTGTTCATATCAAAAAATCTTCAAAACACTTTCACTATTATGGATATTTCTGAAGAGTTGATAAATTACCAAACTATTGAATTTTCCCCTTTTGTTTTATTTATTTATTTATTTTATCAAATCTGCCTGATAATGATTAAATAAATAAAATTAACATTAATATCCTTCTTGTCTCTTGAGGCTGAAACATCACCAGCGAAACATCTGGTAAAGATCAGAGAGAGAGTTTAGCTTCCAAATCATAACCCACAAGGCAACAGCCTGTCAGATATTAGACACGAACTCAATGATTTAAGACTCAAACCAAATCCAAAGGTTTTTTTCCCCCCATGATTTTTTTTTAACATGAAAGGTATACAACCATAATCATCTATTTATATACATGTTCAACATACTGTAGACATATATGACTATAGAGAGAGAGAGATACTATATGTATATATGGCATATATATATACACACATATATATATATATATATATATATATACATATATCTATGTCACCACAAATTAGGAAGCAGGTGAAAGCAAAACCACAGAAATTCTTATCAAATGGAGAATTGACCACAGTCCATAAGACGTCTGTCTGATTGGATTTCACATTACCAAAGAGTGTTCAGAAACATGCCATTTGGTAGTGGTTTAATTTGATTTGCCTTTAGAAGACATTTAATCCAGTTTACCTAGGGAACTGACCTTCTGTGAACTTTTGTCTTGAAAATAAATTCAGAGCAGATTGGGGCAAACTTTTCAAAGCAAATCATGGTTTATGTTTCTCTGCCCTGTGATTCTAGGATTAATGAAAAATAATAGATAATGAGAACACCCTAAGAAGTTAAATATTTGAGGCTTTACTCTCATTAACCAAAATCATTAACTACATGATGGTTAATGTTCCTTTTCTTTCTTGTTTGTTTTGTGGTTCATCTCTCGTTTTATACCCTGAAATAACATTTAAAAATTAGAATGATGAAATTTTTTTATAAAGAATTAGATGAAGGCAATATGTGTCAAACCTTTTGAGGTCGGTTCATATATATGGATTTGAAATGTATTTTTCTTAGCTTTTTTTTTCTTTTTGTCGGTTGTGGGGCCTGAACTCTGGGCCTAGGCGCTGTCCCTCAGCTCTTCAGCTCAAGGCTAGTGCTCTATCACTTGAGCCACAGTGCCATTTCCAGCCTTTTCTGCTTATGTAGTGCTGAGGAATTGAACCCAGGGCCTCATGCATGCAAGGCAAGCACTCTACCACTGAACCACCTTCCCAGCCCCATTTTTTTTCTTTTTAAGTAGAAGTGCTTCTTGCTGTGGAAAATTCATTTGGCAATTTATTAGAAATGTCTTCTGTGACCTTTGTAAAACTTCTTAATTATCTGTTCTTTGGATGTTCATTTTCACATATTTGAGTCCAGATAGAATTTGATTGTATAGAGTGAAAGACCAAAAACAAAAAACAAACAAAAAATGAGGGGGAGGGGGCAAGTCAGATTCTCTGTGATTTTTTTCAGAAACGTTTCCTTCAAGTTCTGGGTGGAATGACTGAGAAATGAGATGTTGGTTTGCATTGTTTTTCCCTCTAGCAGGATTTATTTGTTTCTGGTGTAATTCCAAGACAAGGCGTCTAGATCGGCTATAAGACAAGGGATATTGTCACTCTGGGCTGTGGCTTTGTGACACATTCAGGCCCTGAGTATGGCCGGCTTGATTTCATCTCGCTCTAACTCTGAGAAGCCAAGTGTCCGACTCCAGTTCAAAAGAGGTGTCATTCATGCGGAGTTGGACTACAAGTGGAATGAAATCCATGCCTTCTTATTTTGCAGCACAGCATTTAATTTTATTTATTTCTTAGGTCATAGCTATAGACTTGAGTAGGGAAAATAGTTTTGTTTTGTTTTTGTGATGAGACTGGGGCCTGAAATCAAGGCCTTGTACGTGCCTTGAACTCTGGGCCTGGTCACTGTCCCTCAGCTCTAGCGCTCTACCACTTGAGCCACAGCACCACTTCTGGTTTTCTGGTAGTTAATTGGAGATAAGAGTCTCATGGACTTTCCTGCCAGGCTGGCGTTGAACCACTATCCTCAGATCTCAACTTCCTGAGTAACTAGGATTATAGGCCTGAACCACTGGCGCCCCGCTTAGCTGATTCTTTAGGAGAATTTTGAAGAAGTTTTTAAAATAATGAGTAATATGGGATGTTGCTGAGACATTAGAAAATAAGACACCTAGGAGCTTGGCAGGCAAGAGAAATGTAAATGAGTAATTAGAGCTAATGCGCCAAACATAAGGTGAATATATGGTTTATTATTCAAATCAGGACTTTTTTTTAGAGCAATGTAGTTGTGTTTCACAAGAACATTTTTCTAAACCTGGGGGAAAGTGGGAGTATAGTTCACCTAACCAAGTAGAGTATGTAATGATATGAATACCTAGTGCTCATTCATTTATTCATCTGGTCATTGAGAGCAAATCATGAGCCATATCCTGTTCTTGAAGCCAAACACACATAAATGGGACATTTCTACGAGGAACTTAGTCTTTTAGGGCCGCCCTCTAGAGATGTACAATGTAATTTAGTGGGAACATGGGAAGAAGCTCCCAACTCTGCCAGTAAGGACTGCGCATACTTGTTCTTAGAGGAGAGGACTGCATCTTGCAATGAATTCTTTTCAGAGAAAGGAACCAAGGCAATTCTGTGTCCCAGATGAAGAAATGAATTCCTAAGAATTGTGATAGTAAGACTTAGTGGGAGTGTGAAGCTGGAATGACTCATGAAGGACTTCTATCAAACCAGGATAATGTCAGTAAAATTTGGAAGAATGGCAAACCTGATTAAAATAAATGCACATCTAGCAACAACAACATGCTCCAGGAGATGGTTTCATTGAGGTGGCAAGCACTATGTGTTTAGTTATGTAAAATAAAACCTGGACTCCCTCCTACCTTTTCCAATGCCTTTTCAAATTTACAATTATTTTTTTCTGGCTGAAAGGTGTATATCTCTTGGCACATATCATATAAAACACCATTTTTCCTCCCCTGATACCAAGTGACTCTTCAAGGGAACACATAACAAGAAAGTATTTTTCTGTTGACTTGAAAGATAAAAGTTGAGATGAGAGAAGACCACAGCTATTTGATCAGTTATGTAGAATGATTAAGATGTGGACAGAGGCTGTGTATGAGTAGCTTCCTATTAGTTAACTATTTCCTTTTATTCTCTGTAAAGAGACTGACCAATCCAAACAAAAGTTTGGATTGGCGCTTATTCTGCTGTGTTTCCTAGCCTTTTCAAGACTTTTTTTCCTCCACTGGTAGAATTTACTTTGGATTTTTTTTTTCCTGCTCGGTCTAATTAATAGAGAACACAATTGAGTGCTTGGGACATTTAGAGGAAAGGAAATTATGTGGATTCTCATCAAAATGCCACCTATTCTCCATGACCCCATCTCTAGGCTAGAGAATGCTAGGTGACAGGAAGATGTACCTTTAGCTTATTAATGCTTCCTGTTCTCACAGCCTTCATCTAGTTTAGGGCTACCCCAGGGAACTCCAAATCTAGCCTAGAACCCCTGTCTGGACTCAGGCCTTTGGAGTGTTTTGCAGGTATCCCATTGGTCCTGGATCCTTGTTCTTCCAATTCATGAGGCAGCTCCTTGAGCTCAATTCCAGAACAATTTCTGTGTCTTCGAATGCTCATTTGTTGACGCTTTCACTTGGAAACACTGGGTGTTGGGTCTGATGAGCGTGTTTAATGAGAAATGTTGCTATCGTGGTATTCTTCTCCTTTGCCGCTCTCTTCCTCCATCCCAGTTGCAGTTTCTACTATGAGAAACTTGTCCAGAAAAGATCAAAAGATGTTTTATTACTAAGAGGATGGAGAGGGATATGTAGCTAAGCCTTTACCGGAAGTTCTAAAATAGGAATTTGTCCCCCATCTCTGGGCTTCCTTGGGATTCTCCACACAACTACCTGTGCCTCTTATTTTCCTTCACCTATTCGATGCTTCTTTCTGGGAAATGATGTGGGGAAAGAGAACTTCATGTAAGTAATGGTGAGTGATTAAGAAGTGCTTCAGTATTTTGGTCCCTTCAGGAGAAGCTATATTTTGACGAGGAAGGAAGTATTAAACCTCTCCCTTAAACCCAAAACTCTTTCTGGGAAACAGAGGAAGAAAGGTAACAGTGTGGTATAAATTCTAAGCTACTAGCTTACTTTAATCCTCATGATAGTCCACAAAACTAAGTAATATTGTGAGATTTGAGATTCAGATTCTGCTCTTTCCCTACATACCAAAGGTTCATGTAGTTATTCACCTTTGAGTTCTATGAACAGCACACAGCACCTGGCTCAATGATTGAAAATATTAAACTTCAAACACACACACACTCTGCTTAGGAATGAGACAATGGGCTTAATGTAGTGGTTCATGCCTGTAGTCCCAGCACTTGGGAAGCTGAGGTGGTGAGAGTATGAGTTTGAGACCAGCTTGATCTACCTAGTTTATTGTTGTTCCAAAAGAAAAGAGAATGAGAGGTACTCCTAAATAGTAACTGGATATCTATAAAGGCAAGTGATAAGAGGGAATAATTATTGGGGAGCTGTATTAGGGCTTGGAGGGTAAAGGTTTATTTCTTAGTCAATTCTTACAGAATTTGGCAGTCTGAGCCTAGGTTGAAAAAAAATGGTTGGTGAGAAAATTTGAAGAACTAGGTCTAGAAATCACACATTTTATGTCTTCCCCCAATGACTGTGGACAGAACTCATCATATGGTCCCAACTCATTACATGGAGGCTGGGAAATACAGTCTTCCTGGGTGCCCAAAGGGGACCCGTAGATGAAGAGTGCAATGTATGGTGTCTTCCCAGGGAACTAGAACTGTCTCCTGCTTTTACTGCTGACTTAAAAGGTTTTCTCCTCCCTCGGAAGAGAAGAAACGTTTCTGACATGATCTTGGAGCGCTTTCTTGAGTGGCAACCTTGCCTTCAACACAAGGTTCTGTTCAAGACCATTTCCTTTCTGCTTATCAGTGCTGGCTCCCAGGACTTGATTTTTCAATTTACTAAATCATTCTTAGCTTAATCATTTTCTTGTTCCTTATTGACTCTCCAAGGATTCCATTGCCCTAGAGTCACTACTTCTGGGGAAACTTTCCTTATCTCAAGTGGATTAGTCACTTTTTTCCACCTTCTCTAACAATGACATGTTCGGGGTGCACAATTTTCTGTCCTCATGTCTCACAAGCACTCATCCTGAAGGCTGAGCTGCTCATTAGCAAGGGCAAGGCTATTCAATGAATCATCCAGAGGTCTACCATTGTGCACAGAAATCTGGTGTGAAGGGCTATTTTACTAGGACCCTGAAAAAGAATATTCCCCATCTGTTCATAAAGTAGCTTATTTGATACACACAATGTGTTCATAAATACTCTTCTGTTCTCTCAATGCTTGGCTTTTGGTCTTGACCTGGCACACACTCAAGGAAAAAAAAATGACAATGTGCCTCTATGGACACATTAGATCCATTTTTTTTATATTCAAACAAATTGAAATTGCCTGGCTCTTTGTAATATGTCCTTTAGTGTGTTTAAGCTTGTAAAATTACCCCCAAGGATGACAAATTGTAAACACCATTCAATACCACAGGCCCAGTTCAAGGCCTGTGGCAGAGTTCTGCTGATATTTGCCCTCCTTAGAAATGTTTAAAGCGTTGTAGGAAAATGAAGCTAGGTAAACAAGCTTATCAGAGTTGACAATAAAAAAATCATTGATTTATAATTAAGAGGTGTCACAGATACAGAAACAAAGCTGTTTTTGTGGAGTAGAAAGTCGACCTGCACTCTAAAATGCATGCAGTACTTTCCACTGGCTTTAGATCATCATGCTGACAAAGTTTCCGGGCCCTGACCTTTTGGCCCATCTCAAATGATTGAACTATACTTGTTGAAACTTGTTGCAGGTGTTGGTGGGGTGTGTGCTCAAGAATCCTAGTTGTTGTAAAGGTGTGACCATAAGACACACACACACACACATTGTTTCTGAAGGCCCCAGATGGAATCACAGATTGAAATGGGACAAGAACAGAATCTATTATTGTGTCTGGGTTTCCCCCTCTGTAGCTAGCATTTCCTTCAACGTCCCAGTGCACTGAGCCACTGTTGGTGAGGACGGCAGCTTCTTAGGCTGTCTGGGTCAGCCTGATCCTGTTCCATTGTATGTTTCTGGAAATCAAGGTTTAGATTGTGACGGTGGTTTTGTGCCCATGGCACTAAAATGGCCCACGGCAATGAGGGCTTTATGATGGAACCAGTCAAGGGAGAAGCTGTATAATCTAAGGAAATAATGGAGAAATCACAGTAATTGCTGACTCTATTGAGGTACTAAATCAAAATCAACGACACTGTCACCATCACTTTACTCGAATTCAGGACTTCATCAAAAAAAAAAAAAAGAATTTCCCTAGATGACAGGGTCTGGAAAATAGATCTTGGTGAATCAATGGGCAATTTAATTCAAATTTGAGAGTACATATTGACCATTTGTAATGTCAATGATTTATTTTCTGCGAGTTCCATAAAAGGCCTTTTTAGTTGCCCGATTGTGTATTTCCTCCAAAGATTGGCTTGCTAATTACCATCAGTGAATAATAGGAGATGCCAAAAAAAAATCTATTGTGTTCCAAACGAATGTCGCTGCCAAGCGACTTGACAGGCTCCTGCTGTACTTGTCAAACAGCTGTGCCTGAGTAAAACTTTGAATTTGGATCCCCAGTTGACTGAGATTAGAATAGGCTTAATGTAAGGTATCTGCAATGGTGGACAGTCTTACCTTTCAAATACACAATGCATGCATTTCTAACAAATTCTCTGCTGACCATCTCTTCATCACTGTGTTTTGTCTTTTCATTTCGGTAGGCAGGAGGCAGCATTCAAAAGGCAAGGAAATCAAACTGTGAAGATGAGGAAATAAAATTCTAACATTTACATTTAAATGAAGAGTTGTGCATGGATACTTGTACATAGTCATGCTCTTTGTGGTCTCTAAAAGTGACTCTCAAGTGCAAAACAGAAAAGCCCCTGAGAACTATTTCAGTCATTCAGCTATTTATTAATCAAATGTTTTGTTCCAACCACTTTTCTAGGCCGTGGGGATAGAATAGTATGCAGAATAGATCATTTTCTTGAAACATGAATTAGATTATGACTCTTCCACTCAAATCCATCCTCTCACTTTTCCATCTCTTCCCATCTTGTCTCTCCCTTGTTCACGTAAACCACTCTGGAATCCTGGATGCTTCTTACGCACACCAACACCACATCCCAATCCCAAGTTTGTAAGCCTTCACTATACTCTCCATGTGGAGCTTTCTTCCCTCCTATAATGACATTACCAACTTTCTCCTTCCTCTAGAGTATGAGATCCGAGAAAATAATCTATTTCTTGAAACATGAGTTAGAGATTAGGATCGAGCTCTAGCCTGGTAGGGTTTGAGGAATCACCTGAGGATACATGATGTGTAAAGTTAAAACATTTGCTGACTCCATTTAAGAGGAGTAAGAGGCAGGGATGATAAAATTGGTGTCTGTGGAGATTCGATGGCAGGTATTGAGAAGGGAGATGAATGGGAAGTGCCAAGCGCCTTCTATCTCTTCGTCCTACCGAACATCTAGGAGAATCTTGAATGGCCATTGCCAGAAAAAAAGGTAGGGTTGAAAACTTTATTTCAAGTTAGGCTGTCAAGGAAATAGATGCAATTATTTATGCGATCAGTGGACAGGAAATGATGGGACATGTTTCAAGAGAGCAAATTGATTGATTCCTTTGTGGTCATAGGCCTGGAAGGGCATGAAAGACAGGATTCATAGATTTTTACTTCCTGAAGAACCATGTGTATATCTAGACTAAGAAACAGCACTGCCATTCTGTTATTGGTGTGCCAAGGAGTCTCCTGGATGACTTCTAGGTGCATGTGTACTGGTGGGATTCCAACAACTATAGTTAGTTTTATTAATATTTCTTTACCTTGTCAATAGAGGTGAGATCCCAAGATGATGCCATCTAAGAAGTTAATCTCTTAATCCTGGGGTGGTATCCTGTAGTCCAGAATGTGGCTTCTCAGTCATCTTACTGACTTGAGTTTATTGGCATTGTCTGGATGAGGGGCTATCTGAGACCTTGGAGTTCCCTTCTAAATAAGAACGTTGCACATAGGCTTCCAGTGCTGCCCTTAACCAGTGCAGCCCCATGAATCTGAGGAAATGACCTTCAGTCTAAAGATCACATCATCCTATTTCTTCTCACTAGTGAAACAGTTTAATGAAAACCCTTTTGTGTACCTTGTGTTGAGTTTGTTTACTGTGGATTATGATAGATGAGGAATACAACCTTACATTTTAGCTTTTGGAAAATTTTATGATGTTCTTGTCTACGGCAATAAAACGTTGGTTGGCTCCAGCTGGATGGCTCTTTTGTTCGGCTGTTATGTCATGTCTACGTCCAGTGAAGGGCTGGGGATCTTGCTTTTCTTCCTTTCTTTATTCTTGGCAGAACTGGAGGATGAAATCAGGGTCCTGTGCTTGCTGGCTAGGCAGGCACTCTACTACTTGAGTTTCACCCTGCCCTTTTTTACTCTAGTTATTTTTTTCAAATAAGATCTCTATGCTCAGGCTGGATTTGTACCATGAGTCTCCTATTTATGCTTCTCACATAGTTAGGATGATCTTCATATATCACTGTGGCCAGCCTTTTGTGGTTGAGATACGAATCACTTAAAACTTTGTGTCAGAAGACGGGTGCTGGTGGCTTACACTTGTAATCCTAGATACTCAGGAGATCTGAGGATTGCGGTTCAAAGCCAGCCTGGGCAGGAAAGTCCGTGAGAACTCTTGTCTCCAATAAACCACCAGAAAACCGGAAGTGGCGCTGTGGCTCAAGTGGTAAAGTGTTCGCCTTGAGCTGAAGAGCCGAGGGACAGCATCCAAACCCAGAGTTCAAGCCCCAGGACCCACAAGAATAAAACAAAAAACAAAACAACAACTTTGTGTCAGGCCAGCCTTAACACTCTCCTTCTGATCTCTCATCTGCCAAGTAGCTAATGTTTTTGGTGTGAGCCACCAGGCCCAGTTGCTTTTCTTTTCCATGTTTTTTTTTCTCTTCTGGGACCTTTCTAATCTTTCAGCAACTTCCTAGGACCTACTTATTCCTTTGTTTGCTTGTTTTCTATGAAAAGCTCTTGAGGGGATGGCAAAGAGACACAGCAGTTGCTGTGGGTTGCTGGTAGCTTATAGTGCAATTCCAGCTACTCAGAAGGCTAAGATCTGAGGATTGTATTTGAAGACAAATCCTATGAGATTCTTTTATCTCCCATGAACCAGCAAAAAGCTGGAAAGTAGAGCTCAATTGGTAGAGTGCCAGCCTGGAATGAAAAAACAACAAGAAACAATAAACCAAAGCAAGTTTGCAAGGCCTTTAGTTAAACCCCAGTTCCAACACTGTGTGTGTGTGTGTGTGTGTGTGTGTGTGTGTGTGTGTGTGTGTGTGTGTGTGTGTGTGTGTGTGTGTGTGTGTATACATACATACACACATAATACATATACGTATATATGTATATATACGTATATATATATATATATATATATATATATATATATATATATATATATAAAACCTCTGTGTTTGATTTCTGTCTAGTGACTGAAAGTAACTCAGTGCTTCAAAAACAGTAAAACTTACTGTTTAAGTCTGTATTATTGAGTGTAGATTTATTGGGGACTCTATTATATTATAGTAAAGTATGTCATCCTTCTAGATCCCTACTATTTAGGCTTTGTCACTCAGCATTATTGACACTTGGACTTTGGACTAGATAATTTTCTGTTGATGAAAGGCTGTCTTGGACACAAAGTTGTCTAGCTGCACCCCTGGCCTCTAACCACTAGATGCCAATAGCACCCCTTAGACCCCCAAAGTGACATAAAATGTAGACAGGCTCTGATGAATGTCTCCAGGGAGGGAGGCAAAATTGTTTCTGCTTGAGAGCCACTGGGTTGGGGAAGCTGGATTTTAAGTTTTGTTCATGTAGAGAAAGTGCAGTTATTTTGAGATCTCACAGCCAGTGCTTAAAACACAAATACATGGCCTAAAAGAATAAATAAGCCTCTCTTGGCTCTATCAAGTGAAAGTGTTTGAAAGTATCTCCACTCTCTCTGCCTTGCCAAGGGCTTTGGCTGTGACCCTTGGGACTTCTGATGACTCTTTGATGGGAAGTGATTCTTCATCTTTCCAGGATTATGGTAGGAAGACATGTAAATGGTTTCAAGTATCTAGTTGATGATCAAGTTTCCTCTTCCCGTGAAATATTGATATAAATGTAGAGTTGGATTTCTGTCCTAACAGATTAGTTATGTATAGAGTTTATTTTTTTGGATTATTTTTTCCCCAGTTGCTAGGGTCTCCTGCATACTAAGGAAGTACTATACCATTGAGATATATCCCAGCACTAGAATTTATCTTCCTTTTGTAGGGAAGCTTCTAGAGCAGAAAGAATGGATTTTTTTTTTGTTGTTGGTTCTGGAGCTTGAACTCAGGGCCCGGGCACTGTTGTTGAGGTTTGTTTTGTTTTTTTTTTCCACCCAAGGCCAGTGCTCTACCACTTTGCTCCACAGCACCATTTCGAGTTTTCTGGTGGTTGATTGGAGATAAGAATCTCACAGATTTTCCTGCCCAGGCTTGCTTTGAACCTCAATCCTCAGATCTCAGTCTCCTGGGTAGCTAGGTTTATAGGCATGAGCCACCAGTGCCTAGCAAAGAATGGAATAGTTTAAGGCTGAGTTTTAGCATCAGATGAGAGTCTTTATCATTGAGCAAATTCTTACTTCTATGTGTGTGTGTGTGTTTGTGTGTGTGTGTGTGTTTGTGTGTGTGTGTGTGTGTGTGTGTGCACGCACGCGCCTGGGCTCTGTTCCTGAGTTTTTTTGCTCAAGGCTAGTGCTCAATCACTTGAGCCACACCTCTACCTTTGGTGCTTAATCAGAGCTAAGATTCTCAGACTTTTCTGCCCAAGCTGGCTTCAGATCACTACCTTCAGATTTCAGCTTCCTGAATAATTAGGATTATAGGCATGAGCCACGAGCACCTGGCTTTCCCCAGTTTTTAAAATTATTTTTATTATCTTCCAATAGTTGAACAAAGGATTGATTGTTCAATTCACAGCTCACTTTATGAATATAGTGCATCTTGAACAATGTTACTCCTTCCATTATTCTCCCCCACTATCTATTCCAACCTCAGCTACCCCCTTAAGTTACCTCGTCTCATCAGTTTAAATCTTCACAGTAGCACTATGTCCTGAAACTATACAGAAGCTTACAGGTCCAACATTCCAGTTTTACTCTATGTGTTTGGATGCTCTGACTCTTTATTTTAGTTTTTTTTTTTTTTTTTTTGGGTCCAGTCGTGGGGCCTGAACTCTGGGCCTGGGCGCTGTCCCTCAGCTCTTCAGCTCAAGCTAGCACTCTACCACTTGAGCCACAGCACCACTTCCGGCTTTTTTCTTTTTGCTTATGTGGTGCTGAGGAATCGAACCCAGGGCCTCAGGCATGCAAGGCAAGCGCTCTACCACTGAGCCATCTTCCCAGCCCCTGCCTCTTTATTTTAGAAGTGAATCCTATTTCTTTACTCTTTCTTTTAGAATAATTCATTGAAAGGTGTACTTTTGGCATCGCAGGTTGTGTTAAAGGTGAGGGCTCATTAATAGGAGAAAGTATCCTCTTCCATTAGGATCTGACTTGCTCAGAAAAACCAAGAGAAGCTTGCGGTCTACAACTGTTGTCAGAACACTTATACTTGTAAGATTAAGGTGTTTAAAATCAGCTAATTGTCAGCCATCTTTCAGGACCTTAATCTGATCAACTGTTGGTATAATTATTGGTAGTTACATGGGCTACCTTAGAAAAAAACAATTTCCAAATTATAAAATTCTTTTGCTTACCTGTTCTACTCAGGAGATTGAAGATTTGATTTGGGGATGTTTTCTACAGAACAACTAGTGGTAATCACCGATGTTGACAAATGATAGCAGCTTTCTATAGATTATACAGATAATAAAAATCCCACTATGCTAACAATTGAAGGTATATTGAGTAGAAACAGCTGTATTAGGACATTTTCTCTGCACCCTAGAGGATCAAAGTGTTTTCGCGGTCTGAGACAGACTGCAGGGAAGCAGAACGCAGCTAAGATAATAATTTCTTCCATTTATGAAGTCAGATTTCCAAATCATTGTTCCACATGCAGGATGTCTAGATTCTCACTGTATTCCTTTGAGGCAGAAACGGTGGTTGGAGTATTCCTTTCCAACTTAAAATGAGGGAACAGTTTGCATGATGTTTATTTTAAGGTTAACTGCCAGCAAGTGTTGGATGGTGAGCCAGCATCCTGAGTTGTTGGATTCTTACACAACATCTTAGACCAATGACTTTTCCAGCCTCTCATGAAGTTACTGTGAAGTTTGCTCCATTCCCTACTCATCATTTTTCAGGGTTCCCCAATCCCACTTCTTCATCCCCATCAGGACTATTATATTTCATAAATCTGGGGGAACATGGTATTTTGTGTTGCCCTTGGTATATATTGTAGAACTAAAGACCCCTGAGGGGCGTGGTTACGTGGACATATGGAAGATGCTATTCCTGGCGCAGTTTCTACCCCAGTGCCCGAATTGTAGAGTGGTACTGGATGACTTCAATGGCTTGTTACACTGGAGACTTAAAAGATCATCTTCCCCCCACCACTCCGCTGCCCAATGATATGCCATTCAAAAGTCTGTGTAACTTTGTAATAATCCTTGTAAAAACAGCTACTTGAACACTGCTAAATTAGAAAAAGAAAGGCTCCATTTATTTTATTTCTTTTTTTTTTGAGTTAAAGAAAGACACCAGCAATAGACATTGAATCATTTCCTTTTGTTCACAATGCTATTATTTTGTCCTTTTGAATCTGGTGATTCTATAGAAGTTCATTTTTACTTAACTTTGTACTGTACATCTTGGGGGGGGGAGAACTATATTATCAAGGGATATTAGAAGTAAGCCTTTTCCCTTATGTCTTAATCCATCCACATATTTTTTAAATCCTGTTTTGTTGTGTACTGCTATTTTAATAAAATACCAACACAAGGCAAGACACAGTGGTTATCCCAGCTTCTCAGGATTTCGAGATTGGGAGGATCACAGATAGAAATCTAGATGAAAAGTTACCAAGATGCTCATCTCACCCAATAAGCTGAGAGAGGTGATACAAACCTGTGGTCCCAGCTACACAGGAGGCTACAGGTAGAAGGATCATGGTTTGAGGGTATTAACAAAAAATACAAGGCACTTTGAAAAAACTTTCAAAGGAAAGGGCTGAGGATATGGCTGAAGTGGGGAAGTGCTTGATTGGTCAGTGTGAAGCCCTGAGTTCAGAGCCTGGTGCTGCCCAAACAAAAACAAAGCACCAAAAACAACACACTAAAAGCAAAGCAATAAAACAAAACAAAACAGTAGACTCTCGCTCTTGTTTTCTAGAAGTTGCTTGTCCTTTGGTCATGGGTGATTGATTTGAGGCCAGTTGATTGGAGGTAATGAAATCTCAGAAAGCAAAGCTATAGCCAAGCGGGGTGCCATACCCTGAGCTATAGGTGTCTATTTCTGTTTTTCCTTGTCCTTATAACTGTGGAACCATGCTGTAAGCATCCAGGACTTAGTCTTTAGGATAATGGGTACCACGGAAATAGTCTTAAGAAGAGGTGGTCATCAAGTTGGTCAATAGTATATATATATATATATTTGGGGGGGGGGAGGGTAAGTGTGCTGTCCCTGAGCATTTTCATTCAAGGCTAGTACTCTACTATTATGAGCCACAGTGCCACTTCTTGTTTTCTGATGGTTAATTGGAGATAGAATCTCATGGCCTTTTTGCCTGGGCTAGTTTTGAACCATGATGCTCAGATCTCAGCCAGCTACTCTCCTGAGCAGCTAGGATTACAGGTGTGAGCCAGCGGTGCCTGGCTAGGACTAACACATTTTTGACACAGAAGTAGTTATTCCTCACTTTGAGCGCTGTGTGCAGGTTTAGTTAATGCCTGTGGGAAGTATATAAGAGCTGATGTGGGGTTGATGAGGGAGTGAGGTTCTAGGGAAATTAACCGGTGAGAGGATCTGTATTTAAATCACAATCCCTGGATTTTTTATGTCTCAACTTCGATCATAACCATTTGCTATAAAAAGAAAGGAAAAGATGAAGTTGTCATGTTTCAGGAAGGGAGAGGACAGAATAGTTTAATACACTACGAAACACATAAGGTTTAGAGACACTCTGATAGTAAGTAGTATGTGTATTGGGAGGAAAGAAATGCTGACGAGGCCTTAGTAATTTGTTTACTGGGCTCTGCTGACAAACCTATGTATGAGTTGCTATCTTCAGAGGTGAGAGTTAGTTGATGGAACCATTTGTTACGCTTCTGCTACACAGGATATCCATCTTGCTCATGGAAAATGTTATTCGTATCTCTTTTAGTATCATTCATCTTCCACTATCCCATTCATTGTTCCTAATGCCTCACTAGTTATTTGTGTCACAGAGAGATATCTCATTAGGAATATATATGTACATACTTACACACACACACACACACACACACACACACACACACACACACACACACACACACACACACACACACACACACACACACACACACACACACACACCTACCTCTCAGGGTCAGTGCTGTGTTGTGGTAGTATTTCCTTTAAAGACAACCATCATTGCTTGGAATGGCAGAAGGGAATTAGCATTTAAGTAAGAACGTGGTAGCGAGTCTTGAAAATGGATTCTTTCTTAGCTTCAATGGAGAAATTGAATTTGGAGAGACTGAAATTTGTTTTTATTTTCATATCCCTCAGCTGCACCAGCTCTTCTTCCTTTAATCATCCTGAGTCCTGCTGTGTAGAAAAATCTATGGGCTTTCAGTGTAATGCTGAGACCTTGATTTTAAAAAGTTGTGAACTATTTCTGACATACATAAAGCTGTGGGAATAATAAAGCAAACAGCCGAAGAAGCCAGTAGAACAGAAGAGAGCCCAGAAATATCCCACAGAGAAATGGAAATTTAATAGTTAAGAATTCTGGCATTTTGGTTGCTTTGTTTTTGCCTTAACTGATGAGTGGGCTTTCCTGCTGCTTTTTTGGATGATAGAAAACCAGACCCCATTGTGTTTGTTGGGACATGATCCCAGTAACCTGCGCGTAGTGACCATAATTAGTTTGTAATGAAGAGACAGGGTTGACTGCAATGTGCTTCAAATCCAACAGCTTCACCTACCCAAGAGCAAAATGTTTCCGTCAATGTGTGATGTTGGAAGAATGGGTGACCTCTTGTTTTGAATTACCCACAAGTTCCTCAAGTCGTTAGCCAAAAAGTCCCAGAAGAGGAAGGGTAGTAATGGAGATAGACACTGGAGATGGCTTCCTCAATGAACGGTGCACAGGTGAAAATAACAGCATAGGATAATTGTATTAGATGAGCAGAAAAGCTCAAAAGCGAAATAACCCCAAGATACAGACACAAAGGTCTTTCTGTATCGTTGTTGTTTTCAATGTACTATGTGATGGTTTTTTGTTTCCTTTGTATGTTTTTCCCCTGTTGTCACTGTTACTGGTTTTGGACCCTCCATCTTATATATCCATTTATCTTATTTGGGGAGGGGACGGGGAATAGCAAAACGCTGAAACAAGGACACAGGATGACCCACTGCAACAATGATACCCACAAGACACTCTATTGGAAATGATCTTTATAACTCGGGGGGGGGGGGGCAGGGGGGAGGAGTAAGGGAGGTGAGGGAGGGAAGGGATAGTGGGAGAGAAACAAAGGAGAGGGTAACAATGCTCAGCAAGTAACGTACTCATTACCTTACTCGCGTAACTATAAACCTTCTGCACAGCATCTTTACAATAAAATAAAATTAAAAAACAGAAAATGATAGCAGTAGGTGATCCCATCCTGTCTGTCCTAGATAACACCATCTCCAATTTCACCTGCTTCTTTTTTTTTTTTTTTTTTTTTTTTTTTTTTTGGTCTGGTTTTGGGGCTTGAACTCTGGGCCTGGGCGCTGTCCCTCAGCTCTTCAGCTCAAGGCTAGCGCTCTACCACTTGAGCCATAGCACCACTTCCAGCTTTTTTCTTATGTGGTGCTGGGGAATCGAACCCAGGGCCTCAGGCATGCAAGGCAAGCACTCTACCACTGAGCCACCTTCCCAGCCCTTCCTGCTTCTTCTTACAGGGCCTATATCCTGTTAACCTTACAGGTGTGCATTCAAGCAGAGACTCACTCTTGCATTTAGCTCTCAGTCTTGGGATTTACAGTCACTTAATTGACTGCAAAGGCATCCTTGGTTCCAGGCAGCTTTGGGTGGCAGGAAATGAGAGGATTAGAGAGTGCAGTTCTCCAAAGCTGTAGGACCTTCTTGGGAAAATGACGTCTTCAACCAGAATTGAGTAAGGAGTGTCTTCTTTCTAGCTTATCCCTTCCCTTGTTGCCTTTCCTCCATTCATCTCTGCCTCTCCTTCTTCCTTTCCCCCCTGGCTATGTTGAGAAGACAGGATAGTATCACAGCTTTCCTCGACTTAGGGAGAGTTCTCTCCCCACTACAAATTAATTCCGATTAAAAGTGATTTTTAGTTCGGTCCTTCAGCCAATCAGTTAACTTTAAATCACTTAAAACTCCACTTTCCTGGGCTGGGAAGGTGGCTCAGTGGTAGAGCGCTTGCCTTGCATGCATGAGGTCCTGGGTTTGATTCCTCAGCACCACATAAGCATAAAGAAAAAAAGCCAGAAGTGGCGCTGTGGCTCAAGTGGTAGAGCGCTAGCCTTGAGCTGAAGAGCTGAGGGACAGCGCCCAGGCCCAGAGTTCAGGCCCCACGACCGGACCCCAAAAACAAACAAAAAAAACTCCCCTTTCCTGACCCTAAACCCTCACTTTTCAAAAATTATAAATGGTCACTGAATTGAAGAAAAGGCTATTGCGAACTTACAAGTACAGAAATGACTCAGAATGTGTGTGTTAGTTTTGGTTTGGGGGTGAGTCAACAATACAAGGCCCCCCTTTCAGTTGAACCTGTTCCTAGATGTATGAGCGATTCATTCTCTGTCTATAGCACAACAAGTAGAAGGAAAAAACCCAAATGCCATCATTTACCTTTGTCTACGTAGAAATCGAATCTACACATTGTCTAGTTATTTTAGGGCCACATAGTGGCATACATTTCAAGTCAAATTTGGTCATTCAGAGTTAAAAAAAAACCAGCCTATCTAATTACATTTGATTAGCAAATCTCTCTCTCTCTCTCTCTCTCTCTCTCTCTCTCTCTCTCTCTCTCTCTCTCTCTCTCTCTCTCTCTCTGCCAGCCCTGGAGCTTGAACTTAGTGCCTGGGCACTGTCCCTGAGCTTTTACTCAAGGCTAGCATTTTACCACTTGAGCCACAGGGCCACTTCCGGCTTTTGTTGTTCATGTGGTACTGAGGAATGGAACCTAGTACTTCATACGTGTTAGGCAAGCACTCTACCACTAAGCCACATTCCCAGGCCTGGTTGTGTGTGAGTGTGTGTGTGTGTGTGTGTGTGTGTGTGTGTGTGTGTGTGTGTGTGTGTGTGTGTGTGTGTGTGTGTGTGTGTGTGTGTGTGTGTGTGTGTTAATTCCTTATTTCCCCTCAAAAATGTTTCTCTCTTTGCTTTGCATTCAGATGTATTCTTTTTATGACAAAAATTCACAATGGAGATATTTTTCCTTTAAATCTTGGTTAAAGAAAAATGGAGGGGAAGAGTCCATGCAGATACCTAATTTGAAGCAGCTGAGTTTAATATTTTGCCCTACCACTTGCTGGTTTTGACACCAAGAAAACCACTTAACTCCTCTGAAGGTCAAGTTTCTGAGCTTATAAAAAGAAGATGTTAATACCGCCTCGTGGGGTTGTTGCAGGGTTAGGAGGAGAAGTAATAGACACCAACAATGCCAATCAGTTAGCAGGAACTCACTTCTTAATGCTAGTTCCCCTTTTTCTTTGTGTGTGGGCAGGATGAGGTTCAGCTCAGGTTAGCTCTAGTGTAGATGGATCATTGAATGTGAAGTGAATTTTCCATTGCCATTCACTCTCCTCATTCACAGATAAGGGAAACCAGAGGAGTGACAGGTCTTATTCAAGAGGACAGAACTGTTGGCAGAAGAAAGATTAGATGCCATAAATCCTTTCTGTACATCCTGATCTTTCTCCTTACAATATGGTCTCACCCATAATCCAATAATCCTTACTCTTGAATGGCAGTCACCTCTGAAACCTCTTAATTTAGTTCCATTGGAAGACCTGGCGAATGGAAGCAAATACAATCTCCAACTACTTATTAATTTAGGCAAAATCGTAGAACATACATTTTATAGTTCTTGTAGTTATTAAACTTTTTTATTGCGTGGCTCTCCTTAAATTATAGAAGTACTCAGTATTTGGCTGTCTTTCTGGTGTCTCAAAACATGGCACTGAGTTGTAACATTGGTGCCCAGGAGTAGAATGGCTTCTCCCAAATACATGTGCATTTTAAATTGAATAATTGTTGACAGGTTTTACCTCATAGGAGTCTGAACTGTTGCATTTTCTCTAGCCATCTATGAGTGCCAATTTCTCCCACACCTCACCAACACAGTACATCAGCAAATGCTCCGATGTTTGCTAATTTAGTTGATTGATTTTTTTTTCAGGGCTTTGAATTTTGTTCTCATTTTCCTTGTCTTCGTCAGCTTTCCATTATGGTGACAAGGTGTTTGAGAAAAATCACCTTCTAAGGGGGAAAGATTTACCATGATGTCAGAGGTTTCAGTCCATGGTCAGTTGACTCCTCCATTGCCTGAGATACATAGTGAATCAGAACATCCGACGTGGAGCATGCTTACCCCAGTGCAACTGAAAAGCAAAACAGAGGGGAAGGCTGGTAGTTCCTTCTAGGCCCTGTCCCCAGTGACTGAACTTCTTTCACAAGAGTCAACCTCCTTCAGGCTTTATCGACCCTTCATAGTGTCAGAATTTGCCAACCAAACCTCTAGCATATGGACCCATGGTGGATATTAAGACCCAAACCATAATACCTTGCTTATTTCCCAGCTCCTCTCTCTTCACGCTACTACATTCTGTGCATCATCTGATGTTATTGATGGAGATTTTAGGTTGCTTAAAGGTTTTGGTTAGTATATATCCCTCACTACAGAAAAACGAGCAGGAAACAAAACCCAAAGAGTGGAAGAGGCCATGGGACACTCACAAAAAGTAGTCCATAGCAAACTAGATTTTTTGTGGGGAATGGGATTTTATGAGGTGAGACCTCAAGGCTAGAAGTATTGACAAGGCCTTCCAGTCAGAGCCAAAGTTTGCATCTCTGACCTTAAATTGCTTGAACTTCAAATGGAATGTTTGTCACAAGGCCAGGTGTGGCAGTCCCAGGCACCATCCAGCAAAGCTCTTCATGTACCTACCCGCCAACCTCAGCACTGAGGAAGCGGGGAGCTGCAGGCCCCTTGGCTGTGATAAACTTCTTCATGACCTGCCTTCAGCGTCTCCCTATAGACAACCCCTCATGGGTTAGGGTTAGGGTTAGGGTTAGGTCCGGTCAGAACTTTGGGAGATGGCTTGATCGAGTACTTTGGATTCAAAGCTAATACTCAAGTAGTTTTTGAGTCTTCTCTATTTGGCTAAAAAAGCCCCTGATAGTCCCCAAAGGGAGCACTCCTCGTTCATCACACACACCATTTCTCCTGTTGTGAGCATTTCACAAAAGCTGTCCAACTCAGAGAAGAAGTCACGATCAATCCAGTCAACTCTTAAATGTTTTCCCAGAAGTAGAATTTATTCATTATATTAACCGTTTCCTTTTTCTTTTTTGGAGGGGGGCACCATAGCATATGAATAAGTACAGGAACTCTGAGGCCAGACCATGACTTGGGATGAAATCGTGACTCTATTACTTTCAGGTTGTGAGGCTGAGACATTACCTATCTACAACACCATGCCTTTGTTTTCTCATCTTGTACATGATTGTAATTAAATAAGCATACCCCAAATACCCTGCAGGTGACTAATAATAACCACAGTGTGTATGTGTGCTGCTTAATAAGAATCCCTAGAAATGATCTATTTATTATTAGTAATTAGCTGTAAATTATTAGTATTTATTAGTAATACTATTTTTATTAGTAGGAATAGTATGTTTATTTCAGAAACTGAGAATAGTCAGAAAAATGCTTACTGAGTTCTATTCACACAATGATCCTACATGCCTCAGCATCACTCTTAATAACATCATGAAGATTGCCATCATATTTTTATGTGCAGACGTTAAAGTACAGAGAAGGAAAATAAATTGTAATAATATACGCAAACAAATTCTAAAAAGACCAAAAATACTTGCCTGAGTTAGAAAATCACTGAGCTGGACTGTGCACTGGTAAGCAATGTGCTTCCTATGGAACTTCTGTGGATGTTGGTTTCATAGCTCTGTCATTTCAGGCTCAGTTACAGTAGCCCAGCCATGGGTGACACCAACAGTAATCATATCCCTGACCTGTAAGCAGTATGCAGGGGTTCAGGTGCCTATTTCCTGAGCCTTGCAAGAGAGCTTTGGTTAGTATGCCCACAGATCAGGAAACTGAGGACCACGTAAGGGCATGCTACCATGTAGAAGAATAGTAATTGGGGCACACTATTTCTGTGCAGTTGGTATCCACTAAATATTTATTAAAATGAATTCATTCTAAAATGGTGGGAAGCCAGTTTAAAAATAGTCCCATGAATTTGTAATTGGTAGTAGCCTTTCAATTCTGTTTTTTTGGCACAGGCACACTTACCAGATCACTAATGACACACTGGACAGAGAAAAATCAGGATTCTTCATTTGTCTCTCATTACAGTGGGCACTAATGAACTGAGAGCATTTCTTTTTCTTACTTCCTGGCCCTGTTTGATTATCTGAGTCCCCGAATTATTTATTTGTGAAATCTATTAAATAATTTATTAACTGAAGCATGTACTCAATATCTACTGTTAGACTGGTTCCATAGGACTGCAAAGGCAAACAAAATACAGTGCTTTCCCAAATGGGAGTCAGGCAAGCCAATGTAATTGTTACAGGTTTCCTGGTAAGAAGGATTTGCGTATTGGTATAATCCCTCTTCTGTCATCTTCTTTCTTTTATTTCTTTTTTATGCCTCCATTATTAGACTGAAGTGCAAAAAAGTAAATAGTAGACCCAAAGAAACCTATGTTAAAAGAAATAGAAAATGGAGCCGGGCACCAGTGGCTCATGCCTGTAATCCTAGCTACACAAGAGGTTGAGATCTGAGGATCATTGTTCAAAGCCAGCCAGGGCAGGAAAAGCTGTGAAATTCTTATCTCCAATAAACCACTAGAAAACCAGAAGTGTGCTATGGCTCAAGTGGCAGAGTGGTCACCTTGAGCTAAAGAGCTGAGGGACAGCGCCAAGCCCAGAGTTCAAGCCCCACGACCGACAGAAAAAAAAGAAAAAAAGAAAAAAAGAAATAGAAGATGGGAAATACCTGATTAAGGAGGATCCATGCAGTGGCAGATAATGGCTAGAGATGGTGGCCATATTTCCATATAGTCAGTATACTCTCAATTCCTCTAGAGTATGTTGAAGTCAAGAACAAGTCTACATCTTTCACAGCTGTGACCAAACACTATCTAGACAAGCCCCTGGCGTTGTATTGAGGCAAATGCATTGAGGGCTAACTGGTGAATGAGAAGTGGAGCCTGTCTGCCGCAGTCTGAAAGTGCTGTGGTGCCATACATAAAGAACCACAAAGCCCAGAGAAAGTAAGCCAGGTGTGAGTACTCTTCGAATGTGTTCAGGCACCAGCCTGAGTATGATGAGAACAGCCCTGCGTATGATGGCGCTAGCTCACAGTGAAAGCAGGAAAACAAAGGTGCTGTGGAGGAAATGGTGAGTCTTAGCCTGAGTGTAACGAGTGTTTAGGATTCCTTAGGATGATATTTTAGCTAACAACTCACAAGGGAATATGGACACTGGGAATTTCTATTTCACATGCTCAGTGAATATTTATTTATTTCACCACATAAAATTCTGTTCTGGTCTATTTCCCCCCTTTAACCTCTTGCTGTTTTCTTTTCATGTGGCTGTCAAATAGAAACAGATTTTAAGCTCAGTATCCTATGCTTTTATTTTGCTCTTCTCTGTAGCAAGGAGTTCTTCCAAATGTTTTCCTGGCACTGAAGGATTTAGTTGAGATGTTCCTAGTAGACTTTCCATCTATTTGGAAATTGGTGATTGTTTTCCTGTTTTGTTTATTAGGATATTGTCTCAGAAACCATTTCCCTTTTGCTCTTTCATCACAAAACATTTATTCACCTTCACTAAGTGTTGCCTCTGGATGGTTTTGGAGATCCATGGCTTTCCCATTGAAAGTATGTTTTTTTCCACCCTAAATTGAGGAGTAATAATTAGTGTTTATGATCTAAATAAGAGATAATAATATAGAAAATTCCTCTTAAAGCTATTCTAGCTTTGCATAGTCTGACTGAAGGAAACCTAGTGTTAATCGTGACTCCGTATTAACGTTATATTTCTGCTTCCTTGTCCCCTCTTAACCCAGAATGTTGATTACGAGCAAGTATAATCACTGATATTTTTCATTTTAAACATCATCATGTTTTTGAGGACTCATCCATTCAAGTAAACAGTTGTAAGTTCATTGCCCAACTGTATGCAGAGTACTCTACTCAGAGCAGGTAGGGTTAGTGAGGTGAATGACTGAAAGCTTCTTCCTAATTGAGTGTGGATGACTTTCCATAAGTCAGTGTACTATCAGGCAGATTGTAAAGAATGTTAGAACTGAAACAAGGTTCTGCGGGAATTGAGAGGGCAAAGAGATTAGTTTGCACAGGGATTAATCATGAATCAAGCTCCTTCCTTCCTTCCTTCCTTTCTTTCCTTCCTTCCTTTCTTTCCTTCCTTCCTTTCTTTCCTTCCTTTCTTTCCTTCCTCCCTTCCTTTCTTTCCTTCCTTCCTTCCTTCTTTCTTTCCTTCTTTCTTTCCTCCCTCCTTCCTTCCTTCCTTCCTTCCTTCCTTCCTTCCTTCCTTCCTTCCTTCCTTTCTTTCTTTCTTTCTTTCTTTCTTTCTTTCTTTCTTTCTTTCTTTCTTTCTTTCTTTCTTTCTTTCCTTCTTTCTTTCCTTCTTTCTTTCTTTCTTTCTGGTTGGTCACGGGGCCTGAACTCTGGGCCTGGGCGCTGTCCCTCAGCTCTTCAGCTCAAGGCTAGTGCTCTAACCACTTGAGCCACAGCACCCTTCTGGATTCTTCTTATGAGGTGCTGAGGAATACAACCCAGGGCCTCATGCATGCAAGGCAAACGCTCTACCACTAAGCCACCTTCCCAGCCCAAGCTCATGTGTTTCTTTGGTTAATGAAGCTATTCCATGATGCTTGAAATCTCCACTGGGCACTGTGACAAGCACTTGCTGCTGAGCCACCTCAGTACTATGTTGGAATATGGTAGACATAGGGGCTAAAAAAGCTAAAACTACAGAAGGACAGACAGTGGAAAATAAGACTATGTCTTGAAGTGTGTGTGTGTGTGTGTGTGTGTGTGTGTGTGTGTGTGTGTGTGTGTGTGTGTGTGTGTGTGTGTGTGTGTGTGTGTGTGTGTGTGTGTGTGTGTGTGTGTGTGTGTGTGTGTCCTTAGGCTTAGGTACAGTCCCTGAGCTTTTGTGTTCAAGGCTGGTGTTCTACCATTTGAGCCACAGCTCCACTTCCAAACTTTCAGTGGTTAATTGAAGATAAAACTCTCATGAGCTTTTCCTGCTTGGGCTCATTTTGAATTAAGCTCCTCAGACCTCGGCGTCTTGAGTAGCTAGGATTATAAGCATGAGCCACTAGTGCCTGGCAAGACTCTCAATACTTCTGAAACATGATATGTTCGAGGGCTTGTTAAATATTTGTATCTGGGAGATGCTTTGTAAAATTTCATTGAGTTCAATCGGTGATGTAAGTGTTCTACATGTGCTATTCTTGGGAATACAAAGAATAAGATGCTGATCTCTAAGCGTTCCCAGTAGGATACATGTAATGATAGAACTTGGATTGTGGTTGATTTCATGGAGATTTGGGGTATGTGATAACCCAGATGAGGAAAACAATGACTCAATGTCTTAGGGTGGAGTTGTGAAGTTTGATAGAGATCATGGCCCAACATCTGAGACTTGGGTGGTGAGGCCTTCATTAGACAGAGGTGGAGACAAGTAAATGCAGTGCCCAAAGAAACATATGTGGAAAGAAATGGAGCACTGTAAATACATGATTGAATAAGATCCAGACATATGGTAGATAAGGTCTAGAAATATCTAGTGTCACTAAGGAAGGATGAAGGGAGGTGGTTGAAGGAATAGATACATAGTAAGTATGTCTTGACTCGTACAAGGATGATTTAGGTGCAGTGGGCAAGGCAGAATGATCATTGTGAGGATCTGTTAGTGCTGCAACTCTGGAAGGAATAGGTGACAGTAGACATGGAGAGGCATGAGCTCTGAGAGATCATAGAAGGAGAAAGAACATGCTCTGAAAGTATCAAAGCATGCTCCATCTCAGGGGCTCTGTACTTGATGGTGGCACATGGATGTGTTTAGACATAGTCTGTGGTACTGAAAGAGCTTTCTACCGACAATGTGTTGTCAGGCTGCAGAATAAAATGAGAAGGAAACAGATCCCAGAGAAAAGAGCAGTGAAGTATGGGTATGAGAAAGGCATCTGTGACATGGGCAGAGTGACTAGTTACAAAGGCAGAACAGTGAAGTCTAGAGGAGCAAGAGACAGGAGCTTGAGCAAGGGGTGGTCTAGCACTGTCTGAGCCTTGTTCTGCTTTACTCAAGACTGGGAGAGCTTTCATAGCTAAAGAGTCCGTGTTGGTGTCTAAAGGATGGGTGTCTGGAGCAGGAAAGATGATGATGAAGATGGTCAAGACAAGGAGAGGGTGGTTCAGTGGAGGTACCAGCAGGAATGTTTTCTGGCACTGATCTTGGCATGGGTCTACCCTCTGCATTTACTAATACAAGCTATTTTGTTTTTCTACTGTTAAATAACTTATTTTAAGTATTGACCCAAACAAGATCATTTTTCTCTGGGCTTTCTTAAGCAATTTTTTAAAAAAACCCACGAAAACAAATCTCCCCAAGAGTTTTGCATCACTGTGCTTTCTAGCACCGGACAGTGCTCGTCACAGATGGAATTAACCGTGGCTGCCTCTTCGAGCTTTGCATCACTGTGAGTGCAGGAGCACCTTGGTGCCGAGCATCCTACGACAGTTCCTGGGCATAGACAGAGATGTCCACACAAATGGCTGCGGTCCCGGTGGTCTAGAAGCTGCATCAGTCTGTCTGAAGAGGAAGCCAGAGAGTGAGTTGGGTCACTCGAGGGCCTGGAGCTTGAAGTGCAGCTTTAACTGTACGGCATGCTTCTGTTGTTTATAACTTTCTGTAATGTGTGATAACAAAGAGCCGTGTGTAGTAACAAAGAACACTCTGTTACCACGAGTTATTTTAACCACCATCCTTCGGCTGCTCAGCCTCACCCCCCACCCCCCTTTCTTCCTCACAGCTCTGTTTCTGGTTTCCATGTCTTCCTCACCCACTTCCACCTCCTCCCCAGCTGCTCCTCCTGTCTCCTAGTGGGAAGTCCTTTCTCCTTCCTCATGGCTGCTTTTCTCCACCACAGAGGGGGAACCTGCTGGATGCTGTTGCATCACAGCCTTAGCAATGTGCTCTTCTCTTTTCTTTTCTTACTCACGTTTACAATTGGACTGGTTTTTTTTTCCAATTCAGAGAACCTCAAAATAAAAGATAACCCCCCACGAGGCCATCCTATGGTTAAAGGTAGTCTAGGAAGTGATTGTGTGTGTGTGTGTGTGTGTGTGTGTGTGTGTGTGAGAGAGAGAGAGAGAGAGAGAGAGAGAGAGAGAGAGAGAGAGAGAGAGAGAGAGAGAGAGAGAGAGAAGAGAGAGAGTAATCAAAAGCACATTTTTCTGGTGTCAGATCACTCTCCTCTAGGTTTTTAAGGTTGAATATTTTTTTCTGTCTTCTCAAAGGACTTCTTGCTATCTTTTTACTACTAGCTCAACACACGGAATAGTCTTTACTAAACCAGACCTGGAAGAATCGCCATATTTTGTACTGAAAACCTGCTCCCACAGTTATATGTGAAGTTGAGATTGGGACAGCCCTGGCAAAAAAAAGGGGGGGGGAAGGAAAAGAAAAAGAGACATCACATAATAAACAAATAAACAAAAAAGGTGGAAAAAGTTGGGAGTAGTGGTGTATTCTTGACATATTAGCTGTGGTGGGAAGCAAAAACTAGAAGCACTGAAGACCCGACAACAAGCAAATACTCTATTCCCAAATCAGTACCCAAAAGGGCTGGAGGCATAGTACCACCAACATATAAATAACAAAATCAATAACTGAAACTCCTGACCTGAAACTCTGAATGTTGAGTGAGCTCAAGATGACACCTATGAATCCCCGGAGAAAGGCAAGAATTTATCTACAGTGCTAAAGATAGAGATGAACTCAGAATGGTCAAATAACAAGCATATGCCACTTTTGATTCTTGCATGAAAGTAGCCAATGAAAGTAGAAATTGCTGATATTAGAAGGTGGTACATGGAGCATGGATGTGGTGAGCTTTTGCTTACCGCAAATCTTGCACAGATTTGAAGGAAAGAGTGATGTTTGTATTTCTTCTTGTACTTTCTGCCGTGGATTTTTTTTTAAATGATTAGTTTTCTAGAACACATCTGAGAGACTTTTCTCTCGAACTATTTTTCTCTTAAACTTCATGCATGTCTTTAGTGATATATTATATCAAAAGAAAAAGAGTATAAAAATAAGTCAAAAAATGCTTAAGATGTCCTGTGGATTGGCACTAAGATCTTTTAAAAATCACGTATCCATTTCTCAGTTTCTTTACCTGTAAAATGTGGGAGTTGAACCTTAATTATCAATAATTATTAATAAGGGGACAAATTTAAGGCTGTAAACTGGGTTTCTCGTGGTATTCAGATTTCTTGTATCTAGTGGCAGCTATTTAGCAGAATGGAGTAATGATTATAGACTGCCATGCTCAATGAAAACTATGTGGAGGGCTATTGATTACTAATGTCTGCTTTGAATGCAACAATGGAAAAAAAAACAGTGCCATGTTTTCTGTTTTTATTATTTTTGCTCTAATCTTTCGTAAGACAACTGTGTGATCAACATACATGCATGCACACATGTACGCACATACGCGCGCACACACACAGAGACACACACACACATACTACTTTAACCAAAACCCTAAGGTTTTATTCTTTTTCTAAATGATTCAGTTTTAGCTAAATCATATGTGTGTTCCTTGATTCATATGTCTTGAAACCAAGGGGAAGAGAATGAAAGGTGTATGGAAAACTTGGTTTAAATACATCATCACTTTGGCTGCAGGACTTCTAAAAGAAAACTTTGGCATTTGCAGAAGATGAAGTGCTAAATCATAGCCCATTCTCCATCTAATAGATTGTTGAGAGCTAAATTTTTATTTTTTAATGACCATGTGCTTAGAAGCAAGGAAGGTGTCAGGAAATATGTGGGATATTATATAAACTCTGATTTAAGTCTATTTCAGAAGTGAATACTCATTTTTTTTTAAAAAAAATAATTGCTCTAGAATGCCTGACAGAATTGTTTTCAAAATACTCAAGTGAAGAGTGGAGAGCTACAAAACACTAATTTTGGAATGCTATATGGGGATGGGTGATGTTAATCAGATTTCAAGGTTCATCTTGACCCAGTGCCTTTCGGGACACTGATCAAAGTTGTGTGCATCTTTCTGAGGCGGAGTTATTCATTAGAGTTCTCAGCACATAATTATGGACTGTCAGAAGATCTCGGTTTTGTGTAATAAATGAGTAGCATGCCTGCAGCTTGCTGAAGTGTTTGCTTAATAACCACATGAGAAGAGGTTGTTTTTCTGTTCCCTTAAGACCTGAGCAAACTGCTTGATGACTTCCCACCCCACCTCAAATGAAGATGTAAAGTTGAGAATTTATCTTTCTTTTCAACTGTATTCTAAGGGGGAAGAAACTCAGCTTTGCCTTCTCTTCCTTTTTCCTTTGTTCTGTCTTCTTTCGAACTGGAAGTGTGACAGATTTTATTTTGGTGCCTGAATCTTAAGGATGTATACATTTCCCTCCTATTACACATGGTGATATACAGTAAGATGTTAGTAAATCGGTGCTCATAAGCAATACCATGTTTAAATTGCTGCCTGCATGATACTCTTACTCAGGGATGCAATTATTTCCCTGGGTTTTGACAAGATGTCAGCTGTGATACGCACAAAGCACAAACATATCCTAAGATGCCTGTGTACAAGAGGGGGAAAAAAAATGTTTCCAGGGGAAAATTCAAGTGTGTGTCTAGAGCTCCCATGTCTGACTTTTCCTCTGTCTTCGGGATGTTTGTTTATGTTTAGGTTATTAGCTGATTATGCACATGAAGTGGCATTTAAGAAGTCTGAATCATTCTATTTAGTGATCATAATTAACAGCGGTTTCGAGGAAGATTTGCCTTCATTTTCAAATTTGAGAGTATAAAGAGGAGCGCAATTCATTATCAGTCATTTTGTTGGCAATGGTGGTGGAGGCACGTGGACAGAAGAGTTGCAAGAGAGAAATCTTGGTGGCTCGTTTCCTGTGGGCTTGTAGTGCATACCCACGGTGTGTAGCTTGCTGTGGAGAATGCAAGCCTGTGCATGATGCAATCTGCTAGTGAGATGCTGAAATCCTGGTCGGGGGGAAGTGTTAGTTGCTAGGAAGCCCCCCCTAAATTGCAGAGACTTACACAACCGAACATATTTCCAGCTAGGTATGAGGGCTTTCCACGTGTTCATGGAGGCATCCAGAATGTCTCCGTCTTGGGTTCGATTTTTACTGTCTACCTCGCTCTTTCTGTTTGTCCCCAGATAAGCAAGGGAGAACTGAAAATAAGCAAGTCCCTGTTCATAGTTGGTAGGCCGGAGCTCAGCCCCACAGGCCAAAGGAAGATTCAGGGAGTTAGCTGGGCATTGTAGTCTGGTTGCCAACACAGCTGGTTGACTCTTCCATCAGTGATCAGGATGTACAACAACAGAGGAAGGCCAGGATGGACAAAAGCATGGAGAGGCCTGGGAAGGGAGAACTTATATACTGCCTATTGTGAACAGAATTGGAAGTGGGTCACTTTCATGCCAGCTCTGTCTGGTCATCCTATTCCCCAGGGATCCTCACCGAGAAGCAGGATTTTGAGTGCTTGGCCTATATTAAATATGAAGCTTATTGTGTAAACCTAAGAATAACTTAAGGATTCATGGTGGCCAAATCTTCTGGGACAGACTTAACCTTCTGCTGTCATGATCAAGGGCCTACCTGGAAAATATGGGAAAATAACTCTGTGGAGTAGAAACTCTCCCTGTGAATGCTGACTACCCCATGGAGCTGTGTGTGCAGCGATGTGTGTGGCCGATGGTGGGCGAGCCACTGTGAATGCTGTTTGCTTAAGATGTGAAAGGGGTAGGGAGAATGGAGCATGAGGAAGATCCCAAAGGAGGCGTGGTGGTAGGTCACTTTATCTTTCTTAGGGACCACCATTCCGTTGCCAAAGTTTGTTTCCAACAAATATTCTAGGCTGCTAGTTGTGATTATTAAGTCTCTTTGATGGAGACTATGGCATTATTTTTCCCCCATCCCACATGTGAATGATCTGACTTGCTAACTACAACAGGTCTTTAAATAAAAATGAAAAACAAAGCAACACAGAAAAGAGCCTTTTATATACTTGCCTTCTCTAAAAAGGAAAAAATGAAGACTTTCATCAGAGCAATAACATACCTTCTTATTCTCCTTTTCTTCCTTCCTCCTTCCTTCCTTGTTTGCCTCCCTCCTTCCCTTCTTTCCTTCAGAGCAATAACATACCTTCTTATTCTCCTTTTCTTCCTTCCTCCTTCCTTCCTTGTTTGCCTCCCTCCTTCCCTTCTTTCCTTCCTTTTTTTAAAATACTTTTTTAAATTGTAAAAATAGTGTACAGAGGGGTTACAGTTACATGAGTAAGGTAATGAGTACATTTCCTATCCAGCATTATTACCTTCTCCTTTGTTTTTCCCCTACCATCTCTTCCCTCCCCACCTCCCCAAATCTTTCCTCCCTCCCCCTCACAAGTTGTAAAGTTTCTTTTCAACATAATGTCTTGTTCATCTTATTATTACAGTGGGTTAACTTGTATCCCTATTTACATATTCCGTTTTTTCCCTTCCCCTCCTCAAATTAGAAAAGTGTATATACAAGATGCAGGGCACCAGAATCAAATACAGTGAAAATAGGGGTTATACTATGGAGGAAGAACATACCAAAGAAACAAAAAAAATCACATAGTACATTATAAGTACATTTAAAGCAATATCATGAAAGAAAAAACCACTTTTGTCTCTGTCTTGGGGTTAATTTCGCTTAACTCATCTTATCTGGTCATCTGTACATAGCTTTTGACCTTTTCTGCTTATCCCAGACATATACGAGTTATTGCAAATAAGGGAAACCATGGGACCTATGTTTCTTTGGGCCTGGCTTACTTCACTTAATAGAATTTTTTCCAAGTCTTTCCATTTCCTAACAAATGGGGCAATGTCATTCTTAATGATGGAGGCATAGAATTCCATTGTGTATATATACCATATTTTCTTGATCCATTCATCTACTAAGGGGCATCTGGGTTGGTTCCATATCTTAGCTAGGGTGAATAATGCTGTGATAAACATAGTTGTGCTGGTAGCTTTAGTATACCCTTGTTGGTTATCTTTTGGGTAAATGCCTCTTTCCTTGCTCATCCCTCCCTCCCTCCCTCCCTCCCTCCCTCCCTCCCTCCCTCCCTTCCTTCCTTCCTTCCTTCCTTCCTTCCTTCCTTCCTTCCTTCCTTCCTTGTTCTCTCATTCTTTCTTTCTCTTTTCATGTCTGTCATGTTATTTCTTCCATTTTCCAACTTTAGGATTTCAGCCACTACTTTTCAGACCCAGCATGGGATACCCAAAAACTAAGGGTGCAAGAGTTTATTTATCAAAATAAAAAGAGATTTAAAGCAGTCAATATCAACAATCCATGATGAGCAAAATATGAACATTTTAAGTAGGATAGGGTCAGTATTAGTGATTTGTCCCTTGCCTTAGGTTCCTTGCTGGCTATCTTGTCTTTATTGAAGATGTTGATGTTTTGCTCATCATAGAATTTTTCTATTGATGTTGATTACATGTTGTATCAAAGTGTTTTGTGGCATGGATTTCTGAATTTTTGGAGCTCTCAAGCATACACCTTAGGAGAATACCCCCATATCTTACCCTCAGTCTGAATTCTGGTTTATTTCTATGTTCTTAGTTTCTGCTACAATACCCTGAGACATGGTCAGTGCTCAGGAAATGCTCAAGAACTGCTTACCAATGAAAGAATTATGGTCAGGGCAAGTTAACAGGTGAGATGCCTTGAAGATGGAAGAAAGACTGGTTTTTGAGCTATGCTGTGAAGTCTCCAGCCTAATCTGAAAGACAAGATTCATGGGGGACAAGTCAAGGCCCAGTCAGTGGCTTCTATAGACGCACAGAATCCCTGCAGTTACTGATTTGCAATGGCATTGTCTAAAGGCTTCCTTCTGTGTAATCTTCTGAAAATCCTATGCATATTTTTATCTGCAACTATTTATAGTTCCTCTTTGTACAGCAGATAGCTTTCAAATTTCTACTTTTATTTCTTCTTCCTTTTTTGTTTTTGCTAGGCATTTTTAATCAGTTTTTAATTGTGAAAATGCTGTACAGAGGGGTTATAGTGACATGAGCAAGGTAATGAGTACATTTCTTATCAAGCATTGTTGCCTCCTCCTTTGTTTTTCCCCCACCATTTTTTGAGGGGCAACGTTTATTTCTATTCATCAATAGTCCCAATTCATTGAATTTCTCTTGGGTGTTTTGAATGATCACAACTACCTTTTGAGGTAGATTTAGGGTTGGGGTATTTTTTATTTCCTTTATTGTCTTTCAAAGATAGAAAATAAGAACTTCCTGACTTTGGGTGGTAAAGCTGGGATTTGAGCCCAGTTTCCCTTGCGGCATGGCTTTATGCTCTTCCTAGCCCTGAGGACATGTTTGGGGGATAAAGACATTTCCCAGCCATGCCTTTAACAAAAGCAGTAGAGCAGGATGAAAACTTTGAAATTGCCCAGACTTCTGCTTGATGGGAAGAATTTTCTTTCTTGGACAGCAGATGAACAAATCCCATTAGATGAGCGAGTTTCTCTAAAGTTACAGAAGTTTCTAGATTAATAAACTCCTTTTTTTTTTTTCTTTTTATTGGTCATGGGGCTTGATCTCTGGGCCTGGGCGCTGTCCCTCAGCTCTTCAGCTCAAGGCTAGTGCTCTAACACTTGAACCACAGAGCCACGTCCAGTTTTCTGAGTGGTTTATTGGAGATAAGAGTCTCACAGACTTTTCCTGCCTGGGCTGGCTTTGCACCAATGATCCTCCTCAGATCTCAGCCTCCTGAGTAGCTAGGATTACAGGCCTGAGCCACCAGTCACCTCCTTTTTTTTTTTTTTTCTTTGCTTTCTTGCAATTTGCAGATATTGTAGGGGTTCGGGAAGTCTGTGGCCCTCTCAGAGCCAGCCCAAGTGACAAGTCTAGATGATCTGTAAGTGAAATGTCTTTTATTTCCTGAAGAGCGACTAATTCTAATAACTTCCACTTACCACCTTTATTGGCATTTGTTGAGGGATATAAACAAAAACAGCTACTATCGGAGCAAGTTTGTGTTTGGAAGTGCTACAAAGGCAGTATGACTTCATTTCAGAGGAACAGAGGAGGTAAAGGCAAGTTAGAACTGTACCACAGTGCAAACACAAGTATAGGAAAACTATCTTTAATATAAAAATGTCTTGTTTGCATTAAGCTGATTTGCATTGGAGGAGTTTGAGTGTCACAAAAGCTTGGCTCTGTATAGCAATTTCCTGAAGAAAGAAGGCTACATTTTCAGTAAATGACTTGAAAGGAATACTTTTAAGAAGCCTGATAGTTTTTCTAGGGAAAAAGGTGGGTGGGGCACATTGCAAAGCACAGCTTTCTCTTACTGAGCTGTCAGAGACGTTTCTGAGTTCTGAAACAAAATACAACATGGAGATGAAACTTTTATGTCAATCTTGAAGCTCGAGCAGTATTTTATAACCCCGTTAGGTTATAATGAAAACCATTCACCTGTCCTTACTTTACCCGTATAAATGTTAATACCACAGCATAAATATTCTCTGGTCCAGCCAAGGGGCCACCACTGGGTTTTCTTTGATGGTCAAATCTGGAGATAGAACAATTGGAAAAAGGGTAGAAATGACACTTGGTGGCATAATCTGCTTTGGGTACCCCATGAAGGACATATAAAAGAAAAATGACAAATGACATACTTAGAAGTATTGGTGTCCCAGTACTTCTTCTTGAGTTGATCAGATCTACGATCATCAGATTGAACTCTGTGGAGAAATTGTGCAGAAAGACGAGGTAGGAGTTGGGAGCCAAGGTTGAATAGAAGTGTTTGGGGGTAAAGCAAACAGGTAGAGGCAGGATGCTTCATAGCCCAGATTTAGCCCAAGTGGTGCGTCTTTTACATTCTTGATATTAGGTTTAGAAGGACTATGTATATTCAAAAAGGACTGCATTGCTAAGCATAATTTTAGGACCAATGATAATGTACTATTTGCCTTTAGTTCAGGAATTTCTTCTATTAAAGGTTTTTAATTGTTATTATAAGGGTGATGTACCAAGGGTTACAGTTACATATGTCAGGCCACGAGTACATTTCTTTTTGGACAATGTCACCCTTTCCCTTGCTCTGTCACAGATTTTCCCTCCCATCCTCACCCACCCACAGGCTGCGCAGTTCATTTTCCACACAGGAATTTCTTCTATAGTATCTGAGAGAATTCATCCTCTGTTTACCAGCTTTAGTGATTCTGTTTACCAGCTTTAGTGATAAGGAACTGTATTAGTTAGAGTCCAGTCATTTTAACAGAGAGAGTTTATTATGAAGACATAGCTAATTAGCTAGGTGGCTGCAGGGGGCTGACATGAAGAAGATCATGGGTTCAAAGCCAAGTCTGGCAGTGAAGTCTTCCAGACTCTCATCTCCAATTCACCAGAAAGAAAAACTGGGTTGGAGCGATGGCTCTGTTAATTGATTGTCAGCCAGGAGTGAGCCACAGGAGCCATGAGGACCTGAGTTTTAAGCCCTAATACAGGCAAAAAACAAACAAACAAACAAAAAAATAGCTACTAGGAAGAAGTCAAAATCAGGGAATGATGCAAAGGCAAGAAGCATCAGTGATGGGAACGAAGGGAAGAACTTGGGATTTTAAAATGTGAAAACGGAAAGGAGGGTGTAGAGCTGGAGTTAATTACAGTTAAGCTGACAAGAACTCCATGGGAGGAACCAGCTCTTTCTCTCCTTCAGTTTTCCTCCATTGCCCCCTATGGGTAGAGGTTGACTGAAAACCCTTGGTAAAGGAACAAGGTTGTTAGAGGGTCCCAGCATCACACAGCATAGACTGCGAAGCAGAGATTTCATACCTTAATAACCAGAGCTAACCATTGGCCGGTATATCATGTTCAGTTGTTTCACCGGCTTTAAATGAGAAACAAAATTCTTTTCCTTTTTTTCTGCCATGGAACCTCCTCGCTCTTCTCCAGGCTTGGTCCTTTTAGCCTGTGGCAATGACCTAGCGCATGGATATTTTTGTTGCCATTCTTTGGAAACTTGCTACCTTATCAACATTTCTTAAATATACATCTCAGTTCATCAGTGTCTACCAGAAGCTTGAAACAATATGCGGTCTCTTTCTTAACAGCTCTGCTTCCAGAAATGTATCCCTAGGGATTTTTCATGGCTTACCCTAGACATTTAGCTTATAAAGTGATTCATTTTAAGGTTTCTGATGCTATATATTGCTGGTCATGGGGCTTGAACTCTGGGCCCGGGTTCTGTCCCTCAGCTCTTCAGCTCTAACACTTGAACCACAGCACCACTTCCGGCTTTTTCTGCTTATGTGGTGCTGAGGAATCGAACCCAGGGCCTTATGCATGCGAGACATGCACTCTACCACTGACCACCTTCCCAGCCCCCTCTGATGATATTTTTAAATGTAGACATCTCATGAAGGTTCCAGAATAGTGAATTGGTTTACATTCTGAAGAACTTAGCAGAAATTATGATGAAGAAAATGCATCAAAAATCTATATATTTTTAGGTAAGAAAGATAAGTTATAAAATGGTCTGAGCAGTGCTATTGGTTTTTATGTAGTACATACTTAACAACCACAGTTTTAAAGAGAGTCTGGGAAAATGTGTCCGGATTATCCAACATATGGTGGCTCTTTTGAGGTGGAAATGTTAGAGTCAGCTTAGATTTTTCTTCTTTCTAGATATTTTTGTTTTCACAAGACTTTTTAATTTACAATGAATGGGACTTCTGTTGTAGTATGGCTTTCTTTGGTGATGAAGAAAAATTAATTTTGTGCTCAGAACAATACTGTAGGTATAGATTTTTTTTAGTAAAACAACTCGAGATGATATTTTCCCCCTTGTTTCCTTTTTTGTAGCAATTATGTTGCTGCATATAGTAACTGAAGAATCATTTAAATTCAATATATTTTTCTTATGAAGACTATGGTTCTCACAGGATAGTGTGTGGAACCTGGTCTGGAGTTTTTCCTGCTCTACAGATTTAAATAAATCATTTAAACTATGTCATTGAGTAATAACTTTTATTCAGTAGAAAGTCTCCATTTTTAAGTATAAAGTTCTGTAAAATTGGACTGGTGTGTAACTTGTGAAATTAACACCTGGTCAGTATATGAGATGCTTTCATAATCTCACAAAGTCCTTAATGTCCCTAAACAGTCAGTACCTCTGCCAGCTCTGGGATTAGACAACAAGTTCTCTGCTTTCTCTTACCAAACAGATCTGGTTTTAGAAGGTTATATAAGTAGAATCATCCAGTATTAATTCTGTTCTTTCATTCTATTGCTCAGGAGAAGAGCACTTTTAAGTAGCTCTTTAATTACTGAGTAGTATTCATAGTTACAAATATGCCAGCTTTTCTTTCCATCCACTCATCTGTGAATACTTGGGTTGTTAACATTTTGATTTAGTAAGAATAAAAACAAAGTTTCTGCAAACATAAAATCCCATCTACAAAACATTTAACCTGGTTTTTTAAATATATGAATCTGTATTGGGATTTTTTATTTTCTTAATTTTTGACACATAATTGGCATACAGAAAATCACACATATTTAATGTATAAAATTTTGATGGCTTTGGGCATAGGTATATGTCCATGAAAACCAATACCAGAACATAGACATGTCCATCACTTCCAATAATTTACTTGAGTTTTTGTTCCCTTTTTTTCTTCCCTCCTCCTTCCTTCCTTCCCTTCTTCCTTCCTTTTTGTTTTGTTCTTTTTCCTACCTTTTTTCTTTTCCTTCTTTCTTTCCTGTCCTCCCTCCTTCCTCCTTCCTTCCTCCTTCCCTCCTTCCCTCTCTCTCCCTTCTACCTCCTTTCCTTCCTTTCTTTCTGGCACCAAAGTTAGGTGAGGTGCTGTTTCTACACCAAACCTCCTCTGGTTTACTATACCAAACTTGTCCTACTCCTTTGGGAAATCCTGGGTCATGACATTGACTAAAGCTAGCCAGACAGGAAATGAATAGGAAGGCTAAGCCATGTTAGTTAAAGAGGGAGAGAGTAGCCATCATCTGGAAGGGGGATGGAGACCAGAAATGCTAAGGTGAAGTGGGAGGAATGAGTTGAGATGGTGCAACTGGATGAATCAAACTTCAGACCTCACTCTGGATCTCACTTCGCATAGATTCAACTCCTTCCTTCCACTTCCTCCCTCCCTTCCTTCCACCACTTCACTATTTGGTGTTCTGTCTCATACGCAGAGACTTGTGTACTTGTATGTATTAGCTACTCACAAAATTGCATGTCATGTACTACTTTCTATGCGTTATCTGTATCAGGTGATGTAAACAACTTAAATAACATCCCACTGCTCATGGTTATTCCCATATTAGAGATTCAATTTCTAAGGCAAAGAGAAGTGAAACTGTTAGTGAAGCTTGGGTTGTAATCCATATGAACTGACTTTAGAATTTTATACTGCCCGTCTCCATGCTAGGTAGTATGATACTTAGTGTGTCCTGGTTAGGCTTTGGGAGGATTGCTTTGAGGGAGAGTGAGGAGCCATCCCGAGTTTTTTCTCTGAGGGTGAGCACTGTGACTATTTCATAGCTCAAGAATGCTTTAGAATGTCCTTCATACTTATTCCAAAACACTGTGCTTTATCCAAGATTTTCTGAAATATACATGGAGAGACTTGGCTACTCAAACAGATAAAAACCAGTCCCCGGATGATTTGAGCATGCACTGAGGTTTGGGAAGTGCTACATGAAGCATCCTGTATCCATGCTGGGATTGGATGAGCTCTGTGCCAGTCCAGCTCTCATGTTCATGCTTGTAAAATATGGCGGGTGAATACATCTCTGTTTCCACTGTGATGGGAGTCAGTTGATGGGCACTTGAAGAGCAGGTGTTCAACCAAGAGCAGTGGTTGTAAGTTATCAAGTTGGTTGGCAGCTATTTTTTATTTTACTCCCAGAAAAGGAGATACGCACTTAAGGCACCAATATTTAAAGAAACAAAAGTAATATACCCAAGTGAAAAAGGATTATAAACACACGCATCGTACTCTATGACTAAAGCATATGGTTTTATTTAAGAGTTGTTTTACTACTAATTTGAGCTTTCGGTTCTATTTGGAGCTATAGTAAATTACAAAACGATGAGTCTGACTCTGTGAGCCTGCTGATGAGTATCGCAGGTTCTTTCTCTCCTAAAAAATGATTCAACTCGTGTAGAAGAAAGAAACTAAACGACCACCACAACAACAAAATGAGAGAATGACAAAAAAAAAAGCGTAGTCCTCTCTAGAAAGCCAATTCTCTGTCATGTGCAGAAATCTCTGAAATAAGCAGGATGTCATAAAAGGAAAAAGGAGTTCATGCTTGGTTAGACTTTTCAGCAAATTGTAAAGAGGGGGAAAATGTCATGTTTTATTTACAGTGAGTGCATTTCATACATGGGAACCAAATCCTGATAGCTCAATAACAGCTATTTAAAAATAGCCCTGTAAGTTTTATAGGTGACTTTCCTCCCTTACCCCAAATTAACTCATTACTGCCCACACAATAGTGGGTTGCAATATGCTAGCTTCATGGTCTTGGAAGAATGGACCTGCCTGAAACCATAATACCCACCCACCACGTAAAACCGTGTATGTTGGTCCTTGTAGACTTGATGACAGAGAGCACCATAGTTTGGCCCTTTTATCAATCGCTCAAATCTTGCAGTGGTGCAAATAGCGTAGAAGAAAGACTCAAATCCTCTTGGGCAGCTTTGACTTGTGTGTGAGATCAGGTTCACAAAACAGTCAAGTCTAAATACTGTGGTCAGAATGAATTACAACGGAGAAGACGCGTAACTTGAAAGCATGTGATGCTAGAGAGGAAAGAACCCCCCCCCCCCCCGAGTATGGGAATCGGAAATTCAGGATGGTCCCATGATTACTGGGGCTTCCTCGGTGGCCAAGATGGTAGAAGGATGTTTGCTGGTCAGTATATGTTTGGCTTCCTCTTCCATGTTGCCCAGAGCTGTCTGTTTCGCTCTTCGGTCAAAGAGATGTGGTAGATTTCTTGCTTATCATTTGCTTGATTATGGACTGTTCCTTGTGACTTTTCGTGAAGCTGTCAGGTGACTTTTAAGATGCTATATTAAAAAAAGCCTGTTAAAACCAATTCAGTAACTTTTCTCCAAAGAATAAAGACCCCAAATGTGAGAGTATGCCCAGGAAAATCTCTTCCTCTTGACTCTAACCATCTTAGAAATGGCATCCTGTAGTATTGAGAGCTCCTAAAATGTATGAATGTTAGTGGCTGTCACCTAAGATTGTGCATGGAATTATTCTGTCCCTTATCACAGTCACAGTATTCTGTCCCTTATCATAGTATCCTGGCCTTTTAGCAGATGCCCATGTACTTTTTAAAAACCTCAATATCTAAGAGCCAGGGTAGTAAACCCTGTCTGACATTTGCAGGCTACCAGTGGATTAGAAAGACCTCATTTCAAACCCTCCTTCTAATTCACCTTCTTATGCACTATTGGCAAAGCTAGTATTTAGTTTGGTCTGTAGGTAATTAATTGATAATGCTTTATGTTGGATCAATTGATTGTTGGAGGAGGTGAGGTTCATGTGTACTTTGGAAAGTCAGGTGTAGGGGACGAATCTAGAAGCTATTAAGCACATCCACTTGTGACTGTTTCTTTACTCCAATTGGATTGCTGGCGATCACATAACAGGTATCTTTGCTGATTATTTTTTCATCATCTTATCACTTAGAAATGTGTATATAGACATTTGAAGCCGTTGCTTCCCAGTGCTACATTGTCTCCTTTAAATTCAAGATCTGCTTCGTGACAATTGCTAATTCCTGAGTGGAAGCTTTTGTTGTATTTAACACACTTTGAAATTTTAAAGGCCTCGCAGATCTGTTAGCATAATATTGGCTGAAGTTCAATAAGATCTGTTTGCATAATATTGGCTGAAAAATCATAAGTGATTTTTTTTCAAAGGAAAAGAAAAGCCCCTAGGTGCTCAAAGGAAAGAATAATGACAAAGATAGCTGTTTTCTGTGAAGTGTACATGTGCCTATTTCTGAATGCTTATCACACAGACACATAGATAAAGCAGGATGGCTTAACCTTACTACTATATTGTGAAACAGTTTTCTGTCTCAGTGCTTCTTTAGCTGACCACAGAAGAATTACAGAGAGCTTTCTTGTAAATAACTGGAGACCTACTGGCAACAGGTGACATTATTTGATTAGCTAATTATTCTATTTAAATGTTTGAATATTGATCACTGTCCTTGAGTCCTAACGATTTGAATATTTGGGGCAAAGAAGTAACTCCAGTGGTCTTTCATCTAGGTGTGTGAGAGTGAATTAAATAGAGGGTGTTCATTTTTATTCCCCATAAAGACAAGCCTACATCTCTTCTCTTTCTCTTTTCACACCCTTGAGAGATTGTTATACTTACAGAATACGTACAGAAACAATACTTTGTCTGGGAAGTTTGATACTTGAGAGATTGTATTATACAAACAAACACTCCCATTAAACATTCCTTATTTGTAAGTTTGTTTGGTATTCTTCCTAAGCAAACCTTAAGTTCTTATATCTAAGAGAGAAGAATCAATCCAGTGCACAAAGAATCGGTATAGAACCTTGCTATATAAGTAGGATGGTTCATTGAAGACTGTGAAGAGCTTTTCGATAAAGCCGTCTCAACTATAAAATCTCACTTTCAGAGAGACGGTGAGGACAGAAAGACAGGCCAATGTTTTCACTCAGAACCACTTGATTTTCTTGATTACAGATAATTGTAAGCTGGATCAGGTGGTGCCATTATCCCTAGGTCTCTCCTCGACCCGATAGCAATGTCTAGGGATTCTGGGAAACCCAGAGGTGGGCATGTCACCCACAGGCTTCAACTTCCAGATGGAAATCTTCAGAGTGACACCTCAAGCAGGAGAAGTTGGGGTGATCTTGGGGTTAGCTATTCTGTTAAAATCCTCTGTGGTGTTTTAGAATGATTCCCAAACCTTGCATAAAAGAGCTCTGGCAAAATAGAAAAGCAGCTGTAAAAAGACTCTTGACAAAATTTAATGGCTTAATTTCCCTGTAAGTATGCACTGTAGACAACAAAACAAAAGCAGCCTTCCACACATACTTTCATTTCAAGGCACTTTTCTGTCTCAGTTTGGAGGTGGAAATACAACTGGGAAAACAAAACAAAACAAAATAAAACCCTTTTTTGATGCTCTGGAAAGAAAAAAAGAAAGCCTGGTATTTGACACATAGGTTAAAAAGAAGTCATAGGTTTCTCAAATAGTAAGTATCCGTTACAATGACTGGCGGCATTTCCAGACTTAGGAATTAGGTCTGAGTGTCCATGTACGAGTACAAGCTTTGAAATCTCTTAATGATTGTAGGTACCTTTCCTCCGATCCTCCTCTCTCACAGAGACAGCGATGGGCAGGTCTGAGCCTGTGGTTTTATAGGCTTCAGGAGCTGATCTAAGAGGTCAGCCAGCAGCAGGGCAGACTCTCTACAGGTTTCAGGCCCAGAACCTGGCGGGGGACCCCATGGAGGTACCTTATAAGTCTCCAAATCTGAGTGATAAAAGAATCCAATCAGTTCCCTCAGCCATAAAGTTTAAGAGCTGGCCCATATCTTAGGAATCTATTCTGCTCAGCAGGTTCCTACATATTCAACAGGCAGTTTTATTGAGCCTTATCCAAGGCCCTCAAGGCTTCATAAAACTATGAGTTTTATAGTATTTCTGCTAATCCCATACATTTATTGAATTGACTCTATTGGCTGGACATGAACCAAACTACTTACTTCTCTGGGGCCTTAGTTCTTCATGGGAAAGACAAGTGTGTTACATTATAAATGGTTCTTGAAATCTCTTAATTTTTCTGATAGTTTATCAGTGATCAGATGTGGATTTATTCCTCAAGTTTGTAGACACACACACACACACACACACACACACACACACACACACACACACACATTTTTTTTTATTTTTTAGAAAACCTGCACTCAAGAAAGAAAAAGGTCCCTAGACCGTACTCTCTTTTTTTCTTTTTTTTTTTACATATTCCCACTGTGTGACTAGAATCTGTCTCTTTACAGACTCTTGTAGGGCAGCCGTAGTTGCGTGTACACTGGCTACAATGAATGACATATGGAAATATCTCCTCTGAAATTCTGGCTGTTTGAATCCCAGAATTTTCTCTAATATATAATTGTTATTTTAGATTCTACAGACAGTATTTGTTCATTGTACATAATTTGGGAGGAAAAAAAAACCCAGAACAGTATAAAGGAAAAACTAATTTCACCACTCACACAATATTTAATAAGCATGTTTGCTATTCTTCTTTGCCGACATGCAATGTTGCTCTGTGCATTTCCTCTTTGTGATTTGAAAGTTATAAATCCTGTTTTTAAGTTGCAACTATGCTTTTAATGATTAGAGTATTTTTCGATTTTTCTCTAGTCATGAAAATCATGAATAAAATACTCTGTTTATTCTTTCTGCTTTATATGATCCGACATATTCATGCTTTCTACAGCTTCCTTATACTGGAACTTTTGGATTGGATTATAATGACTTAAAAGTTATTGCTTTTACTATCACTTTTACATTTCTAATTCACAAACAACTTTTAAATTTGCTTTAAGATTTATAGTCATATAAATCACATTACATTTTGATTAGAACATTTTGGTTTCTGAACTCATGTTTACTGCTAACCCTTTTATACAAATACTTCTCCGTGTTTGAGCTCTTAACTGAGTCCTTTCTTGGAGAACTATTGAAGCATATTTCAGAAAGAATACGTATAAAGCATGATAAATTTTTCTTATTAGTTAAATCTCTTTTTGTTACCTTTATCCAATTGATGGTTTCACTGAATACTGAGCAATTGCACCTATAACTTTTCCTTTAAAGCTCAGTGATTGATGCTTCATTTTATTTCTAATTATTCTTGTGATGGTGGACAAGTCTGAGATCAATCTATTCCTTTCTTTTCCCTAGTCTTGATGCTTGTGTATTTTTTCCCTCTTAACATGAGATACTTTTTATTTGTTTGCGGTCTGTCCTAGAGTCTAATCTGCTATTCTTGTCTTGATTGTGTTTTAAATTTGGTAAGACTCTTCTTAAATCTCTTTACTGTCTTTAAATTTTTTTCCCTTCATCGATGTTTCCTTTACATTGTTAATACGTAATTCCTCACTTCCGTCATGCTAACAATGAATTTAGGAAATTCTCAAAATTACTATCCTTTCCACAGAAAAGTGATTTCATTGAAATGCTTGTACCCTGGACCTTTCTGGTTCTTGCCTTATTTTTGGATCTGTATCACCTCACCTTCTGTTCTCTGTTTTGTCTACCATGTTTATTCCTATGAAAGAGTTCCCAATGTATGCAAAATGAAATGTGGAAACAGTATATTCGGTTCCAATGAAGAGTTAAATCCTGTTTGAAAAAGGGAGCCTTCATATAAAACCCTATTTAACCTGTCAAAGGTCTTATATACTAAAAGGGATTCAAGAGGATCCTAAAAATACATGAATGGCAAATTCAGAACATAATTCCTTCTCTTAGGTTTGGGGCTATAGAACAAAGAAGGAGCTGTGAATTTGGGAAGAAGTGCTTCTGCCCTGCTGAGATGGGGAAAGAAGCCACTGCAGAAGAGCACCTAGCTGCGTCTCAACATTTGGTCCACACATTCACCTGTGCTGGTGGGTCAGAGCTGTTGAACAGAAAGCTGCAGGGTGCAGCTGGTCAACAAGAAGGTGCCCACTGGGTTTTGGAGGATGGCACTGGAGAGGAAGTGTTACCAGGACTTCCTCATGCTGCTGTGTTACAACAGAATGAAGAGGAAAAGTAGTTTCCTTCCTGCACTCCATGCTGTAATGGCCCTCCTCCTTCCGGTCATGGCAGAAGCTAGTGATGGCTATAGTATCACAGAGCAGGACAAACAAGGGTTGACTGAAATTGACTACCATCACTTGATAAATGACAGAGGTGGTTTAAATGAAGGAAAGAGGGGGAGAGCATTAGTGCATTACATATTTATTACCCAGTCAGAAATTCAGCACCTTGGAGTAGCAGGAAGAGAGTCAGTACCTTAGCATCAGATGTGTTTCTTTGCCTGTGGACAACCAACAGGTTGCTGGGAAAGTACCTTTTGTTTTGCAAAAGGTGTAGATATGAGAATGAAGGGGTTGCTGGGAAAGTACCTTTTGTTTTGCAAAAGGTGTAGATATGAGAATGAAGGGGAAATTGGGACTATGCCTTGTAAAGCGTTTTCCCTCAGGGTTTTCTCTGTGAATACTCTGAACAGCCCTACTAGGTTCTAATAGGCTTCTAATGCCCCACAATAATGATCTGCTAAGGTTCTTCCATGTTCTTCTGTGTCAAGAAGTGGCTGCGAAGATGTTTTACATACCAACAAGTATTATTTTCTCTTTTATTATACAGAAATGCCTTGGTACATCTGATGAGTAAGCTTTCCCTTTCTAAGACTCTTTAAGGATTTCCATGTCCAGTCTCTGTCTTTCTGTCTGCCTGCCTGTCTGTTTTTCTGTATATGAAATTTCTCAAGTCATTTTAATAAGATTTTTGAAGATGGCAGAGTTATTTTATACCACTTTACCTCCAAGAAGGGTTACATTTTTAATGTGTCATAAATGATTCACTATAACTTTTACAAAAAGTCCTTTATTTTTGAAGTCCAGTCTCTTCTGTCTGCATTTTCTGAGTCTTTTCTAATTGAAATTATTATTCTCTGACATAAATTCAGGCTCTTTTTATATTTTTTTATGTGTCTCTATATAGACAGTGCATCTGAAGCAGGTCTTTCAACAAGAGTATTTTATGATTGTCAGTTTAGTTAATATCACACTGATATGTAGATTTAGAAACATTTGGATTTTGCTACTTCTGACTTTTTTCTGGCTTGAAGAAAATGTATATGGTGACTACAGAGAGTTCTATTTCAGTAAGGCTGTTTATTAATTGGTAAAACATGACATGTGTGCTATTTAGTGCATTAAGGCAGAAGAGCTGTGAATTTAAAGATTCAAAAGAAGTAAAAAAGAGCTTTATACAGTGTGTGGAAAGAAAACAAATAGAGCAGTTAAAAAATAACCCATTCCACTGCCCTTGAGTCATTCTTTGTTCTGAGCCTCTGCTGTTAGTTTTTACTGCCTGTATTGTAGATGAAGTTGGGGCCCTGGGAAGGGTGGTTGAGATGGGGAGAAAACCTAAAAGGAGTACAAACCACAACTCATCAGTGGTTTTGGGGTCCTACTGTCTATTGATTCCTGGACACTACTAGACAGGAAGAACTGATGGGTAAGATCCTATGGGAAGATTCTTTGGAGGAAAACCTACCAATCTAAACCTACAGAAGGAAAAAAATTACATTCTACTCTAAATTCGTGAACTGGAATTTTGTAACTAAACCTTCTGTAATTTCTAGAGTCAAACTTTTTGGCTTTTCTGGGAAACTAATAATGTTTCTACCCAGGTGCTGTCCCTGAGCTTCTTTTGTTTGAGGATAGTGCTCTACCACTTGAACCACAGCTCCACTTCTGGCTCTTCTTTTAGGTAGTTTATTGGAAATAAGAATTTCAAGGACATTCCTGTCTGGACTGACTTCAAACTGTGGTCCTCAGATCTCAGCCTCCTGAGTAGTTAGGATTATAGGCCTGGGCCACAGGCATGGCACCTAGCTCAAACTCTGTTTTAATTCTTCAGACCTCCCTGCTCTGCTCCTAATGATGGACAATGAAACTCAAGGCACATCTACAAATACTTATAACTCCTTTGGGAAATCAGGGATTGATTTATGCTAGGATGCTGGGACTCACTTCACATGCTGGGCTTTCCCCCCCCCCCTTCTGAATTAGTTCTGAGTTTCACAGTTTGAAGTCCAGTTCCCTGTATGAGAAAATGGAGATGAAATAGGATTTAAGTAGCTAGCTCTCTGACACTGGTTAATTTTATATATCTTCTTCGTGCCAGAGGGTCTAAATTGAATACTGGTACGAAGTGCATCAAGCAAATGAAGATCATGTATAATCCTTATTATAAATCCACTAAATGTATTTTCTAAAATAAAAAATTAGTAGTGTAGAAAATTTAAAAGTCGAGGTTTTTAAAACCTCAAACCAATGTGCTTTGTTGTGCAAAAGCTTTAAATTTTTCTAAAGTCACATTCATCATTTCTGTAGATTTTTATCTCATTTAAGACAGCTTTTTAAATTAATACAAAAGTACATACTTTGGTGTTTTCATCTAATACTGTAAATTTTTTCCCTTACCTTCATCTCTTCATGTCTTGTAGAAATTATTTTTATGTACAGTCTGAAGGTACAAATCTAGCTACCACTAGTAAGTACCACTTTTCATCAGATCATTAAATAAGATCTTTTCCTGTTGAGGTAATAAACTGCTTTTGACATCAATTATATTCTAATTTATGCCTTATTTTATTCTCCATTTTTTCATTTTCAATGGTTGACTTGTCAATAATTGAGTATTTATATGTCACGGTATGCAAAAAAAGTCATAGCTTTAAAATATGTTTGATACCTGGCCCAGAATGCTTGATTTTTTGGAATTTCTTATATTAACCTCTCCCTTCCTATATACTTGTTTGCTTCCAGTGGCTTTACTGTTGATTATTAGATTATTATTCTATTTAGTATGCGTATCTAATAACACATACTAAATAGAATGGGATGCAATTATACCTCCACTTGCTGTTTAATTGCTAATGTGTACAAAAGTTATTTTTAATGATAACTTTTGTCTCTAGCCAACCTGTTAAACTTACTTGCCATGAGTGGGTGTTTTGTTGTTGTTGTTTTTTTAAATTCATTTTCTTGAAACTTTGAACCCCGATCTTCAAGATCTCAGCCTCCTGAGTAGCTAGGATTATAGACCTGAGTCACCATTGCTCACTGTCTCCTAAATTACTCAGTCATAGGAGCAAAAAATACATGATATGGTGGCTTTGCGTGAAAGAACTCACAGCCCTTTACAAATGGTAACTTTCACAACCTGGCTGCCCTGTATAGCTCAGCAGGATGGTAACTCATTCTCTATTCTGTGATAACATTTGTCAGGGAGACAGCCTAGAACATTGAGGAGAAATGAAGTGAGGACAGGGAGAGTGATGATGTATTTCCTATGCCTATTTTTGCCTCCTGACCTGAACAATCTCAGCCGTACTTCACAGAAGACATTGTCATGGGACACCCTGAATGCTGACAAATCAAGGACCGCATGGATGCATTGGTCGTCCTTGTTTCTAAGAGTGGAACCCCACTATAGTTCCTCCTGAGTATGCAGAAGGAACAGTTGTTTCTTTCCCCCTCTAGAAACATTTCAGGACATCAGATGGAAGCCTTTGTGATGGTTCTGATCATTCAAACATTCTGCTGGATTGACGTGTATCCTGGAGACTTGAAAGGGACATTTCATTTTGAAAAAGAATTCTTTAGAAATCAGTATCTTATTTTTCACACTAAACTGTTCCAATATATGCTCAGTATGTTTTCAAAGACTTTTTGAAAGTGTCCATTTAAACTTTTGGGGGTTTATTTTACATAATTGTCCCAAGTCTAGAAAGGTCTTGCCTCCCTCCTTCCCTCCTTCCTTCCCTCCCTCCCTCCCTCCTTCCCTCCCTCCTTTCCTTCCTTTCCTTCTTTCGTTCCCTCCTTATAGGCATGTACCATCTTGATGAGCTCTCTCTCGTTTTTTTGTTTTGTTTTTTTTAATGTTGCAGTATGTTAACAGTTAAGTAGCAGTCATTATAGAGCAGATGTTGGGTTAACTTCTAATTGATCCAGAAGAACAGCATGGAAACTTTATTTCAAGATAGGCCAGAAAGAATAATTTATTGGAGTCTAGAAAATCAATAGGCAAAGGGTGGAGAGGAAGTCTCAGGCCCTATGAAACCTGTGAATAGAGTTTAGCTTTTTGGTTCCCAAGTGAAGGCTGAATGACTAATGAGCAATAAAAGGAATAGTTTGACTATCTGCTTCAAAGGAGCGTTCTGATCCCTCCCTCAAAATATTGAAGCTCAGTTATGAGTTGAGTGTGACTAAAATTACAGGGAATCCAAGACCCAGCTCAACTACAAATCAGATGACCCCGTACCATCCTCCTCAATTATTGGCATAATGGAGGGACAAAGCCTTTCCTGTGGATAAAGACTATTAACTCCATATCTACCGTTCATCTACACAAAATAGTCAGCACACAATAAGTGATAAAGTAGATTTTTAAAAAAGAAGCAAATGTGACTGTTAACCAAGGGAAGACCTAGTCAATAGAAGCAGAAACAAAGATAGCTTACTTATGGGAGTATCAGGCATGATTTTAAATGATTGTGCTCAAGTAAATTGAAAGGCCCAGTGAACCAAAAGGATAGAGTGCTGAAATACATGGGCAGTTTCAGTGAAGAGATGGAAATTATTTCTATTTGAAGTAGAGGCTGAGGAAAATATCATGGGAATTTACATAGTCCAAGATAAGTAGGTAAGGAAAGATGTTATTAGGCAAGGATGTGGTTTGTCTGAACTCAGAGTGCTCTACCATGTTGTTGTCTCCTCATTTTGTATGTGTGTAAATTAGAGAAAATAAAACAAAACATAAAACCAAATCCAAACAAAGCAAAACCTCAAAGGTTTATAAACAATTTCTGGGTGGCATAAATCAGAGGCTTAAGAAGCTTAGGCTCATAGTTCAATCCCAGATTTGCTCTCCCCCCCCCCCCCCCACCTTTTCCTGGTAGAAGGCTTGAGCACCAGGTACATTCTGTACAATGTACTCATCAAGTGATGTTCTCTTGTTTCTGTTCCTGGCTTTGTTTGGAGAGATCATTCATTCAGGAGGGCAGGTGTTCCAGAGACAGATTTGAGCTCCAAGCCAAGAATAGACAAACACCTATAGGTATTTTTAGAATATTGCATTTTCTTTACAATGAAGCCCTTTCCCCCTTTTCCTTTTGCATAGGAAGAAGGTCAAGGTTCCTAGCAAGGACCATGTACATTTTGCATAAACTCATCATTAGAATCTCTTTTCTGAAGTTTTCTCTGAGAAGACCATTTTTTTTCTTGTAACACTAAAAGTATTGTCATGTCTTTTCCAAGAAGTGTCAGAAAGGTCCTTGTCATTGAAAAAGTTGAGTAAACTATTTTTTTTCCCAAGCTTCATTCTACAGTTCCCTAGGAAGTCGATTTGACCTTTCTTCCTCTTTTTTTTATTTATTTTTCAATTTTCTTTCATTTGAAGGGAAGTGAACTGGTTCATACAAAATGTGACTTTATGCTGTGCCTTTTAGTCAAGGACAAATAACGCGTCTGCAATAGACCCCAAATGCCGGCTGAAATCAAGCTTTTTTCAGGAAATGGAGAGTGTTTCTTTTTCTATTTTTGTGATTATCCATTTAAAAAAAAATTGTGTCTGTGCTTTTCAGTTCAGTTCTTCAGAATAAAGTTATGGTATGGTATCTTTATGATCTAGATTTCTTAGGGATGGGTCTAACTTGAGATTTCAGTTTGAAATTAGGTAGGACCAGCTTCAGAATCAGAACTGAGTACAAAATGAAAATGTGGATGGAGCCTCTTAATCAGAAATGATGAATTTCATATGGGGAAATAAAGTATCAGCTATGAAGCTTATAGGGTCCCCCAAACTGCCTTGGAATTAGTTTTATCTCAACTACTGATTTTTTTAGGACAAGGTTGATTTTTCATGAAACTTCTTTTTGTTGTTGTTATTGGTGGTGGTGGTCATGGGGCTTGAACTCTAGGTCTGGGCGCTGTCCCTCAGCTCTTCAGCTCAAGGCTAGCTCTCTACCACTTGAGCCACAGCGCCACTCCTGGTTTCCTGAGTGGCTTATTGGTGATAAGAGTCTCACAGACTTTTCCTGCCTGAGCTGGCTTTGAACTGTGATCCTCAGATCTTAGCCTCCTGAGTAGCTAGGATTATAGGCGTGAGCCGCCAGCAGGAGGCTTAGGAAACTTCTTGATATCCTAGAATGAGATGAGTTTTGATGTCCATTTGTAGTGGAGGCAGCATACTGTACTATTCTGGGGAACAGTTAATCATCACAAATTTAGAAGGTTATTCTATAGCTTCACACCCATCCCCCACCCCTGGATGATGGCAAACTATTGTCTGTAAAGGGAGTGATTTTTTTTTTTCCTGAACACAAAAGTTGCTACTTGATAACTTTTTTTTGTGGGGGGGAGGTCTGGTTGTGGGGCCTGAACTCTGGGCCTGGGCACTGTCCCTCAGCTCTTCAGCTCAAGGCTAGCACTCTACCAACTTGAGCCATAGCACCACTTCCGGCTTTTTTCTTTTTGTTTATGTGGTGCTGAGGAATAGAACCCAGGGCCTTATGCATGCAAGGCAAGCACTCTACCACTGAGCCACCTTCCCAGCCCCACTTGATAACTTTTTTCCCAACTGTTTTTTCTCACCATTTTCTCTCTTCTTTGTAGATATAATGCCTCCTTATGACAGTAAATGATTGTACAATTTCTCTTGTGTGTCTATATACATACACTCTTGTCTTTTCTCTCCTTCCTGTCTTCTCTGCTCCCTTCTGCTTTCTTCCCTTTGATTTTTTTCTTCTCTCCCACCTTTTCCTCAGCTCCTTATTGCTTGGCTTCATAGAAAAAAAATCTCCTGAGATGCTGGCATTTGTGTCTCAGGTTGAATTTCATTCTATTTGTCTGCTTCCCCCTCCGTTCCCAGGAGTATTTTATTTGAAACGCTCACTTCCAAATGGCAAAAGAGATATTTTAACAACTTAAAAGAAACTCATGAGCAGATGGTACCCCTCTCAGTCACCCTTAAAATGAGTAGCTTGAAAGGAGTCCTGTATTTGAAGTGGCAGCCACAGAAAGTTCCACTGTGACAATGAAATACGAAGAAGGGGAAAGGCTGGCTCCCAGATCTTCCTGGTTACACCTCAAATTCAGGTTCTCCGAGTTGAGGAGATCTTAGGAATCCATGAGAGATTTCCACCTTGCAGAGAGAGAACACCTTGCTGTTAGAACTGCTGTTGTAAAATGTCTGGGTGCCACCCCAGTGATCTGAAGTTGTGCCCTGTAGAGACATATCTAGGATCCACAGAATCAGGGTTAAACATGGGGTTGGTTGGTGACTAAGTTATGGAAGGTCTAGCTGATGTATGGAACCAAACAGGACATGGCATGATTTACACACAACCATCCTGTCTTCACCATCTACATCCACCACCATGGAAAGGAAAAACAAGCAGTCAGCGGCTTTTCTTGGGCTGCTTGGTCCTCAGAATATGCCACAGAAAAACAGACTGGTCTCAAATTTCAAATAGGCCCTTCTGTAGGAAGGACCTCTGGGCTGCTTCTTATGTCATTTTATAGTTATATCCCCCAGGTCATATTATTTTCTAAACTTTTACCTGTCTCAGAATGGTGAACCCTTGAGAATTAGCATCCACTGATCATGTTGATCATCTTGACCCACCCCAGTGGTCAAGTTTACTTATCTGGCTCTGAAAGGGTGTCATGAGGGGCCTTGATGTTAATTCTAAGGGACATCGAAAACTAGGAGCAGGAGCAGGGAGGCACAGAAATGGTCCTTGACTCAATTGTACCTGAAATGTAGGATAATTCTGAGGCCAGATTCTGCTTAGTCAGACTCGACATTTGCAGTTACATTTCTCAGAATAGCCCAGGAGCGAGAAAACAGAGCTCTTGCCAAATCTGTTATGTCAATGATGACAACTCCATATGCTAAGAAGCAAGAAGCCCCGGATGCCCTGTTCCTCTTGGTTCAGGACACAGAAATAATGGAATGGAGAAAGACGAAAAATCTTTGACATTGCCTTTGCTTCTTCCCGCCTTTTGCACCAGAGTCAAAAGGAGAAAATAAAATTGAAGACATGCAAGTAGTGCGGTAATGACTTTTGAAGAACCTTCACTATACGTGTAATGAAGATTCTTAAGGAATCTCAGGAAAGGGTCATTTGTAGTTGCTGTGGGAAAAGCTGTGAAAAAAATTTATTATTTGGGATTGTATTTTTTTCACTTTTTAAAATGAGGAATTTTAGCCCAGCACCAGTGGCTCATGCCTTTAATCAGAGCTACTCAGCAGGCTGAGATCTGAGGATCATGGTTCAAAGCCAGCCAGGGCACAAAAGTCCTTGAGACTCTTACCTCCAATGAACTACTCAGCAAAAGCCAGAAGTGGCATTCAAGTAGTAGAGCGCTAGGCTCAAGGACAGCACCTAGGCACTGAGTTCAAGGCCCAGGACTGACTAAAAAAACAAGGGTGGGGATAATTTTTCTGAGTATTGAAAGCTACTCAGTGGTCAACTATACTGGGGAGAAAGATATAGAAAAATGATAGACTTTCAGATGTTTCTGATCAATAACACACACATGTACATACACTATAAACACATTCAAAATTCACTCAGATTTCCTCGTGTCCTACTTCAAGTCTTCATGATGTCCTATCATATTTTTGTTGCTGTTGAGACATAGCACAATGTCTCTGGAAGACATGGTTTCAGGAAGAATGATCATTAGGTTGGACTTGGAGGTATTTCTGTGGCTAAGGACCTGTGAACCCTGATCAACACTTATGCTTGCCTTCTTCTCTATAGACCGCCATTTTGTAGCTTCAGACCTCATGGTCCCTGACTTGCTACCATAGTGCATCCTTATGTAACTCATCAAGGTTGTTGTCAACCTCTGCATGCAAATGGTTCCTTCACACTTAGAAAAATGTGCTCTGTTCCTTTGAGAGATAGGAACTGAGGAGCTCCCTTGGAGTTATAGAAGTATGGATGAAGTGCATGGTTTGCAGACCCCAGAAGACCCTGTCTTCAAGAGCTCCCACAACTTCCCACTTGGCCACGGGGGTACCCTGTGACTTTGGGCAAAGCAGTTTTATCTGTGCCAGACAAAGCGTTTTCATCTTTAAATGACTTCAACCTTTTGAAGGCTGTGTGCTCAAATGTTTTCTCTTAGTTCCTCGTTCTCATGCAAATCGCACTAGTCTAACCTCTGAGAAAAAGACTGGAGGGTTAGAGTGTGCACTTGAAGGATCTTCTGCAGTATCTTGACTTTTGCTTTGACCTTAAAGAAAGTACTTGGAGGCTTTTATTTGATAAACAAAAGAGAACAAAACAAAATCAAAGCCCTGAAGCAAATTTATCCTAAGGACCTTCAGTAACCCTCCCTTAGCTTTACCTGGGGAACAAAAACAAGTCTAGACAATGCTTGAAGGTCATGTTTAAAGGCATATTTAAAGTCTTAAGCAGCCTCCCATTGGTCAAGGATGGCATCTAGGAACATGATTGGGCCATGTTTCTTTCTGGTCTTAGTTAGGGCTTTAAGCCAGTTGCAATCTAGAGATTTTTGTTTGTTTTCTACAATAGGGACAAAGCCTGACTTTTAATTCAATTCTTTTTGGAGTCTTGCTCATCATGCAGACAGTCATCCACTAAAGAAATGAACACGTAGGGGTCTGGGGGGTCTGGTCCTGTTTTAGGCACTAGGGACACATGTGGAACAGCACAGTAGAGACTTGATCCCATGAAATTACAGTCTAGAAAGGAAAGGAGGAATACTGTTGGCAACTGAAAAATGGAGAATTTTAGAGAATCTGAAAGTGTTATTAAGAGAGTGGAACAAGATCTTGGCAGAGCATCTCTAGATTGGAGAGGAGGAAGGAAGACAGCTTTGGTGCTTCAAAGGGTCTCTGTGGGGTGGTGTTTAGTGCCATGAGCTTAATGACTTGGAGGTGACATTGCTTGTTCCTGCACTGGCCACTCAGTTCCTTAATGTAGTTACAAAGATTAAATGTGATCATAAAAGGCAGTGGTTGCTATGGAAGGAATACAGTTGGCAGTATTTCAATGAGGTAAACATAAAATTACTATGTGACCTTGCAGCTCTCCCAAGTACAGTAAGTTTACTTTATTCATGGATCCAGTATGTGCAGTTTTGATGAAACCCAGTCAAAAATGAAATAAAAATAAAAACAACCGGGTACTGGTGACTTTATGCTCATAATCCTAGTTACTCAGGAAACTGTGACCTGAGGATCGCAGTTCAAAGCCAGGCCAGATAGGAGAGTCCGTGAGACTCTTGTGTCCAATTAACCACCAAAACGCTAGAAGTGGAGCTGTGGCTAAAGGATAATGCCCAGGCCCTGAGTTCAATTCATACACACACACACACACACACACACACACACACACACACACACACACACACACGAAAGAAAGAAAGAAAGAAAGAAAGAAAGAAAGAAAGAAAGAGGAATGGAAGGAAGGGAGGGAGGGAGGGAAGGAGGAAGGAAGGATTTCAACACCAAAAATATTTAAATTCTTGTGCATTTCACATCTCAGTTGATGGGGAGAAGCTCTCAATCAGCACCATGTTATTATCAGTGTGTTAAACTGTTGTGTGATCTTCTGAGTGTTTTCCTGACCTTAATTTTATGAAAAAATGCCATCCAAGAAAGCAAAAGTTCCTCAAAAGCAAGGTAAATGTTACTATGCTTAATTGAGGTGCTAAAGTGAACATTTGAGATCTATTGAAAGGTAGCGTGTCTTTAGAAGTTGGGGGGTATGATGGGAAAAATGTAAGTCAAGCATCTGCAATACAGGACTTGAGCTCTATGGAACGTGGAGCATTCACAAGTTTTCCTTAACAGTGGGCTCTTGGAACCATATACTCAGAGGTACAAAGAGTCTCCTATACATACTCCAAAGAACTGATTACAAGTATTCAAACAGAAACTTGTACATGAATGTTCATACTAGGTCTATTCCTAATAACTGAAGGATGGAAATAACTCAAATGTCTGTGATGGTTGGATGGATCCACCTAATGTGGTATATCCATATGTGTGTGTGTGTGTGTGTGTGTGTGTGTGTGTGTGTGTGTGTGTGTGTGTGTGTGTGTTGTGTGGGTGGACACCACACACACAACACACACACACACACACCATATACACTCCATCTTTTTTTTTAATTGTGAGAATACCGTACAGAGGAGTTACAATTACATGGGCAAAATAACGAGTACAGTTCTTATCAAGCATTGTTGCCTCCTCATTGTTTCCCCTTCCCATCCCATCTCATACTCCTCCCCTCCCCCCACCCGAGCCTACCCCCACCCCCCACCAAAGTTGTTAAGTTCGTTTTTGGACATAACGACTTGTACATCTCATTGTTGAAGTGGGTCTACCTGATCCCTAGTTAAACGATTTGTTTTTTTCCCTTTCCTTCCACAAATTATACCAACATCAAATACAGTGAAAGTATGGGTTATACTGTGGGGGAGGGATATACAAAGCAACAAAGAAATCATCTTATAAATATGATAGAAACAATCACATGAAAGGAAAAAAAAACAAAAAAAAACATTTGAATATTTATCTTGGGGTTCATTCCCCTAACATCAACTTATCTGACCTTTTCTGCTTGACTCAGACATATACTAGTTATTGCAAATAAGGGAAACCATGGGACCTATGTTTCTTTGGGCCTGGCTTACTTCACTTAATATAATTTTTTCCAAGCCTTTCCATTTCCTAACAAATGGGGCAATGTCATTCTTTTTGATGGAGACATAGAATTCCATTGTGTATAGATAACACATTTTCTTGATCCATTCATCTACTGAGGGACATCTGGGTTGGTTCCATATCTTAGCTATGGTGAATAATGCTGCAATAAACATAGTTGTGCTGGTAGCTTTAGTATGGTCTTGTTTGTGATCATTTGGGTAAATGCCCAAAAGTTTTAATACATGCTGCAACATGGATGGATCTTCAGAACACTGTGTAAGTGCAAGAAGTTAGACTTTACAGAGGTTACTCAGAGTGCATAAATACCTAGAAACAGGAGATACCAGTAGTTGAGGGCAAGTTGTAAGGATTAGGGAATGGTGAGTGATGACTAATTACTTCCTGTCAGGGCAATAAAAATGCTCTGGAACAAGACACTGGGGATGCTTATGTAGCAGTATGGGTGTATTAATACCAATGAGTATTTCAGATGATAAGTGTTAAGTATATTTTACCACAACTAAAATAATTAAACCTGTGTGATATTTGACACTATTCCATACTGAGAGACATTTATATATACTTGGAAAATATCCTGAAAACTAATTGTAGCTGCCTGACTTAGTCCTTTATTTTAGGGTGGATGTAGGAACAGTTTCACTTGATATTTATTTGATATTTAGAGCCAGATCCACTGAAAGGGAGATTTCAGGTACTGAGCAAATAGAATTGAACCTAGAACACAAGTGTACAGATATTCAAGTATGCACATCTCATCTCAAATCATTTTCAAAGTCTTAAGTTGTTGAAATGTGAGCAAGGTGTATTTTATAAATGAGTTTCCCTCAGTCCACTCTAATGTCTGTTTCCTATGTCTAAGAACAACACAGAATCTCTCTGAAGTAATTCTCCTGTGAAGTAATTTAACATTTTAAAAAGAAAATTCTCAGCTTGCTGTGAATCAACAGACTAATTATCATGGTTCAAAGCCAGCACAGGCAGAAAAGCCAATGAAATTCTTATCTCCAGAAGTGGAGTTGTGGTTCAAGTGGTAGAACTCTAGGCTTGAGCAAATAAGATAGAGGACAGTGCCCAGGAAATGAGTTCAAGCCCCAATAACAGTGCAATAAAAAGGAGGGAAAATGTTTAACTGTGAGCTTTTTTGCCTGCTCCTGAGGTCTCAGTATGAAGAGAAGATGCTGGGATGGAGAATAGGTATGGGAGTAGGAAAAACCTTGTCAAAAGCACCAGCCATAGAGGTAAGCAGGTGGAGAGGTGCATAGATGCTCTAAGCCTGAGTTCATGACATGACAAATGGCAAAGTGTAAAGGCAGCTTGGGGCAAATGAGAAATACTCTCTGTTCTAGTCCCAGCTTCACTTGCCACTAACTAGCCTGTTTTGTGTTCTTAGAATGCTATTTATTTCACATACATACACATACATAGACACACACACACACACAGACACATGCAACGTAAAAGTGAGTATCTTCTGTGGATCATCTCTAACCAACTTTGAAAGTATTAGCTAGAGCAGTAGTGCTGTATTTCTTGAACCTGGGGAGTTGTCCATATGATGTTTCTTTGAATGGGAGATATTGGTGACAATTCTGTCATCTAGATTGATTATCAGTGGCATCTGAAGAATCTTCAAACTTCAGGTAAAAATGATTGTTAGGTTCTTTAAAGAAAAAAAAAAGTGTGAAGTAGTACTCCTGGGGTATATCCAGTCTTTCTGACCCTCTTCTTTCTTAAGCTTAAACCTCTTTGTTGTTGTTGGTTTTTATCAAGTTCCTCTGATCCCATGAAGTTAGTAGGAGCTAGAGCTGTGAGTTGATGTTTTTGGAGGGTTGCTTTTCATATATTTAGGCTTACGTATCAAGTTCTCCACCAGACTGGCTTAGAAGAGGTTGAGACTATGAAAATTTCCAGCAGTGGCTCGACATAGGTTCTGTCCACTTCATATCCTTCCAACCCTTCCCTCCTATGCACACACCTTTCCTTTTTATTCTCTACCATACTACACATTAGGAATAACAATAATAGGTCTTGCTTAAGGAATGCTTGCATATTTTTTTTTTATAAACATCCCCATAAGACAAGAGCCGCTTGATCTGCTCTGTGTGTTTGAAGCCCATTGTCTGCTTTCATTTTGACCTAGTTTCTTTAGGGACTGGGAGGAGAAGGGGAATTTTCAGCCTCACAGGAGATTATCAATGGATGCTTTCAGGCAGTTCTCTGCAACAAGGGCCTCAATAGTAATTACTTGCCTAAGATCCTCCATTCACTAGAAGGAGCTTATTGTTCTCCTATGGAAGAGGAAAAGAAATCTCTGTAGTTTATTGTGAAATAAGCTACCCCCAACTACAAGGACCTTGATGGCAGGTTTAGGGTTTCACTTACAGGTGTGAAGGCTTACTCTTTCTACCTCTTCTTATGGGGAAGCCCATTTGGGATTGGCAGAATGAGAACGAGTGATTTTCAGTGTGCTCTAGGGTTTGAAGACTGACAAATGTTATCCCTAAAAGAGTTAAATACCACCAGAAATGTATGAAAACAACATACATCCCTTACCCGACATAGCTGGTTCTCTGTACAGACATGTACCTTATGTCCTTGAGACTTTCTTCAGGGGGATTTCTTTTGCTTGTCATGGGGCTTGAACTCAGGGCCTGGGAACTGACCCTAAATCTCTTTCAGATCAAGGCTCAACACACTCTACCACTTGAACCACAGTACCACTTGCAGCATTATTTTGAATCGTTTATTAGAGATGTCTTACTGGACTAGAAATGTGGTTTAGTGGTAGAGTGCTTCCCTAGCATGAATGAATTCCTTGGTACCACATAAACAAAAACTTAATACGAGTCTCCCAGACTTTTCTGCCCAGGCTGACTTTGAACTGCAATCCTCAGATCTTAGTCTCTTGACAGTAGTTAGGATTACAGCCAAATGGCGCTCAGCTTTCAGTGGATTCTTATGCAAGGAGTTTATTCCTTTGTGGGTAGAAATATGATGGAGGGAGAGGGTACATGTATGAAAGAGAATGATGAAAGGAAGGAATGAGTATGAAGGAGTGTAGCATAGGACATTGTACCAGCATACCTGAGCTGTGCACTGTGGGGAGATAGTTGTAGTCTGTAATAGCTGATCTAAGTGGCATGAGCCCCAATTGTCACCCACTGATGGAAGAGGTTGCTGGATGGTTCATTTTGCCCTAAGTTTTCCTGCTTTAGCAATCTGCAAAGGAAGGGTGAATGTCTTAGGCTTCTCAGGTAGCCAGGGCAGTGGTATGGAGGATTTTACGTTTCCCAGCAGCGATTATTTTACCAGTCACTGGAAATATAGCTGCCTATTTCAACAACCAGTTCATCAGCTTAAGGTCTGGAACTGTTATGTCCAGAATGCTAAAGCCATTCCTACTGAGACATAGTATATTGTGTGGGAGCCCCAAACAAGCTGGTGTCTGTTGCTGGTGGTTGTTAGATGTCTATTTTTTTCTCAGATGTGTATGCTGTATGATAATTTACTCAGACATCATCGGTTTCCAGCTGAACCGTTACTGGGTTAGAACCCAGCCATTTGTGTTGAGTATGCTTGATGCCTAGAGTGTGTACTGCAGGCTCAAACGCTGCTGACAGGATTTTGACTCCTGTCCTACTATACAGATTGTTGACTATTTCCAACTAAAAGAACACATGAAAGACACTGGCGCTGGAGAGATGGAGTTCTCTGCCTTGACCATTTCCAGGAAAGGGATTTGGAGGCAGCAGATATTGGAAGGAACAGAGCAGTGAGTTCTGAGTGTGTTTGCACAGGCCAGGCCTGGCTGACTGACCGAGGACTGAGACCCTTGGATGGGGTTTGCAGCCTCTGAGAAGATCGTAGTCTTCAAAGACACATAACAACACTTAAGATGCTCTTTGTCTTTTGTCTTGTTTATTTATCTGTCTTTGAGAGGGTAAGGGGAGGCAAAGAAAGGGAGGGACAAAGGGGTAAACAAATGTAGCAATGGACACAATGTTGAAAATGAGCTAGCTATACAACTTGTGGGTGGGGTAGGAGGGAAAACTGGGAGAGAGTTAGGGAAGGATTGACAGTATCCCAAAGGAAATGTACTGTTTGCCTGAGTTATGCAACTGTAACTCCTCTGTGTTTCTCACATTTTCAAATAAAAATGAGTCTTTTTTCCAAAAGACACTTCGGAACATCCCATGTAAAGATGCTTATATCTCCCAGTTTTCCCAGTTATTGCCTCTGGAGCAATTTAGTGTTGCTGAAAAAAAAAATAAACCCTCAGTTAAATACCATAATGTGATTAAGGAAGCTGCTTCTGACTGTGTGATCTAACCCTTCTTCCATTTATGAGAGTGGCTTACATTATACTGTGTACACACTGAGCCATGACATGCCTGGTTGGTGCCCCGTATAATATCCGCATTGAGGGGTGGACTGTTTAAATAGATCCATGGGGTAATAAGTTTTTCTGCAGGATCTCTTACAGTGCATGAACCATAGCAGAGCTGGATTTGTACCCGTACACATTTGGCTGAATATCTTTTCTTCTCTTGGTCTTCACAAATATCACCCTTAATATAAAAATGCTGCTTATTCTCTATAATTTGGGTTTTTTTCAAAGCATGATTTTCTGTTTAACTCTAGCCTGTCCTCAGTGTAGAATTTTCTAGAAAGGGATGGATATGATTCCTGAGGTTACCACCTCTTTTCCTCTGGGGTTGGCTGAATTCACCACAAACACACAAAGCAGATGGACAAAGTTATCACTTAAAATTGTGTATTATAATAGGTGAGATTAGGAAAACATGTGGTTTCTTCCCATTCTACCTGAATTTTATCTTACCCACACTTTACACTAGAAATAGTTGGAACTGGAGAATATGGATGGAACTGCCAGGTTCTTCCAGAGAGAAGCTAGTTGTAGAAGTTTAACTGCCTGTGAGTTAACTAAGTTTAGTGGCTGTTGGAGTGTATTGGTGGCTCTTCCCCAGAGAATCGCCAAGAGGCCAGAAATGTAATGACAGGAGAGGCTTGGAAATCTCTTCTGGAAGAAAGGAAGGTTGGGAAGTAAGGTTATGTTTGCCTCCCTTCCTTTCCTTCCCAACAAAATTTACTGGCCTTCTCTATACTACCAGGCATTCCAAAAAGTATGTACAGAGAGGTCAGAAATAATGCCTTTGGAGCCATACCAACCAGGTTTAAGACATGTAAGCCTTCCCTGGAACTTACAGGGTCAGTAAGTAGCACCCCGGCCCTGTTTGTCTCTTTTCATGCCAATGTCGTTACATTAAAATTCTTTCTCTCCCTAGATTGTGAGCTTCTTGAGGCCCAGGAAGAATGAATCTACATTAGTCAGTTATGTTTCCAGTTCCCAGTATAATGCTTAGACTCAATAAACATTTGGGAAGGTAAAATGACAAGTAGATGAACCAGCCTGGTTGTATTTTAAAATGAAAGACCAGAGGTGTAGATTGAAGACTGTTTGTAATCGGAAACAGTGACAGGTTTCTGAGTCTAGTGAAATGACAAGATCAGAACTGGAGTATAAGGCTACACATGTAATAAAAAGCACAGACTCTTAAGCTTAAAAAGGACCTTAAGGGATTATCCAATGCAGCATTCCATCTTAAAGTCTACATTCTTCTGTAATTTTCCCGTGAGTGTTTGTTAGGTGTTTGGACACCTGCCAAGTCTTATTCTATTTTTACAATGAGCTAAAATACCCGGTGTAACTGTCATCTCTTAATTTTGCCTTTTTGAGATACCTACATGAAGTATGAGGTCTGCAGGCAAACAACTTTTATTTACTTCAAGATCAACTGCCGAGGCCCAATCCCTTTGCCATGTAACTTATACACCGTTTGTTTGACCTTTCTTCATGTGACACACTTTAGCATCTTGCACTATTGTGCTAGCCAAACCCTAATAAGGCACAGTGAACCTACGTCTCTCAAAAATGCATCACTAGAAGATGTGGACAAGATCCAGAGGTGATAAGGCTTATTATTTCCTTTAATTCTAGAAACCACATTAAATGCAGCTTACCTTACTAGCTTTATTAATGGCTCAATCTCACTTTTGAAACCATAGATAACTTTGCTCATGAAAACAGTATGTTCCTGATTTGGACAGAAGAACATTATACCCTGTTGTATCTAACTTCTCTCTCGTTCTTGCCAACTCTTTTTCTCAGCCTTGTGCTTCAAAAGATGTATAGGGAATGCCCTTACTGTCTTTATCCACATTGAATGATTAAAATGTTGAACTGGGACAGACTTAGTTGAAAGTGCTGGGGCACGTACTAGTTATTTTTTTTGAAGTGGATATCAACCTTAAAAATAACTCATCTCAAGTTTTAACCCTCTCCTTCATAGTATATCAGAGTATCATGAGACCTGTAAAATTCAGAGTAAAATGTAAAGTAAGAAATGCAAAGTTGGGGCTGGGAAGGTGGCTCAGTGGTAGAGCGCTTGCCTTGCATGCCTGAGACCCTGGGTTTGATTGCTCAGCACCACATAAGCAAAAAGAAAAAAAAAGCCGGAAGTGGTGCTGTGGTTCAAGTGGTAGAGCGCTAGCCTTGAGCTGAAGAGCTGAGGGACAGCGCCCAGGCCCAGAGTTCAGGCCCCACAACCGGACCCCCCCCCCCAAAAAAAGAAAGGCAAAGTAAAAAAATGTAAAGTCCATAATTTGGTACAGCAGTGTAATCAGAAGAAAACCTGAGCTTAAGCTGATATAACCCATTCTGAGTAAAAATTGGCTGCTTCCTGGTTGATTGTACTTTCTTTGTCTAGCTTTTCATGAAGAATCAAATAAACATTCATGATTTCCCTCAAGATTTCCCAAGGTGATCTCTATAGAGCTTTTGGAATCTCCTTCTTCAATCTGAATACTTGAATGACGTTTGCCAGTCCCCTTCTTTTGGCCTCTCTTCCATTTTTCCATCAGAACTCAAAAGAGATTTTTGACAGGGATAAAGCATTAGTGCTCTCTGTTGTAGGGACTCATAATAGTTAGGGTTGTGATTCTGGATCTATGTTTAGTTTTACCTTAAGTCTATTGTCTGATTTTTTCCAGACCTTGACTGTTGGGGCCAGAAACTTATTTTTTTTCTGATTTTTACATTGCAAAAGAAAGATTGTTTTACAACAAAGGTTCCAGAGCACTTCATCTTCTTGCAGCTTTCTGGTTATGTGACATGCACAAGGCCCAGTGAATTTTTCTCCCCCACTCACAAGAGTGCTTTCTCAAGATGGGCTTCTTGAAGTAGCAAATAATAGCAATAAATAGCAAAAAAATAAAAATAAAAAAGCAGATAATGGCAATAATAGCAAAAAAAAAGCCAGAACACAGAATCAAATCAGGAAATAGCCAAGACCTGTAGCTGTAAGACCCAAGGTAGCTCTAGGGACTCAGTTGTCTTGCCAATGCCATAACAGCAGCTCAGTGACCTTCCCAAATGCCCAGAACACACCCCTCTGCTCCTTTTTTTCTTCCCTCCCTCCCTCCCTTTCTTCCTTCTCTCCCTCCTTCCCTTCCTTCCTCCCTCCCTCCCTCCCTCCCTCCCTCCCTCCCTCCCTCCCTCCCTCCCTCCCTCCCTCCCTCCCTCCCTTCCTTCCTTCCTTCCTTCCTTCCTTCCTTCCTTCCTTCCTTCCTTCCTTCCTCCCTCCCATTGTTTTTCCTTCTCCTTGTCTTAAACGTCTATGTTACCAAACAACTCACAGACTTTTTTCTATCTTGAAATATTTGGAACGCTTATTTATCTTTTGGTCATACAATTTTTAGTGTTATCAGTGGGGAGTGGGCACAGAATCAGAGGAAAAAGGATGAAGAATGCAGCAGTGGAGTACACTGGCTGCACCGGACCTTGATGAAAGTGAACTATACAACTCATGGGTAGAGATGGAAGGGAGAGAATGAGGGATCAGATGAAACTATGCGGAAGGAAATGTATTCATTGGCTGATGTATGTAAAGGTAACCCCATTGTAGATTACCTCTAAAACACAACAATAAAGTAAATTAGAGAAAAGAAAGAATACAAAAGTTTTTCTGATCTGTTGCATTTTGTTCTCTTTGTTTCTGTCTCTGACTCTGACTCTGTCTCTGTCTGTCTGTCTGTCTGTCTGTCTGTCTGTCTGTCTGTCTGTCTGTCTGTCTGTCTGTCTGTCTCTCTTTCTGTTCCTTATTATTGCTTGATTTTTGGTGCCAATACTGGAGCTTGACTTCTGGGCCAGGGTGTTGTTCCTTAACCTTTTTACTCAAGGCTGGTGCTCTACCATTTGAGCCACATGTCTGCCTCCAGCTTATTCCTAGGTAATTGGAGATGACTCTTATGGACTTTATTGTCTTGGATGGCTTTGAACTGTGTTCCTCAGATCTCAGCCTTTTGAGCAGGTAGGATTATAAGTGTGAGCTACTAGTACCCAGCTTTGTATTCAGTTTCTTTCTCATTCTCCTAAGTCTTGGGTGACTTTAAAGCTGGTGTCTGGAGTAATTCAGGAATGGATCTGCTCAAAGATCAAAAGTAATTGTTTCTTTTCAAACAAACAAATAAAACCCCTGGGTAATGTCTCTAACTCTGTAACAGTACTAAGAGCAATCATTGTGTCATTCAAACCCATAAGTCTCTTACTTGTAGATTTATTTTATTCTACTCAGCCTGGATTATAGATATGCACCTGACCAAAAAATGGCTGATTCATGGGCTGACCAGCCAAGAGCTTTTCCCACACATGGATGAGAAGGGCCTAACATATTCTCTCTCTATGAACTTAACTGAAAAATAATAAGACCAGGAACAGATATTCATAGCAGGAACAGAAAATGAAACTGCTTCCAGAGATCATAAGAGAACAGAGAAATCCTAAGTGTCATTTGCCTAAGGGACAACCAGAAAGATAAAATAAGGAATGTTAATGTTTGAATGAACTTCAGGAGATTAATAGCTCTCACAGTCTTTGGACAGATCTATATAATCATATGCATACCTGTTTTAGCCAGGGCATGAGGAGTTGGTGGTTTTAGCTTTTGATCTTTAGTCTGTTGTAGGCATTTCCTTCCTGTCCACTTGAATAGACCACGACTCTCTAACTTAACTCATTTTTAGTGGACAGCTTCTAGAGGTTACCTAGTTTCTTTGGAATACTGATGGGTATCTTCTCTGGTTCCATTGGTGATTTGCTAGAATTGGGATCTGCAATGTGCTTCAACAGCCTGTATATTGAAGGCTTGGTTCCTAGTATGTTTTACAATTGGGAGGTAGTGAAAAAAATTCTTTTTGTCAGTCATGCGCCTTTAACTCAGGGTCTGGGTACTGGCCCTGAGCTCTTTTGCTCAACAATAGAGTTCTACCACTTGGAGCCAAAGCTCTACTTACAGTTTTTGAATGGTCAATTGGAGATAGGAGTCTCATGGGGACTTTTCTGAGTGATCTCAGTCTCCTGAGTAGCTGGGATAACAGGCGTAAGCCACTAGTGCTCAGCAGGTAGTGAAATTTTAAGAGGTGGGTCATAGTGAGCAAGTTAGGTCATTGGGAATGTACCCTTGAAGTAGATATGGAGGTCTTAGCCTATTCCTTTCTGTCTCTTTTCTTCCTGGCCACCATGAGATGAACATCTTCATTTACTCTGTTTTCTATTTGATGGACTGTATGACTACTTGCTCTGAGGAAACAGGGTGAAGCAACCATGGACTGAATGCACTGAAATTGTCAACTGAAACCTTTCTTCCTTTTGAATCAGTTATCTCAGGAATTGGTCACAGTAATGGAAAGTTGAGGACAGTGATGGTTTGATGTCTGTATGCTCTGCCTACTTGGCCTTTACATTTATTCTCCATAGTGCCCTATGAACTGTTGCCCACTTTTAGTTACAGTCGCCAGTGGCTGCTGAGTAGTGCTTCATATGCTAAGTTGCTAAGTGCTGCTGTTTCTTTAGCTTCTGTGCCTCGGAGTCTCCCCCAGCCCCCACACACCCGGCCAGTCCATCAAACTTACATTGTATTTTCCACAACCACACATGAACTTCAGCTCTGGCTGTTCTTATCTTAAAATAAGATTCTCCTTTCCCCTTTGTGCTACTTCACTGCATTATCCTAAAAGAGCATCGGGGTTAAGTCCCCAGGAGTTCAAAGATGGTTCACAAGTTGATGTTTCAGCTCATTCTTAAGCCTTCATGATTAGAATCATGGTGGTGAAGGCTTCACAGAGAAGCTTTCCCCCAAGGTAAGTCATAGACAAAATGGGGTATTCAAAAACCTATCTTCAGAGTCCTTCAACACTTGATATGTTGTTTAGGACCAAACTTGTAGGCCTGTCATTCTATTTTCTTAGGATAGTATATAAAAGGCTCTTTAACTTCCCTTTCTGTGTGTAGCAGCCTTCAACCTGTCAGTAACCTCGGACTGGCTATACCTGAATAGCACCCAAGTTTCCAAGTCCCAAGCCAGAATTACCCCCTTAGTATGTAAGAAATAAAATACACCACTAAATCCATGTACCTCACCCCCACCTGCTCACCTCAAAATAAGAACACTAGATGGTTTTTCCTCAGCACTCTATAATTCATATTCTAACAAAAATAATTCATTCTGACAGAACTACCTTTGGACCCTTCCCAAAGACATGAAGTTTTCACTGAAACGGATTGGGGAGAGAGGAACAAATGGGTGCTTAAAAGTATTCAAATACAGGAGCTCAATTGGGACTTTGAGTGGGGCTGTGGGTAGGGGTGGGGGCTGGCACGCTGTATGAGCAAAGCGAACCACAGCTGAGAGCATTGTGGTTCTGAAACTGGGGGAGAAAAGCCGTTTGGGATTTTCAATAGAAGAATGGCTATTTTTTTTCCCAAATTGCCACTCTCGGGGTTCACACTGCTCTTTCACTGTACCTTTTTCTTCTTTTTTCTTTCTTTTCTTTTCAAGCAAGTGCTAATGATTTGGCATCCTGGCACATAGCTGTATTCTACATAAATATGTGTACTTTCAAGCCTTTACTCAAACTCAGCGTAATCCCTTTTAGGGGAAAAATGTTTTTAAGGAACACAGTTATTAATTCAAGAAAGCCTTTGCTGCTTTTATTGTCACCCAAATCATACATTGTTTTCCACAGAATACTCCCATTTGTTTATATTTCCCTACAGTTTTTGTTTGGGGGAGTTTTGTTTTGTTCTAGTGGCAGCTGAAGTGATGTGGAGTGTTTTCAGCATGAAGTTAATTAACCAAATGTTGCAACCTGTAACTCTGAACACCTGGGCTGACTTGAATTGCTCAGCATCAGTGTGGAAATCTTTGTTAACAGTGGATAGAGCAGGGTTTGGGGTAAAACAGGAAGTAGATGGTGAAAGTTGTTTTTCATTTATATATGTATATATATGATCTTGAAGCAGGATAAAATCCAGTAAGTGTTCTACTCTTGGGTACCATTTGTTCTCAGTAGCGCCTCTCAGGTTCTGTTTGACTGATGTTATCTGTGGCTAATGTGTTTGGTTGGCAGTGACCCTGATCACTACTCCCTTTTATTTCTCTCTTCTGTGGACCTTTGGGCTTCATGAACTTAAAAAACTCAGATTTTCCAGGCACTAGTAGCTGGTGTCTGTAATCATAGCTATTCAGAAGGGGATCATGGTTCAAAGCCAGCCAGGCACAAATAAAAAGTCACACAAAAAAGCAAAATGCCAGAAGCGAAGCTGTGGTTCAAGTCATAGCGTACCAGCCTTGAGAGGAAAATAGCTAAGAAATAGCGCTCAGGCCCTGAGTTCAAGCCCCAGCACCGGTGCACACACACATATAAAATAATACAAGATAAATAAAACTCAGATACTTGTAAACTAAAGAGTCAAGTCTGCTGGTCATAGGAATCACTGGGATAGTGCAGTGAAGTATGAGTACTTAAATCTTTCCACTTCTCCTTTCTTCTTGCTGAGGTTCTGGATTAAAAGAAAATATGCAGAAGGGGCCACCTTTTAATACTGAATGCCATGGTACACGTCTGTGACCTCAGCAGTCTGAAGGCTGAGGTAGGAGGATGGTGAGTTAGTGGCCAGCTTGTCTCAAAAACCAAACCAAAGTGTAGAACAAAGGAAATAAAATTGACCAGGAAGTGAAGCACTCTTTTATTAGTAATGGAGCCAAGTACTTGGCGACTTCACATGAGGAAATGGGGCTGTGGTCTGGCACACTCAGCTGAAGTGGACTAGGCTGTGGAACAGCCCCATCCTTTTCTTTCACCAGCTCTTAAATCGTAAGATCTAAAACGGATCGAGGATGCCACATTTATGTTTAGCTGTGTTTCTGAGATGCATCATTAAGAACACTTGGGGGTGGATAGTGATAGGTTGTGAGACCCTGTCCTGTGAATTATAGGATATTTGGTTATTCCCCTGGCTTCTCCCTTCCTAGATTTCATAGCAAACTTCCACTCGCACCTCAGCAGCCAAAAAAAGTCACCCAGACATTGTCAAATGTCCTTCAGATGGATGCTCCCCAGGTTGTGAGAGTAGTATTCAGCTGATGCAACACAGATTTAGTCATGAGTCACCAGGAAAGGAGATAGAATACGACAAAAAATCAAGCATAAAATATGGTTTAAATTCATTAAAATAATATTTTCTAGTTGCTTTAAAAATCACATGGCCTTTTTTTGAAGTCTTAATACCCAGGACATACCTTGTCAATTACAAAAAAGGTCTTACAGGATAAAATCAGACCATGGGATTTTAAACACTTCCCAGTGATCTCAATGTCCAGCCAAATTTGATAACTAGGGCATGATATGATTTGCAAATATCCTGTGTGATGAGGAGCTTCTGGTTCTTCCTTCACATTACTACCAGTTCTTTGTAGAATTTAGCATGTATCACAATGACCTGGAAGACCAGAGTGTTCAGAAAGAAAGTTTCCCTGAATCATTAAATCTGGGATGGTCCTGCTGTTCTTAATCTCCAATGAATTCTCAAGTAGCCCTGATGGCATTGAAACAGGAGCCATACATGATGATGACAATAAAACCCATCTCCCCGTCCATCCACCATCCATTCACCTATCCAACATCCATCCACCATCTATCTATTCATCCATGCATCCATCAATCTACCCACTCATCCACCATCCATCCACTTACTACCCACTTACCATCCAGTCATCCAGCCATCAACCCACCCAGAGCTCATCCATTGCTCATCATCCTCTTATTTCCCATACATCCATCATCTAGCCAGCCAGCCATCTATCCACCCATCATCAACTCACGCATCACATAACTAGCTAGCTTCTCCTAGCATTTTCTACTTCTTTCTCCCTTTATTTTTTTAATTCACGATGCATTTAATTCCATTAAAAGCATTCTTATTATCATCAGCCTTAATAGTTCTCAGAAATGCCAGAATTTCCATTCAGACTTTCTTTCATATCCTTATTCATCAAACCTGAATTTCTTCACTTACTACCATTAAAGACTTTAGGGAAAAATATAACTTAGTCTTAATTGTTTTTTTCTTATGATTTGGTTATATATCATCAGTGGGAATTTCTTCTATTTTCTTTGCAAATGTAGCATACTATATAATACATTTTTTATTAAGATAGACTTTGGGAAGTTAACACTCTTAACAACCATTTTCAAACAACGCATTAATACTTTTTGATAGAAATCTTTGGAATTATATATTCAGTGTAGGATTTTTGAATTTTGTGCTAATTTTAGTCTTTTGAAATGTGCAATGCTTCATAATTTATATGTATTGAAAACTCAATTGTTGTGCATTAAAAATTTTCAAACTCTTTGAATACCAAGGCTGTGATTAATGTGACCCTATTTAAACTCACCATCCATCCAGAAATAAAGAAAGGGCTAATGAATAAATGTTTGGTCAATTAAGTACCAGTGCTATTTAGGGAGCTTTTCTACAGGAGGACCAAAGGACATAATTTTATTAATCAGGAGGTCTCAGTTACCCCCTTGTTGGAATTAGTTGAAGCTGGGCTAACCTTGGATCTCCTCTTAAGATAGAGAGCTTCCCAAGTTAGGCCTCTGTGTTTTAAGCTATGTTGTTGTCCCTGTGCTTTGCAATTACTGTTTGATTGTGCTGAGTCTCAAAATTCTCCCTGTAAACATGAATCATAAGATGGTAATTCTGTCTGCTTTTAAATGAAGCATATTTGCTAATCTCCTCCTTATGCTATAGTAATCCTTGAAAAAACTGGAGGTCTTTAGAATCTGGACACTAATAGTGTGACTGTCCAAGTAGTTGTACTTAGCTTTGGTTCTTCTTTCTGGTTGGAAAGTGAAGGGAGTTAAGACAAAATAGCTCCCTCTAGGGCTGCTTTCCTGTGAAGTAAAGTTACATATTTGGTGGGCGAATGTCCTGTGATATGGGAACTACTTCGATAAGCCTGGACTTCTTGCCATAGCCAGTAACTCACAGGGAAGACATGGTTTGGGAGAGAGAAAGACAGGTTGAGAATGTCTCCGGGCTTTACTGCATTTTTTTTCTTCAAATGGGACAGCATCGGCAGGGGAGAAACAATTTTAATATATGCAGAAGTACCTGTATAAATGAATATCGCTTCGCTCCAAAGGATACTAGGTTAGCCTTTTCAGTTTCACTTCAGATGAATAGAGTCTGTAAACACCCTAAGTATGGAAATGGTATCCTTAAGATGTTCCATAAGAATAAAGCTAGTAGATATGATGCCCAAGCTCCTTACCCTGGTCTTCTTCCTTCCCTTTCCTCTGAGTTGGTAAGCGTTGATGTGGGTGGGTGGGTTGTTAGTGAGTAACTAGTGTTGTGGTGATTGGTTGTTAGTAAGCAATTAATGTTATGGTAGGTTGTCTAGTTTTGTCCAATGGCTCATGGAGAGGAGATGCGGGGCTGTCAGGCAATTCCCCATCTGTGCAGATCAGTGGAAGAGAAAAGCAGGTGATCAAAGATATAGGAGGAAGAATCCCAGTGTACTACCTTGTAAATGTTTCTACAGCCTGCTTACCTGTAATCACTGTGTTTAATGCATTTTTTGAGCTTAAATGCACACACTTAAGAAATCGGGAGTTAGGATGGTACGCAAATGTAAACTCTGAAGGAAAAAAGAAATGAATAAAGGCATTTGGTTTAGTGGACTATTTACAACCAAACCATGTCACAACTAGAGGGCTAATCATTTTTCTAGGATGTTAGTGAGCATTGTGGTTTACAGAATGGAATCCCATGCCCATTCCTAGGATGAAAACATTAAAGAAACATGTCCAGGAAATTCCTTTTCCTTTTAATCAAGAATAAAACAGCCTATTGAGACCTGGGGAAGCATATTGGATTTCACATTTTAGTCTCCCAGATGGCAATCTTTTTTACAACTGGTTATTTCTCTAAAAGATACAAGTCTGGAGTGCTTTGGCATGGAGTTCCAGAATGGCCTTTATCATCTTGATGACAACTTTTCCAATTTAGTTAACAGTTTATTCCGTTGTAAAACTACAGTGACTCATGTAATTAAGAGGTCTCCTTCTGTGTCAACAGAGAGGGTTTTGGGAGCTCAGTAACAAGTTGGACAACTTCTTTGCTGAACTTCAAAAGAAGCCCTCAATCATGGGATAATATTTTTAGAATGTCAAAACTGGAATATGGCTGGCTGCTAATCATCCTAAAATAAAATCCTTGATTAATTACAACTAAGTTATCCAAGAGTGACAAAATTTGCTTAGGCTCATTGAAGTTTTACCAGGTTACTCTCTCAAGCCAGGTGAACAGGAAAAAGTTCTTCATTGATGTTCCATTTAAAACAAACAAACAAATAAAAAGGCCCCAAAGCCTTCTGAGCTCACAAAGATGAACTGGACTCTGTTGGGAACATTTCAAAAGCCAATTAAATGGTTTTATATAAAGACAACAAAAATTGTTGACCGTTCCTGGATTTTATATCATTTTGGATTGTGGGCATCTAAAAGGTGTGTATAAAATATTACTTCAGGAAAACACCAGAGAGAAATTTTGCCACAGCTGCCATTAAATGACTGGTGTTTTCTTTGAATATGAAACAAACAACAACAAAACCATTCGAATTCAAATATAAATGAATTACAGTAACTTTTGAAGAAATACTGCAAATTACTACAAAGGCAGTAACATGAAATCTGAAACTGGGTAGGCAGAAGAATTTCTGTGTTCTCATTCCTGAGAAACTCACCTTCTAATGCTTGGGTCACAGCTTAAAATAACACCCAAGCCTGTTCCATCAGGATTCAGTTTGTGTGTGTGTGTGTGCGTGTGTGTGTGTGTGTGTGTGTGTGTGTGTGTGTGTGTGTGTGTGTGTGTGTGTTGGGGATTTAGTATACTCTGTAGCACTAAGCATAGTGCTTGGTTTGTGGGATATTTGTAACTGATGTAATTAATGTAACTAATCTAATGTATTAATGTAATAAATCTATCTAATAAATGTGACATAAATACAATGTACTATATAGTATATTATATATCATTTATAGTTATATATTAGAGTATATAACTATATTACATGTTATATAAATGTAACTAATATAAATAATATAAAATATAAAAGTTAACTAATACATTAGTTACATATATAACACATAATAAGTGTGTAATACTTATTATCACCCAACCTGTTTCTCTAGGTTAGAAATGTATGTAATACTTTTGATAACTTTATTCAATTGAGGCTTACCATACTATCTCACTTTACAAAGAAGAAAACTGTAGCACCAAGAGATGATTAGTACCTATGACCTCAGAGCTAGGAAGGGATAGAATCTGAACTGAAATCCCTCACTCTGTGGACCTGGAATCTGTCATCTGTATTCCTGTGCTGTGAGGCCTTTCTCACCAAACCTTCATAGGAATGAGCAGTCTTGTCCATGATGAGTTTGTAAAGCAAGTTCACATTGTTTCATTGGGTCCTTGAGTTATTCATTAAGGCTAGGTGTAGCTATTCCTGTGTTAGAGAGAAAACAAACTTGCAGAGGTAGGTGTTTTCCCCAAAGTTACCTAGCTTGTAAGTTACAGGAGAAAAGTAAAGGTAGCAATCTGAAGATCTTCTTCCTTTGGCTCTATGCTGTATGACACAGGTGCAGTGGGTAAGGAAACTTGGATTTGGGAAAGCATTGCCATAGGTTATGCTTATTTCCAACCGCCCTCATTAATTTCTCCTATCGTTCACTTTTTCCTGGATTAGTTGTAATGGGGTGATGGGGGTTTGGCATCGAGGTTGGACCCTCTGAACAACAGCTCTTCTGAAGTTGCTCCTGAATTATCATCTGAACGATCACTAGACCCACCTTCAGAAAAACTAGCATCTTTGTGTTGGAATGGATTTGGGAAATCATAGCTCAAGCTAGAACAAAATAAAGTAAATCATAAATAAAGCATTGTTTCACGTTACTTAGTCACTAGGCCTTAATACTGAGGATGCTGAGCTTCAGAAGTTCCCCCTACTTTCTGTTGTAGCTCAGGGAGCAAACTGCTCTCTGGTTTGAATGTTGGATCCTCCCCTTTTGGCCACTGATAGAACTGTAACCAGTTTGGTCTGAATTCTCCACCTTCTTTGTTCTCAGTAGAAATCTTACTTTCTGTTGAAGTTGCCAATCATTTCTCAAAGACCTATTCTTATACATCTGATTATTTATACCCCATCTTATTCCCCAGAAGTTGAGGTTAAATTAAAGAAAATATAAAATAGTGAAAAAATGCAACTATAAAATAGGAAATAGAGATTGGAGAAGAAAAAACGTTCCTCTAGAGCAGTGCAAGGCTGAAGAGAAACAAAACAAAACAGATTTGTTATATAGTTCCTTAGTCAGGAAACAAAACAAAAACAACACGTGAAATATCATTATTCCTAGGATTTCAATTGCTGAAGAAGAGGGAAAAAAAGCCTTCATAATCTATAAAGGAAAAATTCTCACTTAGAGTTCCTTTCAGATGGTAATTCCCCATGAAAAGCTTATAGGTATTATGGTTATAAAGATGACCTTGAATCTTTCTGCCCAGCAGGGAATCAGTGAAATTAGTACTTGTAGCATACAATAAATGTAGCTCAAGGTAGCAGGAGCAAGTAAGACAGAAGGCTTCACTTTGATAGGAAATTGGGCAGGGAGTAGGAGGTTGTGACACATGGATTCTTGAAGTAGAGGGTAGATTTTGATTGGAGAAGAATGAAGAGATGGACATTTTGAGTGTTAGGAATAGAAGGAGCATCAGTAAAGGATCTGGCTTCTGTTTGGGGAGGCTTACAGACATAGTCATTTGGGCCAATGATGGAAGATCAATGTGGGGAAGGTAAGATCGAGGGCAAACATGGGACTGCCTTTTAGGAAGCTGAGTAGTGTCTGAGGAAAGGCTGAGCCCTGATTTATGCTTGGAGAAGTGTATTCTGGCATGGGGGTGGGGAAGAAGGAGGCATGACCAAGGCTAAGGGCTGGACAAGAGATCAGTGAGGATACTGTTGGAGTAACAGCAAAGACTAAACACAGAATGCAAGCCAGGCACCGCTGGCTCACACCTGTTGTAATCCTACCTACTCAGGAGGTTGAGATCTGAGGATTGTGGTTTGAAGTCAGCAGGGGCAGAAAAGTCGATGAAACTTATCTATGGTTAACCACCAAAAAGCCAAAAGTGGAGCTGTGGCTCAAGTGGTAGAGCACAAGCCTTGAGCAAAAAAGTCCAGCAACAGCACCCAGATCTTGAATTCAAGTCCCAGGACAAGCACTCCCCCATTAAAAAAAACAGAACTGGGGTTGACAGTGTCAAATCTGTTAAAGACATTGCATTCTCCTAATTTCCCCCCTGAATATTGATTGAGATGGAATCTTGCTAACTATGAGTCACTAGCTCAGAAATAGTTTTCCCTCCCTCCCTCCTTCCTTCCTTCCTTCCTTCCTTCCTTCCTTCCTTCCTTCCTTCCTTCCTTCCTTCCTTCCTTCCTTCCTTCCTTCCTTCCTTCCTTCCTTTGTTTTGTGTGTGTGTCAGTTCTGGGGCTTAAACTCAAGACCTGGGTCATGTCTCTTAGCTTTTATGTGCTCAAGGCTGGCACTCTGCCACTTGAGCCACAGGCCTACTTCCAGCTTTTTGCTGGTTAATTGGAGATAAGTCTCACATACTTGCATGCCTGGGCTGACTTTGAACTATGATACTCAGCTATCAGCCTCCAGAGTAGCTAGAATTATGAGTATGAGTCAGGGGCACTTGGTTTAGAAACAATTTTCTAAGAATGTAGTCAGACCTTCAGTAATACCATCCACAACAGCACAGCAAGTCAAGTGTCACCTTGATTCTACTAGGGTTGCGAATTAATGAAGCCTCCTTCTGTCTGTGCTTTGCCCCACTCACCGTTGAATGACAATAGGCAACTTTTGTTGGTTACTATAAGACACAGCTTCTGGGGAATAAGATTCCATGCCTGGGATGTGAGGAGTTTGTACTGCCAAACTTTCCAATCAGGATGTGTGCTCAGGCTGAAGTTCAAGGATTCCTGAGCACAGACAGACAGAATTGGAAAGAAAACTGCAGTGGCTCAAGGATCATGGATCACCCCAAAGTATTTCTTGAAGACTTGGAAATGTGATAGTCTAAAAACAGCAGTTAAAGGGACAACTGGGAGAAATTATGATGAGGTTTCCTGTGACTCCCTTCAGGACAAACAACCCTAAAAGAGGGACCCTCACAGGGTCAATAAATCATGGTGCCATTCCCAATTATCAGGTGATGGGAGCTGAGATTTTGTTATTGAGTAATCCTCTCATAGGTCTGTGCTGATTCAGAACTCAGTGGGGAAAAATATGGAGGGCTCTGCTCTAATTGAAAACATACTAATTAGATCGTGGATTAGATCCTTCATAATTATGGAGGTGAATTTTTTTCTGTTTCTGGTGATATTTTGTCTTGACAGAAATAATAAAGTTTTTGGAGATGTGTTACAATGTTTTAGGCTCCATACTTTCAATCGGAACCCCGAAATACAAATGAGATTCTTATCAATTCTAATATTCTTGGATCCTTTGACTCCCTTGCTCGAGAATGAAACAGATCCTTGTGTGGTCATGTGTAAGTGTGGAATTTAGCTCATCTGGAATAGCTGATAATTTGAAAGTTGGTTAAGGAACCGTGTCTAGGAATTGCCATATAGCATTACCCTTACATTTGGTCCTATAATTGAATTGAGTATTCATTGGCATCAACTAGAGACTTTCATTAAGTAGATCTGGGATGAGGTGATTCATCCTTTTGAGCAGGCTTCCAAGTGATGGAGCACAGTGAGGACAATGCTCAAGTCTCCCCCGGCCTTTCTCCATTTCTCCTTTGCATATGGCATTGAATAATCCACAGGGCCCAGGAGTGCTAAGACCCACAGCCTCTAGTTCTTCCTTGTTCATCTTGCTGTGTACTCTTATAAGTCCAGAATTGCCTGCTCAAATGGCTTGGATGGGGGCTCCTTTTCAGAGCTTCTTTCGTTTCTTCCCCATGTCTGTCGCCCTGAAGTGAATGTACTCCAGCGAAGTCAGAGGTGTGGGGCCAAAGGATGCCTCTTGTGTGTCTTGTGTCTGGAGCTGTTTGTGGTTTAGAGAACATGTCATATTAGTGCATGGGTGGCTCTCCTAGCCATGCACCTTCTAGTGCAGAACTCAGAGAAGTTCAAGAATAATACATAGAACCTAGTATTCTAGCCTCAGGTTCTCTGAAGACCTGAAGGTGAATGCCCTCAGCCATGGCGATTCAGGACAATGAAGGCAGAAGTTGAGTAGGGTAGGTAGAACAGTATGAGGGCTTCCGTTTGTACCATTGCTCCTGTCCTGGAAATGGAAAGGGTGGGTGTAGATCCTCAACAGACCCAAGTTCTGTGGTCACCGACACTGGACATTTGGCATGTGTTTTCCTAGATACCCTGTTAGAAATCTTCCGATTTGTTAGACTACTACATTTGGCAATCTACTTCTGTATTTCTAGTGGGTTTGAGAGACATTTCTGCCAGTATATTTGATGGGTAGACAATAGATTTGTTTGATAGAGAGTTCTGCCAATATTTTTCAATATATTTGTCAGCTGGCAAGGTCTTCTAAATGTAAGATTTTTTTTGTTTTGTTTTTGGAGGGGTGGTAGTGGGCAAGTCTCTGAAGAAGAAAATAAGAAGATGGGGTTTTAGGTTCTTTAATTTTCATTAAACAGAAGAAGGGTTGGTTCTTTGAGGTTTCTGTGGTGAGGCTGAAGTTCCAAGCGGGACTTAGGTTTTAAAGGTGCAGAGGGTAACCTAGGATTGAGAGGAACAGCCATGCTTGTTGGAGTTTGCTGAATATGACTTTCCATGTATTTGCACGCTTGCTAACCGCCATTCCTTTCCTGGCCACCTGAAGTCTACATTCCTTGCCATGTGGATATTAGCATGAAAAAATGGGGGGCAGGATTTAAAAGACCTTTAGTCTATCACAGAAGACAGAAAGACAACAACTATTGGATCCATTTTTTTTCTCTTTTTCCCTCTTTTTCTCCTTGTTTTGGCACTACTGGGGTTTGAACTCAGAGCCTCACACTTGATACCACTTGAGCTTTACATGTAAGTCCTGATTTTCACTGTTTATTTGTAGGTTGGGTTCTCTTTTCCCACTCTATGCTTGCCACAGTTGTTGGAATCATAGGTGTAAGCCATCATGTTCAGTTTCTGTCTGTGGAAAATGGGGTCACAAGGACTTTTCTGTGCGGGTGCATGTGAGAGACTGAGATTACCCGCCCTCCCCTCCCCCCATGTGGATTGGGATGACAGGTGTATATCACTGTTCCCCACCTATGTGTTGAGGAGTCTTATGAACTTTATTGCCTGGACTGGCCCCCAATCTTGATCTTCCCATTCTCAGTCTCCCAAGTAGTTAGGATGACAGGTGTAAGCTACCGTTCTCTGACCATGGGAGCAATTTTGAACTGACCTCTTAGTTAAAGTGCTTAGTTGTCCTGCCACTATATTAGTGGCATTTTTCTTTGGTGGCTGTGGACAGGGTGGATTGGTTTTTTTTCTCTTTTCTTTTTGACATTTTCAAAATAGAAGTGAAATTCATAGGATATGAGATTAATTGCTTTAAAGTGTATGATTCTCCATATTCACGTTGCTGTATAATTATTACCCATATCAAATTTAAAACATCTTCATCTCCCTTCGGGAAACCCTTATTCCATTAAGCAGTAGCTCCCCCTTCCTTCAGACACTCACCCCTGACTAATCTGCTTCTTGTCCTCATGTGTATTTGTGTATTCTAGACAACTAGTATCAATAAGAAGGTCATGAGTCTGATTTCCTTTGTGTAGCATAGTGTAATGTTTGAGAGGTTCATCTATGGAATGGCACATATTGGTACTTTATTACTTTTTATGGCTGAGTTATATTCCACTGTGTAATTAATTTTGTTTGCTTATTTTTTCATTGGTGCAACTTTTCCCACCTTTTATCCATGAATCTTTCTGTGTTCTGTGCGCATACTCACTGGATACCATTCCTGCTTTTTTGCATATGTACCTGGGAATAGAATTTGTGGGTCAGCTCTTACTTTTTTTTTTTTAACTTTCCAAGAAACTTCCAAAATGCCTTCCACAGCAGTTGCGTCGTTGTAGATTCCTCCTGGTGCTGCTTGTGCATTTTAGTTTCTCCACATTGTTATTAATGCTTGTTACTTTCCATTTTATTGCCAGACATTCCAGTGGTTGTTGAAGTGGCTATGGGCTTGCTAACATTTTCATAGTGATTGTTGATGTGCTAGTGTGTTTGTGAGCTGTCTCCTAGTATCTCAGTACATGATACTACCATGTCAGGGTAAAATGCATTCATCTTCCTGTAATCCCTGCTAACTTCTTAGGGAGTGTGAGTGAGAGGAACTTCCCATCATGCCCCCAGCAATGGTAACAAGACCTTATAGCTTTCTGAGTTTGGTTAGCTCATTCATGTAAGGTGTCTTGAATTTTCCTTTGGCATTTGTATGGACAGGTGTCATTACACTGGCCTTATAAGGAATCACACTTGGGGAATAGTAACTTGGATTGCTCCTGGAGGGCTGCTTCAGTTTTTTCTTTATCTGGATTTCAAAGGTGTGTAGCTTTGGGATTCTTACATATTTACTTGTTAGTACAACTGGAGTTTGAAGTCTGGCCTTTGAGCTTAGCTAAGCAGGTGCTCCACCACTTGAGCCATACCCTCAGCCCACTTTGGAAAATTCAGTGATCTTGGACATTATGACTTCTATTCTTTTTGATATGCATATTAGTCTTCAGTAAACATTTTACTCAATGTAAAAAAAATGAAAGAAAGCCTAATTTGCGAAATAGGATCTCAATTTTATTGTTTACTTTTGTGACACTAGATTATGAATTCAGGCCTTTCACTGGCTAAACATAGGATCTGCCACTCAAAGCATGTCACAACTCTTTTTAATTTAGTTTTTTTAAAAAACAAAACAAAACAGGGTCTTCCTTGCTTCCGTTGGCCTGTGCTGAAGACTTCCTATTATTTCTGTTCCCGATACAGCTGGTATGGCAAGAGAGGACCACAGTTCATTTTCATTGGGTTAGATGGGGTCTCGAAAAGTTTTTCACCTTGGTTAGCTTTAAACTGTAATCCTCTCAATCTCAGCCCTCCAAGTTTCTGGGATTAAAAGTGGAAACCATTCTTAACCTCTTTGTGCTGTCAATTTTGATATAGTGGTTGCATGGTATGAAAAAATGAGAAAGTATTAGGTCACAATAAGGGAATTAGCATGTGTGTGTGGGGGGGAGTGTTCACCTACCTGTTCCTGTGCCTGTGTTCTAGTGCTGGGGATTGAACTCAGGGCCTACATATTGACCCTTAGCTTTTTTCACTTAAGACTGGCACTGTACCACATAAGCCACAGCTCTACTTTTGGCTCTTGGGTGGTTAATTGGAGCTGACAGTCTCACAGACTTTCCTGCCATGACTAGCTTCAGACCTTCATCCTCAGATCTCAGCTTGTTGAGTAGCTAGGATTACAGTTGTGAGCCACCAACACCTGGTTGGGAATTGGCTTTTGATTATCTTTTTTACACTTACCATCTTACACAATCAATTGTCTCATTTGACCATCACAGAAATCTCACTAAACAGTGTCTTAGCTCTCTCTCATGCAGATGGAGAAACTGGGACCCAGGAAGATTTAAATACTTAGCGTCGTATAAGTGTCATAAAGTCAGAGACTTGACCCTCCAGAGTTCTTGTGGCGTGCTGTGTGTCTGATGCCCACTCGATGCTCCGTGACTGTTAAGTGGATGCAGGAAGAACTGTTGTACTGTGGCCCTGATGGATTTGGGCTGTGCTGATTTGGTCTGGCATATGTTCGCGGATGGCACCACTGAAGCAGAGGTGATGAGACCCCTGTCCGCTCGGTTCTCACTTCCTGGAGGCTCTGAGCTGGCCTTCGGTTGGACAAGGCTGAGGGATCTTAAGAGCTACTGACAGATTGACGGCCTGTTAGCCCGAGTGCCTCCCTGCGAGGTTCCGCTAGGCTGTTCTCATTTAGAGATGAGTGTCTGAATACGTCGTCAGCCTGGAAACTGGCAGGAATAATGGACTGGTTGGGAGACTGGATTGAACAGGATTCTAGTGAGCTGTCAAATGTGATTGCTGAAATGATTTCAAGATGAGCTTATCAGACTGTTCAGGAACAGAGAACAGGCACACTGCATATTATTTATGGCATTCACACTCTTGCAGCTAGGAACAAATTATAACATGTCCCGGGCTCAGATTTAAATTAGAATATTCTGGTGTGTACGCACAGATTAACAGAACAATAGCATTGAGAGACAAGAAGATCCTCAAACCTGGATGACAAAAGAGTGAGAATATGTCTAATTGTAAGGTGCATTTTGAACAAGTTTTCATCCCCAAATGTCCTTTACCAACTGAGGATGTGAAAGGCACTTCATGTCTCCAGGTGTCAGCTATTTTAGCAGTAGTCCTGCTGAGAATCACTGTTGAATTACACTGTTGCTGAATTATATTGTTTTTCTTGTGGCTGAACCGGTTGGCTAGATCTCACAGAATCTTCTAGGATCGTTTTAGGGGCTCAGTAATATGGTTCAGTAATATGAATGTAACCTTGTAACCACATTACTAAAAGTGTATCCTGGTGGATTAGAAGTATGGTATAGTAGATCTAGTTATACTGCAGAGCATCAAGTGGATCTCTGTTTCCAAGGGTTTTGCCTACATTGATTGTGGTCACATGAGCCGATAACAACTTCCAAGTACCCCATTGTGCAGCCCCTCCTTCCCGGTCTTTCCCTCTCTGCCAGACAGGAACCAGATTTGAACCCTGGTCTTCCTTGCTGTGTAAACTTAAATCTTCCTCATTTTTCTGTTCTTTTTATGAGTCACAAAATCTATTTTAAAAGAATATTATGAGGCCAAGTGCTGGTGGCTCACGCCTTCAATCCTAGCTACTCAGGAAGCTGAGCTCTGAGGACTGTAGTTCGAAACTGGCCCAGGCAGAAAAGTCCCCAGGAGAGACTCTTACCTCCAATTAACCACTCAAAAACCAGAAGTGGCGCTGTGGCTCAAGTGGTAGAGTGCTATCCTTGAGCACCGAGTGGCTCAGAGATGGCATTTAGGCCATGAGTTCAAGCCCCACAGCCAACAACTACAACATAAAAAGAATATCATGAGGATTAAGTAAGGTAATAGTTATAGTGCTGATAAATGTTAACTGTGTCATTTTTTTCCTGGTAGTTTTCACCAAAAAAAAATTGGTAAAGGTGGTTTATGATTTTAAAAATAGATAGGAATTGTTTGGGTTCTAGAATTGGAAGTGTGTTTTTCATTACAAAACAACTTTTATGTATTATTTTACTGCACTAAATTATACATAATTGTTTTCATATTTCTCATGTGTATATACACATATATTATATAATGTAACCTTCATACATGTTATTTATTGATAATATATACATATGTATTTTCCTCCTGTTTTGAATCATTTCAGAGTTCCTTTTGAAAATGTAGGATGTTTGAGAAATTTAAAGTACAGGATTTTGAGCTTTCAAAGTGAGTCAATAAAATTCGTGGTAAGCATTGTTGCTTTGTAATAATTAAAAAGTGTTACTGCTCAGATATCCTTGATAACAATAATTGCATGCTTGCTAAGAGAAATGAATGGACCTGTGTCAGGGCTGACAATTGAAACTGGTCTGTAGTATGTATAATGACTTACATTTTCTCAGTAAGTACTAAGTGGGTAACTCTACTTTTTCCAATCAACCTAGATTATTCAGCGCCTAGTTGGTAAAGAACCTAGGTGTCTACCATTTTAATGTTAGAGTTCCCTCAATTTCTTAATATCTGTAGTTTATAATGTTCTTGGGGTCATGATTTGACATGGGTTGGAATGTAGTGCAAATGATGGAGTAATATTTATAAATCTTAACATTTATAAATCTCTGGGTTGAAAGAAACAAATAAAACAAAACAAAACCTTCCTGGGCTACCTATGTTCCTTCTCATCATCAAAATTATAATAATTATAGAGACGATAATCTTTTTATCTAAACACATAGGACAATGCATTATAAGCAGAATCTGATGTCTATTTAAGCACTCTATCCAATCATTTACTCATCCATTCTTTCCATAAACATTTTTTTTTTGAGTCCGGTCCTGGGGCCTGAACTCTGGGCCTGGGCGCTGTCCCTCAGCTCTTCAGCTCAAGGCTAGCCCTCTACCACTTGAGCCACAGCGCCACTTGTGGCTTTTTTCTTTTTGCTTATGTGATGCTGAGGAATCAAACCCAGGGCCTCAGGCATGCAAGGCAAGCGCTCTACCACTGAGCCACCTTCCCAGCCCTCCATAAACATTTATCAAGACTTCGCCATTTCTCAGTCTGCTTAAGTTCTAGGGGCCCAGTGACTGATACAACAGGCACAGCAGACATGAATACCCATCAGAGAATCACAGAACCAAGTGATAAATGTCTGGGATAAATAGGAAGAAGCTATCTAGTTAGGGACATATGTTGGGGAAAGACTATAACAATTGAGCTGAATTTGGAAGGCAGAGCAAACATTAAGGAAGTCTTGCCTTCAAATTTTGGTCCCCATTTTATTTTTTTCTGATTTGCTTGTGTAGAATTGCAGTGATAATGATGAAGGACAGGATTCCTCCATGCTTTACTCTGAGTGCCAGGCAGTGTTATCCATCTCACCCTCTGAAATCCCTACCAGCTTATCTTTGAGAAAAACATCAAGAACGAAGACAGAGTTTCCTGGGCCTAATTAGATGGAAGCAGTGGCCTCATGGTGCAGCTCCATCTGTTTTGTCTACCTTTGCTGCTCCAGAAACTAATAGGGCTGATTCAAGAATAAGTATGTTCCTACAGAGAAGAGGTGAGGGATGTGTGGGGGGAAGCAAAGAAAATGAATTAATTCTGTCCACACAATCATTTTCATGACCTTCATTTTGTTTCTTGATGTGATGACAACTGTATTTGCAGCTTGTACATTCACGGTACTAATTAGAGTGGAAACATCACACTTCTGATAAATTTCCTTCTCTAAAAGGTATGTTTAATGCAATCTCATTCTGAACACCTGCAGACAGGCTGTTGCATGGATTGGATTGGATAGTAGGGAATGGCCTCTCTCTAATGCTCATCATCACTTGGGGCAACTTGACTGTCACTGAGGAAAGCAGTATTCTACAGCTCTGCTTCTCGAACCACCTTTTTTTTTTTTCTTAAAAAATAGCATTTCGTTGGTGCTGGTGTTTGAACTCAGGGCCGGGGCATTGTCCCTTAGTTTATTTACTCAAGACTGGCCCCCTACCATTTGAGCCACACTTCTACATTTTTTTTGCTGGTTAATTGGAGATGATAGTCTCTTGGACTCTCCTGTTTGGGTTGGCTTTGAACCTTGTTCCTCAGATCCCAGCTTCCTGAGTAGTAGTTAGGATTACAGGTATAAGTGATTGGCACCCAGGCTTCTTTCTAATGTTTAATCCATGATGATGAAGCATGATCCTACTCTAAAAGACTTAATATGTCACTTGCATTTGACAACAGAGGTGTATGTCCCATCCAATTGGAATTGAGTCCACTGAGCACAGAGATGCCACAGTGCTACTACACAGGCTTCTATATAGTCTCAGTTGCTTGGCCTCACTTTGAGGGTTGGTAACACATAGTTTGTAAACCAGCTCGCAGACATCATCTGAATGTTTCTGTCTCTTCCGAAGCTGAAACCGCTTTCTAGTGTCCACCCCCAGTAGGACAGTATTGTCCCCTCCCTTCCTCTGTGTCCTTCTTTTACAGGGATTTTCATAGTTGAAGCTGAGATTGCATTTGACCTTCAGAGATAGCTCTCCCGTGGCCCACATGTCGATCATGTTCTCCATGCAGAAGAAAGAAAGTTCTGAGTGTTACTGTGCTGGGTTTTCGCCCAGAGTCCTGAGGTGGTAGCAGTCTCTGTGTGTTTAAGAATGAAATCAAACATTCCCTTGGTGACAATATTTTAGGGTCTGATAGTCAGTTTAGTAGGTGCACCCCAGGTTCTGCTTCCAGGATTTTCTGTGAAAAGCGAAGAAAAATAGCAGAATGGAGAAAATTGAATGGTTGCTCTTTGTAATGTGTATCTTGGTTACTACATGGGAATTAAGAGAGAACTTGCTTTTCACTACCAGGAAGTTGGACTCTAGAATAAATAAGAGGAATAGTTCAGACTGTGTGGGATCACACATACAGAGACATTTTCAAAAACATCTTAAGTGTTTTTTCCAAGAAAGATTTGATAGCTAGGGTTCCATATACAAATGGTTTTCTTTATAAAGCCATATAATTAAATTTCCAATTGGTTGATGTATAATCTATATATGATGAGTTATGCCCTTTTTAGAAGAGAAGTCAGTGAGGTTTGCAGGTGTGCATACCCTTGGAACCATTGTCACAAGCACCTCCAGAGATTTCCTCTGGCCTCTTTCCCATCCTTCTCCCAGGCCCCAGTTCCAAGCAACCATGGAACTGGACATTTATCCTCGTAAATTAATTTCCATTTTCTAGAATTGTAGGTAGATGGTATGATATGATTTGCAGTTCTGTATGCATGGGTTCCTTAACTGCTCTTGTCACCATGAGACCCTTTCATGTTACATGTGTCATTAGTTCATTCTTTATACCCTTGCGGAATAGAACTTCACTAATGTCCCTGGGACATTAGTTCCGGTTTTTAACTATTGTGAATAAAATAGCCATAGCATTTGTGTATAAGTCTCAGCATGAGAAAATGTTTGCATTTCTTTTGGGCAAATATTTAGGAAGGAGATGACTGGGTTACATGATACGTGGGGTGTTTAACTTTCTAAGGAATTGGGCCAGGACATTCTTGCTAAATTCAGCCATCACTGAACAATGTACACACATTGGCATCTTGGGAACTTTATTTTTCCTACATAAATGGATGGAATCCGTTGGGTTATGGCAAGAACATGGCAGAGATTCTCCATCGAAATGCAGATGGGAAACGTGCTTTTATAGAACACTCTCAGCACAGGGAAAACTCTGATATACATACATGGGGGGAATTGTAGCCATAGTGATACCAGTCTTAAGCACAGTACTTGGGGACTCTGACTAGTGTGTAATGGATGCTTGCATTTATAAAGCACAAAATAAAGCATGGACATTACCTAAGACTTGACTCACTATGTGTCATTTAGATAGGAAGCTACCAATGGCTTTATTTACTTTTGCTGTGTATAGCAAATAAACTTCTACCTGATGGTGACATTAACTCAGTAACATGGAGTTATATAAAGTTCATTAGGCTATTTTGTTGATTTTCTGCGTATTTGCAATTTTCCAAAAATAGAAGTTTAAAAATGAAAGTTATCCTGAAAACAAAACCAACTAATAAGTATAAATAAGCATTGGTGAGATAAGTTTGGCTAGGTTTGGTGAGAAATTTCTTGTTCAGTTGCCTCACAACCACATTTAAAGTATTATAAATCATTTAAAGATGATCTGAATAGTATATAAGGTGTGTTCTTTGATGATGCATATTTTCTAATTTGTACTGTCCTCTAAACATGATCTTCATTCCTAATGGAATGTGACACTGTATGAATACAGAAACAAAAACACAGACACACAGACACGCACACCCACACACAGATTATACTATGTATAATGTAGTAAAATTTTCGGATGACAGTCTCAGAGACTTTCCAAGTCCTGTCAGGGACTTGTCCAAGAATTGAAATTGCAGATGCTCATTCTGGATCCTCAAACAAGCCATGCATTCAGAATTGTGCCTTATTCAGTCCCTCAGACTCACCAGTTTCTGTTGCATACAGAAATCTCAGCACTTCTCTATTTTTGAAACTGTGAGCAGGTGGAAGTTGATTTGTGGTGAGTGTTACTGCAGCAGTGATCAGCAAATACATGACCGGTATCATTTGCTTATATCAGGGTGGCAGCAAGAGGAGATTTGAAATAGAATCCACCATGTGTGCTGGTGCTAATTATTTGCTCTGTTCTTGCAGCGCAGCACTAATTCATGTAATATCAGACATTTATAATCTGGCACTATGTAAATGACTGTGGAGAAGTCTAAAATGTGTCTCCTAGCTGGAAGCGCAGGCTTATTGGAAAAGTTATTAATTCTCAGGAATATAAAATCAAGGTGAAAAGCCCAGTGGCACACTCATGTTACTAAATACATTTTTTGGGGGGTGGGGGAGGTTGTGACATGGGGAAAACCAAGCTAATTGGTTTAGAAGGTGAAAAATACAGTCCCAGAGACTATTTAAAATGGTGTTTCTCTCATACTAAACAAGAGGATTGGGGAAAGGTTTCTCACACTGACCAGGTGTTAAGTGTATGATGGGAATGTAGACAGGCAACGGCATGCTTCTTCAGAGTGGGCCTTCACAACCCAAATTCCTGCAAGGAAGACTTACAACGTGATCGTACCATCCAATCTACTGTGTATCAGACAAGGAGGGATTGAGGGGAGACAAAGTGTCTTATATGTTAACTTACCTTTGTAGCCTAGGCAAGATTCTCCTATTCTTTCACTTTTCCATCTGGCTCATGCTTATGTAATAGCCTCACACTGCCTATGCCTTTTATCTGGAATTCTGTTACGAGAATTCGGTGCTGGTGACCTCTCTCACCTTCTACAAATCTGCTGAAATGTCACCTTCTTCACCTCATTGAAATTAGATCTGCACCTTTCTGCACCTCCCCTTGCCCCCATTTACCCTGCTCTAGATTTTTTTCAACAATGATCTTTTTTATGACAACGATCAGCTTTCTACATGCTGTCGAATTTGCTTATGTCTTATGTGTTCTACTTACTGTCCATTTCTCCTTCAGGGAGGGGTCTTGGTGGTACTGTTCACTGATGAGCTGAGATAGAATATAGGAGGCATTTCCTAAATATTCATCATAACTATTCATGGATGTGATGTATGGCATGAGCACTGGGAAAAATACAGACATGGAGTGGTAAGACTGTCAAACAGTGAATGAGACTGTGTGATGTCATCAGAGCTACCAGCTTGTGAGGACTATTCTTTCCTCTGTATATCTAAGTTAGCTGTGTGATGTCAAGCAAGTGACTGAATGCCCTGTCTCATCAGCATCTCTTAATAATCCCAGAGGACAGTTGTGAAGGTCAAAGAAACCACAAATATATAAGTCCCACTTAAACTTTCAATTGGCATCCCACCAGGAAATGGAAACATGGGTTTTCATTGTTGTTGGTGGTGATGATGGTGTTCGTTTTGTTTTTGTTCTTTTTTTTTCTCTTTTCAGGGGGTGACTACTGAGGGAAAAAAAGGGAGAGAGGAAGGACAAGCAAATGAAATCATGCTATTCAGCAAACACCATGTGGAAAATGTCTGTGTAACTTGTGGGCAGGGATGGGTGGGGAAACTCAGGGAAATCTGAAGCTGGGGTGACATTGTGCAAAAAAAATAATGTACTCAGCACCTGACTTATGAAATGGTAGCCCCTCTGTATAACACCTTAATATTAAATAACAATAATATGATGTTAAAAACTCAACCCTTGTAAACTCCCATCCCTTGATAATAAAATGTTCATGTTCTAATGAGCCTTGGCTCCATATTTTCACCTAACTCTCTCCATCCTTCAATTCTACAGCCAATGAGTTAGAGGAGCATCTGTCAACTGATTGCTTGGTGTTTCTCTCACTTTGTCTCCTGCCTCTTCCCCAGCCCTGAGTCAAGTAGCCACGACCATCTCATTCTGTAAGAGAATTCAACATGGAGCGGGCACACTCCATGTTAAAAAAGCATGGAGTAGAAAAACAGCTGGAATTTGCATTTCAGTCTGTTTCCTCTATACCCACACTGACTCCTTTGATTTCTTTTCTAGTTAGAGTAAACCAGTCTGATTAGCTTGTCCACATTGGTGGTCTGTACCTCTGTTGCATGACTCCCCAGAGCTGTGGGTCACAATGAGGAGTCCCCTGTAGTCACATGACTTGCATCCCAGAGGTTGGATCTCCTAGCCACAGGTGTTAGAAAAGGACCCTCAGAGCCCCAATTTTGGTAGAAGACCATTACTGTGGATTCGAAAACTGTTCTAAGTAGTTCTCTTTAGCTTTCCCCTTCTCTAACTCTACTAACCCCAGTCAGGATCTCCGTGGTTAAGAAGCTGTGAAGTCGCTCACAGGTTAGACTACTCAACAGGTTTAATTTACTTCAGAGCTGATAAACTCCAACTTGGCAAGTATGTTATAAGTCTTCCTTCATGTCATGAGAGTCCACCTGAGAGAAAATTGACTCACAGTGCGTCCTTCCCCAACTTCTTTTTCAACTGGGGGTTCTATTTTATTATATATAATTTTTATTTTATTGTTAAGATGTTGTACAGAGGGGTTACAGTTACATGAGTAAGGCAATGAGTACATTACTTGTGGATCATTGTTATTCCTTCCCTCCCTTGTTGTTGTTCTACTATCCTTTCCCTCCCCCTCCTTCCCTCGCCATCCAAAGTTGTAAAATTCGTTTCCAATATGCTGTCCTGTGGATATCCTTGTGGCAGTGGGTCATCCTGTGTCCTTGTTTCAGCATTTTGCTATACCCCTTCTCTTCCCCAGATTAGACATACGTATATACAAGATGCAGGGTATCAAAATCGAGTATACTGACAACAAGGGATATGCCATAGGGGGAAGAACATACAAAGGAAACAAACAAACAAAAAATAAAATCACATTTAAAACAGTAACAATAAAGACAGACCTCTTGTGTCCATATCTTGGAGTTCATTTCACGTAGCAACATCTTATATGGTCATTTATACATGTTTTTTGAGCTTTTCAGCTCATCTGATAAGGTTAAAATGGGATTGCATGAAACTGCAGAGCTTCTGCATGGCAAAGGACATAGCCAGCAAGATCAATAGAAAGCCCATGGACTGGGAGAAGATCTTCACTAGCCATACAACAGACAAGGGTCTCATATCTAAAATATACTTAGAACTCAAAAAATTAAGTCACCCAAAAACAAATACTCAAAGAAACAACCAGTCCATTAATAAGTGGGCTAAAGACTTAAAGAAAGACTTCTCTGAAGAGGAAATAAGAATGGCCAGTAGACACATGAAGAAATGCTCAACTTCTCTGGCCATAAAAGAAATGCAAATCAAAACAACATTGAGATTCCACCTCACCCCAGTTATAATGGCTATAATCAAGAACTCTAATAATAACAGATGCTAGAGGGGATGTGAACAGAAGGGAACACTACCTCATTGTTGGTGGGATTGTAAACTTGTTCAACCACTTTGGAAAGTAGAGGTTCCTCAAAAGACTCCACATAGAGCTCCCCTAAGACCCAGCAATCCCACTTCTGGGTCTTTACCCCAGTCTTTACAAACAAGGTCATACCAAAGCTACCAGCACAACTATGTCTATTGCAGCATTATTCACCATAGCTAAAATATGGAACCAATCTAGATGCCACTCAGTAGATGAATGGATCAAGAAAATGTGGTATATATAAAATGGAATTCTATGCTTCCATCAGAAAGAACAATACCGCCCCATTTATTAGGAAATAGAAAGACTTGGAAAAAAGTCATATGAAGTGAAGTTACCCAGTCGCAAAGAAGCTTAGGTCCCATGGTTTCCCTTATTTTTAGTAATTAGTATACACATAGGATAATCTTATCAACTGTAGCTTCTTTAAGACAAGTTTCTGAATTCCCCTTGGGCTTTTTTTTTGGTCGGTCGTGGTGCTTGAACTCTGGGCCTGGGCACTGTCCCTCAGCTCTTCAGCTCCCTTGGGCTTTTTTGCCACCTTTTTGTCAGCTTTTTTTGTCACTGAGAAGAGTGGGTGAAGAAACAGAGCCTAGAAGTTATTTCCAAAAGCCTCATCCTAATTGCCCATTTTGTACTTAATTCTCTTCTTACCACCATGTGATAAAGACTACTAAGAACCAATTTATTGCAGATCTGCCCTTCCTTCTTGCCCTCCCTGTCTATCTTCCTTGCCATCCTATCAGGATGAACTTTATTGTGATTTCTTTGCAGGAAAAGCATTTTCTCTTTCAGGCCAAGCCTCTGTGAATCTCTCTGTTTACTGGGAGTCCTGCAGCATGGAGAGGTAGCTCTGCTTTCCTATCAGAAGCGGGTTTCTTAGGCATAGGGCTGGATCAGTGCTGGATCAGACATGACTCCTTGGGACCCATTGGTTGCTAGGGGAGCAGCAACATAGAAAGATACTGTTTTTCTTTTCTCAGTATAGTGCATACCTCTGAGTCTTCCTGATGTCTGATTGTGTGTGGAACTCACTGGCCTTAACAATCATGCATACAGCTTCTGCTGAGTTCATTTTGCCAGTCTTAGAATCCATCCTTAAGTATCACTCTAAGAGTGAATTTTGAGGTGTGATGTTACTCCCTGTTCACCTTCTTGGATTTCTCCTGTGCCCCACTCTGACCAAGACTCTTCATCCTGAGTTCTCCCTCTGTTTGTTTCCTGAGAATCTCACAAACTTCCAATCTATGTATCTCAGCCTGTGTCATCTGCCACAAACATCCCGATGATCTCTACGCTGAAAAGACCTCAAAGGTTACATCAGCCCAAAGAGATTTCTTCCTTCTCTAAAAGCTTGGTCTCCCATAGCTTCTAACTCTCACATGACATTTACAGATTGCCTTGTGTTATGTGGCTCTGCATGGTTTGACATGGCTCCACATGGCTCTGTGTGTGTGTGTGTTTGTGTGTGTGTGTGTGTGTGCGTGCACTAAAGCATATACACATGTGTATACAGTTTCACAAATGTGACTCTCCACTTCTTGAAAGTAAAGATGATGATCGTCCATCTTTCATGACTTTCGGCTCCCGGATTGTACCATCAGTTGGTTGAAGAGAGCGTGCAACAGGGTATTTCCTGCTGTAGAGTAGAGTGATTTTGGTCAAGGAATACTTAAGTAGCTCTTTGAACTGGTTTAGTTACTTCCCTAGAACAAAACCAACATCTCTTGTTGTCTTCCTCGGCAAACACATGCCCACTGTACAGCAACCTGTACAATATGAGTCCTTCATAAGAACCGTCCGTAGTAAATACCTGCATGGTGGTACAATAGGAAGAAGCACAGAATGACTTAGTGGTGTCTCCAGAGAGGAATAAAGGCCAAATGGCTGTTTTCTGAAGCACAGAGAACCAAATGACAAGCACATGATGGTCAATTGTGTGGTTGTTCCTCGAAACTGAAAGCATTTCATAGTGCATTGTTCAGCTGGCTGACTGGGTGTCAGAAAAATCTCTTGGTCTGTGTTGCTCAAGAGTAAAACTTTAGCAGTTCCCTGTGTTGTTTAAGTGTTCCTATTCACTTCAGTTATCATCTGATCGTATGCCAGCTAGTAATGGGATTGTAGTGGCTTTCTCCCACAAAGGGCTGAGAAAACATGACAGAAACGGTGAGTGGCAGAATCCTTAGATGTCTCATTTAATGCTGGGTGATTGAGTGCATCCATGTGGAGGAGGTTTTTCAAGTCAGCATCAGAGCAGAACAAGCATGGGTAAAGCATCAGAACCTTCCCTGGATGAGATGTGAAAGGGTGGGCACAGGCAATTATTGGTAAAAACAAAGAAAATAAAATCCAAAACCCTCCAAAATAAATCTTGGAAATCTCCAGACAGAGGAGTTGTATTGTTCTCCAGCATTGGGAACCTTTTTGCCACTTCACATGAAATCTTTCAAAATGCTCCCTTTGGCATTTCTGGCTTCATGTATTATGGTGAGCTCATCCAGCCCCTTTTCTTTTTCTATGTCAGAATATCTAATTCTTATTTACTTAATGTGAGAATGAGAAAGTAAAAGAAATACAAAACCTAAAGTTCCACTTGAGAAAGAAAATGAGCCAGCTTGGCCAGGAGCTCCCTTTCAGAAACAATAGGAAGTTCCCTAGTTTTCGATTCTTCCTGACTTCATGGTTGACTCCATGTGAAATCGTTTCAGACATGCAAAGCTTTTTATCAGATGATGGTATTTTGCAGCCATTGACTTTTTAAGTGAGGGTGTTTGGGGGGAAGGCAGTCATTGGCTCCACTCAATTTACTTTGAATGTAATGAACTTGAAGTGGAAAATATAACCCATCTTTGAATTAGCATTGGGTGTCTTAACCGGAGAAGGAATACTACGTGTAGGAAAGTTACAATTGACCCCTATATTTCATCTCCCTCCGCAAAGCAGCCTTTAAATTTGATAGGCGTGTGTTGTTGGAGCAGGAGTTATTAATTATACAGTGTTAACATGGTCCCTACTTTATTAGGGCCAGCTTGATTATGCAAATCATGGTTGAGAAAAGCTTTTGTTATTATTGTTGAATTTCTTTGTCCACAGGAAACATATAACCATATGGGCTATGGGTTATGAAGAGAGGATAGTCTCTTCAAAATGGGGAAGATGATATTTGCTTCAAAAATGCTGAAATATTTCAGATAGAGAGTCATAATGCTTCTAGGATGGACATGGGCATTAATGCTACAAATAAGAGCTCTTTTGTCTTTGGGGCTGTAAATATTTTATAGTTAACATTTCATCCACGTAACTTGAAAGGACAATGACATTATCTTTGCTTGGTATGAGTTTTCAGGGGAGGTATAATGGTAGAGAGAAGATTGAAGAGAAGGTCAGAATCTGTAATATTCTCTAATTCTGCCTATTCTTCCTCTCCAAAATCCCTTTCATCACAGATCTCCACACACAGCCTTCCATGCCCTGGTCAGCTAACTAATTTATCCTTTAGATTTTCTTTCAAATGTTACTTCCTTGGGGACACTTTACTAATCCCTAGGTTAAGTCAGAATCTCCATCATGTGCACTAATTGGGCACTGTGTTTCTCTCTGTGGGCTTTTACTTCACTGGGATCTAAATAATTGATTGTATCAGTAGTGCTTTATTATCTATCAAGTCTATTGCAAGAGGAGTTCCACAAAGCAGGGGGTCTGATTTGGTGTCCTCTAGTCTAGTGTGGAGTCTGCAGTCAGTGTTTGTTGAAGGAATAGATAAATAAGTGAGTAGTTCAACTGTCCCAACAAACACAGGATTCAGCCCTGTGCATTGGGCCAGGCATTCATTTCTCTAGGTCTTGGTCTATACATCTGTACTTGGAAGACACTGGACTAGATCATTTCTGTCTTGGTATCCTTTGGATGACATAATACAATACCATAAAACAAGAATTGGGAGACATTCAACAACATGCGGAAAAAAATTAGGAGGAAAACGAATGTCAGAGAAGTGGTGGCTGGGTCCATCCCCCATGGCTTTATCTTTTCTGATCTCTCCTACAGAGTCAGTCATTTTCACAAGATACATAAAGAAGGGTGTTTTTATATACTACTTCAAAATGTGACCCTCTCCCCCCCCACACTGTGTCCTCAAGCAATGGCATGGATATGTAACTAAAGTCCTCCAGGAAAGTTAGTAGGTTCAATATCCTTCCGAGAATTATCATATTGGAGTTAAGAAGGATCTTTGATCTTTACACACACACACACACACACACACACACACACACACACACACACACACGTGCGTGCGCATGCACACACACACACACACGCACATGCGCATGCGCGCGTGCGCGCACACACACACACACCTGTTCTGTGCCCCTGAAATGAGTAAAAGAACAGATACTGCAGTTAACATTAAGAATTTATTTTGCCTAGATTTCTGTGCCCTACATTGGGTCTCCAGAATGTGTCTTTGTTACTTGTATTCACATTCTTCTCCCAATTATTAAGTAATTCATTGGATCATTTATTCATGAGGCACCTCTCCATGTTTTTAGTGCCAGGCATTTTGGAGACTACTGTAGAGACATCCAAGCTGGTACTTGCAGCTTAATGAGTAGGCATGAAGAGGTAATAGGTAGGGGTTAGCCTCTGTATTTTTGAAGTTGTTTTGAATGACACATATAAAGGTTAGAAGGGGTTTTCTTATATACATATGCAATGTGTGTGTGTGTGTGTGTGTATTCTCCTCATGACGTTCGCTTTATAGAAGGCTTTCTACAATGCCTCTAATACTTCCCTCTCTCCTGTCACCTTTCTGACTTCTGCTGCCAAAAGTAATCATTTTTAATGAGAATTCTCAACCATAAAAACCTGACTTTTGAAAGCAGTGCTGGAAAGAGAGACCAATCTCTTGGCAGGTGTGTCAAAACAATAAAAAAGTTAAAAGCGTATGTGCCCATTTTCCATGAATATCTAGAGTTTCACAAAAGTCATAGTGAATAAAAATGAAGTGTAAGGAACAGAGTATTTAGTATACCCAAACCCAGCTGACCAGAGGGAAGAAATTTACCAAAAACAATTAGAAAATAAAATTATAAGGCAGCGACTTCCTTTTAATCAGTGAGGTCATTAGGGTCAGAGATGGCCTTCTTGCCCAACAAGTACAGACACTAGGTTGGGATTTCTTCTCTACTTGGAAAGCTTTAGACTGAAGCTCTTTTGTGAATGGGCTTCCTGTATGTCTATCTGAATTCCTGAGGGTACCATTTGCTGTACATTGTAGCATCTGTTCCTGGAGGTCTTGATCACCTGTGTGCTACTGAATGCCCTGTGTCTCACAGCAAGACAGGTAGCCATATTTTCTTTGTCTTTTAAACTTCCCTTCTGTTTTAATCTGCCCTTTGATTGTGAGCTCCTTAGGGGCAGAGACCTCTGTTCTTGCCTCCTTCTCTCTCCAGAGTTAGCTTCTATTTTTAAATAATCGGATTCCCTAGCACCATGCATGAACGGTTGCTTGCTTCCCTCCATGGACTCCGTAGACATTACCTTTACATTTCTGCTGTAGCAATTCATTTGCTACAAATTTGTATATACTTTAGGAATTTGCTTTTCTAAAGGGATTTGCAAACAGGGCTTTTCAGAGCTTCAGAATTCTATAAGGGTTGGGAAGAAAATGTCAGCAGGTGGTAAGCTAGCGTAGATTCTCATCTTTTCCTATACACTTACCTCTCCACTTATACTTGTTTTATATTTGGGGAATTTCGCTGAAAATCAAACTTCTGCTATAAATACATATGTAAGTACATATGTACTTACATACATGTAAATATAAATCCATGTGCATGTACACACATGCATGCACATGATATATATATATATCATGTAATATATATATTTATATATATATTACTACTCCCAGGAATATCTTCCTAGTGGTGAGATTTTAGTGTCTGCATCCAATTATTGGGTTCATAAATCAGAATTTGGTCCAGGTAATAGGTTAGAGGGAAATTATATCTTTCTGAGGATTAGGATAAAGTTGAATAAAGGAAATAGCTACATCTCACCTCATTGAATATGGCTCCAAAGCAGGTGATGCAAGAAGTTTAGAAGCTGGGTCAAATTGACATCTCTACTTTGCATTCTACCTGCCAGCCATTAATAGAGGCTTCTCTCCTCTCTCTGACTTTGCAAGTGGCTCCTGGGTGTCTGTCAATGGTGTATGCTAACCTGGAATCCCACTGGTGACATTGATTGAGATGCATTGTATTCCTCCACGGACACATTGCATTGAAACCTCTTGAAAAGGGGATCTGTTGGAGTGGAGTGTGCTTCTCTTTCTCTAGAGGAGAGACTCACATGTAGAACAGAAAATGACATGTATAACAGCTCCATAAGACACCTTTTCCATTTTCCATCCAAGGACATTGAGGCTCAAAGATGGAATATTTTAGCCTAAGTTACGCATTTAATACATGGCAGAATTGGGATGAAAGTTCCTCTCAGGCTGAAGATCCAGTTTGTGCTGTTGACTGGTGCACCAGTATTTCTCAATTGAGAGCTATGTCACCCCACGGGAGCTGTCTAGAGATGTGGTTGGTTGCTAGTGACGTCTTAGGGAGAGAGTCCCGGGATGCTACTAAACACTCTACAGTATAGGCAGCTCCCAGCAGTGAAACATCATCCAATTCAAAAATGCCTGTAACATCAGAGTACAGCTCCCATGTACTACCTGATGCTTAGGAAACTGGCAGAGGAAAATGTATGAAGTTCTGAAGGGCCTTCTGAGGTTCTTTGGCAACCCCTATTGGGGGTCTGCTTCGTATCCCCTGACCTGGGCCAGGTGGCCATGCCGATCTTCACTCCCATCTCCTACATTCTGCATCTCCATTGGCAGTGAATCTAGGCAGACTTGGCCGGAGGTTGGGGATGACAGTCTCTTCTTGAACTTGAACCTGAGGCTGCCAGATCCCTGAGTGTTCAGCGCCTGTCACCGTTTCCAGATAAAACACTTTGCCTCTTGTTTCTTCTCTTTGTTCTGTCTTGGAGCTGTTACTCCTCCATCAAATATAACATTGCCCTGCAGAGGACTTTAGAACAACCACCTTTCTCTCCAACCGTGGTGCCAACAACCTGGCCAGCAACCCTGTGCTCATCCACCTCGAGCTGGTTTCACATCAACTCTGGGGGTCTCAGGGACTGGATCGTAGGCTGCACCTTGCTGGCCAGGAGAAACACCAGCTACTTTCTTGAGTGGCAGCTGGCTCCTGTCACGCGTGTCCTGGTGGCATCTCTGTTGGAAGTGAGGAGTGATCCATGCCAGCTGGCTCGTCAGCTGTCACAATAAACAATGGGCAGGAACCACCTTGTGTCTGTGGCACAGCCGTCTTTGCACACGGGCTGTGCGAGGGAGGTGGGCAGCCTCCTCATGCTCCGTATGAGCAATTTCCATTCTGTTGTTTTCTCTCACACATGGTGTTCTGGAACGGCTCTGGAAGGGGGAGAGGAGAGAGAGGCGGGGGGAGGGAGAGGGAGAGAGAGAGCATTTTAACATTCATTCTATGAGAGTCCTCTTTATCACTTCCCTTGAGACAGGAGAAGGAATATCAGAGGTTCAAGATCAGTAGGATGAGTTGTATTTATGGCTTAGTTGGTACAGGAGTACAAATCACACATGGCAGAATGCCAGCTTCTGAACAGAATACCTACCAGTGAAGAACTCTGGATGCTACAATGGAAAGAGCTCTGGACTATGAATGAGGTGGTCTGCATTTTAGCTCTGTCTCTGTCAGATAACGTGCATGACCATAAGTATATTGCTTCTTGTTTCTAAAATGGAGATAGCGGTACATTATTTCATCTAAACTTTCTTCAAACCCCTGTGTCCCTAGCTATATCTGAGATGCTGGGGTTGTCATTGTTAAACAGTTTAGGACTACTAAAGTCATATAATTGAGGGAGTTGCTGTTAGGCAGTCACCATGCTTTATATTGGGCCGGTGGAAATGATCCTCAGGGATCTTACATCATCTTTCCTGAGCCGTGTAAAAACTAGGCCAACCTGTCACTCAGCCACTCTCTAGCTTTTGATAGGCCACAGTTTATTAGAGTTAAATTTAAATGGAATCTAAGAAGCTTAAGGCTGAATCCAGGGCCTCTCAAGTGTTAGATCAGCTCTCTACCATTCTGCTATACTTGCAGCCCCCTCAAAGTATGGAACCAGAGACTTTCTTTGAACAAATGAGACTTGAGTGTGGAGGGAGCATTATATGAAGTTCAGATGTGCCCAGAGAGATGCATACCAATATAAGAATTGCCTTTGGTCTTGAGGGCTTTTACTATTTTACAGAATGCTGGCATGAAGGACATTTGAAGAGAAACAAGAACTTTAAAAAATGTCTGTGATTGCTACCTAAGTTCTCTATCCCCCCACACAAAAGAATGCACACCCATCTCTTCATTTGTACACTCCTAGATGTACTTTATTTTATAATAATTATATGTTTGCATTACCTTTTATGTATTTCTTACATATGTATGAGCTCCTATATATGTAGACAAGGATTTTTCTTGTCAATTTTTTACACTATCTGCAATTTTAAAACCAGTATGTGCCTGCTTCCCTCCCTCCCTCCCTCCCTCCCTCCCTCCCTCCCTCCCTCCCTCCCTCCCTCGCTCTCTCCCTCCCTCCCTCTCTCTCTCCCTCCCTCCTTTCCTTCCTTTCTGGTTTCCTTTCTTGTACTGGGACTTGGATTCATGGTCTAGGCATTATCTCGTCACTTTTTCTCACAAGTTTGGTACTCTACCAATTAAGCCATAGCTCAACTTTTGGCCTTTTGGTGGTTAATTGTAGATAAAGGTCTTATGGACTTTCTGTCTGGGCTGATTTTGAACATCAATCTTCAGATGTAGTCTCCTGAGTTTTGTGGATATGAGCCAGTGTCACCCAGCTTTTCTTCCTTGAGGCTTTGTTTTAAATAGTTCACGATCCTAATTGAAATTTCAGCTGTCCCTGGAATTGTTAGCACCTTTTTTTTTTCTGCAGTTGCCATCTTAGCAGAGTCCATCTATTACCTGTGGAAGACAACTGAGAGGGAGGGATCTAGGGAGAACACCATTTCATTTTGCTTGACCACAGAGAAGTCCAATAACATTGTGCCTTGACTGTCACTTTCCCTCTTTCCTGGGAAATTTGCTCCAGAAGCATGAAAAATTTGCTACCTCATATCATTTCTTTGCCTAAAACAAGACCATTAGGAGTTTTTAATAGGGTTATCTATTCCTTTGACCTTATCATTAATTTTATTACTAACTGAAATACCATAAACACTTACCTGGACATGTTAGTCTTTAGGTGTAAGAACTGGTAGTTTCGGAACCAGTGGGCCTAAGTTTTCAATCTAGACTTTATCCTTTTCCTGGACAAGGCTTCTGAATTCTAAACCTCAATATTTTGGGGTAAGGAGAGAGAGAGAGAGAGAGAGAGAGAGAGAGAGAGAGAGAGAGAGAGAGAGAGAGAGAGAGAGAGAGAGAGAGTGTGTGTGTGTGTGTGTGTTAGTCATGGAACATACCTTCCTTTTACTTTTCCTTACCTGACCCACACACTATTTCAAGTCATCAGCTATTCCTGATCTCAGTGATATAGGCAAAGCATGACTTGAATCAAATAATGCCACATTTTATAATCTGGCCTCCTGCTAAATTACATTTCTCAGTGACAGGTTTACCCATTTTTACATTATTTTCAGAAATTCCATATGGACGGCTAAATGCGATTTAGAAATGCTCCCAGTTGTTTTCCAGACATATGACTAACTTTAGTTTAAAACCAATGCTCAGAATAAGCTGTAAAAGAAACTTTCATGCTGTTTACCTGTCAGACCAAGACTGTGACAGAAAATTTACAGAAAACAGGCCGAATGCCATGGATCCAGCCAGGGGGATGTGCACGTGCCCAAATTACTTTGGTAGTTTTTGCAGAAAACCTATGGAGAACAGAGGAAAGGAAGGCGGCTCACTTTTTTTTTTCTTTGCATAATAGCTACAGATTGAAGAGGGAGGCAGCAGGTAGAAAGGGCCCGTGTGGGTTTGTAGAGATGTTGATATCAATGTGCAAATACCCATGACTTCAATCTTCATGCTGTCCTGCACTTCAGCTCATTCTGAAAGCCTGCAGACCATAATAGAACTCAACTAATTCAACAAATCACAAGCACACTACTGAGGCGAAGATGAAACCCTGAAGAGCCCCAGGATAGAATTATTTGCCTGATAAACATATGTTCTCTTCTGAACAAGCAGCTTGTACACATCTATTAAACTATCTTAGCTAGCAATACAGTTTTCCTTTATATGGATAGGCCATTATGAATTCATTCTATTCTTTATATATGTATTTTTTTCAGTGTAAACATGTGTAGTATTTTGCTGTAACTGTCCAAGTATAATAAGGTCAACAGGTAACATGTTTACAGTACTTAATACTTGGTGGCCCATTTAATGAAGTTGAAACTTTCCTTTGCCTCACTTTATTCATGAGCCAATAAGGCACAGAGATCACAATTCGAAATGGGCCAAAAAAAGGATTTGAATACATGAAATTTAGGTCCTGGAGCAGTGTTCTTAGCCATTTATGCTGTTCTGTCTCCTATTACTCTTCTGAGTATGTGAATGTATTTGTGTGTGTATGCTGGCATATATGTGTTTGTATATATCTGTGTGTATGCATGTATGCATGAGTCAATGGATGAGTAAATAGCCAAAGGTTAAATTCTTAGCAGCGAAGTAATTAGGTAAAGAGTATATGAATTAAAATTTTTGAGAAGTATTGTCAAATTGTCTGAGAGCCACCCCGTCCCCAAAATAGAATGCACCAGTTTACTTGTACAGAAGCTATTTTAAGAACTTGTTCAGTGTTCGCTGCCATAGATAATACAGAAATGACACAAAAATGTGTGAAGATACAAGCTGCAATTAGAATGTTTCTGCTGGCAGCTCAGAATAGGCCTGGCGAAACTCACCACTGGGGGCGTCATGATCGGGATGCTAAACCACTGCCTGTGGCTTGAGCAGCTGTAGAATTTAATTGGACTTTGTTTTTCTGGTGTTTCCTTGGGATGGTTTCTTTACTCCATTTCTCCATTCAGTCACATTGTAAATTTATGCCACCATGGAAATAATACAGGACAGAGGCAGAAGTGCAATATATAAGTATATTTGAAAGACTGTATTCTAAGTTTAGTAGAACAGGATTGGATAGAGACTTTATTGGAAGAATTAAATGGATTGACATAACTAAGGATTATACAGTACGTTGTCAGTAAACGTTCATCTCCATATGTTTTGTGATCTCTAAAATTATAGGACTAGAAGATAGTATTATAATTTTCAATGTAGTCCCTAAACCAAGAGATTTATTCAATAGGCTACTTTCAAATATTCCCTCTGCCCTGCCTCCCTCCCTCCCTCCCTCCCTCCCTCCCTCCCTCCCTTTCTCCCTTCCTCCTTCCCTCCCTCCTTCCCTCCCTCCTTCCCTCCCTTCCTTCCTCCCTCCCTTCCTCCCTCCCTCCCTTCCTTCCTCCCTCCCTCCCTCCCTCCCTCCCTCCCTCCCTCCCTCCCTCCCTCCCTCCCTTCTCTCCTTCCTTCCTTCCTTCCTTCCTTCCTTCCTTCCTTCCTTCCTTCCTTCCTTCCTTCCTTCCTTCCTTCCTGCTTTCCTGTTTTCCTGCTTTCCTTCCTGCCTTCCTTCCTTCCCTCCCTCTTTCTTTTTTTTTTCTCCCTGATGCTAGAATTCAAGGCCTTATGTTGCTCAGCTTTTTCTGCTCATAGCTGGTGCTCTACTGCTTGAGCCATACCGCTATCTCTAGTTTTTTTGCTGGTGAATTGGAAATAAGAGTCTCATATTTTTCTGCCAGGGCTAGCTTCAAACCAAGATTGATCCTCAGATCCCAGCCCATAGATCCTCAGAAGCTAGTAGTAGGATTACAGGCATGAGCCACTGATGCTTGGCTACCATCTGTACTCTTTTATACAGACCATCATACCTAATCTCATGCCCCAAGTATTCTAGTTGTGTTTGTTTACACCATAGCATCTGGTTGAATTCTCCTTTTATCCTTCTCCTTCCAGCCAATAATTCCTCAACCTTTTTACTAAGATTTTTTTAATACATCTAGAAGGATTTAGTTAACACATGACTGGTGTCCTCCCTAGACCTATCACTTCTCACTATCCTTTATTTCCTTTACTTTTAATGACCCTGCTCTGTTGACCTGCAGGGGGCTTGTTTATCACCTTTCCTTTGGTGAACAGCAAGGACTTGTTTTCCTCATGGCGTTCAATCTATTTCCTCATTCCCCTGAAAGAACCTGTAATTCTCCTACTACAAGCTTGAACATACTGTACTTAGTTGTCCATGTACATTACATGAGCAAGAACCTGAGCTTTGCAAAGACAATAGCGACAATTTCTCTATCTCCATTGCTATCACTGTCCCTGTCACTGAGTTAGCACTGGTTATTAAGTATGAAATATTTTTGGTATAGCGAGGCACTATAGTAGGATCTTTGACCTAACCCCAAAAGATTTACTTTAACAAACTTTACATATTGCAAAGGGATCGTTTGTAGAAACACCAGAAAGTTTTAGAAAGTTGTTAGTATAACTTCACCCCTAGCATGAGCTGCTGTTGTTGTTGATGTGGATTTCCCTTAGCCAGTGTAACCATCATCCACATCCGTGTTCTGGGAATTGCCTGTCGCGTGTATTCTCTAGCACTCAGGAGCATTTGTATTTGGAACTGGCAAGTGAAATCTCTTTTAATAATGCTCTTGAGTTGCTTTAGTGGTTCAGGTTTGTAGAATGGTGAAAGAGACTTAGAGATCGTACATTCAGCAAGATGAGAGAATAAACCCCCTAGAGAGCTCAGAACCTCCAACCGGATTTTCATTGCATTGCAGATTCTTCAATGTATATGTAAAGGGGAAAGCTCCTGTAAGATTGAGCCAATTAAAGCAAATTCCACTGTGTTCTCCAGCATTTTCTTTTCAGTGACTCAGGTTTAGATTTGAATTTCCTCTTTCCTTCCTTGCTCTTCTTTCTCTTCTCCATCTCTTTTTTCATATATGACAATATATATCACATATATTCCCTCCAGAGGATTCTGTTATGTTTTTCTGAACCTCAGTGGTCCAGTTGCTTGAGGGGTAATGGGATTTATTAATGAAAAAAGAATCTATTAAATTAGGAATGTTTCCAGCTCCAGATAACACCAAGGAATACTATAGAGACTTAAATGAAGAGGAACCTTGTTCTAACCAAACAGACGTCCAGAAGGATCGAAGCATTGTATTGGCTCTTTTTGAATCCATGTCTTTGTGGATCTCTTGAAGTTTTCCTATGGAGGCATCAACTTTCACACTCACATTTATCATGGAGATGAACCCTGGTCACCTTTTTCCTTTTTTTTTTTTTTTTTTAATCAAGAAAGAAAAAGTTTTCCTCCAAGGTTCTCTTGGCTTCAACAGACATCCACCTATACTTCATTTTCCAGAATAGGAAAGTTGCAGTAGCAGCTTGGGGGTAAAAAGTGTTTTCTTTTGTGTCCAGTGTAGTATGGGACAGAAAAGGGGGAAAAGTTGACACTGGCTTTAGATTAACCTACCAATAGTGTTGTCCACAGGTAGCAAATAAGGGTCAGGTGAATACAAATCAGCGTAATACAAAGCCTAAAGACACTTTGAGAGATAGGAGAATTAAGTGTGATATGGGGTCCAGAGCAATGCTGGGCAAGGTCGTGCAAACGAGGATGGATTATATTAGTTTTCTCTCGCTGCTATTACAAAGTAACCACAAATTTAGTCTCTTCAAATGACAAAGGTTTTTCTTACATACCTAGAGATCAGAAGACTCAATGATGCTCACTTGAGAGCTAATTTTAAAGAGTTCAGAAGGATAATCTCTCTTTTCTTGTCTTTCTCATCTTCCAGAAGTTACCTATATGCTTTGGTTTGTAGCCCCCTAAGTCATATCATGCCAGCCTCTTGCTTCCCTTGGCAACATCTACTGACATCTGATTCAGCCATTTTCCTCTTATATAGGGGCATTTGGGACTCCGTTGGGCTCACTTAAATCATTCAGAAAAAAATTTCACATCTCACAATAAATAACTTAATCACACCTGCCCAAATCTCTTACCATGGAATATAACATATTCACTCATTCTGGGAATAAGACATGAACCTCCTTGTGAATAGTGAGAACCTCTCCAAGGGGATTATGAGGGAATGATCGTACATTATTTCCCACCAAAGAATAAAGACCGTTTTGAGGAGAATGAAATTACATTGAGGAGCCATAGCTACATGTTGTAGGTAATCCCTTGTTGCTTTTTGGAGTTTGGTTTTGTTGAAAGCTGATATCTGCTGAAGTGCTCCATTTCAGGTTTTCCTAAGCCATGCAATATTCATAAATGGCAAATATGATGACTTTCCTCGAGTGCTTGGAGCTATTTAGAAATGTTAAGAAAATTTAAAGAAGGTTTAATTTGAAATCTTTCCTGGGAATTTTTTTCCTTCTAAAGAAAGTAAACAACAAGTGAACATGTTGACAAACACAGCTTCACATGGGAGAGACAGAAAGGAAACCCTTTCATTAACAGTCTCCATAAACACCACTTCTCTTGTGTTACTGCTTTGCTACTGTGCTCTAGAGTAAATCTGATGAGTTTGGGTTCGTTGCTTCCATTTATACTTTCCCAGAAACTCCATGAGAATAAGTGAATCATAGCACCATTAAGACAAGCATTTGGTGATTTTTTTTAAAAGGTAAACTGTAGTCTATACATTGAACCTTAAAAGATCATGGATAAAGGGGAGTGAAAACATGACTTATAGCTAGCCCAAAGGTTTTGTTCCATTTCTTTACTTTGACTAGAAAAATAGTAGTACTTATTTCTTCTTTAACTTGTCAATTAATTGATTCATCAGACATAATTTGAGAGTCGGTAATATGCCAGGCACTATAATTAGCATAAAGAATACAGATGTGAGGAAACTAGATTGCAAGATCTTTGAGGATGAAAGGTAGGTCCCTCTCTTCTGAGAGCCTGAGTACTTAACATAGTGTACCACATAAAGTAAACACATAGAACTTGTTGCTTGAATTGAAGGAAAAACATGGCTCCCTTGGATGCAAGGGAGAAAGACATAAATGCAAAAACAGACATAAAGCTCTTGTGAAGCTACAGAGGAAGGAGTGGGTATCAGAATTGTTCAGGGAAGGTTCTGTTAATTTCTAACATCTGCTGAGTTTTAAATTACAATAGATAGCAGGATGAGTCAGGAGGAGCACATCCCAGGTAGAGGAGTCTGCAGAACTCAGCTGTGTACTTAGGGATATGATTGTACAGGATCTCACTAGAACACTGATGGGGGACAGGGTTGTGATTGGAGATGTGATTGCAAAAGTAGAGCTTAAGGGCTGAGCTTAGTGGCCTTGCTAGGAAGTGGGACTTTGTCCTGCAGACAACAGAATGTCACTAGAAACAAAATGTCACTCTTCGGTAAAGACTTAAAAACACTATCTTGTCTTTCTTTTTATTAGAAAGTGTAAAATGGATCTCATCTACCATGGAATGAATACATATTGTTATACATGGAATAATACGTATTGTTAAATAAGAATAGAGTAACAAGCCTACCATTCAGCTTGAGAGACTCTCAGTCTCTAAGAATCTTTCTAGGCCCCTTTCACAGATCCTTTCACGTAGAAGTCACTATTTTAATTAATCATTGTCATGCTTTTCCTCACACTTTAATCGAATGTGTGTGTATTCACAAAGATAAAGATTTGTTTTTGTCTGCTTTGGAAGTGTTTTCGCAGGGAGAAAGGTATTAGTTGTAATGCTATGATTTTCCATAATCATTCAGCATGGCTGTGAGGTTGATAATTAATGCTTTCAACTAGATAACATTTATGAAGTAGTTATACCAAGTGATTATTATTGAGTTTTTGAGGATGAGGATGGATTTTTGAAGTATGTGAAGCTTTTCTAACTCTGAATGAAAATTGATTTCTATAATGCTTTACTGGAGGCACAAATCTAAGAGTTTCCAAGACTCAAATTTGAAGTTCCCTCTAATGAATGTATCCATTTCTACTCCCATTTTCATATGAGAAACTCTCTTTCTCCATGTGCTTGCTACTTGATTCTGTTAGACATTTTTAATATCTGTCCCTTTGTTGGATGTGAAATATCTAACCTTAGAAATTTAATTTTTTCTGTATGCAATAATTTGGGGCCTCTTTTCATATGTTCATTGGCAGTTGTACTTTGTGAAATATGAGTGGTTATCCTATTTGATATGTAGTTGCATATCTTTTTACTTACTGTTTAGGAAGGATTCAGCATTTACATTGGGCACTGTCCTACGACAGTCGTCTTCAGCATGTATGGCTTGGACTTTGACTAATTTTAACATCTGTCAAAAAACATTCTCAATTTTAAGTTAAACATCATTTTATTTTCCCAGTATGTTTGTGATTTTCATGTCTGGAGGCACCTTCTCTACCTTATGACCTTCAAAATCATTAGCTTTGGAAATTGTTTTTTATTACTTGTGTTTAAAACTAGGTCTGTGAGTCAGAGTATATTTTAACAATGTGAACTTAAGGAAGACATACATTTGCCAACTCTTAAGTAGTGAGAAAAAAATGAGTCCCAAATCAAGGCGTAGGTGTCAAAACTATGATCTCTCTTGCCAACATTGCTGATTTACCAAGTGTTTTTAGCAAAAAGAGGACACCTGTGCACCGATCAGGCCCCAGACCATACTGTAGAATAGTCACTGAACCAGCTTTTTAGGGGAAAATGAGACCAAAATGAGAAGCTACGCTGGGCATTAGATTCATAAGAGCACAGGTGCTTTTCCAGTGGTCTTCACAGTGTCCTCCAGACACTGTGTGGATGTGTGAAAAATGCAAGTTTATGGATCAGACGCTGCACCTTCTCATTGAAAAATTGTTGGGGTTGGTGCCCAGAACCAACCTCTTGAATAATGTATGTTTGAGTTTGAAAACTGTACAGTGGAAGTTATTTTTAGAAAAGTCAGGATTTCCACTGTCAAAATACTTGTAAAGTGTGTAGCAAAGCAAATTACAACAGGAAAAAAAATGGAAGCAGCCTAAATGTTCAATAGCAGGCCAGTAAAATTAATTATGGCATCAGGATTTCATGATATTATTCAGCTATAAAACTAATACAAGCTTGGGGCCAGTGGCTCACATCTGTAATCTTAGCTACTTTAGAGGTTGAGATCCAGAGGATCAGGGTTTGAAGCCAGCCCTGGAAGCAAAATATGGGAGATTCCATCTCCAGAGAACCTTGCAAATAGCCTGTTTGGCTCAGATAGTAGAGCACTAGCCATTAGCAAGCAAGCATGTGATGACCTGAATTCAAACTCAGGTACTGGCAGAAAATAAAAGACAAATTCATCAAGAAAATAATAATTGCTTAAGAAAACTTAATTCACAAAAATGCTTGTGACATGTATAGACATTCACTAGGATCCCAGGAATTTCATTACCTCTCCTTGGAAATGTAAAAAAAAATGCTGTTGTGTTTTCATAGATCATGGGATACTCACCATAGAGGTGGGGTCTTTACAAGAACATAATCATATAATATACATATCTACTCATGTATTTATGTCTTTCTCAATTGCAACAATCACATAGAAATGTAATAAAATACCATTAACAAGATAAGTGGTAGTAGAACTTCCCTGAGTTGTAGGTTTCAAGATGAATCTGAGACACAGTATGGAGGTTTGTCTGGAGAAAGTAGTAATACTAGGACAATTAGGACTGATGAATGGTCCAAAGCCATGCATCATGGCAGAGTAAGGTGCACTGCAGTTAATGGATGAATTTTCTTCGAATATTTCAAGGCTAGCTCATGCCACTGTTGACTGGCTGTAAATCTTGCAAGTTTAAGCGCTAGAGTTAAGAACACAGGAAATGCAAAAACCTTCTTCTCCATGATTCTGTGGTTCAGAAAATCCTCAACATCTGACTCACGCATGAAACCAGGAAAGATATGATTTACCCTGGCAGTCTGCCTTCCTGAGAGCCTTAGTTGTCTGGCTTTTGTGTCACCCAAGAAAAAATACACTGCAAGATTTGCTGAGGATTTTGTTCCCAAATGGAAGATACTCACACATCAAACTCAAGAAAGTTTTGTGTGGGGATAAAAGTGTTTGACCTTATCACAGTTGGTCAAAGTAAAGATTATCGGATGTCATGCTATCTGGTCTTTTGTTTTACAGCAGCTAAATTAAAACTGTAATAACATTGAGAGAACAGAAATAGCCTTACAAAGGGAATGAACACATTGTTAATATTTTTTACTTTTGTTATGGAAATTCACAAAAAATGTCAAAAGCAGAAAGAACAATTATAATGAATATGCCTATCAGCCAGCTTTAGCACGGTTTACTGCATAATAATGAAAATAAGTATATTTATTCATAGTGAGCTGCAGGGTTAATAACCTTACCATCTATCTCATTCATGAGAATCTCTTGAGAATCTCTTACTTGGTGGGGGATTTGCTTGAGGACCTCCCTACACTCAGGGTGAAGAAAGTGGGTTTCTTTGAACTCTTCTTAGCCAGATCTTTAAGAAGTAAAAGGATTTCTTGGTTGCTCCTTATTCTCAAAAGAAACAATCATCATTAAAATAGACAACTTACTTTCAAAATTTCTCCTCTTTAGTTTTGAGCTTCTGCATTTTGAACGGCTGAAATTGAAAAAATATAAAAACAAAAACAAAAACAAAATGCCCAAATGTACTTTGGAAATGCATGCAGACAAGGTCCTAAAGCAGAGTTTCAGATGGAGCATCCTACTTTTTCATTGACTAAAATTTAGTCCCTCTAAAAATAATTGTCCAGGGGGCTGGGAAGGTGGCTCAGTGGTAGAGTGTTTGCCTTGCATGCATGAGGCCCTGGATTTGATTCCTCAGCACCACATAAGCAAAAGGAAAAAAGCTGGAAGTGGCACTGTGGCTCAGAGGTACAGCACTAGCCTTGGGCTGAAGAGCTGAGGGACAGCACCTAGGCCCAGAGTTTAGGCCCCACGACCGGACCCCCTCAAAAATAAATTGTCCATAAGATGCAATAAAGTCTCATTTAAAAAATTTAACCCACTTAAAGTAAATTGTATAAAATCTTAGCAAGTTCCAAGTTAAACAGCAGGTAACATAAATATATGCATGTATATGTATACACACATGTATATGCACACAAAGATATGTATATATATGTGTATATACACATGTATATATATTATATATATATGCATACATGTCCATACATATGTGTATACACCCACACATGCGCACATCTCAGTAATTCTGTTGATCACTGTGTGAAATATGGCAAAGGCAGATGCAGCAAGTAGAATGCAAAGACATATAGCTTTGCAGTATCACAGTATATTAAAGTTTCAAATAGAATCATAGCTCCAACTGTTTCATATAGGTTTTTTTAGTTACATGATTCGTTTTGTTTCTGCTGTCTTGTGCACTTAAAAACTCTTCAGACTTTTCTGCCCACTGGCATCTGGTGTGACTCTTTTGCATCTTCATTGAAGAGATTTTGGGGGAGAGACAAGCATGAAAAATGAAAACATGAAGGAGTGCTGATGTCCATTGGTATACCAGTTGCACATGGATCTCCATGATAGCCCAGTAAAATGCCTTCCTAAAGCCTTAGTCAAGGTGTCTGACATCTTACTCTACCTATTTTTGCCTCTAATACTTTCCTTCAAAGGATGGCGGAAGCTGGATTCTTTTTCCTGTTGGTACTGATATTTGAACTCAAGACTTCACACATTCCAGGAAGATGCCCTACTGCTTGAGCCATGTATTCATTCTCCTTCTTCTGGATATTTTTAAGATAGAGGTTCACTTTTTGCTTAGGCTAACCTGTACCACCATCTTGATTATGTTGCCTGCTGTAGCTGGGATGACAGCCTCATCCCACTGAACACAATTATTGGTTGACCTCAGGGTCTCTTGAACATCTATCCTCAGAATCCTCAAACTATGATCCTTTTAACTCTCTCCCCCTAGTAGCCAGGACTGTAAGTGTGAGCCATGGATCATTATTTTTTTTTTCCTTAGAAGCTTGGAGCTTTTTTTTCTGTTTGAGATCTAGATGGGGAAACAATACTCTGAAGTCTTATTAAGTTTCATATCTCTGATTTTTGGATCAGAAACACCAAATTGGTTCCTGGCTAAACAAAAGTTTCATTTCACATTATGTACTCTGAAGAGCTCTTGTTGATTAGTCCTGTTTTTCAAATTTAGGTACATATTTATTTGTCTCCAAATTTGCCAGGGATGAACCTACTTTTGGAAAGGGAGTAGGAAGCTTAGTTCTGTCATTGAATTTGTATGAAATTTAACACATTTTTTAAGTACTAGCATAAAGATGGTTACATTTGGGTATTTGAAAAATGAAGTTTGATTTAATGAGTGAATACCTTCAGGTTAATTGTATCCTTGATCATCTGGGATTTGACTAATGATTTACTCTGCTGTGCTGTTATAAGAGGGGGCTATTTTAGAGGGAAACTTCAAGAAATGGGGATTTTTAACTACATCACAGGGAATCAATATGTTTGGGGTGACTTAATTCCTCCAATGAACTCAACTGAATTTCTGTCATTAGTCCCTATCTGCCAGATACAGACAAACTTGGGTGAGTAAAACAGGCGCCATTTTCCTATGGAATTTAAGACCTACTGGTCTCAGTAAGTGCTGGTTGACTGATAGGAAGATTATTAGCATGTCTTTCTCCTGACAGACTAATATTATGAATGAATATGGTGTTTCCTGTCCTCTTCCTTAAAAAGCAGTCATCATTTAACTGAATGGTTAAATCCTATGCACAAAATCAATTTGCCTGTGGTCCTTTCTCCACCAAGAGCTATGTTTGAAAATGAACATTATGGGCTGGGAAGGTAGTTCATTGGTAGAGTGCCTGCCTTGCATGCTTGAGGCCTTGGATTCCATTCCTCAGCACCACATAAGCAAAAAAAGCTGGATGTGGCACTGTGGATCAAGTGGTAGAGTGTTCCTCTTGAGCTTAAGAGCTTAGGGACAGTGCTCAGGCCCAGAGTTCAGGCCCCATGATTGGAAAAAAGAAAAAGAAAATGAACGTCATGGGAGAAACGTTACTGGCCTTCATCATTTTCATTGTGATAATTGTCCAGTTTTAAGTGTTTATTGAGATGGTTATAGATACACACACACATACACACACACACACACGCGCACACACACAAACACACACACACACATGCACACACACACACACACACACACACACACAGGCACACACAGGCACACACGTATGTGATAATACTGAAAGCCCTTGTATTCTTTATCCACTTCCTCCCCAGTGGCAGCAGTTTGTAAAACTGTTCTACAATATCCCAACCTAGATATTGACCCCAGCACAAATGATCATTTTGTTCCAATTTCTTCAATGATACCTGTAGTATGTGTTTGTGTATGTGTGTGTACGTGTTAATTCCTATTCAATTGCCTTTCATGTGTTGGTTTTTGTATTCACCACTGCAGTCAAAATACTTTCTATTTCCAAAAGCACAACCCTTTCTCTTTTCTCTGTTATAACGGTACTCACTTGCTTCCCATCTGCCCCAGCTTTAACCTTGTCACCACTAAATCTGTCTTCTCTTACTAAAATATTTTCATGCTGAAAATGTTACATGAATGGAATCTTACAGTCTGTAGCATCTTTGGATTGGCTTTTTTTCACTCATTGTAATTTACTAAAGATTCATCCAAGTTGTTGTTGTGTGTGTCAATATTTTATTCCTTTCTATTGCTGAGTAATATTGCCTGGTGTATTTATTCCACAATATTCTAGTTTGTTTAGCCATCTACCTGGTAAAGGACATCTGGGATGATTCTACTTTGAGCGATTACAAATAAAGCTGCTATGAGCATTTGTGTACAGGTTTTTATGTGTGGACATAAATTTTCATTTTTCTGGATGATTGCCCAATGCTACCATTTCTGGGTCATATGGTAATTTCGTGTTTAGTTTTTATAAGAAAACTGTTTTCCATAATGGCTGCATTATTTTATCACCATTGTATGAGGGATCCAATTTCTCCACACCCTTCCTCACACTTGGTGTTGTCATCATTTTTTTTCACTATTTAATCATACTAATCCGTATATATTAATATCTCATTGTGATTGTAATTTATATTCATGTGATGCAAATAATGTTGATCATCTTTGTAGATGATTATTTGCTGTCCACATAATCTATTTCACTGAAATGTCCTTTTCACATTTTCTGGTTGTTTTTTGTTGTTGTTCTTTTTTGTCAGTCATGGGGCTTCAACTCAGTTGCCTGAACTCTATGCCTGGGCATTGTCTGTGAGTTCTTTTCCTTGAGGCTAGCACTCTACCACTTTAAGCCACACCTCCACTTCCGGGTTTCTGGTGATTAATTGGAGGTTAGAGTCTCAATGACATTCCAACCCAAGCTGGTTCTGAACCACAGTCCTCAGATCTCAGCCTTCAGAGTAGCTAGGATTACAGGCATGAGCCACCAGTGCCCAGCTCTTTTGCCATTTTCTTATTGGATGATTTGTTTTACTACTGTTGAATTTTGAGAGTCTTAAAAATATAATCTGTAAATTCATTCTTAGTTGGATATGTGATTTTTCTCCCAATCTCTTTTTCATTCTCTTCCCATGAGTTTGGATTAAACAAAATGTTTATTTTTGTTGAGTACAAATTTATCAATATTTTCTTTTATGGTTCATGTTTTAATACCAAGTCTAAGAACTTTGCCTAAGTTTGCTCACCAAGATTTATTAGTATTTTTTCTAAAAGTCTAATAGTTTTATGTTTTGCAGTTAAGTCTATGATCCATTGAGAGTGAATTTTTCTTCCTATAAGTAGAAAAATCTTGGGGTCAAATTTTTTTCTGCCTTAAGGTTGTACATTTGGCTTTCACCCCATTTGATGAGAATACTGTTCTTCCTTCTTTGAATTGATTCACAAAGTTGTCACCTATCAGTTGGAGCATATTTGTATGCATCTACTCTTGGTTCTGTATTTTGTTCCATTGGTCTGTGTCTTCATTAATGTTACACTGTCCTGATGACTGTAACTAAATAGTAAATCATGACGTGATAAACGAAGATGCTTTCCACTTCCTTCTTTGCTATTGCTTTACTATTCTAGAGCATTAGCCTTTCCACAGAAATCTTAAGTAAAGGATAGCAATCTTACTTCCATTTTGGTCCTTTTAACTTCCCCTACTTTTCATCATTGTTTTGAGAGTCAGATGGTTTTAGGATATTCAAATGTAGCTTATCAAACTGATGAAGAAAATTAAAACCTCTTCTATGAAGTAACATATCTCAATTGTCTTTTGTATCTATTTCCTTTCTGATGCTCCAAGATTCTTTTATCACTAGTAGTAGCTTATGTTTTTCTGCCTTTTAGTTGCTTTTAATACTTCTTTATCTTTGGTTTTTAAATATTATATTATGTTGTGTCTCAGTGTGAGGTTTTCTGAATCTTTATATTTAGATTCATTAAATTATTTGAATCTGTAGGTTTGTGTCTTTTACCAAATTTCGAAACATGTTAGGCAGTATTGCTTTGTATATCCATTCATATCCATTGCCTTCCTGTTTTTTGTTCATGAACTTGAATTATACAAATGTTAGATCTCTTATGGTTATTCCATATGACTGTGAGGCTGTGTGTGTGTGTGTGTGTGTGTGTGTGTGTGTGTGTGTGTGTGTGTGTGATTTTTTTGGTGCTCTTTTTAATTTATTTTCTTCGGTTGAATTTGGATAAATTTTACAGTTGAACCAATCCAGCAAATTTTTAAACTTTATTTTAGTGTTTAGTTCTATAAACGACATTTGTTTTTAGAGCTTTCATTTATTTAGTTAAGTTTTCTCGTGTTTGTTTCAGGAGGAATTGTAATTGCTGAAACAGTTTTATCATAACTACTCTTAAGTTTTTTCTGATAACCTTAGTATCATTTCATTTTGATATTGGCCTTTGTTGATTATCTTCTGTTCATTCAAGTTTGGTTTTTTGTTTCTTGATTGACAAGTGTTGTTGATTTTTTTCTTTTATTGCATCCTGTACATTTTCTCTATCATGTTTCTGTTTCATTGTTTAATTTGAGTAGGTGATCCACCCTGTTTGGATTTAGCAAGTGAGTCTTTACCTGCTTTAGTAGACTATGAATACAATAGCATTTTAATTCATGGAGTTCTTGTGGAGGCTGTTATTATAAATATACTGTAGATTGATCCCAGCAAGAGCTATACTTCCTGAGCAATGCCCCAGCTCTTTGTTTCTGTACTCTCCAGCTGGAGACTCACTAACTTTGCCAGGGCTGGTCTTGAATTCATGATCCTCTTGTTTCTGCCTCCAGAGTAGAGTAGCTGGCATAACAGGCCTGCACCACCTCACCCAGCAACTTTGTGGGGCTATTTTTGTTGCCGCACTTGATCTGATACCGTGCAGGCTCATTGTGGTTCCTACTGCTGCTTGCTCAGGGGCAGAAAGGGTTCAAAGTGGAAGAGGGCTTAGGATGGGGTTCCCCTTATGATGTCCACTGCCAGGGGAAGCTGGAAGGCTTGTAGGGACAGAAGAACACTGCCAGATTGTCATCTGATAAATATGGAACCCTCCCACTGATTCCACTTATTTGCCCCAAGTGTTCAGGGAAAGTGTGCGTTTGCTTTCTTAAAGACTTCTTTCTTTTTTCTTTTTGGTGTGTCTTTATTATGATCACAAGTATAGTGTCATGTTTTGTATGCATTTCTGGGCCTTATTCCATCTTTCTTTGCTGAGTCAAAAATTCTAGTGAAGTCTGTGGCATTTGGAGTTGAGGAATATGACATTAGGCCCACAGGAGTTCAACTAGGTCAATTACTAACTATGTATCCTTAGTCCCTTGTTCTTTTAATTTTATATGATTAAATATGGTCCTGTTTGCTAACATCCACAGCCTTCTGTCTCATCCATTATCCCCCTTTTCCAGGCCACAGTATAGCTGGTGTGAGGTTCATGGACTTTCCACTTTGACCTCCTGTGGCGGCCTCCTATGTTGGCCTTTTATTTTAGGTTATTTAACTTACAGTTTGGAGCTTTTCTTTCTGTTCTATGCAAAGCAATGTTACTTTGTTGGACAGTTATCATATTTTACTGAACTTTGGGCCTGATCTCAACACACATAATATTTAATTGACCAGTCCTGTGCTTCTGGGAAAGTATACTGTGTTAATTGGGAAATCATGGGAACAGATGGCAGTAATGTTAAGAGTGATATGAAAGTATTCCTCTCTGAACAAAGTTTCCATAATGGTGTTTTGCAGATGGGAATGGGAATGGTGAATGGGAAGTGAAATTCTGTGAATTATGGCATAAGAAAGCTTCAGTCTATATTTTAAGTTTATCTGAATCAACAGCAATCATCAAAGTCCTAGGACAAAATTATCTGCAGCAGCTCCACAGCCTCAGTTTCCCTGGCTTGTTGGCTCCTGGAGTGCTGACTCAGCACATGTAACTTAGCTCTGCTCATAGGAACTACTTGGAAAAGATGGTGGGTATTTCCTCAGAGGAGCAGGCAGCCTGTAATGCAGAAATACAAAATATCACTGTTCTCTGGGCCCAGTGGCTCAAAGGTATTGAGAATTCATTTGCTACTTTTAATTTTCTATAAATTATTCTATAATTTAACTCAGGAAGACATCCTATTCCTTCGGGGAAGTCAGTCTTGTCGGTTTCTACTTAATTTTTTAAATTACCATGACTGAGTTAGTGCTCTTCTTTTTCCCCTGAAATGAATTGATAATTGATGTGGGTAGAACAAACTATGTAGTTTATAGTTTAGCAGTGTTGTAAAGTTTTTAATTTAAGTTGAGAATTGGCAATAGCTAGATGGAAACATGAAGAAGTAATTTTTACAGAATTGGACTGTGGCATCACCGAGGCAGGGTTTGTACAGAAAGCCTGAATACAGGTGATCCAGTTTCCGTTGAATGTTGCGAGTTAGTAAGTCTTTATTTTCCTACAGTAATCTCGAATTTCTCCCTTGAAACCAAAACCCCACTTTTCTTGCTTAAGTTTTCTATTATTTCAAAAAATACTTTGCAAAGACTAGTTGATAGAATTTCCTGAGGAAAGAGCGAACCTAAAGCTATAACTACTGCATCAACCACACAATCTATAAGATATTCTATAGAAGAACCTGTGTTTACTTTTTGGCCCCTGATATTTTCATATCAGGGATCAATCAGTGCCTTGCAATGAATACTCGCTGAAATTGTGAGATCTCCCTTTTCTTAAGAGATTTATACCTGCTTTTCACTATCATGATAAGGAAGAATATGGATTTCTTCGTGTATTCAGTTCCATTTATAAAGACTATACCAATTATAAGAGAATGTTGTTTGTTGGAGATAGAGTGTCCATCAACACCTTTCACCTTGACTTTGAGTCTTGTTTCTTCTGATTCCAGGAAGTTTAAATTCTGCATTATTCTTGCCTACTTTTAAGAGCCAGTTGCCCCATGGTGACTTAGACCTTGATTTTCCTATCTTCCTTCTGGTTAGCTGCCCAACACTTTCTGTATGGGATAGAGAAGGTAAAAGAAGTTGAGATGCAAGCTTGGTTTTCTTTCTGTTTCTGGGGGGAGTTTTGGTGAAATTGAGTTTGAAACTAGCCGTTGGCTAAAAATAAGTCAGTGGATATCTGTTGTATCTGTTATTCTTGTCTCTTCTACTCAACTAAAATAGAATCTTATGCATTTACTAGTTTGTGTTTACTTACAGAGTACATTTATAGAGTACTTTCCTGCATTCACAAGTGGCTCCAGCATTGATCAACAAAGAATAAAAAACAATTTTGTTTCCCATCATGGACCACTTGTTCAAGTATAGTCAGTTATATAAACACACTTATGTCGGAAGATAGTTTATCCTTACAAGTCAGAAGGTCTGGTGCTGTAACAAGCTGTTTAGAACCTGGTACAAGTAAGCATTTTGCTGGGAAAAGGGGACATGAGGGAGAGATGGAGTCTTTATGCCAAGATGCCCTAGATAGGAGCTGTGTTTACTATAAAGAAGTACAGAACGAGACCAAAAGAAGCATGATAATCATGATTTTTGCAGCTGATTATAAAACATAACCTCTGAAGTAAAAGTACTTCATGCTGACAGAGGAAGGTCAAATCGTGGGGAAAGTACATTTTGGAATGTCATGTTCTTTTCTGTTCCCTTCATTAGGAAGTAGGTACAATGGTACTATGTGGACCAACAAAGGAATTAGAATATGACATTATATCAAGACAAAATCAAATCTGACAGGTCAGTCCAGTATTTCTTTTAAGTGTTAGCAATTCCTTTATAGGTAGAATAAGATTAAAGTGATGGGTCACTCTTCTCTGTGGCAAGTATGGATGCCAGTGCCTGCTTTCTAGAAAATTTTGAGATAATCTCTTGGCCATACTGAGATTTAAACTCAGGACTGTGCACTTGCCAGGCTGGCACTCTACCACTTAAGCCACACCACCAGTCATGGTTTATACTGGCTACTTTCAAGATAAGATCTGTTGAACTTTTCTACCTGAGCTGAACTTGAACTAAAATCCTTTGACTCTGAGGCTCCTGAATAGCTAGGCTTACAAATGTGGATCACTTGCATCTGGGTTATCTTGAGGTTCTGAATGTTCCTCTGTATCAGGCATTTTCAAGAAAGTAGATGAACATCTAGCTGGGAAGGTTCTAGTCTTCTGGACTTGCTTGATAAGGTTGTATAAAGTAAAGAAGTCCTCTGAAAGTTACTCTATACACAACCCCAGGAAACTGGAATGTTACATCACGGCCCCTTTCCTTCAAAAGGGTTAAAGTTTTTTGGTAAGACTTAAGAGATTTGTTGTAAGCAATGAATTGTTAGGTTTTCTTATGGAATCTCCTTAGAAAATGTCTGCGAAGTATGAATATGTCAGTACAAAGGATGGGTATGCAATCTCCCATCCGTCTATCTCTCCATTCATCCATCCATCCATCCCTTCCCAACCTGTCCAATTCTTTTATTCCATCCATCCATCCACCCCTATCCATTCCATCCATCCACCCATCCATCTATCCAATGAGTTTTGAAATCTTTATTAATTCAGATGGCTGGGGAGAGGCACCAATTTTATCAAGGGACTTCACACAACTTTGTATGTTCATGTACTTCATTGCTTTGCTGCAGTGTTGTGTCAATGGCCTAAGAAAGTGAAATGCACCTTCCCACCCCCATGGTACTCTCTATGTAACTCAACTATTAATAAGACAAATATACAAGAAAGTAAATGCCAAGTCGATATAAATAAACTTCTTCACACAGCTTGGGAAGCAGAGATACACTTAGGTAAATAGGAGAGAATGCTCCCCCCCCCCCCCCGCCCACCGTCTTCACTTAGCTTTGTCTGATCCTTGAGAGTAAGCCTGGTTAAAATATCTAGGCTTCATAGTTTGACTTGTCAATGGCTTGCCCTCCATCCCGTACCCTTTTTACTGTGTTTTACCTCTGGGATTGAATTTAGATGCATGCTGCTCAATTCCTTTCTGCTTATTCACTGCTGTTTTGTTACTTTCCAGGTCCCTAATAAAAGGTGCTGACACCAGCTATTCACCGTCTTGACTGACAAATCCATAGTATTCTTAGGTTTCCATGTCTTCTTTTAATCTTTTTCTTTCAAGTGGGGATGAAAAATCAAGGTTGAGGGGATATCCTTCCAAAAATAATTCAACAACAGTCCTGTTGAGAATCCTGAACATACCATATATGCAACACATGTCTTACTCCTTGCCCAACAATGAGACCACCACTGTCACCTACCTCATATATACTTCACATGACTGCCCATGCCCACCTTCCCCAGGATTTCCCTCGCAGTATAGCTTAGCATGGTCTTTTACTCCCTGTCTTGACAAAGGGCTGAGATACTCCTCCATCCAGTGGTGATTCTAATCTGAGATTTCCCTTCAGTTTCCAATGACTTTAGTCATCAGCCAAACTTAACATTTTATCATCCTTTTTATCTTTTATGTGTTCTCATTTTGTCTCCCCAACAATATTTAAAGTTATTTGAAGATGCAGATGAGCTCCTTCTTTTTATAAAATGTAATTAATTTTTTTTAGTGACAAATGAAAATTGTGTTCAGTTGGCCTTCGATATTCTATTGCTATAGATTCAGTCTTGGATGGAAAATAATAGGGGAAAAATTGTACATCTGAGTTAGGTACTGGTGGCTAATTCCTATAATCTTAGCTATTCAAGAGGCTGAGATCTCAGGATTGTTCAAAATCATCCTGGTCAGGAAAAGTCTGTGAGACTCTTATTGCCAATTAAACACCAAAAATCCAGACAAGGAGCTATGGCTCAGGTTATAAAATGCTAGCCTTGAGAAAAAAAAACCTCAGAGATAGAATCCAGGCACTTAATTCTAGCCCCAGGACCATCACAAAAATATGCAAATATCATGCCCATTATATGCAAGAGATTTGAGCATATACGAGTTTGCTGTCTGAACTGGGTTCTGAAATGATCCTCCATTGATTCTGAGGGACAGCTGTATATATAAATAATGCACTGTGAAATGGTCACATCAAGCTAATTAACATGAAGTTAGAATTCTTTTAGAGGCTTCATAGTAATATCTCAGCTGTGCCCAGTTGCAAGCACTAAGTGGCTACAAATTGTTTTGGAATATTAACCCCATGGCTATGAGAAACTCAGTCCAAACCTCCAGAGCGCTTCTGTTTGAATAAAGAAAGGGATCAACATGTGAATTTACTTCATTTCCTCAGTCTCTAACCTGTTTTAGTCTGTCTTGAATGGCTACATCAGAATACCTGAGACTAGATAATTTATAAAGAACAGAAATCTATTTCTCACAGTTCTGGCAGCTAAGATTTAATTTAGCATTGGATAAGGCCCTAGTCTCTACATTCAAGATGGCACCTTGAATGTTGTGCCCTCCCAGTGATCATGAATGCTGTTCTTTCCCTGGTGGAAAAATGGCAAAGAATGAATTCACTCCTGAAAGTTCTATTCATCCATCCTTTGTGAGGATGGAGCCATCACTGACCAGAACATTCTCCGCTATGCCCTTTTTTCTTTACCATTCCTACCTGGGGGACTTAGTTTCCATATGAGTTTTGGAAGTTTAGGGTCATCCAAGCCATAGAAAGGGTCTTAGACAAGGAATAAGGAGAGCTGGTATTAGGTAGCAATGAGGAGAAAATTCTTGCCTCCCACTTGAAATTCATATTGCTATTGAAATTGTACTTTACTCATCTAGTCATCACAATCAATTTTGATTCCTTTACAGCATGAAAATGTAAAATCATGCAAAATAGCTTTAAGCCAAGGAGCTTTTAATAAGACTGGACTGATAATTTTCATATCTCTTTATATTTCCATTTCCTTGAGATCATTCTTCTTTCCCTATCATTTAAATACTTTTTATGTGTGGCCACATCTATTGATTTTTCAGATTTATTTTTCCCATTGAAGGATAAATGTCATAAAAGCAATGAGTGTGCTTTTCATACTGCTCATTGCTCTTCCTGTGAAAGCAAAACTTGGTTTTGGGTTCGGTATCTGGGTATCACTAACTTGGCTGATTTCGTATTCTGGAATGCCAGCCAGGTTGGGTAATATAATTGTATTTTTCAGTCTTGGGAAGAGCAGTGTGTGCCTGGATCTAGTTTGGATTCTGCCCATGAGTCAGGAGAGAAGTTGGGGAAGGAGTTTGGGGTGAGGAACAGCATGGTATTTTTTTTTCAGAATATTTCATTCTGTAGATAATTACTGAATGATTACTAAATGTTGGGAACTCGGCTGGTATTCTGAGACTATAACTACAAACTTACATAGACAAGATCTCAATCCTTGTGCGTCTTGCTGCTCCATGCTCCAGACTGCTGGTGCCGAACCATTTCCTTCAAAAGGGTTAAGAGCCACAAAAGAAGAATACCAGGGTGCTTTGAAGGCGTTTTAAAAGGATAGAGGTGATCTCTCAAAGAGTTTCACTGAGAGGTCCTTCAGGATTCAACCAGCCTGAAACGAATCTGAAATGCGTTTTCTCAGCGTCATTGAGTCACACCATTCCCATGTCAGGAAGAATTTTCCAGCATCGGGAACCAATGACATATTTATAGTCTCTTTTACGTCAACTTGTCAAGTGGCATCTTTAACACAGCCTGCTCCCTAAAACCATCTTGCCCTTGTTGCAGACTGTGGCAAATACTGAAGCCAGACATTCTGTGGCCTCTGTTTCAGCCTAGCAAAGGATGGTGGGAGTTAATCTGCCTGTGGCACACGCTGGGAGCACAAGAATCAGAATCTTGAGTGAGCACAACAGATAAAGCAATTCTGATTCCCTGGCGGCCAGGTCCAACTGGTGTGATACCTAAACCTCTAGGCCCAGAAACTGGATGCTGGTAACTGATCAGACATCTTAATGCTGTCATTTCATTTGTGTATTTGAAGTGGTGATGATGACATGCAGTTTTTAAATTTCTTAATATGCTTCGAGGGTAGACTGTTTTTGATGCCTCATTGTATGCTGAGTCTCATTTTTAAAAAATACAGTATATACATAGGTTATGGGGGGTATTCCCCGTTACAGAAATGTGAGCCTGAAAAGGAAGAGTGAGACATTATTATGCAGAGGGAAAATGACATTATTCACTAATGAAACCTAAAGCAGAGTATTAAATGAAAGACTATGAAGAGGGAAAAAAATGCCAATGAAAAGCCAGCCTCAGTTATGCAGCTAACTAGGCTTTCAGAGATGCAGTCAAACAAGGCCCCAGTGAAGTTGATTAGCTCCTGTTAGCAATCAGGGCAATTTGATTTTCTGCACATTTGTACGTAGTCAAGCCACAGGATGCTCTTTTATGAAAAACAATTTCTGATCCCAGTTTGGTCTATGCAATGAGGGAATTCTGTTTATGCAGCTGTGCTTTAAGCTCCCTAAGGTCTTCTGCTCAGAGGACTAGGCCTTCTTGAAGACTTTCTTTGAGGAATATTTATCTGAAGCCAGTGTATTTGCCTTGAAATGCCACTGGTGAAGGATTACTTCACGATAAGCCAACCCCCTCCTCAACTCTTCTACTTGTGCTTTGCGCATCTGTCTTACCTCCTCCATTGTATTGTGACCTTCTTAAAAGCAGTGACTATACTTTAGGCCTCTAGTATGCCTTTGGGCCTTTCATGTGCACTGTGTCTTGGCAACAGTAGAAGCTTAGAATTCTGAGTGATTTAGCCAAAAAAGCCCTTCATCATGAAACTTGTTGAGTACTTTGCTCTTTGTATACCTTTAAGTTAAGCCTCTGCTGTGCCTAAGAACAGCATAAGTTTCTGAGTTTTGAGATGCGATGAAGCTGTTCAAAGACTGGTTTCTGAAACATACTCAAAAGTAGATTGCCATAGGAACATTGTCAGGAACATTGGACTTCATACACAATGCAGGTTATTAACATGCTATTCCAAAGGGCAATATGGGGTGAAAACCCTACATTAATCACATTAAGTTAATCATCCCTATGGACAAATATGCTAAGAACATATCCTATGAGGTACCAGATTACCAGACAATCCTCAAAAAAAAAATAAAATAAAAAGAGAATCTTTGATTTTTGAACCTCTCCTGTTCTCTGTCTACTTGGCATTTTAAAATCACATGGTTCATTGTCTGGATTTTTAATTAAGAAGGGAAATGAGTTTCATGTTAAATTACTTTAAATTTTATGGGCATTATTTTCCGTGAAATGGCTGGGTTTCATTTGCAAGTAGAATACTAATCTTCTAGGATTTTCTCCCCGGTATTTGGCCAGACTTTAAAATCTACCACATTATCTCCATTTTCATCTTCTCTGTCATATCATTGTGTGTAGGGAGGGAGGTCATGGATTTGAACTCAGGATCTTGCCCTCTACTCATGGAGCTTCTTTTTACTTGTTATTTTTGAGATAGGATTTTACTTCCTGCCTGGGAATTCACTTGGAGGTCTACAATGTACCTATTTTTGGCTCCCTGTTGTAGTAGGGATGATAGATGCATGCTCTATGCCCAGCTTCTGCCATGGAGGTGGAGTCTTGCAAACATTTCTGTCTGTGCTGGCCTTGAACCATGATCCTCTCAGTCTCAACCTCCCTGGAAGCTGAGCTGAGAGGTTAAGATTCCCTTCATCTAGCTATTGGTTGAGATGGGGTCTTGCATGTATGTCTAGGATGACTTCTAACTTTGATCCTCCCAAGCTCAGTCTCTCAAGTAGTTAGAATTACAGGCATGAGTCCTAGGCCTTCTAGTTCTGTCATTTTTGAAGTTTTCACTTTAGTAACTTTAGGTGAGGTCTAATGTTCTGTTCAGCTGTTAGAACTGTGAACAGGGTACGGCTTTCTGGTAAGGACTTTTCACTCTGTAGAAACTCATTATTTTGGATTCTATTGCTTTAGCCTTGTTGTAACTTAAGTCAGGCAAGTATGACAGACATTGACTAAAGTGTTTGGCCTTTGATGTGTAAAATTGTCAGTTTTTCCCCACTAATTTTCAGAATGGTAGAGCTGAAGGAACTGCAAAAGCTCTTTCCAAATGCCTTCCTTGACAGGTGAGGACACTGAGGTACAGAGGGTGAACTATAGTAATGCTTAAAAGTACAAAAGCTCTGACACTCTATACTTAGAAACTCATGATGCTGTGTGCAAGGGAAATGCCATTTCATTAATTCCTTAATAGTCCTGTACTGATGTAAGTTCTACTCTAGTTTAACATTTCCCACTCCCATTCCACCTCCCATTATTCAAACATTAAGTTATTCTTACATGTGGTAGATCCTTTACTAATTTAGAAAGAGCCCTGGAACTTTTGCCACACTAGAAGTGTGACTTTTCACATTTGTTTTCTTTTGTGTTTGGGTTTTTTCAAAGTAATCAGTTCGGGTAGAATGGAAAGGAAGGAGAAACTTTCATGGTCCCTCTCCTTTATAACTGGTTGGTAGCCTCTAACAAGAGATGGCTTCCTATCAGCAAGCTCTTAGTGAAGCTGAAGCCTTCTAGATTGATTTCCAAGTTGGAATTGTCACCAATCTCAAGGAATTTGCTCTGAGTAGCAGCTGTCTTAGGGTGATTTCCATCATAGATTCTGCCTCTGAATTATAGAAGAGCACTAGGCAAGGTCATATTCTTTCCATCTTTCTTCTGAAGTTATAAAAGAAAATAGATATGAAATAAAATTATAAATATAAATATAAATAACCATCCTTTTAGAGTAATAGATGGCTTTAGAAATTGGATGAAAGCTGTGGACCACTTTTCTGTCCCAGTTCCAAATACAGAAATACATATATGCATGGACACCCATACAGCTTTGGGGGAGCCTGTGCATTCTCTGGATCCCATTAATGTAGTGTGACACACAGTTTCCTTAAGCTCAATACTTGAGAATTACGATGAACACCATCCACATTTACTTAGTCTGGTGTAGGTGAATGGTTATCTGTAACATACAGAATAGCATATGATCCTGAATAAGTGTGTGTTATAAGTATATTCTCTCATTTCATGTAAAACAGCAGGTGTAAAATAATACACAATAATGATGCCCATAATAATATTACTCGTGTGAGATAATATTGATCATGTTCTGTGTTTTAAGCAGTGATCTCAGCAATTAACCATTTATTTAATTCCCCTTCATAATGTCATTCTGGGTTTTAGGAACTATTTACTAACCCTAGTTCAAATGTTTAAGGGGCTCACTCACAGAATCTCAGGGTCTTGGGAACCCTGTATGTACCCCAAGTCATCTTGAAAGTTCATGAAGGACTCTGAGATCTGGTCAGCACACTTCCTCTACAATGAAACATCACTAAGTGATTCTTTCACAATGCAGTACCCAATGGCATTTGACCCAACTTTTAATAGATAACATGTCCATGCGGTGGCTGACCTGGTTCCTTTGGCTTCCAGAGATGGCTGGCTCCTGGGTTTACCCATGTGCTCTTAACAGACAAGAGTTGCTTCTTCCAAAAGAAGCTGGGGTGAATTAGGAAGGGGAAATGAATGTGGTACAGCCAAAACTAATAACTGGACTGATAATCTGTTGTTTTCCCTTCCAGCCATAGGGTTTTGTGACTTGGTAATTCTGTATTATTCCTTGGTTCAACAGTTGAGCGAATTAATGGTGATGGAATTTATGCCAAATGTCTGGTGCTGGCAAGTAGAGCTGTTTCTGTGTCCACACCCTGGGACCCAAGACCCCGCCACATGCTCTTGGAAAGGAGTCAGGAAGGAGCCTGTTTTCCTTAAAAAAAAAAAAAAAAGTAGTTGAGTTAATTGCCATATTAGTGTAAGCTATTTTCATGGGAAAAGAATTTTATGTGTGGAGTAGTGGGCCACAGTAAAAGATTTTATTTTATCTTTAATTAGATGCTAGTTTTTCAGATGCCTTAGGCTACACTCATATGTGAAGAGTAAATTCGGAACTTGGTGGGATTTTTACAAGGATTTATTGTGAAAAAGCAGTTTTCTTCTCACAATAGTTCTTCCTTATTTCCCATCTCCTCACCCACAGCGGCATGCAGAGGACTGAGCTTTGTACTGATGATACTCAGATTTCATGAATTTCAGGGCATTGTTCATGGAAGGTCATGAAAATAGCCCCCCCCACCACCTCCAGCCACTCATACACATCCACTCCTGAGGACCAACCTCATTGTGTAGTCAGATAGCGGCAGTTAGAGTTACCAATCTCATGTACCTGACATGCCATGACAAGATAGAAAAACAACCCTGGAGCCCTATGTGTCAGTTGGCTCAATGAGGCTCACTTCATTTTGTTGTTGTTGTTGTTGGTTGTGGGGCCTGATCTCTGGGCCTGGGCGCTGTCCCTCAGCTCTTCAGCTCAAGGCTAGTACTCTACCACTTGAGCCACAGCACCACTTCTGGCTTTTTCTGCTTCTGTGGTGCTGAGGAATCAAACCCAGGGCCTCATGCATACACAGCAGTGTATGAATACAATATCATAACTTTTCATGTCTTTTCTTTTGCATATATGGACTATACTTCTAAACATGACTTTAATGACTTGAGCTAATTATAAAAACTCATCCAACAAATGTGGGTTATTATTCTTCACACTGCTTCATAGTTCCCTGCTTCTTTGCATGCCTGGTACTTAGGGTTTTATTTTTTTTTAACGACTATTTGGAGGAGTCTTGGGTTCATAGACAAATTGACAGAAAAGTACAGGGATTTCCCATTTATATCTTGTCCCCTATTGGGCTGGACTCCTCTGTTACTAACATATATGACTACGGTGGTACTTTTCCCCCACGTTTTTATTCGAATCAATTAGTTGTACAAGGGACTTTAATTTGGGCATGTCCATATAGCAGTGTTCCTTGAGCAGGCTCACTTTTTCTGTAACTCTCCCTTCATTCTCCAACTTGTTACTCTCCTCCCTACTTACCAAACCTATCTCAGCCAGCTTCTTTGCTCCATTTTCGCATCTATACATGAAACATTTCAGCCATATTTACCTTCCATCACCCTCCTTTATCTTGCCAGCTTCCATCCCAGATAGGACCTGTTACATAGTCTTGTCATTCCTTTCCTTAATTGTATGTTAATTCCTCGATGGAGTGCACCATGGTCTTTCACACAGGTATCTAAGGAACTCAGATGGACCCAGTTGCTTTCTCTCACTTTCCCTATCACCTCTGTGTCCTGTTACTCAATGTTATTCACCAGCTTTCAGTGACTGTTGCTATAACAGCTTATTTCATTTTAATACTGAATAAATACCCTATTGCCCAGGTGTGTCCCAATGTATTCACTAACTTACTGAAGGACATCTATTTTTAAAAAATGGGATTTTTTAAATATTCTATCTGTATAGTTGATGTACAGAGAGGTTACAGTTACACAAATTAGGTGCAATCAGTACAGTTCTTTTTGAGCCAGGTCTCCCTTTCATTGCTCTCACCCAATCTTTCCCTCTTCTGCCCTCCGTAAGCTATCCAGTTCATTTTCCACAGTGTCTAGTGACTATCACTCTAATATTTGTCCATCCTTGTTCTACCTTTCATATGCCCTCCTTGACCCTCCCAAAGACAAAGTAACAAGCAAGACAAAAGGAAAAGAAAATACAAACAGCAACATGGCTACTCAAGAATGTCTTGTTTCCTTTTCTTGGAGTTCATTTCATAGAATATTACTTTCTATGATCATCTGTTCATTGCTATTGAGGCTTTGTTTACCACTCCTGTGCTTCCTTTGTCTTCTGTATGTTAATGACTAGGGCCCTATATGTATCTCTCTGTCTGTCTGTCTGTCTGTCTGTCTTATCTATTTTGAGCAGTTGCCAGTTGTGGGACTTGAACTCAGGGCCTAAGCACTATTCCTGAGTACTTTTGCTCAAGGCTAGCATTCTATTACTTGAGTCCTTTGTGAGTTATTGTGTTTTAGTCATTCAGTGTGTTTACTTGTAGATTTATAGACACATTCAAGTTACCACAAATGAGGGAAACCATGCCTATATTTCTTCGGCTCTGGCTTCACTTAATGTAATATTTTCCAAGTCTTTCCTTTTATTTTTGGTCGGTCGTGGGGCCTGAACTCTGGGCCTGGGCGCTGACCCTCAGCTCTTCAGCTCAAGGCTGGTGCTCTACCCCTGGAGCCACATCATCACTTCCAGCTTTTTCTGCTTATGTGGTGCTGAGGAATTGAACCCAGGGCCTCATGCATGCGAGGCAAGCATTCTACCACTGAGCCACCTTCCCAGCCCCAGCTTTCCATTTTTTGCAAATAGTGAAATGTCATTCTTTCTGATGGATGAATAGAATTCGTGTGTGTGTGTGTGTGTGTGTGTGTGTGTGTGTGTGTGTGTGTGTGTGTGTGTGTGTGTGTGTGTGTGTGTGTGTGTGTGTGTGTGTGTGTGTGTATAACACATTTTCTTGATCCATTCCTCGACTGAAGGACATCTAGATTGATTCCATATCTTGACTATGGTAAACAGTGCTGCTGTAAACATGGTTGTGCTGGTTGGCCTGGTTTATGGTCCATTGGATAAGTGCCCAGGAGTGGAATTGCTGGGTTATAGGGAAGCTCTATGTTTAGACTTTTAAGGAATCTCCATACTGCTTTCCAGAGTGGTTGAAGTTTCCATTCCCACCAGCAGTACAATAGGGTGCCCTTTTGGCCCCATCCCCACCAGCATTTGTTACTGTTCGTTTTCCTGATAAAGGCTATTCTAACTGGAATGAGGTCGAATCTCAGTTTTGTTTTGATTTGCATTTCTTTTCTGGTCAGAGATGTTCAGCACTTCTTCATGTGTCTCTTGGCCATTCTTTTTTCTTTCTCTGAGAAGTCTCTCTTTTGGTCTTTAGCCTATTTATTCATTATGTTGTTGAGTTTTTTGAGAGTTTATTTTTGAGGGGTTTAATGTTTTGAGCTCTGAGTATATTTTAGATAAGAGGCCCTTGTCTGTTGTATAGCTAGTGAAGATTTTCTCCTATTCTGAGGGCTTTCCATTTATGTTGCTAGCTATGTTGAAGGACATCTTGATTCATTTCAAGTTTTGGCCATCATGAGCAAAGGTGTCATTAACATCATTAACATTCATATGCATGTTTTTATATGGGAATGTTTTAACTCTCTTTGGGTAATTACCAAAGAGTTTGAATGCTTGATTGTATGGTAAGAATTCATTGAGTTTTATAAGAAACAACCCAAACTGGCTTCCAAAGGAAGTTGGACACAGAAAATGAGAGTGTGTACTGCTGCGTATTTTCATCAGCATTTGGTGTTGTCAGTCTTCAGGATTTTGGATGTTCTGATAGATGTGTGTAGTGGTCTATCATTGCTTTATTTTACAATTGTCACATATAATATGATCATGGATTTGTTGTCTGCTAGCTTTTGATCAGAAGCCAGATAGTGTGATTTTTATCTCATTGGGAACTTGCTTTTTTTTTTTTTTTGGTCCGGTCATGGGGCCTGAACTCTGGACATGAGCGCTGTCCCTCAGCTTTTCAGCTCAAGGCTAGCACTCTATCACTTGAGCCACAGCACCACTTCCGGCTTTTTCTGTTTATCTGGTGCCGAGGAATTGAACCCAGGGCCTTATGCATGCAAGGCAAGCTCTCTACCACTGAGTCACCTTCCCAGCCCAGGGCATTGGGTACTTGGTATTTTGAAAAGAACTTCATAGTGTTGGGTGGGTTCCTGTACACATTTTGCAGTTGTTCAGGGATATGGTTAAATTCCCTCCTTTCTTTCCTTCTTCCTTCCTTCATTCCTTTCTTTCTTCCTTTCTTTTTTTTTGTCAATGGTGGGGCCTGAACTCTTGGCCTGGGTGCTGTCCTTCAGCTTTTCAGCTCAAGGCTAGTGTTCTGCAACTTGAGACACAACTTTACTTCCAGCTGTTCCAGCTTATGTGGTACTGAGGAATTGAACCCAGGGCCCCAGGCATGCAAGGCAAGCACTCTACCACTGAGCCACCTTCCCAGCCCTGGTTAAATTCCTTGTAAACAAGTTTGGTGCTTGTATGTCTTAACTCTTAGGATTTATTAAGACGTTCTATGGCAGAGTGATCCTGAGTGATCCTAGCAGGGTCATCCTGAGTATTGTACCTATTCTCCTTAAGTTTTTCAGTCTGGCTAAAAGAAGCAGTAACAAGTTACCTTCTCTTCTCTTGCATTCCCAGCTCTGATCTCTTTTTACTCACGTGTATGTGGTTATTAGTTTTCTGCCATATACTTGAAGGGATTCTGCTATATAAGTCTTCTTTAGGACTGTACGCTAGGTGGTTTGCAACTTGATGTTGTGAACTCTAGCTGCGTTGGTGTAACCCCTTGCTCTATATTCTCAGCTTTACAGGGATCTTCTATATTCTTTCTGAGTCCTTTTCCCTTGTGCTACTGCCTGGAAATGTTCTCCATGCATTAAGTAGGATAGTAATAGGTCTCATTTCAACTTTGTTTTTGTTATCGTTGTCTTTCGTCACCTGAAGTCCAGGGTGTTGAAAAATACTGTCATGTATGTTGGCGGGGGGGGGGGGGGTGGTTGATACTTCAGCTTGTTACTTTGTTGTTGGTTAGAAGCAAAAGCATATTCATGAAAAATGAGGCAAGTAAAGTTTCAGAGATGATGCAAGGAGACATTTCCTCATTGCACTTAGTTATTGATTCCACCACAAATAAAATTCCCAGAATGAATCATTTCCCTATTGGTAGGTGCTCTATTTTTCCTTTCTTTTATAATCTCAGTTCAGGCTGAGTGCTGGTGGCTCATACTTGTAATCTTAGCTACTCAGTAGTTTGAGATCTGAGGCTCACAGGTCAAAGCCATTCCAGGCAGAAAAGTTTGTGAGATTTTTATCTCCAATTAACCACTAGAAAACTGGGAAGTGGCGCTTTAAAGTAGTAGAGCTCTAGCCTTGAGCAAAAGGCTTAGGGACAAGCCTTGAGTTCAAGACCCATAGCTAACATAAATGAAATGTAAGTACATACATACATACATACTTACATGCAGTGCAGCATTTGGAGTTAGTTGTTTAATCATACTTTCCACAGATCCTTAGTGAACATTTGTGCACTATAACATTTTGACAATGTAAATAGTGATGAGGTGGCTTTTGCCTCCAACTAACTTTCATACGATCATTGGTTGGAAATACCTACAGCTGGGCCTGGAGTTCAAAAACAAAGAAGGAGTAACAATAGGAAATGGACTCATTACCTTACTCATGTAACTGTAACACCTTTGAACAGTATCTTTACAATAAAAATTCTTTTTAAAAGAGAAAGTGTCTCCCAAAGCACTTTTTAAGTCAATTTCTTCAGGTAGTCCATGAATTGTCCTCTTGGCTGTAGAAAAATAAAAGACTCCTAGAGGAAGAAGTCATAATTGAAGTTGATTACAAATGTCACTACTTTTGACATTTGAGCTTCAAGACCTGTGGACAACAGGCAGAAAATAGTAGATATTTGATAAATCATACTGCTTAAATGAATGATGAATTGCACTGATCATTTTAGGAACACTACATTTAGCAATGGAGCAATGGCATTATATAACACCAGGGGTTCCTATTCTAATTTATGGTTGAGGATTGTGTGAAGTACCAACTGCCTCATAACACCTATGAAGAGAATTACCTTGACTCAGGGTGGAACGGAGGGCTTCTAAGTGGAGGCAATCACTAAGCCTGAATACTTGCTTTTGGTGAAGGGGCACATTATCAACTATATGGTTCTTCCCGTGCCTTAGAAGATAGTCAGACTCATAAACCATGTCTCCTTGGCTTCTCAGAGCTCTCTTCTAACTGGATGAGCTGTGAGGGTGGAATGACTTTCTAATTATGTAGAGTACAGTATTCTCACAGTAGTACCTGTTTGAAATGAAAAGACTTGAAGTTTAGTTCTCAATATAAAATCCATTTTAAAACTATCCCAGCAGAGGGCTAAGCATATAGGACTCAGGTCTTAACAAATGCTCATTTAATTGAAGTGAGGACGTAAACTCTTCGGAGGTGAAGAGGAGAAGAGGTTGGGGAATGTGCTGACTCCCTCCTCTTAGCCCTGAGCTGCTGCCCAAGTTCATCTTTCTTTGGATCATCCAGCTCAGTGACAAAGGAGCACTTCAGTTCAGCTGGAGCCACAGAGAGCCTGCACACATGCTGAGCAGGAAGGCTGTGGAGAGAGGCCTGTAATAAATGCAGAGCCCTCATTGAAATGCCAAGTGTCACTACTTTGGCATTTAATTATCTGACTTGCTGGCAGCTGAAAGTAGGGAAGCAAGCAGAAAAGAGAGAAGAGGAAGAAGAAAATCCAGTGAGTTGCAGAAGACAAAACTTGACCAGGTGATCCAGGAACTGCACCTCCTAGGTACATCTCTTAAAAAAAACGTACCTTTTGTTTACTATGAGAGCTGCCTACACTTGTTGAGAAGAAATAACACACATGATAATAAATAAATGCCTTTTCAGTTTTGAACATGCATCCCTGTGAGCAGCCAGAGGCCCATCAGGGAACTTTGAAAGCGAAGATCATGTGAGATTACACTCAATGTGAGCAGTCTTAAGTGGCTAGCCAAGCCAGCAAAACCACATGGAAGTGAAGCGCATGCTTTGTCTTTAAGCATAGATTCCCATTTAAGACACAGCATGTTACAAAGGGCAACTTGTATATGGAGCCAATAAGAGGAGGACCTAGCCGTATAGAGAGGTGAGATGCATTTTCTAACTCTAGATGCTAGTAGGTGTTTTTTAGTCAAGATCAGAGCTAGGAGAAGATTCCTATAAAAAAAATACTTTCCATGCCCAGGTATTATAACAATGATTTCATATATACAAACTCTGTTTTAATAATCAGATACTTCAATGTAGGAGTTCCAGCTCTGAGAGCTTATCCAGATGATTTATTCTAAAATAATAAATGTATATATATGCATATATTATGTGTTTACCCATTAATATATATATACATGAATATATCACTTATAGCATTGCAAAATAATATGAGGCTATATTCAACAATAGCTATTGATTGAGTAGTTGATAGATTATCTGTACAGTGATATATGTATATATATGTATATATGATTATTACAAGGAGATATGCTTAATGGTAAAGAATGATAATAACAAGAGATGATTAATCAAAGCAATCTTATAGAATATGATTTTATTTGTATAGAAGATACTGTCATCCATTGCTTAACAGCAGGAATAAGTTCTGAGAAATGTGTCATCAGTCAGTTTTGTCATTGTGTGAACACCTAGGTTTGTATACTTACACAAACCTAGATTGCAGAGGTAAGTCACTTGACACAGACGCTCAGTGTAAAGCAAGAGATTCAGTAACCCCAAATACATGAAGCTATGCTGAAGTAACACTATTTTCTTACAGTCAACTTTTGTAAAAGTGTATGTGGTACTGGGAATTGAACCCAAGGCGTTGGGCATGCAAACCACTAAGTTGTATCACTAGTCCTCATTTTTTTTTTCTATTGTGATCATTACCAAGTATTAGGATGATACAAAAGTGCTGTACTTTTCTGTAACTGGCAAGATGACAGCTTCCTTTACATCAGAAGCTCTATAAGCATGTGGGCTCTGCCTTGGGCCACAGTGTCCCAAGATCTAATTGTTTAGCTCCATGATCATCTTATAGAGCCGTAGACACGCATATGTCTATCAAAGTACAGACTGTATATGCATGTGTACACATCACTACACCCACTGAGTGTTTATTGAATAACTCTTCATTTATGCAATCACGGCATTTTTAAGTTGTGCAAAATGAAGTCGTGGAAATATAATGCGAAGTCTGTCTACACAAACCCACCCTGTACAGAGTGGGTGGGGCCTTAGGCCCCGGTTCTTCCCTGGAGGGTATTTTCTGCTTTCTGGCACTATACAGGCTGAGGGGTATCCCATGGTTGCATGTAAACTTATTCAGAGGGCTTCCACTTCCTCCAGTCTGGGAGCCATTCTTGAGAAAGTTCTGCTTGTCAGTACTCCACTGAAACCTCCATTTGTCCCTCAAGTTCTGACCACGGTGGGTGCCTGCAGCGGCGTTCAACTGGCCTTTCGCTGTCATGAACTATTAGTGCTTTACACTCACAAATAAAAGTTAGCAGCATTGCCTTGCTGTGTGGTGTGAAATTAGACCTTCTAACCAGCTGGATGCAACAGCCTGGTGTAGAAACAGTGATGACTGCTAGTGTTCATGGTTCAATTCAATTAGGAGCATTTTTTTTTTTCCTTTCTCGTCTTTGGTGAAAGGGGTAGTCAGGATGAATGCCTCACAAACTTCTGAAATATGTACTTGTATAAAAGAACTATTAAAGTAGAGTAACATCTCTATGATCTTTGAACTAAGCCGTCATTCTGCCATTATTGATGTAGCTGCTTTAAGCCGTCTAATTAAAATTGGAGTGACAGATTTGTTATTGAAAAATCTGAAACCCAGCTCACATCCCCGTACAGCACATCTGAGCAGGGTATATATCTGCTGTTTTGATGGGCTCTCAAAATGACTAAGCTGTGCCGGGTGCCAAAAGAAATTCAATAAATCTTTTCTTTTCTTCCAGAGCAGCTCTCATTAGTAGTTTTTAATAATAGCACTAGTGGATATCAACTTCAGTTCTCCAAACTAAATTAAGTGTGTCCATTAGAGTTGTAATTATTGCATCAGATAGAAGTTTATGCTGCAACAAAGAGATAGCAGGTCTGATAAAGCCCGGAGGGCTCTACTCTCCGTTTTGATGTAGCTGAGGGAGGGGTGAAACATCCGGGTCTTTTGTCATCAAAGCTGACAGTATCTCTCCCCCCCGCCCCCTTGCAATTCTGAATTCTGCAGATACTGAGTGAAAGCTGGTCACCAAGTAGCAGCCCACAGTTCGGAGCCTGCTAAACAAACCACACAAACCTCAAGTAGAAGAACATGACAGAAGGCTGCGTTATCTGAAAATTTAGCTAATTTCTTTTTCTCCCCCTGTAACTAACAGGAGCCATCTGTCATGGTTATTCTGATTCCAGGGCTAAATTGGATGGAAGGCATTGCCGGGCAATTAAACAAGTTCTCTTGAAATATTTTCCTACCTTTCTATCTTGTCAGAGGCTTGTTTTGCTTTTTATTACTTTTTATTTTTCAGCGATGGTTTTGGGTTTTGTTTGTGGGGTTTAGTTCTTTGAGGGAGGGTAGTTTTGTTCTCCAATCTACAGAGAAACTTGGTTCTAACTTTTTATTTTTATTTTTTTAACTAGATAAGAAAGTGAGCTAGAGTGAAGTGAGTGAGTCCTGTTTGGGGTGATTCTGGGCCTCTGGTTACTGTCACTTAGACTGCTCATTCCTGAGGGAGATGTTCCAAATGAACCCGTATGAGATTTCTGCAGAGATGAAGGAGACATTTAAGCAAAGGCCTTTTACTCCCCATGCTTAGGAAAGGGAGAAGGAATTCGCACTGAGATTTACTGTGTTATAACCCCCCCCCCCCAGATTTTTTGGAAATTCTAGCTTCTTGGACTAGTATTAAGCAAAGTTTGAAAAGATATTTACTGTTTTGAATATAGTTAGCTGGTGACCTTCCTTCCCCTCTTACCTCCCAACGTCATTATTAAAAGAAAAACAGAAATTCATGTGTAGTTTTGAGGGCAGCTTGGGGTGTCATTTCCCTTTAAATAGTACAACACATATGGGGGCAGGATTGCATTTGTCACAAATTGTCAAAATATTTTTTTTAAGAAACCAAACTCTTCTAGGGATGGTTCCAAGTGTGCTGGATTTCCCTGAGCAGTGAGCAGCAGGACCTTTATATTAGCAGATAGATTGATAAATACACATATGGCCTGCCAGGACCTGATTGGCTCCTGATCTGATGAGACAGCAACAGAATTTATGGTGTTTCACCTACATGGAGTTTTCGTTTTCTTTGAAATAAAGAATTACTGACTTACCTTAGCAGTTTTCATTTACAGTTACCTAATATAGCAGTATGTTATTGACAGGTGCAATTTTTTAATGAGGGCTTTGGAAGCAAAGACGTGCTTGGAATATTTGGATACTTTTTTTATGAGGTCTTTATATGCTTATAGTTTTTTTTTCCCCCTGGGGAGTTCATAGGACTTTTTAAGCAACCAGTCATATTAAAAAATATGTTGATGTGGCTGAGGTCAGGTGACAGCTGAAGCATTACTAGTTTCTACTCTATTTTAGGCATTTTGGGAGTTTACAAAATCATCTCTATAAGATGCTGTGAGAGTCTCACAAAAAGAATTTTTTTAAAAAGTAGGTAGATAAATAATAAATAAATTGCCTTACCCAGAGGCCAAGGTTCCAGAGACTATCAGAAATTATATTCCAGATAATCAAGAGTCCCACACTGTTCTCATGGTGTTAGTCCTATTTTCCCTATGATTTATTTAGTTTTTAGTGTTTTTTTAAATTGTTCTTATAAAGGTGATGTACAGAGGGAATACAGTAACATAAGTCAAATAGAGTAGATTTTTTTTGGACAATGTAACTTGCTCTCTCCCAGTTTTTCCCTCCCATCCCCATCCACAATCTACAAGTTGTATAGTGCATTTTCAATGTAGTGTCTAGTGAATACCGCTGCTGCATTTGTTCACCCTCTGTCCCTCCATTTCGATGCCTTCCATATAAATGAATAAACAAGACAGAATAGAAAAGAAAAATAGCAACAAAGAAAAAAAACATACAACTCTTGGTTTTATTTCCTGGAATTCATTTTGATAAGTATTATTTTGTATAATCAGATGCATATAGGCATATCCTATAATTTAATACAATAATTTCCTCTTTGGAGAAGCAGCATAAATCCTCAGCTCCATGTCCTCCAGGGTAGATTTGCTTTGCCCCTCTACTCCTGTTGAGATTGTTCTTGGCTGCTGATTTAGAATGGACTAATTTTCATCAACCAGGAAAATGTTGCAGAGTTATTAGACTCACCAATGTTTATGCTACAGAAATGAAAATTATTTTTCTGTCTTCAAAATAAAAAGACAATATCTAATACCCCTTTTTGAAAATATTTAGGACTTGGGCACTGTCCCAAGTCTTTGCTCAAGGCAAAGACTCTACCACATGAGCCACACAGTTCCACTTCCAGCTTTTTGGTAGTTAATTGGAGATACCGTCTCATGACCTTTCTGCCTGGGCTGGCTTTGAACCATGATCCTCAGATCTCAGACTCCTGAGTAGCTATGAGTACAGGTGTGAGGTGCAGGCTCCTGGGACATTTCTGGAGCTTGTTGATGCCTTGAGCTGATGACATCAAAAGACCTTTTCTCCCTATACTAAGGCAATGAAATTGTGTGAGCTAACTACAACTAGTTTTACAACTAAGTTCATTTCTTTTTCAGTTTCACAGGCACAGAAAAATGTGTAAATAGAGACCTTAATTCTCCCTCAGCCGCAATCCATAGTCTTTAACACTTCCTAGGTGGGAAAAAAATATATGAGTGCTGTTCTTTTAAACTGGTAATAGTTTCACTGTAAATTCCCCAAGTAGCTCTGCCTTCTGCATTTGTGAACAATTGATTTTTTTCTGAGGACAAAGAAAACAGCCAAGTCCGCAGGTGTCTGTGTGTAGGATAGTTTTCCATCCCCCAGTCGGTGACTCAACTGATTCTGAATTACTAGGAAATAGAGATTACAGGTGGAACAAAAATTCTTTATGGAGTTTACTTTTTAATTATGGTAGAGATGACCCAGAAGCTTGTGTGTGTGGAGTAGACAGTACCCGACCATTAGCAAAGCATCACAGAGAGGGCTTGTATCTAAAGTTAGAGATTTAGAAAGAAAAAGAGTGCAGTTAAGCCATAGCCCCTTTGTATTTGTTGAATTTGTTGATTGTTGTAGAAAGCAATCTCCTAATTTATTGAAACCCAGTTTTTGATCTGTCACTGTGTATAATTCATAAAATTTCCTATTGGGGTGTAAATCCCTCAAAAAAGGTGTAAATCCAGAACTCTGTTTTCATGTTTGGTACAGGAGGTTGTAGAGTGCTTTACACATCTAACTTGCAAAATGCAGTAGAAATGAGAGTGAGAATGTGTACCATATGTCCACTTATTCTTCACACTTACAGAAATCATAAGTGACTTAAGATTTCTTTTACAGAAACCTGACAGGTCTAAGAGACTTGTGATAGCTTATAATCAACTACTTGGTTAGCTTTCCAGCTACAACATTAAGTAAATACATAAAAGTTTACAAAAATATTAGAAACAATGTTTTCTTCTTTTTAATTTGTGTTTGTTTCAGCCCTGCGTATTAAATTCAAGGAATAGTACTCTACTACTTGACTTACACCCCAGACCTTTTTTGAGGGGAGGGGGAGGTTAATGAGCATCGAACTCAGGGCTAGCCAAGTGCTCTACCAGGTGAGCTACACTGTCTCTTCTTTATAATGTGGTTTGAAATTGTGCATATTTTTCAAGTTTTTTTTCCTCCATGACTCAGTTTTACCTTTTGTTTAGTACTGTCTTCTGGCTTTGACCATCTTAATTTTATGTTATTAATATTTACTCTCAGTTTTGATTTGCTACTAATTTTTAAACTTCCCATAGTTTTAGGTAAAAATGATTCCCATAGTAACTATCAAGTAAAGAATAAGCTAGGATTGGCAAGCTGAGTCAGAAAAAAGAAAAGCAGAAAACCATGACTAACAAGGCCTGGCCTAAAGATTGGGTTCAATTTGCCCTTAGCTTCTAGGAGATACTTTCTATCTAATAGTAGCCTCTGTGTTGACTGAAAGCAAGTCTATACAAGACCTGTGGTTTGGCCAGTGACTCCCAACAGTGTTAAGGTAGGACATTGTAGGTCACACGATCTCAATTAACTTAAAGGTTCAGCTCAATCACATGAGCAATTGATACTGCTTATATAATGGAACCCAGTAATGACACCGAACCATGAAAGCTTAGATGTTCTTTCCTGGATCCATGCCTATTTCCTGAAGACTCTAAAGGCAATGGAAACATTTGGGTTTGGAACCCTAACACACACTGCCCCATATATCTCTTCCCTTGGCTGATTAACTTCAGTGGGTTCTGTAGGACCTTCTAGTAAATTACTGTATCTGGAGGTGTTTTCTGTCTGTCTTTCTTTTTTTTTTTTTTTTTTTTTGCCAGTCATGGGGCCCGAATGCTGGGTCTGGGTGCTGTCCATCAGCTCTTCAGCTCAAGGCTAGCGCTCTATCACTGGAGCCACAGCGCCACTTCAGGCTTTTTCTGCTTATGTGGTGCTAAGGAATCCATCTCAGGGCCTCATGCATGCAAGGCAAGCACTCTACCACTGAGCCACCTTCCCAGCCCCATGGAGGTGTTTTCTATCATCACCACCAACATAACTTGCAGGTGTTACTAGAAGTGAGTGAGATGTACCTTCATACTTTTAACTGTGGTTAACTAACCACAGTTAGTGGTTAGTGTCAGAGTTTGGTTGGTGTCAGAGTTGGTGTCGGAGTTTCTAGATTGACTACAACAGACTGACTTACTGAAGCATGTGGTCTGGGAAGAATTATTACAATGTAGAGATCAGAAGCTCTGTTTCGGTAAAGCAAAGTCTCTCAAACATTTATTTTATTTTTAACTTTTTTGTGCCAGCACTGGGGTTTGAACTTAGGACCTAAGTGCTGTCCTTTAAGCTCTTTTGTTCAAAGCTGGTGCTCTACCACTTGAGCCACAGCTCCACTTCTGGGTTTATTTTATTCATTTCTTTTTTGTTGTTGTTGAGAATTATTGGAGATAAGACTTTCGTAAACTTTTCTGGCCAGTCTGACTTTAAACTGTGACCTGCAGCTCTCAGCTTCCTGAGTAGCTAAGAATTAGGCATAAGCCACCAGCATTCAGACTCAAATCATTTTTTAAGTGAGTGAGAAAAAAAGCAAATATATAGGCCCTTACTAGTGCTATTAAGGTATAAGAAACACAGCTTTTGAGAGTTTTCTAATAATACTCTAACCTCGAGTCATAGAACTTCCTCCTCATATCCAGAATACTTGATGACGGAGGAGAACCTGGAGAGAACTCATCTGTGAAGTGACACCATGATTATCAGATACTAGAAAGAAAACCCTTCTTAAATGTCAAACCAAGATACCAGAAATGGGATGGGAGTTAGCTGGCATCAAACCTAAGTATGAGGTTAATGCCCCCTTTGTGAATACTCTCTCTCTAGGATTCCATTAATTGCTCCTCAGGGTCTTTGTTTCCTGAAACAGCTCATGTACCCTCCAAAATTGAACCAAAAAAGCTCTCTCTCTCTCTCTCTCTCTCTCTCTCTCTCTCTCTCTCTCTCTCTCTCTCTCTCGCTCGCTCGCTCGCTCTCTCTCTCTCTCGCTCTCTCTCTCTCTCTCTCTCTCACTCTCTCTCTCTCTCTCTCTCTCTCTCTCTCTCTCTCTCTCTCTTGCTCTCTCTAGCTCTCCCTCCCTCCCTCCTTCCCTCCCTCCCAGGATCCCAAAGTAATTAAAGCCATAATATAGAATAAGAGAGGCTCAGAGCTGATGATAGTAGAATAAAGAATTGGGGTATTTTGTTATAGCACAGATTATACTCAGAGACAGAGACGAACGGCTGAAGACTTAACTTGAGGGGTAGAAAACTATATCACTTTCATCTTTCTCAATTCGGGCATTCCTCCTCAAGGCAGGTTTTTTCTTCTCTGATAAAAGGATGGATAGTTCAGTGTACTCGTTTCTGTGTACATTATCCCTCCAAATGGCAGCTGTACTCGACATGAAACCTAGTAGAGATGTGTGATGTTCAGACTGAATACATCGTTCTGGGTAGAACCCTCCCAGTGTATCAGGATGGCAGGGATATACCTATTTCTTCATGGTTGTGTGTGTGTGTACCTATTTCTTCATAGTTGTGTGTATGTGTGTGTGTGTGTGTGTGTGTGTGGTTTTGGTTTTGAGGGGTTTTTTGTTGTTGTTGTTGCCAGTCCTGGGGCTTAAACTTGGGACCTGGGTGCTTTCCCTGAGCTTTTGAATCAAGGCTAACATTCTACCAGTCTGAGGACTTTTCCTACTCAGACTGGCTTTGAACCACAATCCTCAGGTCTCAGCCTCCTGAGTAGCTAAGATTATAGGCATGAGCCACTGGTGCCCAGCTTCTCTGTGTTTTCTTGTTAGCTAAGAGTGGTGTTCAGAACAGCAGCCTCCTCGTGGCCACTAATGGCCTGACAACGAAGCATGAGGTAGCGGCCACTACTTTTCTGTGTAACTCTGGAAGGGCAGCAAAGGAATTCAACATTCTGAAGTGTAGGAGCCATCCATGACTGCTGTCCTTCATCAGTTAAATATGAGACAGTCCTCTTCAAAGAACTGTTATTACAGGCTCAGATGTTAGCATACCATGTAGAGTGGTGTGGTGTGCCAATCAGGTAACTTTACACTGCTCAAACTATTCTATGAGCCACACATTCCTTTAGACCAGCGTTGCACCCTGGCAGCCAGAAGGCCTGCAGTGTTGTGGAAACCTGTGTCTCCATGGTACCCTCATTATCCCTTTTTAACTTTCCTTTGTGCTGGTACTGGGACTTGAACTCAGGATGTGAGTGCTATCCCTTTGCTTTTGCTCAAGGCTGGCAGTCTCCCGGTTGAACCACAGCTCTGCTTCTGGCTTTTTTTGCTGGTTAGTTGTAGATAAAGAGTCTCAGAGACTTTCCTGCCTAGGTTGGCATTGTACCACCATCCTCAGATGTCATTCTTTTATGAAAATAGGATTCTAGGTGTGAGCCACCAGTGTCCAGGTCCCTTTCTCTTGCACACTTGTTATTCATTTCTCCTAGTGGCTTTTCTAGAATTTTCTCATTTATAGAGAATGTCATTTTTAGGTGTAAATGGTAACTGGATTTGTCCTAGGCTGAGTCAGCTTCACCTTGACCTAGTCTAAGATGTTTGTGTTTGCGGTGCCATTAAAATAATAAAGCAGATTTCGGACTCAGTCTCCCCCAGATGTGGGTCACCAGACGGGATGTGGTCAGTGTTTTCCTCTGGACGGGAAGGGTCTGAATTTCAGCCTCCAGTTCTCTTCACTTTGAGAGGAGTACTGTGTCCGCCTTTTCCTGACTTTATTCCTTGGTGGTTATAGAAAACTGAAAACTTCTCCTTCCCAACTTCTCTTACTTTCTTCTGAATGTTCCTTTAGTCTCACCAGAAGCCCCAGATCATGTGGCAGGCAAACCTAGAGCCAGTTCTGTACGTCTGAACCTATTTGGAACTCCCTCGTTGATTGGTGGGATTCTCATCCTCGCATCTTTCTTCGGTTGCTCACTTCTCACTCATGTTTACTTGGCTAACAGAAGTTTGGAAGAAATTGAAGTGCGTTGGCTGGTGTGAGGGATTTGAGTGTATAATCGAAGCGGTCACAGTTTCTATTTCTAAAAATATTCCCTACAGGGCTGTGTTGTAAGAAACACTTTCTTTACCTCAGCACAATTAGTCCTGCGAGATAGGGCTACCATATGCTGGCAGGATGTTGACCGTATCATTCCCGACATACTAAAACTTCCTACCCTCAGCCCACCTCCAGGGCAAACAGTCCTTATGATGAACCAGACACGTCTCTGGGAATTGATCAATGCTCATTGGTAATGACCACTCAAGGACATAATCCTGATGGTCCTTTATTCCAGAATTATTTCTTTGCCCTGGATATGCATATACCAGTCCAGTGGCTTGATCTCAGATACTTGGCACTGTCCTTTAACATTTTTTTTGCTCAAGGCTAGTATTCCCCAATCCAGCTCCAGTTACATTTCCAACTTTTGGGTGGTTAATTGGGGAGAAGAATCTCTGGGATATTTCTGCCAGGATTGGTTTTAAAATCATCACCTTCAGATCTCAGCCTCGGGAGTAGCTGGGATTTAACAGGCATGAGCCACTAGGCGCTCAGTCTGTTTCAGAAGTTTTGTTTTTGTTTTTTCTTTAAAAAGATGGCTGTGGCAAACTTTAAAATGGATAAAATACTATTTTCTCCTCCAAATAAGGCATTTGTTAACTTAAGTTGAGTGGATCAAAAAAACTATATTTTGGACTGTGTCTCATAACTATATGAGTTTTGTATCAAAAAAGTAATCCAATTATATAGCTGCTCATGATAAAAAAAAAAAGATCTTGTTTATGACTGCTTGAATCTCAGATCTTCACTGGTAATCAATAGAACAGTGAGGCTCCTGTTTGCTCCCCTCTATAGGGTATTTCTACACTTACGTGGAAAGATCGGTGCCAGGTCTGCCAGGGCTGAGGACCACCCTCAATCACTGATTTCCATCAAGGTAGAGACAGAAGCTAAATTAAATTACTGACTTCCTGGTTCAGTGGTGAATGTGGTACTTGATACTCATTTGCAATACAAAAGTAACTGTACACCTCTAAGTAAATTGTTTTGTTCCAGGTAGCATTAACCCAATAAGGTATGAACTCTGTCCTGAAATGGGGAACAAGGGAATCTATTTAAAATCCCTGGTCTGGCTTTCTTCTGTGGAAATATACTCTAAGTGTGTCTCTTTTTGAATTTTACTTGATTTCTGGCACATTGGGTAGAATTGTCTTAAACTATGATCCATGAGGAGCCACTATAAAAGCTGCCTTTGGAGGGCGTCTAAAAAAATCAGGATTAGAACTCAAAACCAAGGAACCCAGATTGCTTTGATTAATTGATACTCAAGAAATTGAGTCCTTCACTTATTCTGTCTAATGGAGAAGAAATAATCTCTAGAAGAAAGTAAGAAAGCAAGAGTTGTTCTCGGATCGTGGAGGTTTCAGTGAAAGCTATCATTTGCTCTTAGTGACACTCATAGCATGGATCCTGAGGTCTCTGAATTTGAGGAATTTGCCTGATTACCTCATATCAATTCTTACTGAGTCAACAAAACAACTGTGAATCTTTGACACATACAGAATGACCAAGGACAAAGGGGAAGCCAATGCAGCAGCGATACTCACAAGACGGTTTGTTGTAAATGATCTGTACAACTTGGGGGGGGGGAGGGTGCGACAAGTTCTCTTGGCTTTTGAACTTGTTCATTTTTTGAACCTGAATGTGAATTCTAAGCAACCTTTTAATCAGAGAAAGAATAATTAAGGGAAGAAAGAGATTGATATTTCAGCCTTCTTAGGCTTCACTTTGTGCTGACAAATTAATTGTCTGTTTTGCCTTCGTTGAACAATGATGCTCACTGTTCCATTTGCCAGGTCACATGCATTTCATTACCCTACACCTTGGCGACAAAGGAAACTTAGGGATAAAAATGAACCCAGGATGAGTCAAGGATTTGGCTTTGCTGCTGTGACTCAGTCATGGACGCTGTCATTGGTCTTGACATTGGCTCCTGTGATACAATGGTGATCAGCAGGCTATGCTGGTGATGCTCTATAACACATTTTCCAAAGAATGTTTTGTCTCTCCACTCTATGGAGTCATACTCACTCATAATTTAAATTTTGCCCAGACAGCCCAGTCGAAACCCCAATGGATGGAATAACAGTCTAAATACACCAAATGTAATTGCTAATTCAGGCCTTTATTTTGTTGCTCCTCAGGAATTAAACATTGGGATTTTTCTTAGGAATAAGGAAGGAATATTTCTGTTCATTTGCGATAGTTACATCAGTGTGTCTAATTTATAGTAATTGAGTAGGATACTATCACTTATGTGGTTTTCTAGATATAATACTTAACTACAGACAGTCATTGTAAAAAATAATAATGAAGTTGATGGGGATGAAAGGGGTAAGATGGATCAAGATACATTGTACTCATAACTGACATGTTGAATAGTACTTAAAGATAATAAGAATATAATTAAAAATGATGAGATCATCAGAATGGCCAAAATTGATAAGGAAGACAAGCCATACTCATGGAACAAAAAAGAACTAACCTATAAAACTTTATTTATTATATTTCAAATGCCAGGTATATATTGTAATCCAACATCTTTGGAAATATACCTTTAATAATGATTTTTAGAGGTGATCTATCGCACCAATATCTATAGCTCATTAGTGCTTATTAACAACTTTTTATTTTGTGATGTTGAAATTGCTATCTTCTTTTTATACTGCTTCACTGATAAATTTTGTCATAGTTAATGAAGCCACCGTGGGTCTTCAGACAGCCTGGAGTCTGAGCTATGTATATTTTACTTCCCCATTCAGTGAGGCCACCCAATAAAAGTGTGGGTTCATCCCGTGTCTCACACGGCTCGAGCTACATGACAAAACCATATTGCCAAGGTCTTCATTCTCTTATGCTAGCAGCAGTGAATTTAAAATCCAATTTCCAACCCTCTTCAGTTATAACCCAAGATGTCAAGAATCCACATCATATTTTATCCCCCATATTCAGAAAAAAAACCCACAACATACAAATTTAGATTCATGATGAGGAGACAGGGATAAAGAAGTTAACCTGAGTTAATGGAAAATGTAATTATAGCTTTTACAAAGATGTAATTTATGTGTTTTCTTTCAAATAGCCAATGAATATTTGCTCACCACAATATACATAGTGTTTTCTTTACCCCTCCCATCTGCCTCCCTCTTAAAATAGTAAAGTGTGAAGAGCTGATACATGCCATTCTGTACATTCTTTAGAAACACACAAGCAAATACACACATGATTGTTTTTCCTGAAAAACTTGGGACCATCACATTGCTTCTCTCTGTTTGCAGTGTGATGTGGCTATTCCTCAGGTCAATTCCCAGCCCTTTACCATATTCTTCTCACAGATGCCATAGAACGATATAAACTGAGGTTTCAGGCATGCTGTCCTGCATTTCTTTCTGCCCCATGACAAATGAAGCAATGAATACATTAACATAGTTATTCTTACATATGAATATTGATGTTTCCGTAGGAGAGAGAATTGGTAGAGGGAACTAGACCTAAAAACCTATTCCCAGATACACATACTAATGAAGAATGGCCTAGCTAAGCATTGGCATAGATCCTTTACTTTTTCTTTACTAAACAACCAAGAAGAATTGCACATACTGTGTCAGTTGTGCCTGACAGCGGGTCCTCAAGGCGTAAGAGTTTCATTAATAGTAAATAGAGTAGACGTCTGCAGTTGGAGATGGGAACAAGGATTAACTGTTAAGTGAGCATGAGGACTCTCACTGGGGTGATGAGAATTGTTCTAAGAGTGAATTACAATAAAAGTTGCATGCTTTAGTAAGTGTACTAAAAGGGGATTGAACTCAGAACCTGGGCATTGTCTCTTGATTAATTGCAGAAGGCTGATGCTTTACCACTTGAGCCACAACTCCCCTTCCAACTTTTTGGTGGTTAACTGGCATAAGGGTCTCTCAGATTTGTCTTCTCCCAGCTGGCTTTGAACCAAGAACCTTAGCTCTCAGCCTCCTGAGTAGCTAGAATTAAAGGCATGAGCCACTGGTGCCCAGCTAGAATTTCACTTTTAAACTGATTTTATGGTATAAAAGTCACACCTTATGAAAGTTGTCTACAGTTGTGAATTTTTAAAGCAGTTCAAGTGACATCTTTTTTAATATCATCAATTAGCAGCATCTGAGAAAATAGCTTTGCTTCATGAAAGTCAGTTTCAGCCTCCCGACTCCTGTCTGATTTATTATAGGCTTAGAATTCTTCAAATTTAATTAAATATTATCTGCATTCAATTGCATAAACTTTATTGGCTTCTGCCAATTTCAACAATCATTTTCTAGAGTGCCACAACTGATAGTTATAGTGAGGAATTTTATTGGTCCCATTTCTTCATTCATTCATTCATTCATTCAATTAATACTCAATATGTGCCAACCTCTGTTCTCAGCATTGGGGATATGTCAGTATCCAAGGAAAGTGGAAATATCTGGCCCTTCATAGCTCATGTTGTATGTAAAAGTCTAAAGAAAAAGAGAAGACTATTGTTTCTTTTTTTTTTAAGCCTGGATTTTCTGTTTAAATCCGAATTTTGTCAAATAGAAATAAGATCTGGGTTTCTGGACTTTTACCAAGCACCAGCTGCTGGTCTGAAGATCACACTTGCATTTACATATCCTGTGGTCAGTTGAGGGATTTAATTCAGGTTAAAGCCAATGGATTATAGCAATAGAAGAGTTGTAACACACAATGACATGCACAATACACAGTGAGCGTGGTTATATGACCTTGTGGGGTATTTTATATCTCTTGCCCTTTCTGATTCCTGGGATCTAAATAATCATCACCAATGTGAAGAGGAGGAGCTAGTGGCTAATACCTCCTGATCAATCTCTGCAGGCCATCTACAGTCTGTCTTTACTGGATAGGAGATGTGTGTCTCCCACTGTAGCGACCTGGAACATGTTGGCTTTTGGAAGCAGCAGCATCAGTCACCCCCTTTTTTTTTTACAAACTACCATCCTTCCCCATCTACAAATATGGTGAGGATTTGGTGAGTTTAACATTTTCTACAGTTTTTATTGGAGAGTTTTTGCATGTCCTGGGGCTTGAACTCTGGGCCTGAGTGCTGTCCCTGGGCTCCTTTTTCTCAGGGCTAGCACTCTACCACTTGAGCCCAGCACCACTTCCAGCTTTCTTTGTAATTAACTAAAAGTAAGAGTCTCATGGACTTTCCTGCCTGGGCTGGCTTTGAACTGCAATCTTGTGATCTCAGCCTCCTGAGAAGTTAGAATTACAAGCAAGAGCCCCCAGCACCTGGCTCCCTACTCCCCCCCCCCGTTTTTTGTTTTTTGTTTGTCTGTTTGTTTTTGTCGGTCGTGGGGCTTGAACTCTGGGCCTGAGCACTGTCCCTCAGCTCTACAGCTCAAGGGGAGCGCTCTACCACTTGAGCTACAGCACCACTTCCGGTTTTCTGAGTGGTTTGTTGAAGATAAGAGTTTCATGGCCTTTCCTGCCCAGGCTGGCAGATCTCAGCCTCCTGAGTAGCTAGGATTACAGGCGTGAGCCACCGGCGCCTAGCTTCCCTCCTGGTTTTTAAAATTAGCTTTTAAGTAGTTGTACAAAGGAGTAATCATTTAACAGAGCAGTTTATGAAGACAATGTATCTTGATCCATGTCACTCTTTCAATATTCTCACCTGTTCCTTCCCTTCCCACCCCATCCCTTCCCTCACTCTCTAAATATTAAATTTTATAGGATAAACACTCAATTCTCACTCTCAATTTTAAATTTTAAAGGATATACGTTCAGTTCTTGACTGCATTCTCCTGTTCTTCTCCTCTTCATTTGTCTACCTTTGTAGACATTTGACTCTACCCCACCCTTTCCAAGTACCTGCTTCCTAGAGAATCTTGCTTAAGACATACAATTTGACTCAAAGTTACAGAACCAGTAGATTACATCAGTAGAATTATACAGAACTAGGGTGAAAGGAAGTTTAATGTGTGTGTGTGTGTGTGTGTGTGTGTGTGTGTGTGTGTGTGTGTGTGTGTGTGTGTGTGTGCATGCTTACTGGGTGTATCATAGAAACCACAGAAGAGATTTATAATTTCCATTTTCAGGCATGAAAATTGTAAATAGTATTTTGTTTTGTGATTTTTAAAAAATGCTCAGTATCCAACACTTGGTAGTTAGCAGACCTAAGATTATTAGCATAACATCATCTGTACCTGATGTCAGGCTGGGTATGGTAGTGCATAGCTGTAAGAAGTGAATTCTCACTGGAGTAAAGGCTCATGAGTTTGGGGTCTGCCTGGACTATATAGCGAGAGTCTCTCATGCCCCAAAATAGAATCTGACTTCAAAAAGATGCCAAGACCCTTATTTCTGTACCCTGGAAGAGAGAGATTTCTTTCTCCGGAAATATTTTTCTCTTTCACGCGTGCTTCCTTATTTACAGCTTTCAAAGTGGAAATACCACAATTTCCTTATTAAGCATCACATTATCTTCAAGTCATCTTGTTATCCACAAACTCTGAAAATCCAACAGGCTTGACATTGTCTATGAAAAATCATTTCACTTCATAGGTTTTGTGAAGACAAAATATTCAAAGATTCTATTCCTGTCTCTTGTTCTTTTCAAATATTCCAGCATAAAGAAGCATGATGTGTTCTAGACACCAACAATTTTAGAAATATAAAAACATCATCTGATGAAGAATAATTGATCCTTGTTACAGATCTGATAATATTTTTTGGCTAGTCGTCTTCCAAACATCAGATTTAATTATACGTGGTAATCAAAGTACAGAGCGTGTGACTGAATTCCGGGGAAATGAGAAAAATAAAATTTCTAATATTAAGTAATTCTCTTCATATATATGCATATATATATATATATATATATATATATATATATATACGCTCCTTTTTCAGTTCATGGGGGTCATTTCATGACCTTTTGTCAAATGTGATTAATGCAAGTGTGTTTTGTACACCAGTAATAGATTTTTTTTTAATGAATCACCGCCTTTATAAGATGCTTCCGTTATTATTGGCTGTCAGGTGAAAATTAAATGAATTTGCTCTGAGCTTCAGAATTTATCTTTCTGTCTACAAAAGGCTGAGAGGCTGAAGAGCTACATAGCATTTAGTGATGATTCTCTAAATTAGTCCCATCAATGTGTGATAAACATAATACATCCACTCCTTGGAGTTAATGGCAGGGACAGCAGTGGTATTTTGTTACCCAGCATTCTCTCTGTGTCTGCACAGAAAATAACCTGCAGCTGCCAGGAACTTCTACCAGTTAGCATGCTGATGTGGTTGTTTACTTAAAATGTGCATGGCAGCTGGAAGCAGTTCATGCACCTTCGCAGATGGAAGAAAGCATCCAATTTACCAGTGGGATGTAGTGCTCAGTTCATGGCAGTTTAGTGGCAATTTCATTCAGGAATGAAACTGACTTAGAGGATATGGCAGACCCTTCGCACTGTCTTCAAAGACTTGTCCTTTTTATACTTTCTCTACTAGAAACTGTCTCAGTAAGTCTCCAACCCCACAATAGAAGAGTGAACCTAGATTGGCAAAGACAACTAGCATTGTTTTCGAAGAGCTGAACAACATAGGCTCTACTAACTCTGATGTGTGCTCCCTTGCTTTGCTTGTGAGTGGAACTCCATTGTTTGACAAGTCATACTCCTTGTATGTGCTCTTGGGTTAGAAGACAGTCTTCATGAGCACAGAGCTCAATTTTGACTCTGCCTCAGTCACGAAGGAATTGGAGGGGTGGGAACTCCCTTGGTTAGTCACCCAAAGGTCTTTATAGTTCCCTATGGGAGCTATCAAGACTTCATCAGGGTGCAGAACTTGACCTGACATAAGAACAAATGGTCATCTCTAGAGGGTCCAGCCATCTTGGGGGGAGCGGCCCTCACCTGGTACCCCGGCACACTTTCAAGGCCAGTTATGTTCCGAGTGCCAGACGTGCAAGGCATGTGTGAACATGACGAATTAATGAAAAGCAAAGTCAGACGTTTCAGAACCTGCAAAAGGGTTCAACTCCAGAAATGAGCAAAGGTTTGGGAAGAGCCTTAGTTTTTTTCTTTACTGTGGTTTATTCATCCTCTGTAGACGCAAAAATAAGTCTTTCAAAGAACATGAAAATTTGAGGCACTTGGCAACACACAGTCTCTGGCAGCTTTTCCCTTATTTATACCATGTAATTATACTTGCCTTTATATGGATGTCCTTTTCATTATGGAGTCTCACATGGTCTTTTGTCAAATTCCAGTTATTGATTAGCACTGGCAACTCTGAAATGTGGCTTTTTAGATATCAATAAATCTCTTCTCTCTACCTCCCCCCCCCTTCTTAAATCGCAGCAGATCTTGTTGGACATTTGGGAGAGAAAACAACTTAAAATTCACATCCAGATCTTGGCTGCCAACTCAGGACTTTGTTACTGTGAGATTTGCCAAGATTTTAGCTTACTCCTCGCTGCAAGTACAGGGATTGGGGGTGGGGGATCCCTGTTGCCAACGTGAAAACTGAGTGACATCATTAGAATTCAGCTGAATCTAATGAGTCCCATGAAATTCTGGCGTTCACATTCTCCCTGCTTTTTGAATCACCCCTCCTTACTGTTCTTCAGCCCATCCTGCAATCTCTTTTCTAACGAGAAACAAAAACAACAACAACAACAAAAAACTGCTCAAAGGCATGACATCAGTGACCAACTATGAGCCTGCAGATTTGTTTGAATAAATATGAGTAAACAACCAAAGACTTGGCCTTTTTTCAAGCAATTGAATCCTTCTGCCAGCATTACACTTACAGTGTTAATTTTCATTAGGGAATGGGTACCCCCTTTAACAGGAGAAAATTAATATGGCCAGGGAAGAAATGAGTCAGGCCGGAATATGGGCATTGGTAGCTTTTCTTTATTACTTAAGAAAATTATCACTGTGTCTCAATCTGTAGTGTCACCAAGAAAACATAGCTGCAAGCCAGTTAATTCTAAACTCAGCGCTTAATCCCTTTTAGGAAGAAAGGAATGGATCTTTTTCCATCATACTATTTTTGTACTGTGTTGACATATCAAGATACTGGAAAATGATTTTTTTATGTGTAAGCAAGTTTTATTGGTGTCTCTTCTCAGATGATACCCTTGAACTAGAAGGAGTTAAATGTAACCCTCATGTCGTCAGATTGACAGTTGCCAAAAAGCCCCTCATTCTTTGGAAAGCAAGGGACTTGTTCCCACCTTTGCTGTATAGAGTCTCTGTGTGCCACTCGCTAAATCTGCCAGCTCTAGCAAATGGTTCCTAACTATTCTCAATATGGGAGAAGCCACAAAGTACTGTTTCAGACCAAGAAGCTGCTTCCTCACAACGACTTTCTTTCTTCCTTTTGAATGTTGGCAACCTTCATTTTTGGAATATTTTTGCATGTACAATCAAGATACTTTCAAAGAATGATATTCTGACTGGCTTATTAAGGACCCTTGATTTATGGCACATTTAATTCCACCTGACTTCCATGGGGTGCTTGCGTGAAGAGATCCTGTAATGTATTCAGATTTTGTCATCGCTGGAAATGTAGCATATTTTTGTCGCCTATCAGAGTCAAGACTGTATTCCAAGCAGTTACTTCATTTTACATGTTTATTTATTACTTTCTGTAACACCAGAGTGATGAGTACATGGGGTTGTGTGACCTGTGTCACTAAGAGGATACTGTTTTCACATCTTCTGGGGCCAGCAGGCCATTAGAAGCCATACAGCAAGAAGACAGTGAGCTCTGATGAGCCATTTACTTTCTTGTAATGCAAGAGCCTGTTTAGAGTGATCCCTGTGCTACTGTCAGAGCAATGAGGGTCAACAGTTGTGGTGACAAATTAGTTTTGACAGGCTTAATGACCCCAAAGAAGAAAAGTCTGTGGCTCTGATAGCAACTGGGGAATAATTGGTAAGCTCAGCCAAATGGGGGAATGTGTTAAAATTCCCCAATTCTCTATGGCAGGCCAATTACACCATTCAGCAAAGAGGTGGAAGGTTCCCATCGGTTTCTTTAGCCTTACAAAAGCATCAGCAGGCTATATTTCAATCAGTTGAATTTGGTTTGGCGGGACATCAGAACACACGGAAAAGAACAACTGGATCTTTCAAACTGTGTTCCTCCAAAAGCTTGGGCAAAGAGCAAAACGAGAATTGGTGTAAGGCACCCCTGGACCGTGAGGACCTTGCTATCGGCAAATTCCAGTGGTCGGCTATGGGCTGGTTTTCTTCATCTACCAAGGGTGGCAGGCCCTGTGACCAAAGGTTGGCTCATTAAAATGCATGGTAAATAAATGATTACCAATTATCAGTCTCCTAGAACACCATGTTTTCATTAGCATATTGTGGGCTTAACTGCATACCAGGATCATTCTCCTTTTCAAGGAATAAGATAAGCAAAGGCAGAGAAGACCCCGGCCTACCTGAAGACTCTGTATCTCTTGGGTAGGTAGAGTTAATAGAAAAGTCCTAAACCAGATGATTTCAGGCAAGGGCCTGAGAAGAAATGACTAGCACCTAGGTCACATGTGTTAGTTGTCTAGGGCCACTATAGCAAAGTACCATAAAAGGAGAGCTTAACTGAAAGACATTGCATGTCTCACAGTTCTGGAGGCTGGAAGTTCAAAATCAAGGTGTTAGCATTGGTGACATTAGTTAATTCCAGGACTGTGAGGGAAGGACTTGCATTTTCATATACACACAGTGTTCTCTTTGTATGTAACATCATCTTCCCTCTATCTTGGGTGCCCAAAAGAAGGATGCTGGACATATTGGATGATGGTCCACTCTAATGACATTATTTTAATTTGATTTCCTCTGTAAAGACTCCTATCTCAACATAAAGTCAGGGTTTGAGATACTGGAAAGATTGAAACTGGGAAAAGCAGAGGTGCAGAATACTTTGGGATGCGTCCAGTGTATGAGAAACAGGTGAGAAGCGTTCGTGTGCGAGGAAGAGGAGAGGGAATGGAGAGGTGTCGAAGTCAGATAATGTGTGTCTTTGGGGCCAGCCATGAAGAGGAAGTTGAATGCTACTCTGAGTGACTAGTCCTCCTTAACTTGTGAGAGACTGTACCAAGAACCACAGTGGATGTCTGAAGCTATAGGTAGCACCTAAATCCAGAACTTTCACATTTTTTCACTTACAGCTAGCTTCTCTTTGGCATATCCCCCACCAGGACTCATGAACCTTGGCGCCATTTTGTAGGAGAATAAGGGTTACTTGAATGCAAGCATTACAATAGCAGGACAGTCCATTTGATAACTGAATGCTATTAAGTGACTAACGATGGGAGGATGGAGACTGTGGTGGATGGAGACAGTCTTGCCTAGGAGGTCAAAGATGGACCGCCAGACATTTCATCAGGCTTCTCAGAATGCAGTATGAATGAGAACATGTCTGATTGCTTCTTGGAATTTTCCATTGAACATTTCCGGACTATTGATTCCTGAAAACATGGAAAGGGAAGCCCCAGGTGAAAAGAGAAACTCGTATAGTGTGGGAAGCCAGTGGAGCATTTTAAACGGAGACTCGCAGGTTCTGATTTTCATTGTACTCTTTCTTTCACTGATCTGTAATTGAAAATAATAGTATAATTCTCACTGGGAAAACTTAAGATTGCCAGGCATCAGGAGATTGAGTTTCTGGTAAGAACCTGCTTTCTAATGAAACTATAGAAGAGAGAGGGGTGGCTGGCTTGCTCCCTCTGGCCTCTTTGATAAGGCCACTAATTCCACTCCAGGGTTCCATTGTCATGACCTATGAAGCCTTAGAAGGTCCTACTGCTTCACGTTGGGTGGTAAGAGTTTGACCTATAAATTTGGGAGGGTCACAAACATTTAGATCATAGCAAGGCTCACGATTATAAAGTGTCTGCAAATACAAATGTCTCCAAGTCTCCATGGTCTCAGTGGGGCTGAGGACTTCCCCTTAGTCTGCTTCACCTACCCCAGAACACTTACCCTGCATGTGTGTGTGTGTGTGTGTGTGTGTGTGTGTGTTGGTTGTAGGGCTTGAACTCTGGGCCTGGGTGCTGTCTCCCTCAGCTCTTCAGCTCAAGGCGAGCGCTCTACCTCTTGAGCCACAGTGCCACTTCTGGTTTTCTGAGTGGTTTATTAGAGATAGGAGTCTCACGGACTTTCCTGCCCCGGCTGGCTTTGAACTGCAATCCTCAGATCTCAGCCTCCTGAGTACCTAGGATTACACGTGTGAGCCACTGGCACCCGGCCTACTTTGCACTTTCTACTCAGGACCTCTGGTTGCTCTTCTGCAGCTTACTCCATAGCATCTCATCTGTCTTTCTACTCAAGGCCTCAGCCTTTTTTGTTGTTGTTGTTTATTCTGCCTGGTTTTTACTAAGCACCTACTTTATACATCAAACCCCTATTCATAATTTGAAACCCTCTCAAAACTTATATCCTATGGACATCATCCCAGATTTGTACATCTTATCTTTGCCATGTGTCCATTATTATGTCACATTGTATTTCTTTTAATGTATAAGCCACTTCACCAAACATAGAACAAGCTTCCTACCTATTCATCCTAGTCATCTTTTTGCTAAAATCTAACCCCCAGAAGCCCAACACAGAATTTGAGCAAAAGAATAACAAAATGATGTATATAACCCACTCATCTATTTGAGAAGACCATGAAGAACTCTTGGAGGGCCTGGCATGTTGGTATGATCTGTAACCCCAGCTAGGTAGGTAGCAGAGGGAAGAGAAACACTATCCAAGGCTGGCTGCAGGGCAAAAAGGGGCAAGACATTATCTGAAAAATACACTATGAAAGCAAAAGCAATTTAAAAACTAAATAGCAGAAACAAAACAATCAGAAACCTTAAAAACATAACAATAACACCAAGAGCTTAGAGGCATGGCTCAAGTGGTAGAACCCTTGTCTAGCAAATGGAAGTCCCTGGATTCAAACTCCAGTATTGCCTCAGAATTCAAAACAAAGAACAAACAAAAGCTACACATATCTCAAACTTTCAGGATAGAAATGGAGAGTAGAAAGAATGAGGGTTTGGGGTTTTTTTTGGGGGGGGGAGTACATCAGTCTGACTCCAATTCTTGCTTCTAGACATTATGGCTCAGCCTTTTTATTTAAAAATGTCTATTTCCTCCCTGGAATGATGAGACTAATGATTCATGATTTACAAAAAGTAATTTAGGAAACTGCTGTGAATGCACCTGACTGAAACCCCTGAAGCCTGGCACACACTATATGCTCAATAAAATAACCTCTTTCTTCTTCTTCCCTTCATCTCCAGAAAGCCTCACTGTTACTAAGCATGGGTGGAGTGGAGGGGCTCGGGTGGGGCCCACAAAGGTTCTTCTAAACCCTGAATTGAGCACTTGTTCAAGTAAGGGTTAGTAGTTGTATATGGACTACGTTTGCCTCCCCCAAAAATGTTTCCAGGGAGCTGAGGGAATGGAAGGCAATATTGCAACCTTCAGGTGGAAAAAATACTTAGGGGTTTGATGGTTGTAAGGAGTCATCAACCAAGTCCTTGTAAAGAGCTTTGAGAGTATGATATTTGCTACCACAGAATTCCCTCACTTAAAGCTCTGATTCATTAACTGTGATGATCCCTTTGTTTGGGACCTTATTTCCCATTTGCAAGATTTGTCATAGGAGCACTTGAGGCCAAACATTTTGCACCGTCTTACAATCTCTACAGTGTAAGTCTGTGTGGCTGTGTGCTGCTGATACAGAAATGCTTAACTTTTAAGACAGAAGGAAAAAAAATAATAAATCATTCTCCTTTCTTTGTGCATCTGAACTGGACTGGCAGGGAGAATGAAAGAAACCTCACCAAGAAGTCTCTTAGTGCAGAGATTTCTTTGTTTTCCGGATTGGTGGTATAAGTATGTGCCGAACAGCTTATGTTTTTAAATATGGCTTCTATTTAAAAATCCCTGTTCTCTAGTGCTGCCTCGGTGGGGAAGATCTAATTTTCTGTCAGTACTTGCCTGGTGGCTTGATAAGTCCTGGGGTTGACAGGTCTTGCAATATGCAAATCCCACCTCGAGGTTCGTGGCGCATCTCCCTGTAGTTTGAGGCTTTGTTCTCCTGTACATACCGTCTCCGTGCTTTCTCTTCAATACTTCAATAGCAACTTGTAAAAAAAAAATCTTCCTTTAAACGTGCTAATTATAAAGGTGAAAGCAAAAGACATTAATTGGCTAGGCAGCCAAACCAGGGAAGTGTTATTCAATCCAAATACATTGATTAGTGCATAAACAAGAACAGGTTTAATGTGTAGGCAGTGTAAAACATTCTGAAAAAGGACTCCAAACCCACTGCTTGATGATGATTTTATTCCTTTTTTTTTTTTCCATTTGAGACCCGTAGGCCACACCTTCAAAGAAGGAACTGATGGATGGATAGATATAAAGGGATTTGAGACTGTCTTCTTCCTATCCATCACACTATGGGAAGTAGGGGGCTTAGAGGCCTAGTAGGAAAAAAAAGTTTCAGGTTTTAGCTCCAACTGCTAGGCCATGCTGTGAGATCCAGGGCAAGTTCTTGAGGACAGAGTTCTTAGAGATTTGCTAGGGAAGGTGTGCATCTTAATCAGCTTCAGGCAGCAAGAGTAGATTCTTCTTACTGATGGATGAGAGTGGCAAAGTACACACCTGCTCTTCTAAAGAAATCGAATCACCTTAGCAAAAATGCAAAAGAGGAAACCAAAGACTGAATCACCAAATTACTAAAGCCCAATTCTTTCTGTGATGGACAAGGCTGTTTCTTTAGTAGAATTGTTATCGGGGAATTTTTCAAAGTTGGCTCAGGAAGAAGCCATACTTGAGTGACAAAAGGAGAAAAAAACATTATATCAATGCAGAGAATCAAAAAGAGGTGGAGAGAAAGACAAAGGGGGCATGTGTTCTCTCCTATGTGGATGTTAGATCTAAATTACATATGGAAACATACAGGATCACATGCATAAACGTATTAATGAATCCATGGTACATGCAAGGGAGGATTTGGAGGATTCCAGTGGTATAACTTCCTTCAATAACATCTTTCAGTTCAACAAAATCTGTACCCAGGAATCTGGAATTGGTGGTATGAGTGAGGGCAAGGAGAGGGGGGTCAAAGGTTAGGAAGTAGATGGAGGGAGAGAGGTTGGGGGATGAAGTAATAGTCCAAGTATGTGAAAATAGAACTAGGAAAATCGAGGGGATGGTTGGAATTGGGAGTGATGGAGGAGAAGGATGAAAGGGGTGAGTGACATTGATCAAGATGCATTGTCCTCCACATTGACAGGTTGAATTGAATCCCCTCCATGAACTACTTGGAAAAATAAAATAAGAATGAAGAAGACCCTTTATGTAATAATGCCTTTTGGTTCAACCTAAGGAGTTAGACCCAGGGTGTTAAGTTACTTAAGAATGGGCTGAGATTTGAATGGTGTCTCCAAGCCAAGAGACTTTCTGGGAAAGGCCTTTACTTGACAGGCCAGAGGTATTTGCTTGAGCATTGGGTCTCTACAGAATTAGACAAAGGGCAGCAGAGCCAGTTCCATGGTGATGTAAGGCTTCCATCCAGGATATTTCTTGTTGCTTTGGATTCCATCGATATAGTTGCAACCCCATGGCGCTTACTTGTAATGTTTTAATAGCCAGCCTAGATTTTTGGCAGGCTTTTGTTTCATTTATTTTTCTCTAAGCTTGAGACTTAAGGAATTGAAATTTGAGAGCATTGCTGTGTTTGGAACTTAGAATTTGAAAAGGCTATTGGAAGAGATTCTTTTTCTTCTTCTTCTTTCAAATAGTGAGCCTGTTGAAGAATGGAATTTAACTTTTAAAATGGCCATTAGGTAGTGCAACCGCAAAAAGTTCTTTTTTTTTTTTTCAAACAATCTAAGCAGGTGGTTTGAGGAGAGGTGAAATATTTTCTTCATTTCTGCCCTCTTCTCTTTCCTTTTTTTCTTTTTTTGCCCTTTACTCTCATCTTTTCTGCCTCAACCCAAATCCAAGGAATGTCATGTGCAGGAGGAAATATTTAGGAATGGGGGACTATCATTTAGGGGGCCATTCTCTTATCTTTCCCAGAGTAGCACTTAAAGAGAAACTTTGCTGTTGATGGCATCTTTCTGCCCTAGATTTTTACCTCTTTGGGCTCTAACTCTGGCCTCAAAAAATGCAATTCAAGGATTTCTGAAGTGTTCGATGTATTATTATTCAGCCACCAAGAAAATGGTCTCTCCTTAGCTGTAATTTGTCAATTATTTCTCCCTGTGGCTTTTAAATCCCTAAAGACTGGAAGATAAATGGTCTGACATTTTGGTCCTTTTTAGTATTTTAACTCTTAACTACTCTGTTTAGGTAAGAATTTGTTCTCCAATCCCAGAGGTATCTTGGCTATTTCCTATCCTTTAATCAGATGCCAACCTTAACTACTGTTCATGATCCCCAAACCCTTTCAGCCATTCTGAGAGCCAGAAATTCCTTTTCCAACTAGTCGTCCGTGGAATTCAAGTTCAGAGGGTTTTGTTGTTTTTCTGAGTAAACAGAGGGAACTTGTCCGTAGTAAAGTTGAAAACCCTCAGTTGAACTGTCTTCCTTTTACTTTTACACACAAACTGACCTTCAACTTCCAACTTAAAACCTTGAAAAGCTGGTTGTCAGTGGCACACACTTATAATCCTAGCTATTCAGGAGGTTGAGTAAGACCTAGAGTATCAAGGTTCAAAGCCAGAAAAGTCCAAGAGACTTCCTCTTATTTAAATCAGCAAAGTGCTAGATTGGTAACTGGGCTTACCTGGGAATAGCAACAGTTGTGAGCAAGAAACCCAAGCAAGAGTGCAAGACCCTGGGTTCAAATCCAGTACCAGCATACATGTACACACACACACACACACACACACACACACACACACACACACACACACTAAATAAACACCCTAAAGAGATTGGCAGAAGCAATGTGTTTGTGAGGGTGTACTGACTGACAGTAGTAGACCCCAAGCTCGCTCTCTCTCTCTGCCCTCATCTGCATATTGATGAGCTATCACCCCCAGTGATGCTGCTATTTATCTAGTCCTGTGGGCTTGCTGCACCCACCCTGCCTGTCCCTGCCCCTTCCAGGATCTGAATTCACTTGCTTTTGCAGAACTTCTGCTTACCAGGTGGGTCCTTTTGAGTCTTCATGTCCCTCTTTTATTTTATTTATTTATTTTTAACCACAGGATTATTCCATGTGCACTATTGTCTGAGTTGTCATGAATGTTGGACTTAATGCCTGATCGTCAAAGGCACGTTTTCAACAGAGCAAACCGAATGAACCAAAAGGCTTTAGCCCTTCCCCTCCTCCCCTTTTTATTTTATTCTCATTACTCATCTCAGTGGGGAGGGCGAGTCAAGAATGCATCCTCTAGATCCTGAAAGAATTTCTAATATTTGTCCTTTCTCCATAAGATACAGAGCTTAATCCTTGCTGTAGACATTTTTCTTTTCTTTTTTCTTTTTTTCTTTTTTTTTTCTAAATAAACAGGCCTAATTGGAAAAAGCTGAGAGAGCTAAGCAGAAAAGAATAGAAAACATTTACTGAGCTTGGAAGTGCATATTGAATGCTGCAGGAAATTTGCATATGGATTACTTGGTGGAAAAAAAAATAGAAGTAGTCTCAGCCCATTAGTTACTGTGATGAACTCCCACTGACTAAAATCCAAGTGCTTTTGCCTTGTTTTCTCCAACTGTTCTTTTCTGTAATCATTTCTCTTTGACCACAGAGCAGCTATTCTATATCTGCATCTTGTAAAAGATCAAGTAAGGAATATAGCTGTGCCTAGAATATGAGCAAACTTTACATCACTCATCTGCTTGAATGGTATTATTATTTCTAAGTAGGATACTTGTTTTATCAGAACCATTTGCACGTCACTTTTTAGGTTCTACAGGGGAATGAAAGGACAATCCCAAAATTCCTCCCCATGCCTCAGTTTCTCCAATTGCAAAATGGAGGGTGGTGTTCAGCAGCATTCACAGAGATGATTGTGGGAGAAAGAAATCAATGAATATTTATAAAAAGTAAATTGAGCCCCTGGAATATAAGATCCACAGAAATTCAAAGCATAATTAAGGTACGGAGAACAGATTAGTGTTGAATGTATGTGTGAAACACATTTTTTCATTTCCTTCCAACAAAGGCTGAATATAATTTACTCCAAGTGAGGGGGAGAAAAAGAAAAAAAAAGTAGCATTGTGAATTACGATTCTAAATTTGGATTTTGATATGTTGATTGGTGTACTATAGATATAAAGCAACATGAAGACATTTTCTGCAAATGTGTGTGTGTGAGAGAGAGAGGGAGGGGTATATATAATGAACAAATTCATATTCCTCTAGGAAGGCCAACAGCAGGTCCTAGCCAAAGAATTGTTACCAAAAAGATATTTTAAACGATTTATTTTTAGTCCCTAGAAAATTCATTAAGTGTGGAACAGCTCTTCACATTATTGTATGGGGTGAGACCATTTGTGTAAAGAGATACTCAGATATTGCCTGCAAAAAGCATCTATTTTACTGTGTCCTTGGTCTTAAGAAGCAACTCAAGCTGTCACTTTCCAAAGGAATCGTTAAATATTAAGAGATGGGGAAATCAATGTAAAGATCAAAATATCAATATCCATTCGTCCATTTCAGGCTATCCACAATGGTTTGGAAGCTGTTGGAAAGATCTGTGAAATATCGACCACATAAATGGGAAGAAATCTTCACAGATTAAAGAAACACTGTGTCTATTATAAATTCCTAAGTGCTACAGAGGCACTGGTTTTCCCAAAGAAATATACGTTCTCAAGAGATTTTATCATGAAAAGGATGTCATACATAAAGAAAGATACCATGACTCTTTGGGTTACGGTTGGACCTTCTACTGAGAGGTGAAAATCACCAGAGACTACCTCAAGTCCTACAGAAAACCAAAGAATGGGGACCTTTCATCCCACTGTGTGTGTGTGTGTGTGTGTGTGTGTGTGTGCGTGCGTGCGTGCGTGCGTGCGTGCGCGCGTGCGCGTGCCAATCCTGGGGCTTGAACTCAGGGCCTGGGCACTGTCCTTAAAACCTTTGACCTGAAGGCTTGTGCTCTAGCACTTGAGACACAGCTCCATTTCCAGCTTTATAAAAGTCTTTGGAGCTTTCCGGCCTGGGCTCTTTGAACTGATTCTCAGATCTCAGCCTCCTGAGTAGCTAGGATTACAGGTGTGAACCACTGGCGTCCAGCTGGATTTCAGTTTTTTTAACTCATGTTTCTCCTCTTCTTTCTTTCCATCTCTTTTTGTTGGGATTGTTTTTCTATCTCAGTCATTTCAAGTTTGAATTTGATTTGCATAGCTAAGCTGCTAATTATACCAATTACTTGCTGTGTTTCTGCATTCTAAAAAAGAAGTTTGAAACTGACCCCTTTCATTAAAGTCTGTCAGTTTACCCAGAAATTTAATTTGGAGCTACAGAGACAGGTTTTCTCTCTCTCTCTCCCCTCCTCCCACTCTCTTTCTCTCCCTCCCTTCTTCCTTCTCTCCCTCCCTCTCTCCCTAATTCCCTCCCTTTCTACAAATATAATTTTTAAAGGTCAACTGCCAGTAACGATATTCTGAGTTTCAAATGCTCATTTTTCTGCTCATGTTTTTCTGTAGTTCATCGTACATTCTTTAACTGAATACTACTCTTGAATGATCAAAAGGAGTGTTCCTTGCTTTCATTTTGTTCTTGGCTGTAGCTCCTGGATGGCTTTCTTTATTGTATTTTTCTTAACTTGCACAAAGCTCTCTTGCCTTCAGAAGAAACACAAGTGGATCATAAAGAGATCCTTAGGTTTGCTAAGACAGTATGTTCCCAAGTTTCTCTACTTCTGTGTCCTTGCTCTATTACTGAGCAGTGAAATAATAGAGCTTTGAGTTTTTAGACAACTACAAAGTAAGACCTATTGTCACTTATTGCTGGATGTAATTGCACCATATGTATTTAGTGAAGCTATTTATTCATCTCCCTGGTGGATAACTTTGTCAAAAGGAGTTGAGATATTTCTGTGTGTTCGGTTGGAATCTAGAAAAAAATATGCATTTCATGTAGCACTTAGAAATTATAGAGGGCTTCACAGTTTTTCTTTCGTCTCTAGACCTAAGGATCTGTTCTTAATGCTGTAATCATCCTTTATTATTCCATATTGCTCGTTAGAACAAGCCACGTTGAAGGGAGCATTCAGTGTAGATTTTAAGCCCTAGAATCAGTCTTAGAGGACAGAGACATACTGCACAGACAGAGATAGATAGATGGACTGACAGACCATAAGCCTAACTTTGGGAACACATCCCAACACATCTCTAAACGGTACAAAGGATTTAAACAAGCAAATTAGGAAGAGAAAAAAATTTCCAGATCAAAAGAAACGATATTGTTCAAATGCCTTGAGGAGGGAAAGTGTACGGCACCGTTAAGGAGTTAAAGCTAAAGAGTCTAAGGAAGAAGGAGGTGGAGGTGAAGATGGGGTAGAGGAACAACCAGGCCTAGCAAGACCTGTCAGCCATGCGAGACCTGAGCCATGTGCTAAGGCTTAGAGCTCTACCTGAAAACCACCCAGAAACCTCAACAGAATTTGACACAGAGGAGTAACTTCATTCCATTTGTGGTTTTCTGAAGATCACTTTGGTGCCAGGTAGATGTCAGACTGTGGATGGGAATGAGAATGGACTAAGGATACCCAGTAGAAGACAGCTAAAGCAGATCAGGGGGACATGAAACTGGCCTAGTCTAGAGATGGCCAGATAGAAAGGGAAGGCAGCATTTATGTTTGAGAGATTCTTGAGGACCTAAGGTGAAAAGGTAGGGGTGGGGTGTGTGTGTGTGTGTGTGTGTGTGAGAGAGAGAGAGAGAGAGAGAGAGAGAGAGAGAGAGAGAGAGAGAGAGAGAGAGACAGAGAGAGACAGAGAGAGACAGAGAGAGACAGAGAGAGACAGAGAGACAGAGAGACAGAGAGACAGAGACAGACAGAGATACAGAGAGAGAACTCAGGATGATAATGATGTTCTCAAGAGTTGCATTTCTAAGTGAGTAGAGACAAGGGAGTGGAAAAGGATGCTAAGTTGTGAACCACGTCCTTTAAAGAGCCTGGAACACCTCAGTGTGGAGGGGCTGCAGAGACAGTAGGGCTCAGAGGAAGGAAAGACCCAGGCCACATTTCTCAGTGGAGACCCAGGAGTCTTTGTGTGTGATACAAGTTGGATTAGTATATGAACAAATGGGGAGTAATAAAAACAAAGTGATTTTTCTCTGTGTCAAGAAGGTATGCCTCAAATAGTATCAGAAGTGCTACATCGTTTTGGGGTACTGTGGGGTGCAGTGGGCTTTTCAGTTTCTGCGCATGCACTTTACCACTTGACACTGCCTCCAACATTTGCTTTTTCTTTTATACTCCAGATATTTTAAAGACAGGATCTTTTTTTTTTCCTTCCAGACTGTCCTGGACTGTGATACTCCTATTTATGCTTCCCACCATAGCTGAGATGATGGGCAGGTACCACCACACCTAGCTGTTGTTTGAGATGGGGGTAGGGAGGGAAGGTCTCACAATCTTCGGGCCTGGACTGACTGCAACCATGTTTCTTCACATCTCTACCTCCTGAGTAGCTAGGATTATATAGACATGAGCCACCAACACTAGTTTTCAACAAATGTTTAACCGATTAATTTTTGATTACCTACTAGGTATCACACCTGTTAGACTATTGAAATGTCTAATCTTTCTTTTTTCCATTAATACAGTTACTTGAAGAGAGCCAAGTTTTTTCACTGTTGGGAAGTTAGGAGTAATTTACAGGACCTCCTCTATTTGTTAAAGGCAAAGTTTGTGCTATGAGCTGTTTCATTGTTTGGCTGATGTACAACCTTGAGGCCCTTCTAAGTCTTGTTGATCTTTTGTGCCAGGTCTCATTTTACACTTGTTTCTTAGCAGCCTATGTTTTTGAGTAGCTCACAGATGCATAGCACACTTTTCAATTTTGTTATTTTTTTTCCAAATTTGGGAACTATAGTTAGTTAGAAAAAAGATTATGCGAAGAACATACGGCTCCCAGTACTTTCTAGTCATAGCGGATGGCTTAACTCTGTGTTCAGACTTTGTTGAAAATGGTTGGGATAATCTAGAAGAGTTTGGTCTTTGCAAATTTAAATTACTAATACTTTTGACTTTGGAAAAGGGAAAAAATAAGAGGAAATGTGGTTGAATTCCTTTTGAAATTTTTTGTTTGTTTGTTTATTCCCTGTCTCCTTGATTCCTTGAGAAGTTGGATTTTCTGGGAGTTGGATGGAGGAAACACTTGAGCCAAAGGCCATGAGTCAGGTTGGAGTTTGGTCACTTACTAGCTGTATGGTTTTAGCAGGTGTCTTCATGTCTCTAGGCCTCTTAGTCCTTTCCATTTTTTTGTAATGAGGATAATAAATACTAGATAATTTGAGAAGATGATAGGTTGTGATAGCTAATATTTATTGAGAATTTACTATATTTTAGGTATTTTCCCTCCAGAGTGATTGGCTCTGAAAGATGACAAAGAGATAAAATAAAGGAAAACATCATACACTGGAAAGAACTTTTTTCCTTTTTGGTTGGTTGTGAGCTTGAACTCTGGGCCGGGGTGCTGTCTTATCAGCTTTTTAGTTCAAGGTGAACGCTCTACCACTTGAGCCACAGCACCACTTCTGGGTTTTTCGTAGTTAGTTTGAGATTAGAATCTTTCCTGCCTGGGCTGGCTCTGAACCTCGATCTTCAGATCTCAGCCTCCTGAGTATCTAGGATTATAGGCATGAGCCACCACACCCAGCAACAACTTGTTTTAAAACCCTCATGTTTTATAACTTTTTTGGAGAATGAGAAACAAAAAGTAAGAAAAACTCAGCACAGTGGCCAGTATGTTAAATCCCAGGACACCCTGGGTTTTAGCCAGCTATCAGCCTGAGATCCTCCCTTTTTAATGCTAAGGCAAGGTATGAGTTCCTTTTTTCATAGTTGCTTCTTTTAGTAAGCAACTAGTTGCAGATGACTTTTAGCAAGAGGTACGGAATTTATATTGAAGTAACACGTAGTGGACATCAGTGGCTTTCTGTAGACACAAAGTCAGGGAGAAATCCTTGCTACTCTTTCTCACATCACAATGGTGGGAATTTTACACTTGAGACTGTAAAGCCTTAAGATATAATTTTTTCAATCCCATCTTTCCTGCCTGCTTACATCTCTTCCAATGCTTGTCAGGGCCAGATCTGGAATAGCAAGAGCCATTAAAAATTTGGCACCTTGCACTCCATTTTTTTTGGAATACGCTCAGTGTGGGCCAATTTATGGTAAATTATTCTCTTCATGTGTGAATTTCCTTTTCTCTCTTGGCAAATTCCCGCTTGCTTCTGCAGCCCCACACATAGGTTTTAGACACACATAGCTATTGCAGAATTTGTGTGGAGTATGTGTGCAAGTGCTAATGCGTGTGCCCACAGCTGTACCCCCCAAGTGTGCATATGCACATATTTGCACCTATGTGCCTATAGGATAAGCAAATTGACTTAAACAGTTTGTCTTGGAGGTTTGTGTTGCTGAATGTATGTTAGCATACATTCTGCTTCAACCGGCAGTTTCTCAGTCAAGAGTTGACAGAATTCAGCAATCATTTTGGGAAACACCATAGTAAATAAATATATTGCTTAGCTCTGTTAAACCAAGCATGCCAGTTCTTAATGAAACCGAAGGCAAGCATTGGCATGTCTCATCTTTGAGTCAAAGATGATTAATTATTGGGTAGGCAACTTCATTGCCAGTGGGAAAGTTGGCACCACAGCATTGCTTTACAGCACCAATAATCTGAATACAAACTCTACAGCTAAGTGTAGTTATGGCCTGATCCTAGGATTGGACCCTCTGCTTCTCATTCAGAGAGGTTGACCAGAGAATGCTTAACAGAGATTATGATTGGAAATCACTTGACCTGTTCTTTGGGGATGCTAGACTTAGGGCAGTTCAGGACAAGATCCCAAGCTTCATTCTTTCTTTGCATGACAAACTCTGATGAGAGGCGGGAACATTTGAGAACATATTAGCTTAGTTTTTACAGGGAAATTTAAAACAATTTCCTTTCCTTAATGTACGAAGAAGGCACATATTTAAAGGCTTTGAATTATTGTTGATAATATATTCCCAGGGGATGAATGTCGATGTAGCTCACACTGGACTAAAAGGTGTGGCAGGAAAGTCCACTTTTACCAGTATTGCCACAAACATGTGCAGAACGTCAGTAAAGAAGTTATTCCATCACATCTCCCCACATAAAAACACAACTACAGGTGGTTATTAGAATGTTCCCCTTCGTGGTTAGATATTGAGTTAATTAAATGTACATTTTGCCGTAGCTCTGTGGGACATGAAAATCTAGTATTTACACTTGGTAAATGCATTTTTCCAGCACTTGTGATGCTGATGAGTTGATGTCCCCACCAACAGTAACCGGTCCTACCTAATTAGAAGGCCTTAGTGAACTAGCTACACAAGGAAATCTAGGAAATCAATATGCTTTCATACAAAGGGTTCATTCTCTCCATTTCATTTCACCTTCATTTAGCAAATAATGTATGAACGTTTGAGTGTATGCCAAGCACTGTACCTCGTCCTGGTAATAAAAAGATGAATAAAAGTGAGTTCCTTGTCCTCCGTTGACAGCCTAGCAAGGGAAACGCACAGTCCAATTAGACTACCTCCTTGTGCTGATGAGGAGTAAGTATGGCAGAATGGGGACTGATGCGTTGTGTCCTGGAACCTAAAGGAAGCTTCCCAGAGGAGGTGGCCTCAAGCTCAAGGGTCAGTAGGGCTGTGACCTGCAGAGGGAGTGGCACTTGTAAGGCAAGAGATACATGCTACCTAATTAGGAACAAGCAGCTGCTTTGGACCTGAGCCAAAGGAAGGTGGGGGGTCAGGAGGAGGGGAAAGGCTTGAACACACACGCGGATCCCAGGCTTGTCTCTTGCTTCCTTTCCCTTCTTTGAACTGAAGTCACTCTAACTCATTCTGGGGTCCTCCCACCCCTTGCTTTTTCTTGCCTTTTGCTTACTTGGTTCTCTCTCTTCTCTCATTCATGCCGGTCTTGTGATCGTGAGAAATGTATTTCTGAGCCAGATCTTTCACGAGCCAAATCTAGTGAAACTAGATTTAGAGAACATTTCTGACATTGTTCTCTCCCCTGCCGGTCCTGGGGCTTGAACCCCGGGGCCTGGGTGCTGACTCTGGGCTTCTTTGTGCTCAAGGCTAGCACTCTACCACTTGAGCCACAGCACAACCACACTTCTAGCTTTTTCTGAGTGGTTTATCAGAGATAAGAGACTCACTGACATTCCTGCCTGTGTTGGTTTGAGCCATAATACTCAGATCTCAGCCTCCTGAGTAGCTAGGATTATAGGCATGAACCACCAGCACCAAGCTGTTGCTGACATTTTTAAAAGATTATGAAAAATACTAAAATCCAAAGGACAATTACATCAGCTTATCCCCCTCCTCCCCGCCCTCACCTTTAGGAAACCACACAGGATACTAGGGCAGCCTGCACATATGTCAGTCTACTAGGATGTATTAAGAACCTAGGGAAAACAAATAGATGGGAGCTGATGTTTCAGGTGGGTCATCTGCTGAGCCTAGTAAAGTGTGAGATGTGCATGAAATGTATACTCTGCATACTTGGGCTTTAAAGTCTAAAAGAATTCGGTGCTTCAATATAGAGTAGCAAAAACTCCAAAGATTGCTTTTACTTCATGGAAGTAAAACATGCACAGGCAATAGACAAAATGGATATAAAATAAATACAAAAGCATCCTTCTCTATTACTTACACTTGCACACAGTGGAAGGAGACTATCATTTCAAGTACATAATGTCAGTGGGAGAGTATCAGTGATGAAAAGCTGGTTGTTCTGTTACTAGTTTTGTTGTTGTTTATTAGCATTGATTTAACATCATCTATAAATATATATGTAGCAAAGCACGCATTCTTCCAGAGTTAGTGTTATCCATGTCTCCTTTATTTGTAAATACCATCAAAATGTACCTGTCTCTTGTCTCTGTGATGTTCAAAATGTACAAATGTAGAAAATTAATCACTATTAGGTATGCTTATATGCAATAATTGCATAATCATAAAATGCATTTACTCATCTGGCATGTAATCAAAGCTCATTTGTTGGAGGTTTTCAGTTCTTGAAGGGTGCATTCTCTAGTGGAGATGTGTATATATATGTATATATATACATACATATATATATATATATATATACACACACACACACACACATATATATTCACAGACTGTATGAGATCAATGCTAATAGACAACAGTAACAATTTATACTTGTGTTTATAAACACCAGACACCAATTCTTCATTATTTATACTGTCATAGACATAATCTCTTTCAAGTTGTGGTTTTCTGGCATTATATGGGTATACCAAACAAGAATAACGTTTGATGCCACCTATTTGTATTTGATGAACTGCTGTAGGGGCACAAGAAAAATCTTACACTTCAGGGAGGAACCACTGAGGATTCTTTTCCAGTTACCCATACGAGGATTCTTTTCCAGTTACCCATACAATGCCCAGGATAAGCTTCCATTTGTCCCTTGCTCGTTTCAATTGCTATAAACCAGACACTTGGTAATTTCCATAAAAAATTTAGTATGGTTCAATTGTTGGCAAGAAGTAGCGTATTTCTCCCCATATTGTCGTGTGGCTTCTCAAAAACACTTTTTCCATTTTCACTTTTAAGCTGAACCCTCATTTTTTCCCACCTAACTTAGAATACCCTTTTAACGATCGTCTGTTACTCAGGAACCAAAATGTTAAAAAGAGACCAATGAGAATCGCATGCATACTGCCTGGTTAGGTGACCTTTGTTTTACAGATTTTCTATTAATCAAAAACAAGAAGCTCCCAGTAAGCCAGGAACTTGTATTTATGAGCTAGATAATTCATTCTGTACATCAGAATCACAAGGAAAAGAACAATAGCTGGAATTTCTTTATTACAGTTGAGGAACACATTACCATAATGGTTGTGCATTCCTTCTGCATGATTTTTGATTATTCTAGAAACACCTGGACAAATGAGAGCTGTTAGGCCACTTACTCACTGAAAGCAAAGTATCAGAACCTCTTCTCGTCTCCAGCCAAACCAGTGAACTTTAAAATGGGGGGGGGCGGATTGGGAGGGGGGATTAAATGCAAGTACAAATCTGTTTAGATACCTGGGACATTTTTTAAACTCAGGCTGAGTTTGCATTGATTTCCCTGAAATTAAAGAGCTCAAATTAACCAAGGATAATTCTAACAATGACTTCAGGTAATTTTCCAGTGAGGCCACTCTTATGCTGTGTAAGATCCTTTGAAATGCTATAAAATCAGATGCTACCTTTTAGCTGCTGAAAGAAACATGGAGGTCCCTGGGTACAATGTTCTGTTACAGACAAGAGAGTGATTCCGCTGTGAACATGAGTAAAATCACAAAGTGAGAACCTGCAGGGACATGTTCTCTGTCCTTGTGAAGTTACTAGTCTGAATGGAACACGGAACAGAGGAATTCAATATTACTGCCCTGGATCCATAAACTGAGTACTTTGTGAATGTCTCAAACTCTTCAAAATTATTTTCACTTTCTCCATTAATGTAGCACTTGCTGTAAACTGATGTGGTAAATAGTAAGGCTTTCTGCAGCATCTAAGACTAGTTAGAATGCACTGGAAACAGAAACAGAATGTCATGCAAGGGAAACAGAAATCCAGATTCACATCATCAGAAGGAGAATTAAAATCACAGAGCCCTCTTGTCTTCCTGCACTCTCTCTCTCTCTTTCTGTTTTAATTCTTCATTCCTTCAAAAAACTTTTTTGAAAACTTGCTTCTCTTCTTTACTTTTCTCTTGTTATTTTCCCAGACTGATCGTGTGCATGCATGTGTGTGTCTGTGTCTATGTCTGTATGTGCACATGCATGTGCCAGTACTGGTGTTTCAACTCAGGGCCTGGGCACTGTCCCTGAGCTTTTTTACTCTACCACTTTGAGCCACACCTCCTCTTCCAGCTTTTTGGTGGCTAATTGGAAATAAGAGTCTCCTGGACTTTCTTGTTTGGATTGCATTAAAAAATGCAATATGATTCTCAGATCTCATCCTCCTGAGTACCAGAATTACCTATTTGAGCAACTGGCACCTGGCCCAGGCAGAATTTTAAAGATTAGATTGTTCTGTTACTGTTCTATACTCTATAGAGAAAGCTGTCGGTTTGGTTCATTTATTCTTTTATTCTTTCTCTAATTCATTAATTTTTTTCTTCATTTCTAAGTGCCATCAAACTGCATTTTTCTTTTGGTGCTGGTTCTGAGACTTGAATTCAGGGTCCTATATTCTGGCTCAGGATTCTTTTTCATAGCTGATCCTCTGCTACACTTCTAGCCCAGCATTTTTGTTATTTTGTTAAAAGTATTGAAATCTTTTCTAATCAGCTGTCCTCTAAACACAGTCCTCTGGGTCTCAGCCTCCTGATTAGCTAGGATTTACAGTCATTAGTCGTGAGTCATCAGTGCTTGGCCAAACTGTTTCCTTTCTTTTTTTTTTTCTCTTTTATTTTCTTGTCTTGTCTTTTCTTTTTGTGCTATATTGGTGTTTGAACTTGGGGCCTGAGTGCTGTCTCTTAGGCTTTGTGTTGAATGCTGGTATGCTATCACTTGAGTCACAGTTCTGACTTTTTGCTGGCTAGTTGGAGATGAGAGTCTCATGGATGTTCCTGTTTCTGTCCAGACTGGTTTTGAACTTTGATCCTCAGAGGTCAGCCTCCTGAGCAGCTTAGGATTATGTCTATGAGCCACTGGAAGCAGCATATGGATTTTACATGCTTATTCAGAGTGTGAGTTTCTGCAAGAGGACCAGGTGATTCCTGTTCATATAAAGCTGAGAAGCACTGCTGTGTCTGTGTGTGGGGGGGGGAAGGAGAGGGGGACTTCCAGAAGACAGGATAGCTAAGTATATGTGTTAGAATTCTCACTTGTTGTCAGGTGTGTAAACTAGTTCTTGGTTGTTTCTTTGGCCATCTCTTTCTGAGCCACAGAAATAATCTTTCATGTACAACTTACAGGGCATATCTTAGATACTTGAACTCTTGGATTTGTTATGTATGTAATTTGGGCCTTCAAAACGTTTTCTGACCTTTCCCATGAATGCCTTTCGTCTCTGTCATCTTTGGGCTCTACATGGAGATGTAAACTAGCATATAATTCATCAATTCTGGCTGCATATCACAGTGTCAGCCATCCCTAATAAGATTAATTGGTTTTAGCGCATGGAATTATGACAATGTATACCTCCAAGATCAGAAACACAGCCTTAATTGAAATCATATGTATATCTACTTTTTTTTTTTTTTTTTTTTTTTTTTTTTTTTTTTTTTTACAAAAGCAAATCCAGCATCATAGACTCTTTTCTGTTTGGGGTTTTGTTGACATCAGCAGTGGTATAGAAACTTGATCATGAAGGTTTGCTGTTATTACTACTTTGAATACAAACTTATGCTTCTCAGCCCTTGAAGTAGCTGATTAGGGGAGGGGCTAATCGTCTACTTGATTATTGGTTACACATATGGAATAAATCCAGTTTTAATGGTGTCTAATGAGCCTTTCATTTTCAAAACCTTACACAAAAACCTCTAATAGAAAGGGAAAGTAATATTTCAAAGGTCATCTTCACATTACTGAATGTCAACAATCTGTAATCAAGCCAATATATAGAGACAGTGATTACAGCCCAGTGTTCTTTAAATATGAAATAATTTTCTAAATTAGCCAACTGGCGTGAGCTGAGGTTCTTCAGGTTTGAGCTGACTTGAAATTTCTAATTAAAGTTTCTTACTGAAAAAACAGGCCCAGAGTTAAAGAGATTGTTCAAGGCAGTATTTTCACAACCCACAAGATGAAAAATTCTGTCCCTTCTCATTGCATGCACTATATTCTCATATGCATTTGTAGTTTCGTGGACATGTGCAAATGGAAGACGAGGCACCTGTCAATGTTTTTTCTCAACAGGAGATTGTAACGAGCAGTAGCTATGTGAGATGATTTTATTGGTCAGGAGGCCACTTCAAGAACTAGTGGACACACATCTTTTTAGAGCCAGACATCTGCCTGGTAGCAGATTTGGAAGTCAAGAATTTCAAGAGTCTCTAGTTAGAGATTGGCGTTCTGGGATGTGGGTGCTATTTGCTGTGTGAATGAAGATAACCCTGCCCCTAGTCTACAGTGGAGATGTTCCTTTTCAGTCTGAGAGTAGCTGCTAGTCCATATGACTCTTGTCTGAATTAGAAATAGGGGAATTCTGTACAACATTTTCTTTCTGTCACAGAGTTAGAGTAAGAAATGGGACGGCAATCATCGTCTGAATGTGTCATTTCCTAATTTACTGGCTTACCATGGGCATCACAACCTCCTTAGAGGGCTCTTTTTGAGTTTGGTTGTGCTTAGGGGTCTGATTTGATCATCTGTGTGGGGTCTGTGGTTGTCTATTTTGTGTCTATATTTGAATCTTAGACAACTTAGACCCGGTGACCCAATGATGGGTTGATTGTTCTACAGCCATTCACAAAGCTATTGCTAGGTAGCTGTGAAGGAATTGATTGGTAGCCTTAACTGAACAGTTGGTTGCCAAAATAGACCTTAGATCTCAGACTGCATCTTGCATTATAAGGAACCATACAGAGAAAACCTCTGATCAAACCCAGGGAGACACACCTAATGGCTTTTGCTTACTTGAGCTTAGCTGTTCATTTACAAGGTAAGATACATGCAGAATAGGGTGGGAAAACATGGAAAATAATCTTAAGAAGAAGGATAAAAGCCATCCATTTGCCAACACACCCAAAACATCCAAGTTGGGTGCATTTTGTAGTAATCTTTTGTAAGTGTAAGTGTTAATTTATAGTTAAAGCATTTTCATTTCACTGAACTTACAAGCATAGGGGTAAAACTGCCTCAAGGAGAGGAAATATTTGTGCTGAATTGCAGGGTTATTCTCATCATGAACGATAAGGATTGCTTTCAAGTTTCATGTGCATGGACGCCATTAGAGAAGCAAACAGCACCTTCTTTCTTTCTCAAACTGTCCTCAGTGTGAAGAGTTCATTCAGGTGTGTGTGACACACGTTGGGTAGTAGTACTGCCCTGCCCAAGCTGTTATCAATCATTTAGTGGCAAAATTTAACTGGTTTGGGGCTTATGGCTTCTTTGAGTGAATTGTTTTGAAGAGGGTGAGTGGAAAGTATGTCCATACTTGAAATTGTTCTCCTCCTGCCTTCATTCATATGGCTCAGTGAAGTTAAAGCCATCATCTTCTCCCATGAAAATACTATAATGCTATTCCCTGGCTTCTGGCTTTGCTTCTTGGTTTGTTGGTTCCTTTTGTTGGTTTGTTTTCTAGGCTATGGAATCAAACCCAGGTCCTTGGATATAAAGCCAAGAATTCTACCACTGAATTACACCCTAGCCTTCACCTTCCTTATCACAAGATACATTTGAGATCAGCTGGAGTTTCATTCCCTTATACATCACTTTTGGTTGTCATTTTCAGTCTGGCTACTCTTTTTTTCCCTCCAATCTTGCTATTTATAGTTGATCAGGATGTTATAAGCTACAATTCTTTTTTCACTGATTTACTTGAAATCGAGCAATCCACCACTCCTTTTAAAAAATGGCCTCTGTTTATAATAAAAGCAATGAATTTGGATCTAACTAGACATTTAAGTGGACAGTTCATGAGACACGCTTCAAACTGATAACCTGCATACAATTTTATGTCTGATCATGAGAGCAGTCTGATGAGTCCGGCGTGCATCGAGGATCCCATGAATCTTCTAGGGGAGCTCATTTCACTTAATCACTTGTGCCCAAACAATGCAGCTTTCTTTCTGAGCAGAGGATCTGAGGCAACTGTGGAAGAGTGTAGATTCAGGGCCTTCCCAGGTCTAGGAAAGCACCCATGGAGTTGGCCCCGGAATGGAATCTGCCCTAAAAAAAAAAGTCTTGCTAGGAACTAGGCTTCAGGCTTGGCATGTTCTAAACCACAGGCTCATTTTAAACCTAAGTGTAGGCCACAGGTGATTCCAAGTAAAATAAACTGAGCTCCAGGATTTTGCTCTAAGTCTTCATTTAGAGAGAACTTTATAAAAATAGAGAGTTGTGGGCAGAGACCTCTCAGCTATGAATTCAGAGTTATTTGGAGCACCTCCCTTATCCTTAAGCCTGAAGCCTATCTGACCTGGGGAAACAAACCCTTCAACTTCCTTATCTCTTGTCTCATGCCATTATCCACCTTCTACTACTGAAAAAGTAGTTAGCTTCGTCAGCATTCATCTTCTGTTCAGGCTAAATTTATTTTTATGTGAAATAGAAATCAGGAAAACACCAAAATTATTTTAAGCAAAATATCAAAATCGAAATAAACCAACATATGTTAGTGGAACATGTATAACTAACTCTCAATCAAAAATAAGTGCAACTTTCATACATTTCTTAAAATAACCCCAGCGTGCAAAATCTGAACAACTTAAATAGCTGGGAGTTATGACATGTTGGATTATTCTCTCTACTTAGTTCAGTTTTTACTTGAAAAGATCATTCCAGCCACTAAAAGCTAGCCATCTTTGTATCATCCTGTCATAAACAATATCCTACCCTGTCTGTTGTAGTAAGTAATGAGAGTAAGTAATCCCAGCTAGTTTTATGTAAAAACCATTCAGATCTTGTCCCCTTACCTTACATTTATTCCTAGTCCACTTCCTCCTCCTACATTCCTAAGAATTGAGGTTTCATGGGGTGATAGGTATTTCTTATTTGTTGTTGTTGTGCTGTGGAGCAAACCTAGGGCCTTTCAAAACCTAGGCAAAAGAGCTATCACTGAGCTACATTCCCAGACTAAGGTTGTTTGAAATATATGTGCTTTGGCCTGGTAGGTTTTTCCATATTTCTAACTTACCCTTTTCTTGGGAACTTAAATTAGATAAAAAGTATTAGAGGAGCAAATGTTCTTAAAAGATAAAACCCATCTCATCTTTAATGCTCTTTTTAACACGTTTTCTTTATTAGACCATCACATTAAGGGTTAGAATCATTTTAACCCCATAATAGTAGATAATATTTTTCCCATGGAATAAATTAAGTAAATGTTAAGGTGAGTAAATTTTATTGAGAAACGAAGGACACATTCATTCAAAACTTCAGCTTTTTATTTTAAGTAACACCCTATAGGAATTAGGTACCACAGGTACAAGAATAAAATTAATTTTGTACTATATTTGGAAAATGATAGAACGGTTAATGAGTTCCCATCTTCCAGTTCCATTTTAAGAGTATGTTAAAAAACAACTATCTCATTAAACTTAGTCTCTCACTAGATGTTAATATGGTTTCTCTTTAGGGAGTCAAGAAAAGTCCTAGGGTAGAAGTGGAGGCGTGGCTCAAGTGATAGAATGCCAACTGTGAGTGGAAAAGCGAAGAGGGAGTGCAAGGTCTCAAAGGCAAGCATAGTACCAGTACAAAAGAAAAAGCGGGAGGGAGGGAGGGAGGGAGGAAGGAAGGAAGGAAGGAAGGAAGGAAGGAAGGAAGGAAGGAAGGAAGGAAGGAAGGAAGGAAGGAAAGAGATAGAGAAAGAAAACTAAGGAAAACCCTTTAGAAGTATAAATATACAAAGATTTGTCTGATCATATCTACTAGAAGCTTCCTTCATCCTGAACTCTTACTCTTAGATAATCTCTCTCTCTCTCTCTCTCTCTCTCTCTCTCTCTCTCTCTCTCTCTCTCTCTCTCTCTCTCATATATCTATCTGATTTTTCCTCTTAGTTTATTAGTTGTCAAAAAGGTTTTCTTTTTTCCTGGTTTATTCAATTTCAACCAATTTGGAAATGGAAAAGTGTGTTAATTTTTTAATACATCTTTAAGACACACATTACTATATTTTTATTAACTGAGCCAGATGGCTCACAGTGAATTTTCTCTGACATAAGTAACCACAGGAATCAGTTTGGGACCCGAATCTGGTCTGGAAAGTGGCATGTTTATTCAGCGGAAAAATGTAATTTGTGTAAACATATGGCTATTTTTAGAAGGAACCTTTGTTATCGTTTGCACTGCATTTTATTGTATTGTTCTAGGCTAAGTACAAGGACCCTTTTTTCCCCCCTTTTCTGTCCTCCAGCCTTAAGTATTCAAGTTCCTTTTCAACAGCTAAAACATGTTTTCTTTCTGCAGTTTGAAGGTTGCAAGAAGGCCTTTTCAAGGCTTGAGAATCTCAAGATCCACTTGAGGAGTCACACAGGAGAGAAGCCCTATCTGTGCCAACATCCGGGCTGTCAGAAGGCCTTCAGTAACTCCAGTGACCGTGCCAAGCACCAGAGGACACATCTGGACACTGTAAGGATGGTGCGAGTTTTCCACCTTCCAGCTGGTGTGCAGAAGGAAGTGACTCTCTGATAATGAGGAGGTGCTAGTGTTTGCTTTATGGGTCTGCAGGTTACAGGAACCATGCCAAGGGCAGCAGACGAATCTGGTACGGGACCCAAAGAGTGCTGTGTGGTGCTTTTATTTTTTTGTATTTACAAAATATTACAACACTCTTGCGACTTCCTTGGGACTAAGGAGTTACTTGGCTATTTCTGCATACAAAGCAGAAGCAGTTCTGTGGCTGTGTGGTAGATGATACTACAGAGAAGGATCGCTAGAGAGCGGACATCAAAATAGGCATTCAACTGTCAAGACATAACATTGTTGGCCAAGAAGGTTAATGCTTGAACTATGTGATATGTTTTTCATTGTCTCTAGTTCTTTCCTCCTCCTTTCCTTCTCCTTCCCCCTCTCCCCTCCTTCTCCCCTTCCCTCTTCCCCTCTACTTCTTTCCCCTCTTTCTCCCTCTTCCCCTCCTCCTCCTGCTCCTGCTCCTCCTCCTCTCCCTCCTCTCCCTCTCCCTTTCCTTCCTCCCCCTCCCCTTTCCCTCTCCCTCTCTTTCTCCATCTCCCCCCTCCCTCTCCCTTTGTGTGTGTGTGTGTGTGTGTGTACACACATGTGTGCACGCGCATATGCACCAATACTGGGACTTAAACTCAGGGCTTAATCACTGCCTTAGCTTTTTTTCCTCAAAAATGATACTCTACCACTTGAGCCACACTTCTATTCCAGCTTTTTGGTGGTTAATTGAAGATCAGAGTCTCACAGAACTTAGCTACCTGGACTGGCTTCGAAGCACGATCCTTGGATCTCAGCATCCTGGGTAGCTAGATTAGAGGTGTGAGCCTGTATGTAATCTTGATAGAAGAACTTTGCAACTAGCCCAGCTTTTGAGAGTCAGTTTGCTTTTTTTTTTTTTTGAGAAAAGCACCTGCCATTTTTACCTTTAAGCTATCTGAAAAGAAACAGCAACTCTTGCTCAAGGGTTCAATTCAATTCATCTGTGTTAACAATCTTATATCCTTTGACACAACCCTAGGAGAACAATTGATTTTTATTATCACACTCTTAACTCTCATAATGCTGCTACAATTTGCTCATTCACAAATGCCTTTGCTATGTAACTGTTGTCTCTTATTTTTCTGGTTATATTGATAGGCCTCCTCTGCATTTCTCAGGTTTTGATGGATAGTTTCCTTACAGGAGGCCAGATACACACTATAAAATTTCACTTTGCTTAACAAAGCGTCAGGATAAATGTATTATACACATTGCAGATTTCTGATCCACGTGCTTGCAAATAATGTATTCATGACAGTACTTTCTCGGTGTTAACATTCTGATGTCTATTCTTAAACGACACCACAGTTCGAATTCTGAAAAGATGCTGTTATTTCTACCCAAACCTTCTTATACGTACTTAAGATTCTTCTGCTGCTATGGTTAACATATTTATTTTTTGATTAGTCTCTATTAGTCCTATTGGTAGAAGTCATTTTAGTTAATGTGACATAACCTTTCTAAACAGAGTTAATATCCTAATATACATAAATGGATGGTTTGTCTGCAAGTATCTGTAACACCGAACAATATGGACTTAGGATGGGTTCATTCGGCTCTAGCTGAATTGAATTCAGTAGTTTTTAGGACAAACAGAATAGAATATTAAATGAATAAATGTGGTGAATAGTGGAATTTTTTCGTGCAGATAAAGGACAAAAAAGGAATAAATTATGTTAAAATGCTCCATTTTGTTGTGTCTAAAATGGTCTTGGTAAAATCCAATAAATTTTCCAATTTGTCATTAAAAGTTATCATGGAAGAATGAACATTCATGAGACAGGATTGTCTTGAGAAATTGCTTCCACTCTAGCTAGCTATCTGTAGTTTAAAAGAACTATTGTGAGGGTAAGTGTTATAGTTCCATAATACCCTTCTATGCTGGGTACTAATTTTAGCTAATCAAACAAAGAACATTTTCAAAAATCATTTCTGAATTAAAAAGAAGTCATATCCCATTTTAAAACTATGAGCAGAGCCACCCAAGATAATAATCTTTTATGATTTTTGTTCCATGTAATAGCTCTTGAAGCTCAGCTATTTTTTGGAAAATGTATTTGTATTAAATCCTTTAAAACTACTTTTCACTTGCCTTTAAGATCCGAACTAGCTCCTGTTTAAATATGTTAAACAAGTTGGTATGCCCTTTTAAAAATCATATGGAAATTAAACTCCAGCAAGCAAGCTATAGTTGCTTAAGGAATTTATGATTTAAATTTAGGTTCCTACTCCCTTTCATTAATCATTCTTCTGCAAATTCTGTCAGAATTTTGAATAAAGGATCTTTCTTCAACCAAGTAGATTTTTGACTCATAGGAAAATGTTTTGCCATCAAGTTTACTAACTCTACAATTTTAAGTCTGAAATATTCTGTCAACTCATTTCTCCATTAACATCTTTGCTGCTCATGGAAAATACTAAATACTACACTAAATTCTAAAAATACTATAGTAAATACTAATACTAAAAGACTATACTAAATATTAAACTATTCATATGTTTTATGGTATGTGTATGTGTGCATGTGTGTGTGCACGCCAGTCCTAGAGCTTGAACTCAGGGCCTAGAGCCTAGAGCATTTTTGCTCAAGGTTTGCACTCTACCACTTGAGCCACAGCTCCACTTCTAGCTTTGTGTGTGTGTGTGTGTGTGTGTGTGTGTGTGTGTGTGTGTGTGTTTAATTGAAGATTCTCATAGACTTTTCTGGCCTGCCTTGCTTTTGAACCACCATCCTTAGATCTTAGCCTCCTGAGTAGCTAGGATTACAGGTGTGAACTACCAGTGCCTTGAAGTCCCTGGCATTTAATAGCAAGGAGAGAGAGTTAAGGCCAGCTGACCAAGGTTTCTCTATGACTATCTTAAAATTAAATACAAAATGACAAAACTTTATATAAAATAATCAACCTAAATCAAGATAACATCAATAACATGTTAATTGATATTTATGAAACCTTATAATATGGTCTGTACCCTGTCATGCTCTAAAACATGAGCTTATGAGTTGCTATTGTGACTTTAGTAAAGATACTGGCTAGTTGCTCCTCTTAATGTCAAGGTAATGTAGGGAAAGGTCAAACAAGAAAGTTATGTAAACTTAGAAAAAATTCTCAGGTTAAGAACATCTTTGTTCACCTATTGGAAACTCATGGGCAAGTGACTAGCCAATAATTAGCTCACTGTTTCGTAAAAATTGGAGTTAAGAGCTTGAGTCGTCCATTGTTCATTGAAAGATTCCTACAACGTAACACAGTGCCCAGCACATACTGGAGACTTTAGACATTGGTGATTCAATCAGTCAGTAATTGATTGATTAATCAGTTAGTTGATAAGTCAGTCAATGAACATAGGATAGCAAACTTAGAAATTAAATTGAGGAAGTCAAGATAAGTGATATAGTCATGATTTTACCTTATTGGACTCAATAATGGCCCCCAAATTATAATGAATCATAAATACTGCTTCCAGCAAGGCAAACGTGGAATACAAAAAGACTATCATATACGTGAAAGCAGGAGTTTACCATAAATAGATTAGCCATGACATGTTGTTGTCAATAGTGATAACAAGTTTCTAGAGCAAAAATTCTATTTTTAACATAAGGTTTCTGTTGAAAAGACTTCTATTTCACGTCATGCAGGCCCAGATCACATATCTTACTTGATGTGATAAGTAGATCAGTGACAATTAATACATCTTACAAACACAGTTAACCCCGGGATTTTTTCCTACTTCTTAAAGAATAAGCAGAAGGTTTTGATTCATTTTGCAACATTAATCATAGCCTTAAAAACCTTTGAATGGATAGAAGGGGGTTCATCTGTCTGTCCATCTACCCATCCATCCATCCATCCATCTACCCATCCATCCATCCATCTATCCATCTATCCACCCATTTTTTCATACATTTCTAACTATTATGTACCAGGTACCTGTGATAAAGAAATATATTTGATCCTAGACGCAGACACAACCTTAGACAGCACATTTCCTATCTCTCCAGAGTACAGGGGCTCTGAACTGCCTAGTCTGTGTCCTCTTTGCTGTAATCCCAGGGCTCATGTGTTCATTCAGACCCAGCACCAGGACTTCTAATATTATTAATGTTCCTCTGGCTGATTTTTCATGTGTCCGTTGTTTGAAACCTGTTGTCCCTTGCTCACTTTATGCTAATTTTCTCCTTCTTAATTTTCTCCCTCTCTCTTTCTGAATCAGGTTTCTTCTGAAACATACCCAGTCTTTTCTGGACTTTTCTACAGCTTCTTTACCTGAATCCTTAAAGAATATGTGTTTACTAGTTTTTGACAGTACCAAAGATTGTTCTCAGGGAAACATAACTGTAAGTATGACTGGAGATGCTTACTAATAATTTCTACTTTAAAAAGTGCCACAAGCGTGCAACCTAAAGCAATGTCTTAGCAGCCATCAAGAATAGGATGCCTCTTTCTTTCTGGAAAGTTTACTTTTCCAGAAACCATGATGCAAAGTTCCTGGATTTTTTCTCATTAAAATGCATGAGTATTACTCAACATTTCACATCCATCAGTGGGTGACAGCTCATATTCTGATTAGTCCTTTATGATTTAACTACTCTTTTTCTTTCTTTTTTCTTTCTTATTTAGAAACCTTATGCTTGTCAAATTCCAGGATGTACCAAACGCTACACAGACCCAAGTTCCCTAAGAAAACATGTGAAGGCACATTCGTCCAAAGATCAACAAGCAAGGAAAAAGGTAATTTTAAAAGAAAAAAAATTACAGCCAGAAAAAGCACATGTACATGACTCTTGCAGGACTCAGGACTTCTGCAAGGCACTGGAAATCATTATACTTCTTAACATGTAAACAGCTTTCGACGGTTGTAAGGAGTGAAATCCTTCAAGAGGGTGAAAATAATAAGGTTATGATTCACTTAGTTGATAGAACCAGACAAGAACTTTTTAGGGGGTGGATAATACGAGACAGAGAAAATGAATGAAAGTAACCTACACCAGGAAGTAACAAAAGGCAGGTATAGGCAATAAACCCAAGGACCTAACCAAAACTGAATTGGGAAGAGGAAACAATGATAAATGAAACACTTCTTGAGAGAAGTGCTCTCTTCCCTGCCCCCCCCCCACCAAAATATCAATTGGCTAGGATGACATCAGCTGTAAGGAAGCAGGTGGGGGAATCTGGGATAAGTACAGATTTTGTCTCACTTTTTTAGAAAAAAAGCAGGTTTCTTGTGTGAAAAGTCTGAAAAGGAACTGAACTGAATTCCTTTCAGTTCAGGGATTGAGGTATCTCTCAAAGTTTGTAAGGTTTGTGATCTTTGAAACCTGGAAATAAGTGTTAAAGATCAACCAGTTAGTTATTCTGACTCGCACACAATCCAGAAAAGTGTTTGGCAATACTGGGTTTATACTCCCCCTTAGAGACACCTTGCTTACTCCCCTTCAGGGTATTGCCTAAGAAAACTATGATGTTACATTTGTTTTGAAAAGAAAAAAAAAAGTGTCTTCTGTCCATGTCAGAAAACATGTGGAGATATTTTTGGTTTTGAATGTTCAATTTGCATTGAGATAGATACTTGATACATGCAAAGGCCCTTTATTACAAGAAAAATATTAAGAGCAGTATAAGATTATTTCAAATGAGTGAACCGTATGGCAAGGGTATGCAAGTCACTATGGCCTCTAGTTAAAAAACTTGAATTCTTTCATGATTTACAAGGATTTAACACCTCGTGTTGGGAAATGTTCTCTTGTCTTTTTATTACTTGAATTTTTTTTTCCTTCCTTGGAAGGTGTTAGCAGAATGCAAGCTGAGGTCTCATATGTGGAAAGAACTTGACCTTTTCCCCATGAGCTATAAAAAATGTCCTCAGCTAGGAAGATTTGACAGACATGCGTAATTGTGTACAAACCCAATCTTGTAAACTGACTGTTAAAATTAAGTTTTCTCCCCTCTGGAAATATATTTAAATCTCTTTAATTGGAATCCCAGTGAATTGATATCTATGATTACTTGGCCTGGATTGGTATATTCTTGCATTTTAGAAAAGCAAAGGAACTAAGTAAATTAATAGTGTACATTAAACCAGAAAGAAGAATATGTAACCTTAAGATGGCACACCATTGATGTAATATAATATGAAGTGTTTTAGCAGGATTGTTGTCTAATGTGTTTTTTATCATTATCTATGTCTATATTATAAATTTGAAGTAATACGTCCTATCTGTTTAAGACAAAGCCTAGATAAGAAACTTTTTACTCTAAGCCTGACTATTCTCCACATCCAAGTTGTTTGAAATGTGTGAGGCTTTACTTGGAATACCAGATTTATCAGTAGGATTGGAGAGCATACATGAAGAGGTGTTACTCCCCAAGTCTAGAGAAATCGGCGACGATACGATGTTTCATTTAAGAAGGTAACCTGTTGGCAGATATGGAAATGTAACGGGATATTTTTCAGGAATTGTTCATGGCTTTTATTATTCAACTATTTTTTAGCCTTTGTGTGTTTAGAACATTCTTAAAGCATTAACTGGACAAAACCAAGAAAAGAAAAACAGGCCTTTAGATTTGAAAATATAATTTTATTGCCAAAATTTACTAGCACCTTTAAATACTAACCTAGATAACCAAGGTACCCTTTCAAGTGATACCATAATCTCATGTCAAATATTGTAATTCTTTCTTAACTTTGCCTTATACAAAATGAGATGTTGATTTTGCTTTTGATGTCCACTCTGTATGTCCTGAATATATTTGAATTGGATTTGGTTAATGTTCATCGTCTAGCCCTTAATGATAATTTTTACTTCCCAAAATGTAAGCTAATTATTTTTCTAAAAATTTTTTTATCAGTCTGTGTTGGATTAATTTGTGGAAATTAAAATGATGAAAGTTTCTTCATCCAACAAAAAGAGGAAATGTCACTCCCCGGAGAAGCAGTTGCTAATAAACCTAAACCCAGCCAATCCACAGCTCTAAATCTTGTGCTGATGTACCAGTGTGTTTTATTTACATGGTACAATGTTGTTATTAGACCTTGGAGAGATTCTAATTGCTCACTCACATCAGGATTTGGTATTTGAAATATTTCCTGGCAGGAATGATTAAAAAAAAAAAAGAAAGAAACAATAAACCTTTTAAAGCAGAATTAAGATTATTTACGACTTTAATTAAAAATTGAAAACTGGCACCATTTCAAAAAAGCCCTTACAAAAATGTGAATTCATCAAAAAATAACCATAAAAATTCCAAGGTGATAAAGGCACTGAGGAGTAATGGGTCCCAGCCCTAGGGAATTGTTTAGTTGAAAAGAATAAAACTCTTTTCTGTCACACCCTGTTAGTCATGGGCTCATTTAATATACCCTGCCGGCCGGCCTCTAATCCTCTTTTTTTGCCCTCCCCCAAGACACTAAATGACATTATTTTGGTCTTAGCATTGCTGGCTTTATGAGGACTCATTCTGAACTCGGTGGAAGTGACAAAGCTCTCCGAGGCCTACGGTTAATGTATGTCAGGAGAGGTAGAGATCTCCTAAGCAATGCCCCATGCCACGGGTATGTGGGCTCATTCCACATCTACTGATCCCACTGAAGACCAAGTCCAACCTGAGATCTGAGCTAAACATTATTCAAGCTGTACCCAGAAAGAAGATAGCAAGGTGTGTGTGTGTGTGTGTGTGTGTGTGTGTGTGTGTGTGTGTGTGTGTGTGTGTGTGTGTGTGTGTGTGTGTGTGTGTGTGTGTGTGTGTGTGTGTGTGTGTGTGTGTGTGTGTGTGTGTGTGTGTGTGTGTGTGTGAATAATTTGGCTCATTGCATGCAGAGATTAACTTTTCTCTTTCATAAATCTGGTCCACCCATACATTCCACCAGCCAATGCACAGATTCCTTCCATTGACTGCACTCTGCAGTTCCTGAGTCCATCCAAACAGGGCTACAAAACTAAATGAATGGCCCAATAGTCAACTCACTAGCAATGGTCTCTACTGAAAATAGAATTTAGTCCATAGAGCAAAAGGCAAAAAAAAAAAATTGTCCTTCAATTCTGCCTGATAACAAGCGAGTGAAATGAGAAAAGCCTAAGGCAATAAGCCACTTGAAATTTTCCTCAAGGCTGTGAGCTTTATCAGAATTTTTCATTTTCACCTTGGAAATACCACAGGCAAGGGAGTTTCCTTCAACTCTTACCTGTTATCAAAATGGACTTTTTAAAATGTGAATGCAAGCATTCCCTGTACCCAAGTTAGAGGTGATGAGAATTTTCACCCATTTCTTGCTTTCACAGAGATGCTGAACTTTGAATGTGATTTGTTCCATGTTTGTGAAACACTGACCTTTGAATCTTTGTACTTGATGACGTTGACTCCTGTGATCTCCACATAGGATGTTATAAACCTCACCTAGCTTCTGAAATATGATTGAATATAATGTGTGTGTTTATGTTTTCTACTCAGAGCTTTCTGGCTAAGCTTATTTTATTCTGTGTCATTTTCTTCATAAAGAACTGGCAATTCTTTGCAAGTTGTTTAATGTTACCACCTCTCCCCTATAGACACTGAAAATTATAAATAACTTACTAAGTACCATACAGGCTAACCTGCCTTGAGAAACTATATGAAAATAATTATTTTCCCCTCAGTTGAAGAAGCATGTAGCAAAATGACTCATGAATCTCCTTTTTGCCTGTCCGTTGTTTTTTTGTCAAGGTCTAATGGTGGGGGGTAGGTGGGATATACAATCAGGTAAAGAATTCACAATTCCTTTTTGTCTTATTTGATTCAACCTTTCTGTTCCGGAAAAAAAAATTAAACCATTCCCATTATTAATACTTGTTTATTTGGCTCGAATATGTTTTGAATATATTACAATGTGTTATGTATTACAAGGTAATTTTGTTTATGTTCTTGCTGAGGACACTTAGCTTGGAAAGAAAAAAAGAGAGAGAGAGGAGAGGGAGGAAGGGAGAGAGGAAAGGAAGGGAAGGAGGGAGGGAGAGAGGGACAGAAAAGAGGAAGAAGGAGGGAAAGCAGCCAACCAAGTTAAGAATACCCACCACAAACAGGTGCTTGAATGACCAGTTTCGACTGGACAGTACCTAACACAGTTCCCTTATGGAAATAGTTTTCTAGATAGTTGTTTTACATATTGATTGACTGACAGAAGCTTTTGGAGCTTCCGAGTCATTTTCTTTTACTGAGGAAAACAAAACTGGAATAAAATCATTTGGCCCAGACTCTGCTGTCTAAAATCTTGTGTCCTTAGGACATCAGGACCTCAGTTCACCATTGCCCTGCTCAGTATCCACGTTTTGTCTTCACTTGCAAAGAATTCATGTCCCTTGTCCTTCAGGCAATCACTGCTAGTTTTTTTTCCTTCTTTTTTCCATTTCCTCTGAGTTTTGTCTTTGATATCCCTTGGCAATATTTTCCCATTTGTTTGTATCTTGGCTCTCTGAGCTGTGAAGATTTATTTTCAGGGTGACTTCACACAAGGGCTTGGATAAGCCTGATGTTAAAAACTTTTCAGGGTAGATCCTGGGCAGGTGGCTGTGTTGTTCTGTTTGGATTGGACATCGGGAGGTATGGCTGCTTTTAAGCAATGCCATGAATTGCATCGTGACTAAGCTTAAGTTACATTCCCCTGATTTTTCCATTTCCCCATGTTTGCAGCTAGCTTGACAAGCAAACCCAGGGCTTCAGAGGTGAGAAGGGAGCTATTTCCGTAGAAAATATTGTTACATCACGTACCTGAAGTCCACAGCAGCCCAGTATGACTGACCACTGACCAACAGCGTCCTTGGAAATACTTTAGCTTTTGAGAACTGAGGGTTTGTTTGTTTGCCAGTCCTGGGGCTTGAACTCAGGGCCCAGGGACTGTCCCAGACCCTTTTTGCTCAAGGCTAGTACTCTACCACATGAGCGACAGCTCTACTTCTGACTTTTTTGATAGTTGGGAGATAAGACTCTCATGGACTGTCCTGCTTGGGCTGGCTTTGAACTGAGATTCTCAGGTCTCAGCCTTCCTGTGTTGCTAAGATTAATAGGCATGAGCACAGTATTCTTGGAGGTGGCATCATCCTTTAGTGATGACTATAGTCTATTTTCCGGATCTCAGGGATGCTACAAATCAGGATCAAAAGAAAGGACATTGTGACCCAAACTAGAGGGAATTAAAGTGAACTTGGAGCCTGGGATATTTGATTCACTCTAAGGCTTATCCAGAGAGTTAATAGACCACATGGGAGTAATCACACTCAACGGGTGGGTTTCAGGAAGCTCAGCAATTCCCAGAAATGATATGCAGAAGAAATGATAGGCAGAATATATTTTGTTCTCAGATAGGCTCCATAGATTTTTTTTTACCAACACTTGAAATTAAGACCCTCAGAGCTACTAAATGCAAAAAATGCAAAAGATTTTTAAAAATGGCAAGAATCCTAGTGACTATCTTTTTTGGCTTTCGCTATAATATCCCTAAAGACTTTGTGAAAGTAAGATGATTCTGTACCTCTTATTCCCTAGAGGGTTGACTCCTACTGGTACAGAATTTCAAAATATTCAAATTATACAATAAGTACTTGTTCAAAATTTAGTGTGTTTCTGATATATCCCTAAATGCTTAGGTATACAAAAATGGTAAGATAGGTTCCTTTCCCTTGAGGCGATCAGTGATGTTAATGCTGGAGTTTCACAGGGTGCAGATGTGGTTGGGTGGATGGTTATTCAAGTGGACAGTGGAAACAGAAGAGAAACAATTGCACCAGTTAAAATCCTGCATACTTTTACAGGCTGCACAAAGGGAGTGGCTATGAGTTGAAAAGAAAATGGTAGTAAATTGAACAGAGGAGGAAGGAGAAGCTAAAAATACAGAAGGCACCATATTGGTGGACTGTGCTAAAACCATTCTCCTCCTCCTCCTCCTCCTCCTCCCCCTCCTCCTCCTCCTCCCCCTCCTCCTCCTCCTCCTCCTCGTCCTCCTCTTCCTCCTCTCTCCCTCCTCCTCCTCCTCTCCCTCCTCCTCCTCCTCTTCTTCTTCTTCCTTCAGGCCCACCAAGAGATTACCAGAGATAATTTCCTTTACTTCAAAGTCAATTGATGAAGATATTCTTCATGTATAAAAAAATGTCTCCATAACAATACCTAGATTTGTAGATGTTTTATTGAATAAGAAAGACAATACACAGGCCAAGTAAAACTGACTGTCATTAAAATGCATTGTTAAATTATTACTGAGGGTTTTTTTTAAATTTAAAGGTAAGACTAGCCACATGAAAATAGAGTACAGTGACCCTCCAAGTATCCTTAACATAATGCAAATGGATTATTCATTAGGAAAAGAGAAGGAAATTAATGATTGGATATGTCTCATCTCCTCTTTCATCATGACATTGATTGTTCAGAGTAAATATGTTCACGATAATTAATTTAAACACCATGCTGAGAGTGAATGAGCATTACACTTCAAACAATTATGTGGATACTTTAAAATGTATACCTTGCATTATAGTAACATAATTAATACAAATTTATCATATTGACTTGTAAATCAGTCATTTTATTGTAAAAATATAACAGAACTTAAAATATTTGTTATAAAGCTATGTGAAGTTATATAATGTTTGTTAATATACTGTCATCATATTAAATAATATAATGACAGAAAAACACTTAGCATGTACCTTATATGTCATACATGCCCTATAAAGGCTAGCTATTATTAGTAGAATGATGTGTTGTCAAATAAAGATTTTAAGGAGAGAAGACAGTGGTTGTTGCAATTTAAGTAAACTGATAATAATCTACTCTAGATTCATTCATTCATTAATTTTTTACTCAGATTTTAGCTTTTTGATAATAATGAATGGAAACAGAGTATAAATTGATTATATATCTAGTTCATACACAAGACACAGATAAGCATTTTTCAAATTTTGTGCATTTTAAAATCTCACCCAAACAATCTGAGTGTCCTAATGCCTATTTTCCTCTGGAAATCCACATCCAAGGCTTGAAAATCTCTGCTTCCATAGCTATTCTTACATGAATGGAAAATGTTACATGAATGCATGTAGATGCTTTAGACCTTGGTATTTTATAGGAAATATAACTTTAAAAACTTGGCAGTACTAGAGGTTGAATTCAGACCATCTCACTTGCTAGATAGGTGCTTTAATCATTTGAGCAATGCCATCAGACATTTATTTTCTTTTAAGTGAGTTTGTTTTTCCTTCCTTTATTCCTTCCTTTATTCTTTCCTTCCTCCCTCCCTCCTTCCCTCCCTCCCTCCTCCTTCCTTCCCTCCTTCCTTCCTTCCTTCCTTCCTTTCTCTGTTCCTCCCTCTCTTCCCTCCCTCCCTTCCTCTTTCCCTTCCTCTCTCCTTCCCTCTGTCCCTTCTCTCCAAGTCTCCTTTCCTTTTCCCTCCTTTTTTCTCTCCCTCCTTTCTTAACCTTATTCCCCTCCCTCTTTTCCTATTCCTTTTCCTGTCTTTGTCTCTTTCTCTCCTATTATCTTTCTTCTCATTTTCCCTCTGTCCCTTCTACTCTTCCTCTTTTCTTAACCCTCTTTTTCTCCTTTCCTTCCTCTTCCTCTGTCTTTGAGTCACTTTATATTTCTCTCCTCCACCCTTTCTTTGTCCCTCTCCTCTCTCTTCCTCTTCTCTCCTTGCCCTTCCTCTTTCTCTCCCTTCCTCTTTTTTTTTTTTTTAATTTTTGATACATGAAATAGACACCTGCGTCATGGACCTGGAACTAAACCTCTACTTGACCAGTTTGAATAATATTAGAAGATCGTCCTTTGTCAAATCAGAATAGTAGCAACTGTCTTTTAGTATTGTTGGGAGTGCTGGATAGCAAAACATATGCACAGTGCTTGCTGCAATCCTGCACATAGATGGAGTTCAGCCATTGGAGGAGGACGCAGTGCTCTTGGGTGGTTGCGATGATGAGGTTGATGCCAGCGACTACTGGAAGGTATTACAGTGCATGGGCAAATTACGTACACTCTTCATTTTTGCTGAGGAAACTGGCTTTAATTAGTAGAATAAGAGACGAAAGTCAGATAACATGAGCACTTTCTAAGGGGAAGAAAAGGGTTTTTCTCTTACCCCAGCTGGCTTTGTTGTATTCTTGCTTGAGAAGTTCTGGAACTTGACTGACAGTTCCTTGGGCTTTTTGCAGATGCCATCTGAATTGTTCATCAAGTGGAACCTAATCTTTGTCATTCAGATGCTATAATAGTCACAGGGATAATAAAGAAATAGTAATAGGGATAATAAAGGGCTTCATTTTGCCTTCATTTAACACTTAGAGCCATTGCTTATAGGTGACTTTATTCTTTTGGCCTTTAGACTTGGGATGAATTTTTATTACTCTGTCTACTCACTTGAGTTTGTTCCTAAGGAATGAGAACGTTTAGAAGTGGGCAGGGAGCCAAGAGCGATGGCAAGAGATGGTATGCAGTCTTCCTGTGAGCCCAGAGGCCCACAGAATGTGCCAGAATTAGTTAATGCTGCCCAGTGCAGAGCCATCCATTAAGTCTTGACACACTGTTTGCAGTCTTGGCGTTCCACAAAATATTTTGGCAAAAGATTCTTTTCCCACTCCACAATTCAAAGCCCTCTTTACAAACTCTAGCAAAGTGCCATGTGACGTCTGAAATGCTCACTGTATCTTCTGTTGCTTGAGAAGAAGCTTGAGTTAACTATTGAAGGACTAGAAATAATTATTGCCTCAAGAAAGCCTTCCTTCCTTCCTTCCTTCCTTCCTTCCTTCCTTCCTTCCTTCCTTCCTTCCTTCCTTCCTTCCTTCCTTCCTTCCTTCTTTCCTTCCTTCCTCCCTCCCTCCCTCCCTCCTTCTGTCCCTCCTTCCATCCTTCCCTCCCTCCCTCCCTCCCTTTCTCCCCTCATTTCTCTCTCTCTCTCTCTCTCTCTCTCTCTCTCTCTCTCTCTCTCTCTCTCTCTCTCTCTCTCTCTCTCTCTCTCTCTCTCTCTCTCTCTCTCTTCCCCTCTCTCCCTTTCTTTCTCTTTCTTTTTGCTGGTATTGGAGTTTGAACTCAGGGCCTTTCATAGTTGCTTAAACTTTATCACTCAAGGCTGGTTAATGCTTTACCATGTGAGCCTCTGTGGGTTTTTTTGGCTCTTACGGTAGTTAGTTGAACATAGGAGTCTCACAGACTAGCTTCAAACCATGATCCTCAGATTTCAGCATTCCGAGAAGCTAGGATCACCAGCATGAACCACTGTCACTGAGTTAGCTTTTTATTCTTTTACCCCAAATAGATTTTCCTAAGGGGCTTCTAAGGTGCTTCCTGTACTGTCCCACATGAAGCCGGCAGCAAATACAGCAGGGGACTAAAACAGTAGCATATCTTGAGTATGAGAAGTTCCTTACATGTCACTTTATCCACACAGCAACATAGAATGGGTCACATTTAGAAAGTTGCAAAAAGATATCCATAAGGCTTCTTTGTAACTTGAAACTTTCTGGCCTTTAAGAACAATCTTCGTTAGTAGTGTGTTAATGTTGTTATTTAGCAAGTCTAATATATCGAAACATTCCTTATAGTGTGGAGTTGAAAGCCTGCCTTCCTGAAAGACCTGCTACATGCTCTAGTTTTTTGTCTTCTAATTGTGCCCTTCCTTTTCCATAGGGCTGTGTATAACAGTGCTGCACGAGTAGTCCTGCTTTTTCTTAATATAGTAATAATACTCCTTTTTCTTATTCGGAACTTTTCCTTCTTTTACCACACTGATGATCATTTTTCTGTAAAACAGTTTCAGCAAGGCCCTGAGAGAGCTGCAATGCTATTGACTGGTTTTTGAAGCCGGCATGGAGGTTGAAAGGGTTGGCAATGGAACTGTTGCTAATGGCCCTTCTATGTCCTGCTAAGATGTTAAACCAAGTCTGTGGTCCGATCTATGATTTAGGAAGATAATTATGATGGTAATGTGGGGAATGAATTAGGGATTTGAGGTGAAAGGAGACAAGGCAATTAGTTAGGTTGGCATATTTCCATTAATCAACATTCTTTAGATACAGTGGCTCATTCAACTAAGACTGCACCCTACTGTGCTATCATTAATTCTGGGTTTCTCAGTCTTGCAAAAATGCTGTCATGAGAGATGGCCAAAAATCTTGTGGAATCCTAGTTTCTTATTATCTGTGGTCCTCTTCTAATGGTGTTTAAACAGGAAATTATTCTCTGGTTATTTTCAGTATCCCCATCCCAGCTCCTATGGAGTTTCTTCTTTCTGTCCTGCTAACAAATATGTGATTTTCAAAATCTTTTCAAGTATGAAATAGAAACTTTGAGGTCATCAGTTAGCTTTCTCAGCTTTATTTGTTTATAACCATATTAAAATGTAGGGTATAAGATATATCTGTACTTATTCTAAGCATACTTCCATAAAATAAAGCAAAATGTCAAAGCACACAGTGTCTGCTAATGTAACATACAGGTCCCGGTAATGGGAATTTGAATAATGTGGACTTTGGATAGAAATTGTATTTTGAGATGATCACGCACAGACATCCTTGACATTTCCTCTTTGTACATAAATGAATACAGAAATCTGATTTCATTTCTGTGTACTCAAAATAGCAGTAAAAGATGATCCATTCCTTCTCCATTTTTTTAAAATTTATTTTACATAAATAATGTGTCAAGAGCAGTTGTTCATACAACTGTTTGCTAATAAAAATATTAGTCCTAGTCTAACAAAAGTACAACAAAAGATATGCCAGAATCAAATACCACACTCGAGATCACGAAGACTTAATATTTTGTAGTATTTTTCCCACTTCACATCTCTACCTAGAACCTCAAGAGACCTCAACATAGGATCTATAAGCTCAGTATAATCAGTGAAAGCAAGGAAGGGTGAATTGGTATTTGAAACACCAGTAATAATATAATGGGTACAACCACCTATTTTTTTTCTCTTCCCTTTTGAAAAAACACTTAAAAGGGAATGTGTAATAATCAACAAATACTTATGTGGCTCAGTTTAACTCAGCATTTTTATTCCCATTGAACCCTTTAGTCTTCACAGCAATTCTACAAGGATAATACATTGATTATTATTGTGGCCTTCTATTATGAGCCTCATGCTCAGGAAATTCCTTCCTCAGATTTCTTTAAGCCCCTCCCTTTGTGGCACGACCAGATGGACCATCCAGCAGAGACATCTTGAACCCTCTTCATCTTAGCCTGGAAGCAAACAACCCAAGATTCTGAGAAGCTACATAACTTTACAAAAACACTCAGTGAGGAGTAGAACTGGCATCAAACTGTGTTTTTCTTTTCTTTTCTTTTCTTGACTCCCATTCAGTGTTACTTTGGCTTTTAACGTTTTTGCTATGGCAACTTTGCAACTTGTCAACAAGTTCTTGGTATGATGGCTGCTTCTAGACATTTTGTCATAGCCTTGGGTTAGAGATGCTGGAAGAGACCTCCTGTTTGGTAGCTTTGCCTAAGCCCCCTCTTGATAGATAAGCTAACAGTTCCTTGATCCTAGACTGGAACTCACAGGAGTACTAGTCCTCATTGATCTTCTTACCTACTCTCCTAGCATAGATAGATAGATAGACAGATAGACAGATAGATAGATAGATAGATAGATAGATAGATAGATAGATAGATAGATAGATAGATAGATAGATAGATAGATAGATAAGCAACTAGTACTCTAGAAAGCTGTAGGACTCCTGTAGGGGATGTCCTACGGCCCTATAAATGGGTCCTAATTCCAACAGGGTAGTATGGTAAACAAATCACTCCTGCTGCGATTGTGGCTTTCTTTAGCTGAATCACTCCAAATCAGACCTCCTGAGTACTGCTGCCATTCTGATTTGGGATGACTCAGATATATTCCATATACCAGAACCTCCACTTAAATGTTTATTTCCAGTGTCATTCACATCCTAGGGATGACCTTGTAGGGGCAGAAACTGCAGAGGGTCTGAGATGCTACTCTTGGTACAAGCTATCAAAGTATGCTACTGTTGGCAAAGAACATAAGCCCAGAGGGCTAGCAACAGAGGGCTTTGTTATTCACAGCAAAAGTACTAGCCAGAACTTGGCCGTTTTCTTATCTTTCTTTCTTCCATCTCCCCTCCCTCCTTCCCTTTTTTTTAACATTCTCCCTCTCTCCTTCCTTCCCTCCCTCCCTCCTTCTCTCCCTCCCTTCCTCCCTTCCTCCCAGTCCCAATTTCTACAAGGTGTGTAAACCTGAAAAAAAAAACCAGCTATACTCAGTGTGTTGTGCTATATGAAGGAACTCTGAGCTTTGGGAACAAGAATCTGTTACAGTGAACATAGCATGCCTACCTTTTAATCAGGATCGAGAGAGACAGCTCTGGCACATAAACATCTTTGAACAGATTGTCCAGAAAGATAGTCCGGACCTCTGCTCACAAAGCGAATACAAACTTAAAGAGCCTCACAGAAAATTGCCATCTTAACAGTAGGTTTGTGCTGGTCCCTCTTGGATTGCAAACCACTCCTGTACTAACCCACTCTACCTTTTAACACCCTTAATCTTCTTAAAAATGATTTCCTGAAAAAAAATGACTGAAGCCAGGGAGAAAAGAAGGTGGCTATTGGAAAGACATGTATTATATCTTATCAGTTGCTGTGTGCATATTTTCATCTACATCCTGCTATGGGTCGCAACAGTAACTTGTGCTTTGATTGAAGAGCACCTTGCATGCACACACAATTGTCCAGTCAACTAGAGTTTTACCATGAGTAGAAGAGCCCCATTACCATCCCTCTCAGTCTGGATGGGTTTATCCCCAGAAGATCCTTGCGTAACTTCGCTTCATTAAATGGCAAAGGCAATGCAATGGTCCTTTCTCTCCCATTTGTATACCAATATTACTTTAGTTACTCATTTTCAAGGAGTATCGCTGTTCATCCTCTGTGAAGCAGGATGAGTAGGGATTGGAAAATTGAGAAATAATGAGTGTACTTTGATGAGGCCATAACAGTGAGTCCCTGTAGAAGAAAAGATATCTTGAAACCACTAATGTGAAGGAAGAGAAAAATCTCAGCAGTATGGAGCATTGAGACAAAAAAAGGGGTGTGGAGGTATGAAATATTTTAGAAATCACTCCACAATTCACACTGGAGCCTGTCCTGCTACTGGATTTTTAAAGCTAGAAGTTAAAAATGGAGCTGGACTATATTCCCTTCATCAGTTTCCCTTGGCTTTCTTTTCTTTTTTTTTTTTTAAAGCATTCTGAAATGACTGTCATTGGAGTGTTTTCAAAACAAGGCAAAGTAGTTGTGTTGGCACACCTGTCAAGGTCACCCAGTGACCTCAGCCATGTGTCTTCTGTCTGAGCAACATTTGCTGTTGCAAATGGCCTCTCTGGTCACAGGCCTATGAGACAAGACGCGGCCCCATGAACCCCACCCTCTGGGATACAGAGTGATGATATTTGCATTGATAGGACTGTTAGCTTTGTGGTAATAAAAACTTCAAGTCTTTCATTTCCTGCCTGGTATTTCCAATTTGGGAATTGCAACACTTCATTTACGTACATTTTTGCCTTTTAAATATTCTGTGGTGTTACAACATTTGAGAAATCCCCAGGGACTCTTAATCTTCTTACAAACACTAGCTTGTAAACTAAGGGTCATCTCGATATCTCAGAGTTATTTTGCGTGGTGCCCCAACTGAATAATTCTGATATTGTGGTATTCATGATAGATTGTCCCTGTACATTTTTCTTATTTTGGGGGGTGGGGTGGGGTTTTGCTGATCCTTGAACTCAGAGCCTGGGTTCTATCCCTGAGCTTTTGTGCTCAAGGATAATGCTCTACCACTTGAGCCATAGCTCTTCTTTTTGTTGTTGTTGTTGGAGGGGGTGGTTATTTGGAGGTAAGAGTCTTAGGAATTGTTCTGTCTGGGCTGGCTTCCAACTGAGATCCTCAGGTCTCAGCTTTCTGATTAGCTAAGATTAGAGGTGTGAGCTACTGGCATATAGCTTCTTGTACTGTCTTTTTTTTTAAATAAGTTTTTTATTGTGAAAATACTGTACAGAGGGGTTACAGTTACCCTGTACTGTCTTTTAATTCGTCTCCCTCCTGAAAATATTACTAAGTCGATGAAGCATTTTTAGAGAACTCTAGCTGCTTCTTCCAAGAGCAGCTGAATTTAAAGCTACTTTCTGTCTTGTTTTCCATAGTCTCATTTAAAATATTTTATTACAGTGTTGAAAGAGGTGACATTGACCAAGATACACTGTATTCATAAACTGCCTTTTGAATGGCAACTCTTTTGTACAACTAATTAAAGATAATAAATATATTTTTTTAAGAAATAAGATGGTTTATTAATGCAAAGAGATGTGCATTCAGGGCTAAAGACCCGTGAGTGGTAGTCATGGCAACCAAGAAGCCATTGGGACAGGGGGAAAAATGCAGTAAAGGGTAAGTGTTTTAATCCTTAACTTTAATCCCTTTACTTCTTTTACTCAAAATGAAATATAAATCAGGCACCATGCAGCGTCGCAATTTTTCTCTGAAAGGGATGTTGGCGAAAGAGGATTAGTAATGGACAGACGTGTTTAAGGAATTTAATCACACAATTTGTTGTAAAACTTTTGAGACCACGAGTGACCAGTTCCTTTGAGTGGGCGTCAGTGAGAACTAACAAAACATACTTTGAAACTGATTAGAGAGTTGGCACAGGGGGGCAACCCCTGTATACTGGTATTGTGACATCATTTTGCCTGTGGTAATGACATGAGAGACCAAGGAGTTTGTTTGGTTGTCCCAGTGGGGAGGGAGGGGGAGGCCACTTGGGGGGGGTGTCTCCTTGGTAGAATAGAGATATTCTTTTGATCTTCATGGTACTAAGGGAAAAATTAAGTGGCCTTTATTTCACATGCTACCTCTCCTTGATATTTGATTACTGTGGAAGTGCTTCAAAGGGTATGGGCTTTCCATCATCAAAAACACTTGCATTTCTACAAAAAAAAAAAAAAGCAGAACTTTTAGTTTGCATGGACAGTGAGTCTGGATTCTTAGAAAGATCGCTGATCATTTCCTGGTTGTCTCTACATTTTGTTGTTAAGATCATCTTCTGCCATGTAAAATCTGTAAGGATTAGAAAATGTGTCCCACTTCTTAATTTCTGACGTTAAAAAAATGTATTACTTTTAAGTAGCTGTACAAAGAAGTTGCCATTTTATAAAATAGTACCTGAATGCATACACTGCATCTTGATCAGTGTCAAGCCTTTCAACATTTGCAACCACCATTCCAACCTGCCCCTTCCCTCATTTTTTCTGTGAGTCATGGAGCTTGAACTCTGGGCCTGGGCTCTGTCCCTCAGCTCTTCAGCTCAAGGCTAGCACTCTACCACTTGAGCCACAGCGCCACTTCCCCTTCCCTCACCTTTAAAAAAAAATCCTATTTGAATTCTTGACTGCACTGAATTTTTCAAATGTTCTATGTCCTGTCTTTGACATTGGGTTTACATCTGCACCTATACTGACTTGAGGTTGGTGATGTTTTCTTTCTTTCTTTCTTTTTTTGTCAGTCGTGGGGCTTGAACTCTGAGCCTAGGCTCTGTGCCTGAGCTCTTCAACTCAAGGCTAGCACTCTACCACTGAGCCACAGCACCACTTCCTGTTTTCTGGTGGTTTATTGAAGATTAGAGTCTCACGGACTTTCTAGCCCCGGCTGGCTTTGAACCGTGACCCTCAGATCTCAGCTTCCTGAGTAGCTAGGATTACAGGTGTGAGCTATCAGCTCCTGGGGGGTGATTTTTTTTCTATAACACCTCAATCTTTGCTAGTTTTACATTGGGGATAGTTGGAGAAGACAGAGACATGCTTTTTATGGTACTTTTCCTTTCCTCCACATATTTTATGTAAGAGTACTTCTCAGTTACATTTTTTCATAGTGGACTGAAAATTTCCACCACACTGGGCTCATTGCAGAGATCTGAAGTAGCTTCAGTTTATGCTGGCTTCCTGTGGTGTCAGAATGTGAAATAACTTCCAATAATAGTACCTTCCCAAGGGGAAGTTGATAATGATGACAGACAAGCAACATGAAGCTTGGAGCGGTTGAGACTGGAGTTAGACACAGCAAAAGGCTGAGTTTGGAGTTTTGCATAGACCTTGAGAACCAAAGTTCATATTGTTGAAATCTGAACACAGCAGGATATCTGGGGACGAAAACTAGCATCTTGTTCTCCAGTTGCAAGGATGGATACTAACACCTGTTTGTGCTTTCTTACCTTCGTGTGGTGTATTTCTTCCCATTCTGCTGAACCAACAAGGCTGATGTAGAGGAAGACAATGCTTCTGAGATGTCATCCCTGCAACCAGTAATGGCTACTCCAGTCCTCTTTTTCATACTTCCCTTGGAATTTTTTGGCTTTCTTCTCAGGATTTCTGAGGTGCAGTTAGTTGTTTAATTTTTTTGAGGGGAAAGCATTGAGATAATTGTAGGAGATAGATATGAAGAAGAACGATAAAATGGTGTGAAGATCCCCCCAAAAGGCCATGTGGATTCTCAACATGAAGATCTCTTTGATAGACTTCAGGCGGGCTAAAGCTACCAGCACGACTATGTTTATTGCAGCCTTATTTATCATAGCTAAGATAATGGAACCAACCCAGATGCCCCTCAGTAGATGAATGGTATCTATACACAATGGAATTCTGTGCCTCCATCAGAAAGAATGACATCATCCCATTTGTTAGGAAATGGAAAGACTTGGAAAAAATTATATTAAGTGAAGTAATCCAGGCCCAAAGAAACATAGGTCCCATGGTTTCCCTTATTTGCAACATCTAGTATATGTCTGAGTCAAACAGAAAAGGTCAGATAAGGTGATGTTAGGGAAATGAACCCTAAGATATGTATTCAAATGTTTTTTTTCTTTCATGCGATTGTTTCTAACACATTTATAAGATTATTTCTTTGTTGCTTTGTATGTCCCTCCCCCATGGTATAACCCCTGCTTTCACTGTATTTGTGGAGGGGAAGGGAAAAAACAAATCGTTTAAATAGGAATACAGGTGGACCCATTGCAACAATGAGATGTACAAGTCGTTATGTCGAAAACGAACTCTACAACTTTGGTGGGTGGGGGGAAGGAGGGTTGGGTGGGGGTGGCGGGGAGGATGGGATGGGAAGGGGAAACAAAGGAGGAGGCTACAATGGTTGATAAGAAATGTACTCATTATCTTGCCCATGTAATTGTAACCCCTCTGTACAGTATTTTCACAATAAAAAAAAGAATTCTATTACATTACACATTAAAAAAAAAAAAGAAGAAGTTCAGTTCCTGGTTTGAGCTTTGCCCTGAAGCACTCTTGAGTCTGGGCTCCCTTCTGATGATCCAGGAGAATTGCTACCTTTTAACAATCCATCAAAAGCTTATGGGGTTCATGCATGACTGAAACTACAATGCCGTGTCCTTAAACAAAAGGCAGAAATGATCATCCATAAAATGCTTCTGTCCCTTCACAAAAATAACACCATGGGCAAGTTCTTATCTTGGCATGATTACCTCTGGAAGGAAAAAAAAAATATCTCTGGGATAATGTTGCATGTGAACAATGGTCAAGGTGATAAGGATAATGGGCTGGTCACTGATTTAACCAGGAGTCAGAGGATAGAAGCTGTCCTGTTGGTTGTGTTGGGTGCCAAAGGGTGGGCGTGGCTAGACTATTTACTTTGGGCCCACTGATCTTGAAACTCCTGTGTTCCACTTATCAAACATATGCTAGACATTACATCTTTAAAAGCAGGATAAAAAATTGGATTTGTTCCCAGCCCTTCCAGATGAATGAGAGATATGAAGGGCATGTATACATGCAATGAAACCATATTTTCTATTGGAGGAATTGCTTATTTGTAACATTCTAAGAGGCAATATGGAAATGTGAATGATATTATCTAGTAAAACTTGGCATGAATGGAGACTTGAGTATTATATTTTAAAAGTAAATATCCCAAACGCTTTCTTTTCTTTTAAATTCTGTTAAGATTTCACTTGGCTATATCACATTTCATTCTTTTATGGTGGCAGATCTGGGGCATGAACTCAGAGCCTGGACAATGTTTCTGAGCTTTTTCACTCAAGATTAGTGCTCTACCACTTGCACAGTCACAAACCACGTTTGGATTTTTGGTGTTTAATTGGAGATATAGAATCTCACAAACTTCCTTGCCTGGTGTAGCTTTGAACCACAATCTGCAAATCTCAGCCTCCTTAATAACTAGGATTACAGTTGTACACCATTGGCCCTATCTTCTTATGTCATCATTTAGGAATGCTTAAAGTGCTTCCCTTCCTTCCTCCTCTTATATAGTCCATAATGATGTGATTCTATCTTTTAGGCTTGCCCTAAATAATGAATAATGAATCCTTAGCAGTTAGTGATGCATTTGTTCTTCTTTCTTGTTGATCTGCGTTCTCAGTCCCCAAACAGTTATGGCATACCATTGCTATGAACCAAAACATCATTTTAAGTTGCGAGGTTTACCAGCAGGGGTCTCCTTACCAGGATTTTTCTTGTCTTTTGTGATGAGGAAACATACATGCTTCTGTGAGAACACACCATCTGTCTTATAAGGAACTATTACAAATGTAGAAAACCAAAAGTGTCATCACCAAGATAAAGGGGAGGTGGTATTAGGGTATAAGCAAAAGCAGAAATGATTTTGGAATGGAAAGATCTGGAGAAAAGTTCATGGGAGAGGTGACATTCACTTGGACCTTGGAAAGTAGGCAGAGTCCACTGAAGACATGTAAAATATGGCGGGAAGGGGGATTCTGGGTGAAGGAGGTTTGTGTGGACAGGTACAGTATGAGAAAGCACATGATTATAGGGGAGAAGGAATCCAGAGCTACATAATTACAGGAGAACTAGTTTGTTAAAGCCCATGAGTTTGAGTTGTAGGTACAATTTTTGATGAGAGTCTCTGGGAGACTTTGGTTTGGTATTGTCAGTAATGTTCTTCAGGAAAATTAAACCGACTGTTGAGTGTAGGCTGGCTGGGAGAACAAAAACTAAGTGTTCACTCAACTTTTAGAAGTAGGCATTTAAAAAATTGTGAAAACTCTCATACACATTAAAATCAACCTTAAATCTTCTTCAGTGAGTCCATTTTAATTATATGAAAGGAAGCAGGGAGGGGGCCTGGGGGGAGGGTGCTGAGCTCCTCTGATTTCCGTAGCTACTACCTCCCTATACTTCCTAAATGGTAGCACAGAAATCAGTTCAAGAGGAGACAATGCAGAGCTGGTGAGATGGACTGGGAGAAGTAATTACTAGATAGCTGGATGCTTTAATTAAACCTTGAGAATGCTTGAATAGAAAGAACAATGTTACACTTGAATGGATGAAATGGGAGGTGTTTGATTACATTGGTGAAGCCAGCTAGTGTTAGAGAAAATTTTGAAGCTATGACAGACAAACACTGAGTCTTGCTTTGAGCCTTTATAATTCATCACCAGACCCAAAAATAGGAAGGAAAACAGCAATGACAAATTCCACAGTAATAATTCTCCGTGTGTGTGTGCACACGCACGTGTGCATGTGTATGTGTGCGTGTGCATGCACACATGCATGCCCGTGTGTGTGTGTGTGTGTGTGTGTGTGTGTGTGTGTGTGTATTCCACACTGCAGTTTAGTGTTCTGACTTAGAGATCTACCTCTTGATCCTCCTGATGTAGTTTGACTGTGTGAAGTATACCTCTGTGCCCCTTTGTCTGTTACTTTCCCATGAGAGAAATAGTATATTGTTTGTGCCAATTTTAAGAAAATACTCACTTAGGATTAAAATGGTATTTTGTTTGTTTGTTTTTACAAATGTAAAAATACAATATTTAAGAAAATCTGTATGCCTTCATGATTTCAGTTGAGCCCCAACTCTACCTAAGTTAGCTGGTAGTTATAGACATTGAAGAGAAGTATTAACATCCAGAGTGTCTTCTGAAAATCTTTTGTTGTTGTGTTGGGTTTCTAATATATTTTACTTTTAATACATTTTAGAACTGCATTCTGTTTTTGTTTCTTTTTTTCTCCATTCCTCTTTTAGGCCTAAGTTTGAATTCAGGAATTTGCACTGTGCTAGGCAAGCTCTGTAGTGCTTGAGCCACACACAACATCCCTAGATATTTCGTTCTTACTTTTCAGATAGGGTCTCATGCTTTTGCCCAGGGCCTGTCTAGAATCATGATCCTCCTATTTCTGTTTACTGCAGAGCTGAGATAACAGGTATGAAATACCACACCTTGTCCCTAGATACATTCTTTGAGATATAAGTCCAGTATGATATTTCCAAAACTGCTTCGGTCTTGATTGAGGCAAACATTGACTCAGTCAAGAATTTGTTTGCTTCAAATTCTGGTTCTGAAGCTACGAAAGATTCTAGTGTATTGTGAGCATGGGTATCACTCTTAATGATGCTAATGACTACTTCTTGAGTACAAGATAATCATAATTATACACAACAATAACAATGCCCTCCAATCACTGTACATTACCCTCTAATAGTATTATCAAGTTCATTTTTTTCATTTTTTTTTAGTTGAGCCACAGTGCCACTTCTGGCTTTTTCTGTGTATGTGGTACTGAGGAATCTAACCCAGGGCTTCATGCTTGCTAGGCAAGCACTCTACCACTGAGCCACATTCCCAGCCCTCACGTCAGTTTTATCATTTTACCTCTTTTGCAGAGGAAACTTCCAAGGCTTTGAGGCAAAGTTGAGATTCTAAAGTTAGCATATTTCAATTAGAATCTCCATTCTTTTTCTGTTTTGTTGTTAAACTATGGCATATAAAAGGAAAAGTTGATACAAAGCAAAAAAAAAAAAAAATCCCAGGTCCCAAATGAAGGAGAAAAGAAACATTACTGTTATAGTACTTCCGCACTAAACATTAATGGAAATAAACTATAGAAATAGAAATTAACATGTGTTTGTCACTGATGACATACCATGGGTGATTACATACCATGGGTTGATGCAATATTATTATTTCATGGTATCACAAACCACAACCTTATGAATGAAGTGCTATGACATCATACAGAAAAGCTGAGGAGATTTTAAACTTTTCATGATCGTTGAATATTTCATGAGTAAGAATATGAAAGTTCAAATCTGGGTCCAGTTTGGATTCAGAGCCTATATTCTTTTGTTGTATGCTCTATATAGGAGATAAGGTATTATTAAGTGGTTATCAGTGGTATAGTACTGTTCATAGATCACAGGCTAATTTTTATAGGCAACTCGCTTTCTTTTATCATATTAGTGCCAGAAAACATTTTCATCAAGTTTGGAAATAGCACCAAAGAGGCTTATGTGGTAGTCAGTTGAGTTGAAGGAAATGCAAAAGTATGTTTATTAAGAAATAGCTCTGGAGCTTTAGAAAATTATCTTTCCAATACAAAGAGCATTAAGAAATAAAGAATATCACATATGTAAAAAGTTTAGGGATTTTATTTGATCATGTTTTCTTTCTATCAGACTTTAAGCTCTATGAGGCTAAGGAGCTCTGTAGTATTTTACACCACTTGATTCCTTTAGACCTATATGGTCTTAGGCACAAGATAAAGACTTGATGAATATATGCTGAATAAAGGAAAATGTTACATGGATTTTCAAAAGCTAAAGACTGGGTTTGAGGTGTAGCTCAAGCAGGCCCTGAATTCAAACCCAAATATGATACAAACAAAAGATATTAACTATTTCAGGCTTTATTCATGGAGGAAACAAAAAGAGAAGATTTAGAAGTTCTAGAAAAATGGATCTCTTCATCTGGATATATTCCTTCTTGGTCACATTTCTGGTTCAGTAAGTTAGTACTTGAATAACATTTGCACATGGAAGTTCAGTGTTCAGAGTAACAGGTAGCTGGGGGCCAGTGGCCTCACACCTGTTACCCTAGCTATTCAGGAGGCTGAGATCTTCAGGATTATGATTCAAAGCTAGCCTGGGCAGGGAAGTCCATGAGAATCTTATCTCCAGTTAACCACCAAAAGGCCAGAAGTAGAACTGTGGCTTAAGTAGTAGAGCAGTAGCCTTGAGTACAAAAGCTCAGAGATGGTGCCTAGGACCAGGCCCTCCAAACAAACAAACAAATATATATATAATTAAATAAACTGAGATGGAAAATGGTATACCATGGAGAAGCAGGGACTAATGAGCAGAGTCTAATGTGTTACTCTGTGATTTTTGTGTGCTGGCTTTAGTGGTAGGTGTTTTCTGTATCTTAACCTCTCTTAGTTCTCAGAGTAATCCAAGAAGTTTTGCAGTTATGCTTGTGAAAGTCACCTGCATTCAGGAAAGTGGCTGTACCTGCTCAGAGTCTCCCAGTAGTTAAACTATGTCTTGTCAAACTAAAACATCCCTATTTTCCATAGTTAAGTTCTCTCTCTCTCTCTCTCTCTCTCTCTCTCTCTCTCTCTCTCTCTCTCTCTCTCTCTCTCTCTCTCTCTCTCTCTCTCTCTCTCTCTCTCAAACTTAAAGTTTATCCTGGGGAAAACAAACTCTAGGAGTACTGACCACAAACCATAGCCTCTTTCAGCATTTTGGAAGCTCAACTGTTAAAAGAGCTATCAAAGTAGGCAGTGAGCAAAAGTTACTCTGTGTGGTTTGAGGACTGGAGGAAGAAGAAACCTCAATAGGTGAAAATCAGGCAGCATCTAGTTCAGCTGGAGGCAAAACTTTCCAGAATGTCTGTTTAGCAATAGAAGGTACGGAATTGAGCCCCTGACATCAAAAGGATAGAGAAGCAGGAACTATGTGGTTTTGTATGCAAAAGTTGAAACTCAAGATAATGAAAATTCAATAAAACTAAAAGTTCAGTTACTCTTCGGTGGCACTGGCCACCTTTCAAATGCTCCTTAATCCCAGGTGGTTAATGGCTACCAATTTGCAGGATTTCTCTGTGCAGAGATGTCATGGCATGGTTGTAGAGCTGAAGATGAGATTATCAGACTTCAGTTCCTCTTGACTCCAAAATTCTGTTTCTGTGAACCACTCCTATCAATCATCATTTTTGGCTACATAATCCATTTTTATTTTGCCTATATTGGCACCAATTTTTCCTGCGTCTCATTGAAATAATAATATGGCATGTGTTTCTAGTCAGATGTTTTTGTGGGTCCATCAGTTAGCGAAGGATAGAATTTTTGGCTTTCAGCTCCACTGCTAACCAAATAGGTAATCTCTGTATAAAAGCTTAGAGTAGCTCCAATGAGATTTCTTCCAGGGCCATTTTTCTAAGACCGGGTTCTTACTTTCTTTTCCTCATTGCAAATTGGTCATTCCCAAAGGAAACAAATTTGATAGCAGATTGTTGGAGATTAATTACCTATGATATGCCAGAGCCACTTCATAAATGTCATTGCTAAGGAATCCCCTAGAGATGAAATTTTTAGATCTGATTGAAATTAATTGTAATTAATATAGTAGGTTAATTCATTGTAATTATTTTTAAGCCTTTTGTCAATGAGTTAATTCCCCGAGATCCACATTGCTCCAATGTGTCATAGAGAACACTTGATAAGAATGTCCTGGTAATAAAAGTTAACCCTCTGGGGGGAGGGACTCCTTTGCCTTTCCTTCTAGCTGAGTTCTTTCAGAAACATATTTGGTGGCAAGTGATTGCTGGAGAACAAAGGAAACCCCTTACGAGGTGATCCATAAACATGCATGGCTCAGATAGGCTACGCTCATTGGACAAAGAAAACAAAAAGCCTTTGATTATGCCTCATTTTCTTTGGAAGCTTGTCTCAAAATGCCTTTGCTCCTGGAATAAAATGCAATGAAACTGAAAATCGAAGAAATCTGGGCTTTTTTCCCTTTCCTAATTATTTCCACTTGACTCACTTAATCTTGGACGATTATTTAATCATATTTGAAATGAGAAAATGATGGGAATAGAATTTCAGTCTCTTGTTTTGAGAGCCTATAAACATTAACCAAACAGTCATGAACAACAACAACAAAAAATACAAATGATAATTGACAGCTCCTTGTTTTTATAGATTAGGGGGAAAAAAGCCCTGCATTGTCAGGGAAGTGGATCGGATTTCTACATGTAGGAACCTTGTCAAACCTTGATGGGTAATTTTATTATTAAGGTTGAAAAACTATCATTTGGAACAAATATTTCATAATGAGAGATTGTACAGAAGCTGAAGAGCCGATTTGTTTACTTGCACCTGGACAGTACAAGAAACGAAGCACTGATAATGTAATTCATTTATGATGAGATCATTAAAACTCAAAGACTCAGGAACTGCTGGTTTTTAAGACCCAGAGATGTCTGAGTCTTACTAAGATATCCATGAACTTGACTGAAGATTTATCTATCAGTAGCAAGATACAGACAAGCTTCAGAGTCTCTCAGAGCTCAATGGCGGACTCATTCTACAACAAGAAACCTTTCTGACAGTTAGGACTGAAATTGTAGCAAACTGCCAAAATGAAGTTGTCCCTGACACTAATGTATTAGATTCACCCTTTATTGGGGTTGCTGTGGGAAGTTCATACGAGGTTGGGACACAGGGGCAATCTGAAACCCCTTGAATGCTTCTAGTTGTTCCTGTCAATCAGGTCTTGCTTTTGATTTGGTTTCCACAATGTATTTATTCTTGCCTTGTTATTCATGATAGTCCAGAAGATACTGCTTTCATTGAACATCCAGTTGCCTTTTGCTAGGTTTGGATGAGTAGCTTCCAGAGAGCCTTTTTTTTTTTTTCGGTCAGTCGTAGGGCCTGAACTCTGGGCCTGGGCGCTGTCCTTCAGCTCTTCAGCTCAAGGCTAGTGCTTTCCACTTGAGCCACAGTGCCACTTCCAGCTTTTTTCTGCTTCTGTGGTGCTGAGGAATCAAACCCTGGGCCTCATGCATGCAAGGCAAACGCTCTACCACTGAGCCACCTTCCCAGCCCCAGAGAGCCATTTTTAACTATGTGGTTTCCCAGAGTGGCACTATTGAGAGGTGGCCAAACCTATAACAGTTTGAGTCTAATAAGAGGTACATTGGTGGGGTGTACCCTCCAAGGACTATACTCCTGGCCTCTTTTCTGCTTCATGAAATAAGTTGTTTGTTCTGCTACACACTCTATGCATATTGTGCCACCTTCACTACAGCCCCCAAACGAATTTGAACTTGTTTGAGCTAGCACCGCATTGGCAGGGTCCTCATAAAAACTCTCTTTGCTCAGTCATCTCAGAGGGTTTTGTTTTTTGTTTTTTTGTTTTTGTTTTTTGCTGAATGACCTTTCACCCTGTTCCTTTTCTATTCCCTGCTGATCGTCAGACCAGAGCTTGAGGCCTTTTGCTTGATTTCCCTTTTTGGTTCATTTTCCATACTGAGTTCAACTCCACCTTCAAAATAGATGCCAACTAATTCTTGCCCCCTCTGATACCAAGTGTTGGAGTAATGTGGGAGCTGCCCTTTCCTGCACACTCGAGATTGTTTGTCCCTTGATAATTAAAATGATCTTTTCACAACACAAGACCTGCCACTTGCTTTCCTGGGCATGCCTTCCCATTCCCTCCCAACTACCAAGAAATTACATAGTAAGCCGTCATGTGTTTGAAGGCCTTACCAACTGACCTCTGGACATTTCCCCGAGCTCCATATCTATGGCCGCCTCCTTGCTAAGTTGCTTGCTGTTCTCCAGTAAGTGTTTTCAGAACCTATCAACTTTTCCCATCCACATGAATGCTCTGGCTGCGTGTCTGACTTCCTTGCTTTATTCAGGTCTCTGCTTTATCACATCCTCTCCTGACAGGGACCTTTTCTGACTCTACCCTGTAAATGACCTGTGAGGCATACAATACCAGTGTGTCATCCTCATAGAGTCAGGCTGGCTCTGAAGTGGTAGAGTGAAGACTAAAGAACATGCCAGGGAAGGAAGAAGAAGAGGAAGAAAAGCCAGGGACAACTCTGGGGTTTGAATCCAGAGAAAGAATAGGCAGGTATTTATTGGTTTATAGAGAAGTTCTGTGGTCATGAGCAAATCATGAGTCAAGATTCAAGTCTAGAAAGGGGCTTGTGTAGCCCTTGCCTAGCAGCTCACACTCCTGAGTTCAAATACCAAATACCACCAAGAATTTCTTATTTCAGGATCAAAAAGCCAACGTGGGCTGGGTGTGGTAGTTGGTTGCCTGTAATCTTAGCTGTGCAAGAGGCTGAGATTGAAGGATCACAGTTTTTAGGCCAACCCTGTGACAAAACATGGGATCTATCTGAAAAATATCTCCCCCCTCATAAAAGGGTAAGATAGGGCTCTGAATACGACCCCTAGGATTAAAAACAAAATGGAAAAATGATAGTTTCACCGTTCTCAGAACTAGAGTTGCTAAACAAGGGAATTAGGACTCCTGTGCATGTGCTTAAGGGGCAGATGGTAAGGCAGGGTGAATGCCAGAATCCATTTCTGTCAACTGCAGACACCATAGCACTGAACAAGGATCAAACCTGATGAATGTGAATGGGAGTGGACAGGAAAATAGAGCGTAAGTGCTCCGTTTTGTCTTACAGTCTCTCATTCGTCTGAGAAAGACCCTTGAGCAATGAAACGGTCTCAGAATACCGGGTATGCTTAGGACTTTGCTAGAAAATCTTTGTTTCTTCCCTTCCTTCACTGCGATCTGAATGATGAGCTCCTGAATAACGAAAATTTGGAAGAGTCCTAAAAGGGAGGAAAAGTAAGTGAGCCTCTGTGTTATGGTAAAGGTACCAGAGAAAGGAGAGTGTTATTTCTTAAGCCACTATAAAGGAACATCTGAGAGATGACTAGATTCTGCTACATTGAATCCAACCTTGACATTTACTTGCTGTGTTTTTCTAGTGGTCTCTTCTCTTATATAAAACTCGGAGTTGTGGGAAACTAGGGTAGAGTATAGAGCACGTCACGGGGATTCAGTGTATGTTGATCTGAAATAACATATCATATGGGAGAGATTTTACCAATGCTTCCCAAAGAACCAGCAGTGTATTGTGTGTGTGTGTATGAGAGAGGGGGGGGGGGAGGAGTAAAAAAGACAGAGACAGAGAGATTGCCTTAGATGCTTGTGGGACCTGGCAAGTCAGGAGTTTGCTGGCAAGATGGAAACTCCCAGGCAGAAGCTGATGCTATAGTCCAGCAATAGACTTGCTTCTTTTTAGCCCAGTGACAGATTTTCCTCTTTTTTAGTTCATAGACAATTTCTTCTTTTGCAGTCAAAGACTTGGCTTCTTTTTGCACTTTCACTGATTGGATGAGAGCCACTCTAGACTGTAGAATATTATCTTTCGTTAAAAGACATTGACCCCTACCTACACAATCCCTCCACAACACTTAGACTTTGTGTGGTTAAACTCCTAGGTACCTAGAGCCCTTCAATTTAACACACCAAATGAACCACGGCAGTATTCCTACCTCAAAGTTCATGTGGACTCTAAAGCAGGAAAGAAAAATGCCCACGAGACGATGAATAAAAAATAGAGGATGGCACTGCTGGCATTGAAATAGGTCGAGTTTGCTATAACCAGTCATAGAAGGGGCTTGTGTTCTTCTATTCACAGCTGATGCTCTACCATCTGAGTTATGCCTCCAGCCTGGCATTTTGCTGGTTAGTTGGAGATAGAGTCTCACAGTCTTTTCTACCAGGATTGACTCTGGACCACGATCCTCAGCCCGGCCTCTGAGTATTTAGGATTATAGTTGTGAGGCACTGGTACTTGGCTTCAATCATCTTTTTTCGATGAGCCATGGTTTTTTCATACTACTCTCAATCATCTACCGTTCTTTTCTTTTTCTTTTTTTCCAGGGCACTTATTAGTCTCCACAAAATTTACTTATCTCAGTATCTGTTATCTCTCATGTCTAGAATGTGTATCTCTTAGAGAGAATCTTTATTCTGATTATGCTTGTGTTTTAAGAGCTTAAAAAGTGATCTTGCGTTGTGGTGAGGCCTAAGAAATATTTGGGCAGTGATTGAATATAAAGCTAATGAGGGCCAGGCACTGATGGCTCATGCCTGTAACCTTAGCTATCTCAGGAGGCTGAAATCAGAGGATCACAGTTCAAAGCCATCCCAGGCAGGAAGGTCTGTGAGCCTCTTATCTCCAATTAATCACCAGAAAACAGGAAGTGGTGCTATGGCTCCAAGTGGGTGAACATGAACCTTGAGGGGAAAAAGCTCAGGGACAGTACCCAGACCCTGAGTTCAAGCCCCACAACCAACAGAAAAAGAAAAAGGAAAAGAAAGAAAAAAGAAAACTAAAGAGAGGCACAAGGGAAGGGGCTCTAGAATCTGAGTGTAATTAGGGAAGCTGAGTTATCACATGATTGATAGAACACAGCAGTTCTTTCAAATAGATGAATTCATGACCACTGGAGCCAAATTCTACTTTTCTTCAAAGAGCAGCAAAAGGTCTATAAAGAGTAAGTTCTTTGCTTTCTCTTAAGAGCTCATATTAAACTAGACTTTCCTATATCCCTAGCAGCTAAGAAAATGGTGAGCTATACATTATATAATTGGTTTATGCAAATAGTTGAGTTTCTTGTACCAAATATAAAACTGAGTGATATTGAAAGACATCGCTCCTGGAGGAGTCCTCTGTGTGCTTCTTGCATAACTCACTTGGTAATTCCTGGTCTGGACAATATTTAAGACCCTTAATAATCTGGAAGGGCCTCTCCTGGGGATAGGCCCTGAGTTTCTGAGGCTCAGAAACTTTCATGTCCTGACTTCATAGCTATGCAAGATGACCCTCCTTTGGAAACATTGCATGAAGTTCTCAAGGCTTGTTCAATTTAAGAAGCACTTTCTAGAACCATGCCTAATCCCAGAGCAAACCAAATTAACTCTCGCCACAAAGTTGTATAGAATCACACTCTTGGAAAACTTGAATACTTGTTGAAGCTAAGGAAGATTTGCTTGCTTTTGACGCCAGGATTAGCCACAACCATGAAATTCCTTGGAAAGCTCTCATTGGTACTGATAAGTGTAAAACCCCAGAGCAGCTGGTAATGGAAAGCAGAGACGCATTCATGTCGGCCCTTAGTAGAACATGTGGCCCCTAGATCACATTTCAGTGATGGAAGATAAATTAAAAGTGATCACCAGAACTCATTCTAAGCCTTGATTTCCCCCCTCCCCAGATTTCCTTAAGCAGCATGTGTTATGTTAATACCAAAATAACAAACATGTCTTCCAGAGGCCCCAAGAGAGCTAGGCAATAACATGGACTGTCTTGGTCAGAGAGTCTGATGTACCCAAGCTCAAGAAATTATAATTGTCCCGTGTACTACATGCAGTAAATGGTCCTTCCCTATCACGGATGTGGGGGAGAGTGCGTTGTGCTACTCTTTAAAAATTTTTCAAACTATATTTTGCTTATTTCATTAATTTATTTGCCCTGGTTCCAGGGTTTGAACTCATCCTATCACTGGATTACTTGCTCACACTGGTGCTTTACCACTTGAGTAATAGCTCCAATCTTTTTTTTCCAATTCTTGAACTGAGATCTTGGTGTAGGTTTATTTCTTTTTGCTTGGAGCTTTGAAGATCCACGAAATAATGCTTTCTAAATATCTGCAAATAAATGTCTGTCTGCATTAGTCCAACTTTAAGCATTGCTATTAAAACGAGGGAGGCAGATATTGTAAGAAAAGAGGTTTATTTTCCTTACAGTTTTGTGGGCTGAAAGTCCAAACAGCATGGAACTCTGGGAAGAGACCCCAGGGTTGCTGTCTTGTCACATGGTAGGTGATGTCACAGAAGGAGCTGGTGACAGAAAAGCCAGAGGGTGATCCAGGAGTTAGACTTTGCTTTCTTGTAACTACTTCATCTCTTGAGAATAGCCTAGAGAGTTCAATGAGAACAGCTACACCTTGTAAGCTAACCACTCCCACGGGGTCCTACCTCTGACAGGTCCCTTGAGCTTTCTACATGGAAAGCAAGAACACTTGGAGCTAAGAAAAACACTGCCTGTCTTTGATGCCAGGATTAGCCATGGCCATGAAAATTCCTTGGAGTGATAACTGTAAAACCCCAGAGTAGGCAAAGAGTGAGCTCCTCGCTCCGGGGATCAAGCCCCGTCCAACTCGTAGCAGAGAGTATGTGTGTCTGTGCTGCTTTCTCATCAGAGTGCAGTTTATGGTTATCATTGGATCTATAGTGTTCTGGTCATCTTCATCAGCCAATTGATCAGATGGAAACACTCCCACTTGGGAGAAATGGCCAGCTTCCATGATGTCAAAAGTCTTTTCGCTTTGACCGGTTTCAAGCTGTCATTCTTGACATCATTGCAGGGGGAAAAAATCTGGAAAAGATGTGCAGAGTTGGCACTCTTAAACGTGTACATACCAGCTTCTGCACATTATTAGAATGTAGAACATTAGGAAGAGAAAAGGATTTTTAAAAATAGAGGTAACAAATCTGTAATATTGTAGCTGAGAACAAACATCAAGTTCTCAAATAGGATTCTTTTTCCCTCTGGCATTTTGTCTATGTGTTCTTTTTTTTTTTTTTTTTTTTAATTGTATTTTATTTTATTTGAGAACATACTGTACAGGGGGGCTACAATTACATGGGCAGGATAATACATACATTTCTTACCAAGCATTGCAGCCTCCTCCTTTGTTTACCCTTCACTTCCCTTCCCCGCCTCCCCCCTCCCCCCACCCAATTTTACCCCCCTCCCCCCATCCAATTGTCTATGTGTTCTTTATGTGTTTTGCTTCTTGATTTACTTCCTCAAGAATATCATGTTAATGGTTGCATAATGTTCCAGCAGACTGATGTAAGATTATTCATTAACCTAATTGTAGACATCTATGAAACGACTAATTTTTAATACTGCTATAAATAATGCTCTAATATCATTGGATCTATATATAGATATATTTCTTTGGTTATAGATCTTCCTTTATATTTCTAACAATTTCCTTAAGACAGATTTAGAATCTGATTTTAGAAATCAAATTTTTTTTAATTTGGGCCTTTAAAAAAATATTTCCTGAAATTATCTAGAAATTGTTCCTCCTCATGGTAGTTAACAGTGTTTTTCCCAGGCCAAGCAAAACAGTTTCTGTCTGTTAATCCCAAATATTTAGGAGGCAGAGATCAGGAGGACATTAGTTTTAAAAAGCCATAGAAGCTGGCTACCAGTGGCTCATGCCTATAAGCCTAACTATTCAGGAGGCTGAGATCTGAGGATCGTGGTTCAAAGCCAGCCCAGGCAGGAAAGTCCATGAGACTCTTTATCTCCAATAAGCCACTAGAAAACTGGAAGTGGCGCTGTGGCTCAAGTGGTAGAGTACTCGCCTTGAGCTAAAGAGCTCAGGGACAGTGCCCAAACCCAGAGTTCAAGCCCCATGACCAAAAACAAAACCAGCCATAGAAATCCCATCTCAAAAAATAAAGTAGATGTGGTAGCAGCATTCTGTCATCCCAGCTGCCTCCCTGGAAGGCATGGGTACAAGGATTGCGGCTTAACATCTGCCCAGGAGACTCTTAACCTGCAAAAAAAAAAAAAATGGCTGAGGAGTAACTTGAGTGGTAAGACACCTTGCCTAATAAACCCTAGCACCTGAAAGAAAGAAAAGAAGAATCCTTTTTCTGTAACTCATCACTTTTGTGTGTGTGTGTGTGAGAGAGAGACAGACAGACAGACAGACAGAGACAGAGAGACAGAGGGAGAGGGATCGAGGGAGGGAGGGAGAGATTCTTGGGACTTGAACTTACAGCCTCACATCTCCAAGTTCTTACGCAGCATCTTTTCTCATGACTGGTACTTCACTACTTGAGCACTATCTGCAATTCAGCTCTTGATGGTTAAGAGGAGGCTGTAGTCTGGAGATTGACCTGCCCAGGCTGGCTTTGAACAGGCATGTGCAGATGTCAATTTGAGTAGCTAGGATGATCGGTGTCATCCATTCACCTCTGGCGTTCACTGACACTTCCTTTTATAACAAGTGATCGTTTCTGATCATTCGATAATTACGTTTTCACATTGAACTTCTCTGCAAGTCTGCTGAATGTTTTCCCTCTTCCTGACCATTTCTGTTTCTCCTTTTTAACTTTTATCTCCGTGTGATGACTTCTTCCCTGTGTCCCTATATCCTTGGTGACTTGGGGCCCGGGCCTGATCTGTGCCTTGGCTAGTCATCTAGGAGTACAGGGGGCCTGCATGGTCTCCACCACTGTCCTGGGGGCCTCCTTTCCTTACTCCTTTCAGTGACTTTCATCAGCGTAATCACATCTCCCATCCCTCATCCAAACTCACCCCCTTCTCCCTTGCCCTGCCTCAATTCTAAGCATTCCCTTTTTCACAGCGCTCAGTGCTTTCTGATGCAACATGACTCCGGTCTGTCCTTCATCCTCGTCCCCAAAGCAGAAGGTTGATAAAGATGGGCAGCACCCTTGAGAGCTAAAGAAGTAGGGGACACTCGGTGACAGTTGTTGAAGGAATAAGTATACTCTGGCCCCCGTCTTTAAACATTTATAAATGTTATTTTTATAAAAATAAATTGAAACACTGTCTTTATTTTTTTATTATGTAAAATAATGGGTTTTATGATAACATTTTTATTCTTGTAAACAATGTATTTTTATCTCATTCACTCTTCATCTGCCTTTCTGTTTCTCTCCTGCTGGTCCCTATTCCCCCAAGAGTCCACCTTTTACCTTCACATATTTCGTTTGTTTGTTATTTATTTAGAGATTTAGATTTCCTAAATGAGAGAAAATATTTAATATTTGTCTTTCAGAGCTTGATCTTATTCCTCTTAACACAATGATCTCTAGTTCAATCAACTTTCCTAGAAACAACATAACTTCTTTTTTTTTCCCCTTTACAGCTGTAAAACATGCTTTTGTGTATATTTACATTTCCTTTTTCATTCAGCTTTTGATGGGAACCTAGACTTATTCCACAGGCAGTCTATTGTGAATAGTGCTGCAGTCAGGGTGGATGAGAGGGTATCACTATTGTATGCTGGTTCTCAGTCCTTTGCATGTTTACCTGGGAGTTAGATAGCAGGATCATTTTCTATTGTTTGAAGAACCTCCATACTGTTTTCCATAGTGCCTGGGCACTGCGGAACCATAGTTCCACCAACAACATTTACCCATCATCAACATTTGTTACTGTCTTATTTTCCTGATGATAGCAATATGACTGGGTGGTGTTAGAATCTCAATATTTTTTATTGTGTTTCTCTTTATGACTAATGCTATTGAACATTTTTCACGTATTTATTGGCCATTTATATTTATTCTTTGAGATCTGTTCTCTTCCCTACTTACTGATTGGATTATGTGTTCTTTTGCTGTTTATTAATTTTTTAGTTCTTTACATATTTTAGTTATTAATCCTTTGTCAGATGAATAGCTGGCCAAGATTTTGTTCCCATTAGGTGAGCTGTCTCTTCATTTTGGTAATGTTTCCTTTATAGTGCAGAAGCTTTTTAATTTGATAAAATCCCAGTTTTCAAGTCTAGCTAGCAGCTCTCTTTAAATGGCAAAGTCAATTATTTGCAATATAAATATTTTGTTTAAAAAGTACATATTTGTAGATTGTTTATGAGTATGATTTTGAACAATTAGGTTGATAAGTTTATGTCGCTAAACCTTCCATTTAAATTTCTATGAAAATCAGACTTGCTTATTCTTATTCATAAATAGAACAGGTAATTTTCACCTACACTTTATTCGAACAGTTTTATTGTTTGATTTTTTTTACGTGAATTCTTCAATCTAAAAAGAACTTTGTTGCGTATGATAAAGTCAACATCTAAATTTGTTTTTTTTCTCCATGTAACTTAATGGTTGGGTTTTTGTTATGAATTCACTCAGCTTTCCTTTGCATCATAGCTTATATTATTTTTAAAATTCAATGTGAATATTTTCCTCTCCTGTAGAAGTCAATTCTCAGTGAATGCTTCTCCATTGTCTGCGTGGTAGTTCTGTGCTGGTATCTCTGTATTTTAAAAGTACTCTCCAATACGGATGAAATCTGTTTGCTTTTGTTATCGTTACAAGTTCCCATAAGATAACAGAGCAAATATGTGGGAACTTGGGTTCCCTGACATGAAAGTTCAAGTTTACTTCCATCCACATTGAGTCTAAAGCATCTGGCACGTGTGACCGGGAGTAAGGATTGGCTTTTCCCCCCACTTTTGATAGTGAATTAAGATGATACCTTCCCCCTACTGGCTTCTTGATAAATATTTGTGGGTTGAATTGCATTGAACCACAGGGCATGAGGCCTTTCTAAGGAGCACTTTCCCTTCTCCATCTCTCTTGTGTTTTCTCCTTCTCTTAGCTGCGGTCCAGCGCTGAGCTCCATCCAGACCTCCTCACAGACTGCCTCACAGTGCAGCCCCTGCAGCCAGCCACTTCCCCACAAGATGCTCCTGCAGAAGGCCCCTTGGGCTGCTCCCCCAGGTCCGGTCCCGACCTCTATCCAGGTAAGAAAGCACATGCAGAGCCAACCACAACCATCCTTCTTTGGGCCTTTTACTCTGGGTAAAGGGAATGTCACATGAGGAACAGTTGCATAAAACCATCTTATGTTTGGCTTCATCAATGAGCTACACATTGTTCCCCTCCCTATGTGATTCCTGAGCTACGTTTGGTAACAGACTGTTTTGTTTTTGTTTTTCCTTGTCCAGAAACACCGTTAAATAATGCATTAGCTCTTTTAATTCTGCCAAAAGTTCAGTGCACCCAACCCTCCCAGTTATCTTAAATGTTCTGACTTGATTTAGACTCAGAGGAAATATATCCCTGTCCTGTCCCCACCTTTAAATAGGTTACAGGCTGAAGGTAGATGGCTTAGTGGAAGAGTCATGGGTGTCTTTGCATTTGAAAAAGAAGCTCCAAATTCCCCAAGATTGACTTGTAAGAATATTCATTAAATACTCTCCCAACTCTTGAAAGAGAGGAAGGGGGAAGGCAACACAATCACCTTCCTGATGCCTGGGTGTGAATATTAAATGACTTTAGATTTGGAAAATTGCATGTACGTGGTGAAAAGTGTGAAAAGATTAATGTACTATAAGGAAGTTATTTTTTGCTCAATTTCTTAGCCTGCATTTCTGTGCACATTTTGCGCTACAGTGGTGATGTATGTGCACAAACATAATTATTACCATTGCATACAGAAAGCTCTTACTGTATGCTGTATGGAAACCAAAGTCATAGCTGCACCCCACTTCAGACCCTGAGAACTTTCTATTTGCTCTGAATTAAACTTCCCACCCACTCTCACCTCTACCAGACGCCATATTCAGGATTGGCAGTAAGCTGGTCTTTTCTTTTTCTTTTGAAAAGTACTAATTAAGCCATAAATAATGAAGCATTAAGAAAACAGAATGAAGAATTTACTGATGAATTCCAGTGGAATAAGAGCAAGACATCCTTGTGGAGTATTACATTTATTCAAACATGTATTTAATACACTTTGCTCATGTATCTCTCTCTTTCACACACACACATACACATGTACACAATTAATATCTTCTTTTGTTCCCCTTTGTATAGCTTTTTGTATGTCCTAGGGTTTGAAGTCTGGGCCTACGTGCTATCCCTTAACTTTTTTACTCTATTGTTTGGGCCACAGCTCCACTTCTGGGTTTTCGATGGTTCATTGGAGATAAGTCTCATGGACTTTCCTGCCCAGGCTGGCTTTGGAACTATGATCCTCAAATCTTAATCTCCTAAGTAGCTAGGATTACAGGTATGAATTACTGGCACCTGACATTATATAGCTTTTTAACTTAATAGTACTACGATGGTCCAAATGCAGGAAAAATGGATATTAACCAATAATTTCAATAATACCAGTCACCAGCATCCCCATGATGGTCCAGTTTTAATGGCTCTTTAACAGTTCCTTTGGTTAAAACTCTTTTAGGGACCCATAGAAATGAGATTCAAAGTTAGAAGTTTGAAATAAGGTGCTTACACACACACACACACACACACACACACACACACACACACAATATGTAATAACACAGTTATGACACGTGCATAAATATTTGTATTAGATATGTACATGAAGAATGATTAGATTTTGATAATGTATTTATTCATATACACATATGCATGATTTGCCAAATGGTTGACATTTGAACATTTATTCCAGCACATGAAATTAACAATCAGGTTAAACATCCCATATAGCATTCTCCTACTTCTTCAGTCATATATATAATGTATATATATGGATATATATATATATATATATATATATATATATATATATATATATCCCAAGAGCTATTTACAAATGACTGAGAAATGGATCAGTATCAATATATCAATATCAATAGTTTCCAGTGATGGGCTAGTCATGCTGCGTTGAGCCCTCCTGGAAATGGCTTGGAGAAAACCATGCTATTTGCAACTATGAGAGCTTTGTTACACTTCCCACATAGCATGTGATTCACCTTCAGAACCATGGCATTTTTGGGGTGTATGTTGCTGGATGTCTGCTAGTGTCTGCAAATTTTTGGAACTTTAAAGATTGTAAGGTTGAGTTTGAGATGGCTTTGTGATTCCAAATAGATTCCTACTTTCTGTGTCACAATCTCACAAAGACCATGCACTCTGAACCTTTGAGCCTCTAGCTTTGGCAAATGAGCTGCCACCAAGCGCAAGGAAGTTACGTTGCCATAGCCATTGACCAAGCAGCTTCAGATAGGCAGACATTTTCTGGGACTCTGAGAATACTTGATACAGACAGTGACCATCTTAGGCAACTTTGTTCCTGAAACTTTACTTCTTCAGGTAGCTTATACCCATGAGACTTTAATCTCCCCTACTTCTGTATTCCTATTTCCTTCAGGCCCTATTTTATTTTCTTGGCATATATATATATATACACACACATTAGTTATTATATAAATACATAATATCACATACATGTATGTGCCTGATTATACCTTTCATTTTGCAGAGTAGGCAACAAACTCAGGCAGAACCAAGCAGGAGGAAAAGCTACAGAAGAAAACTTGTAGCTTTCCCGTGCAAGTGCTAGAATTGTACTTGTATTTGTACACCAGCTGCAAGCATGTGCTAAAGCTCTATGGAGAAAAAGTCAAACTGTGAAAAAAAATGTCAAAGGTGCCACAGGAAACTGTTCATCAATTAGCTGAATGTAAAATCTGAAGTGTTAAGGCATTGAAATGTAGATTAAGACTTAGCTAAATGGCAAAAATACTCGCAAGTTATTTCCTTCACTTTCTGTTATTCAAAACAAGGAAGATGTCTATTTAATGGTGGTCAGACACTCATGCTTTTAAATGCTAGCAAACTGATTTGGTCTAAAAATATCTGTGCAGCTCTCTGTTGAGATGTATATGTGGAAGGCTAGGAAGCAGTTAAATGTGGCCTTGAATGCTACAGTCTCATAGAAGCCACAGTAATTCAAGATTGAAAGTCTCCAGATGTCATGATTTTGCAATGGGTATTTTCACTGAGTGGTGAACCGTGATTTACAAGGTTTTAGGAGAAGAGATGGTTTCCAGAACATCAAGATAAACAGGAAAGATAGCAGTTCTAATACACAGACTTCTTTCCTTTTCCCCCCATTTGTTTCCTTTTTCCCCCAGTGCTGGGGATCAAACCCAAGGTCTAACACAAGCTCAGTGCCTCTGCCCCGCCTCCCCCAGCTCCTGACACAAGAAATTCGTGTATCTCCTGAAATGTTGCCTTCCCTTATTGAAGCAGCCCTTTCACATTGATAAGATGGAGCTTGAGTGAAATAGATTGCCTGAAAAGACTTTCATTTCTGTAGAAGAAAATAGGTGTCCCAGGTTAAAGCAACCAAATAAACTTGAGGCCATGCTGAGGATGACTTGAAATTGAAGTGTTTACTTTTCCACTATTCTGAAAATCCCAGGGCTCCCCAACCTGGCTCCTATACTGACCTAAGAGCAATGTTGTGATCTAACGGGGAGAAGGCCAGCCAGTGATGAACAAGACTCAAGGATGGCTCACTTTTATTTTCTGCCCTTTTGTTCAGAGGTTCTGTGCCCCCCAGGCCAGCCTGGAAATTCATTAATTTACTTGATGAATCAGAGAGATTTATCCGTGGATTGAGATGTGAATACCACTTTCAGGGCTTTAATATCAGTACTGATCTTCTGTTGTGCTCCTGTGATAAGCTAATGAAGCAGATAATCCTAAATTTTAGTGAAGGTCCAACATCACAGGCAGCTTAGACCAATGCCTGTTCTCTGCAGAGTCCACTTCTTAACAAAGAATGCTCTGTGGAAGATGATCTGGTCCCTGGGTGACCACAAAAGCAATGGCTCCTTCCATCCCGAAGCTGGGCTGCAGATTTAGTAAGAAGATATGACCTTAGTCAGAGACACAAGTCAGGAGGGCATCATAGAGTCTCATGTGGCTGAGATGTTGGACTTCCATGGAAACCACCTTAATCAGATTAAGAATTAATGCAGCTAGACCCAGAGAAATCTACAAGAATGAGGGAGTTACACTGGTACCACTTCTTTTGGGTTATAAAACCGTGCTTCTGTTCCGTGTTGGTAAGGTCCTGTTAAGGCATCTGAATTTTGAATGGAATGCTAAGGTTTTTATTTTTATTTTTTCAAGTAAAGTACACATTTTTATTTAAGTACCATATAGAAATGCAGAAGAAAAATAAATATTTCTTTTCAGAGCAGAGATTTTTCAAGCTGTATATGACCATTTCCTTCCCTCCTCATTCATTACTGAGAGATGAGGATTTCTCCCTTACAATATCATTAGTTTATGTGATAAATAGCGCTATATTAAATCTATAGAAGGCCTAACTTTATACTTCCATACTTTGTGAAATAGTGTTTCATTTTAACGTGACTTTATGGTATATGTTTTAATATACATTCTACATTCTCAAATTGGATGTATTTGCTGTCTTTGGACAGCTTGCGACATTGTGTTAGAAATAATTTTCTATAAAAACGCCTCATATAGTCTGCTCCCAGAAAATGGTTGTTCATTTTGGGACTTTATTAGAGAGTACTAAATTGACACACAGATTTCCCAGTAGGTTAAACTTTACAGGAGAATTGTGAAGATAAAACATGATCTCCATAAAGATCTGATAAAAAAAAAAAGACAGAACATTATTTTTAAAAGTGCACAGTTATTTCTGGCATTATCATTAGAAAGCACTGCTTTGTTTAAACTTCACACGTGTGAAGGGACAAGGAAACAACTCTGGATGGCACTGGACAGAAGGACTTGGGAGACTGGGATACAAAAGAGATTTAAAGGATGCCCCTAACAACAACATTTTTTTCTTTTTTTTTTTTTTTTAATTGTATTTTATTTTATTTGAGAACATACTGTACAGGGGGGCTACAATTACATGGGCAGGATAATGCATACATTTCTTACCAAGCATTGCAGCCTCCTCCTTTGTTTACCCTTCACTTCCCTTCCCCGCCTCCCCCCTCCCCCCACCCAATTTTACCCCCCTCCCCCCACCCAATTATACCCCCCTCCCCCCCACACACCGACATTGTAAAGCTGGTTTTGACATGACATTTTGTACTTCTCATTGTTGCAACAGGTCCACCTGAATCCTTAAACGACTTGTTTGTCCCCATCTCCTCCACATGTTATACTGACATCAAATATAGTGAAAGCGGGGGTTACACTGTGGGGGAGGGACATACAAAGCAACAAAGAAATAATCTTATAAATGCGTTAGAAACACATGCATGAAAGAAACGAAAACATTAAAATACATATTTAAGGGTTCATTTTCCTAACATCACATTATCTGACCTTTTCCACTTGACTTATACCTATACTAGATATTGCAAATAAGGGAAACCATGGGACCTATGCTTCTTTGGGCCTGGCTTACTTCACTTAATATAATTTTTTCCAAACCTTTCCATTTCCTAACAAATGGGGAAATGTCATTCTTTCTGATGGAGGCATAGAATTCCATTGTGTATATATACCACATTTTCTTGATCCATTCATCTACTGAGGGGCATCTGGGTTGGTTCCATATCTTAGCTATGGTAAATAATGCTGCAATAAACATAGTTGTGCTGGTAGCTTTAGTGTGGTCTTGTTTGTAAACATTTGGGTAAATGCCCAAAAGTGGGATTGCTGGATCATAGGGGAGATCTATGTGAAGTCTTCTGAGGAACCTCCATACTGCTTTCCAAAGTGGTTGAACAAGTTTACATTCCCACCAACAATGAAATAAGGTTCCTTTCTGTCCACATCCCCTCCAGCATCTGTTGTTGTTAGAGTTCTTGATTTTTGCTGTTCTAACTGGAGTGAGGTGATATCTCAATGTTGTTTTGATTTGCATTTCTTTTATGGCTAGGAATGTTGAACATTTCTTCATGTGTCTATTGGCCATCCTTGTTTCTTCTTCAGAGAAGCTTCTCTTTAAGTCTTTCGCCCACTTATTTATTGGTCAGTTGATTCTTTGAGGATTTGTTGTTGGGTTGTTTAATTTTTTGAGTTCCAAGTATATTTTAGATATGAGACCCTTGTCCGTTGTATGGCTAGTAAAGATCTTCTCCCAATCGGTGGGCTTTCTATTGATCTTGCTAGCTATGTCATTTGCCCTGCAGAAGCTCTGCAATCTTATGCAATCCCATTTGTCCAACCTTTCTTTGATTTGTTGTGCTTCCGGGTCTCTATTCAGAAAATTTCGGCCTGCGCCAAGGAGACCTAGGGTTTCTCCTATTCCATCCTGTAATGTTTTCAGAGTGTCTGCTTTGAGTTCAAGGTCTTTGATCCATTTGGAGTTGATTCTGGTGCAGGGTGATATATAAGGATCTAGCTTTAGTTTTCTACATGTAGTTAACCAATTTTGCCAGCACCATTTACTGAAGAGGCTGTCTTTCTTCCATTCTATTGTTTTAGCTTCCTTATCGAAGATTAGATGGCTATAGGTCTGTAGGTTCATTTCTGGGTTTTCAATTCTATTCCATTGGTCCTGAGGTCTGTTCTTATGCCAATACCAAGCTACAACAACATTTTTATAGTATTTCTTTTGATGGTTTCTTAAGCTGCTTTCAAAAGCCAGTATTGTTTCTGAGGCATCTCTTGCACCACATATCTACCAGTTTGGATTGGAGAATCAGTGAGACTAGGCGCAAGTCTCCCTCATACTTGTCTGGTATGGATTCTGTTCACCTTAACTTACAGATAAAGCCCTTCCTACTCTCAGTCTGATCCTTGGGTGTACCCTAAGTAACCCAAAAGTCTTGTGAAAATGCAGTTACCCCTTCCCTAGCCTCCCTGCTTGGTCCTTTGTTTCTGATTCAGTAGGTCTCATTCCAACAAGCTGAATTTCTTTCAGATGATTCTGTCACCTTCCCAGATGACATTGGCTGCTGCCACGGAGTTCAGGGACCACACTGTGAAAACCATTCATCTGGGCCATAAAATAATGTGACTCTGACTTCTAGGGCATCATGAACTGAATTCTGACCGGGAGATGGGGAACGTATTAGAGTAAGAATTTCTCTGGGGAATACATTTCTGTTGTTCACTTCAAAAAACCAAAGCTTGGATATTCAATTCACTATCCCCCACAAAGGTTGTATTGGTGTTGTTCATGTGTTGATTAACAGTAAGATCTAACCATCCCTCAACGAAAACACACACAAAAAGATAAAATGTCAATTCCAGCCAGCCAAGGCCACATTTGCACATGTGAAGCTAACGTTAATGTCTTTATATATTTCCAAGCTTCTTTCCCTGGTGCTTCAATATTCCATATCAGCTCTCTTCCCTTGCCCTCCTTTGCGTTTTTCATGCAAGATTAAGCTGAATTACTCAGTTGTACGATACGCACACGTTTTTGCTGTAACAATATTTGTATGGGTGAACCAAAACAATTCCATACTTCAATGAAGAGAGAAAAGTATAGTAAGGCTGGGCAGTTGTAGCCTTTATTCCCACATGATTGCACATTATTATTTCTATCATTTCTCCTTATTTAATACTATTTTGCCAGCATCCAGAAGGGAAGTCTGGATCTACTCTTGGTGTATTCCCAAGGAGGTCTTAAAGAAGAGATGAATGGCAAGACAGAGAATTCAGGATAGATTTTCTGAAATGAGAAGTTAATACCTTTCTATAGATAGGAAGTTATGGACCAATCATCTGGGCCCAGAGTTCTGACTTTCTGCTTCAAGTGAATTTAGCATTAGAGGAAAGAAAGAAATAGGTAGTTACATCTATTTCTTCTGAACAATAGAGGGGAAAAAAAAAAGAAAATGGGCATTTTCAGAGTGTTTATGCTCAGTGAAAATTCCTTTCTTGTACAGTTGTTCAGGCACTAAAAAGAAACATGAGGAATAAATTGGACTCTAAACTGACTGAATTAACTTGGCTATAACTTGCCACACATTACGGTTATAAAGAAGTGTATTGTAGGAAATGAAATAAGTATTGTGAAATTTACTTATTTCCACATAACCAACAGCCCTGGTTCAGAGTCAGACTGTTTATATACTGTCTTTGTCACTATTGTCAGAGACTTACCATCCCTGTTTAGGTGTCCTGGCCTTGACTCAAACCATAAATAAACCACAAAAGTTAGGACAGCCTTCTTGAAGTCTTTGTTACGAGGTAGCTCTTGCCTTTTATGTTTCTAGCTGTGACCTGGGCTTGTCCCTTGGGTTCCAAATCTGTTCTCTCTCAATCAGCTTGGTTGCTTAACTCTAGCTCCTGCTCCAACTCCTCTAACTACCCATCAGCTTTGATGTCGAGAAATGAACCTCATCCTAGAATTTCTATTGACATCTTAACCACATTTTATGCAGTTAGAGGTTTATCAGCTTCACTGGATATGTTACTGTGGGGGTGTGAAAAAAAGTTCTTTGTCTGCCTTCTAGGAGTAAGCTGCTATAGAAATAAGATCGTCACTAGTTGAAAGAAAAAGGGATAAACTCATCACAGTGGAACTTGCTCCTCAGGCTGGTTCAAAAGGATGTGAATAAACATTTCTTAAGAAAGGATGTGCTTCGAGACAAATGCAATGTATCACCTGCCCAGAAGATTTTGTAGCATGAAAGGAATGTTCTAGGAGCCACTATTCTGGTGCACCGGGCAACTTGAGGTTATATCTTTGGAGTCTGTTTTCTTAAGTAATACTCAACTCATCTCTGACTGTGTACCGTTTTATACAATCCCTATGATCATGTGTGCAGCTGCTTTTTGCTAAATGTGATATGTGTGTGTGTGTGTGTGTGTGTGTGTGTGTGTGTGTGTGTGTGAAAATACATCCTCTTCCTCTAACCCAAAGTTGCATCTTTGAGAGGAAATGCCACACTTACTGACTCTTAGGAGTTCTCAGGATCAGTAAGTGTTCAACATCTATTATTGAACTCTTATCCAAATTCTCGGAAAATGCACACTCTGTTTAGCACTGAGGGAACACGTACCACAAATTACTCACCACCCATATTCTTTTTTTTTTTGGTTTTGATTTTTAGAAATGAGAAAAAATTGCTAAAGAAATTGAGAATTTAATCCATATCAGATAGTGGAATAAAAGAAAACTGAAGCATACTTCTCTACATTTTTGTATTCTAACACTTTGTCCACTCATTCACATTGCATTTTTAATTAAAGAAATCTACTATAGCTCTCCTAAGATGAATAGATTAGAATCCAAAACTTGTCACGAGATGGGCAGTGCCCTCTCAAAATGTCAGAGTTGTGTTTTGATAGTTACTAGTGTTTTGAATATTCTAAAGCAGTGTTTCTTTGTATCATTTACATTTGTTTTGCCTTTTTAGAGTAGATATGATTGAAAAAATACGAGATCTAAAGTACTTTTCTTCCTCCTCTATGATGTGGTGGTAAGGATGCAATAGACTGTCGTGAGAATTAAATAAGATAGCATAAATAAGATAGCTCAGTACACTCCCTGCCAATTGGCATCTACATAATGGATGCTCACTATTATTTTTCCCTTCCTCTTTGCTTAAAAGCATAAGGATTTGAGAGCCAAGATGACATTTGTGGCAGGGATGTTTTAAAACTCCTTCTTCCAATTCCTTTTATATGAGGTGCTGCTACTTAGTGTTCAGAAACAGATGTTTTGATATAAAGAATTCCTACCAAGAAGTAATCAAGATGATACTTTGGTCGTTCTTCATTCTAAAACCCCTATTTGAATCTGTAAATTAGACTTGTTTTTCTGTTGCCATGAAGAGCAGAAGTAGACTGACACTGACTACACAGGGTACTGTCATGCCTGGTTGAAAATTGAACTTAGTGAACAGTGAATTTGTGAGTGTGAGGCTGGCAGAAGAAAGAAGAAATTGAATTGATGTTTCCCACTAGGACATTTTTACAGTCATTGTTTTGTCCTTACTGAGGTACAGCCTTGGCCCCTTTTGATGTCATTTTGTAAAAAGCCTCTTTGGGCTCTTGTCTTTTATCTCAAAATATACTCCAAGGGCCATGTTGGGATGCAAAAGCCCTGGCTGAAACAGTTCCCAACAAGGAAAAGCTGCCAGAGAAAAGGGGGCTTCGTTCTAGTAATGCTGAGCCAAAGGCTGGCAGAAGGTTGAGGAGTAGACCTGATTTTTCACTGCTCATCTGTTTTTCCTAGGAAGACAAAGGTGTCAAGGCTTTGAATATCAAGGATTCTGTATTCTAAATTCTAAACCCCTTGTAGACATGTAGAGGAGACACTTGCTCTCCTAAAATGCAAAGTATGCCTCCCAACAATAAGGATGTTTGAAATAGTTTTTATTGAAGACCAAATCCTCTACTCTACCCTAGAGGAAAACTGCAACTCAGAATTCCTAGCCAGGCACCAGTGGCTTACACCTGTAATCCTAATTATTCAGGAGGCTGAGATCTGAGGATTGTGGTTTGAAGCCAGCTTGGGTAGGAAGGTCTGTGAAACTCTTACCTCCAATTAACCACCAAAATAATGGCAGTGGCACTGTGGCTCCAAGTGGCAGGAAGTTAAGCTTGAGCAACAGAGCTCATGGACAGCAACCAGGTGCTGATTTCCAGCCCCATGACCAATAATTCAGTAACATGTATGATTACTTATCTTTGTCTTGAGAGCAAAGTAAGTTAGGAAATAACACTAAGCACCTGAAGGCAAAAAGGGGAGGGGGTAAAGTTGTGTGCAGAGAGCAGAAAGGAAACCTCCCACAGTCACAACCAACCTCACACCCATGCCATTTGCTCCAGGCTAGGGGTGACTACAGGCTCTGATTGTTCACCTCAGTCTGGTTTACAGGAGGGGATGTTATTGCTCCATTTTACACAGGTAGGAAAGAGAGATTTTCTAAGAAAGTTATAGGTTAAGTACTCTTTTTGACTAAAACTTGGAGTTTCTGTGCTGCAGGCTGGAGTTCCCAGCTAAAGTGTACACTGTATTATGCCATTAGCAGAGAAATGGATGGATCTGGGGAAAAAAAATCATGCTAAGTGAAGTCAGGCACAGAGAGACGAAGGGCATATGGGGAAGTTAGATCTAAATTATAAATGTACACAAACATATACAACGAGGATATTTGCTCATATACGCAAACTAGTTAACTAAAGTAGGTATATTCAGGAGAGGAATCCAGTGGTGTAACCTCTTTGAACAACTGACTTAATGGTTTAACAAAATGAATACCAGGAAACTGGAACATATATTGTTGGGGAAGGGAAGTAAAAGAAAGGTGGGGGGAGAAGAATGGGGAAAGGAAGAGGGATTGAATGCTGTCCTAGTATTCAGTGCACATATGTGAAAATGAAGTTAGCTAACTTGGGTGGACAGGTGGAGTTGGGACAGATGAGGAAGGCCATGAAAGGGTTTATAACATGGATCAAGATGCAGTGTATGCACAAACTGACATTGTGAATTGAAACCCCCTTTGTACAATTATGTAGGATAATACAAAAATAATTAATTAATTAGCTAATTAATGGGATTTGGAGCTAGGTGCTGGTTGGGTTATGCATGTAATCGGGCACCTCAGGAGGCTGAGGTCTAAGGATCGTGGTTCAAAGCCAGACAGACTGTGAAAGTCCATGCGACTCTTATCCACCAAGAAAATAAAAGCCACACACACACACACACACACACACACACACACACACACACACACACACACACACACACACACACACACACACACACACACACACACACACACACACACACACACACACACACACACACACACACACACACACACAAATTGGATTTGGGGAAAAAATGGGATTAGCTAACTATGCAGTAAATCTTTCTTCCAAGAAGCCTTGGCTGTGAAGTGCTTTGAGAAGTCATGTGAAAGATAAGTGTGTAAATCACTCAACAGCTCTAAGAGGAAAGAACGTTTTTTGGTGTGGCCAACATGGCATAGGTAGGAAATAGGTAAGTAAGGCAAGAATAATGAAGAGTTTGGGAACCAGGAGGAACTAGAGAGTATTCTTACAGGAAAGTCTGTGTGGTTCATGCTCTTGTTCATCTTCTTTTACTGACTCTGAATAACAACCAAGAAGGGAGAATGGAAGGTGGAAATTAGAAAGACAAGGTACAGGCTTTGAGGTTAGATATGATATATGTTGTATGAAAACTCCAAGCAGAGTGCATGAAATGGTGGTCCAAGAGGAGCTGAGAGAATGATGCCATTCTGCTTGTTACAAAATGTCTTTGTGCTGAAATACAGATGGAGCAGGATCTTTCCTAAGCGTGAAGTTAATTACACCTGTTCTTTCCAAATGTTTGATATCAACCTTTGGCATTTACATGGATGAGATCAGCCCCTGCTTCCTAGTTGGATCACAATGTATTCCAGAAAGGCATGTAAGCATGCATCTTTTTCTGAACACTAACAACTTCTTTCTTGGCTATAAACCCAGCAGCATAGTGTGGAAATGTAATTGGGCAGCCTACATAGAAGTTTGGAGCTCATGGGGGGAATGTCTATTTGTAAACGAACTTGGAATATTCATGTAACTGTCCAATCATCAATAAATTCTCATTTTCACCTTACTTATTTCTGTTCCCCAGTGAACAGCAGCACTCTTAAACTCAACATTAATAGGCACGTTCTTCAGAGTTGTGCCTTCGCTTACCTTATTACAACATCTCCCTAACACATTTGTTTATCCGTTGCCAGGTAGCTCTTGCGTCAAATACTGGAATGTGTTTTCTTTGTCTTAGTGCTTGGGAGACAGTTGCATTGTCTGCCATCAATTAGCTTAGGGTAGCATGTCAAGCGTGTACCAGTGGTGTCATTTTAGTCTGACAGCCACCTGATCCGCTTGGGAAGGGATTGTTTCATTATCTTCTTATCAGAGCTGCTGGGTAATGATTCTCCACACTGTAAAATGGAAAGCCAAAAAAAAAAAAGACAGGCAGAAAGAATAGATTTTTAGTGATTGGCAATGTTAAAATTATTCACGCCGCTAGGAGAAGGCAAAGATTAGAGGGATGAATGTACAAACCCACAAGAAGCTGCTTTTTCCTGATACAGGTGGAATGGGGAATGACTGTCTTCATTCCTGATGGAGGAGCAGAAGGGGGGGGAATGCCCAGGCATTAGGAAGAAAGGGAAGAAAAAACTCACCCTTCTCATCCAGAAAAGGACAAGGATTAGCCGAAGTGTCTCTCCCATTTTTCAGTTAACTTAAGTATGAAAAGCCCAGCTGTTTGGTTTTTTTTTTTCAAAGTGATCCTGATTGAGCATGTTTCTTTCTAGAAAACTCTTTTGCTGGTTTGTGGACTCATGCTAAGAGAGCATTTCCCATTGAATAACAGTGCTATGAAATTGCTCATAGGTGAGCTAGATGGCGGTGGCTCACATCTGTCATGGTAGCTACTCAGGAGGCTGAGATCTAAGGATCATGGTTCAGAGCTACTGTGAGATTCTTATCACCAGCTAAGCACCAAAAAAAGCTCAAAGTGAAGCTGTGGCTCAAGTGGTAAGAGCACCAACCATAAGTGAAAAATCTAAGAGGTGGTACCCAGAATATAACTCAGTACTGGCACGTTTGCAAACACACACACACACACACACACACACACACACACACACACACACACACACACACACACACACACACACACACACACACAATTGCTCATAGGTGAAATACAATGAACAGTTGAAAGTATCTGACATAAATTTTCATTATTTGGGACCAAAAATTTGGTCACTGACCAGGATTGGTAAGTCAGAAAGCCTGAAGGGAAATCTTTGAATTTTGAAAGTTAACCAAGGTTGGATCTTTATATGCTCCAGGAAGAACAAACAAAAAGAAGGGCTGAAAAAAAATATATATATATAAAACTGAAGATAAACTAAGCTTTAAGAAGGACAATTGTGTTGACACTTTAGAAACAGCCCATTTTCGCTCCTTCACAAAGTGTAGTCATGCATGAAAATGCCTTGTTATCTTTTAAACTGAAGCACATCATGGGTTGTATCTCAAAGATGTGTATTACTCCTTCAAAATAAAGTACAACAGTTTAACCCTATGAGTATTCTTTGGCAGACCCCCAAACACTTTAGAGCTATGTGTATATAAAAACCTGAACAATAAGAAAGGTAATTGAATATGATACATAACTCTCCTGCATTCTAAAAGGACTCTAGACCACTTTGGATGAATTTTCCACTTTTGATTTAGATAGAAGGCCACACTTCCTTGGAGATTTATCCCTTTGTAAATATCATTTAAATATCTGAATAATGGCAACAGTGGTTTATGAGGACCTGCCATAGTTTATATACCACCTTAAGTGGTTTTTATACATTGTATCATTCTCCTCAAGGTTCTGTGATAGAATAACATATAGTATCACTCCTATTTAAGATGAAGAAACTGAGACCTTGGGGGTAGATGACTTGCCCAGATTACTGTGGCTAGGCTTCAGATCCAGGATTTGTGTGCCCTTGGTTCTGTTGCTAACCATCTTGACAGTATCTGTCTCTCTCTGTCTGTCTCTATCTCTATCTATCTCTATCGCTATCTCTGTCTGTCTGTCTGTCTGTCTGTCTGTCTGTCTGTCTGTCTGTCTCTCTCTCTCTCTCTCTCTCTCTCTTTCTCTCTCTCTCTCTCTCTCTCTCTCTCTCTCTCTCATGTGCCCAATCTGATAAAAACCAAAAAGCCAAAATTTCCATCCTACTTTAACAGTTTCTTGAACAGGTCCCAATTTCTCCTCCTGGGAGAAAGAGAGAGAGAGAGAGACAAGATTGATTTCATTATTTGCATGAGTCTTCTAATTTTTATTAATGTTTCTGTGAAAGCCAATTTACCTTGGTTTCATTGATTAGCTTACTCCTCTGTGCCTTGACCCTGGAAATTCTCCCTGAAAGATGGATGGATAGTGAGTCTAGACTTCCTCCCAAGTGCCAGACACTGAGTGAATAATGCCATTTCTGAGGATCTTAGAATTACTCTGGCACTCCATTATAAGTGAGTTCACAGTCCATGGATGAGAGTGATTTACTTTTCATCAAGCCATAAGTAACCCCAAACGCAGAATCAAAACCAGCTCACTGACTTCAGATCTGCTCAGTGAATGTCCTCTTGGTGCATTATTGACAGGAGGAAACCTTTTGGTCCAGGCTATCATGCTTTGCTATGATAAAGAGTGCAGACAGCTGATTTCTCACGAATAGCTCCTCCAAGTCTTTCTTCTTTCCCGACCACTAGATCAATATATTCTGACAAGCATCTGAAATCTTTATTTGGGAAACAGCACATTTCCTACCAGCTGTTTGTTTTCCAAGCTGAATAATTCAGTTAATTTCTTACCTGAATTAAATTTCACAGCTGGAATGCTTCTCTTATCAGTGCTGAAGTGCTTTTGCAATGGGAGGAAGAAATGGACGTAGGGATGTACTTTTGGTGTTCTCACTAAGCAGCCTTTAGAGATGGAGTGCCCACGGATTCTGGCACACCACCCACACACCCAAACCTTATTTTGCATCCACTGTTGCATTTGAGAGCCATCTTAGGGTGGTGATTTAAGGGTATGCAATCTGAACCCTGGCTTCCTGATTTGAATTCTAGCTTCATTATTTACCTACTATTGGACCAACCATAGGAACCAGCGTAGGCCTCAGCTTCCTCTGCAGTACACTGCAGAGATGTTATGAAATACTTGGGACCTTGCAAGCACTCTATGATGATAGAATTTGATAGAACTTGAGATATCTCTACATTTTCTGCCCCCCACCCCAAACTACTGAGTCAGAATATACACCTTACTCAGGTGATTCCTTTCAGTTATCAGGTGATTAAAGTTTAAGAAGCAGAGCTCTAGCTGCCCTACCCAGTTTTGAACGAAAAACATATTGGTTGTTTTTAATATAGCTCAGAAAGACAGGGAAATCTTCATGCCTGCTCTCTAAAGTGATGAAAACAGTCACCAAGCAATGCTTATGGTAACCTTCTGTAGCCATGGGGATGGCCCCAAGTTTTTACTTGGGAACACTACTTCTTACCTTCCTCCATTTGCATGGTAGAAGTACAGCTAAAGTATCCCCACAGGGGCCCTGTCCACGTTCCTTAGAAATAAAGATTAATGGTTGTTATTTGGACGTGGAGGGAGGAGGAAGAGAGAGAGATGCCTATTAACCCTAATTAACTAAGCTCATTAAGGTACCACCCTTAAAATGCCCTGATGCTGCTAGCCTATGAGATTGTATCTGAGAGCCAGAGAGATGCAGCCTTGTAAACAGGACAAAGCTTACAGTCCCCATCCATTTGCCTCTAACACAGAGAAGGTGTGAGGCTGTGGCATAAAGCCAGTCCCCGAAGTAAAAGAGTCTGAAGCTGCATGGAGACAAGTTCCCGGTCCTCTACTACGGTTCATGTATTCGTCATAAGACCAGGCTTTTATTTCCTTAGGGAGCCCACCATTTCTTAATCACAAAAGCAATAAGGATTTCCAATATGTTCCTCAGCCATGCCTAATCAGTTGTTCCAGCTGCCAGTCATCAAAACCACGTCTGGAAGATCACTTAAAAGCTGTCATACAGCTTTGAACGTTGCACTGACCCAAGAGGTGACACTGACATTGAAGGTTGTCCCCAGGGGTGGCCAGTGTGTACTGGTTGATTTGATCACAACAGTTGGGTTAATATTGCCCTGTATTCTGGAGGGAATCTGGTCTCTTCCTTTTCACTTTGATCGATAGGCCATGTGGTACGCTCTATGGGTTGAGGTGAAAAAAAAATCATTTTGAGTATGGAAGGAAAATGACCTTATGGTTTCCTGAGGTTAAAAATCACTTGACAAAACCCAAATATTTGCCACTAAGCATGTGTTGTAGCAGGCAGAGCTGAGAGAAATTTACCAGATTTTTGAAGCTTAAAGCAAAGCAAGGAGATTAGCCCCTGCCTGGTACTGAGTAGACGCTGGAATGTGTGTCAAATGAGTGAAATAATAGACTGCAGTAATTAAGAGTGCATCCCGGGTTTATAACATGATCAGGTCAGATGTTCCTAAAAGTCACAGTGTGGAACAGAGAGGTGTTCTCCCTGCCACAATCCCAATTTCTGAGAAATAGGAGTTTTTGATATAGGCCAACGAAATCCTCCCGAAACCAGAACTGACTGATTCCAGAGGGTGGCTCGTTTTATTGGAAGCGTATGTGAGACAGACATTCGGTGGGTATCGGAAATCGATGCTTCAGCCTCTTACTGCTTCTCTCAAATTTCTAATCCTCGTTTTTGCTCACTGATGACTTCCACAGCCAACAATCCTCACGTGGGCTCCTCCTGCTCTGAACGGACACTGCACTAGACACTTGCACGAGAGGTTGCAATCTTGCCAGGAGTAAGACATTCCTCTCCTTCCTGTTCCATTTATTATATAAAACAGAGGCAGGTCACATGACTCTTTTGGGCAGAGGTGATTTCTTACCATATTACTTATGAAATTACTTAGTATAATTTCCAAAAGCAGACTTTAAATCGAACCTTGAAGCCCCGCCACCGTTCTTTGCTTTTTTTTTTTTTAAATCATGGGGTACCTACCAGAGGACCATGGCCTAATTCACTGCCATTAATCAGCTGTAGTGGTAGCATAGGAAAGGGATATGGACGTTCATTTGACCCTAAGCATAGTTGGAAAACATGTACTAGATACTTTCTGTGTCCTACCTCACACACACGCTACTCCATTGATAGGTTGTGGCCATTGCAATAGCAGCCAGCTGGCCCACCCCATCCCCCACCCCCCTGCTTGGCAGGTCCTCCTCTCTACTCATCACACACCTCTGTCTTTCTGTCCTAAGGTTTGCTGATGTCCTGGATTGGGCCTCTGTGGGAACATTTATAGATTGTGGGGCTTGTGCCTCTTGGAAGTCTGAATGAATCTTTCCGGGGGCAACCCCTGACCAAAGGCAGTGGGGGAGGAGGGAAGGTATGAGTTTGTAGATAAACATTCATTTCTGTCCCAATTCTAATCACTTAGTCCCAAGATAGATTCCATTGGCATTTAGATTGTATTTGGCTTGGTTCACTCAACAAGCAAGTCTGAATTCTATCAGGCTGTAAGAATGGCTATGCCCTAGTCCTTGTAGGTGTCTGTGTATAGCAATACTCCATGTTTGTGGGGAAAATGTCATCTAAGAGAAGAATAAGAAGGGGTTAAGGATGTAACTCTTTCGTGAGTGCTTACTCAATATACTTAGGACCTGGCCTCAATCTCTAGCATTAAGGGAAACAGTGAAGAGAAAAGAAGAAAAAGAGGTGGGTATTGGTGGCTCCCATCTGTAATCCTAGCTTCTCAGGAGGCTCTCATCCGAAGATCAAGGTTCAAAGCAAGTCCAAGCAAGAAAGTCTCTGAGGCTCTTATCTCCAATTAACAACCAGAAAACTGGAAGTGGTGCTGTGGCTTTAAGTGATAAAGTTCTAGCCTTGAGCCAAAGAGCTCAAAGATAGTGCCCAGGCCCCTAGCTCAAGCCCCACAACCAAGAAAGTAAAAAATAAAAATAAATAAATATTTAAAAGTAACTAGAAGGACACAAGAGGGAAAGTATTTAAATAAGTGTAGATAAGAGGAACTGACTGTATGAGAAAAAATGAAGTAGTATAAATTGTGATAATGCACTTGAGGTGTGGCCAGATGCCTTGTTTGTCTGGCGTTTAATTATAGTAACTTATGGAGGTGTATTAAAGTGCTTTGAACATGGTTCAATATTCTACACTAGTAAATCTTGATAGTTTGGTGAATTCATGTGTATAGATCCTTGCCACCATTGAGCTATACAGATTTTTTTCCCCATTACTGCAACCTCTTCAAAGACAGGGACCTACAGATGGTACAAGGGGCTGGCATGAAGTACTTAGCAAATACTGCATCAAGAAAAGCAATGGTTGGATAATAGATGGATGTATGGATAGACAGAAGATGAATAGATGCAAAATGGAAGGTTAGTCCTGCATATATAGTAAGTGGGAAGGAGGGGAGATGCTGACCCATAACTCTTAGTGACTGAAAATACCAAACCTTCCAGCCAATTGCATTGTACGTCATACCAACCGCCACTAAATTAGCTCCTCTTGATCTCTAGGAGCCTCTCTATATTCCGTTAAGCCCTAGAATGGAACATGGCATGTGTACACCCCTGTTGCCCACTGAGTTGTAAATGGCCAGGGCAATGCTTCCCTTGTGAGAAACACAAATACATACATACAAAGCCCCCTCCAGGGGAGAATTCGTGATGGGTGCATTCAGCAACTTCAACAAAATAAATAAGGGAGCAAGTGTTACTACACTAAAGCTGGGGGGAAAAAAAAGCTATGTTTTCACAGTGTCTCTGTGACCTCTTATTATTCCATTAGTTTTTGGAATTGTATATAAAAATCACCAAGCACCATGCTGACAAACACCAATATTGAAACTATTGCCACTGTCAATCCAAACAGCTTTCTCCCCTGAGTAAAATTATTATTTGGCATACAAGCAGAATTGTGGTTCCCTGAGCTAGCAGAGCATAAATGAGGGTTGTGATTTATAAGGTGACTCCAGTGAGTTTGCAAAAACACAACTATTATCGAGGCTGATGAACACAACAGCAGGTCTATATTAGCTTTCCAAGCAGGTAAGCACTTCCTCACCTCACGATGACTTTAGGACGTGGAAGGCTGTGGTGGATCTGAGGACAGGCGTTAACCTGAAACAATGCTGATTTGCCAGAAATAAACCCTTCAAGTCAGATCACACCCCTGTAAGTAGTTGTTTGAGCGGGAAGATGGTAATTCTGCCTCTTCAGATGTTCCTTTCAGTACTTCCATTGGATCAAGTTTTTAGGGGGCTAGGTCATTTGGGGTCTCAATTCTCCTCTGGAGAGAGTGTAGAAAGGTGGTTATTGGTCTAAAATTACCACTCTCTGAACTTTTAAACCCTCAACTCTTTTTGATGACATGACTTCTCTTTCTTAATACCGAACCTGATTTCTTTTATTTAAAAAAAAATTCATTTCTTCTCTGATGTGAGTAGAGTAAGTTCAAAAGGAACAGAGATGGCTACAGAGCTGAGCGGGGCTTTATTTTCAGAGAAGGAAGTTAAAGAGTCCACATAAAATGATGTGGTGTGACTGCAGCCTAATGAGATATCTGCGGAGTGGGTCTCGGACCCTGAGGCTCTCTCTGAGAAACTCAGATAGTGACAAACCCCAGGTTCTTCCCTGACATCGGACCAATTAGCCCACCAAAATGAGCACCTTACAAGTGTGGGGTCACATTGGGCTCTCACAGGCATGGTGGCCCTCATGACACGGTGGCTCTGGACTCCCTGTCTGTGTCAATAGGGGGGCAGAGTATGGTGCCCACAGGAAGCTGGCTGCCCTGCTTTTACTCGGTGGTCTTAGGTGAGGACTTCTTTTTAACGAAGGCAAGTCTGTCCATCTTACCATCAGGAAAATGCCTGGGTCAGTTAGACTCTTCTTGAAAAGGATGTGGGGGTCTCATCCTCACTGGAGCCAGGCTTGGGGTAGCTGTGGGTCATGGTATTGACATGGCAATACACAGCCTGACCTCAATCAACCCCAGGGCCTTTGCTGTCTCTTGTTAGAAGAGACAGGAAGACCTGTTCTGTGCCCTTCCTAGTTTTTCTCTCACCTGATTCTAGTCCTCCATGACCAGTCCATGCAAACACTGCACCTCTGCATACATGCACACAGCACAGGATTGACTAATCATAGAGTATCGGGACAGGCAGGGCACACAGCTTCAGAGATAAGACTTGTGAATGTCATCCTGGAGTGCACCGAGTGTGAAAACTCCTGAGATGGCAGCCCAGACACAGGAGCCAGGAGGAACTGAGTGTACCACAGGAACAAAAGCGGGGAGCACTTTTTCCTGAAATTCACCCCAAGGGAGAAAACACACACACACACACACACACAAAACCAAGCTTCTGAAATATGCTGGCTGTCAGCCTTGGGTATTTAAAAATGTAAGCTTCCTTTGGGGCTCAAGTCTCATTTTTCTTCTCCCTTGATTTCAGCTCCCATTTTCTCCAGCAATCATTCAAGCCGAAGTGGAACAGCTGCTGGGCCCGTGCCACCCCCACACCCTGTCAGTCACCCTTCTCCGGGACATAATGTACAGGGGAGCCCTCACAACCCCTCCTCTTCCCAGTTACCTCCACTCACAGCTGTGGACTCGGGCGCGGAGAGGTAAGGCCATCTGTCTCTCTCTCGTAATAGGTGTTGTCGCCAAACCTCCCTCCACGGAGAAGAGCTCTGACAGTTGCTGAATTTTATTAATAATCTGTTGGTGGGTTGAGGTACCCAGAGGTGACATTTTAAAAGTAACATACACAAAGCACGTGGACCAACTCTCTCATTATCTGTGGTGTGTGTGTGTGTGTGTGTGTGTGTGTGTCTCCACACAAATGAAATGGTATTGACAGGAGTCAACTGAAAGTGTCAGATGCTGGAAAAGTGAATATGAATATTCTGTCTCGCTCACTTTTTGCCCAGTTTGCTTCTAGGACTCAATTTTCAAGTGATACATGCACAAGTTGAGATGCTTTCCAAAGGGAAGCACACAATGCCCGAGTGTCAGAGAAGCTGTATGAACTTGGGTCAGACAGTTTCCAGCTACTATGGTGGAATTCCTGAGACAGTCAATCTAGGAGGGAAAACAATGTTTACTTTGGCTCAGGGTTTGTAAGGTTTTAGTTTATAGTCACTGGGCCATGTTGCTGTGGGGTTGTTATGGTGTCTGATGTTATAGAGGAAGGGCATGGAAAAGAAGGCCTATTTACCTAATGGCAGTTAGGAAAGAGAGAGAAGAAGAAGGGACTAGGATTCCAATATCTGACAAGAGGCTGGGAACTAAGCCTTTAATCCATGGGTCTTTGGGATACATTCAAGACTTTGTAACAGCTTTGGAGCAAAGCATCAAAAGGTACACAATTTGATATGAATGGCCAGAAGAGGGTTATTCACTGAGAACTTTTTTTTTCTTTTTCTTCTTTTTTGGTTGGTCGTGATGCCTGAACTCAGCCTGGGCCCTGTCCCTGAGCTCTTCAGCTCAAGGTTAGCGCTCTACCACTGGAGCCACAGCGCCATTTTGGGCTTTTTCTGCTTATGTGGTGCTGAGGAATTGAACCCAGGGCCTCATGCATGCAAGGCAAGCAATCTACCACTGAGCCACCTTCTCAGTCCTCACTGAGAACTTTATATTGGTTATTCCCTTATAAAAGGGTTCCTAGGGGAACATTTTTTAACAGTTACTTTTTATGATAATATTTTTACTTCTGAGTTCGCCACTGGTTCCAGGGGTCCTTGGGGGCCCTTCTTGTACTTCTCCCAATATCATGCATACTTACATGGACCACAAACAAAAATAGGAATCTTCTTAGTGAGCAGAAGAGTTATTGAGGGAAGACTCAGGCTTCTCCAGGAATGGCATCCCAGACAATAGGAAGAATTTTTTTCTTTGTATGTTCTTCCCCCATGGTATAACCCCTGTTGTCACTGTATTTGAGTCTGGTGTCCTGAACCTTGTATATACATTTTTCTAATTTGGGGAGGGGAAGGGATGGTAGGGGAAAAACAAAGGAGGGGGTAACAATGTTCAATAGGAAATGGACTCATTACCTTGCTTATATAGCTGTAACCCCTCTGTATAGTATCTTTAAAATAAAAATATATATTTAAAATAAAAAAGGAAAATCAAAGCAAGATAGAAAGGAGGGATGATAATAAGATAGCAAATAAGTTGTTTCTCTTGTAGAATTACTTTCTGTGTGTGTGTGTGTGTGTGTGTGTGTGTGTGTGTGTGTGTGTGTGTGTGTGTGTGTGTGTGTGTGTGTGTGTGTGTGTGTGTGTGTGTGTGTGTGTGTGTGTGTGTGTGTGTCCTAGGCTTGAACTGAGGGGTTGGACTACCACTTGGCTCTTAGCTCCACTTGTGACTTTTGGGGTATTTAACTGGAGATAAGAGTCTCATGGACTTTCTTTCCTGAACAGGCTTTGAACCACAGTCCTTAGATCTCAGCCTCCTGAATAGCTAGAATTATAGGCCATCAGCACTCATCTGATCACATCTTTTATTCTAAGGAACATTTCCTCAGTGTGATACAATCACACTGACATTATAGAGACTCAAGGGACAAGATGGTAGACATCGGAGGAAGAGATAGGAAAACAAGGGTAACGCTGCTGGTTACAAGAGTCCTTATGAGCAAGATAACTTGAAGTAAGGCAAAACAACAGAATTCATTCACAAGCTGTATTTTGGAAACAAAATTGCTATTATACGTAAGAAATGAAGAAGAGGGGCCAAAATTCATTCCTGAGTTTCACCTTTAAGACACCAAGATGGAAATTTATGCCATGCTAAGAAAGAGAAAATACAAGGATTCAGTAGTGTGGAAAGGAGACATAAAAAGGTGGTAAGGAGAAGAGGGAGGAGAAATGACATGAAGAACTTGAGTTTTAGGTTAATATGAAAGATCCACGCAGGTATGTCTGATGTGCAATTAGAAATATGTGTCAGATCAGACTTATTTTAACAGCACTATGTACATGGCAAAGTGTAGACAACTCATTAGCCTCTCCTCACATTATCTGTCAGCACAGAAGTGCGAATGTAACTATTAAGTTCACAGACACTGGAGACATGAAATCTATCCTTCCAGCCATCTGATGCATTTTTGTAAGTTGAGGTGAGTTTATGCCTTTTAGCATTTCAAATAATTTCCCATTAGGTTTAAAGTGAACTTAGGCATGGGTTGCTTTAAAAAAAATCATCTCATTTCCATCTACCTGGCTGGAAATCATGACGGCACAAGGTAGTGGAGTTCAGACAGGATCAGAACTCCAGCCCCTTCTTCGTATCACTTATCAGTAGTTATAACAACTTTCACAAGAATTTGAAAAGAAAGCAATCATTGTGTTTCCTTCTTGTCCACATCCTTTGAAAGAATGTAGGAAAAAGAGCCACCGCAACCATTATCAGAGTAAAAAAATAAGAACCATGACAAACCAATTCATCTGATGTTTTCATCCAAGCATCTGCTGTCAAGTTGCTATTATTTGGCTGTGGACACTTCAGCTATTACTGTTGCTTAGAATATATGCATTTGTTTCTTTTTGACATTTTATTCATGTCATGTTTTTATAATTTTTATATTTTTTCCTAACTGACTTTATATATGTATATGTCTTTATATCTATGTAGATATACATTTAACTCCTTAAAATTTCAAGAATAGGTTGAACAATACTCTGTATACATACACTGCATTCATAGTCATTGTTAATATTTTGCTCCTCTCTCTCTCCCCCATCTCTTTTTCTCTGTAGCACAGATGATGTATTGTATGCTTGTTATTTCAAAATCATTTAAAAAGTAGTTGAATATATCATGACCTTTACCCCTCATTACTTCAGAAGAGATTTTAAAAGGCTATTTTCCTATATAGACTCAGTGTCAGTGTAAGAATCACACTTGGGATATTTAATATTGCTATAGTAAGATTATCTTAAAGTCGACCAATATTCAAAACTCCCATCTTGTAAATAATGCCTTTTATAGGTGGAATGTTATTTTTTTTCTTTCCTTTTTACGATTTAGGACTCTAATAAGGATCCCACAATGCATTAACTCTCAAATTTTTTTAGTTTCCTGAAACTAATGAAGTTCTTCAGCTTTTATCATCAGCTTCATCATCCTTGTTATTGATGTCTATCAGGACATCAACTTTTTTTGAAGACCTCCAGACATATATTTTGCACAATATTTCATGGTTTGGATTTTTCTGCTCTCTCCCAAACAGAACATTTTTGGGGTAGGAATTTACACAGGTGATGTGGTACCTCTTATCATTTTCTTGAGACTTAGCTTGTACCTTATGGGGAGTTAGAATTCAATGAATCAAAGCAGATATAATGTGTAATACATGGCAGGAAGCAGACTCAGATGGGTACTTACAAAAAAGACAAGGCACTGTCTGAGGGATTCTGGGTCTGAAGTTGAGGATGTTGTTAGGTCAATAATAATAGATGAAGGGGAGGTGACAGCACTTCATGTAGTGAGGGGAGGATGAAGTAGACACTTGTACTTTCAGGTTTTTACATCATGCATCACTACCGTGTACTTCCCACAGGAAGTATGCTCTAATGCTGTGCAAGCACAGCTGGACTGGGCAAGTGTGAACATGGTAGGTTATCTCTTCCGATCAGGGTTGGAGAGGAAAGTGACGTGAAACAGTCCTGCTTTATTCACTGTGTTTGCGTTAGTGACTGGGATTAAAAACATGCAGGGGAAATGTGCTTGCTTTCCACTTTGGGTTTATACATCTTTGCCTCTGTTTGCCTAGGAAATCCCCCAGTAAAAACTCCAGCAGTTTACTTAACGGAAATAGGTTTATCACCCCCTATGATTTTTATTATTACTTTTTTTAAAAAATGGGACCCTGGCATCTTTTCCTGCTTTGAAGGTGTTGATTCATCATTTACTTAGCTTTAGCTTATTAATAAAATGGGCTGAGTCACTGTCAGAAGTCAGGAAAAGTCCGCCAACACCTACTCCTGGAGCATCAGGTTCTTTGACCCTGACTGTCATAAAATTGAAAAATAAATACAAGTTCTTTCAATGTGATCAGGTCCACTTTTATTTTGAAATATTATCCAAGTAACAGATGAATTTAGTGACTTTAGCATGACCATGCCACATCAACTCATGTTGATTTAAACAGAGCAAGGGAAGTGGGGTTTTACTCGTGTCATGTCAAACCAGCCAGTAGTTATGTTTAGGAGTGGAACTTGGTGTCTTAGGAAATGTTCATTTCCTGGAACATTGGATATCTGTTAGTCCAGGGAAAACCAAACTATTGATGGAGTTCCTTTTTGAAATTAAGAATCTTTGCAGTTGCATTAATAAGCCACCTGAGTTTGTGACAAGCATCTTATATAAGAGAATATCAGCTGTCATCCTTTCCTGAAGGCCACAAACATTGTATGATCTAAAATGCAGGTGACATGGAACAAGAGGGATTGTGAAGGGACTTACCAAGCATTCTGTAGGAGTACCACTTCTGAGCCACAGATGTGGAAGGAAAGAAGGAATGTGGTGGGAATGTATAGTTTGGTACAGGATTCACTGGCAAAAAGTATAAGGGATAATTGGTTTGGGAAACATAATAGGAATTCCAGTTTCTTAAATGTCATGCATTTGGAAGCCTTACTATTTTGTCACTCATACTATATTATGTCAGATAGGGAATTACTAACATTCCAGGCTTTTGTGGTCTTTCTAACTAAGGCTAACTTTTATAGGTACTGCTTTCTAATCATTGAAAACATAGTGCTCTCTTCCTAGATGCTAAAGGTCAAGGTTCAATCAAGACAGCAGCTCTTTTTGATAAATGGCTTTACAAGTTCATAAAGTTATTCTGACACAGTACTTTTTACTTCTGACTTAGTTTGCTTTTTTGTGCTCCTTAATTCAGACTTTATTTCTATTTAAAGCCTTCCTTTCTTTCCCTCCCCTTGACCAAACACACTCAGCCTTTGGAGCTTAGCTTAGTTCTCAAACCAAGAAGACTACCTGGGCAATTCCCTCTGCTGAGTCCTTTGGTTCTTAGGATCAGTTTTATGGATTTAGTAGGTACTGAATGTTAGCTTCTTAACTGGATTCTTTACTTCTGAAGAACAGCAGTCTTTTATTCCCAGGGTGCTTTGTTCTAAGTTATGCAAGGGAAGGTGTGAGAAAGGTTTAGCAAGGGGCAAAGACCAATGAAAAGAATACCTAGGAAACCAGAAGTCAAACTTACTATCAATCCCAGCTTATTCAGGAGGCTGAGGTCACAGGTCAAGGCCACGCCCAGGCAGAAAAGACCATGAGATTCTGATCTCCAATAAATTAACAAAAAGGTGGGAAGTAGAGCTGTAGCTCAAGTGGTAGAGTGCTAGCCATGAGCAAAAGGAGCTCAGGAATATCTGTCAGGCCCAGAGTTCAAGTCCTAGAACTAACACAACAACAACAACAAACTTAGGCCTGATGCTTTGCTGTTCTTTTCCTCTCAAGGACTTCCTGAGCAACCAGGGACGTTTCTCACAAGCTTATATATGCAACGTGTAATCATTCTTTCCTAATTATCTAGAATATGTGCAGTAATCATAAGAATCCTATAAACTACGAAAACTTATTATCAAAGTTCGTCCCAGCCTTAGACCTTCCTTTGTTCATAGTCTTTCACTTGGCTAGAATTTGTGGCACTTGATCGTAGGTCAGATGCTGAGGGCACAATGGCAAACAGAACTCCCTGGATCCCCACCCTCTCAGAGCATGCACTCTCAAAACAACAGGCAAAGATAACTCAGAGCGTTCTGAGGGAATTGCAGAAACATGCAGAAAGAGTATGATACCCCAAATCTGGGGAAGAAGGAATAGAGAAAGAAACGTCTTCTTGAAAGGTGACAATCTATATGTGTCGCAGCGTCAGCAACAAGGCTGTGCAAAAAACAAACAAAAAACTGAGAGGAAAGAGATGAGCGAGGAAAAAGCAGTATGGTCCCTCATTGGCCACATGAAGGAGTTTAAGATTTATCTTGGGGAGACTTCACATTTGGTTAATAAAAGCACCACGATGAAGGTGACGTACATACCAAATGTGACTGTTGTCCAGCCACAATAAGTTATGAACACATTCTGTCCCTGCCAGAAAAATGGTAAACAATCAAGAAATGGTTCAGTCAAGAAAAGACTCTCATTTGCAGCTCCTAGGCTGGAAAGCAGCACTGTGGGGTTTTGTTCCTTTCCTTCATTATACAATTTGAAAAGAGTTTTGTCCCTTGTAATGTTGAACGTGGATCTTGAATAGCCTTGACTTATCAGGGCTTTGGAGAGTCCTTGAGTAACCAAACTTTTTATAGAGGTCCCTCCATGTTAGAGACAGAGTGACAGACATCTGGAAATTGAGAGTACTGATATCAACACTTGCTCAGCCTCACCTGTATCTGTTATATGAGAGAAGTCGTTGTCCCTTTATACAAAAGAACCAGTTTCTTCCTAGCAGCATTTGGGATTGAAAGAGATAGGATCCAAACTCTAATCCTCTCTTTCATACTTAGGTATCCTGTAACTGTCTCTGTTTCATCCTTCTCTCTTCTCTCTCCTTCTCTCCCCCTCTCTCTCATCTTACTTGAGAGCTGCTGAAGATATTTTAGAAAGTGTTTTTAGTCAATATTGGGAAGATTGCAGAGGCAGAGAATTCCCATAGTCTAGCTTTTAAGACTTTGGGTATTAGTTTAGAGGAGGTTAGTGGCCTTTACCTACTTTGTTTACCTTAAATATGTGGGAAAGTTCCAGGTTCTTCTTGAGGTATTATTCCAAGGCAGAATGGCTTACTTATTTTTTTAAAACTTCTTAAGTATTAAATATAGATAACCTAACAGCATGCTTCATTCATCCTGCATTGGCAAGTAGAGCTTGGGTCATTGGCCTTTGGAATAAAGTTCTTCTTACAAAGATGATAGTCACTTTACTAATAACTTCCTTAACACACTCCCTGATTTACCTCTAGATACACCCAAGCCAGTCTTCATGAATGGCTTCTTTGGTGTGAAGGAACAAATGAATGAATGGATAAACAAATAACCACAAACAGAAAACATTGCTAAACTTGCATTCTTTTTTTTTTCATTGTGGGGCTTGAACTCTGGGCCTGGGCACTGTCCCTCAGCTCTTCAGCTCAAGGTGAATGCTCTACTGCTTGAGCCATAGCACCACTTCTGGTTTTCTGATGGTTTATTGGAGAAGTGTTTCGTAGCCTTTCCTGCCTGGGCTGGCTTTGAATCATGATCTCAGCCTCTTGAGTAGTTGGATCATAGGCGTGAGCTACCAATGCCAGGCTTTTTTAACTTGCCTCTCGACATCCTTGTAGTCTGCAAACCTTTTGTGACCATAATATTTAGCATGTAGCATGTTTCTTGAAAATGGAGGAAGATTTAAAATTAACTCTACCTATCTGTCTCTGACTTAGCATTAAAAACCTGAAAGAGCCTAAATACCAACTTTGATTCTTCCTCTCCCCAAATGCATTCCCATTTCATGAGTCTGTGGGTCTGTGGAAGAGATGTAAGTCAAATCAGTGTCATCCCTATGCCTTAGTTCATCTCACATAGAATAACTTTCTGACTTGTCTCTCCACATCTGATCTTGCCCATCTACCATTTTCCACCCTACCTCATCAGCACGCCCAGAACCTTTCCTATGTAACACAAGAAGTGCATTTTAAAATAGAAATCACTTCATCTCTTTGCTGCTCACGTTCTTTGTCAGTCATCCCTGGAATAGAATCCAGGCTCCTGTTCGTGTTGTAATAAACCTCTATGGCATGGCCTCACCCAAATTCACCTACTGTGGCGAGTTTTTCTCATCTCCTGCAGCTATACTTGCCTAAAACAATGACTCATTTTACTTCAGGGCCTTTACACTTCGCTCATCTTAAAAACCTGAAAAGCAGCTGCGTGCTGGTGGCTCACTTTCGTAATCCTCACCCATCTGGAGACTGATATCTGAAGACTAAGGATCGAAACCAGTGGGCAGGAAAGTCTGTGAGACTCTTTATTTCCAATTAACCACCAGAAAATTACAAGTGGAGCTACGGGCTCAAAGTAATAGAGCATTAACCTTGAGCACAAAAGCTTTTAGGGACAGTACCCAGACCCTGAGTTCAAGCCCCATGACCACTTTCACTAGAAGGTGTCAGGATTTAAAGCTTCATTTCATGTGTCTACTCAAATGTTACTTTTTCAGACAGGCTTTTCTGACCAATCTGCATAAAACTTCCCTTAGCCAGCTTTACTCTGTTGCTAACTTTGATGTTTTTGTGCATCTTATCAACTCTTAGATCACACTATTTTTCCCCTATGGATTTCTTTTTATCATTCTGCCACATTGGCAGCTTCCTGGGAATAGAAACCATGTAAGGTATTCCCAGCCCCCATGTCTCAAGGCTCCTAAGAGTATGTAGGCAGTTTTATGGAATTCATGGCAGGGGTGAAGGGGAGAATGCTATTATAGTTCCCTTACAACTTCTAGAAATGTCAACCCTGGGCATTTGACTGCAGTTTTTCCATCTTCGTGCACTTCTTCTAGTTACTTCCTGGGAATGGCGGGTAGCGTTGCTATAGTCTCCATATGCACCTCGATTAACAAACAGCTTGAGTTGTGGTTCTAGGGCTTTGTTTTTCACATCAGATTATTTTCCATGTATTTTTCTTATTTTAAAAGGCATTGTTTCTTCATTTTAGCTTAATTATACATACACACATATCACAAACCAACTATTGGGATGTCTGTAAGGAGAACTGTTTTGTTTTTTTTTGGGGGGGGGGTCCGGTTGGGGGCCTGAACTCTGGGCCTGGGCGCTGTCCCTCAACTCTTCAGCTCAAGGCTAGTGCTCTACCACTTGAGTCACAGCACCACTTCCAGCTTTTTCTGCTTATGTGGTGCTGAGGAATCGAACCCAGGGCCTCATGCATGCAAGGCAAGCGCTCTACCACTGAGCCACCTTCCCAGCCCAGGAGAACTGTTTTTTAAGGGCCAAATAACTTGGCTTCTGAAAGCCAAATCAACCATCTTTCTCATCTCTCCCCCCATTTCAAACCAGTCCACCTCATGTTAAATTCAACATGTTTATTTTTTAATCCTCCTGGATTTTCTATTGGGAAAGTGAGTCATGACAGTTAGAAGGATACTTGGGGTAAATGGAATGTGTTCTCTTGCAACCTCTCCTTTGGTGAATTAATGTGAAGAAGCAGTAGGAGGTTTATGGTGTTATTCAGACTTGTTAGAATGATTCTTCAGCAAGTCCTATAAAGTCAGACTTGCTAAGACTAAAGCCCTAACACCCATGCTAACCTGAGTCCAGGCATCACAAACTCCATATTGCCTTCCCTCTGACACAGAACAGGCTTCTTGAAGGAAAGATTCTACTTCATGTTGTAAAGATGTGTTGTTACAAATCAACATGCTCCTCCCCTTGCCTATGAAGCAGGAACATGATAGAAACTTAGCTGCTAGGAGACTATACCTTTTTGCAGCTGAAACACTATTTAATTATTAGTGGACACCATTAAGAGGAGCAGAAACCAAAAGGAAAATTCTTCATTTGCAACAACTAAGAATGAACTCCTCTATCTGGGCTTACAAATGGGACCAAATTGGAAGCCAAGTTCACTCAACTACTAGTGTGTTCAACAGTGTGGCTTTTCAGGAGCAATGATTAACATTACTTGAATACTTACCTCTGCCTATTACTGGATGAAGATTTTTAAATATGTGCCGTTTCTTCTAGTTTTTTTTTCTGTAGTCAAACGTTGAGTGTTATCTTCAATAGCATGTGCAGAATATTCCTTTGTATCCAATAGTAACCTGACATCATGAAGATGAAATAAAAAGCACATCTAAACAGCATGTGCCGTTACTGACTAGCAGTGATTCTTGTAAAATTCATGGATTACACTGACTTTTGAATTTTCCAGGTGCTCAAAAGCACCTGGCTCAGTTGGCAGGAGTAACGATTTGAACTTAGTTCTTAAAGATCTTTTGGTATCTTCAGGAAACTCATGTTTGCATTTGAAACCAGGAAATGAGTGTGGGGTAGTCCATATATATGTGTATATATATATATATGTATATGTATGTATGTATATATGTATATGTATGTGTATATATATATATATATACACCTGTGCCTCCCTTACTCATGTTTGGCCAAAACTAACACCCTTTTCCCCTCAATTTTCATGTGGCATCCTAATGCCACTCTCTTGTGAATGTTTTCCTTTCATCTAATGCGTTCTGTTGCAAAACAGATTGAACATTGTATCTGACACCATGCTGAACAAGAGAAATATTCTTCCCTTTGCTGCAGGACTATGAGTTAATCCCTTTGTTTAGCTGCTTGCCGTAGCCCAAGGGGGTGATATTATTACAGAAACTTTCTTTTACAATAGCAGATTTTATTTTTCTTACATCAAATGTCCATGACTACTGTGGATGAACTTTGTTTTGATTAATGGGTTTTTGAAAAGAAGACCTAACAAAATCCGCTTTTTTTTCTTTTTCCCCTACATCACATCAGATTCTGAAACCAGTGACTGAGTCACAACCAATTCTATAGTCAAAATAAACCCCAGAAAACATCAGCTCTTGATCCCAAAGTGTTCCTCTCTCTGACATACTCTAGATGTTCTCCTTATCTCCTTTTCATTTCCATGGCAATTCTCTGGGCATTATTTTAGCATTTACTTGGAAAATAAATAATACACTTCTTTGTCTTGGGTATTGATACCTTGTTTGTTTTGTTTTCTTGACTTACAACCTACTGCATATACCCAGTCTAGATCACTTTTTCTATTCCTAGAATTGCAATATGTCTCTTCCCCTGCCCCCCCTTCTCTCCCTCCCTCTCTCTCCCTCTCTCCATATAAACATATAGATAGATAGATAGATAGATAGATAGATAGATAGATAGATAGATAGATAGATAGATAGATAGATAGATAGATAGATAGATATACATATATGTATGTGTATCTTGTGGTCATTTCAGCTGTAACTTCTTTTATAGTTCTCATTTTCTCATACTCGGCTTAGGTAATCTTTTCTTTTTTTCTTTTTTTTCTTTTTTGGGTCTGGTCATGGGTCCTGAACTCTGGGCAAGGACACTGTCCCTCAGCTCTTCAGCTCAAGGCTAGCGCTCTACCACTTGAGCCACAGTGCCACTTCCAGCTTTTTTCTTTTCTTTTCTTTTCTTTTTTGCTTATGTGGTACTGAGGAATCGAACCTAGGGCCTCATGCATGCAAGGCAAGCACTCTAAAACTGAGTCATCTTCCCAGCCCTTTTCTTTTTTCTTTTTAAATTATCTTTCTTTTCTTTCTCTTCCTTCCTTCCTTCCTTCCTTCCTTCCTTCCTTCCTTCCTTCCTTCCTTCCTTCCTTCCTTCCTTCCTTCCTCCTTCTTTCCTTCCTTCTCTCTTTCTTTCTCTCTCCTTCCTTTTCTTTCCTTTCTTTCCCTCCCTTCTTCCCTCCCCTCCTTCCTCCCTCCCTCCCTCCCTTCCTTTCTTCCTTCCTTCTTTCCTTCCTTCTTTCCTTCTTTCCTTCCTTCCTTCCTTCGTACAGCTTGAACTCAGGGCCTGGGTCTTCCCTTGAGCTCTTTTGCTCAAAGCTGGCACTCTACCACTTTGAGCCACGGCTCCACTTCCAGTTTTCTGGTGGTTAGTTGGCCATAAGAGTCCCATGGACTTTCCTGCTCACGCTGGCTTTGAACTGCGATCCACATATCTCAGCTTCCTGAGGAGCTAAGATTATAAGTGTTACCCGCCATCACCCGAAGAAGTGATCATTTTTGAATCTTGGTCTTATTTAACTTGCTGCATTATTTGCAGTTAGTATTGGCCCAGCCTTTCACAAGCAGACAGGGGCCTGAAACCTTTCCAAAGGAGGGATTCGGCTCTTTGTTTAGAGACCACGTCCTCAGACACACATAGAATAGAGCTCTTCGCCAGCTTTGGTCCTGTCCAGATGGACAGTTTTGCAATTACCCACACTTCCCAGCGGCCGTTTCTTCGTTACTGAAAGCTGGTCTTGATTGTCCCAGAAGCCGAATTCAATTTGCAGTTCCCCCAGTAACGTGCTGTGATTCATTTGGGGACAAATCTGGATTGAACTGAGTCCAAGTGTCTCTTTTGTGAAGCAGAAGGGAGGTCTTAAGTAGATACTATAGTCACCCATATGAGTCAGCCAGGAATTCATGAAGTGATTCATAAATGGTTATAAAGACCACGAAAGTCTACTAAAATGGAGCGCTGTCCAGCTATACAAAGTGGGGTATTATCATTTTTTTTAAGATGTTAAATCAGATGTAAAATCTGTAAAACTGTGCTTTTCTTTTTTTAGGTTTTGAAAAGGACTCTTTCCGCCCCCTCTGTAGTTGACCCACTGCTAAAGCTATTTCTCATTGATTAGTTTTCACAGATGAATTTTAAAACCTCCACAGATGATACCCCACGATTCCTTGGAGAAATAAAGAAAAAAAAAATCCACCCCAAATCCATGTAGACCAGTTTGTATCCATTATTTCTCCTCCTTGGCAACAAATCAATAATATTTTTGTGTGTGAATACAATGAAGCAAGCTGCTCTAGTGCATTCTCCTTTCTTTGTGAGGTCCATGTGTCCAGTGGAAGAAAGAGTGTGTGTGGGGGAAGGGGAAAGCTATCCAAATCCCATACCAACCCACATTTAATCTAATTGATCATGTAAACACATAAGTTCCTCCTTTTCAAAGTGTTAACTACCCAGAGCAGTGCTAAAACCCAGTTCCACATTGTTGGCTGGAACTCCAATATATATAGAACACAGATGAAGAAAAGTAGTAAGTGTGTAGGACACAGACTCGTCTTGCAGAATGGCCTTTTAGGAAATTTTGTTTGAAGAAATGAACTTACAAGGTAACAAAGAAATACTTCGGGCTTATAGACAGGGAAGACCAATGGATATATACCCAGAGTTCACCAAAGTAAATAGACAGCATTTGTCAGATTTTGTTGGCATACACACACACACACACACACACACACACACACACACACACACACACACACACACACACACACACACACACACACACACACACACACACACGTGTATATGATATGCGGTCCATCAGTTTATGATAAGGATTAAAATCTCAGATGTCCTTAGGAGAACTTTACCATTCCCTCCGCACTTAGTTGCTTTGCATTCCACAAGGTATTTCTTACCTTACTGAAAACGATGTCTGAACAAGTAGCTTTACCAATTGGGACAAACATTTCACCTTTCTGGATTTCTTTCATTCCTCGATAAAAAGTTGTGCTTAGTCACCCTCCAGCTAGAACACTGCAGGATTATCTCCATTTACAGCATCAGTGCCCTCCCTTGAGAAATCTGGTACCAATAAATTAGACCTTTCTCTGAACCTTAGATTCCATTTCTGAATAGTCACAGATGGAAATGAGTCCTGATGCATTTTGTTCTTAAGAACTCAGCAGATATTCTAATACAGTTGTGTGCTTGTGGGGGGGGGGGGGGACTTTGTACAGCATTCAAGACTGGATTAATGTAAGAAGGGCTTTAGCAGGGTGCCAGTGGCTTATGCCTATAATCGTAGTTATTCAGCTGTCATCTGAGGATCGAGGTTCAAGCCAGCCCAGTCAGGAAAGTCTGTGAGATTCTTATTCCAGTTAACCACCAGAAAACTGGCAGTGGTGTTATGTCTCAAAGTGGTAGAGCACTATTCTTGAGCTAAAGGATAGTTTCCAGGCCCTGAGTTCAAGCCCCACAAATGACCAAAAATGGGAAGAGGGCTTAAATGTACTCTGTATTGAAATCAATTATTGTTCTATTGTTTATTCTCCACATCATTTCTTCTAGCTGCCTACTTAAATGTGTTTGTTGCTTGCTTCCTCTCCTCACACTAAAATAAGTTCCACAACTCCACGGACCCATGTCCTTTGTTGGTCTATCTCTAGTGCTGACCAACAGTGCCATGAACTTCCCCAATGCTCAATAAATATGTCCTGAATAGATAAGTAAATATTCTACCGTCCTTCATAGTCTCCAGTGACGACTTTTATTTTATACTTAAAACTGAAGTTTGGCGACTTTACAGAATTTCTTCAAGATTACCCAGACCAAAAACAATAGAGCAAGATTCCAGTCCACATGTATCTGACTTCTTGACTTGTCTTTATCCATCCACCTCTCTCCCCTTCCATTCACATTGTTTCTGGATGCCATGCCTAACTGTTTTTTCATCTGGCTTGTGACTTCCTGTTCCAGAAAATGCTAGCATGGAGTTTTGCATTTCCAGGGAAGGGGACCATTTTGACTTTGGCTCACCCCATTGCACAGCCGGGGCGCTTGGTGCTAGCAAAAGTGAGGCAGGGAAACAAGAGGAGGGGATAGATGAAGAGGAGTGTTTCTAAAGGATTGTCTCAAAGCATCAGCTGTGTTCTGAGGTGTAGATAGACAAATGTTTGCAGAAACATTTGAAATCTCCCCCTACGAAGTGTCTTTTATGAGCCTTTAAACCTCCTCCACCCTCCCATTTTTCCTTGGCAAACCATTGCTCATCCCATAAACTCCCCCACTGAGAGAGTAAAACTGAGTTGACTCAGGTCTTTGGTTTGCTTTTTGGTGCTCTGTTTCTGGTAAGCACAGATTTCCACCACCATCACCACCATCCCAGTCTGTGGTCTGCCACTTGACATAGTCTTCTATCTCATGAGGAAGAGACTAGCAGGCTGGATAGCATGAAATCCTCAAAATGTCCACAGCAGGTCTGCACCTGGGCCTGAAAATGGTGCCAGAAGGTCTTCTTCCTGACTCTTAGACATAATGAAAGTCAGAATAAATTACAGTGATGTTACCTTGGCCTGTGATAATAAGGGAGTGAGATTTTTTCATAGGACAGAACTGGTCAACAGCTACAACTTCTGCTTGCATTAACATTTTTAAGATTTATTTTAGCATGAAAACTTCCTTTAATTGAAAAAATGCTGTGCTTTCTCAGTAGAATATTCAGAATATATTCATTTTGCTATGGGTTAAAGAATATAAGGGTTGAAGCCAGGTGCCAGTGGCTCAGGCCTGTAATCCTAGCTACTCAGGAGGCTGAGATCTGAGGATCACCGTTCAAAGCCAGCCTAGGCAGGAAAGTCTGTGAGACTCTTATCTCCAATAAACCACCAGAAAACCAGAAGTAGCGCTGTGGCTCAAATGGTAGAGTGCTAGCCCTCAGCTGAAGAGCTGAGGGACAGCGCCCAGGCCCAGAGTTCAAGGCCCACAACGGACAAAAAAAAAAAAAAATACCTGCAGATTCCCAGAAAATAGGATTTTGTAGCTCTACCCAACCTTAAGCCTTAATAAGAAGGAGCTTTTTGTTCACTTGCTGTTTGCTTTTGCACTAAATGGTCTTAGACTTTTCAGTTTCCTGCATTATTTTAGGTTCTTCTATTGCTTTTTTTGTCAGTGGCTGTTTGAAGCACCTACCAGCCCATCTCTAACAGTGGGATTGTTTTTCACCTTTTCAACCCCTCTTCTGTTCGCTCCTCTCATTTTAATTTGCTGTTGCCACTCTTCCAGGAGCTGGTTAACCTGAAATCCAATGTATTAAAGATTAAACTGAAAACAATAAGTTGTAAGATTTTTTTTCAGTAATTTGTTACATAGTGTCTTTAGGCAATAACAAGATTATTTCTGTCATACTTTAAAATCAATTTGTCGGTCATGGGGCTTGAGCTCTGGGTCTGGGCGCTGTCCCTCAGCTCTTCAGCTCAAGGCAAGTGCTCTACCACTTGAGGCAGAGCTCCACTTTTGTTTTCTGGTGATTTTTTTGGAGAAACGTCTCATAGACTTTCTTGCCCGGGCTGGCTTTCAACTGTGATCCTCAGATCTCAGCCTCCTGAGTAGCTAGGATTACAGGCAGGAGCCACCAGCCCTAGCTTTTAATCCTACTTATAAATTCACTTGTATGCTAGACTTTTAAAGTTATGAATTCTCTTATTTGTTAGTTTATCATTCATTTATTCTCTTATTCATAGCAATTGCATGATAACAGTGATCACTTCTTAGTACATTTCATTCCTCTGAAGATGTAAAAGTTAAAACTTTAATGCTGGTTTCTTTTCAGATCAAAGCCTACTTTATGTACACATGTAATCTCTTAGAATAATTGAAGCTTTAAGGCTACTTTATGTGAGGTAATATAACAGCTTCTGAAATTATATTACCTTTAGGCTATATTATCTCATTTATTTCACTAACAAAAAATCCAATCTAAATTAACAAAGAGCAATCTGTAAAGGGATGTGAGGCGTAATGCTCCCAGGTCCCACTATAACAATGCTAAAGCCTTGGGGTTGTGTGCCTACTACATTTTTAAATTTTAATTAGTGTTGTTCTATATTGAATAATATTTGATAGGCAAGTAATAAGGCCAGAGTTTGGAGTGGGAAAAAAAGAGGAAGGGGGGGGTTATAGTGTTCCATAAGAAATGTACTTATTATCTTACTTGTGTAATTGTAATCCCTCTGTATATCACCCTGACAATAAAAAAAAAAGACCAGGATTTGGAACTTGAGCCAATGACTAGTTAAAGATGATTCGCAATTCCCATGTAACTGTATAGGATCATTCATCTATAGAGAATTTACATACAGACAGACATGGTGTCTGCATTGTAAATGATTCCTGAAATGTTCAAATAAGTTTTGGCCTTTCACCTTTGCTCAGGCTTCCCCTTTGTAGTGCTAATAATGTTAATGGAACCCTTGGTTAGATCTTTCTAAATTATAGGACTATTAGATTTTGCACTTTTGAGAAACTTTACCTCTTTTCCCATTTTTCCCCCCACCTTTTGTACTCCATGATAAGCAGCCGTGTTTGAGAGCCAGACTTACAGGTCTGGTTGAGGTGGGGATTGTGAAAGAGGATCCTCCTCCTCTTATCAATAGACTATATGAGGAATGAACTTGCCAAATGCTCCTCTTTGTTCCTTCAGTTCTCAACAGAAGGAAGCTAACTGAGGCACCAGAAGAAACTCAGAAAACCACGGAGAACATATGGCAATCTTTGTTTTGTGTTTCTTTGTTTTTGTTTTTGGTCAGTTGTGGGGCTTGAACTCAGTGCCTGGGCACTGTCCTCAAGCCCTTTAGCTCAATACTAGCACTCTATTACTTTGAGCCACAGCTCCACTTCTGGTTTTCTAGTAGTTAATTGGAGATAAGGGTCTCACAGGGGTTTTCCTGACTGGCTGGCTTCGAACCATGCTCCTCAGATCTAAGCCTTTTGAGTAGCTAGTATTACAAGTGTAAACAACCACCACCAGGCATGTTGCAATCTTTCATTCTGAAACAAGGAACTAAAACTAGACAATCAAAGTATCTTATTCCTTTGCTCCGCACCCCCATCCCCAACACAATAGAGACATCAGGGAAAACTGATGTCTTGGGACCCAGGGATTAGAAGGCAGTGTAGATTGCCTTCTGCCCCAAAGTCTGTTATTCTGTGATTTCTCATTCTTCCCGTACAACCTCAAAGCAATTTAGGACACACCTGAAGGACACATGGCTTCTGGAAATAGCTTCCATACAAGGAAACCTAGCATATGCATTTTACTACATGTTCTCAGGGCAGTGCCAAGATGCATCTGCTTTGTTTCCTCTGGTGGTCAGTCAGCACATCTTTGCAGGGTAACTCCACTTCAAATGATGTGCTTAGGAAAACACACATTTGCTTAGCACAGCTCCCTTAATTCCTGCTCTCCTTATGTAGAGTGAAAACATAAGAGATCTGAGAGCTGACCTCCTTACCCAGCTGCTTTACTTATGCCTCCACTGCCCGCTGTACTTTAGAGGCTACAAGACCAGATCTCCCTTCATGATTTCTCCTTACAGTCTCATCAGCCCTCCTAGCAGAGATGGGAAAACAAAAAGAATCTGAACATTTTTGTCCCCTACTTTTTTACTCCTGCAACACAAATAGAGAAAGCTGTGCCTTATTAGATATTCTGGTTCAGGATATTTCGAATTACTTCATGAACTTGCTGGTTCATCTTCCCCCTTTTTTTTTTTATCATCTATCATCTTTCACAAAAGCCCCCACCAAATGGAGTTGCTTGTTCCTGTGAAAGAGATGATGTAAACAGATGGCGACCTCTATGCGAGAGAGCTTGTGTTTCCACACAGTGTTAAAAAGAGCTCATTAAGTTTCAGTTTAATAGTCTTTTCTTCGGAGGTGGGGGATTAAATAATTCATTATTCACTTATTTTTAACCCCATATGATTCTGATGCTTCATTTCACTGCAATCATTCATGGCAGTCCCTGATGAACTGGAAAACTTTAAGTGTCATTTGGCTTCTCTGTGCAGTGTCTAGCTGTACCATTGTTTTCACAACGACACCTTTGCTTTGGTGTTAGCAAGAATAGACAGGCTACTTGAGAGGTGAAGATAAGGGTATTGTAGTTTTAGGCCCACCTGGATGTAAAAGTTTGCAATAGCCCATCTCAGCCAGTGGCTATTTGGTGGTGTACAACTGTCATTCCAGCTAAATAGAGGGGAGACCTACTGGCAGGGTCCAATGGTACATGTTTTGTCATTCCCAGCATCACAGTGATTCACAAGTAAAATGATCACAGCCCAGGCCAGTCCTGGCATAAAGGGAGACCCTGTTTAAAAGTATCTACTGTATGCCGGGACCAGTTGTTTATGCCTGTAATCCTAGCCACTCAAGAAGCTGAGATCTAAGAATCAAAGTTCGAAGCCAGCCTGGGCAGCAAATTCTGTGAGATTCTTGACTCCAATTAACACAGTTGGAACTGTGATTCAGGTGGTGGAGAATCCGCTTTGAGCAAAAAAGCTCAGGCCCTGAATTCAAACCCCAGGATCAGGAGGGAGGGAGCCAGGGAGGGGGGAAATGGAGAGTCTCAAGGTGTGGCTCAAATGGTAGAGTCTTTGCCTTGCAAGCTTGAGGCCCCTGAGTTCAAGTTCCAGTGTTGCCAAAAGAAAAACGAAAGGATAAACTGTCATTTTAAACCCAGTGGTTCAGATCTCGCCAGCTTTCCCTTAAAATCAGACGAGCAGTGTAGTATCCCAGGTCATGGAGTGATTTCACCTTGTTTAAATACATAAATTGTGGCTATCACATTTACTACAAAAGATGCCCTACATTGCCGTCACTCGACTCCCTTAGGAGTGTCCTTTGCCAAGCACCCGAACCCATATAGACCTCCTGGGTTCTGGGTTTTAAGCCACACTTGACCTTTGAGGTTTAAGTTAATTTATTCTTGGAAAAAAAGAAAATGTATTGTTTAAAGAGAATAAGAATTACAGAGGGTCATAAGAAAGAGTTGTAACACTTCTTGGACCTCAGACATGGTTTACAAAACAAAATGTTTATGAGCTAAGTGTAAATGATTCAGAAACATACGGATTAAATTCCCCTAAAATGCCAGTGGATTTAAAAACTAGCAGGGGGAAAAAAAGGCCTGACACAGATACATTTTGAATTTCACCAAACCCAGAACCTTTTTTTTTTTAATGGAAAACCTATTCATTTGTTTATTAAATAATTTTTACAGGATATATTTGAAGTATAGAGCATCATGTTATGGAACATATATAGAGAGTAAAGTGATATTAAGTGAATCAAACTAACTTTTTTTGCTATCTCATCTTTTTTTAATACATTTTTTATTGTAAAGATACTGTACAAAGGAGTTACAGTTACATGAGCAAGGTAATGAGTACATTTCCTATCCAGCATTGTTACCTCCTTTGTTTTTCCCTTACCATCCCTTCCCTCCCACCTCCACAACTACACTCTCCCCTTCTTCCCTCCTCCCCCCCGCCTAAATTGTAAAGTTCATTTTTCAATATTGTGTCTTGTACATCTCATTGTTACAATGGGTCAACCTGTATCCTTATTTAAGCATTTTGTTTTTTCCCTTCCCCTCCCCACGCTAGAGAAGTGTTATATACAAGATGCAGGGCACTGACATCAAATACAGTGAAAACAGGGATTATACTATGGGGGAGGAATATACAAAGAAACAAAAAAAATCACATGGTACATTATAAATACATTAGGAACAAGAGCAAGAAAGAGAAAACCACTTGTGTGAAGTTGAAGAAGGCTGACAAACCCAGACTTTGACTGAGTTTTTCTTTGTGGGTTTTTTCTTCCCTCAATATCTCAACCAAGAACTCATTGGTTAGAATTATAGAGGGAGATCCTGAAGGCGTTTTTAAACAAAAGGCTGGTTCTCACTTGTGTAGAACCAGAATCGGGCCATAAAATTGGCTTGGGAGCTGAGCACCTGGGACTCACACTTGTAATCCTAGCTACTTAGGAGGCTGAGATCTGAGGATCACAGTTTGAAGCCAGCCTTAGCAGGAAAGTCTATAAGATTCTTCTCTCCAATTACAAAACAAACAAACCCTGAAAATGGCACTGTGGCTCAAGAACACTAGCCTTGAGCAAAAGGAGCCCAGGTGCTCAGGCCCAGAGTTCAAGCCTTAGATCTGGCCAAAAAAAAGGGGGGCTTGTGAGCCAGATGCCAGTGGCTCACACCTGTAATCCTAGCAACTCAAGAGGCTGAGATCTGAGGATTTCAGTTCAAAGCCAGCCTGGCAGGAAAGTCCATGGGCCTCTGAGCTCCAATTAACTAGCACAAAGCTGGAAGTGGAGCAGTGGCTCAAATGGTAGAGCACCAGTGTTGAGTAAACAAGACATAAGCTAAGGAACAGCACCCAGGCTTTGAGTTCAAGATCCAGTACCAACACAAAAGAAGACGAGGAAGAGGGGGAGGGAGAGGAGGAGGAGGAGGAGGAATTATTATTGGCTGTGGAAAGTCTGTCTTTGTTCCTGCCACTTTATCATATTGCCTATTATAATTTTGTCTTCTCAGATTCGCCCCTCCTGCTCTGTCACCTCACCATATCAGCCCCCGGAGAGTACCAGCTCCCTCCTCAGCCCTGCAGAGAACACAGCCTTCCCATACCCAGCAGTCCCCAGGCGCACACTTGAAGGCCTATCAGCCAGAGACAAGCTCTTCTTTTCAACCAAATGGTATCCACGTCCAAGGTAAGTGGGGAACTGGAAGTTGCTGTAATGTTAGAAAGTGATGGTGTGCTGTTGTTGCTTTGTAGAGATTCTGCCGAGCACTTGCGGTGTTCAAAGGTTCTGTTAGACATCAGACTTAAACATTCAGGATTTTCTCCTAAAACTTCAGACTTAACAGGCGCAAAAATCTTACCGTATTTCCTTCGCTTTGCCCCAAAATAGCATGACTTGATGACATAGTCAATAATTGCCCAGTCAGCCCAAGCAATGCTCCATTTATGGACCCATTGGCTCTGAGACCTTAAGAATAGGCCCCAACATGTTATCCTGCTCCCAGGAGAGAGAAAAACACAAGACACATTGTGTCCTTGCTTGGCTGTTCAGCTAGATCTTGGTCCATTCCCACAATCCATATTCTCTCATCCTTTATACCCTAGATGAGTGACATCTCCCCTAACTGGTCTGACACCTGCATGTACCTGTTCTGTCTGTGCACTCTGGTTACACCTTACCTCTAACTCTCTGATAGAAGTTCTGCTCACTCTATGTAATCTTCCATATTAGGCTGTAAGATTGATTCTAGTAGGATCAGAATTTTCTGACCCATCATCCTGTCTCTTAGAGGACAGGACACAGTCCATCCTGTGTAGTCAGAAAACACAGATAGATTCTTATTAGGTATATAGAGGAAGTACATAAGGAAACAAGAGAAATTACAATGCATCAATCTTATATTCAACATGGAACATGCTTGAATAAGTGCCTAGCTCGGTTTCTTTTTGTTTCAAGCTCATTTTGCCAATTCAGGCACATACCCTGGTACATTGTTACGTAGGAAGTTGAAGTGCCTAATCATACAGATTCAAACTATCAAAGCCTTTAACCCTCTGGGCAGTCAGACTTTCTGTAAAAGCAGAAGGACCACCATCCATTAGTCTGTTTCAGCGTTTTCTGAAAAATAACTCCTCTATCTGCCTCTTGCTGATTCCTGGGTTGATTCCATATGGGTTCTAACTTAAACTTATTGGGTGGTTTCCCCAAGCCAATGTAAATTGGTGTTCACACCAAGTGTAAGTGTGAATAACTTGCCAAGATGGCAGCAGTATCAAGTATTGCTGTGGAACTAAACTTGGATAAGAGCCTCGAAGTAGAGGCCTGAGCAGCAAGGAGAAGGCAGTGAGAAGTCAGAGGTCAGCTGAGGGAGGCTAAACATTGAAAAGCTAAGGCCATTGGCTCTGGTTCAAAGTTTTATCCATTTCCTCATCTCTCCTGAGTAGACATACAATCTGTTTCTTAATATTTACACGTTCACCAGTCTTTAGGCCTTTGGTAATTTCTATCTTCTTCTGTCCATAAATTTCTTAAGCTTAAGTTATGTAATTACTCAACAAGACATATTTCTCTCTTTTTTTTTTTTTTGGTTGGTGGTGGGACTTGAACTCAGGGCCTGGGGCACTATCCCTGAACTCTTTTGTTCAAGGCTAACACTCTACCAATTTGAGCCGCAGTGCCACTTCCAGTTTTCTGGTGGTTATGAGGAGATAAGAATCTCACAGACTTTCCTGGCTGGCTTTGAATCACAATTCGAAGATACCAACCTCCTGAGTAGCTAGGATTACAGGTGTGAGCAACCAGCACCCTGCTAAGAAATATTTCTGCTATACACATAATGAGTGCTGGGAGCCACACAAAATAAGTTCTCTTTAGGTAAATGGCACCCTCTTCCAACCCAATCAAGGAGTTATATGACATGGAGGTCACGTGTGCCTCTGGGTCATGGATACGGGTAGCAGGTCACTGACTCTTAAGACACGTTTTTTGGGTTTTTTTTTTAACCTTTACCTTTTAACATTGCCAAAGTCTGGGCTTACTTCATAGTCCAATAACATCCTATAATTGGTAGTGATTTTTTTTCTTTATGTTGCAATATTGAATAAGGGAGCCTTTCCAGTCAGTGGTCCTAGAGCCAGTGAAATGTACCTGCTTTGATTACAATGAAATTAAGCTCTCTGTAGAAAAAAATGAAAAAGAATTCAGTAAAGTATTAACAGTTTTGGGATCAGGGTGGCAGAATAATGAATAGGTAGTTGCCTCTTTTTCCTTCCTTTTGCTTTCTAATAAAAATTGGAAAAGGGATTTCAGAATGAGACCAATTTGAATTTAAGTATCAGTTAACTAAATGACATAGCCCTGGGAAATTATTGAATTTCAGTTCATATTCCTAGTAGGGAGAGTTTTATATACCCTCTACTATAAGCACACAGTAGGAGCTTACTTAGCTAATTCTCTTCCATCTATTCCTTTCTCTTTTTTATTAGACTATTTATGAACAGAGTGGGCACACAGTAGGAGCCTATTTTAATTGATATTCTTCCATCTACTCCCTTTCTATTCTTTGACTCTTTATGAGCAGAGATTTTGATGGTAGCCCACAGCAAGCACAACATTAGTGCAGAGTATGCATTATATATATTTACTGAATTGACTCATTGACATGTTCTCATTTGGCAAATGCATAATGAGGGACAAATGGAATATACTCATATTATTTTGGTAAAATACTGTTTTTTTTCACCTTTCCCTTTTTGTAGTTAAATAAATAATGGATCTGTTGTCCAAGTGAAATTGAAACCATTAAACTTTTTTCCCAATGGTTAAACATTTCCTATGACCAATGACAAGCTTCTAATATTGGTCTTAAATTCGATTCAGGGTATAGTTAGACAAATTGTGCATCCTGCCTCTCTCCAGGAAGATGGTGAGTGGGGGCTAGATGAGGTTAAAAAAGGAACGCCACTATATTAGCCACTGGACCATTGATTACTAGGAACTAAGAGACAGGGTCCAGAAGTCTTCATTTTTATCCAGCAGATTTGGAAAACTGTCATTCTAGAGCCTTCTGGGCATGAACAATTTTCATCAACTATTCTTTAGGACAAAGACAACATTTGTTGGCTTTTTTAATTCTCCCTATAGTAGGTAGAGGTGATGGAGAGATATTTTCATTATATTTTTAGAGATGGAAATGAGGACTATAAACATAAAAAATGTCTAAGCATCTCTCTCTTGGCAAAGTATCTGATAGTTTTTTTTAATGGTGCTGATACTGGGGCTTGAACACAGAGTCTCATGCTCTCACTCAACGTTCATGCTCACAGTTAGCATTTTACCACTTGAACTATGCGTCCAATTTGGCATTTTTCTGGCTCATTGGAAATAGTTGCTTGTGAATTTGTCTGCCTGTGCTGACTTTGGACTTTTCAGATATCATCAGACTCCTGAGTAGCTAGGATGATAGGCATGGGATACTCATACCCGACTGTAATGGGCACCTTTAACAAGAGGTCCACATTTCCAAGTCACATTCTTAAATAAGCCTGAATCTAAGTGGAATATATACAAATAAGTGGGTGTTTACATTTTTTCCAGGAATAAATGTAGGTGCCTGTAGGTTGATGCTGTTGCATTACATGGAGCCATAGCAGGCCTGAATTCAGAGCAGCTTTGGTCTTACAGATGAAGAAGAAATGAAGTTCGTTGAGTTGTATTAATCATGCCATTAATGATAATGAGATCAGACATTGTGTGTGCTGGGTATATATATTTGTGTGTGTGTGTGTATGTATGTGTACATATAGAACTGTGAATCTTCACAAGCATATACATATATGGACTTTTTAGTCCTGGATTTCCTGTGACCCTGTTATTTTAAATAAACATTGTGAAGAACACAAAATTTATTATTATTATTATTATTATTATTATTATTTTGTTGGTCATGGCCTTGAACTCTGGGCCTGGGCACTGTTCCTGAGCTCTTCAGCTCAAGGCTAGCACTCTACCACTTGAGCCACAGTGCCACTTCCAAGAACACAAAATTTGAAAAAAATGTATATTGATAGATTGATAAATATTAGAAGCATTGATTTATCAGCCTTCTTCACCTCACTTTTATTCTTTCTATATCTCTTCATGTTGCCTTCACTAGTATGGAGGATGAGGTGTCTTTTTTCGTGTTGAAGGTTGATGGCATGTATTGGTTTCTATTTGAGTGACTTCTCTAAGGCAACTTCTTAGTACATTTTAGGCCTTTATTTTTGATGTAAACACAAGGACACTCTAGTCATGTAAGACTGGGTTTGGTTGTTTTCTTTTCTTTTCTTTCTTGTTTTGTCGATTCTCATGCCCAGGCAAGCTTTAACATTTTGCCAGGATTAGTTGCCTGAGAGTTAATATTTGTGCATCTTGTTTTGGTATTGTGGATAGTTTCTTTCTAAATGCCCTATTCACTGCAGGTTGTTCACATGCCATGGGAATTCTTAGAACAGCATTTTCACAACCTGCCTGCTTTTAGGCCCATCTAGGAGAGGCCAAGTCAGTTAAGCAAATGTTCATTGGCCATCCTCTCTGTCAGGCAGACGTGAATGCCATTTAGCCAGTGCTCTGCGATGCATGCAATAGTCGAAGGCATGACTCCCAATGTGTTCAGAGAAGGCTTTATAGAAAGGACACCTGAAAAGTACTTTGAAGATAAATAGTTCATTGGGCAGGCTGGGTATGGAAAACCATTCCTGGTGAACGGGAGTCAAAGGGTAGAGCAGAGGGAAGAAAACAAATAGCTTAGAGGAGAGCCACAGAGAACGTGTGTCCTACTGGAGTGTACAGGTTATGGCACAAAATGGAGAGAAGGACACTGAATCACAAGGTCAACTTAGAAAGGGAATTTTGACCACAGTACATTCTGGGTAGTGTTATACCATGAAGTCAATCTGGTATTTTAGGAAAATCACATAGAGCATTATACAGAGAATAGCATGAGATGGAGACAGTAAACTCCTAACTCATAGGGTTATAAGGGACTGTTCACATAAAACACCCACACCAATCCCTTAAATAGAGTTCATTCTCTCAGATGCAACTGGTACCAAAGAGAGAATATCAAAATTATATGGAATTGTGTTTGTTTGCACACAATCCTCCTTAAGGAAGCAGGGCTGGAATAATAAAAAGAAGGAAATGAAAAGCTCTTCAGCTGAGATGCTATATAGGCAGAAGCCCTTTCTGCTCTGTTGGAATAAAATTAGAAATGAGTACATCCCTGGGGTACCTGTTCAGGAGAGGTGCACCCCCAGACTTGGATGGCCCTGAGGTAGGAAAGATTCACCCCTCCATCTCATACACTAGACTCAGCACCTATAAAAAACATTTTTCATTAGTTGTTTTGTACATGTTTTAATGATCACTCAAAACCTTAGAGGCTGTTTTGTCTGACCCAAATCCTTCTTGAATATTCTGTTGCTGGCAGCAAAAGATTTCAATAGTCTGTTTCAGTCCTGGATTCCCAGTGAGCTACTTATTTTAACTAAATAGTTGTGAAGAATACAAGATTTCCCCGAATTTATTTACACTAGGAACACTTTTTCTGGGGTTACTCTTTTTTTTTTTTAATGACAAAATGTCTAATAGGCAACCCTGCCTGGCAGAAGAGATGTCCCATAGAATCATCCAACAGTGCTCAGGCCTGCTTCACTTGCTTTGTTACTTCTTCCTAGACACAATAGGAACACTGGTATTCTACACATCGAGTGTCATTTTCAGGCAGAAAGAAGGTTAAAGGTGGACAAGAATAGCTCAAGTTTGTCTTGGGAGTACAAAAGAAGATAGTAAGATTTTAAGCCAGTAGCCTTAGCTACTCAGGAGACTGAGCTCTAAGGATTGCAGTTCAAAGCCATCCTGGGCCGGAAAGTCCCAGTGAGATTCTTTTTTTTTTTTTTTAATTGTGAAAAATACCATACCAAAGGGGTTACAATTACACAGGCAAGATAGTGAGTACATTTCTTATCAAGCATTGTTCCCTCCTCCTTTGTTTCCCCTTCCCATCCCTTCCCATCTACACCCTCCCCACACACCAGGGTTGTAAAGTTTGTTTTTCGACATAACATCTTGTATATCTCATTGTTGCAATGGGTCCACCTGTATCCCTATTTAAACGATTTGTTTTTCCCTTCCCCTCCACAAATTATACCAACATCAAATACAGTGAAAGCAGGGGTTATACCATGGGGGAGGGATTATGTACAATTAATCTCTAAAAACCAGAAGTAGAGGTGTGTCTGGTGTGTCTCAAAGGGGTAGAGTGCTAGCCTTAAGGAATGGAAAAGATCTCAAGGATAACCCCTAGGCCCTGAATTCAAGCACAAGGACAAGGAAGGAAGGAAGGAAGGAAGGAAGGAAGGAAGGAAGGAAGGAAGGAAGGAAGGAAGAAGGAAGGAGATTTTAGTACATTCTTATGCTTAACCAAACTGAAGCTCTGTTAATAATGCTAACATGATAGGCGTGTTGTCTGGATCTGGTCTTCTGATCTGTAAAATGGCACCAGGACTACCAAGTTCACAGACAGATTGATTCAGACTGTTTCTTAGGAAACAGATGTCTGCCCCCATGAAATGCCCTTCAACTTCATTCTCATAGGTTTCTCTTACATTTCCACTGCTTGCTCTTAGTTTTTTTTTTCACCCCTCTGGGTGAAAAGATTTTCATCATCCATGGTCCAGTTATTAGATCTCATTAGGAAAACACCATGAGGTGCCCTCCTTAGTGTGGCCTGTTTGATATTACACAGCATCAGTGGGAAATGGGGAGCTTCTCAGTCGGTCACAGCTGCTGTGGTATCTAAGCCGTCTTTTTCCTGATTTAAATCATGTCCTGCCTGTGGATCTTGAAGAAGCAAGCCAGACAGTTTCCAGACAATGGTAGCATTTTCCTACCTCAGTATGGAGCTGTAAGCTTGTCAAGCTAGTTCAGATGGACTGCATAGGGGAAGCAAAGAGTTTCTAGCTCTCAACAGGCCTTAAAGAACAAAACACATTGTAAAGGGCTTGCCCAGCATCTTTGCCAAAGCATCTTTCAAACTATAGAAATCTTAGGAAACTAATGTTTAAATGGAAATGCCATGGTAGATAGGAGTTCATCTAGCTTCTTCCTCTGTTGGCTATTTACTTGAAGTAATTGTCCATTGGAACTTTCCAGGAGGAGCTGTTTGGGTCATTGCCACACTGATCTCATTGCTGGAGATTTAGAGTGTTAAATCTTGAAAGATTATTCCTTTTTTTTTTTCTTAAAGCACATTTTAAAGACAATAAGCATACTCCTCCACAGGAAATTGAGTCACACTCGTAAATGTGAGGTTGTCATAATAAAAGGAAAGTCTAGAAACAGCCTTGCTTACCACTTGAGCATGAGTGGGTCACCATTTCTTGGAATCTCAGGAAGACATGTGTAATTGGTTATAAATCAACAGTGTTACTGACTCTGCTGGGAAAGTTGTGACATATTCACAAAAGAAATGAGCCAGTGCATACTCTTTATGCTGTTTGGCTGTTATCATCAGCACTCATAATCAGGAGTAATTTTCAGTATCGACCCTGATGTTATTAATGCCTATAGATACTGGGGACTGATGATTAGATTCAGAGAAATCCTTAATTACTTTCATATACTTAATTACTACAAAATTACCCCAAGTTCCCACTTTACATAAGTAATACTTGATAAATTCTGACAGTGTGTTAATTCTAAAAAAAAAAAAAGATGTTAAATTTAGGTGGGTATGTGAGACGCACTCAACATCTTAACATGAGTTCTGTGGGAGGGATTTAAGGCAGTCACCTTAACCAGAAGAGCTGCATGAGAGATTGATTGTGGATGGCTGAACTGTGAGTAATCTGTATATGTAACATAAACATCTAAAGGATCTTCAAGCAGCGGTGTGTGAGCACACACACACAAATGCAGATTAAGCCCATCCCCAAAATGTGCAGTAGGTATTTGATCAATGAGGATGTTAAAATGATTTGTTTAACATACCATTGTTAAACCCTGAGTTTTCTTTGGACAAGGCAAGCATCCTCCCACAATGCTTCCCACAGTTATGTGCTCAGTAAATGTGTTCCAATAAATAGGAAATAATAGAAAGAAGAAGGGAAAGATGTTTGGCTATAGCTTCTAGCTTGCTGGAACCAGCCCTTAGCCAAATTGAGTGCAACACCCAAGTTTCCTGGGTTCATCTTTTTGTCTGGGTGCTTCCTGCCTATTTCCCTGCTTCCCCCTCTTTTGATTCACAGCGTTGACCACCTGCCTGGGATGTTGTACACTTGGAAATAGAATGAGGCAACACGCTGCCATCTTAAGGTACATTTAAAATAGAACCACTTTCCTGGGACTGTTTCCATATTAAGAAGATTCCTAATACATGGCTGATACCAACAGTTCAGCAGTGAAATTCTGGGCAGTCATCACCATGTGGAAGTGGAATTTTAGGGATTCCCCAATGCCCATGGATACAAGTTCCTTAATTCCAAAGTATTTTCAGTTTCTCAAAGGTTCATAACCATTAGCTTATATATTAGATTCCTGTTCAGATCTGCTATCTGCCTATCTCCAAACACCTTTCCTCTACTGACTTTTTCTACAACTCTGTTTCCTCCACAGTCACGTTGGATATGTGACCAACTCCTCCTCCAGTAATATATTCAGAGATAATGTGATCAGTTCATTGTTGTGCAGTATGTGTGATGTTTTTACAAATGTGTATACTGGGGAAACTTGATAAGCCTGACTTCCTGTACTCTGAACCCAGTTCTTAACCACAATAAAAATCATATTCAGGTTTTAAATTATGAAAGAAGAAATTAACCTGCTCTAGCTTTTTAAGAGTTCTTACTGTGCCAGATATGGGTGGCTTACACCTGTAATCCTAGCTACTCAGGAGGCTGAGATGTAAGGATTGTGGTTCAGTGCCAGCCAAGGTAGGAAATTCAATAAGGTTCTTGTCTCCAGTTAACCACCAGAAAACTGGAAGTGGAGCTGTGGCTCAAAGTGATAGAACATTAGCCTTGAGCAAAGAGTACAGGGACACGGCCCAGACTCCCAAGTTTGAACCCCACTAATGACAAAAAGAAAAAAATTAGTATTTGTATTGTACTTACAAAAGAATTTATGTCTTCTCCTAGCCTATGCTTACCCCAATTCAGCTGCCCAAGAGTAATGATTATTCATAGAGATCTGTGAGCACTCTTTTGGACTAAGATGCTTACAGAAATAAAAGTGTGTCTATGTACATATACATGTATATATATACATTACATACATGTATGTATATATATGTGTACGCACATAGGCACACACATATACCTATAAATGTTCACATGTAATATGTAAATATATGTAGAGATATATATTCACATGCTCTGTCATAAAAATGGCATTAAATTCTGATTTTGTTGTATGACTCGTTTGCGTGTGTTTATGTGTGTGTGTGTGTGTGTGTGTGTGTGTGTGAGAGAGAGAGAGAGAGAGAGAGAGTTCAAGGACTTGAATTCAGGGGCTGGGCACTGTCTATGAGCTTTTTTGTTCAAGGCTAGTTGCTCTACATCATGAACCATAGCTCCATTTCCAGCTTTTTGGTTCTTAGTTGTAGATAAGAGTCTCATGGACTTGCTCACCCATATTGACTTTGAAACACAATCCCCAAATCTCAACCTGTTGAGTAGCTGGAATAACAGACCTGAGCTACTGGTTCTTGATATTGATTTGCTTTATAAATTAACATTTTTAAAATACATGCTTTTGCTTTCCAGGTCAATATACATAGATAAGTTCCTTTTTCCCCTCATGGTGACTTTCTCACAGACATCCTGTGTGTTTTTTAAATCAATTCCTCATTAATGGACATCCATATTTATCTTTATTTTGTTTCTAGCATTGCCATTGTTATTTTCCCATATTGATATATATTATGTGTGTTGACCTAAACACTCAACAGACATGTATTGACCTCTTGCACAATTTTTCAAGGAATATTTCCTTTGTTTTTTTAACTTTATTTTCTTTTTGTCTTTACTTTTTTTTGGTACCGGAGATCGAACCGAAGGTAGAAGGTATTGTGCTTGCTACACAAGCCCTTTGCCACTGAGCTATATCCCAGCCCAAGAAATGTTTCTGAGGAGAAACTGCTGGACTAGTGGATGAACACATTCTAGAGTTGGACAGGAACTACCATGTTTCTTCTTCTCAATACTCTCACCAGCACCACACTGGAGTGTGACATTACTTTCATTGTTGCTAGTTGGTTTGTACAGCAAAGATGGGTAACTTGTTTTACTTTTTCTCTAGCTAGTAATGTGATTGAACATCTTTTCATACTTTCATCAAACACTACAGGAAATTTTAGTAATCACAGGCATTATATATCAGGAACTACAATATGGGTTTTTGTAGTCCTTAGTTAATGGTTACCTTATCTTTGACTCTGAAAGTCAAGTTGTATCATTTGCAGGGTGGTAGTTCGTTTTCTTAATTCAAATTCAAAAATGTCTTGAGGAGAAGGAAACATCCAGGAAAAAAAAAAATCTTCATTGGTTATTCTAGCTTCTCTACCACCTAACTTAAAAATATATATGGGTGGGTGTTTAATGAACATTGTTGTAGAACTAGTGCTTTTTCAGTCATTGAGAGATGGAATGACAATTTTTCACAAGCAGTATATTGTTTGTAGTTGAAACTCATGAGGTTTGGCATCTGGTGATTAGAACTCAAAATCAATTAAATATTTTCTTTCGAACTATTTTAGGGGCTCTGTTGAACTCTTCAGGACGAAACATGTTAGCGACAATCTGTGCCTTTTAATTCTTGGATTTTAAATTGAAGTTTTCTGTGTATATATTGTAAATAATTGATGGTTTAGAAAGAAAAAAGAAGTGAAGAACTGCGGGTGGAACTCCTTTAAAGAGGGAAACAACAAAGACTCATGCATTAGGAATCCCAGAGTTACTGGTAGTCAAGCCACTATGTTAATAAAACATAAAACAAAAACAATGAAATGCTACAAGTCCCTTGATGTGCTCCCGTTCAGGTCATGTAGATTCAGCACCAGGGAGTAAAACAACCTCAGTTCCCTTAAAATTTCTTGCTGGTTTACTTAAAATTGTCAGTGCTCATTCTGATTACAGGAATTTTCCCTCTGTAACCAAACTGTTCTGACTAAACCCTCCATTTCATTCTTTTGCAAGGTCTTTAAAAACTAGACCTTCTAAGATGCAAGTCTGTAGAAATTTAAAAAAAAAAAACAAACCTTTAGGCATTTTTCTAGATCATTTAAATATAACCACCAACCCCTCCCTTCCTGCATTCTTTCATCAAACTTAACCTCATATCCACACATCTCAAAGCAAGTTCTCAAATTCCCTCATCATTATGGCCAAATGAGTCAGGAATTTTGAATTAGTCTAGTGATTACCCAAGGTACTTTGCATATGTGGATATCAGCTGATACAGCATTGTTTTAATCCGCATCAGTGAAATCAGTGGTAGTACCTACACTGCTGTTACAATGTGTGTGTCACAAATAAACTTGTACAGAAATAATTTTACATCAATACAAAAAACGCACCGAGTACACTATTTGTTGGATAGATACCTAACTCTTCATTATAATCTTGTGCTGAGAAAAGGAAATATATTATTAACTCTAATTCCTTAGAGATGAAGGTAAGATCAGTTGAGTAAATTTTTAATGTTAGAATAGTTTCTTAAAAGATCTCAACATGTCTCTGGATGGGTTTAGTTGATCGATTCTACTGTCTGTTCTTTATCTGGCCAGGTTTAGTGACCTCTCTGACTCAGAAAATATGACTCAAAACATCAAACCTGGGGCTGGGAAGTTGGCTCGGTGGTAAAGCATTTGCCTTGCATGCCTGAGGCCCTGGGTTTGATTCCTCAGCACCACATAAGCAAAAAAGAAAAAACCCAGAAGTGGCACTGTGACTCAAGTGGTAGAGCGCTAGCCTTGAGCTGAAGAGCTGAGGGACAGTGCCCAGGCCCAGAGTTCAGACCCCACAACCGGAACCCCCCCCCCAAAAAAAAAATCAAATCCCTCCTGGTAACCTGGTCAAGCACATTGATCATTATTTTCATCACCTTTGTTTCTCTCTCTACCTTAAGAAAGCTTCAGTGATGTAAAGGAAGTTACAGAATTTCTATCTCCCTCTGATAAACTATTGTATATATACAAAGTTCTTATTTCAGGATTCTTGAGCTCTCTTGTAATTCTTATAACCATCACCATTCATTCTTAGATATTTAGTACCTGTTAATGTACTATGTTTTGTTCTGGCTCCTCAAGGTTCATCAATAGAGAAAATATTTTTAACTAGTCAGAGAATAATCCTCATGGTTCTGAGTATCCTATCATCTCTTTGTTCCTTGCAGCACTTGACATATTTTGAAATACCTAATAGATACTTAAAAATTACAGGCTCACGCCTGTAATCCTAGCTATTCAGGAGGCTGAGATCTGAGGATCTCGGTCCAAAGCCCGCCCAGGAAGGAAAGTCTGGGAGACTCTTATCTCCAATTAACTGCCAGAAAACCAGAAGTGGTGCTGTGGCTCAAGTGGTAGAGCACTCACCTTGAACTGAAGAGCTGAGGGACAGCGCCCAGGCTCAGAGTTCAAGCCCCATGGCTGACAAAAAGAAAAGAAGAAGAAGAGGAGGAGGAAGAGGAGGAGGAGAAGGAGAAGGAGGAGGAGGAGGAGGAGGAGGAGGAGGAGGAGGAGGAGGAGGAGGAGGAGGAGGAGGAGGAGGAGGAGGAAGAAAGCTAAGTATGCGGTGGGATTAGTGTAGGCAAGGACAAGATGCACTTTCAGACTTTGTTCCCCATGTGACAATGGAAAGAAAGCTGTTCCACAAGAGGGATGGGCCAGGGAGAGAATGTTATATCTTGGTTGCTCAGATTATTGGTTAGTGTCTTCAAGATCTAATTAAAGATATAAAGACAAGTTGGAAAGAGCTGACAGGAATCCTAGGATACAGGGACATTTGTCAGTTTCACAAACAAAATATCCACTGTCCTATCTACAAATCTACAAATGTAGATTAGATTAAATATAGGTCTGAAACCCATATTTAATATGAGCATAATGTTCTAGACAGTAGATTTTGGGAGACATAGCCATATGTGATAGAAATTTGGACATGAGGCCCAGAGATACAGAGGGTAAAATAATTATCAAGCCATTGGATTACTGGCAAGAATGAAATGGATAATTGTATAATCAGACATGAACTGTGGAGAAGCAAGAAGTCATCTGGTCAGTAAAGCGGATATAATGTGGGAGTTTGTTTATAGCTAGTCAACAAAAGTCTAAGCCACAGGGTCAGAATTGGACCAACAATGACACCCAGACTTCTGAGTCATTCAGATGACATCTCATGATTTCACCTTGACCAAGAACTTAACATGTAGGGAAAAAGACTGATGGGGTAGAGCTGGGAAAGTCATCTAGACCCATCTGATGAGAGTATAATTCAAAGTCATTTTAGGACAGTCACCAGCATTATCTCCTGAAGGGTCCCAGGGTCCTACAAAAATGACTCTTTTCCCATGGCCAATATATAGGGAAGAGATGCTCCTTGGAAGAGTACCTCCTTTCCTATTTCAAATGGAATCTGAGTCCTTTTGCTCTCTTTTTCCGTTGCAGTTTCACTTGAAAAAATTTTGGATGTTTGAAAATCATCTCACAGTGTTCTTAGAGCCTCTCAAACAGCAGTGTAAAAAATGACTTGTTAAGCACAGATTCACGGGTCCTTCCTCCAGACATTCTGATTCGCTAAATCTTTCTTAGAGCCAAAGCACATGGCGTAGTTAACAAGCATGCCCAAGTGGAGCTGGTGGTTAAAGAAGCTATAGCCCAAGCTGTAGCACTTGGGACCTTTGTGATGATTCTCAATCAGGGTAATGCAAGGAAGGACTTTTTTTGTGGACTTTTATTTTAAGTGAGGAGGTAAATATTTGCTAGCTTTTCCTTCTCCTTTTGCCTCCTGGAGGAAAGTCCTAAAAATGCAGCATGGCTTAAAATCTGTAGAGAACCAGGACAGTCCTCGTGGAAAGACAAAATTAACTCTATTCTTTGCCTTGATTCCTTTGTTCTGTGTTAGACACAAACACCCCAGAATCAAAATGTTTGTTGGCCTTATGGGCAGAAATCTGACATAACCATAGGTATATGTACTCATGTTCAGAGGATATAGGAAGATAAATAGCTCTCTGCTTATGATGAGACAATGGAGCTAGAGTGGGTTTTAGTGGGTTTCACAGTTGGCAAAACATTTCACACTGATTGTTCCATTTGGTCCATAAAGACACCTAATAGTGGTCACCATTCATGGAAACATTACCAGTCCATTCTCCTCAACCTTAACCAGTAGCAGTAGCGAAGTGTCAAGTTCACTTTACCATCTGATACAGAATGTCCAACGCCTCTGCTCTTCATCACTGGCCTTGCTTATCTCCAGAATTTACGAATCTTTAGATGTAGTTAGCAGATAGATCATAGAGTATGAAAAACAACTCTCGAGTTTCCTGGACACCGAATCACTTCCATTTGTTCCCCACTTTGAGAATTCGGTTGCTATACGAACATTATTCTCCTCATGTAAATAGGGAATCAGAGGCTCAGATAGCCCATACATTCCTCAAGGCCACACAGCTAGTGAAGAAAGAACAAAGCTGGCTTTCAAATCTATCTCAGGCTCCTTTGGACTTTGATATTTTGTGAATCTCTTATTTTATGTAATTTGAAAAATGTGCATTCTCACCGTCAGGATTCACTGAACCACTTTAATATAGCTGTAGATACCCACCCATGGTAATTACTGAGACAAGTTGCAATTAGTTTCCTTTGGCAACTTATCATTCTGGGGACTTAGAGCCATAGGCCACCATGTTACTAGGGTCTGAAGTGATTTGGAGTATTTAAATGAAAACTGATTACAGTTTTTAGCCAAGTGTGTTGTTTTAACACATGCCTTCCTTTTCCCTCTGTTTTGCCTTCTCTTCTGTATTGTCTGGTTTTAACAGCACAATCTGCCTAGCCTCATCCTTTTAATCTGATCCCTTTACAGGTAGAAAACCCACCACCCCCAGAACTATAGGTGAGCCTGAAGGCCATAGTGTTGGCTGATGGTGATCAAGGCTGTGGGACACAAGTGGAGAGCGTAGGTCCTTGTGGCCTGCATGCTGGCAACACGAGTCAGATATTAATGACCCTCCTTCTTATAGCCAGGTGTGGACTTTGCTCATGCAGTAGCTCCTCTGTCCAGCATCTAGGCACTAGGCAGTTGCTCCAAAGAGCAACTTCAGAACCGCTCTCATGGGGTTTCTTCAGTATCAGTGTGCGCAAGTGGAGTTGGGAGAGTTGTTATTTCCATTATTTTCCTCTTTCTTAGTACAGTAGCTGCTTTAAATGTCAGTTGTAAATAGCTTCAGTGCTTTGCAAGCTGGTTCAGTTCTCAGCCTGAAGACAAATCTGTCTTCCTAACACAGTCTGTGTGCTGTGCCTGTAGCTTCCCCATTTATAGACTGCGTATGAAAATGAAGAGTTAGTTTCTCTACCTCTTCCAGGAAGGAAGCTTACTGGAGCTCTAGCTCAAATAAAGATCTGCATGGTATTGACTTCCAAGGCTAGGAGAGAAGGCAGAAATGATAACCAGATTATGGAGATGTTACTATTAAGAGTAGCATTGCCAGCTGGGCACCAATGGCTCACACCTATAATCCTAGCTGCTCATAAGCTGAGATCTGAAGATCACAATTCAAAGCCAGCCTGGACTGAAAAGTCCCAGTGAAACTCTTATCTCCAATTAACCACTCAAAAACCAGAAGTGGCGCTGTGGCTCAGAGTGGTAGAACACTAGCCTTGAGCAAAAGAGCTCAGGGACAGCACCCAGCCCCTGAGTTCAAGCTCTCCAGGACTGGAAATAAAAAGAAGAGTAGCATTGCTTAGCATCCAGGGCTCACATCTGTAATCCTAGCTACTCAGAGGGGTGAATCTGAGGATCACAGCTCAAAGCTAGCCCATCCCCTCCCCACCCCAGGCAAGTCTAAGTGGCTCTTACGTCCAATTCACTTCTAAAAGGAAATGAAGCTGTGGCCTCAGTGGTAGGGTGCCAGCCTTGAGCAAAAGGGCTAAGTGACAATCCCCAGGCTCTGAGTTCAAGCCTCATTACTGACAGTCACACACACACACACACACACACACACACACACACACACACACACACAAGTAGCATCATTCTTAGACTTCAGGGCAGTAAGTTACATGAGAGAAATTGCTGCAGAACTTCTTACGTTACATGCTGAAACCTCTACACTCAGCTCATTGGAACAGAATTGCTCCTTTTATTGTGGCCTAGTCAAGTGCCAGGGAATGTCATAAATATACCCTGTGCATACTTCTCACAACCTTATAAAATTAAGTATTGTTTTCAAAGAATGTGAGACTTGTGAAGGAAAAAATTTGCCTAAAGACAAGCAATTTGGTTAACAGGCTCTTCAGATGCAGTTGGATTTGAATCTAAATCAGACCCAAATTTTTCATACAATGCATAGAAATAAATCAGTGACTAAGAAGAAAGGTGGCCATAAGAAACTCCTAAAATGTCTGCTTTAACTCATTTGAGGTTTTAGAGTTTTTAGTAATTAGGTGATTGATTGATGATCAATTTTATCCACTCACTCAGTATCTTTAATCTAATAGTATTCTTTCTAAGACGTGGACCCAATATAAATATAAATAACCTTGACTGAAATTTGGCCTAAAGGGACATCAATAAAAGCGACAAAATTGTGTTTAAATTCATTTGGTCACTGAGCCTTTTAGTCTTCATGAACTATGTGAACAAATAGGCCAAAATTTGACTCCTGGTTTTCAGACTTGGTAGCTATTGTATTTAAGTAAGTTGTTTTGTTCTCTCTCTCTCTCTCTCTCTCTCTCTCTCTCTCTCTCTCTCTCTCTCTCTCTCTCTCTCTCTCTCTCTCTCTCTCTCTCTGCACTAAGAGCAATTAAAACGGCATCATAACTAAGATTTTCAATGTCAAACATGTAGAATGATTCTTGTGTCTAAGCAAATTACTTATTAGATCTTTTCCTTCCTTACAACAGAATTCCAAGGGACTGGTAAAACATTGGCTAAAATAGTTCACAAAAATCCCAGTGCAGGTTAATTGTCATTGAGAAACTTCTAGACTTAACTGATTATATGATTGTTGTTTTACTTATTTTGCCCATTGTTGTTAAGGTAAAGGCTGGAATCACAAATAATGCCACTTATCTGGCTGATGAGGAATGCTTAAGTGATTAGATGACTTTTCTTTTTCTTTTTTAAAAGCAAAAGTTAACCTTTATTGTGTTTATATAGGTAAGGTAATTGGCTAGTTTTGATTTTAAACATACTTTACTTTTCTCTTAACAACAGAGGTAAGGATGTTGTTCTATCTTTTTATTCCAATGACATGAAGTAAAAATTAGCTCTCTTATGCTTCTTTTGTTTTCTTTTTTTAAAAATTTTACTGTAAAGGTGATTTACAGAGGAGTTATAGTTACATTCGTCAGGTATTGTGTACCTTGTATTTCTTTTTTTTGGGGGGGGGAGTCCAGTCATGGTGCCTAAACTCTGGGCCTGGGCACTGTCCCTCAGCTCTTTAGCTCAAGGCTAGCACTCTACCACTGGAGTCACAGCACCACTTCCGGCTTTTTTCTTTTTGCTTATGTGGTGCTGAGGAATTGAACCCAGGGCCTCAGGCATGCAAGGCAAGCGCTCTACCACTGAACCATCTTCCCAGCCCATTTCTTTTGAACAGTATCACTCCCTCCCTCATTTTTCCCCAGTTTTTTCCCTCCTGACCTCCTCCCCCCAACCCAAGTTGTATAGTTCATTTCTAACACAGTGTCTAGTATCACTGCAGAATTAGTTTTGCATGGTACTTTATCAACCAAGTATTGGTTTTTAAAGGCAACATTTCTAATGGTTTCTCTACTTCCAGCTCTTAGTCTATGAAATGGGAACATAGTTTGCATCACTTTTCAAAAAAAAGCATTGTGAAATATCCAAATTTGTGAGTTTAGACACTCCTTTTTGTGTGGGTAGATGGGATGATTCTGATCTGGTGGTAGTAATGGCAAACCTTGGGAGGAAAGATTCTCCTCATTGGGAATGAAACAGTAAGCCTCCCATCTCTGAGCATGTAGAGGGATATTGCTAGCAAAGGTTGTCCTTCTAAGACTCTTGTTGTTGCCTTTCTCCTCTACTTTTTCATGCCATTAGTTCACCACGCAACAGAATCCCAGGCTTCCTCAAACCTTTCTTTGTTCTGTTCTCTGACACTTCATCCCAATGGTAGTGAAACCAAAGGCTGTCCACAGCAGGAAGGTTCTCCAAGGATGAGTTAGAGTAGTGGACAGTGAATTGGAAGCTGCAAGTCTTTTATTGAAACGCAGTGATGTGCAGGGAAAGTGGTGTACTGTGAAAGTGATGAAATGCAGTGATGTAGCCTACCTGTCATTCACTTGGTGATTAAAGGAGCCAAGACTTCCCTGGCCTGTGTTCATTCAGGTGTTTATGGAGTGCCTTCTACATACTGGCTCCAGTCTTTACCAGGTGTTTTTCTATGTAACCAGGGACACAACAGTGAGCACGGGGGACAAGGTCCTGCTTTGATGGATCACACATTTCACTAGAGAAAAGTGGAGGCAAACACTAGGATGGCAGTACAAATTCACCGACTTCTAGAACTTTATTTTTTAGAGCCGTTATTTTATTCATGGAAAAATTATGTGGAACATTAAGGGGGCTCCCTATAATCCCTTTTTCCCCCTAGACTTTGGTTACATCAAAAAGTATACAAATATCTCTCAAAGAGAGCAGCTCCAAGGTCCCCAGAGAGAAAGGGAAAAACCAAGAGAGTCCTGGGGAAGAAGAAATCAAAGAGAGGCTGGGAATGTGGCTTAGTGGTAGAGTGCTTGCTGAGCACGCATGAAGCCCTGGGTTCCATTTTTCAGTTCCACATAAGCAGAAAAAGCCAGAAGTGATGATGTAGTTCAAAGTGGTAAAGTGTAGTTCAAAGTGGTAAAGTGTAGTTCAAAGTGGTAAAGTGCTAGCCTTGAGCAAAAGAAGCTCAGGGACAGTGCTCAGGTCCTGAGTTCAAGCCCCAGAACTGGCCAATGAAGAAAAAAATGTCAAAAGAACCAAAGAAAGTCACACATTTCCTATTTATGCCACGGTCTCTGATTTGACCCCACCTGCTCATCATGTGGACATATCCATGTTTCTACCTATGCAGCAGTTATGTGACAAAGACCAAAAATACTACACCTCCTAAGGCAGCCTACAAAATTACAGTCTCCCAAGAAAATCCAGAGCTATAAAGCTCCTAAATATATGCATCTTCCTTCCCTGACATTCAGCCATTTCATCAAAGAATGGAGGGCCTTCCAGCACAACCCCTGCTACTGGTGTTGCTTATTCTACCCAGGCATGAACTGTTCAGTACCACCTGCAGGATGTGCTCTCCATAAGCGTTGGTCTTTAGCTGAGTCGTGCAGGTGCCACCGAATTATACTTGCCATTGTGGGGATAGGGTAAAAGAAGGCCAAACATAACCAAACCTCTTTATTTGTTGTTGTTTTTCTTACTTCCTGTCTTTACTTCACTGTGCAGAAGAGAAGCGCTTCTCTGTATGGTCCTTCGAGAAAATGTCCTTTTTATTTTTCTAGGTATCATGACATTATATTATTATAATTCCTCATCTGTGCTGATTATTGTTTTTCTTCCACTAAAATGTAAGTTTTAAGAAGCCATAGAAGTGCTCATGGTTGTTATTTTTCACTGCTGTAAAAATTCTTACTAAGTATTTGTTAAACGAAAGAAAACATTGAGACTGCAAAGTGTGTGTTATTGGAAGAACAGAAAAAGACAAATGAAACATCAAGTGTAAATTGTGTGTCGGGCACCTTGCTCAGCCTTTGTACATTGGATGAACCCTTTTAATCTTCTTTCATCTTTGTGGTAACCTGACAAGAAGATCCTAATAAAACACCCATTTTACAAAAACATAATAGTAGCACTGACAAGCACACACCTCACTCAACTGTCTAGGGCTGGAGATCGAGCTCATTGGGAGATCCTTTGCTTAGAATGTGCTAGGTTCGATCCCTAGCACTACAATCAATCAATCAATCAATTAATGTCTGGAACAACTGACTTGAACTTTTGGAAGTAGCTGGAAAACTATGGTGTGGATGCTAGAATTAAGGCAATCTAAACACGTTCTGTGTTCAGTGGTTCTCTCAACTGCAGGTATCTGAAAGTCCTCGGGAACAGTTCTGATCAGTATGACTTCTGAGTCGCTTCATGAAAGACTCTGAGCTTGGCGAGGTCAAAATCTGTGGGGACATCTTACTATCTGCAAGGTGCTTTGTTTGCCACATGTGGGTTGTGTGACCCGTGGGAGGTCATCATATAGTTCCAGAGGAACCAGATACAAGGAAAGGTCCTCCTCAGTCCTTGGAGTTAGCTGTTCAGCACTCTTATTGGTACCCAGGGTTGAGTGATTGTCCTCCAGTAGTACCATAACAGAGCATGAGACTTTGCACATCATGACCTAGCACTTTTTCATGGCATTGAGTGGTGGTATTAGGCTCCGTTCATGTGTGTCCATATTTGGGCAGAGCCTACTCTGACACTTGACTCACCTGGTCTAAAGAATGGAAAAGAATCTGTGTTATCACTCCCAGTGTGCACTGTGAATGTGGCCACAATCTAAAGCACAGAAGTAGATGGCATACATTTCCTTTCCCTGCTGTTGCTTCCCCAAATAACTGGAGTTCTGTTGGGAAAATTGAACTGCCCTGAAAGAGTAGTCTAGAGCAGTATTCACCCTCTTGAGAGTCAGGGATTGAGTAAGCATTATTTATTTACAGATCTATTTATACTCATTCCTTGGGGGGAAAGTCAAGTATTACTAAGGAATGGATATAGTTGTAATATTTTGATGGACTTCCTTCTCTTGAAGGTCCAGAGTCTGAAATAAATTTTTCTGACCTTTATTTAAACTCTTAATGGATCATGTGTTTTTCTTTCAGGAATTTAATCAGAAACCTTCCTGAAATGTCTGCTAAACCTGGGAATTCAGATTGGCATATAGTTTGCCTGTGCCATACAGTAGTCAGCAGCCATGTATAGCTGTTTAAGTTGAAATTAATTAAAATAAAGTGTACAGATTAGTCCCTTTGGTTCTGTTAGCCTCTACAGCTACAGCACAGATAAAGAACTGGAATGTTCTGTTGGTAGCACTGCCCTAGAGACCACCTTTCTTTACTGTATTTAGTTCTGCAATTCCATTCTCCTATAACATCAATTTCACTTGGGAAGAAAATCAACATCCAGGTGCATGGGGTTTAATCTATCAGGTAGGCAAGAGTGACCTTGAATTCTTCATTTCACCCATTATCAAAAGACATTAAGTGACTGTATATTGAAAAGTTAAAAAAAAGCTTTTAGGAATAAATTTTAGTGATATACTTAAAAAAAAAACCTCAGAGACAGTATTAGAGGAGAAAATAGGATACAAACATGTATTTGTATAGGTATGTATTCATATCTAGAACTTCAGTTTTGAATGTGTATATTTGACCATTTCCAGTCTGTGGAAATAAAAACAATTTTTACTCTCCCAGTTTATATTAGGCTACATTTCCTAGTTGTTGTAATTAGCCCCAAGAAGAAATGCAAAATTTGGTTTTAGAAAGAGTGAAAACTTTCCTGAAATTGAGACTCACAAAAATGGTTTTCCTGTCTTCAGAGTTGTAATTTAGGTAGAACGAGATTATTTTCAAATTCCTCCCTTCTTCCACCCTTGGAGGAAAAATAGCTTGTAAAATTAAAGTGAGTGATACTGAAATGAAAGGTGACAGCTAAGATTTATTCATTGGTTATTAATAAATGTTTATGTCCTCAATCCAGCTACATTAGCAGTCCTCAAGGAACAATCTTTCTATTTCTTTGGTGTCTGCCATACTGGAACCAGTGTTTGATAACCATCACTGCCTGGTGAAATGACAGATTGGCTAGCCTTTCCGTTACCCTTAGGTTTCATGCTCACAAAATGTGTTAACATCTTGCCTCATTTTGTGTTGGGTCCAAGAAGTCAACTTCTTCCCAAATTTTCTACATGAAATCCAACCTCTGGAATACAGCAAATGAGCTAGGGCTCTCCTAGTTTGTATGTGGCAAGATGCTAATGGGATTTTCTTCTTAAAATGTTCGTTAGTTTTACGGAAATGGTGCTGCGAAAGAATATGTGAGATGCTTTGATTTCAGTGATCACAACCATCCACATGTCAGTGTATTTGGCGTCTTCTTTAACTGGCAACTTTGGAGAAAGGAATTTTATGACAATTTGCTATACTTGGGTTGGTTGTGAGAATCACTGCAGGCCTTTGGGGCCATCTTGGTTTTAACAGATTCTCATTTCATCTAAAGGCAGGAATTATAAACTACTTTGCTTTCCTCCCTTAGATCCAGACACTTGCACTCAGTCTCAGAAACAAGAGAAAAGATAGGAAAGAGAATGAATTGGTTTTCATGGAAGGGCCAGTGACTGTTTCTAAATGTCATTGTACCTGAGTGATTAACATTCCTATATTTGGAGAGTCATGAAAGTTCGGTGACTAATATCTTCTCTTCTTGGAAGGGTAATTTTACATTGTGGTATACTCCCCAGTAATTGATGGGTGACAATTTTGAATAGAGCCAGGGCAGAGATAATAGACAGCAAATACTTTCTTTTTTGTTGAATGAAAAGACTACATTCTAATAGACCATAGTAATACTTTCCTCCTAGTTTGTGGACCATATTTGCAATGTGCCTGGCTACCAGATCCTCCAAATCCAGGTCATTCTCTAGTTGTGAGAAATAGAGAAGCCACATCTTGAGAGGTCAAATTGGAAGTCTGCATCTGGACTCCTGTCCTAAAGACCTTATAGCCCCTTGAATATTCTTAACACTGTTAGAAAACTGAGCCATGAGAGTAGGAGAAGGAAGAAAGAGCAGGAAAGCAATACCCACAAACTAGATCAACTTCAATGGAGAACTGAAGTGGCACATCATGTGGCCAGAGGAGAGCCAGGAGAAATGAGGCCTGGCATAATGGCTCCTGAGCTGGTCCCAGCCTAAATAGAGTCAAGGTCGGGAGCAGGGTCACAGGAAACTCAAGAGGTACATTCAAGGTACAGGACTGACAGGTCCAGTAACCTATCCTCTAAGTCCCCACCCTGCCTCTAAGAAGTCAGGCATGCTCACCGCCTGAGGGATGGAACTTCCCTGCCTCTACCATAAGACAAGATGGCACCAGGTCAACCCCATTCTCTATCATCCACCATGTGGCCAAGATGGCACTGGTTAGACCCTAGATCTTCATTTCAGTGCCAAGTGATTACTCAAACCACACTGATTTATGTTACTCAAAGCACTCAGACTTGTTGCTGTTTGGGACCCCCACTGGGTCAAGTCAGGATATGTGGCAGTTATTACAGGATCTGGGAACCACAGGCAAGCAATACACATAGGTCTCTGAAGGACCAGGAATGTTCCAGAATGTTCTGTTTGTTTATTTTTCATTCTCTTACAGTATAACATGCTGTGTGTGTGAGTGAGTGGGTATGCATGTACATTCATGCTGAAGTTTGAATTCAGGTCTTCTTGTTTGCCTAGCTAATGCTCTATCACTTGAGCCATACCTCAAGCATGGCTTTTGCTGGTTAATTTGGAAGTCGAATCTAACAAACTGTTATGCGTGTGCTAGTTCGCCATTCCCCAGATCTTAGCTTCTTTAATAGCTAGGATTACAGCCTGTGAGCCACTGGCACCTTATTAGAGAACAGTATGGAATTATTGTTAGATATCAGCATGGAATACAGACTATAAATAATAATGAAGTAAAGCTAGAAATAAAAAATCACAGTGACAATTAAATCACATGAAGATTGGCTGAATGACAAGTGAGTCATCAAATAAAGAGAAAAATGAAAAATCCTAGTGAAAATTAAAATACAGCTTACCAGAATATTTGAGAAACTGCAAAAGCAGTGGTAAAAGGAAAGTTTAGAACTATGAGCACCTGCGTTAAGAAATCAGAACTGTTAAATAAGTAAGTCAGTGATTCCTCTTAACCTCTTAGAAAACCAGGAAAAAGCCAAACTCCAAGTCAGTAGGCAGAAAAGAAATTGTGAAATTATTAATGAAATAATAAATGATGAAATATTAATGAAATCTAGACTAACAATACAAAGAATCAACACAACAAAAAGATGAGTTTTTGAAAAAATTCATAAGAATGACAAAACCTTAGCCACATTAACCAAAAGAAAGATGGAAAAGATAAAACAGTGACAAAGGTAGAAGTGAGAAAGAGGATACTAGAAAAAACTACCATTGAAATTCAGAGGACTATAGGAAATACTTTCAAAACTTATAGTATACTGGAAAATGTATAAGAAATGGAGACATTTTTAGATTCAAATGATCTGCCTAATTTGACCCAAAAGACTATCAACTGCTTGATCAGACCTGTAAGAACAATGAGATTGTTAGCAACAAGTCTCCCCAAAAGCGCTGACTGGATGGGTTAACTGCTAAATTCTATGAAGCCCTTAAAGGAAAAACTGGTACCAATACTTCTTAAACTATTCCCAATAATAGGAAAAGAAGGAACTCTCCAATACTCATGAAGCCAATATTATCCTGATACTGAACTCAGATAAGAAAAAGAAAAGAAAAGAAGATTATAGAGCAGAAGATGGAGGGGAAAGGGAGAGGGTTAAAGAGTAACATAGATGGAGAGAATTTGATCAAAGTACCTTGTATAGCTGTTACCTGTATCACAATGAAGCCCCTTTATGTAATTAATTTATGCTAATTTTTTAGATAAAATAATTGAAGTGAGCTTAATAGTGACTTTTCCATGCTATTAAATGTGCCTTATAAATAGTATTTCAATAGCCACTCAATATTTGCATTTCTTAGGTGTTTTACCCCTTGCGTCATCATTCTCTGATAGTTGTCTGTTTTGGGCCTCCAGTTCATTAATGATCATTAGTGCTCTATGCAGAATTCCTTGAGTTCTTTAAAATGTGCTTTAACGGTACTTTCTCAGAAGTAAAAATTTGAATCCAAGCAAATAAACACTTTAGATCTAAACAGAGTGTCAAATGGTTTTCTAAAAGCATTAGTATATACATATATATATATACATATATATATATATGTAACTTTTCACAAGTTCCGTGACATAACATAGAATTATTTTCTTCACTTTTCACACTTTAGCATTAAGAATGATTTTTCTAAAATCTTTGCTAATTCAGTAGAAAGAAGATGACATTCTATTATTGTTTGATTTTTATTTCTTTGGGAGGTTGAGGATGGTTAGTTCATTCATACTGATTGATCATTGATGCAAGTATTTATGAATTACCAGTGTGGGGGTCTTTTTCTTGTCTGTCTTTTGAGGTTGTGCCTTTAGGAAACTGAAAGAGTAGAATCCATTGTTTTCCTTCTGCCTCCTATACTCCTAATGCAACAATCATTCTTCTTTCCCCAAACCTTACGTGGATATTTCTGTTACTGCTGTATAGTAGACAATATACTATTGTCTATGAATGCTATTGTTACTGCTCTCTTCTGTGAATGTGCCTTGTACATGAGTTTTCATTTGATTTATATCTTGGATCATAAGCTTCTAGAGGGTCAGCTGTGTCATTACAGGCTTATGCACAGTTAAACATAAAATCATTAATAGTGCTCATGGTAACTGTAAAACAGCCCTCCTAGCTAGGGGTGATCTAAGTATTATTGGGCTACCCTCAGGTTTTGATGCTGAACGAAAAGCACAGTATGCTGGATGAGTCACTGTACTCTGCTTTTACTTAGAAAGCTAAAAACAACCCAAATAGCACCTCCCCTGCATGCTGACAGGTGGCTCAGATTTTCTTAACCAGGCACAAAGCCTAACAATCTTAAGAGGCAGGTCTAGTGAAGAAAGGTAGACAGGAACAAAGTCCATAAATGAATTCTGCGTCCAGTGTTTGTGGAAGGAATCAATCCTGGGGTACTTCCTCTATCAATTCCCTTTGTTTTCCCAATCAAAAACAGAAGAGTGATATCAGGATGTTTAGTTCTGAAAGCACTTCAGAATGTTAGAAATAAACTTCCTTATTGGATGACTAGTTTAATCTGCACAATGGCCTGGCCAAGCACACAATGCCATTCACATTCTCTAGTCGAGAAAACAATGAAAAGTAGCATTAGGAACCAGTCGTGTTTCTCCTCCAATAAAGTGTGCAATCAACAAATCATATATATTTTTTTTCATACATTATACATATATGTATAGAGAGAAAACTAAAAGAAACTGGACTTGAACTCAGGGCCTCAGGTTCTCCCTGGATTTTTTTCATTCAAGACTGGCACCCTGCCACTTGAGCTACATCTGCATGTCTGGCTTTTTTGCTGGTTAAATGGAGATAAGGAGTCTCACAGACTTTCCGGCTTAAGCTGTCTTTGAATTGTTGATCCTCAGATCTCAGCCTCCTGTGTAGTGAGGATTACAGGCATAAGTCCCCAGTGCCTGGCTTCATCATTGTATAGCACATTATACTCCAAGAACGTACTCCACTGATTTAAATTTATCATGAAGCAAGAAGGGAAAAAAAGCAGGACAAGTTACAGAATTGTGGGAGATGTGGAAGATCACATAAAAGTATCCCATAAGATAAAAAGGCAAATTTCATTGAATGAGAAAAAAATTGAACAGGATAGATGGAAGAAGATTATTAAAAGATTGATGATTGATTTTGAGTATTGAAAATATTTTCTTCTTATTTCTTAATTATTTTACATATTCACTTGGAGAATTCCCAGTTACCACAAAGACTAAGGAAGAAGGTTACATCCAACTAGGAAATAAGAGATATCTATTTAAAATTAATGAGAAAGATACTAATACGATGAATGTATTGGCTGGAAAGATGGATGGATAGATTTGTACTGGACATTTTTGGTTAGGTCAGTTTTGTCAAACATGGAAACAGAATAAAGGAAAAAGATGTTGCATGAAAAACCTATGAGAGGCTTTGAGATAGGATGGTTTCCTAAAGATGAAGTCATTCAGGGACCAAGACTCTCAGAAGAGCTCAAAGAAGGTTAGAAGAGCTTTTGCTTTGGTTCCTAGAGTACAAACTAAAATCACTATAAAGCCATCAAGCTTGAAATCACTCCTGGGCTTCAGACCAAGTAACGCATCTCAAGTGCTTGCTTGAAAATAGTCTAAAAGCCAGGCAGGTCTCTATAGCTCATGCCTGTAATCCCAGCTACTCAGGTGGCTGAGATCCAAGGATTGGGATTTGAAGCCAGCCTAGGCAGCAAAGTCCACGAGACTCTTACCTCCCATTAACCAGAAAAAAAAAAAAAGCTAGAAGTAGAGCTGTGGCTCAAATGGTAGAATGTTAGCCTTGAGCAAAAAGCTTAGGGACAGCATGCAGTCCCTAAAAGGGAACCGAATATATTTGCCTAAGAGTTGGAGATATTTTGTTAACATAAATCCATACTGAATAAGGTAGTAGTTGGGTTGGTAGGGTTGTACATGAAGTAGCTCAAGACTGTGCTCCAATTTCAGGATTCTATGGCCAGCTGCAGACATTCTGCCCACCACATTACACTGAACACCAGAGAACTGCTCCGCCCAGCAGCTCCTGCAGTGTGATACCATCCTTCGAGGACTGCTTGGGCCCTACAACCATGGGCCAGGCTGGTTTCGATGTTTTCCACAGAGCCTTCTCCACTCATTCTGGCATTACAGGTACGTTGGGAATCGGTGACGTAGAAACTCAGGCTGACAGGCTAGTGGGTTTCCGGGTGACTGGCCTAGACTAGTCTTCACCACATCTGCTCCTAAAATAGGACTCCAGTTCCCAACCTAGCCTATTTGGGGGCCATTATTGCTCCCCTAGACTGGGGAAATACCTTTCAAAAAGTTTCCCTAAAGTTCCTTCATCTATAATTTTGTTGCCTTCCCACACTGAGCATTGCCTTTCAAAAACAAGGAATAAAATGTCCTACTTTCCTAAATAGATAATTAAAAACTGTGTCTGCAGCACAGGATTCTCCTCTCAGGTCTGACTTAGACCCGATCAAACTCTGCAGACCTGCATGTACATATTTTTCTTACAAACTCTTCTGACCGTATGCAGCCTGAACCCCACCCCAGCCCCATATATGCCTCCTCCTCCAGCATCCTTCTGGAATATTCTTTCCCTATCTCTACATCCTGTTCTCTTGGTTTGGGGTTGTTGTAGTTTTTACTTTGTTAGTGTCATTGTTGTTTGGTCTGTTGTGGGGCTTGGACTCATGGCCTGGGCATTGTCCCTGAGCACTTTTTCTCAAGGCTAGTACTCTACCACTTTGAGCCATAGCTCCACTTCCAGTTTTCCGGTGGTTAATTGGAGCTAAGAGTCTCATGAACTGTCCTGCCTGGGCTGGCTTTGAACTGCGATTCTCAGATCTCAGCCTCTGGAGTAGCTAGGATTACAGGTATGAGCCACCAGCTCCAGCATCCCGTTCTCTTTTATGAGTCAACTTTATGATTTCCGCTTCCTGTTTCTTTAGAATGTTCCCTTTTACTTCTGCGAAGTCCATATTTTGTGCAAGGTCGTCATGATTTAGCCAGCTACTTGCAAGTCGACCTTCTTACCTAAGTTCCTTAAGGACAGAGACATGATTGAAGTTCCAAGCCTGCAGACAATACCTAGTATGCTGCTCTGCACACTTGCCCTGGGTTGCACGGTTGAGTTACTGACTTCTGTGCTCTTTCTCTTCCAGTGTATGATTTACCTTCAAGTTCCTCCAGCCTCTTTGGGGAATCTCTTCGCAGTGGGCCTGAAGATACGACATTCCTACAGATCAGCGCTGTGGACCGCTGCCCTAGCCAGCTCTCCTCTGTCTACACGGAGGGCTAAACACTTCCATGGCCTCTACTGCATATCCAGAGCCTTTTAGTGGTGATTTCTGGTCTTTTGTTTTCATGTTCTCACAGATCGAGTGAAGCAATTATGTCAACCCAATGTGCAGAGCAGAGGGGTCACCGTGTCTGGCATGCAGGACGAGGGTGATCAGAACTAGCTTGGCAGGAAGTTTGCACTTGCTCCTTTTTCCTCTCTCAGTTTGCTGGGCAAGGTCACCAGCAGGACTTTTTTCAAAGGGAATGTAGAGTCACTCTCTACGGGATACCTGTAACTTCCTGGCTGTCATCCCTCAAAAGACATCAGCGAAACAATGTCTGCATGGGAAGAGTTTGGGAATAACCCTTGCTGAAAATTCCAAAGAGGGAAGGACAGCCCTGTTACCTGTGGCACAGTGAGCGGCCTCGCCCAAGGTTCTCCATCTCAGCCGCACGATGGAAAGCCAGACCCAACCAGGAAAATCTACATCCAAAGCCTATTGCGGTCTCCAATTGGAGAAATGCCCTGGGATTCCCTCGGGTCTTTGAATAGCTTCAGCGCTAGCCAATTGCTCCTCAGTATTTCTCCAACGGCAAAATGAAGTTTCGTCTTCCAGCAACCTATGTTGCTGGAACAACAAATACTTGTTATTTACATTACCTTAACAAGCAAAAAAATACTTACAGGTTTGTTCTTTGGATGGAAATCATTATTATTTTAATCCTTTCAGTTAACATTTGTTTTGCCAGACCTGTCACTCTCTCTTGACCCTACACCTGGAATGTTTTGTAGTTAGCAAACACTCCCTGAGGGAAATGGAATGGGTGTACACCCACTCACACATGCATGCACACACACGCACACACACACACACACACACACACACACACACACACACCCTGCACCCAGTGCCCTACACAGCAGGAACTCTCATGGATTGTCTGGTCAGTAACTTCACCTTGTAAACTTTGTCCTTCGACGGGTTCTTCCATTGTCTGTGCTCTGGTGCTCTGTCTGAGAAATGCCAGGGATATGAACACAGACACACAGACAACGCGTGTTCACTTTGCACTTACTTGCATTACTTTGCACTCCTTTGCTTGTTTCCTTCAGTGTACCCCTCCAACTGCCTGTTTTCCCCACACACACAACTTTTCCCTTCCCTCTTTCCATATCTTTCTCGTATTCTGTTATTCAACTGTTATTCAAACCTGCCTAACACTCCTGGTATCCTGTTTGTCAACTCTTGGGAAGCCAGAAGGGATGGTTCACAAAAAGTGAGCTAAAACAGGGCAACCCTTCACTGAAACTCTAGTTGAAGGCCTGGGGAATTTTTTAACAGATCCATTGGCTATTTTTTTATATAAGGACCTAAACAGAAAGTCATTTTCAGTGACACTTTACTAAAGTATTTTAAAAAATATCCTAGACCCCAGTGCATAGGCTATGAAACTCCCAATGACCTGGTCCATTCTGACATTCTAGTATGCTTATATTTCAGTTTCTTACTCTCTTAGTTTTTTAAAGTGTTTTGAATGAAAAGTGAAATAGTTATCAAACTGAAATAATGACAGCCTTCAGCATGACAAGCACTGCTTGGTGAGACTTGGGGTCCAGTGACAATTTATATCCTGACAGACATGTCTTTCCAGCCTGACTCTAAAATCACAAATGTGTACCCTGATTTGCTTTCTGTTCATTCTACCATAGAAAAGGGGAGAATCAAGAACCAAGTGTGGATTTTGTTTTACAGCACCCTTGATTGATCTAGTTTCTCTTGCTATTGGGCTCTGTTCTCTGAACACTTATCATGCAGATGTTCATTTCTGCAAAAATTTGAATCCCCACTTTATAAAAAACTTTCTGTGCCTTAGGAAAAGATGTCCACAGGTGAGTGCTCAGGCTGCTGTAAACAGAGTACCACCCTTCTTCTCGAAGAACTTGTGGAAGGCATGAAATGGCCTAAGCGAGGATATGTGCGTGCTAACATGGCTTAATTGCTAGCATCCCTCAGTATGCGCTGACACACCCTACAAAGAAAAGCATGCAGTGCATTTGTCCATGCTTACATCCTGAAACTTTTAGAAGGAACACAAAGTGTGGTTCATTGGTGAGTTGTCAGACCTGCCTTGTGGCCCTATGTAATTTGAAGTAGAAAAGGGAGGGAGTGAAGAGAACAAAGCAAAAAGCTGAAATTTAGAAACCATGGCAGACCAACTCTGGCCTCATGATGATCGTTCACAATAACCCTGCTCCTTTGTGGCTTTAGCTGACCAGGAAGGGACTCCAGGAGGGCCTCCTAACAGCAGTTCCTTTGGCACCTCCTTTCTCAGCAGAGTCTCCAGACCCAGCCAATACAGGCTATTGTCAGGTGTGTGCAGGGGACCTGGCCAAGTGGAACTCCTCACAGGCCTCTCAGTGTTTCCTGATTCCTGCAAGATTGAGTTTGTAGCTTTAGGAAATGACACGTGCAGATTCCCCTTTGAAAACAAAAACATACATAAACAATAACAACAGTAATACTGGTGCTTATGAAAACACACCGTCCAAGGGCAATTATTCTAATACATGGGAAAATATCAGTATGCCTAGAGACATTTCACTGGCTACATTGGGTTAATTCTCTACCAGGACAGCATCCAAATGACAATTACAGTTTCAGCTCTGATCAGCATTTAGCTATTATTTAATTATTTACTGGCACTATGAAGTATCTCCTTTATCCTCGCCCAAATTACATAGCGGATCCTAAAATGGAAAAAAAAAAAAAGTTCTGTAGTAAGTCATAGTATAGTTTACATGGATAATAGTGTTTTGGTTGTGTTCAGTTATTTTAAAAGTATCAGCTGACAAGCACACTACTACATTCATACCAGTTCTGAACAGGGATGACCATTCAACTCCCAACCAGAAAACCTTGACTTTTCAGTTGCCTTGAAGTATTGGGAATAGCAACTCTTTAAGTATTGTCTCATTAACTGGTGTTTTCTTTGATCATGTCATACTATAACAGCATTTCTTAATGGCACTTTTTGTTAGTGATGTTATTATCGTTTATTATTATTATTACTATTGTTATTGCCACAGATTAAATAAAGCAAAAAAAAAGAAAGCAAAGAAAAACCAAACTTATTGGAGAAATGGTGAGTGTAAAAAAATGAGAGATTTATTTTGTACAGACAGCAAAGTATCCTGTGTAATGTTGCTGACATAAAACACTTGGGGTGGGGGTAGGCGGAATGGAAATCTGTTTTCCATAAATCACACAGGCTCTTGTACATAATTCTGTACACTCACGTAGAGAATTGAGCTGCATATATCATACTGGATATGGGGCTGATTTTAACTCTCAAGGCACATCTGCTGCTTGTTGTCATAAATCTTTTAAAGAATTAGGTACACTTTTTTCTATTAATATGTATAGTTTTGTGATTTGTCACAGTTATGTTTCATATAATCATAAGTTATTTTGTCTTGTTTCATGAAGTTCCTTTTTTTTAATGTCAAAAATAAAATGAAGGGATTGTGCACTTGGTACCAAATAAAACTGGAAATAGAGGATACACCCTCCCACCTGAAATCCTCCTTCAATGCGTTGCTTTAAAACACAATGTCAACGACCATTGTTTGTGTTTGTGTGTTTCATTTATTTTGGTTTGTTTTGTCATCAGCCTCCTCTGTATTGGGGGATAGTAATTATAATTAAAAGCAGATGGGGGAGGGGAGAGGGCCCAAGGCCAGCTTTAAAATGCCGCATTGCTTTGGGCCAGAGCTGCAGCCTGGATTTAATTATAGATATGAGGACGAAATGGCAGTAAAAATGAATGTCTCCCTGAATCCTTTACATGTTGGGAGTGTCCATAAATAAAACATGAAGTTTTATTTCATCACATTTAATTAAAGCTTTTATACATATTTTATTGGTTATTCTATTAATCCGCTTCACAAACTGGATAAATGTGTGCTAGGGTCCGGGGTTCATTGGTGCCTTTTCTATGTAGCACTACATCATACTTCAGAAATGCCTCTGGTGGTTGGGAAGCGGGGGGGACACTTTCATCCCCGTTTTCTTCAAACTGCAGAGAGAAGCACCAGCTTCCCAGGAACTCATTCCTTGAAGGAGAGCGAAGGTCATCCATCACTTCCCTAGTGTCCCTGTCCCATCTTTAGAAGGTCACCTGGCCCCTTTCTTATGCTAGGTGACCTCCTTCCGTGCCAGTTAGGGACACAGAGTGGTCAAGATGGCATCAAGCTTGTCTGGTCTGCTGGCCAAGCATAGGCGCACACAAACTTGGAAGATACTTCATCACAGACAGGCAGGAGGTCAAGAGTTGGAAGCCAGTCCCTGTCTCAGAACATTTAACTATACCCATCTCAAGATGCATTCTTAGAAAACTTTATATGGGTGTCTGCATGCATGCGTGTGTGTGTATGTATGTGCACACATGTTACATACCTGGATGTGTACCTGTATTGGGGCTTGAACTGAGACCTTCCCCTTGCTCTCATTCAACCTTTCCACTCACAGTTGGTGCTCTACTACTTGAGCAATGCCTCCATTTACTGCTTTTTGTTAGCCAACTAGAGATGAGTCTCAAAGATTGGTCTACCTGGGCTGGCTTTGAACCTTGATGCTCAAATCTCAGCCTCCTAAGTGGCTAGAATTATGTGTGAGCCACTGATTTCCAGCTCTGGACAGAGAACAGGTACTGCTTAGTATGTGAGGTATAAACAATGTAGTCTCACAAGATCAGAAGAGCTCTTCAGTCTCCTAAAATAACCACAGGTGGCAATGTAATTTGGCCAGTCCTCTTTGGGGAACAGTTTATCATGGGAATACTTCAGGTGTCTACATACTATGGACCCCCCCAAAAAAAGAATCCGCTCCTCTTGAGAGACTCAAGTCGGTGATGGCTCCCAACATGAGACATTCTTAGCAATGTTCTTCACGTAGCTTCTAATTGAAAACAACCTAACTCTTTACAAACAGTAAAATGAATCACTGAACTTGGCTTTAAATGGCATAAGAAATGCCAGGCAAAGAAAGGACTGCAGCCTCATCTATGTATGAAAACCCAAGGCTGAGCCTCACATGATGTAGAGAAAGACACACGCAATGAATCTACAGTAATATTCTATTTGTGTACACTTCAAGCAGCATCTAATTGGAGAGTTTAAATGGTAGAAATAGAAAGAAGGAAAGCAAGGAAAATAGTATCAGAGAGGCCCAGCTAGTCAAAGGAGAACACAATTGAACTTGTGGGATACAGAAAGTGATTTAGTTCAAGTGTTAGATGACCTGGATGTTTGGCTTATAATTGTTTGTCTGTGCATATATATTTTATAGATTTTTTTTTGTCGGTCATGGGGCTTGTGCTCAGGGCCTGTGCGCTGTCCCTGAGCCCTTTTGCTAAAGGCTAGCACTCTACCAACTTGGAACCTCAGATCCACTTCCAATCTTTGAGTGGTCAATTGGAGATAATAGCCATACAGGAACTTTTGTGCCAGGGCTGGCTTTGAACTGCGATCCTCAGATCTCAGCCTCCTGAATAGCTAGGACTGCAGTCACTAGTGCCCAGCTATTTTATAATTTGAGTCAAAATAATAGAGCCACGTCTATCATCGTCTGCTCCTGGGCCTTCAAACTTCTGGAAATACCCAGATGGTGCATATTTTAAGCTTTGAGGGCTATCTAATCTCTTGTCTTTACTACTCAACTCTGCTACTGTAGTTCCAAAGTAGCTGCTGACAATACGCAAACAAATGGGCGTGGCTGCGTTCCAAGAAAACCTTATTTATGGATGCAAATCTGAATTTCATCTCATTTTAAGATGTCATAAAATATTCATTTAAAATTGTTCCCAACTATTTAAAAAGGTAAAGGAAAAATTCTTAATTCACAGGCTGTACAAAACAAGACAGCAGGCTGAACTTGGCCCATGAACCACAGTTTGCCGACTTTCTTCCGTGAAAAGAATATTTCTGAGCCCTTCCCGTAAGCATCCACTCAAAGAAAATCACAGATAGGAGTCTCTTTTGCTTGCTCTGCCACATTGGGTCCTGTTCCTGGAGGAAATTCATGAGTTCTATTGATTTAGCTTTTCTTTGTTTAGATCCGAAGCTCTACTCCCTGGGATACAGATGAATACTTAAAAGCCTGGAGTGCCATTCGATTTTATCTTTGGGTTTAACTTTTTTAATAAAAGAAACTGGGCATAGAGAAATCTGTGAGAATTGGAAAATGAGCACCCAGTCTTTCCAAAGCTAACCAAATATTTGCTGGTCTTGGCAGCCATCGCCAACCTTTTCCTTGTGAAATGCTGAGAGGTTATAAATAATGGGAGACTTCATTTTTTTCCCTCAAGCACGGCTCTTCTGAGAAGCTGGAACTGCCTCAAAACTTGCAGGGAAAGAGAATCAAAGATGCTACTTAGGGGGTAGAGGTGTAGCTCAGTGGTAGAGTGGATACTTGGCATGTTGAAGGCCTCAGGTTTGGTCCATTGAGAAAAGTTAGTAGCAAAATCAGAGCCCTGAAAGGTCTGATGGTTCACCCCTTTCCCCAAGGCAGCCAAGGAGCAGATAAACACCCCAATAGTCTCCTGACAGTGCTGTTTGCTATTCAGATTTAAAGCAGAAAATGAGACTGAAATCACTTGGGCATAAATGCCACCTCTCTTGTGTCTCTAGCCTGGGAGAAAATGGTTTATTCCAAGAATACAATTCAGCCAGGCACACCGGTGGCTGAGGCCTATAATCCCAGCTACCCAGGAGGCAGAGATCTATGGGTCACCATTTGAATATATTCTAGGCAGGAAAGTCCATGAGACTGTATTGATTGATTGATTGATTTTGTCTGTCATGGGGCTCAGACCCAGGGCCTGGGCTCTATCCTTGAACTCTTTTGATCAAGGCTAACACTCTACTACTTTGAGACACAGCTCCAATTCTGGTTTTTGAGTGGATAACTAGAGATAAGAGTCTCACAGGGACTTTTTTGTCTGGGCTGGCTTTGAGCTGTGATCCTTAGATCTCAGCCTCCTGAGTAGCTAGGATTACAGGTGTCAGCCACTAGCTCCTGACTTATGAGACTCATCTCCAGTTAAGCACCAAAAGGCTAGAATTGGAGCTGTGGTAGAGTGTTAGTTAGCCTTGAGAAATAAAGATCAGGGACAGCACCCAGGCCCTGAGTTTGAGTTTAAGCCCCAGAACCAGCAAGCGCACACACACACACACACACACACACACACACACACACACACACACACACACACACACACACACACACACACACACACACACACACACACACACACACACACACACACACGTTCTTCCTGAATCACTTGCTAAATATTAGCTTGGACAAAATCCCTTTGGTTTCCAAATCTCTTGAGTTTGTGCATTATATGTGGTTCTGTGAAGGGTTCAATATTCTGGTTAAAATAACTCAAACTTTATGAAGAGAAATTTAAGCAGGAGACAACAGAAAACATCCTGCCCAAGCTTATTTTGTATAGGGGGAAACTGGAATATTTTCCTTGTTCATTCATGTGTTCATCTTCTCCCTCATCCACTGTTTATTATATGCCTACTAGATGTACCATAAATGGAGGTAGAGGTGGCTCTTCTTCACAGAACTAAAGGAAATTCCAAGAATCTTCTTCCTAAGAATATTTCCTGGGGCTTATTATAAATGTTCATTCTAGAATTACTGAATGCCCATCCCAGAGATACTTACTGGGTTGGAATTTTTAGTGAGATAGAGACGTCTGCAATTTTAGCAAGCTTTCCAGTTGTTGTCTATCTAGTTGACAGATGTTGATATAGTACATACAGATTGCTTAACAAAGCAATGCTGTGTAACAAGAATGCAGCAGAAGATGGGCTCCTAATTCTTGCCTGAGGAAAGAGGCGGGGAGGTCAGAGTTGGATAAGGGCCTGGTGTGTGTGTGTGTGTGTGTGTGTGTGTGTGTGTGTGTGTGTGTGTGTGTGTGTGTGTGTGTGTGTGTGTGTGTGTGAAGTAGTTCTGAAAGATAAGCAGAACTTCAATAGCAGAAGAAAGAGCTGAGCATTGTCGTTCATGCCTGTAATCCCAAGTACTTGGGAGGTGGAGTCAGGAGGATTGCGGGATCAAGGGTAACTTATACAAAGGTAATGGCAAAATCCTATCTTAAAAACAAGACAAAAATGAAAGGGGCTAGGGATATCTCTCAGAGTAATAAAGCACTTGTCTAACGTGTGTGAAGCCTTGGTTTCAATCCCGGGCAGTGAAGGAAACATTTAAAAAACAGAGGAAAGGAATACCAGGTGCCAAGCAGAGAACATGTAAAGATCCATCAAGAGAAGAAATGTTGCAAGGAGAAAGTCTGGAGTCGGTCCATCTGACTGGACTTTTCCATGCGCTTTAGTGTAGAACCGCCGTCTTCAGTCTTGCTGAGCTTAGAGTACTGTTCTCCAAACCAACAGGGTATGGTGTGTTTCCATTTATTCTGCAAAATAGGATGCACTATCAAATTAGTTTGAGGAACAAAATTGCTTTGTCTTGTCTTTGCTTCAACCTGCTCAGAATCTTCACTGTGCCCATACTTTGTGTTGCAACTTTTCAAAGAAGTAGTCTGTTGACCAAGGCGACCTATTTCAAAAAGCCACTTGTTAATATTATGGAGACTGGGTGGTGGTTCCTCAAAAAGTCAAAACATATCATTATCATATGACTCAGGAGTTCTCTTAATCCCCTCCCCAAAAAAGGAAAGCAGGAACTCAAGAGACCATACACACCACAAAAGGACAGTTTGCTTAAAGATGGACCTCACTCCCATCTGAGGGTGGTGCCATTCCACTGTAATGGAACTGAAGGTTTCCTGTCACTTAGTGATGTCATAGCCATCATAAAGTCATGGTGCATGTGTTACCCACCTATCTGTGGTGCAGCTGCTGTAAATAAGAATGCCAGTCATGCTAAAGTACAATTCGAGCCAGCTTACTGGCAGACCACACCTGGAATCCTAGCTACTCAAGAAACTGAGATCTGAGGATCGTGGTTTGCAGGTAGTCTGGGCAGGAAAGTCCATGAGACTCTCTCCAATACACTAAGAAAAAGTGGTAGAGCACTAGCCTTGAACAAAAGAAAGCTTAAGGATAGTACCCAGGACCTGAATTTAAGGCATAGGACCAGCGAATACATGCACACATGCACACATGAGCGTGCACACAAATACACACACACAGAGTATACACAATTATGTATAAAGCAACACTTGATAATAAGGTCAGATTTTCTGTATATCTTGTATTTATCATTACTTTAGTGTGTACTCTTCTTATTTATTAAAAAAAAACTGGGCTGTAAAACTCTATGCTGTGTTACTCTTATAGAAGCTTCGTTGATCTCTGGTTTATTGTGTTTCATGATTTTACCCAGAGGCTACATCAAATGACTAATGTGCACAAGGATGAAGGATCCTAACTGCATTTCTAGAACGTATCCTCATCAAACAGGCCAATGAGGATACTTGTGCACAAACATTCATAGCATTCCTCACACTATCCAAAATGTAGAAACAATTCAAAATGCCAAACAACAGATGGATTAAATGTGGTGTGTGGTGTGTGTGTGTATATACACATATACATAGAAACAGACAACACAATATTAATCTGCTTAAGTAAACACACAGACACGTGCATGTGTGCGCGTGCACATACACGGAACATTATTTGGCTATAAAATGGAAGAAAATTTTAATACATGCTAAACCATGGATGAAACTCAAGGCCACCATGAAGAGAGCTGCTTTGCTATGTCACATGCTCCCCATGTTGTCTCAACCCAACAGAGTGATGGGCTAAATGGCAGAAACTGTGAGTCAAGCCAGACGCCTGTGGCTCATGCCTGTAATGCCAGCCACTCAGGAGGCTGAGATCTGGGGATCGCATTTCAAAGCCAGCCCAGGCAGGAAAGTCTGAGAAACTCTTATCTCCAATTAGCCACCAGAAAACCAGAAGTGGCTCTGTGGCTCAAGTGGTAGAGCACTTGCCTTGAGCTGAAGAGCTGAGGGACAGCACCCAGGCCCAGAGTACAAGCTCCACAATGGACAAAAAAATAAAAAAAATAAAAAAATAAGCCTATCCTCCATTAAACTAATTCTATCATGTGCTTTCCCTCCACCCCCTTTTAAAGGTCATGGAAAGTTAACAGCAGCTGACCTTCCATCATTTTATGTAAGCACATTTATTAAGATAAGAGAACATCGTTTTATTTAACAGGTTATGTTGGCTTATACTGGGATTTTTAAATATTTAGACCTTTGAGTATATAGGCCTTCATTTGCAAACAGGCCCCAGGCCTATAAATATGAGAGGCAGGTAGGAGAATTCTTAGAGATTTAGCATCAAAACCAGGAGAGAAGATGTGTGGTGCAGATTTTGTGCAGTCCAGGAAAATCGTTATGGAGTTGTCAAAGCATCAGAACTCAATGAATATCTTGACAGTTTCCAGACAGCAAATAGTGCACAATGTAAACATTTGTTGTAGTATAATACTTCTTTAAACAAAATAATGCATCGTTATTTCTAATCCAAGTGCTTCCTGACTTGGCCGTGCTCTACAGTCAACAGTTAACATCTGTAGACCATGTCCCTATACATAGTACACTGAGCATCTGTACAGATCAGTCCTTTGTGTTGTCTATGTGTACAGTGTGACGCATTATACTAAAGAATTGCTTTAGGGCATGCCTTCTTCCACACCCCCTACTGCAAATGTGCATGGCTTATTGTGCTAGAAGTCTCTCTGGGTTCTGTGGGGCACAACACATCCTGGGTCTTCTAGCATCAACCCCAAAACATCCCTTCTCATCTCCCTAAGCTTACCCCATGACCATTTTTTGCTTGGTCTTTCAAAAGGCCCGATTCCTGTCCACAGTTTATGTCTGAGACAAAGAACTCATGACAGAAACAGATCATTCGAGGACCAGGATTTGACAGCATCTAGAAGTCCACTACTAGGTGCCCCTTTTGATACCACATTGTAACTGAAATGCTAAAGTAGTACCTCGTTGTGGCAATAACCAGCAAGTAAAACAGTGTGATCCTTTTCTTTGCCCTTACCCTTTAGGGCCTTTGCCCTTATCAAAACTTGACTGTACAGAAATATGTTGAGGAACCCTTGTTCACAACCCACAGCTCTTGGACCATTCTCCACGAGGCCATAGATCTCATACTACCTGGCTGGGAACTGATCCACAGGCCGCAGGTTAGCGATGCTCGAACCATACAAACCACACCACAATAGCAGAAGTAAGAGTTCTGAGAGTACTTTCTGGAAATCCAATGCCTGGGCTCCAGCTGAGTGGACGATGGCCAAAGCATGAGCTCCAAAGAGACATGGCATCAGAATGTACTCCATGCTTACCACTTCAGCAAATTACTTAACCATAGAGAACCCCAGGCTCTGTTCAATGGAGATCATACTTGAGTGGCAGTGTTAGAGGAGTCATTGTACCTGGTTTCTCTTCCCCACCTGTAAAATTCAAGAAGTCCAAGTGGATGATCTGTGCTTCTCAGACATGGACTTGTGCTCACACTTGGATTCTTCTCCCAGAATTTTTCTCCACGATTCTTGATTTATTTCCCTGTTGAGTCATATCCCTTCTCAGTCCAGCTGGATTCATTGAAAAGTTTGCTTTTAAAAAAAAAGCAAAAAGAAAAGAGAAAAGGCTGTTGCGCAGCTTCCCAGACCATGAGAGCCTTTGTGGATAGAGCCAATCCACCTGGCAGTCAATACTATTAATGATTCACCAAGATGATGGATCTGAGAAGTGACCTGTGACCGCCCAGCCTTCTATGCTGCCTGAGACAGGGGCCAGGAGATCTCTGAAGTTTGAGGGCATGCCATTCTGAAGCATGGGAACCACAGTAACCCTGAAGGCAGGGAAGCCTCCTCTCAAAGAAGCTTCACCTGCTCAGAACAATATCAAAGCTCACTCTTTTAGCCTAGTTGCCCCTCCCTGGATCTGCAAGCTCAAGACTAATGCAGAGTACGTGGGGAGGAAGGGGTGGGAAGTGGAAGATGGAGAGGGGGAGAGCGAAGGGGGCAGAGGGTGAAAGAAAAACTCTGCACAGCTAGACTGCAAGCAGTAAGTCTTGAGTACAAGCCACAAAAAGCAACCTGCATTTTCTGTAGGAGGATCAGTTACTGAAAAGGGGGATAAATGCAGCAGGATAACAGGAATGAAGCTGGGCACTGGTGGCTCAAGTTTATAATCTTAGCTACTCAGGAGACCGTGATCTGAGGATTGCAGCTGGAAGCCAACTGGTGCAGAAAAGTCCTCGAGACTCTTATCTCCAATTAACCACCCAAAATGCCAAGAGTGGCGCTGTGGCTCAGGTGGCAGAGCATTAGCCTTGAGCACAAAAGCTTGAGGACAGTGCCCAGACCCTGACCTGAGTTCAAGTGTGTGTGGCTGGAATAACAGGAATGAAATATTTTTGAAATATTTTATGCCATTCATATTGAGCTGGTGCTATTTTTTCTCTGCAGATGTGTCTCCTTTGCTTCTCCTACCTATGTAATTGTTATAGATGCCTGCCTTATACTCTCAGGCTTAGAGTTGGCTGACCTAAAGAAAGAAATCAGCTAGCCTCTCTAGAAACATACATACATAATACATACATACATACATACATGTGTGAGGGTGTGGTCAAAAATATGGATGTGGGGTGTGTGTGTGTGTGTGTGTATGCGTGTGTGTGTGTGTTTTGTCAATATGGATTTCAAATCCACAAAGCTTTTGAGATACCCATCTTGGCCCAGGTATACAGCTACAGTAGTAGCTATACACTATCAGTAGTTGCTATTGTAGTTAACAGAGACCTCCAGAATGACTGAGGGGGGGGCAGAGTTGGGATCTCTGTGAGCCTGGCATATGAAACCAAAGGTATCTGCAACAGCCTAACAAACTGGGCCCTTCTGAAAGCCAAAATCATGCATTCAAAGTCTTGGGAAACACAATTGTTATAGAATCGCCATCCACCAAACCAGTGAACTAGTGAACTAGTCAACAGGACCCCTAGAGAAACCTGATCTGACTGAGCAATCACTGGGGCAGGCATGTTCCTAGACCCTTATCCCCATTAGTTTTTTGCTGAAGTTGAGTCAGCAACTCAAGAGTGTACCCAGGGAATTCCCCAAAAGTGTGTCTGCACAAGTAACAAAGCTCCTGGTCTCTTCCTAACCTGTATACTCAACCTGATGTATAGTTTTTCTGGAGGCCACATTCTTCCTGAAAAACCCCTCTGCTTATGGAGCACTAAGATGAAAGGCTGAAAATACTTTGGATATCAAGGGTTGGAGTAACAGACATACCATGTGTATGCATTTTCTTCTATCCAAAAATTGGCAAAGAAAAAAAAAACCCTCATTTTTGAATATTTCTGACTACCCTGGCACCACTGTCCTTCCCCCAAAGAACTACTCATTACCAGCTCAGGAATTTCACAGACTGTCTTCAGGACATCTTACCCATCATGTATGCCGTGTCCAACTGCATTCCACTGAACCTCTGCATTTGATTTCTGCGAAGGAATGGTGTCATTTTGAATTTGACTTCTACATGCTCCACAAGTTCTTGGGTGTCACTGGAGACAAAATTATCTCTTTAATCATTATTAGTCCTTTCTGGGAGTCCAAACTAACATTAACAAATGCTCAATATTGCATTGGAGCACTGTTTTAGCAAGAACAAGAAGAGCATTTCCCATCACTACTCCTGTTTGATATGCTGTCAATCCAAATTTGCACAGTGGGGTCAGAATCATCAAGTGGTTGTATTCCTTCTACAATAGTGAACTATACCAGGGCTGTTGGTTCTTCCCCGTCAAAAATCAAACCTGTGTTAACTAAAAGCAAGAAGGAAATGTATACATAAATAGCACTTAAATCTGAAACACTGAGAAACTCCTGAGGATGCTGAAGTCAGTATGAACAAGAGGGCTGTTAATGTGAATCCACACAGGAGGAAAGAATGAGACCAGAAGAAACCATGACCATTGAGGATAAAAGCAAATTAGGTCTTGGGATAGGTTCATACTGCTCTCTTCTGTTGCCTTAGGACCAACATTATCCAACTGTTTCCCTCATAAATCAGCTGCCATATCAGTCCACCAGTGGTAGGATATAGGATAGTGCAGGAAATTTCTACTTAACTGGGGGATTGATGAAAACAGCTAGGGAGCGGCTAGTTGCTTTCTTTTCTCTACCTCCACTTCTACGTCCTCAGTGCTTTTGAATATAGCCTATAAAGATTACCTTTTTCCCATGTGTTTGGATTATAGGATTCATAGTTACATTCTTCTGGAAAGTTTCTTGTGATATGGCAAGTAAACATAATGGCCAGTATTGGTGCTATGGCTCTTTCTGTGTCTCTCTATAAACTAGACACAGCTCACCATTTTCATATCATGTTTTGTTGTTGTTGTTATTGTTTTCACAAATACCATGGCTGAGGAAAGAGAATGTAGAAATTTCACCTAGGCTTCTATAAGCTTTCATTTGAAAATTATAGACATAATCCCATTATTATACCCTTGGCTTAAGAAATCAACAAGGTAATGCCTAACTTGTTATGCAATTCAACAGAACTCTCCTATGTCCTAGAAGAGAAAGACAAGTAACTACCAGTAAAGCAGCAATGTTTACTAGAATCAACCCAATGAAGAAAAATGTATACAAGGTCTCAGTCTTCCTATAGCAAGATAGAGGAGTCATAAAAGAAAAGCAGTTTTAGGACAGGCACTATGGCTTCTGCTTGTAATCCTAGCTACTCAGGAGGGTGAGCTCTGAGGATTGAGCTTCAAGGCCAGCCCAGAAAGGAAAAACCTTGAAACTCTTATCTCCAAACAAATACCAAAAAAAGCCAAACATGGAGCTGTGGCTCAAGTGGTAGAGTTTTAGCCTTGAGTACAAAAACTCAGGAACAACACCCAGGCCCTGAGCTCAAATCCCAGCACCAACACATGCATTTACACACACACACACACACACACACACATACACAAGAAGGATAAGAAAAAATAATTCTGAAGGAAAAAGAAAACAAAAAGTCATAAATGTAATGTCTATATAATGTAAAATACACATTTCAAACGTATTGGATGTTTGTAGAGAAAGAGGAAATTAGCAGTGGGGATAAAGGGACTACACAAACTGCTATGAACAGAAGAATGCACCCTCTGATGCTGGGTGGTGATCATTTTAAGTATAGAGTTTAGCTATCTAATTTCATTCTTTTCAAATAATATTGCAGTTTTTCTAGACTGCTGAAGATGACTAGAAATGACTAGAATTCATAAGTTTTATCAGTTTCTCTAGCTTCATCATCAATAATAAATAAATCTGTTGCTTTTATACTAAAAAGACAAATAGAAAAAGCTGTTTCTTTTTCTTTTCTTTTTTCTTTTGTCAGTTGTGGGGCTTGAACTCTGGGCCTGGGTGCTGTCCCTGAGCTCTTCAGCTCAAGGCAAACACTTTACCACTTGAGCCACCTTCCCAGCCCAAAAGCTGTTTCTTAAAACATTATTTTTCCACATTGGTGTTCGCAGCAATGAGTTGTTCAGGGGTTTTCATTGGCATGTCCACCTATGCACACAGTGAACCTTGATCAGACTTACCCCTCAGCCACTGTCCCTCCTCCCTCCTCCACCCTGCCCAAGCCTGCTTCAGCAAGCTCCACTGTTCCATTTTCACACACGTACGTGAAATATTTTTTTTTGTCGGTCATGGGACTTGAACTTGGGTCCTGGGCACTGTCCCTGAGCTCTTCTTGCTCAGTTAGCACTCTACCACTTTGAGCCACAGAGCCACTTCTAGTTTTCTTGCGGTTAATTGGAGGTAAGAGTCTCACAGGGACTTTTCTGCCTGGGCTGGCTTTGAACCCGGATCATCAGATCTCAGCTTTCTGAGTAGCCAGGATTACAGGCGTGAGCCACCAGTGCCTGACAATCATTTACCCTCTGTTTGCCTTTCCTCATCCTATTTGTACCCACAACCCAGACAGAACTTTTTTTTCTTTTTTCTTAACAGTGGTGGGGTTTGAATTCAGGGCTTTTCTAAGCTACTTGAGCCACTTCTGAAGTGGTTCAGATCTTAGCCTCCTGAGCAGGTAGGATTAAAGGTATTTGTCACCTGCCAGCTCTGTCTTTTTTTTTTCAGTGCATGTTAATTCATCACAGGGTTTTGTTTCATCACAGTATTTCACACTTGCATATATTGTGCTTAAGTCAGATTGAGCTCCATTGAATAAAATCACTTCTTCCACCCCCAACACTGCCCATTAGTATTCAGTAGCTTTTCAGTACATTTCGTCTTGCTACCTGCATTCACAGATACAATATATTTCAGGATTCTTCATCTTCTAACATTTATGGTGTTATTTTTGAAAAAAAAACCTATTTAGGAACTAGAAATAAATCTAATTAAATTGAAGTAGTTCCATGGAGAAAACTATACCATGTTCTTTAAAAATTATTTAAAGTATCTAAATAAAATAGAAATACCACTGTCTATAGATTAGAAGATTCCAAAATCGTAATGTCTGTTAATACAAAACTGATCTATATATTCAGCCTGAGATTTATTTAAAATCCCAAGAACACTTTGTATGGTGTAAGTTGGGAAAAGTTGCTTAACTTGGCAAAAAAGGGAAGTCTTTGTACATGAATGAAAATGTCAAAATGAAATCTATTATTTTGTGCAATAGAAATAATACAACCCCTCAAATTAACAAGAACTTAAAGAGAAGGTTAAGACAAAACAACAGTAAAGATAGAAGATAGAACAGAGAGGCTAAGAAGGAGCAAAAGGAGGAAGACAAGGAGAAGGAGAGAGGAGGAGAAGGAGGGTGAGGGGAGGAGAAGGGTAAAGGGAAGAGAAGAAGAATGGGGAGTAGGAGAGAGAGAAGATGGAACAGAAGAAGAAGTAGGGTGAGAGAAAGGAGGAAGAAAAAAAGGGAAGGAAAGAGAGGCAGAGAATCAGAAATGTGAGAAGAAAAGATAGGAAAGAGAAAGAATAAATGGAAGAAGGAAAGGGAATGTTTTGGGCAGTGCTTACTATACTTCCCAAATATCTAATGTTATTATAGCACAATGTGATACTAGTAGAGAGATAGTAGCAAAGAAAATTGAACAAAAAGTGAAGAAACATACTTACACATATATAGATATAATTTATGACAGATGGGATCTGTGGAGAAAAGAATGGCCTTGAATAAATGATGCTAGGACAATTAGATATCCACATGGAAAAAATTAAAATTGGATCTTAATCTTACACCATACATTTTAACATGAAAAAACATCACAGAAAGATATAAATGTAAAGGGCAATGCTTAACTATAGGAAAATCTCTTTGTGGTGTCTTGCTACTTAAGAATTTCTTGTACTGAATCTAATAGTACAAGCTATTTCTCTATAACATCTGTCTATAAAGAAAACAGGTCTGGCAATATTCAACAACTCACTAATATGCATTCTTTTAGACATGTGAAGAAAGTGAAAAAGACAAACTACAGATATGAAGAAATGATGTGCAAGATGAAAGACTAATGAAATCATAGTATTTGGAAATAAAAGACAGAGCCATAAATCAATAAGAAAACAAACAACTCCATGGGGAGATGGGCAAAAGATTTAAACAGGCACTTAACCAGAAAGAAAACTCACATGGGCAAAAATCTTGTAGAAATATATTCAGCCCCATTGTGAATTAACCAAACATCAATTTATAGCAACAGAAGATAGCATTTGTCACACTTCAAATGAACAAAAATTTCAAAGTCTCAAAATGTCAAGTCGGTAAAGATATAAATGAACAAACATATATCTACACTGACCTTGGGAGGGTAAATAGGTACAATTACCTAGTAACATGAACTAGGCACACTTATAGTGACCTCATAATTTGCCTCACCTTACATCTGAGAGAAACATGTGACCCAGAAACAATCTCCAGAATGTTTGCAACAATTACAGAACAAGAAACACACCATTGCTCATCACCATCAGAACTGACACATTACCTGTGAAATATTCATCTAAGAAAGCTTACACTACAGCAGTGAATGAGATATGACTATATACAGCAGAAAAGTCTTGGGAATGTGTTTCATATTTTTTAAAAAAATAGCAAGCCATAAAGAACATACAGTTAAATCCCATTTAAGGATAGAAATGGGATAAAACTATAGAGAAGGAAAAGGGATAATAATAAAACCTAGGTTAGTGGGTACTTGGGAGGACAGAAGGTTTGAGAGACACAAAGAAGACAGAAATAGGGGCTGGGAAGTTGGCTCAGTGGTAGAGTGCTTGCTATGCATGCATGAGGCCTTGGGTTCTATTCCTCAGCACCACATAAGCAGAAAAAGCCCAAAGTGGCTCTGTGGCTCAAGTGGTAGAACGCTAGCCTTGAGCTGAAGAGCTGAGACAGTGCCCAGGCCCAGAGTTCAAGCTCCACAATGGACAAAAAAAAAAAAGACAGAAATGCCAAGAATATTTTCTTTTCTGTAAGTTCAATGATGGACAAGGGTGTCCTCTGTAGTATGGTGATACATGTGTATGTGCTTAATAAGTATTTTTGTTAAATTTAAATTTCCCCTTTTATAAAAAAAATTAAGAAAATGTTCAATATACTTCCAAGGGGAAAAGATGTATGAGACTGTTAGAAATGCATGGTATTTGAGGGTGTCATGTAGGAACAAGGACACCAACTTGACAGCAAGGCAATGCTTACTTTTGCAGACAGGTGTGTCTGGGACAAGAATCCAAGCAAACACTGGCTGGGTGAACAGTTGCCCAACTTTCATCCCTATCACAACGGGCTGTGTTCCTCTTCTGCCATTGGCCAACCTCAGGTCACCAGTCTGCTTGTGACTGGCTAAAATTTGATACTGGTGAACGGGAGGAGATGACCACTTACATCTTGATGGGCAAGTTTAGGCAAGTCCCTCAGTCTTTCCATCTTAGAGGTCCAAGCTTTTCCAGCAAATAGGACTTAGCAAGAATCTGGAAGAAGAATCCGGAAGTAGTTAAGATGGTGACACATTTTTATAGAAAAGATTGCTTTTCTCACATTAGCGTATACTGTTAATAATTTGTAGAAACATTCTTAGATCTTGACTGGGCAGATTTCCTGTTTGGGTCAGCTTCAAAGCCTTACCTGGGTGTTTTGAATTGTAGCTCTGAGCTACATCCTCATTGTATAGATTCAGCTGAACTATCATATACCTGACCATTCCCTGAGCTAAGAGATTCTTCTTGTCTTGTCTGAAATAGGAGCTTTCCAAACTCCACCCTATATATCCATATATATGGATATGGAGGTGTTGATTTTATTTTATTTTATTTTTTGGCCTAAGCCAGGCCTAAGTCCTGTTTAAACTTCCCACCATATCTGGGATGACAATCATTCACCACCACATTCAGATACTGATCAAGATGGGGGCGGGGGGTCTCATGAACTTTTTGTCTGAATTGGCCTCAAACCACCATCTCAGCCTTCTGGGTAACCAGCCATAAGGACTTGTCATGATATAGCATTCTTAATTCTAGTGCTGATTGTTATACCTGCTTTTATTCAAAGTAAGTTTTTTTTTTAAATTTTTAAGGAATCAGTCTTTAAGTAATTTCCTTTTCCCTTTCCACTGCTAGGGATTAATTAATAGCAGAATTATTTGTTCAGATATTTCAGTATCTGCTGTGCAGCCTGTATGACAGGTTTTATTAGTCTGTGTTGTTTAAAAAAGCACATAAAAATTGGCTTCCTACTCCACCTATAAATTTTTTAAAGTGGTGGGATTTGAACCTAGGACCTAGAATCCCCAGTTGATCCATGAGTCAATGGTAGCACACTAGCCTCCAGCAAAATAAGTTTCCGGGGAATTCCCAGGATGTGAGATCAAGCCCCAGGAGGGACCAATATAAAAATAGATAGAGATGTAGATCACTGTATATATACATACATGTATATATAGAGATATGTCTATATATTATTAAATTATATATAATATTGCTACCAATCAGGTATTAAATTATTCTTCCATTTAATTATCATGTTTAATAATTAATAAAGTATTAATTTAACATTTGTGTTGTTTTCCTTCTTATGAAGACATACAGCTGACCATCAGATAGGAGGAAGTCAGAAGCCAAGACAAAAAAGATAAGAAAGCTACAATAGAATTCCAATTTTCTTCTGCATCTTAAAACTTTCCTGAAACTTGCTCCCTCAAACCCTGGCCCGCTGTTCTGGAATCAATTATTTTGTGCTGCCACGGGCCTTTGAGCATTCTCTCTAGGAGAACCAAAATTTATTACAGTTCCTTACTGATGTCTTCCCTGTGCTGTGATCTTGTGAATTCCTCAGAGAGATTTTATGACTTATTACTGTATCTGCTAAGCACAGCATTGTGTTGGGGACAGGAAAGGTACTGTTTTGTTGAATTCTAGGGTAAGAAGAGGACAAGGACAGATCTAGAATGTAAAATGTGAGGGAGATGTATTGGTCTGAGAGGTGTGTATAAGGAGAGTGAATAGTAGAAGAAAAAGATCGTCAGGAGCCACACGTGCACACACACCCACTTACACACACAGAGACACATTGTTTAGAATGTATCATATGAAATCCGGAAGAAGGAAGAATTTTAAGCCTGTGCCTTGGTTTAGAGACAAGTACTGTGAGCAGCATGGACACCTTGGGTTAGAAAAGACTTCCAGCAGGGATTTAAAAATCAAAACCCTGGCCTTTGGTGGGTGGAAAGATAATATCTAATGGACTCCATTAGATACTTTGGATTACTCGCATGTTATCTGCCATCATCTTAGGGCGACCCAGTCATGTTCAATCATTTTTCCTGGGATTCTGAGACTCTTGGACTGTGTTTAAAAACCAACAAAGAAAGAAAGAAAGAAAGACAAGAAAAATTTATCGTGTGTTAAAAGCCCATAAATTAGTTGAAGAAATCTGGGGGTGGCCATTTTGGCAAAAATGCGTTTCCCATCAGCCTACTTGATTTCACTTCCTGCCTTTCATGAAATAGATGCATATAGAAAGCATGAGACTCCCCACTGGGTTCTACATTTAAGCGCATCTGCCTTCCAATTTACAAGTTGCAAAGGAGGTGTTAATTAGTTGGCAGAAGCACCTGAACAGGGAGTACTGGTTGGCTGAGGGGGTGGGAAGGTCTCTGGCATCTCCTCATTCACATAGACAGGAAGAAAGAAGAAAGAAAACTCACATTGCTGTCCAAAATGGCAACCTTCAAGCCAAGGCAAGAGGAGCAATTAGAGGGAGTACCTCTCAAAGAGACTATTTCTGGATTTATGTGATTAATATCAAATGTTCCAAAGATTTTACTTCAGGCTTTATCTTTAGGTCTACCTTTTACGTTGTAAAGACCTTTCAGAGAAGGATAGCTGAGGTGTTTAAAAAAAAATTGAGATGGGTAAAATGGACACATGAGGGAATAAGATGAATTTTCCAAGAAGAAAAACACAGAATAGTTCTGATCAGAGAAGGGTGGAATGCAGAGCCAAGAAAATCGAGGAGGAAGAGGTAGAGAAAATTCTCAGATCCAGGTAAAACTCAAAGGACTTCTCATTCCTGGTCCATAAAACTAAAAGTTGGTTGAGTTGAAATAGAATGTTCCAGGCAACTATTTGTTGGAAGAGAATAAGACTAAATCATGATCCACTCTAGTTTGCTTCACTTTGTATGTCAAAATTGGTTCAGGCTCTGTAAGTTCAAAACAAATGGTTGAGACAAAATGCAGCAGGGTTACAGGATGTTTATCTAGTAAGATATTTTCATGTTGGAGATGGTACAGTTTTGGTCCAGAGAAAGAATGCAACCTCTCCAAGAAGACTGAACGTGAAATCATACCTTGAACTGCAAGTCGTGACTTTCTCCCTATTAACTTTTCCCAACATGTCATACTGTTGTTCTACAGCTGCTCAGAACACACCTGATACGTCCTCTCTCCCCTCACCCCTGACCTCCAATCTATCCACTTTCAACAGAACTGAGATGCACAGTGTATTATAGGTGTAAGAAGGGCAACTAGGACCGAGAGAAAAGACATGGCTAAAACGAGAAACATGGTCCCCCAATGGATGGTTTCTCTAACTATGTATACTTCTAGTGATCGCCAAGAAGAAATAACTCGAAAACTTAGTGAAATGTAATCTTGTACTTTGCCGATAAACATTGCATGCACAGGCAGGAGACATTGCATCAAACATTCAGAGGTGCTCAGATTACCTACATAATCTATGATGATCACTTGCTTTCTGCTTAAGAAAATGTTACTGAAATTTTACAAAATTTCACTCACATGGAAGCCAAGCAAAAAGGAGAAGCAGACCTAAATGGAGCTTTTTAGTATACTCAGCAAGGGCTCTAGCAGGCTGCTAAGGTACAAGACACCTGAACACAAAGGGAGAAGAAACCTTTTTTATCCAATCGAGAGATGCCTGCACCTGGCTCCTGATGAAGTTCAAGTGTTCATACAGAGAAAAACAGAGGAGGAAATTCGGTGAGAAGCACAAATGAAGGGGTCTCTCTGGAAGATCAGAGGGCTCCAAGCTCTACTGCTTCCTTGAGCAAATCCTAATTAGCCTGGGAGAAGACAAAAACACAGTATGTTTTCTGGACATACACCCCAGAGAGAAGAATTCTTAGGGTGTATAATTAGGAGCAATTAACAAGGGCTGGAGGGGTGCAGGATGGAATGGAGAACTGATTTGACTGGGTAATAGCTTCCCCAGAGAATTGTGGGTGCAGGCTTGCTTGGAGGCTGGTTCTAAACTGAGTTTACCTCCGGCTGGGTGGGCAAAAGCTTGAGCATAGATGTGGGAATATCAAAGAGCATTTTTTTTAAATTCAGGATATCAAATATTTACGAATCATTTTAAACCCTCAGCTCCCAAGGCAGGCTGACTCATAAAAGATTTTCAATAAGGCTAACTAATGTAAGGAAATCAAATAATGAAATGAAATGGTGAAGGATGTTCATCTATGCCTTGTCTATCTTTGTCCCTACACAACCTGTGAGCAACTGGAGAAAGGGATAAGAAAATACTTTTAGTTAGAAATAAAGCTTTTCAGTGTTTTGACCCAAATTGGCTGTGACAGGTAGACCAGAACACAACATTTCCCTTGCTGGAGGACTCTATAAGTGTAGTAAAAAATAATGGCTATATACATGTATATGTGCATATCAAAATACATATGTTGTGTCCATAACATTTGTGCGTGTATATATGAACATATGTATGTGTGGATATGTATATGTACATATATGCATAAATGTGTGTATATACCTATATGTTTATGTGTACATACTTATATGTGTTTTATATGGATATATGTACACACATATATGGATATATGTGTGTACATATATACATAATTATATATATTCACAAAAATGGTATGGATATCATTTGTATTATAGAGGGTGACTTCAGTCTAAGATCTACCACTTCATAAGCTAGGCAACCTTACACAATTTCTTTGATGTTTCCAAGTCTTGATTTGCTCATCTGCAAAATGGACTTGACCCATCCCTCAGTTGTTCTAGGGATTCATAATGTTCTCAACTGGTTGTCATAAACCTGAGGCACAAGGCTAAAAAAGTCATTGACTCAATGTGTGTTTTGGAAGAACTTTATCTTGGTGATCCTGGCAGACTCACTTGGAACTGTTCCTTACTCAAATTTAGATGTTCTAAACTTGACATATTTATTGAGGTTTTTTTTTAATTGGCAAAGGTGGATATTTGGCACTGCCTACTTTTTAAACCTTTCAAATTAAAATTATTGTGGCTAGGCATTATGGTACCCAGTTTTGGTGGCATTTATCCATTTTTTGGAGTATTCCTAATTTTCTTTTTCACATTTTTCTGTTGTTCAAACACACATTCTGTAACACTGATCACTTTTTAAAAAAAAATATTTTTAATTTTTTGGGGGAAGTTGTGGGGTTTGAACTCTGGGCCTGGGCACTGTCCCTAAGCTCTTTAGCTCAAGACCAGTGTTCTACCACTTGAGCTACAGCGCCACTTCTGGTTTTCTGGTGGTTAATTAGAAATTAGAGTCTCACTGACTTTCCTGCCTTGGCTGGCTTTGAACCGTGATTCTCAGATCTCAGCTTCTTGAGTAGCTAAGATTACAGGCATAAGCCACTGGTGCCTGGCTTAACACTGATCACTTTAAACTCCTCTAAATGCATAATTCAGTTGCATTGAGCACATAAATATCATGTACAACCATCATTACTATCCCTTTCGGGAGATTTCCATTTCCCCCAGTGAAAAACTCTGTACCTATGAAAAATTATTCCCCACTCTCTCTTCTGCCATAAACCACTACTCCACTTTCCATCAGTACAAATTTGACTAGTATATAAGAGGAATCACCCATCATTTGTCTTCTGCTTTCTTTTACATGAAATAATGTACTCAGGGCTCTTCTACGATACCATGTATCAGACTGTCCATCCTTTTTAAGGATGGATACTATTTAATGTATGTTATATACTTTGTTTAAATATTCTTCTGTTGATAGGCATTTTGGTTGCTTTTATCTTTGGACTATGATGAATAAGATTTCTGTGAACATAGTGACATAATCTGATTTATTTTTTTAAGAAAAAGTTCATAGACCAGAGGTGCAGTAACAGCTGGATTGGTTAGATTTTCCTTCAAGCACATCCTGTTTTCAGATTCCTAAGATCTCACAGAAACCATCAGCTTGGGCAGTTCTGGAAGCATATGACTTTGCAATTTGAAAAAGGGAAAATAAAATACCTGATGGCATAAAAACACTGAAAACTGTGCCCTCGATCATTGTTAGAGAAGATGGTCTGCTGTTAAAGGCTCCTCACCACCCTCAAAAACTAGTTGGAAACAGGACTTACTAAGTGAGAGAGCTTTTTGAAGGTTTACTGTTTCAAATACAGCCCTATACCAGACAAGCCCGCCCCACAGCGCAGTATGGTAAACATTGCCTTGGTTTATATAGATGGAATCTTATCAATGGTTTAACAAAAGGGCTACACTTAGCTGACAAATCTGCTTTTATGAAGCTGTATTATATTTATTTCATAGACATTGTCTAATATCATGGAAAAAAATGGTTGTTTTGGATGAGTATCAGCTTTGCCTTCCTGGGCTGCCGGCTTATTTTTCTTCCTATGGGTACAGAATTATGTAACTTGTGTTCTAGTCATTGCTTTGGTTACTAGAAAACTCAGATGCATGTATTATACCCATCTGTGTCAAAGAGCATAGAAATGGATAGCATGAAATTTGTATACTAACTTCATTGCTAGTGTTGCCCTACACTTCATACCACCATATCTCCCTTTCCAATGATTTACTCACTTATTCCCTGTCACAATAGTGTGTCTGCCAACCACCTTGAAAGACGAAGCAAGGGCAGGGAAAGGGGTTCAGATAGTTTCCCAAATAGAAGAGTGAGAAGGTAACATTTTGAGTTCTTGGTTGCAAACAGCAAAAAATCAATTCTAATTAACTTCACCACACAGGAGTCAATTCATTGAAAAAAATTATGAGAACCCTATTAGTTCTGTTCACAAAATAATTAGGAAGGTCGGAGAATAAGACTCCAAAACTAGGCAGTATTGCAGAGAAGCTGGGAAGTTTTTTGCAGTGCACAACAATGCACTCTTCACCAGGAGAGGATATTTCCTGGGGTTCCTCTAAAATGAGTGCTTAGCCTATATGTAGCCCGTAAATATTAACTATAGATACAAGATAAAGAGGGAGGGAAAGAAGGGGAGACAGAGACAAAAAGTGAGAGCTAGAGATAGAACTATGAATATCTAGAATTTTTTAAAATAGAGAAGATCAAAAATTAATTTAGACAATCAAAAAGATTTGGGCTTATTCCTATTGAAGAAGGATGACTGACCAAGAAATGATCTAGGAATTAGTCATGTAGAACTGCCATATGTAACTGGCTTCGTAGCTGTGTTCTCAGAACTTATCACAATGGGGTGGGAGAAAGACCTGATTCTAAAGCTGTGTGTGTGTGTGTGTGTGTGTATGTGTTCCTTAACATTCTCATCTAGCTTTTGACAAATCCTTATGCAGTTTTCACCGTTGAAAATAAAGCACAGAGGATCTCTTTTGCTTTTCTAGTTAAAATTTGAGATCAGAAACCGGGCAGAAATAATCTACTCTATGAGTTTTGTTCTTAGAGTCCATTTTAGTTTTATCTTGTTCTTCCATGTCATGGCCAAGATGGAAGGAGACACTGAATCCACCTGTTGGAAGAAACAAGGAGGAAGGAAAAGAAAAGAAGGGAAGGGAAAGGGCGGGAAGATGATCCCAGAGCCCAGGGTGGAAGGCGTGGAGTCGGGAAGGAAAGAAAAGCCAAACAAAGGAACCAATCCAAAAGGGTTCATCTTCAAGGAATCTTCAAGAAAGAAAACTCTGTTCTCCCTTAGGACACCCAAATCTCTTCTCAGTCCTTCTATCTGTGCAGACTTAAGTATGCCTTAGTAGGTGTCAAGTCCTTTGTCCTTTTCCAGGGCCACAAGACACCTTTGTATGACTTCCAGGTCAGATTTCACCAGACGCAGCACAATGGAAACAGATGAGAAGGTGTTTTATTCATTTCACATCCTCATCACCACCCCCACGCCCACCCCGACAATACCAGATCTGCATCTGCCCACCTCTGCTTTTGTCCTTGCAAGCCTCACACTTGTCTGAACTCAGCTTTTTATTTTCCTTTATTCTGCCTACTTGTCTATGTGTCTATATCTGTATTTAGTCTTTAAGTATTTCTACAAGGGGTTGCCATTTAACAAAGCAGTTGATGAATGTAATAAAGATGAAGTCTCTGTCCTTCCTTGAACCATAGTCTTCAGAATGTAGTAAGAGCCATAGTCTTAGAATGACCATCTAGCTATTGCGTGTCCCTTTGATTCCATACCTCACACATACTGATACCAAGTTGGCTTATAAAAATATAAAGACCTCTCTTGTAGGCCAGATTAGGTAAACATAAATTTCTCCATCCTGTCATCTACAGAGAGCTAACACCTCCTCATTCAGTGGACTAGAATTTCACTGAGCCGTAGGTCAATTTGAAAGAAACTCCTCTGAAGCCTTGCTCCCTGAAAAGTCTCAGAAGTACCCTGGGTCCGGGCTTGACTGTAGTTCTAGAAGCAAGTGCTGTATTTAGCATATCTAAAGCTTTTACAACCCCATAGAAAGTGTGTTATCATAATGAGTCATTCTGTGGTGAGCCAGAGCAAAAAACAGTAAGTCAGAGCTGGTCACGTCTATTCCCAAGACGAAGTTTGCCAGCCAGAGGATGGAGGAGAAGCTCTTTCTTTTGTGCAGGCCCTAGCCAATGTTTGCACCATGGACATGAAATGTCTAGCTCTACCACCTAAAAGGAAGCTTTGACTTCCCGTGTAGATTGTCACAGTAGGGAAGGAAGGATACACTGATGTGTTAAGGTACATATCTGATGTCCCTTTTGCCTATTTTAAGTCTGGTGTTGGGAGAGTATATCCTTGTGTCTATTTGTGAGCTTGGCATATATGGAATTACCCCATTAAACTGTTTTTATTTTAAATATACTGAGGTCACACTTGGGGAACTACAAAGCTGAGCATTTTACCACGACGGTCAAAATTCAAAATGGCTCTCTATGTCTACCTTATGGGGTCCTCTAGAAGTAGCTGACAAGATTCTTGAATAATAGCCACACTTTCTTGCCAGGCATTCGTCTACCTATGTTTTATATTTTTATTTTTTAGAAAAGCAAATACATTTGATCCTCAGCATGTTTCTATGGATCCCCATGTTTCCCCATTCTACAGCTGAGGAAACTGCGGCGTGAAGAAGCTCAATAGGTTGTCCACGTGGTAGTATCAGGACTCAATCTCAGATAGTCTGGCTCCTGGGATTGAGTCTTGTGTTCCAGGGTTAGGCTACAATGCTTCTAGGAATTGATGACATCTTTTCTCAACAATTTTGACAATTTGGATGGACCACAAATAGCACAGTTGGACATGGTTCTTCTGAAGTCTTCGGAGAAGCTCTTTCTAGTGGCTTCGAGTCTCTTTGATACCAGAAAGCAAAGCAAAATAAAACATGAAGGAGGCGAGGCGGGGGGGAGAGGAAGGTAACAAAAACAACACATGGGGTATATTCTAGGTTGTTGAACAAGGCAACTTAAGGACCAGGAGCACTCCTTAATTGGCTCACACGGTCTTTCTAGAACTCTATCTCTGTAATCCCAGCTCCTCACTGGTTCCTTGTGATAACTGAATTGACAGACACAACATCTGTGGCAGGAGCAAGCTGCAGACAGTAAGCTTTATCATGTTAAATAAGGTGAAAGATGACAACGTGGTGACCTCTTCAGCCGAGGTCTCCTTCCTCAGTTGTCTTCCTGTGTTCAGAATGAGTCAGGCATTCTAGCTTACTGATGAGCCAGGCCACTCACTTGGATTTACTCCATTCTTCAGACACATCAGCAGGACTTACCACACCAACTAGGATCATTGCACCCATCCTTTCTTTGTTCCTCTAGAACCAAAGCCTGGGAATGTTTAGAATATGATAGATTCTCGCCACGACTGCTCCCACAGCTGAAGCCCAAACTGTCCATAAATCACAGTAAAGCCTACGATGCATGAGCTCTTCAATGGTGAAGTCATTGCTATCATTTCTCCCAGTGAGATTTGCCAAAAGCCAAGCTATTCCCCCGAGACACTTCTCTAGAGTCTTCTAGGGTCAAGGGAAACACCAAGTTCAAGTCCACTAGGCGACACTGTCTTCCTTTCAGTGTAGCTCTGGTTAGAGCTTTGTGCTTTGGGAATATAGCATTCCACAAAGGAGAATAAAGGATTTTCCTTTGTGCTTCTGGAATAAAAGATTCAAGTCAGGTGCTGGCGATTCAAGCCTCTATTCCTAGCTACCCAGGAGGCTGAGATCTAAGGACTGTGGTTTGAAGCCAGCCCAGGCAGAAAAGTCTGTGAGATTCTCATCTCCAATCAACTACTCAGAAAAAGCTGGGAATGGTGCTTGTGGCTCAAATGGCAGAGCGTGTGCCTTGAACAAAAGAAGCTCAGTAATGGTGCCCAGGCCCTGAGTTCAAGCCCCAGGATCAGCATACACAAAAAAGATTCTTACAGCTAGAAAATATTAGAAAACTTGCAAATTTCTGTCCAACTTGTGATATTTGAGAATAGAGCCTTGTGCTACCCCTGGGCTGGTCCATTTTTGGCTCACAAGCTACTTTGGCCCAGTCTTCAAGGATGCTTCCACCTCGTTGTCCAATGCATTTGTCTTGTTTCCTCTATTTAACCAAATATTTAGCCTGTGGGTTCTCTCCTAACCTCTGTCCCAGCATTCCTTTCCTGACTTCCTGCCTGCAAGTCTCTTAGTTCATGATTTACCTCAAGTTCAACTGAAGCTGACCCCCTGTCTTTAGTCACTGCTCACCCAGACTCTCAAGCAGGAGCTGAGCTCCCTAACTTTTCTTCTCCCATTGATAACATTTTTGAGTGACTTATTAACTTTTAATTCAATTGTTCATCCCCAGAGGCAAAAATTCCCTAAAGAGACCTACCTTTCCTCCCATTCCCCTCCTCTAAACAACTGGGACTATTATCTTAATGCATGATTTATGGATGATTTATTTATTTATGGATGATTAATTTCAGCTTGGTTCAATGAAACCTGTACTTAAAGGATAGTTTGTTGATGATAACAAAATGCCTGTTGATGGTAAAGAATTTTAAAAAATTATAAGTGTAATGAGAAAAAGAGTTGTTCTTCTCATTTACGTGAGATACCCTCAGCTAACCATTTTGGATATACGGCTTTCTATCTAGATGTGTATGTATGTATTGATAAAAGACATGCAATCATCCCTTGGTATTCACAGTGATTCAGGGCCTCCTACATATACCAAACTCTGCTTAAGTTTCTTGTGTAAAGTGGTGCAGTTTTTGCATATAATCTTTGTACCTCTTCCCATGTATGTAAAATCATCTCTAGGTGCCTTGTCAGACCTAATATAATGCAAATGCTACATAAATAGTTGTTGTTTTGTTTTAGGGAATAATGACAAGAAAAAGGTCTGAGCATATTCAGTACAGACACATTTTTTCCCAAATATTTTCCATCTGTACTTGGTTAAGTCTATACATGTGTAATCAATTGATAAGGAGCACTGACTCTGAATGTAATATGTATAATACCTGTATACATATATGTGACATATACATAAAATTGGAGAGCTTGCGGAAGAAACTCTACATAGTTTTACTGTGTATGTCACTATGAAACTTACATTTATTTTTCACTCAATAATACTTCGGGAACATCTTTTCCTATCAGCTTCATATAAATCTACTTAATTTTATAAAATGTGATATGATGTTCCATTGCCCGATTAAATCACAACTCATTTTTTTGGAAATATTTAAAGAGGGAAATCTGGATAGTTTTAAACTGGTTTGCTATAATAGTGAATAATGGATATCCTTGAGCATTTATCTTTGTTTGCTTCTTCAGGTACTTTTGCAGGACTCATCTTGAGATGGCCTAAGGTACTTGTGACCTTCAGACAATGAGGACAACTTGCAGAAAAAGACTTTTTTCATTAGAAGTAGTAACGGAGGCCCACTATCCAGCTTCCCAGAAAGCAGATCAGCCCTCTTATACATGGATTGAAAGCTGGGGACACAACTACCAAGAAGTAGAGAGCACACTCACTCTCTCTTTGATTATCCTTGGTGGTAATGGGAAAGCAAGATCCAGTTCTCATCAGAACCAATAGTGATAGGGCAGAGGGTACATTGTTCGAGTGTATGGGGATGGACAGAAATAGGGCCTTCTTTGTTCAAAGAGGCTTACAAGCTTAGTTTTTGACATTGTTTCTGGCAGCTTAACCCAAGTGATGTTCCTCAGACATCCTTTCAACTCTAAATTATTCACAATCCTCTGAATAAAGCCATTTTCTGGCTAAGTGAGCCCGGGACATTTTCTGTTGCTTGTAATTGAGAGCACTACGTGCTACATATGCCTCAGTCCAGAACACCATATGAAGATGAACGTGCTGATGTTCCTAGATTCCTTCCCAGATGCCAGCCAGACTCCCTCCCTCCTAGAGAAGAGGGAGGAAAGGGAACTCGATTTCAACTAGAGTTGTAAAGGCAAGCCTTCTTGGAACTTCTCAGAAATATTTTCATTCCTTCTGTTCACCAAAGGGAGACACACTTAAGGAGTTTTTGTTGTTGTTGTTGTTTTTGCTACCCTCTTGTTTTGTGCTTAGGTTGCTGTCATGTAAGAATGAATTATAAGGAGTTCTGGAGGCCAGCTTCTGACCATGAGGAGAGATGTTGTTTCCCTATTGAAGATCACTGACAAAGCTCAAGAATATAGTCTTCATCTTTGATGGACACCAGTGAATTTTCAAAACAAAGCTACTTCCGGATTACCAGTTGAAATAATGATCACGATATAGCACAGTAAGGATCAGATGTTCTGTTACTTTTAGCCAAGTGGACCATATTGCTATACGGCATTTTGAGGACAGACAGACAGATATAGATATAGATATATCAGCTGAGAAAAGCTGAGCTGACGATTTTGAGGTTTCAAGACTAGACCCTATCTCGGGATCACATTATTATTGTTATTTTTATATTAATAATGACATCTAGCTACTTTTAATCCAAAGACAACTTGGATGATTAACTGTCTGCCTGGGTTAGAATATTTAACTCATGGAACTGTTCTCTAGGAGACAATTAATTTTTCCCTAATTGGCAAAAAAAATCAAAGTAATTTTACATACATAACCTTATACGTCTCCCCAATATTAGAATATTTGGTGTTCAAAGTCTCTTGACAAATTTGTACATTTGAAGTCTTAGGATCATACCACATGACTGTCATCTCTATTCTAGACTTTTCTGGTTCTAAAGAGTCTCCCACGGCATAACAATTGAGACTATTCAAGAACTTTGTAGAGCAATCATCTCCTTTTAGCTTCAAAATAAGGAGTGTAGTGGGATTATTTCTTTATCTTATGACCAAGAGAAATAATGTTTGAAGGAGTAAAACAATCTGTTCCAAGCCCTAGAGCTGGAGAATTTGAGAGACACAATTCAAATCCACACATTTTCCTTTTACCTCCGTGGTTCTTGTTGGTTGAGCATCAGAATATCTAGAGGAAGTATTTAATACTGATGCCCAGGCTCCTGCTTGAAGATTCAAATATAGTGACTCTAAAGAGAAACTTGTGTATGTATGAGTTTTAAAGAGCTTCTTGAAGGTATAGTTTACCTAACATAAAATTCACCCTTAATAATTACAAATGCAAATTATTCTTAAAAAATATAAAGAACTGAGTCATTTGTTTAAAACTTTCACCAAGCCAGATGCTGGTGGCTCATACCTGTAATCCTAGCTACTCAGGAGGCTGAGATCTGAGGATGACAGTTTGAACCCAAACCTGGGTAGGAAATTCTGTGAAACTCTTATCTCCAATTTATCACAGAAAAAGCCAGACATGGCCCTGAGGCTCCAGGGGTAGAGTTCTAGCCTTGCTCAAGCCCAGAGTACAAGCCTTAGGAATGGCCAAAATAAGAACAAAACAAAAGAAAAAAGTTTTCCCCAACTCAAAATGTTTCCTCTTGCTTAGCTGGCCCACAAGACCTGCCCAGGTCAAGTGCTTCCCTGCTGGCTTTGTACATACCTGGGAAGATACTGCTCAGAGCCTCAGAAGAGTTTTGAGCTCAGCCTTCCAGGAGAAGCTGAAGTCATAGCTGCTCTCTCAGCCCAGAACTGCTCAAGTCAGCTGACTCTCAGGAATACCTGTCTGTATAGCCCAAATACACAAAGCAAGCAGTGTTCCTCCCAGTAGATTTTCTGCTTCCTGATGAAAACCAAAGATCCTGGCTTCCCCTCCAGCCACATCTCCAATAAGGGGTATTGGGATAGTATTCCTTAAGAACTGTCACCTATATTAAAATTCAACTCTTAATAATTTACTATAATGCATTTCAAGGTCCAGTATTCATTGGAAGTAATATGTGGAGACACTCAGCAGTCAATGTTAGCTAAGACCACCAGATTTTGTTTTTGTAAAATGCATGGGTCCAACAATTTATATGTTGTTCAGTAGAGGATTTGTTATTATTTAAGGCTAATGAGTCGATAATGTCCTGAACATGTAATACCTGTGGTTAGATGAGTGATTCTAGACAATACCAACTGAAACTCAGGACAAAGCCTACTATTTCTTTTTGACTATCAATACTCATGACTTTATGAGAAGGACAAGAGTCATTCTGACTCTGAGAAGTTAACTCTGAATTCTGCCATTCTCTGGCTGGGTTACTCTGACCAAATCATTCGATTTCTCTTTCACATAGGAGAAGGCCCAATCTGACAAGGGATAAAATCAGGAAGCGACAAAAGCAAAGGCTAGGTTGGGGCTTTTATGATCCAGGAGAAGAGCTATTACTTAAGTTGGGAAGCTTCTTTGGAAATTTATCTTGTCCACCTGGAAATCAAAGCCTCCTTCAAGTCTTCCTCTAAACTTTACTTACCCAGAAGCTTTCCTGGAGACATGAATCCAAACAAAATCTCTCTCTTCCTGCAGTACTTTTCCAAGTTTTTTTTTCCTAATGCATAAACCTACTCTTGACTTCATGTATGTGCATGTAAGCATATATGCATGTATATATGTAGGCAGGTATGTATTGGGTATATTGTATATGAGACTGAACAAATTTCATGTTTAGACTTGGGTCTTCTCAACACAAAGATACAATAACTAAGTGCCTCTAATCACATAAAATAATATTTATCAAAAATGAATTCCAGGAAATGGAAACAAGACTTTTTTCTCTGTTGCTGTTTTTGTTTCCTTTTCTTTTTGTCTTGTTTGTTCATTTATCTGTCTTTGGGAGGGTAAAGAAGGGAGAAATGGAAGGGTGAGCAAAGAGTGAACAAATGCAGCATTGGTGCTCATTTGATCCTAAGTTGAAAATGAACTATACAACTTGTGGGTAGAGGAGGGAAAAACTGGGAGAGACCAAAAGCAAGGGTGACACTGCTCAAAAAGAAATGTACACATTACCTGACTTATAGACATATAACCCCTCAGTCCATCACCTTTATAATACTAATTTTTAATAAAAAAGGAAAAATAAAAACAAGATTAGGTCTTCTGTCTAAGACATCTCATTACATATATTCAACTATTTTCAAATACAAAAAGTCCCAAATCTGAAACACTTCTGGTTTTATACTTTCCAGATATTCAATCTATATAGCACTCATCCTATAGTACTAAAATGATTTGCCTTTTATGTCTCTCTTCAACAATTACTTGACCGGTGAAAAATTGGGCTCTTGTCCCATTTATCACAATGTTGAGCACAAATGTTGAAACAAATAATAATAATGGGGACATTTTTACACCTGCCTACATATCCTGTTCTCTCTCTTCCCTGGGAAACATCGCCTCCTGAACATCAATTGGGTAATCGTAGGGCAGCTGTCATCCTTCATTTCCTGTCCTTTCCCATAGGAACAACCATAGGCTAGCCAACCATTTAATCGTGGGCCCTTTCCCAGTGATATGGGGAAAATGGAATGAGGGAAACACATGATGGATCCAGGGCCCTTTTAGCCCTTTTGGAATCTATTTCCTTTTATTCATTATTCCTTTATCAAATTTCATTTTTACTTCATGATCAGGTGAAACAACCTCAACTTCCAATCACAAATTCACAGACCTTTATCCAAATTGATATGCCCAATTGACAGTCACAGGCACCAATAACATCCAAGAAAAGCTATGTTGAATTGTACACTCCATGTACACTGCAATACAAGTAAGCATGGGCAACGTTTGTTTGTACACTGGTTTTTTTGAGAGGTGTGTGGGATCTTGTCAGGAATGTCTCTGTCACATTTTCCTTATTCCCTCTGTAGTGTTTGAGTTTTTTGAACATTGTCATCCCCCCCCCCCAAACTCCATGATGCTCCAGTTTCTGTGACAATAGCTCTATGCGGATCCTTTCCCACTCCCAGATTGCTCTCCTCCCATCTCCTTTCTAAATTCTTCATTTTCTGGAACAGAGTGTCCTGCATTTGAAGCCGTAGATATTAGAGAGCAGGAATTAGGCTATCTCCTACCACCTATGAAAACCTGTTTTCAGCAGTGGAGAATGAAGTCAGTCAGACAGAGATGGATGAAAGTGACAGAGAGAGAAGTCGGGAAGGGGGAAGAGAAAAAAGAAAACAAAAGTGAGGGAGTGAGTCTTAGCAATAGCACATCCATAAGGGCTAGCCATTTCTTTTCATTCCAAAACCTCCACTTTTTTTTTTTAAAGCATACACCATTATGTTTAATTGAGCCCCTGTCACTCACCACCTGGCTCTTCTACAATTTATTCTCAGCCCATCTTTCAGCTCCTAGCATTCTAGAAGCATGGTAACTGCTATGACTTAGCATAATGGCATACACAGTATAGGGTCTCATACAAGGAGACCAATTTCCAGTGCTTCACAATATTTTTTTTTCAAACCTCACTTAGGAAACCAGCACATTTTGCAATAATTCTTTGTTCCTCGATGGTCTTTAAAAAATTCTCATCTACTCCTTGCCTCCAGCCTAGCCTTCTGCAAAACTGGCTGCCCTTCCCGAGAACGCCTATATTCAGATACTGACTCAGCAGAATGAATGAATAAATAAAAATCCCCCAACCAATTTCTTCTGTGGGCAGTGAGTGACAGTGCTGTGGATTGGAAGCATTGTAACTGAAGGCAACAAGTCACCTGCTGTTATTTTCTGCTTTGTTCTACTTTAATTGCTTTGGTACCTGTGCCTATTATGTGAAGAACTAAATGAAAACTCCATAGGAGTGAAAAATGGCACTTAAAATAGCATTCTATCCTGTCAGACTCTCCTGTTTGAATCTGTAGCTTCCACAGAAGGGTTGTGTGTTTTTTTTAATAATAAAAGTCTTGTAGATCTAGGTGAAATGATGGCTGTAACTTCCCCTCACCTATGCCACCCACACTAGCAAATTCTCCTATTAAAAAATAGCAGGTTCCACCAGGCAGCTCACAAGTAACACTTCATATTTATTTAATAGTGGCAAAGGAAAGAGACTCTCCATGAGAAGTCTGAGGATAAATTGTCTAGGAGGTGTTTCTGAGCTGAATGGAGGTAAGTAACAGGGAAGATTGAAAATAAAAACAGTACTATGACATTTTCAGATTGTTACCAACTTCTCTCAGTATTCAAGGTGTAATGGCCACAATGGCTAATCTGTTATACTGGCCTCTCCCCTGGGTCAGGGGCAGGATGCCCAGAGCCTTTATTTCTGGACCTGCTCTCCCAGAAGACTTCCTAAGGGAATTGGCCAATGAGATGAACTGTTGAAAGGGTCATACTTGCCTGTGATCCCAGCTCTGTGGGAAAGTAAAGGAAGGAAGATCACAGTCGGAGTTCAGCCTGGGTAAAAATGTGAGACCCTCTCATCCGAAAAGTAACTTAAGGAAAAATAAAGCTACACATGGCTCAAGAGGTAGAATGTCTACCTAGCAAGTACGAAGCTTTGAGTTCAAACCCAAGTACAGTACCTTCAAACACAAACAAGAGAAGGGGAGTAGAGGAAGGAGAAGAAAAAACAAACAGCCTTTCACAAATGCAGAAACCCAAAGTGGCATAAGATGCAGTGGTCCATCATGCTTTCCTGCACAAGTATGAGAAATCTGGATGCTTCTTATGTGGAAGGAATCATTGTAAATCATTGCAAAGCAGCTATTTTATAAGTATATATATATATATATATATGCATATATATATATATCAGATAATCACATCCTTGTTAGTTGTCAGTCTAATAAGTTTGAAGGTTTGGAAGATGGGGTAAGCTTTGGATATTTATTTGGATAACAAAATGTGTTCCCTAGGAAGCATCAGCTTATCCAACTACATCTTACCTTTCAAGGATGCCTGTGATGTGAAAGAAACTGGAAGAAGCTTTTATTGCCTCTGAGCACTGAGTGTTTTGTTGCCTACTCCTTTGCTCCATCTCTGAACCTAGACATTCTGGTTCATTTTTGCAGAAGGCGCTCATCAGAGCCTGTGGGTCTTAGCACTACTTTCCCAGAGACAGCTGAGCCTTCCCATTTACAGTATGTGCGTTAGGCTTTTCTCCCTCTGACCAATACCTGAGAAAAATCAGTTTATAAAAGGAAAGATTTATTTGGGCTCTAGGTTTCAGAGTTTCAATCCATGTTGACTTGCCCCATTGTTTCTGGGCTGAAGTGTAGCAGGACATTATGGCAGAAGTGTGTGGCTGAGGAAATCTGTTTACATTACGGCAGCTAGGAAAAGAAAGGGAGAGAGAGAAAGGGCCAGGACAAGATAACTCTTTAGGGCATCTACCCAACCTCTATCCTCCACCAGAGACCTACTTCCTCCAACTAGGCATCATCTCCTAATTGCTACCACCTCCCAGCAATACCAGAGATTTTGAATTCAACAGTAGATGAATCCACTCATGAAGTCTGAGACATCATGATCCAATTATTCCTCAAAAGTCCAACAGGTGGAAATCATGCCTTTAACCCCTGAGCCTATGGGCTCATATCCAAAAGTGAACAGTAAATATGAAGTTAAATAACAATTCCTAGCTACGTTGGCCAGTGTACAGACTGACTTTAACTTTCCTTTGTCTCCACTTTCCTCCTGACCCATCTTTCCTTCTCCACAGCAGCCCAGTATTTGGGAATAGTGTAAGGGTGTAAGGACCAGGTTATATTAAGCAGATAAGATATTAGTTAGATTAAGGAAGAAGGAAACTTAACTGGGATCATTAAGTCATGGGAGCTAAAAATAGTAAGTCCAAACTTCAGAAAGGGGAATAAAACTATGGCTTGGCATTTGTTGAGAATTGCAACGTGAGTAAAAATAGGGTTGACAGTCTACAATGTCCCAATGTCTGTTTTATTGTGATCATGCTTGCTCAGCAAATATACTAAAACATGGAACTTGACCCAGTTAGCTTTTATTGATTAATAAGAATAAATAAAGCCAAACTTGAAAGATGGGCTCTCCCTTTAGAAGAACAAAGGGAAGATCAAGGATGAGAACTTTGTCTTGATTGATTATTGGAATTGTAATAACCATTTATGATCACTCACTGCTAGTCTGCTAGCTGTGCTTCTGTAATTTGCTTTCTTTCTGACAGGGAAATTACCATTGACCACCTGCCAGTAGCCTCTGTGGTTTTTTGCCTTTATATTCCCTGAGCTACTTGAGTTTGGGGCCACTCTTTGTCCCCTGAATGATGAAGAGTGGTTCCTGTGCATCTTAGCTTTTGTTGACTGTGTGTCTGGATTTCATGTTGGTATTCAGGAAATTTTCTGGATAAAACAATAGTTCTAAGTATTAACAGGGAAAGACTGGAGTGCAGAGAAAGCAAAGCTGGACCCAATTCCCAGGCTCAGAAGAACAATTTCAGAGCAGTCCACACGGCCCAGGCTAATCTGATACTCTTCCTACAAAGTTAGCCTTGGTTCCGAGTTCAGCTACTTCATGGGAAATCAGCTATTTCTTCAGGGTACTCCTATTTCTGTATTTTTAGTGGCTCCTTCTGAAAGACATTTCATCCTATAAGGTGTGTTCTGTACCCATGCATCTTTCACCCTTTGCCTGTGTTGGCAGATAATTAGTTACTATTCAATATGCCTTTGTTAAATGCCTGTGCAGTGAGGTAAGACTCTAGAATGAAGGCCAATGCCTCTACACATGCATGTATACTTATGCACACACACACACACACACACACACACACACACACACACACACAGTTACTTGCATGCAGATGCAAGTAAACAAACAGAACGCCTTGGGAGTCATGAGTTTTATCAGTTAAAAGAAGAATCTACCACAATATAATTGAGCAAAGGAAGCTCATGCTGTCCTTTAGTGTACCACCTACTATTTTATCCCTTGTCAATAGGACTGCTATGAAATCCCACGATCGAGGGCTGTCATCCATCCACGGCTTCAGCTAGTTTACCTTTTCCATCCATGTGGAAACATGAGCCAGGACTTGCCAACAAGAAAATCTGAGACCAAATCTATCGCTACTACTTATTCTGATAGTCCACTAAATCCCCATTTCCTACCATTCAATAAAGACGCACACATCTATTATCTACTATATCCCAGCAATGATCTGTTATCATCTTTGACACGGAGATATCTTCCCCCTTGAGACTTACTGCAAAAAATAAAAAAAAGATGAGCAGAAAACAAATAGATGATATATTAGATCATATATAGTTATATTGATTATATTTCTATATCAGAAAGTGGCAATTGCTAGGTAGAAAAAAGGTCATAGACTTAGATCAATGGTACTACTTCATATATGATAAGGAGTTGGGTTGAAAACTTGAATAGAGACAGCATAATCCTCAAGAGCCAAAACATCTGAAGAGGCAAGGCTTAGATGAAGCAAAGCCGGAGGTTGAGTCAATGTACCACTTTCAGGGAGGAGCTAGAGCAAAGATCTATGATGGATGAATTTGAGAAAGAGGTAGGCTGATGGTCTGGTCAGAGTGAATGAACAATGGGAAAAGAATGAGAGAGGAGGTTGTGAGGAATTGGAGGGGTGGTATTAACTTGGTTGCTAGAGACCAATTAAGGGATGTGGACTTTTTATTGACCTGGCGCGTCGTTATAGGTTATTTCGGAGTGATTTTAAGTAATCTAACCTGAGTCACTCAAGCTACACTATGAAGAACAGCTTGTAGTGGGCAGGACAGTGGCAGGATAGAATGTTTCTTCCCAGGCTATGTCTGGGATTCAGGGGAGAGATGTGGACTGGCTACAGAAAAGAAGAGAAATATTTGGACTCTGGTTGTTATATGTTGGACACAGAGAATTAACATGATTTCTTGATGGACTGAATGTGGAGTGCAGGAGGAAGAGATGACTCCCAAGTGTGGGTTTGAGCAACTGGAAGAATGCAGTGGCCACAAATCAAAGCATAGACCATGTGTGGAAACCAACCATCAAGTCCCTCTGTGGAGTCGAGCATAGAATAGACATTGCAAGTTCCTTTCCCCTACGCCAGGCTCTCTGTCACTCTGTTTCTTCCACTTCACACTGCCTCCCAATGGGCCAAGCCCTTGCTACATCTTTGAACCTTAACTTGAGGTCAGTGAGCAGAGCCAAGAATGTACCAAGGATTACACTAGAGGAGGCATTTTCCAAAGCCTGGCACAGAATCTGTGCCCAGTAAATGCTGGCTTTAATTGGATTGAAAGAAAATAGAAATGTTTGTTGGGTACATAGGCATGAATGATTTTGGCTGGTTTTGCTATTTCCTGTTTCTGTACTTCCTTGGAGGCCTAAGGAGTCTGCTCAAACATTGGCCCAAGCATGTCACTTGCTGCTCACAGGGAATGGTTCACATGGTTCAGGCCAAGTTTTTAAACAGAGTTTACCGTGTGTGAGAGTCTACTCCCGCCTCATCACTGGTCACTGGCTGACAGTATCAACCCAGATCATAATACATCCCATGTTTGTCTTCCCATCCTCTGCGGGCATATCCAGGCAACAGGTCATAGCCTTGTGCCTCTTTCCTCTAGAACATTCCTTCCCTTCAATGATGTTCCTTCAATGATGTTCTACTCTACCTCTAGGACACAAACAACCACCATCATCTCTGTAAAGTGTCTCTATCTCACCACAAGTTTCTTTTCTTTTCCTTCTCTGTATTTCTGTGGATATATTTATATATAAATACATACATACATACATATATATACAGATATAGTGTATATATATATATATGTATGTATACTTCTTGCATGTTATGTAGCAAACATGATACTAAAATATTTAATAGCTGGTAAATCCTGGACACCGACTAACCAGAACAATCACCAGTGGTTACAGTCTTGTATTGAGTTACCTGACTCCCACTTTTGGCTCTATGGTATTATAAGCCAGAGATCACTGTTATTTATCACCATACCCCCCCCAAAATGTCTGAGAATTATCAACTTCTCCCTGGATATTTTCTGTCTAAACATTCATATTAAAAAAAATAGGAAATCAAAGGTCATGACCTCCTTCAAAATCACCTCTCTACGAATACCTCAGTCGGGGCACACTAAAATCCTATTTTTCACCTTGATTCTGGCTGCAGGAAGGCTCAGTCTCCGCTCAATCCTCTTCCTGGATGTTCTCTTGTGATCAATGACACTCATGCTGGAGCTGAAGGTGTCACTCCAAGAGCAAGTTTTCACAACTTGTAAGCCAAAACCCACAGTATCCACCCCTGTCATCCGCTCCACAGCCTGCACTTGGCCCCTGGGTGCTAATAAGGGGAGGTGGATGGGGGAGCTGGAAGTTGTTTGAATTTATAGCTTCCACCTCAGCTCAGCAAAGCTTGGCAACTTCCGTTGCCTCCTTTCCCTCACTTGTACCCTCACCTTTTCTAGTCCCAGCTGGAAAGTGGGTTTGGGCAATGTATTCCTTCTCCGTCAGGAAAAACAAGCTTCAAACAGGCCAAAGTAAATTGGCTCAGCATTTGAATAAATGATTATTTTTCCTAAGTGGCCTCTCACACATAGCCAAAGTCCATGATTTAGGCCAAAAAATAAATAGGAGGAAAGTGAGAAAAATTAGATTAAAGAGAGTTGGACAATCCACAGAGAATTCTCCAAAGTTCAAGCTAGAAGAAGCTATCAAAGTTTCTCAAGCTGCATTCAGAGGATCCCGAGTAATTTTAAATAGTCCCCTGAGGGAGATAGAAATTTAAAATGGCCCATGGGGTGGAGATGGTGGGGGGGGCGGGGAGGGGAGGTTGGCCCTCCAAAATGTCCACTACCTCTCCAACCAGCACAGGAAGGTTTTAAGTATCTTTCTTATGAGTTCAGTTAAACAGAGAATTCGGTAGTCAAACTCTTACAATGTACGGTTTCAAACCCAATCTACACATTTTCCAAGTGGAAAAACTGAGGCTGACGAATTTTTTTTTTTTTAAATCCTATTTGTCAGTGGAGGTCTAATCAGCAAAACAAGAACCATGTCAGGGAGTTGATCTCACAGGAAATGGAGGAGCTAAGAAGACAAGTGAATTATTGAGACATCCCAGAAGTTAGTAACAAGTAGCACTTCAGTGCCTATGGCTTTAGAACTAAAAGGACAAAAGAGGAAATGACTTTTCTGCAGCTCAGCAGACCAGATTGCTGGACAGAAGCTGGATCCACAGTGGACTGGTCTGGGAACGACAGGTAAGAGGATGCTTGGCCACCACTAGAAACTTGAGATGCAAGTTGGGGCCAGGTGAGGCAAGTTGACTTGGGTAAGAAGATCTTGGCCTCTTTCTCTCTCCCACCTTAGGAACCACATGGCGTTTGCCATCTTGTATGTTGTGTAGTTGGTAGATATACATGTGAGGACTTAGGCTGAGCTCTAAGTCTATTCACTGGCTTTTGCAATGTTGAAGTATAAACCATGTTTCGGCAAGACCAAGGAGGTACAAGGTCCTTTTCTGTGACTTATGGAATTCTTGAAGTTTTGCTAGTTTTTGTTTGGGAAAACTTTCTCTATCTCTCTGTCTCTGTCTCTTTCTCTCTCTTGCTTTTTCTCTGTTCTATCACTTTTACACTGAACACACATTTGCTACTGAGTTACATTAGCCATGTTCTGGAAACAAACACTGGGATTGGTAACAACCAGGTCTTTAGAAGCAGCCAAACTATTAGAGCTTTTGTTACTGGCCTGTTGTGGTCTGGGGCAAGGTGATCCAGGTGATTTCCCTTAACCCAGCTGAAAAGACAAGTATTTGGCTGTAGACCCACCCATCCCACGAAATTCTATGGCCCTAAGACTGACACGTATAATTGAGAAAAAGTCAGGCCATCCATGGGAACTAACCCTGTTGACATCTTCCAAGAAAGGAGACAAGACTTCCTGAATTTCTTGGATCATCTTCTTCGCCTTGTTTTATTTCTCCATAGAATATGCCAACTCAAGAAAGCCAAAAGGTCACTGAGCAAAGATACCCATTTATAGGTCCTCTGTTTGGTTCAACCCTAATTTGTCAGAGTTTGCTTCTCAACAGCAAGCAGGGAAAAGTTCAGCCTGGTAAGCAAATACTACCTAATCTTTGTTGATAGTGGGAGGTCTGTAGCTCATCGAGTGGAAAATTGGGATTTAATGGGAAATGAGTCTCAGGGAGGGATTGAGACATCTTCTTGTGTTTTACGTGGTATAAGATGTTGCATGACATCCAACTGCTTAATGAGAGAGCCATTCATTCACCAAATATGCGTTATGTAATCTGTTCGTGCGTCTTCTTAAGTTTGTCCTCAGAAAACAAGACTGATGAGATTAACACCATGAGAGCCCTTTAGTACTTCCTCCTTTCCAGAGATCACTCACATTTAAGAAGTTGCTGCTGTTGTTGTTGTCTAACCATAGCTACATCTTAGGGTGGAGAATATGTTGTATTAACATGTCTATGTTTTGCTCATCTTGGAGACGATTTTATAGAGTGTAGAGATGGGAGACTATGAATGCAGACTTGGAGTCCACTCCTGATTGCCATAGATCAGTGGCATGGCTGTGGGTGAGTCACGTCCTTCATGAACTTTAATGTTCACATTCAAAGGGCGAGTTTTAAAATACCTACCACATAAGGGAAGAATTAGAGATAAACAAATATCTTGCATAGTAACAGTCTATCGGGCCAATGCTAAGGGCTTCCGCAACTGTGAATGTCATCGGGACTTACACAATATTATCAGGCACTATTTCTTCCCTAAACTGAAGTGAACTCACATTATTTATTTCAGCTCTTGTTCCATGAGCGCTCTCCACTCATTTTTCTAATTAAGCTCACCAGATCCACAAGGTTGTAGTAAGGTCTTTGGGCTTAGGCTATTTTGTGCGTTGCCTTTCCTCCTCCTCCTCCATGCCATCGTGCTGTTGTTGGATTGTGTGAATGCACCAAGCTAGCAGGCTCTCAGAACACACATTCATCCCTCAGTCTCCATGGGAGATTGGTTCCAGGATACCAAATACAAGGACCCTCAGTGCCTTACATAAAATACATTCTATTTGCCTATGACATTCATATACTTTGGACCGCCTCCCTCTAGATTACTCATAATGCCTGCTTCTATGTAAATGCTACAGAAGTAATTGTTTTAACCTATTGCTTATGTATATTATCAGAAAGGCTCATAGTATAGGTGTAATTACGTTTTAAAAATATTTTCAATCCATGGTTGGTTGAATCTGTGGGTGTAGAACTCACAGATGCAGAGAGCTGGCTGTACTTGTTGAAGAAACACCTGTTCCTTGATGATATCCTAAGTCACACTGGCAACTGTGACATTCAATCTCCTTTGTAGTTGAAGTGTCATGCTCAGAATAGCATACACAGCTCGTAAAGTTAGAGAAGCCAGGAATTAACTTCAATACTTCAAACGCTATACCTTCTGTCTTATCTCCCATAAAAAATACAAAACCTCTTTGAATAACAGTAATGTCTTACATCTTGCAAGACTTAGCTGTTTCTTAGACATCTAAAAGGTTCTCACCCTGAAAGCATTGTAATGAGAATAAATACACTTGTATAAATCAACACATGGGTTTTTTTGTTTGTTTGTTTTTTTTTTTTGTCTGTCATTGGGCTTGAACTCTGGGCTTGGCACTGTCCCTCAGCTCTTCAGTTCAAGGCTAGCGCTCTACCACTTGAGCCATATCGCCACTTCTGGTTTTCTAGTGGTTCACTGGAGATAAGAGTCTTCTGGACTCTTCTGCCCTGACTGGCTTTGAACCTCGATCCTCAGATCTCAGCCTCCTGAGTAGTTAGGATTACAGGCGTGAGCCACTGATGCCCAGCTCAACATGTGGTTTTTTTGCCTACATTGGAGCAGAATTTGGAAATTGCCTACAAGATATAACTCCTGTTGTTTTAGAAATTTTCATTCTAGGAGTTGAAGACAAAAAATAATGACAAATGATTGAATTGAGGAAAGGAGTAGATGCTCATCAGAGAGACAGATGAAAGAGACAGAATTGTGTGCAGAGGGATCCATTTAACAGAAGTTGGAAAGAGAGTGAAATAATCCAGTTGTTCAAGGAACTGCAAATTATCTGTCATGCTTAAGATGCAAATAGGAGAGGGTGGAGGGACAAAAGATTTGCTTGGGATTTAACAAGGGACTAAAAATACAACTCCTTTCCTTTGTACAACTACTTAAAGATAATAAAAATGCTCCAAAAAGAAACATAGAGTTACGTTTCATGCTAAGAAGTTTAGGTTTCATACTTAGATTAGTATGTTCATTGAAAGCTTCTAAATTTGAGAGTGATATGATTTAATTAGTAACATATTAGGCAGTATGGTTTAGTAACATTACAAAAGATAGAAGAGAGGGGCTGGGAATGTGGCTTAGTGGTAGAGTGCTTGCCTAGCATGCATGAAGCCCTGGGTTAGATTCCTCAGTACCACATAAACAGAAAAAGCCGGAAGTAGTGCTGTGGCTCAAGTGGTAGAACATTAGCCTTGAGCAAATGAAGCTCAGGGACAGTGCCCAAGCCCTGAGTTCAAGCCCCAGGATTGGCAAAAGTAAAAACTAAAAAAGAAGCTGGGTGCAAATGGCTCATGACTATAATCCTAGCCACTCAGGAGGCTGAGATCTGAGGATCGTGGTTCAAAGCAGGCCAGGCAGGAATGTCCTTGAGACTCTTTTCTCCAATTAGCCACCAGAAAACCAGAAGTGGTGCTGTGGCTCAAGTGGTAGAGTGCTAGCCTTGAACTGAAGAGCTGAGGGACAGTGCCTAGGCCCAGAGTTCAAGCCCCATGACTGACAAAAAAAAGAAAAAGATAGATGAGAAGAAGACTTTACCTGAAGACTCAGAGATCCAAAAGACATTGAAAGAATATTGTAATCATATGAGGTAGGCTGCCAAACATGTGCAGGACCCTGGTTCAAACCCCAATACCATTTTAAAAAAAAGAATCCAAGTAGTGTCTGTCTCCTTACTGGTAAAATGAGTAAAACATGGTAGGGAGTTGAATATATTTTAAAACTCCAGTGTTAAAAGTGGTGAGGCTCTGGTGATTCACAACTGTAATCCTGGCTACTCAGGAAGCTGAGAGGATAATAGTGGCAATAAGCCAGCCTGGGGAGAAAAGTCCATGTGACCCTTATCTTCAATTAACCAGCAAAAAAGTAGAGAAAGCCACATAAGAGCTTGAGGCCTTGAGATCAAGCCTTAGTACCCACAAACATAGGCACAAAACAAAGTTTCAGCACGAACAATTTGGCTTAATGCTTTTTTTAATAGCATGAACTTTCTGCATAATTGACACTTCATCGACTCCCTATATAAGGCCGTGAGTGTGTATGTATGCCCTCCTCAAGAACTTTGACAAGCCTCTCTTCTACTCTAAAGCCTTTTCCTTAAAAATGTGGCTTGTCATTGAGTTTCAATTTCATGCAGAAACAGTGCTCCATTTTAATTTGGAAGTGTTATTTAGCCCTTGCTTTGTTTGAGAGAGTCTTGGTAACCCTCAACAACCCTATATTTGACTTCTACTGGCCAGAATCCATAGATTAAGACGTCCCTCTGGGATTTTTTTTTTAAATGGGAGCAAGTGTTGGGAGCAAGCGACAAATAAAAGATGTACTCTAATTCTCGCCACCAGCTTGCCGGCCCGGGCTTGTCTCCCTAGCTTTGTGATTAATCGTGCTCTTTCATCTACTCTTTGTCTATATTCGGCAGGATCCCACCGAACAGAAAACAAAGTAGCAAGGACAAGCAAATTTGGCACAGTCCTTCAATTAGAAGCTAATGATTAAATTCATTTGGTATTCTTTGTGCCATAATGACATTATTTATAAGGAATTCTTTTGGTGGGAATGTGGCTGCCTTTTACACTTCCAGCAACATTTCTCATCCATTATCACTAAACAATCTTTAGTTCTTGTAAATCCCTCTGCAAAGACTTCTTATAAAAAGAACCTAAAAAGGAATAAATCCTCTGAGATATTACAGGATTCTTGCTGTGTGCCTCCCAGAGACGTGGTTGAGAACTGTTCAGCTTAAACCCTGTACATTGCTTTGAAGATCCAATTCCTGTGCTTATATTTTTTAGGGAGGGAGAGAGAGAGAGAGAGAGAGAGAGAGAGAGAGAGAGAGCCAGCTAGCCATATGTATGTGTGATGAACATCTGCATTCATTTGTGATATTTTGGATGCAGGAAAGGGGAGGAAAATTTAAATATCCATTTGTAACCTTCTTTAGGAGGATAACTTCATTACCCTGTGGGTACAAGAAATTAGAATTTACCTTGGAGAGCATGGATTATCCTGATTGACAGGGTCTGAGATGGGGATGGAAAAAATAAATAAATGAAATTAATGGGTGACACCTACCTTTTATTATGAAGAAATGGCCAATAACTTGGACTGAGAGGGTATACCTCCCTGGCAGAGGGCATGCTTTGTGTCTACAAAGCTCTAGACTTGATTCCTAGCACCAAAAAAAAATTTTTTTAAAGAAATGTATGTATCAGCTCACATAGGCCTTTGAAATGAAGCCTTTCTCCCCCAACAGGGTGTGGGAAAACACCTGCTCACACAGCTCTCGGCAGCTGCCAGCCATTCCAGCTTTCCAAGGTAGGGCCTTGGCAGCTGCCCGAGGAACGACTTCCATGATTGCAGAGCTCCTATTTTTAATCACTCTTGCAGGAAATTATGGGCATCTCTGTATTATTTACTTGGTTTAAAAATGTTTCCTGCATGAAATTGTTTTTTCAGTAGAGAAAATAAATGGTAGACAACATTATCTATGTACCTCAAAAACATTTTTCACTGGGCGATGGGCGCTCTCTCTGTGTCTCTCTGTCTCTCTGTCTCTGTCTCTCTGTGTCTGTCTCTCTGTGTCTGTCTCTCTGTGTCTGTCTCTCTGTCTGTCTGTCTGTCTGTCTGTCTGTCTGTCTGTCTGTCTGTCTGTCTCTCTCTCTCTTTCTTTCTGTCTTGCTCTCTCTCACAACAGTTGGAAACACAGGCCTTGAATGCTTAACAAAGGTCCTGAGCCTTTCACTGCTGGTTTCTATATGCAAAAAAAATTTTTTTTTATTTTAGAAATCACATACATAGCCTTATAAATGGAATTTCACTTACTACTAACAATCACAGAGCTTTCCGTTAGGGTACTACTGTGAGAAAAGAACAAGATCCCTTCCTCTCCAGAGCACCCTGCTGAGCAAATTCTCACAATACCACCTCATCAAATGAAAGGTCAAGGTCAATTTTTAATTACAATATTTTATCAAATATATGAGGCTGTGAAGAGAGAAGAAGAAACACTGCCAATTAACTCTGACACGCTCTCAATTGCATGATTTCAGAGATGTTAAATGTAGCAAAAGTGTACATCTTTGAATTGATGGAAAGTAGTCATTAGTACAATTATTTCTCCGGTATTTCCCGTGCCCGCCCTTTGGTGGCTGTAGTGAAGGTATGGGGTGTTGTCCAGGTGTCAGGGAACATGTGGTCCTTTCTAAAGAGAAAGCTTGCACTTGGAACTAGAGGACAAATAGCTGCTCAAACTGAATGGTTAAAGCCACTTGGTTGGGGACACATGGGAAGGGGAATTTGGGAAGAAATCAAAGACAACAGCTCTAATGTCTGCTGAAATGATAGGCTGTGATACAGTGTGGACAAGTTCCAAATCCACACGGCCCAGATTCAAACCCCGGCTCAGCCTGGCTTTGACCTCTTCCTACTTCAATTTACCCATTTATTGAAGGAAATTACTGTCGTTTGGATGTCATTGGTCACTATCAAGTGATTAATAGTAATTACCTCAGGAAAATAATAATACACGTGTGGGAGATGAAAACCACATTCAGTTCCCCTCAGACTCAGTGCCTACCACGCTGGCTAAAAGTAAATTAACAAGAGAATATTTTTATTGATTTTCTTTTAATCCAAGAACGAGGCCTTTATAGAAAAGTAGTGCTACGTTGGAAATGCTAAGTTGGGAAAAATTGACAAACTAAAGGAGATTAGGGATTCTCGAGTCGGTATTGTGGGAAAGCGACCGGGAGATAGAGGGATAGAACTAATGGAAGATGGAGGTTATTTTCCTAAAGTCTGTTTCTACAGGCTCATCTTGATGCTGCGTCTTCATTGCTGCTGCTGAGAGTCACTTTCTGCATCAGGGGTGGGAACTGTGTTTCTGATGATGATCATTTGGATATTCATAGCATCACTCATGGGCAGACAGCTGTGAGCAACCCAACAGAGCATATGAGAAGTAGACGTGTCTGCCCCTTCTTTCTATATACCAAATGATTTGGGGAGCCTTGTATGGCCCGTGGGCTGGATGTTACCCATCCCTTAATAAAGGAAAAGTATGTGTTTCTCCGTAAAAAGAGGCTAGGTGTGGTGGTACACACCTCGCATCTCAGCCTAGCATAGACTAAATCATGGTTCAGGTGTGTACTTGAAAGATACTTTATCTCAATAAAATAGCCAGTGCCAAGAAAAAAGAAAAAAAATAGCAGCGCAGTTAAACAGTAGAGTGCCTGCCCATCTATCTTGAAGCCCTAAAGTTAAAACTCTATACCAAAAACAAGGGGGGGAAAAGGAAAGGTAAACAATAACCAACTACAGGGCAAATGAATTACACCTTTTTTAAACTGAAGTACAAATGGCCAATAAATACATGAAAAAAGTTCAGCATCTTTTGCCATACAGGAACTTCAAATCAAAACTAACCAAATTCCAACTCACACAAATCAGAATGGCTATTATCAAGAAAATAAGACTATCAATGGTGAGGATTTAGGGAAAAATATTCCTTACAGGCTGTTGGTAGAAATGTAAATTAGGGGCTGGGAAGGTGGTTCAGTGGTAGAGTGCTTGCCTTGCAAGCCTGAGACCCTGGGTTCGATTCCTCAGCACCACATAAACAAAAAGAAAAAAGCTGGAAGTGGCACTGTGGCTCAAGTGGTAGAGTGCTAGCCTTGAGCTGAAGAGCTGAGGGACAGCGCCCAGGCCCAGAGTTCAGGCCCCACGACCAGACCCAAACAAACAAACAAACCAAAAAAAAAAAAAAAAACCCAAGAAATGTAAATTAAGCCAGCCATTATGGAAATCAATATTGAGGTTCCTCAAAAACAAAAACAGATCTTCCATGGGGTCCAACTATACGATTTCTGGATATTTAGACCTAAAATAATCAAAATTATCTTAATATAGGAATACATCTTTATATGGTTGACAATGGCCAAGTTATGGAATCAGCCTAGATGCTGGATAAAAGAATGTGGCATATATTCACAATGGTGTTTTATTCTACCATAAGAAGAAAAAATTGAAGTCATTTTCAGGAAGATGAATGGAAATGAATTGAGCTGGAGATCCTGTTAAGTGAAACAGGCCAGCATCTCACATTTTTCCATGTGTGAAATTTGGAGGAGTGAGGGATGTGGCTAAGAGTAGGACATGACAGTAAAAGAAAGACTATGTGGAATGTGGAATGGGAATGGAAGAAGGGAGATACGAAGTTTCAAAGAAATAGAGTGAGTGGATACAATTAAAATACATCACATGTATGACTAGGAATGTCAGAATGAAACCCATTACTGTGTATAATTAACATGTGCTAAAAAGGGATTATTCTAGATTATCTGGGGTGGACCCTAAATGTTAGCACAAATGTCCTGATCAGAGGGAGCTTGGAGAGATTTGACTACAGATGGCAGAGTGATGGAAACAAGATGTGCCATACTGGCTCTGAAGAGAGACGAAGAGAAAATGCAAGTAATACAGCCCTAGAGAAAGGAAGGCAAGTAAGGAAATGGATTTGCCTCCATTCATGGGAGGGCATATAGATCCTTGATTACACCCAGTGAGCACCTCAGACACATCCCCAGAAGTTTCAGGAAATAGGTTCATGTTGTTTTGAGCCAGTGGTCTGCTTCCTAGACTTCATGTACATGTCCATTTGCTCAGGAAAATTGCCTCTTAGCCATCTGAAGAAGTTTCCGATTTTTATATGATTTAGGGCGTAATATTTTTGATTACAGTTCATTCCATCAAAATGTTCAGTCGGTGGCTAAAAATAGTGTCTCTGATTTTCAGCTTGGCCTATTTGAATAGGACAGAAGGCAAAATGAGCTAACCAATGAAAATTCTCTGAGAACCTACCATGTATGCTAGTGTTTGAGATTTAAAGGAGCTTCCAATCATTTAATCCTACCTTTATTATCCCTCTACTCTCTCACAAGGGAATTGGACTGTGAAGAACTCATAAGAAAAGTGTATAAAGAAAGCTTTAAAGTTGGATGCCAGGATCTTGCAATCCTAGCTACTTAGGAGGCTGACATTTGAGAATCACAGTTGGAAACCAGCCTGGACAGAAAAATCCATGAAAAAAAAAAAAAAGAAAAATCCATGAAACTCTTATCTTGAATTAATAACACCCCCTACCAAAAAACAAAACAAAACAAAACAAAACCTAGAATTGAAGTTGTGGTTCACATAGTAGAGCACTAGACTTGAGCACAAAAGCTCAGGGACAGCACTCAGACCCTGAATTCAAGCCCCAGAATCACCACACACAAAAAGGAAAGCTCTAAAACCCCCAATACTACAAATATTAAAAAAAACATTGTTGAATATTGCATTAGGTTCTATTTAAGTATGTATTTAAATAACACAGACTTTGCTTTAAAGCCCACACTCTACGGGAAATATTTATAGAGGAAAAACAAATAGAGTTTGTACATAACAAAATGTTGTATAAAGCTGTCATAATTAAAACAATATGATCTTGGTATAAGAATAAACAGATTACTGGAATGCTATAAGCCTCTAAGACGAGAATGCAAATTTAATTTATAATATAAAAGACATTTTAAGTAGAAGAGAATTTACTTTATGAAAGACATTTCAAGTAGTAGAGAAGTAGTAAGTAAGTAAAGGATGAGAATCAACTAACATTTTTTGGCAAAAAAAAATGACTCCCTATCTTACACCTTACACTACAAAAAAAATCTTTGCAGAGTGTACATGGAAAAACACAATATTGACAAGGGAGCACAAGTTAATATTACCTTTATTTTGGAATTCACTTTTTTGCAATAGTGCATGAAGAGAAATGCTATAAAAAATCTTTAATTTCTAAGTCTGATTTTTTTAAAGTTCATATTTTTATGTCCAAAAGAGAATATGTCCAAAAACGAGAATATATACATTGCTAAGGTTAAAAAAACCCTTGAAAAAGAATTAGAGAATGAAAATATGTAGCTTCAACAGCTTTATCTCAATCTATACAATCTATACACATGTAGAGTTTTATGCTTAGATGTAGATATAAATATGTGCATGCATGTGTAAAAATGTGGAAAGAAAAGAATATATTAGCAGTATTTATATTCTTCCTGAACGTCTGCCAGACATACATGCTTGACTTTCTTGCTGAGGTGATAATTTAACTCCTGATCAACTGATATTCCCCTTATTTCGTTTAATTCTCTGAACATGGATTGATGTTACAGATTTACTATAATAACAGGTGGAAAGGACACTAGAGGAATGTAGAAGATTTTAGAATAGTTTACTAATTTCTTAATTTATCAGTAGGGATTTCACAGGCAGAAGAGCAGGAATTACCAGGCATCTGCATCATCCCTTAATTATTTCCTTTACCAAGTTAATACCAATGTTTAATGTACATTTACTATAAGTAAACAACAATTTTGCTAAGGTAAATTACTTTTAATGTTATATATATTCAATGCAGTTCTTTTGTGTAGATGTCTTCCTTGATTTTTATTTAACTTACTTTACCACAGAAACAAACCCACTTTATTTTTTTCCTTTTTTTTTTTTTGTTTCTTATTTGCAATTTAGGAAAAGAGGTTGGCATTCATAGGCTGACCCACAAGGACTTTGCCTCAGAAGACATTCAGGTGAATTTCTAAGAGTGAGAAAATGAATGACCCTGTTTTGATATTTCGTGGTAATGAAATAATCTGTTTCTTTGCTCAGATTGTAAGATCAAAATTGGGGAATGCTAGACCAGGGACAGCAGAAGGACATGAGAAGTTCACTTCACAGAGTTTCATGACTCTGCTTGCTGATCCTGGGGAAGGCAACCTAAAAATTGATAAAAAAAATTGGGGGTAGAGGAATGACCCAAGCAGTAGAGTGCCCACCTGCCTAGCAAGCCCAGGACACTAAGCTCAAGCCTCAATACTTGTGTTTGTGTGTGTGTGTGTGTGTGTGTGTGTGTGTGTGTGTGTGTGTGTGTGTGTGTGAATGAGAAGAAGAGATGTGGATAGGAAGAAGGAAAGAAAAAAGAAAGGAAGGAAGGAAGGGGAGAAGAAAAGAGAAGAAGAAAAGTGAACATGGAAAAGAGCCACTTTAAAGAAACATTCTAAATTCCTAGAGGACCAGTGTCTAGCTGCCAGCTCCCGGAATCAAAGTCTTGCAGTGTCCTATGGCCATAAATGTGGGTGACATACCAATGGTGTCTCCTACAGGTGCAGGTGGGAAGTGGACCCCTGGTGGCCCTTACCAGCCATTTGTGTCCATTCTTGTCATGAGAAGAGGCTTGGTCCCTTCCTTAATGCTTTATGGGGACATCCCTCCTGCAAGATATTGCAACGTGTTTTTCCGTCCAGTAATTATGTTTAGGGAAGTGGACAAATGGGCTGTCCACATCAGCACTGAAGTGAGTAGCTGGGAACATCCCCCATATAAGCTTTTACTGACTTTGTTTGGAAATGAACACAAACCTTAAGCAGTAGAATAAATCACAGAAGGAAATGTTTACACTTAATTACATGTCCTTCAAAAGAAATGAACAAAGCCATGTTGGTCATATTAGAAGGTGATGCTGGTATGGGAGGGTGCTGCTATCACACATTGCTAAGAAGGGGTGAGACTTGGTTTGTCTTTTCTGTACACTTGGATGTAGGGGCCTTGAAAACCAGGAAGAGGTGGCAATTTGCTCACTTTAGAAGACAGAGGCAAGCCAGGCCAAAGTATGAATGAGACTTGGACTAGCAAAGAGAACCTGCTACCTGAGTGGAGGAGAATGAGAGATTGGGGAGAGGAAGGCTTATAGTTTAATTTGCTGCTTCACTAGATTGGGGAAACATTTCCAGAATGGAACGCATTAATGGGCCTTTTTCAATGTTTTATTTAGGGATTTTGTGCAACTTCTGGTGAGATATATATGTCACAAAGTAAATGACCAAAATATGACCTAAACATAGTTAACGTACCACAGTCTTCAGAAGTTGGTGATCATAAATGCTTTTTGCCCTTTTTATGGTCTTCAAATGTCACATAGTTTTTTTTTGCGGGGGTACTGATCCTGGAGCTTGAACTCAGGGCCTGAGATTTTTAGATCAAGGCTAGCACTCTATCACTTGAGCCACAACTCCACTTTTTTTGTTGTTATTGTTGGTTAATAAGTGGAGAGAGAGTTTCATGGCTTTTCCTTCCTAGGCTGGATTCAAATCACAATCCTGAGTACCTAGGATTACAGCATGAGCCAGGGTCTCTCTCTCTCTCTCTCTCTCTCTCTCTCTCTCTCTCTCTCTCTCTATATATATATATATATATATATATATATATATATGTATATATATCAATCTATCTATCTATCTATCTATCTATCTATCTATCTATCTATCTATCTATCTATCTATTAATAGTACAGCAAACAAAAGACTTCTAAAAGGTGTGAGCATAGTTCAGTAGTAGAGTTCCTGTCTAAGTATTCATGAGACCCTAGGCTCAATCTATATTATCATACAGAGAAAATAATGAAATAAAAGATGAAAAGATTTTAAGTGCCAACTAGCCTATGCCCTGAAATGCATCTGGATTTTTCTCTAATAGTATTTGCCATCATTTAGAGATTGTTACACTCTCCTAGTTGCTCAACTCCGTCTACTTACTCACTGAAGGATATTATTTGTTGAGAAATCGTTGTGTCTATGCTTTGATTCAATCTGAATAAACATAAGCCACATAAACTGCCAGCCTTTTCTACTCTGCCTCGTAACATTCCTTCTAAATGGAGTAGGGACCTTGTCTTGGTGTTAATATCCAACTTTGCCCAAGATGAGAGAACAAAAGGAGTGGAAAGCGGGGGGAAAAAGAAAAGAAAAACTGACATGCTTTACAACTGTTTAAAGTCACAAATTCTAGTCATGTGTTAGGGCCGCTAAACAGATTTCATCATTTCCCTTTTACTCAAAGCTGTTATCTCCCACACATGGGGGTTGGTGCCTATCCCAAACTTGGTTCTATGGGAATTGCATTTCATTCTGTTTTGCTTCCAAGAAATGTATTCATACCAGTTGACGGGGCATCACAGAAGTTACTCTAAGAAGCTGGTCAATAATTTATATGAAGGAATTTCTGGAATTTTCTTGCTCCTTTGCTTTCTTGTCGAAAAGGAGGACAAAAAACAAGCAAGATCCCTTAAAGTTGTTGTAAATGACGGTTACAAGAGGTTCCAACTTTCAAAACCACCACCACCATCATTGTGTGTTTTAAGACAATGTGGCTGTGTGGTTTTGGTCTGTGACAAACTTGCCAAAACTCACCAACCAGTGGCTTCATTATTCTCTGCTCAGAAGAGACAGACAGAATGAAATGGTTTATTTAAATTTAATTCTTTTGCTAGTTTTCCCAGTCGTTTTCCAGTCAGCATGTTCTTAAAGCCTGGCCCCAACTACCCTTGTTTCTAGAAATGAGGTTAACCCTGTAAGAGGTTTACCATAAACTATTACACAGCACATCTTTATCCTTTCTGGCCTGCTGTTACAAATACAATCTTCCCTGTTTGATGCAAAGCTTTGAGGTTTTCAGAGCAGTCAAAGTCTTTGACAATACAAAGATTCTTGTCAGTCAGTAAGTTTAAATGCAGAAGGTTCTAGAACTTGTACAGGATATTGTCAGTTTGCCAGCTTCTGGCATGTAGGTTCTTCTTCCTGTTGATTACCTTGATGTACCTCCAGGGGTCCCCACCCCGAAGGCCAGATGCTCTTTCCCTGCTTGGGACTTAACAAGAGAATGGAGCAGTCTTTTTTTTTTTTATTTAATTTTATTTTTTTTGTGAACATACTGTACAGAGGGGTTACAATTACATGGGCAGGATAATGAGTACATTTCTTATCAAGCATTGCAGCCTCCTTCTTTGTTTACCCTTCACATCCCTTCCCAGCCTTCCCCCCATCCCCCAACCAAACCTTCCCCCCTCCCCCCCCACCACACCAACATTGTAAAGCTCATTTTCGACATGACAACTTGTACTTCCCATTGTTGCAACAGGTCCACCTGTATCCTTAAACGACTTGTTTTTCCCCATCTCCTCCACAAGTTATACTGACATCAAATATAGTGAAAGCAGGGGTTATACTGTGGGGGAGGGACATACAAAGCAACAAAGCGATAATCTTATAAATGCGTTAGAAACAAATGCATGAAAGATTAAAAAAACATGGAGCAGTCTTTTGTTTTCTGGAACTCTGTATCTTGAATATGATTGAGAGCTAGCCTGAGCAGGAAAGTTTGTGAGATTTCATTAACCAGCAAAAAGTCAAAAGTGTAGCTGTTGCTCAAGTGGTAGGGTAGCATACCAACCTTGCTCAGATAAAGCTAAAGGACAGTTCCAGGCCCTCAGTTCAAGCCCCAGAACTAGCACAAAACTAGCAGAAATTCACAAAATCTTAAAATATTTAAGTCAGTGACATTTAGTACAATCACAGGGTTGTATAACTACCATGTTTATTCATCTAAAACATTTTCATCATTCCTAGAGAAAACCTAGTGCTCACTAAACCGTCAATATACACTGTTCAGCCTTAGCGGGGAAAAAGACAAAAGTATAGAGAAATGCTTCATCTTGTCCTCGCTTTAGCTGCTCACATTTTTCCATCCTTCTTTCCCCTTTCTCTAGGATCCTCTTTCATTTATCTTTTAAAAAAATCATTATGGACCTGGTGCTCCAGTGGCTCATGTCCTTCTATCTTGGCTGCACAAGAAACTGAGATCTGAGGATTGTGGTTCAAAGCCAGTCAAGGCAGGAAATTACGTGAAACTCTTTTAACTCCAATTAAGCCCCCCAAAATCAGAAGTAGAGCTGTAGCCTTGAGCATAAAAGTTCAGAAACAGTGCCTAGGACTTGAGTTCAAGACCCAGGAACAACACACACACACACACACACACACACACACACTACTACTACTACTACTTACTAAAATATGACTGGCATAATTAAACTAATTGTTTGAAGATAAATACATGTATAAACTTCACATTTTTAAGTCCTTTTCCAGCTAGCAGAAATTCCTGTTAGACCCCCTACGGACTTTAGTTACCCTCTCTAGAGCCACCATTATCCTGATTTCTCTACCAATCAGTCTCTTGCTGTTTCTCACATTTTAATACCTAAATATGAATCCCTAAGCAATATAGCTTTGCCCAGTTTTGTCCTTTAACTGGACTCATGCTGTGTGTTCATTTGTATCTGGCTCTTTTCACTCAGCCCTTTATTTGTGAATTTTATCTGTGTGGTTAGGTGAACCTGTAAGTCATTAAATTTCATTTTTTTAACATTCTATCATATGAATCTAACAATATGTCATCCACTTTTCCGTTGAAGGCTGTTTGGGATGTTTGCACTATTAAATACAAGGTTGGCATGGTACTTTCTTGCATTCTAAAATTCTGATATATACGGGCACCAGGATTTATCTTGGTGATCTGTGGCAGAGAATGAAATCATAATTTTTATGTATCCTTAGACTTAATAATTAATGCCAAAGGCTTTTCCGAAGTGCTCATTCCATTCGCATGAGGAGTGTAAAAGGGAGTGTTTCCATCATGCCATTCTCACCACACTTGCAATCGCCAGAGTAGTATCCAGTGATTTGCACATCTGTAAGGCTTTCATCTGAAATGAAAGTGAGCCTGAGTAGTTGCCTTTCAATCTCATAAGTGGTAGTGTAGTGCAGTGTAGTGGTAAGAGTGCTGACTTTGGGTTTAATAGATTTGAACTTAAGTCCTAACTTAGTGCTGAGCTGTACACACACACACACACACACACACACACACACACACACATGATACTAGAGAATTATAATGCCCAACTATGAAGTTGGGCATTATAAATTATAAATTAAAAGATTATAAATCATTTATAAATTATAAATTAAATGATGTAAGAAACAAGCCCTTTACAAGTAGAACCTGGCACATCATGAGCTCTATATAACATGTTCATTATTATGATGTAAACAAAAGAATGTCCAGAATTAGATGTTGTTAAAGATTAGAATGTGGATTCACTGAAATGCAGATAGGATTCGTAATCAATGCTGTAACCTTGTGAGGAGTCAGGAGGTGAAACAGTGGAAGAGCCATGGTTCATTGCTCAAGGAGATTCACCAGGGTAAATTTTGTGTTGGTTTTATAAACAGAGGAGAAAGCTACTAAGCTTGGTAACAAGGAGTTAGAGCCAAGGTGGCTCTGTATTAGCAGCAGCAGCTCAGGAGAGCATTGCGTTTGGCCGAGAGAAATATGGAAACAGATTTTCCAGAGATAAAAGTTTCAGAAAAAAATGACCAAGACATGAAATAAAGACCCTATTTGAAGGCCTTAGCTGGGTAGGAAATGAATATAGAGAATGACTGTGATTATAATACTTGATGCACATGTACCGAAATGCCACAACAAACCCTCTTTGTTCAATGAGTTGGCACGAATAAAAAGTGTAAAACCTTATAATAGTTAAAATACTTTGAACACTTAGAAGCTGGCAGAAAATTAAGGTGAGAGGACAAAGGGGAGCCTATGAATGGTTCAAGTTTGGCATTTGTTCTTTGTCTGATATTCTTTATCTAGAACTAGAGCTTGAATCAGAAGGTAGTCTCAGGCTTTGTGAAGGAGCAGTAATAATCTGTGATGTGTGAATGAGATTGGAAAGGGAAAAGAAAATAGTTATCTGACTATAGTCCCTAAGTGTGAACACACATTGGCTCAGTTTTAAACCAGGCCCTAGCTCAGCTCTCCATCTTGAGAGTTCTCATCTTCAGATCTGTGACAGCAGAGTATTCACCCTCTTCCTCTCCCCTCACCCTAGGCTGAACAGGTTTATCAGAGGGTAAGTGATCAGGCAAAAAAAAAAAAAAAGAATTGCCTCTTTCCAAAGGGGACAAGGTCAGAGGTTACCAGAAAAAAAATGACCTGAAAACAGACAGGCAATGTGATGAGATTTGATTATGGATGTGTCAGGTGGGAGCTGAGAGGATGGTGGAGACTGACTGTGATTGCAAGGGTGAGACTAAGCTGGTGATATCATGGACCAAGATGGAAACACACACACACACACACACACACACACACACACACACACACACACACACACACACACACACACACACACACACACACACAGGCGGAGGAAACAGGTTTGGGGCCAGATGAGTTTCATTTGGACCTGCTGAGCACCCAGTCCTGGCACTCAGTCTAGGCAGAAAGGTTGATCAGACAGATGGATGAGTAGGTCTGTAGGAGGCACAATACCCTGCACACAGCTTCCCTATAAATGTTTATTAAATACAAAATAAACAAAGATGAAACCAGTTTCCATGTTCGCGTTCCCACAGTGATATTTACTGGTTGGGTCCTTGCCCAAGTGAGGCTTGAATAGATCCAACTTAAAAATAATTGCTTATTCCTTCTGTGCCCTCCCATATGTTTCTCCTCATAGTTCCTAAATTCAATTTAAGAGAGAAATAATCAAGAGACTTTTGAAAACTACAAAAAAAGGCACCATTCAAACACATAGTTGCCTTGCCCTAAGATTATGAATTACTTGACAAGTAGAACTTAGGAACTTTTTCAACTCTGAGTAGTGACTCCGACTGACCAGGGCCTTGAAGTTACCTTGGTAGTGAATCTGTTCTGTGGCTTTTCTAGGCTATGGTTAATCCCAAAACCTTGGTTTCTATATTTACTTGTGTCTTCTTGTCAGAATATGATAGATAATGGGTTTCCACTCAGAATTCCAGAAATTTGTTTAGTGTGTGTATGTGTGTGTGTGTATAAATACATATAAACACATATATACACAGATATGTATATACACATATATACATATATATGTATATATACATATGTATATATATATGTATATATGTGGTTGTTCAAATATAGGAAGATAGCTTACATTCTTTCCACTGGCCCTCAACTTATGCTCCTTTGAGTAGGATTTAAATGCAATTCCAACCAGAAACATTCCAATTGGGAAGTATTTTGATGCTGGGAAATGACATCCTTGTGCTTACATTCCACAGATTCATGCTTCCCCTTCCCTTTCTCACTATTTTTCTTCCCTTCCACTCTCTACCTGGAAGCCCCTTCAAAGCCCCCTCAGAGTCTTGTTCATCTTGAGTTTCCCCCCCCACCCCAGCCTTTGGACAGAAGATGGTTTCAGACAAAGCACACCGGCAATGTGTTAGTAAAAACAACTGTTGATCTGCTTAGATTTACTGAGAGACCTCAAGCCAAGTCTCACGTTTGTTTGACTTGGGTATTGGGACAGTGGCTTTACCCAGACTAAAGTGAAGTTTGTATGTATCCAACTTGAATATATCCAGACTAATTAGCAGTGGAGATAATTTACTGGACAGGGAAAACAACATCAGGCATTTTTCTAAGGAAATAGAATCAAAGTCTGGCCATGCTTTGTTCTTTTTCTCATTTGGTCTCTTTTTGAACGATTCTCAGCTGGGTTCCTTTTAAGTTTTGAAGGAAGTTCCTCTTTCACCACCCCACTCCCACCCCCAACCATACTCATCCTAACCAGGTGCCCAGAACTCTACCACACAGGAATCTCTGACTCATCCCTGCAAAAGTGGAACAGTATAATAGGATACATTCTCCTCTGACTAATTTCTTCTTCTCAACACATGTTGACTCATTAGAAATTGTGAGAAGAAAGTTAGCAAAAAGTCATTGGCTTTTATTGCTTCCTTTGCAAAAATAATAATAATTTTTTTTCTTTATAACAAATTAATTGCACACTGGGTACTGTGTAATTCCATACCCACTTCAAGAGTACCTACTAGGAAAAAGCATTGGAAAGTGCTTCTTTTGGAAGTCGTAAAAATTAACACGCAAGGGGGGAAAATATTAGCATGTTTTTATGGCTGCAAATAAAGGAACTAGGTAAGGTTGAGGGGCACCTTTGAAGAGGAACAGGCAGACCTCAGTGTAGAGGAAATCTTGAGAATAAAAAATGGAAAGAGAAGTGGAGAATGGCTTTGACCACATGGAGGAAAACGACTATGTGTTCCTCGTGATCTCCTCATCCTGGTTGTCCAGCCTTTGTCTTGGACAAATTGTCATTTGTTCTGTCTTATTTCTGAGATAGGAGGAACTCAGGGAAGGATTAATGGAAACTTAGCCTTCAACGATTTACTCACCTTTTTTTTTTTTTTTTTTTTTTTTTTGTCGGTCATGGGGCTTGAACTCTGGACCTGAACGCTGTCCCTCAGCTCTTCAGCTCAAGGCTAGTGTTCTACCACTTAAGCCACAGCGCCACCTCCGGCTTTCTGAGTGGTTTATTGGAGATAAGAGTCTCAAGGCCTTTCCTGCCTTGTTGGGTTTGAATTGTGATCCTCAGATCTCAACCTCCTGAGTAGCTAGGATTACAGGCGTGAGCCACTGGCGCCCAGCTTACTCACCTTTTTAAAGTTCAACTTAAATTCCTCCTCTTCTCAGAATCCTTCTAGATTGCCCATAGGAACTCCCCTCTTGGAAGTATTCCCTTTGTGTTTCTATCTTCAGTGTCTAGTGCCATATATGAAAAATTAACCTAAAATTGTGGCATTAAAGCATACAACATTTCTGTGCTCATTATTCTAAGAATCAGAGATTTAAACGGGGCTTAAATCAAATGGTTTATCCTTGCTGTGTGGTATGATCTGGGACAGTTCCACTGGAGTTGGGGAACCTAAAGGGGGTCTACAACGTGTCCCTTTGCTAACAAGGCTAGGAGAGCTAAAGGCTGGCTAGGATTCATTTTCTAGGAGAGTAGCTTGAGTCTTCAACAGCATATAATGGGAAGGCCTTGATTCTCTGAAAGCTTAGGACCTGAAGAAAAGAAGGCATAAGCGTAGCCTAGGTTGTAGGAGAAGAGAGGAGGGAAGATGAACTTCATCCCTTGATGCAAGAATTGATATTACCTCACTGGAAAGGAGGAATTGATGGCACCATCTTTGCAAGTAGTTAGCTACACCTCCTGTGGCTGTAAACCCCGAGTTCACATTTGCTTACCTACAACATAATTCTTAGAACTTATTAAAAGGCAAAGCCAAGATTATATCCATTGATGGGTCCTTCCTACAATAGAGGTTCAAGACCATGTAGATAAACTAACAGATTTGTGTGGGCTGGGAATCGAAAATAGGAAATGATCTTGGTGAGACCTCTGGTTTTGAAATCAGTGTGGGTTTGAGTTCCACAGTTTGTACTTATTGAAGAGTTCTAAACCTGTTCCCTTATTCTGTTCTGTTTTCTCAGCATAAATAGCTGTGATGATTGACAGTTCATAAAGCATTAAAAGTGTACAAGTTCTGGTTTATTGAAGTGCCTAGGTATTGACGTAAAGAGAAGGTGAGGGAACAAATAATTGTTGACTTTGGTTTAAGATTTCTTTGCTCTCTAGTATTCAAATATGTTTCAACATACTTACTGACACATTTGAGGGAAGACAGTGTCTCAATGGGTGGTTCCAAGTAGAATAACAGCCCAGGATATAACCAGACAGAATAAATGTTGTAATTGGCACTTAGCAGAGTTACTGACAAAAGACACCATGAAACTCTCACTAAGCCCCCAGGCCCAAATGCACCTGTGTATATCAAATTAAAGATCCAGCTGTGCCAGTGACCATTGCTCCTTAAAATTTCCTCTCCCTCCATAGCTGATTTATCTTTCTAAATGTTGTCTTTGTTCCACCCTTAAATTACTGAAGCAAACCATAACTAATGGGCACACACTAAAGGACAAAAGCCACAAGTAGAGTGATGCTTACTAGAATGTCCTTGACATCGTAAATAGCAAAGAAGTATATCCAGCTAGTTCCAATTCACTGTGCAAAACCAAGGACAATCATGGTGTTTCCCATTTATTTAGTCTAGAAATTCTGCCCTTCTCAGTCCCAGCTCTCCTTTTATAGGAAAGATATTTCGTGTGGCCCTTCTCTATTCTTCAGAGACAAAATTAACCTTATAATAAGATAACAAAATTGCTTATCTTCAAGGACAATTCCAAAGGCAGCAATACAATGCATTAACTACAGTATAAGGGGTGACAGATTTTATTTGATTTGTAGTCAAGTAATGTGTTTTAATATGCAAATGTGTAGGTATGGCTTCAGTAGAGAGAATAATGAAGCAGTAAAATACATGCACACACTTAGAATTCATACAGTTGAAATTAAGATAACATTCAGCTATCATTACTCCATTTCATGTTTTTCACATTTTGCAAAAAAGGTGGTTAAGTACATCATAAAACATGTCATGCAGTTTGATATTGCCTCACTCAAATATTTGAGTATATTTGTGTATATCTATGTATATAAATAAGATCATACATGTGTGTACTTATGTGTGTATGTATGCACGTATTATTATATAACTCATTGTGAATATTATAGTTCCAATCAAGTAAATATCACATAGCAATCTTCACCTGGAAAAATCAGTACATATGACAACTACAGTTTGTATATTAAACCAAGTAAATCTATGTGCATGGTTTATTACAAACAAATAAAAAATTATCTGAGTGTCTGTATTCTCTAAATGCAAAGTCTGTGAGTTGAGAATTCATTGTAGACATGATCATTCTTCATCATCAAGGCCATCTTCCAGACATTTAACATCCTTGATCTCCTCCCCTTGACTTTAGGTATTCATAAGCACTATGATAAGAAAGTCTATAGCTTTCTAAAGCTTTCTCCCACAGGACTGTTGGTTTCCATAAATGTGGAAATGATTTTCTTTCAAGTGATATTATCTCACTGGATTTCACCATAATGAATGGCATTATGCTCATTATTTGCCAGCAAGAATTCTTAGCAGGGGAGCTGGGAAGATGGCTCAGTGGTAGAACACTTGCCTTGCATGCATGAGGCCCTGGGTTTGATTCCTCAGCACCACATAAGCAGGAAAAAAAGCCAGAAGTGGTGCTGTGGCTCAAGTGGTAGAGCGCTAGCCTTGAGCTAAAGAGCTGAGGGACAGCGCCCAGGCCCAGAGTTCAGGTTCACGATCCAACCCACAAAAATAAATAAGTAAATAAATAAATAAAAGATTTCCTTTTTTAAAAAAAAAGATTCTTAGCAGGATTAAATGATGCACCTATACTGACTTAGTGAAGTTTATCCATCTTTCCTTACACTTGGATTTAAATAAAGGTTGGAGGAGAAAGGCATAAGTGGATGAAATGTAGTGAATGTTTGTGGCATTGGAAATACTTCATGTAATGCCATAATGGTGGATATGTAGCATTGTATAGCAAACCCATAGAAGGTGCAATACCAAGAATGAACCCCAGTGTACACTGTGGACTTAGGGTAATCCTGATGATTAGGGCAGGTTCAGCAGTTGTAACAATGTACTGCTCTAGTAGGGGATGTTGGCAATGGGGAAGGTGGTAGGTTTAAGGGGTCAGAAAGTAAATGGGAGATCTCTGTACCATTTTATCCATTTTTCTCTAAATCTAACAGTGCACTGCAAAGTATAAAGAGGGTGATGGCTTATTTCCTTCCAAATGGTTGTCTGTTCAGATTGAGTTAAGAGGCTAAGTTAAGCACTTCAGAGGTTAGGATTTGCATGGTTTACAGCAGAAATATAGCTTTTTTTTCTAGCTATGACCTCTGCCTCTTTCTCATTTGCTTTTCATCTGGTTCCTTCATTTTTGGTCATCTGCTAGAGATGATTGTAGATTGTGGCTGTTCTGACTTAAATAGGTAGTTTAAGCAAAAAAAAATTGACTTGGTAATTGTAAGATGCCTTCTATTCATGAAATGAATTATGGCATTTCAAACAGGCTAAGTGCTTAGAATAGTACCTTGCACTCAAAAAGTCCCGAAGTTAGCTTGATAAATGTTACTTATTACCACTGAAACATTTGGTAAGAAACCTGGGCTTCTGACAACGGTGGTGGAAATGGCTGTGTCTGCCATTATATGTGATCACATCTAGTTCAGCGTCTTTGTTTGGGCACTTACTGTTTGAATGTTTTTCTACTATAGCATTTGTTGCATAGAACACAGTTTTCTCCCTGAGTGGTCTTATTCGGTGTGTCGCAAGAAGAGCTGGAATGAAGAAGAATGAATGACACACATGTAGAAAGGCAAATGTCTTAAAAGAGAGAAACATAGTATTATCAGAAATTAAATTTCTGGTAATAGGTCAAACCAAGGAGAAATCAGATTAATCAGAAGAAGATGAGGTAGCTCTGAATGATGATTTCACTGCCAGCCGTGAAATTGAAGGAGACCTCTAAAAGGATTTAAGAATCCAAGGAGCTAGTCCCTGAGTTCAAATCCCAGTAGCACCAGGAAAAAGAACATTATTAATCTGAAGAGAAAATTGCTTCAGCAGATAGCTTTGGGGAAACATTCATCGTTGGAGCTAGAACAGGTCAGAATAGGTGTTCACAGACTTGCTGAACATGAGAATCACCTGGCTGCTTAGAGATGCCTAGGACCCACTCAGCATCACAACTCAAGAATTTCCAAGGGTATGTCTTGACATTTAGATTCAATTTTTGTTGTTGGTGGTAGTGCTTATGGGGCTTGAACTCTGGGCCTGGGCGCTGTCCCTGAGCTCTTCAGCTCAAGGCAAGTGCTGGACCACTTGAGCCACAATACCACTTCCAGTTTTCTGTTGGTTAATTGGAGATAAGAGTCTCATGGACTTTGCTGCCTGAGCTGGCCTTGAACAGAGATCCTCAGATCTCAGCCTCCTGAGTCATTAGGATTACAGGTGTGAGCCACTGGCGCCCGGTGACATTTAGATTCTTTCATGAACTTCTCAACATTGTCCTCAGAATAGTAATTAACTGAGCGTTAATTGAGTGCATCAAAAAATGAGACTCTGGATCAACTGTATCTGAAGAGCTGAAGTTTGGGCTCATCCACGAGGATTTTTCTCAAGGTTCCTTCCCCAGGGCAGGTGATTTGAGAACACATGTAAGGTGAGCACATTCAACAGTACTACAACATGACAAGCACTGGCACAGGGCAGGGAAGAAAATATATAGTCTGGTGTCAAGTCATTCCCAGTAAAGAGTAAATGAATGACTAGGTGACTAAGACATGGAGACAAAGAGACATTGGCACATCATATTTTTTCTTTCTTTCTTTGCCCTACTAATTTCAGAGAAGACTAGGAAGAGAAAATAAGATGATATTCTTCCTTACACTTAAATTATAGTAACATTGCCATGAGCCATGGTAGCTACTTCCAATGTGTTTTCCTCAAGCTCATAGCAGCCTGAGAGTAAGGTTGATATTATCTGTATTCTACCCATGAGAAAACACTCTCAGAAATTTTAAATAATTTGCCCAAGGTCACACGGTTAATAAGTAGCTAAACTGAGACTGAACCTTAGGGTTTTGTTATTTTTTTTTCATACAGTGCCCAAGATGCCTTTTCTCTGATCTATCTCCTGATTAAGACAGTAGAACTGACAAGGAATTTAGACACAAGGAGTGTCACTCTCCTAATTTTGTACTTGAAATATAAAACTCTGAAGTATAAAGGGAATAAACTACCCTGAATGACTAGACAGGTTGGTGGTAAGAGTTGGGATTAAAAAGGCAAAGTAAGCTGCAGTATTCCAGCCCAGGGCTCTTTCCAAAATATCACATTGAGGTTTGTTCTGGGACACTTGTTACATAATGTTCAAATTTATGTAGGAATGTGACTAATCCACATTTTTTGGTGTTTGATCAGATGTAGAATATAAATGAAGCAAGCACTTAATTGAAAAACTCAAGAAAATGGGAGGGCTGGGGAATGCCTAAGTACAGAACAACAATGAAATGCAGGCTGTGTGAATATTTCTTAGGCTGTTATGGATATGAGGTGCAGTTGACTACATCTGCCCAGATCAATTCCATATTACAACTAAACAATTGCAGAGCGATGTGGCATTCATGTCTGATTGAGTAGAGGATTTGGTAATTACTAATCTTCCTAGCTAATGGCTTCACGTGTGAATCAATCAAAAAAAATTAAATGTTTGATGTGTTCCTACCTAGCTCCAAACAACTGTCGGCATTGTTCAGCAGAGCAGATATCAAAGTGATCTGTTCATCATTTCAGATTTTTCTCTTTTAAAAAGTCATGACTTAAAAATTCATGAGGTTTTTTTTTTTGCTATAGAAAAGGTAGCAATGAATAGAATTTTCTTTCCGAAGAAACCCCTGTCATTTGAAGGTGCACAAAGACTGTACAAGGGAAATATGTGTTCTAATCATAGTTTTGCATCCCTTTAATTCCAATTATCTCAGAGCTTTGCTTTAAAAATACAAAGCATTTAGCTAAAACAGATGAAATGGATCTCTAAAAGATGTCACTACAAGATTCTTTAATATAATATTGTTTCTAGTTGAATTTAAAGGTTAGGCCATCATCATCAAAATGTAAAAATGTGATGGTCTCTAGATTGCTGTCTTTGACCTGAATTTTAAACAGGATAACAAGTGAGAAGGATTAGATTATTAGGACAAGTTTGTAGATCTTACATTGTAGTCCTTATGGCCTAAAGGACATTGTTACCATGCAAGCCAATCTTGTTGATGTGTGCAGTTGACAGTCTTGATAGCCTACGCACTGTCTGTTCCTATGTAGCATCCCCTTACTCTGTTTTTCATCTAGTGGAAGCCTCTTGTTGGTTCAAGTGTCCTTTCAATCTTTGGTATGGCCATATGGTAGTGGACCGGTCTTGGATGCCTTTCAGCCAATCGTATTGTTTCCATTTGTATCTCCAGAAATTGACTGATGATATCAAATAACAGAACTCTGTCCTTTGAAAAATGTAGGCAAGACCATTGGGAGGACTTCTGGTAACAGTGTCTCTGCTCTTTGGAAAAGACATGAAAGAGAAAGTTCATTTCTGTCTATCAGTGTATGGCCACGGAAGGACAGAGAAAGGAGGTCATGGAGAAGCAGAAAGCAAGCTGTTCCTACTCCTTTTTTTCATACCCTGGCTTTATGCTCTCTGTTTAGTGAGTAAATGTATTTCCATGCATTTTAAACCTTAATATTCACCAGAATCACTGAGGGGGTGGTAAACGTGCAATCCCTAGCTCTACTCCCAGAGAATCTGACTCAGTATCTGGAAGGTAATTTCTTTTTCCTCCCTTCCTTCCTTCCTTCCTTCCTTCCTTCCTTCCTTCCTTCCTTCCTTCTTTCTTTCTTTCTCTTTCTTTCTTTCTTTCTTTCTTTCTTTCTTTCTTTCTTTCTTTCTTTCTTTCTTCCTTCCTTCCTTCCTTCCTTTCTTCCTTTCTTTCTTCCTTTCTTTCTTTTTTCTCTTTCCTTCTTTTCTGTTTTTGTGGGTCAGGAGGCTTGAACTCAGGGCCTGGGAGCTGTCCCCGAGCTCTTTTGCTGAAGGTTTGTACTCTACCACTTTGAGCCATCGCTCCACTTCCAGTTTTCTTCTGATTAATTGGAGATAAGAGTCTCATGAACTTTCCCACCCTGGCTGACTTTGAACCTTGGACCTCAGTCTCCTGAGTAGCCAGGATTATAGAGGTAAGCCACCAGCACCCCATGGAGACTGCATTTCTAACAAGGACCTAGGTGATGCTGATGTTGCTGTCTCACTTGTTTCCTCTGGAAAATCACTGGGCTCATTCAGTGGATTCCAGTGCCACACTGGCTGGCAGCTTGAACACATCTGAATGTATAAACGTAGGTGCTGAGAAACATAAAGATGTAAAGGCTTCTTGCCTTCCAGGAAGTTGCGAGCCTGATTTATGTTAAGCTAACAAGAAAGAAACATTCTTTCCTGTCTTTTCTTTCCATTAGTGATGACAATCCATAAAAACACATTGATCATCATCTTGAAGCCTAACATATTTTTTGGGTAAAGAACACAAGCTTTGGAGTCAGAAAGTCTTGGACTTACGTGAGAACTCTATAGTATTTTCTGTACTTGTAAATTACTTAGAGTCTCCACGTTTTCTGATTTACAAATGGAAATTTAGAATTTATTTCTATAGGCTTGTTTTCAGGATGATCTGAAGAAGGATGCAAAATACTTCTAGCATTTGTACTTAATACAGTGTGTGTGTGCTCAATTCACATACATACACACACACACACACTACTTTCTAAGTACAATGCAAAAACCAAACAAAAAGAAAAGTCTTCATTATCCAAAACTTTATCTAAAATTCTTGTAGGATTGTCTGTGAAAACAAGTCTTATAAAAATATTTACCAGTGAATAGCCAATTTGCAATATCAGTGCCCATTTAAATATTGCTGCCTGCTAAAGAGTAGAATCTATTATCTACTTTCATCAAAGTATCTGTAGCTGGTAGTTAAACTCAATTGCAAGTTGAGTTGCAAATCTTACATATGATAAAAGAGTTCACACATTAAACGATCTTGGAAAAATCCTTTTTCTCTCAAAGTTTCTGACAAATGGGGATCTGACAGAAACAGACCCATGCAATATGCAAAGTCAAACATCTGGAATTTTAGTGTTCAGATAAGCTCTTTAGGTGAAATTATTTGGCTAACAAAAGTCTAAGGGAGACTCTTGGGGAAAATCATACATTTTCAAGTGAAGACACTCTCCATGATCACGTAGCAAAAAACAAATGGAAACACTAAGTACTTCATTTTTACATCACATTTATTTTATCATGAATAACATTAGATTAATAATCAAAACTTTACTCATTCTTGTAACAAAGTGATGAATTATTGGATATCATAGTCTAAATCTTGTTCAAAAATGAGTAAATATATTTTTATGTCATTAATGCCATTTTTCAAGGTAAATTCCATTGAAGCCTTCTCCTATCACCATTGACTCTAAAGTTTTGTTCTCTACTTGGAAGTGGATTCATTTTGGGGGGAAACGAAAATCAAGACAATATATCATTATGTGGTTCTGTACAAGACCCAAAGGCCCTGCAGGGGCAACCATTAGTCACCGGCCAGTGCAATAAGGATACTGAGTCTAGCTGGCTCCATCTCCGCAATGTGGTGGATGATAGGGAATTGGTTGAACTGGCACCATCTTGGCTTCTTGGTAGATAAACGTGAAGTCCCATTCCCAGGTGATGGATGTGCCTGAATTCCTAGAGGCAGGGGCCGGGGACTTGGACAATACATTACTAGATCTGACAGACCTATTGACGTAGGGATGTCAAGTCTAACCGGCACCATGTTGGCCACTTGGTGGATGACAGGGTATTGGGTTTAACTGGCGCCATCTTGTCTTCATGGTAGGAGGTACGGAAGTTCCACTTTCCCAGGTGATAGGCTTACTAGAATTCCTAGAGGTAGGGGTGGGGACTTTGGTAACAGGTTACTGGAGGTGCCAGTCTCACATCATGAACTCTTAAGCTCCCTGTAACCCTTCCCCCTAACCTGACTCTATTTAGGCCCAGACCAGTGTCCTGTCTCTTGGCTCTTCACCATGGCGTCCCACTTTAGCTCCCCATTGGAGCTGATCTGGTTTGTTGGGAATTGTTCTCGCCTTTTTCTTTCCTCTCTGGCTTTCGAGGCTTAGTTTTCTGACTGTGTTAAATGTATTTGCAGGGTGGCAGATCTTTGGGACAGGAGTCCATCTGCAGGCTGCTGGTGCTCTAAAAGAGACTCCCAATTGGACCTTTCACGACGTGGTTTCTCCGTATCTTGCCATTGAATTCCCATGTAGCACCAGTATACAATGTCTTTTCCCCCCAGAATCATAGAAACCTTCGTTTTAGCTGGGCCCAGGATGGCAACACAAATAGATCTTTTTTTTTTTTTTGAAAGCATTCTTTGAATCTATATCTACATAATATGATGTGAAGATTTTGGTAAAAAGAAAGGTGTGGCTTTCTCTCTTCTTCATCCTCCCTACTGTTTGGGATGATGGCAGGTTTTTTCACAGCAATATCGGACCAGGAAGTAAGAAAAACAACAACAATAACAACAACAAAATCTCATGTAATCATCCACATTACCATAAGCTTCCATCCTAGGCTTCAAATACCTACTTTTGGATTTTGTTACATGTCAGAAAAATAACTACCCAAGCCTATGCTGTTATTTGAGGTTTTTATGTTTTTTGTTTTTAAATGCATAGCTTAATTGTATTTAATCTACCTCTTAAAATCTGGCAAATATCTATGGGCAGTTTTAGAAGTACATTGTTTTACTCATTGCTTTGAACAATGAGTGGGGACAGGACTAGATTAACAATGTATGTGGATAAAGGAGTTAAAAGTGTCTCATACTTGATATTAAGTAGTGTTACAAAAAAGCAAGAAGGCAGTCATATTTGGTTGTTTCTTTTGTGATTCAGCCCTGAGTTTAAATGTACTTGGCAGATTGCTTTTATGGATTATTCACATTTAATTTTGTTATACTGAGTCCACAATGTTTGGGCAAGAAGGGCTTTGAGGGATTATTTAGTTCAATATCTGACAATTTTAGGAATCCTCTCTGGAAAAATAGAAGATGGTCATTGAGCCTGTACTAAAATGGTTTGGTGAGACAGTATTAAAGTTACATGGCAGGCTGGGTGCAGATGGTTCATGCCTGTAATCCTAGTTACTTAGGAGACTGACATCTGAGGATCACAGTTTGAAGCTAGCCAGGACAGAAAAGTCTGTCAGACTCCTATTTTCAATTAATTACCACAAAACCAGAAGTGGTGCTGTGGCTCAAAGTAGTAGAGTGCTAGCCTTGAGCAAAAGAGCTTAGGGAGAGAACCCAGGCCCTGATTTTAAGCTTCATGGTCAAAAAATAAATAGATAGATAGATGATAGATAGATAGATAGATAGATGATAGATAGATAGATAGATAGATAGATAGATAGATAGATAGATAGATAGATAGATAGATAGATAAAAATAAAGTTATACAAAAGCCCCAAGTTGATTTTGAATCTCTTAATTGAAAACTTTTCCTGGTAACTTAGAGTTCTTCAAGTTGAATTTCCTCTTAATGGCCTTTACAGTTAAAGATGATATCTAACCTTAATACTTCCTCAGTTTTATGCTAAACACCATTAGTTCTTTCCATTCTTCATCTTTTTGGGTAGTTTCTAGACCTGATGGCTGCTCCTTGACATATTCTATGATCCTTTGGTATTTGTGATGGTGAGCTGAATGTCCAGTCTTGCACATGCAAGGCAAGTGCTCTACCACTGAGCTACATCCCCACTCCTTGACAGAGTCTGGATGGACTGACCACAGTCTTCCTTGAAAAACCTTGTTTTGCTGAGCTATGTCTTACAGGAAATCAAGGATATCATCTGCCATAAGCAAACATTTAATAGTTAAGGGCTACTGTCTGTGCCATTTGCAGACTTTCTTCTTTCACGAATTGGATCCAGTGTCGTTCTTTTGTTTTTATTTAATTCGCTGTGAGTAGTTGTATAATGGAGTTGCCATTTAACAAAGCAATTTGTGAATACAAAGCAATTTATGAGTACAATGCATCTTCATCAATGTCACCTCTTTCAACATTCTTACCCATCCCTCCTCTACCCTCCCCTCCCTCACTCTTCTTAATTTTGTAGGATATACATTGAATTCTTTACTGCATTCTCTCCCTCTTCTCTTCATTCACCTACCCCATTTCCCCTTAACTTCACCCCACCCTGTTCAAGTACCTGCTTCCTGGTGTTTATCCTGTTGAACTCTGACTTTGTCTTTCTAAGGAATTACACTATTTGAGTTCTCTCTTGAATCTACCATATTTCAATTTTCTTAAGACCCCTCAAAAAACACCATTCTCTATCAACTACATATCTGGAAATGGTTCATCCCCAAATACAATTAGATATACAACAACTCTTCAGAGTGGAAATCTTTTTTTAATAGATGGAGACTCTGTTTAAAAATCTCTTAAAATAAGATAACCCTTGTGGGCTTAACAAAAAAAAAGACCCCATATTTTATCATGCCTAACTCATGTTGGACTTGATATAGTACTGATTGATGGTTTTCTAGATCAGGAGAACAAGAGTGGATGCCCTCAGAACTTGAGAAAGCTGACCACTAAATAAAAAGAAATAAATACTAATATTGGACTAAGCCAAAAGTTGCTCATTCCTCTTGTGTATACAAGTATGTGTATATGCATATTACACACACACACACACACACACACACACACACACACATCAGCAAGTAAAGCAATTTGCAATTTGAAGTGTTTTCCAACTGTCTAAATAGAAGAAGATGTGGGTAGCTCTAGGCTTTCTTATCTCTCTCACAGATATCTGCCTCCTTTTGGCCCTGAGAGTAACTCTCCTCTTGATCACTATCTTACCTTCTGCCACTCAGTGAGTTTCCTCTTGACAATATAAATGTCACTTTGGAATAACTAGTCCTGCTGTTTAGTTGGAAGGTACCTGAAAAAGTAGGAGTTGGTATTGAGTTATATGATTTCACATTAAACAATGTAAGGTCAATAGGTGACGGCTGCTTTTAAAGATTTTCTAGTTCTTTTTTTTTACAGAACTATTTTATGCCAACAGAAAATTTTTAAAAAAGAAAAAGAACAAAACAACAAATGACCTTGTCTTGCTTTCACCTTGCCATGATTATAAAACTTATGTACGCCATTAGGTTTAAGGTTTTTCTAACTTACTTAAAAATCAGGTCCTGAGTTCTGCATTCGGTTGAGATGCTTTCTTCTCATCTGGTGTGGAGTGAAGATTTCCAAAGGCTTTTTTTTTTTTGGATGCTCAACGGGCCTTCCCTCTCCTCATGTGAGCTTTCACAATCCCTCTTTTAATAATATGCCTTAACAAACTCTCTTCTTCTGGTGACATAACCACTTCCCAGTGGGGCCCATAGCGTTGTGTAACATTACTGACAGACCTATAAGAAAATGACCAGCAGTCTTAGGAGCCTATACGTGCCCTGGGTTCTCACAGATTGCGTGAGCTAGATGTAGCAACTGTGTATTCCCATGGCTTCAATTGCCTTTTTCTACAGCAGTACCTTCTCTGGTTATTTGTTTTTGCTGGCGCTGGGGTTCGAACTCAGGGCCTCACACTTACCCCTTAGCTTTTTCACTCAAGGCTAACACTCCATCTCTTGAGCCACAGCTCTACTTTTGGCTTTTGGGTGGTTACTTGTAGATAAAAGACACATGGACTCCTGCCCAGGCTAGATTTGAACTGTGATTCTCAGATCTCAGCTTCCTGAAGAACTAGAATTATAGGGATGAACTACTGGTGCCCAGATTCCTTGTATATTTTGCATTATAATGTATATCTACACTTTATTTGGTAAGAGTTCTGGGTACAATAGCTCTCTCCTGTAATTCTAGCTACTCAGGAGGTTGAGATCCGAGAATTGCAATTCGAAGCTAGCCAGGTCAGGAAAGTCTGTCTATTATCTCCACTAAACTAGCAAAAAAGTCAGAAATAGACCTGTGGTTCAAATGGTAGTGTGCTAGCCTTCAGCAAAAAGAAGATTGGGGATCGCCTCCATACCCTGAGTTCAAGCTGTAGGACCAACACACACTCATACCCCTCCCCCTGCCACACACACAGGAAAAAGGGAATCCATTTTCATTTCTGTCAGCTACTGACTTGAAATACTTAGGTTTTTCCTGGGCTCAGTTTCCCAACATACAAAAGATTGGGTTAGATTTCAAGGTCACTTCCAACATTCTACAACCAAGTGAATTGAAGCTCTAATGTTGCACTTCAAAATAGGTGAAGAGAAATATAGCTTAAATGTTTCTAAGTGAATAGCAAGGATCTATAGCTATTTTCTGGGGAAGAGGAAAGAGTCAGTGGAACTATTGTTGATTCTTAATCAGGAGCTGTGCAACCCTGGAAAGAGTCTATAAACTGGCATGTCACCTTAGAACTTTTAAGGGATGTGCTCTGATTGACACAGTGGGTACAGGTAAGAAAAATAATCACATTGTCTACACCAGCTGTAGTCTACTTATGTTAGGGGATACTTTAAGAAAAAGCTGAGATTAATTATTGCTACTGCTTAAAGGGTGGTTTTCAATCAAGACATGATCACAATCACCAAGACACAGGAAATCTGGTATGTCATGACAAAATCTTCATTGAAAAGTATCATAATATGTATTTTTTAAAAATCCCAATTCTTCATTTACTTACTTTTGATGGCCTCAAGATCCTAATTTCTGAGTGAAATTTTGTAAGATCCTGTCATGACTTACTTGTTCTCCAAGCATGAAAGAAATTAGACTCCTAAATCTAGAATATGATAATTAGATAAACCTTTTATTTTCTAACTTTGGAGAAATAATTGCTTTGAAAAAAAATCTAGATTCCATGTTTTCCACTTTCTCTTGCTTGGCTTCATTAGAAAAGGCATTTCTATAATGCATGGAATGGATTTGCCACATATCACTATCACATATTGGTAAAAAAAAAAAATCTGTAATAAGTTATCATTTGATGTGAAGTAGCCGGGGAGGGCTGGAGTAGTGGAACGAAGAATAGCAAGACAATGTCTGGATACACAATTCCCAAGAATTCAGTAGTTCGTGAGTGTACAGCGTATAGGAGTCAACAAGTAGACAAAGAAAACCCAGACCTTTGATGACCCCTGGTGAATAAACTAAGCACTGCATTGAAATGTAGCTAGAGCCACAGGCTTTGGTGCAGGCGAGCCCCTTGGCTCTCTCCTCTCTCTCCAGTGAGGCAAACGAGGTGTTTTCCCTGAGTGTCTGTCTCATTTGCGTTGCAGACAGAGCTTACAGACTTGAGACATCTTTATCCCCCTGAACAAATCTCACTTTGGTGATCTCTGTCAGCGGAGATTAAGAGATATGTGTGCATAAACTATGCTATATCTGCTCAGTGACTTCTTAGACAACGAGCAGTGTTATTTCTGGAATGTGAAAGGATTCAGTGGCCTCCTTAAAGTGAGATCTGCACTTTCTTTCAGACGGGGTGTGCACTGATCGTGTCTTATGGAAAAGTTACAAAGAATACAGCATCCAGCTCCCAGAACCCAAATCTAAAATCAGAGCTTAGAGATCATGAGTTGCCTGCAATTGCTGAGTACCTGCCTGCATCTTCTTCCATGCAACAGAGCCCAGCTGCATTTCTGTAAACAGCTGTGTGCGACCAGCATGTGGTATTGTGAGCCAAGAACAGGCTGTATTTTGTCAGCTTGCAGGAGAAAGGAGGAGGAACTGTTATCACAGTGAGGAAGCATTTTAATGCTTCTCTGGTTTGCAGGCATACAAATTATAAAAGTGATGACATTAAGTACTCATTTGTAATCACCCAGGTTGTCACTTATCTGACAGAGTTCTCATACAGAAAACATTACTCATCTATACCCCTATTTCAGTTTACCTCCCCAGTTATTGATCCTCTAGATTTTTAAAAACGTGGACTATAAATGTTTGAGTTGCTTGCTTGTTTCTGGTCATTTCTGATCGTATCTTTTTGGCCATTCTGGGTTTAAAACTCAAGGCCATATGCTTGAACGATTGCCTGGGTTGAGTCGATCTATAACCTTCCTAAGATGTTGGGTTGCTGGGTTTTAGGGGTTATAGGAGTGAGTCACTGTACCAGGCCAAAAGGTGATTTTTTTTTCAGATGAAGCTAACAACAGGCCAGTTGGCACTGCAATATTTATTAAAAATTAGTGTGTGTGTTTGTATGTGTGTGTGTGTGTGTGTGTGTGTCTTTTTGTGGTACTTTGGGTTTGAACTCAGGATCTACCATGGAAATTCCACAACTCCCCATCTCTCATTGTTTTCATAGTGTAGGGGCTTGTGGAATGCATTCTCTCCTCTCTTTCTTTTAATCACCCCAGACCAAGGATTGTTTTAATCTCTAAAAACAATCAATTTTTTTTTACTCCTTTAATGAGAAAACACCAGAAATCTCATGTGTGCGTCTGCTTCCTGAGCAGCCATCTTGGTCTCCCACAGAGATGTCAGGAGCTCCTGTAGAGTTTGGAGCACTGATTTTCTTGTGTGATCTTCACCACAGCCCTACGAGGTCATCGCCGTTGGCATCATTGGTGACGTTATCTCTGGTGAGGAGGCTGGAATTCTGAGAATCAAATCAACTTGACAGAGGTCAACAAATTCAAAGGTGAAAAGAATCTTAGAAGTTGTCTAATTCAGCTCCTCCACTGCCTACTCCATTTTGCAAATTAAAAACAAAAAAACCTAGAATGGGATATTTCCAAGACAGTACAGCTTAACATGAACTTGTTGCTTCCCGGCCCAGCTGTTCATCTTTTCTGATACTCTGCCTTCCTAGGACATGTCAATGTGAGGGTCTTTGTCAAGGGAGCCAAAGAAACCCCTGAGACTTCTGGGAAATTGTTGAGTACAACGTGAGGTAGGAGGGAATATGATGAAACATTAATAAGAATTTGAAAAATAACTTGTGTTGGAGGAACGACATATAATTGTTGAGGTTTCTTTTTCAAATTAACTAACGTAGCTTTGGTTTTGATCAAAACCCATCTGTTTCCTACCTCATTATATGCTTTAGTGGATAGTTATATATAGAACATTATAATTTGAAAATGTTGTCATAATATTGTTGGCTGAATACATAATCTAGTGTGTGGCTGGAGGTCAGATTATTAAGGATTTATGTACTATATATACCGGTCCTTGGAAGTATTGTCTGAGACTTTTCAATGAGATGTGAAGTATTTTAAATCTTTTTTTTATTTTTAGTAGTACTGGGTTTTGAATTTAGGTCATTTGTGCTTCTTAGATCACTTGAGCCACCAGCCCTCTTTGTTCTGATGATTTTTGTGGTAGGGTCCTGCTTGGTTATCCCAGGCTATACTATTAATGCTTCTCACCATAGCTGGAATATCAGGCATAGACCATCATACCCAACTCAGTCTGAAAGCTTTACTTCATGCTTAAGTTGTCAATCCCACATGCATATGAAAGGAACATCTTCACTGAGGAAATGTAGCATTCAAAAAGTGTTTCCCAGGAGTAGTGTTATAGCTAAAGTGGTAGAGTGCTAGCCTTGGGCACAAAGAGGATTTAGAATAGCTCCCAGGCCCTGAGTTCAAGCCCCAGGACTGGCCACAAAAACAAACAAACAAACAAAACCTCCCAGTCTTTCTCTACATATTATAGTACCAGTAGGTTACTGAAGCAGAAAATTACTTTTGCACAATTTATTGGAAAGTGCTTTCAAAATGCCTTCAAATTAAAGGTCATGTTCTAACCACCCAACACATTGTGAGATATTCAACCCTGAACTCAAGGAATCTTCCTTTCTGAAGAAGATCAACTGGGCATGATGAGAGTTGTTTCTTAAGGTGTGCCACCGAGTTTCAATTCTTATATCCAAAATAAGTTTCTTCTTTTTGGTGGCACCCAAAAGTTTGAACTCAGGCCCTCACACCTGCTAAGAAGATATTCTGTCATGTGAGCTGTTTCACCAGCCTCTTTTGTACTGGTGATTTTCACAATGATCTTGGCCATCTAGACCTGTACTGTGATCCATTTATGGATGCTTCCCTTTGTCACTGGGATAAGAGGAATGAGCAATTGTACTCAGCCATTGTGATTCCCTCATAGCTTGAAATGAGCCGCTCATCCTACCATGCCCCGCCATTGATTGAGATGGAGTCCACATGAACTTTTACATCCAGGCTGATCTCAAACTGCAGTCTCTCATTTCTGCCTCCCAAGTAGTTGGGATTACTGGCTGGAACAACTACACCCATCCAAAACAAGTTTCTTTTTAGAAGTAGTACATTTGACCAAAAGAAAAAAAAAAAAGCTTTGGAAATCTGAAGATGGGACTTCGCACGCAACCTCTCTGCTCTGTCAACATGTAGACTTGGGCAGATGGTTTAGCTTTGTTGTTGTTGAAAGAGAAGGCTCTGTAGGGAGCCTAAGGAAGGTTGATTCTGCTATAGTGTGTGGCTACAACTTCAAGTTCCTCTGGTTGTGGTGATTTGGAAAGCTACACTTTAGGATTGTGGGGTGAGCCTAGCGGTAGAGCTCATGATAATGTTCAAGTAAGGCTATCTTCCCAGGGATAGCCCTGCATCTGTGGACAAGGTAAGACTCAGCAGCCACACATAGTAGCACTGGATGAAGCCTGGAAATTACAGACAGAAGGACTCCTGAAGCTCTCGTTTGTCTACATAGATCTTTGAAGCTCCCGGACATTTTATGATTAGTGTGTAACAGTGGGAAGGGAAATGGCTGGATCTAGATTTTCTTCACAAAAGGATAGGTTTAGACCCAAGGAATTGATTTGTTAAAAAAAATTAAAAGCTTTATGATCTGTTTAGCTTAAATTTTAGATAGCTTATATATTGTGCTGCTGAGGGAAAGCGATCATTTTACTAACAATTCAAGAGTATGTTCTTTAAAAGGATCTCATTTTTCTTTAGAAGAACAAGCTCTTTCCTCAGTAAGAAAGACAGAGAGAGAGAGAGAGGGAGAGGGAGAGAGAGAGAGAGAGAGGGAGAGAGAGAGAGAAAGAGAGAGAGAGAGAGAGCACAAAACTCTTAACCTTAGAAAGTTGATGTGACTTACATCATTCTCAATAATACAGTCTTCCTTAGAGAATTGCAGCAGGGTGTCTGGGGTTGGGAAGAGGCCTTTCCAATTTCATGCATCTCCTGTGTCCCTTCCGATCTTAGAAGAACTGCTTATTTTCATGACAGCTTTTGCATGAGAGAATTTCAGAGCCAACCAAAGAGATTGCCAAAACGTTGAGTTCAACCTCAAATGTAATTAGATAAAAGGAATCAATTCATAATGCAGCATGAAATTCTACAGCCACATTTTAAAAAAAAATAGAAAATATATTCTTCAGATAATCTAGAAAGTTGTTCTCCAATCCAGCAAACATATGTTCAACGGTACTTTAAATTTCTCCTTGGCATAGCACTCAAGGTCTCAAAAATCTGGCTGACCTGTCTGCTTCTCCTGCTTCGGCTCGTGTCCCGAGTTGCAGTCATTCAGAATTCTTTCCCTTTTCTTATACCATCATGCCTGTAATTCTTGGTTTGCTGATTCTCTTTCAGGATGACCTCTCTCCCCTAGTGAACTCCAACTCTAAGGACTTGGTGTACATCTCCCTTGCCACTTGCTTTACCCTCAGTTAGCATGATTCAGCTCTACTTTTCCTAAATGGGTCACATTGTATTCTAGTATTTGTGAAAGGTTTTTATAGCCAGCTAGGCTAGAAATGCCAAAAGAACATGACTGCTGTGCAATTCATCTACAGATTCATAGTAGATTGTTAAACAACTCTGCAATAAATGAAAACATCCATGAGTGAATTCTATGAACCATGACAAGAGGACAGTAGAATAATCTACAAAAGTCAGATGTGGTCTTTATCCTATAGGAGATTATAGTCCTAAACAACAACCATGTTAACCTTACCTTTGTTCAAAGACAGATCTCTAAGCCTTGTATTGGAGATACATAAAAAAACTTCTATGGAAATTATAAGCCTAGAAATGAACACATATTCAATAAGCATTAATTTTTTCTTCATTCAGCAGTAAGATTCGGGTGGAAAAGACAGAATTTAAGCTGGGGTTTGAAAAATGAGCAGCAGTAATGCTTGGAAAAGCTGTTGGAAATGCTCAGAAAGTGTTGGTAAATGTAGAGTCACAAAAACATGATGCATTAGGGAAATAATGGCAATCTAATTTGGTTGGAGCCTGGTGAGAGGAGATAGTAGGAGATTTATCTAAAAGACCTATATTGAGAACAATAAAAAAAAGCTTTCTATTCCATGGTGAAACAATGAAGAGCTGTTGAAGGTTAGGAAACAAGGTGTGAAATATCTATTAATACGTGTGCTTTGTGAGGACAGAATGAGATCCTCCATGAGCTTGCAATGGTGGTTGGCACATCGGAAGAACTCAATGATTATTTGCTGCTATAATTAGATACTTTCTGAGAGAAGACATATGGTAGGAAGAGATCAAAGTCAAGAGCAAAAATTAAGCTATAGCCACAGTTTAAATAAGCTAACTATGAACTGTGCTTTAAGGAACTGTGTCTTCAATAGAAATAAATTTTATTTGGTATTATCTCTTGATTTGTATATTCTATGGAACATTGCCTTTAAATTATGTCCTCATAATTTTCACTTGATAACTGTTATTATTGGGGGATGGGGGAAAGGACAGGACCTAGGATTCAACACAGATTCTCACACTTGCTCAGCTTTGCTTGCTTGACCTGCCCTCTACCACTTGAGCTACTACTCCATTCTACTACTTTTGCTGGTTATTTTAAAGATGGAATCTCAAGAACTTTTCTGCTTGGACTGGCTTCAAACCTCAGTTTTCCAGATGTCAGACTCCTGATTAGCTAGAATTACGAGAACGAGCCACCTACCACTCACATCACTATCCGCTTTCAAATTGATAACACCGCATACTACTTTACAGTTACACAGCTCTTTGCCGCTTGTAAAACTCTCACATGTGTCTCTTAGCAACTGTATGAGAGGCTATAAAGGTTCCCATTTTACAAAGCTAAAACTGAAGTTTGAAGCACATTATGGCCGAGTCATGACATGGAGAGGAAACCTGTGTGCAGCTGGACTTTAAAGAACCTGAAATACGATAAAGCGCTTTAGACCTCTATCTGTTAACTTGCGGTTCAGAGTTATTGAGCCATGAAACTTTCTCCTTCAGTTGTCTGTTCATCAACTCTCATCCTCCTTCTATAGCCTTTTTCATTCTGCAAAAATAATAGACATAGCATTGAACAATCGGATGCTTTGGGACAATGTCACATATAGTTTTTTGTTCTATGTTCGTAGAACATGAATATGCAAAGCCAGGCCGGGGTGGCTCACACCTGTAAATCCTTGCTATTCAGGAGGCTGAAATCTGAGAATCCTGGTTTAAAGCCAGACAGGGCAGAAAAGTCCCCATGGGACTCTTATCTCTAATTAGTCACTCAAAAAAATGGAAGTAGCACTGTGGCTCAAAGTGGTAGAGTACTAGCCTTGAGCAAAAAGAGCTCAAGGACAGTGCCCAGGGCCTGAGTTCAAGCCCTATAACAAAAAATAAAGTAAAAGAAGATAAAAAAGAAAATGAGTATTCATTATTGATGGACAAATTTAAGTGTGTGTAGGTTATAAAAATATAATGATACCTTTTCTGTCTCTTAAGAGACTCCTGGGAATTTTTTAAGCAAGAAACTTAAGGTATAGATCAGCAGTTGTTAAGTTTGAACATCAGCTCCTAGATTTAGATTTCCATTTCCTTTCTAGATTTTCTTGGTTATTCTTATTGGTTGATTTTGTTCTTTATTGTCCATCTATTTCCCTACAGTTTGGTTTTTTTTAAATGGACATAGAAAAAGAAATGGTTGTCAAATAAATCTACGTAGATTCTCAGCTTTGCCACTTAATAGTAAATGTCCAAACAACCTGTTTAGCTTTTCCGTGTAACAAAAACAAATAAAGATATCTAGGGCCAAGAAAATACTGCTAAGACATCTTAAACCTTTAAAATAAGCACGTTGTTCATAGTAAAACTGGTTAAGATGTTTTCCATAAGAGAAAGTAAAAGTAAAGTCAATTAAGTTGAGAAAAATCCAAACTGTCAATAAACAGGGAAAATATTGAAAATATTGGAAAATATTACTTCCTGCTACTTTTAAAATACATTTCTTAGGTGTGAGCCCTAAAGGATTCAGAAGCAATGATATTATATTGTGAGTTAAGACTCTCCAGCTCTCAGATTTGGGGTTTGAAATACTATTTTCTACTGAAAGGAATCCGAGCTCCTTTAAGAAGCTTATGATTTCTGGCACTAGCTTTGGTGGTTCATACCTGAAATACCTGGTAGTCAAGAGGTAGAGACCAGAAAGATTATGGTTCAAGGCCAGCTTCAACAAAAAGATCAGGACCCATCTCAACCCATGTGGTGGCTCATATGAGTAATCCCAGCGACCTGAGAGGCATAGTTAGGCGGATCAGGATCTTAGATTGGCTCAGGCAAACATCACCTGACATCCTTGGAGTAACATTACACAACTTTTCACTTTGGAAATTAGTTGTAAAGAGAGAGAAAAATTAACCATGTATCCTGTCCTCTATGATGCTAATTTATTCTTTTTTTTAAAAAAAAAGGCTTAAATTTTAAGTGATAAACGATTTTCACCAAATTTATCGATAATTTTTTTAAAAAACAGGTAGATCAGAGGTTGATAGAAAAATGAGACGTTTGTTTTGATGAAGGCAAAGGGAGAATCCTCCATGTTTGCAGTGGAGAGATGGGATTGCTACTGTCTTAATCCATGGCTCCAAGATGGTATCTCTAAAAATGGGGCAACCTAGTCATGATGTGCTACCCCATGGGGTATCTGAAGTAATTCTTAGGAAGTCTTGCTACAATGTTCCAACTGATCTCTAATCAAGCCTGTCCAAATTCTAGTTTACAGATAACACAGAAGTTTCTGGGAAAATGTTTAACAGCATTACCTGGGAACAGTTTTACCACACAGATGATCTGAAGTCTTCACTGTTAATGTCATAAGGCAAAAAGAAAAAGTGAAGGAAGTATTTTACACTATCAGAGCTTAAGACACATAATTTAAGAAAAAAAAAAAAAGCATAATTAGCCAGGCACCGGTGGTTCACATCTGTAATCCTAACTACTCAGAGGGCTGAGATCTGACAATCTCTGTTCAAAGCCAGCCTGGGCGGAAAAGTCCGTAAGACTCTTATCTCAAATGAGCCACCGAAAACCAGAAGTGGCGCTGTGGCTCAAGTGGTAGAGCACTAGCCTTGAGCTGAAGAGCTTAGGGACAGCGCCCAGGCCCAGAGTTCAAGCCCCACGACTGACAAAATAATAATAATAATAATAATAATAATAATAATAATAATAATAATAATAATAATAGTAGTAAATGTATAGCCCTTGATTGGATATAATTTGGTAAGTGTGGTATCTGTTATGAACTTTTAAATATGGTTCCACTACTAGGGAATTGGGTTTTGTGGGTGTTGTAGAGTTATTGTTATATAGGGAGAATGTCTTTAATTTTTGGAAATGGTAATGTTTAACATCTGCCTTTGAGTAGTGCCGAAAGAAATGAAAATCTAGGTAAATATTAGATAAAATAGATAAAAACCAAAACAAAAATCCAGCCAACTGTTAAAAAATGTTGACTGTGTTAATTTTATTCATTTTCTACCTTTTTGTATATTTGAGATTTTTCTTTCTTTTTTTTTGGTTATTTTATTTTTATCTTTAAATAGTTGTACAAAGGCATTGTCATTCAACAAGAAAAGAGTATTTAATGCAATGGATCTTGATCATTGTTATCCCTTTAATACTGTAGAAAGTTTTAAATTTAAAAATGCAATTTTTAAGCTACGTTTTAAATCCAACAGAAATATATATATATACATATATTAATGTGTATATGCAGAGCACCTATCACTAATTGTAGATGTTTTTAAAATGTTACATTAAGAAAGTTCAATCTAAGAAGAAAAAAATAAAAACTCTTCCCTTGGCTCAGCTGGAGTCCTTTTCTTTTTAGATGAAGTGAAATTAAACACGCACAAATAAGTAAACAAACTTCTTACCCAACACTTTCCTGCTCCTACCCCTTTCCTCTAATTGATTTACTTGGCTTGGCTTTGTTGTAGCAACATGGAGAGTCTTCAGCTTTTCATTCACTCTGGATAGTGCCAAAGACATTTTGCACTAATTCAAATTGTAAGGTCAAAGAGAATGAGGGAGAGAGCATGCAATGGGAAGACAGATGGAGTGGAGAAGAGACAAGAAACAGATGGGCCTCTCTCAGAACAAATGATGAAGCCATACTAATAAAAACATTAGAAAAAGAAAAAATCAAGGAGAATGTGAAATTGCTAAGAGCCAGGCTATCTCAATTGCTAGAAAGGTGACCAGAAGTAATTTACACTCACTCTGACCTGCTGGAAATATTTTCTATCAGCCTGTGGCTTGTGTTTGCAAGATCGTAACAATATCTTTTAGAGAAGATAGAAGTTTAAAATGCGTATTATGGTAAATCGATTGTCAATAGTTTCTTTGGTAGATTCTGCTTTTGGTGACATAGCAAAGTCATCTCTGCCTAAACCAAGAACATGTTTGTTTTCTCTTACAATTTTCTAGAAGTTTTATAGCTGTAAGGTTCTATATTTAGATTTTTCTTATTTTCTTAGGTTTGTTTTTGTGTATGAAATAGAAATTCAAATTTTTATTATTTATCCTTTTTGCAGTACTGGGGGATGAACTCAGGAACTTGCTCTGTATGAAGGAGCTCTGTCATTGAGCCACAACTCTAGATCTTTTTTAGCAATGGCTATTATTTGTATAATGTCTTGCTTCCTGCCTGGTACATAAGTGGACTATGATCCTCTTACTTTTTTTTACTTCCCATCCTAGTGGGAATGACATGCATATGCCATCATGCCTTGGTTCTTCCATTGAGATGGAGTCTTGTGGAGTTTTCTGTCCAGTTATCTGGCCTGGAAACTCATTTTTTCTTATATTGTCCTCTTACTCATATAGAAAGACACGTGTGCGCCATTGTACCTAGCTATGGATTGAGGAGGAGTCTCACAAACCTTTGCCCAGAATGTCCTTCTATTATGACCCTCTTAGTGTCAGTCTACCAAGTAGCTGAGATTTAAGTAGAAGCCACCAGAACCCAGGCTTATTTCCATTTTAATGAGTATATTAATTGTACAATGAGGGTTCATTGTGGTGTTTCCATATGTATATACAATGTACCACTTCTATCATATGTATATACAATGTACCACTTCTATTGCTTATATTCATAGTCTCTATTCTCTTCTTGAAACAAATTCAACAAGTTTCATTGTTCTATGTTCACCCACATGTATATAATACTTCAACTATATTCACTTCTTCATAACTGCTCTTTTCACCCTCCCACTTATACTTACCCACAAAAGAACTTGTTTTACATTCCTGTCATTTGTTTTTAAGTACTAGGTTCTGCATATGGAGAACATGTTATATTTGACTTTCTGAGACTAGCTTGATGTATTTAACAAGATGATCTCTCATTCCATCCATTTTCCTGCAAATGACATAATTGCATTTTTAATGGCTGGATTATTACTCCATTGTGTATATAAGTCTCATTTTTTAAATCCATTCATGAGCATGCTAGCTAATTCCATATTTTGGCTATTGTGATAGTGCTGCTAGAAATACAAGTGTGCAGGTATCTTGACTGTATGTTGATTTATATTTCTTCAGATATATGCCCAGGACTAGTATATCAGGATCATTTGTAGTTTTATCTTTAGGGGGTTTTTTGTTTTGTTTTTTTTTTCTTTAAGAACCACACTGATTTCCATAGTGGCTACATAATTTACATACCCACTGACAGTATATAAAGAGCTTTTCCTCCCACATCTATACCAGTGTTTGTTGTTTTAATTTGTTGTTTATCTGCTTTAATTTGTGTATGGGTATCTCAGTAACTCAGCACCACTTGTTGCATAGATATAAAGCTTTATTTCCACTGAATTGCCTTTGCAATTTCATCAAAAATAACTTGAAAATATTCCAGTCTAGTTTTACATCCTCTATTCTGTCCCACTGATCTATCTCATAGATTTTATTGATCTATTTTAATACCAGCCATGATTGTCTTTTTTATTTTTTTATTGTGAAAATACCGTATAGAGGGGTTACAATTATATGGGCAAGATAATGAGTACATTTCTTATCAAGCATTGTTGATTGTCTTTATTACAGTAGCTTTGTAGGTCTTTGTTCTCTTTCAAAATTCTTTTTTTGAATATTCTTAGTTCTTTTCGTTTCCAAATTTCCAAATGAATTTTAAAATCAGCTGGTCAATTTGTACCCAAAAGACAAAAATAAATCCTTTTGGGATTTTGATAATGATTGTATCAAATCTGAAAAAATAATTATAGAGAACTAAGATGGTAAGAATATTGTTTTAGCCCATGAATGGTTATTTAGGTCTTCTTTTATAGTCTGTAGCAATATTTTATAGTTTTTGTGTACAAGTCTTATTCATTGTTTTAGATTTATCCCTAAGTATTTGGCATTTGCTGATGTTATCGTAAATTCTTTTATCCTGAAAGTTTAATTTGTGATCATTTGTTGATATTATATAGAAACATAATAGATGTATATTTTTCAGGTATTTCCATAATGTCACTTAGTAATTTTAGTAGTACTTGTGGATTTCTTTTTCTTTTTCTTTTTTTTTTTGTAGAATTGCATGTATTCTTATATCTGTGAAGTATGAGTTGTACTTTCCTGACAGTTAGGTAGGTGCCTTGGTAGGTAGCATTGGTGAGAATCAGTGGTCAATCACTGAGAGAAAAAGATTAGTGCATACATCTATGACATGACCTCAGATATTAAGGAAGGAATGTTCCCACAAGTAATGATACTAGGTGTTGGTTTTTCTTAATACATACTCTTAAGTTGAAAAAGTTCATTTCTGTTTTTGTTTAACAGACATCTGGGTTTTTTTAATTTTTTGGTGTGTGTGTGTGTGTGTGTGTGTGTGTGTGTGTGTGTGTGTGTGTGTGTGTGTGTGTGTGTGTGTGTGTGTGTGTGTTTGTGTGTGTCGGTCACGGGGCTTGAACTCTTGGGCTTGGGCGCTGTCCCTGTACTCTTCAGATCAAGGTGAGGTCTCTACAGGTTGAGCCACAGCATCACTTCCGGTTTTCTGGTGGTTAATTAGACATAAAAATCTCACAGACTTTCCAGCCCGGGCTGGTTTTGAACCATGATCCTCAGATCTTAGCCTCCTGAGTAGTTAGGATTACAGGCATGAGCCACTGGCACCCAGCCAGACATCTGTTTTAATCAAAAGTTTTAATCAAAAGTTTTACTGAGATGATTATATCATTTTTCTTTTTTTATTTGCTAATGCAAAGAATCACATTTGTTGATTTCAAGCAAACCAGTTCTGCTTTCCTGGTGTGAGTCTCATTTGTCATGGTGTTTTTTTTTGTTTTTTTTCCTTTTTCTGTAGTTGGTCTTGATTTGCTAAGCTAGTGTTTGAATTTTTGTCATTTAAATTCATGATGGATATTTTACTGTTTATTTGATTTTAAATAATGCCTTTTGCTTTGGTAGCAAGGTAATGCTGACCTAGTAGAATAAATTATAAATGATTCCCTCATACTTCATCTTCTGAGTCTTTGAATAATACTGACTGGCATTATTTCTTCCTTAAGTCTTGCTAGATTTCATCATTAAACCCATCAGTGAGTTCTCTCCATGGGAATGTCTTTAATTCCAAATTCAATTTTTATCATTGATACAGGACAATCCAATTATCTATTTTTTTCTTGAGTTTTGGTAGTTTGCCTTTGAAGGAAGACATTTTCTTTAAACTGTCAAATTTCTTAGCATGAAGTTGTTTAGAATACTTCCTTCTAACTTCCTAAATGCCTTCTAGTCATTTTAGTATGGGATTGGAAGTAATATATCTTGGGTTATGCCTGGTAATACTAATTTGTGCCTCCTAGCATACTTATCATATTCATATTCTCCTCCTCCTCTCTCCTCCCCTTTTTCTCCTCCTCTCCTCTTTGTCTCCTCCTCTCCTCTCTTCTCTCTCTTCTCTTTCCCATTCTCTACTTTTGCCTCCCATTCTCTAGGCTGGCTAATGTTTTATCAATATTTATATTTTGCTGGGTGTCAGGGGCTCATGCCTGTAAAATCCTAGCTACTCAGGAGGCTGAGATCTGAGGATCATGGTTCAAAGCCAGCTTGGGAAGGAACATCAGTGAGACTATTATCTCCAATTAATCACAGAGAATAGCTGGAAGTGAGACTCTGTGGCTCAAGTGGTAGAGCACTAGCCTTGCGTGCAATGAGCACAGGGACAGGGCCCAGGCCCAGAATTCAAGCTACAGAACCAGCAAATAAATAAACAAATACGATACATATTCTATTAATTTTGGAGTAACTAATTTTTTTATTTCATGAACTTTCTCTATGGCTTTCTACTTTTGTTTCTTATTTCATGGATAGCCATCTGTTTATTATTTTCTTTCTTCGAATTTACTTGGCTTTCATTTGCTCTTCTTTTCTCATCTTAAGGAAAAAACAAAGGTAATTGACTTGAGAGCCTTCTAATGTAGGTATTTAAGGCTATCACATGTCTGCTACGTGCTGATTTGATGGCACTCGTGTATTTTGCAAAGCTACGTTTTATATCTAAGTTAAAAACACTTCCTAGGCTGAGAAGTTAGCTCAGTGGTAGAGTGCTTGCCTAGCATGCATGAAGCCCTGGGTTTGATTCCTCAGTACCACATAAACAGAAAAAGCCAAAAGTGGCTGTGTGGCTCAAGTGGTAGAGTGCTAGCCTTGAGCAAAGAAGCTCAGGGGCAGGTTCCAGGGCCCGAGTTCAAGCCCCAGGACTGGGAAGAAGAAAAAGAAGGAGGAAGAGGAAGAAAAGAAGGAGAAGGAGGAGAGGGAGAAGGAGGAGGGCAGGGAGGAGGCGAAGGAAGAAAACACTTCCTAATTTCTTTTTGATTTGTGGATCCTCCATCTTACCCAATTTGTGTACTTTTTTTCCTTGTTGTATTTGGACCATTTATACAGTTATCAGTATGTTTAGGCTTAAGTATATCATTTTGACACTTGTTTTCTATTTGCCCCATCTGTTATTGATTTTTCTTTTCCTGGATTTGATTTTTTATTCTATTGAATGTCCTTTGGGTGTCATTAAGCATAGCAATTATGATTTCAGCAATTGCTTTAGAACTTATGGTATATATCTCTGATTTACATAGTATTGTTTCAGTGATGCTATAGATGACATATATATGAATCTTATAATGCTATACTCTAGCATCTTCCTTCCCCCTCCTATATTGTTCTTATTTTATTTATACATGTTATGAACTTCAAATTATTTTGTCATCAATTATCTTTTACAAGGATTTAAATAATGAACGCATAATGAACCCCAACTATACATATATTTGGCCATGTGACAATGTCTCTTAGCTAATTAATATGCTGTTTTTTAATCTTTCTATTTGTGTTTAATGTGTATATTTATCAGTAGACTTCTGTAATATCTAATTTGTGATTCATTTTCTCTAGCATATTTGTAATCTGAGACATTTTGATTTTCATCTCTAGAAGTTCAATTTGGGTCTTTTCTTCTTGCAGATCCACAGTTAGTTTTTTGAACATCTAGTTGCAGTTATAACAATTGTTTTCTCATTTACTTCTAATATTTATGACATTTTTGGATTGGCTGATATTGGTTGATTTTTCTCTTAATTATGTATTGGATATTATTTTTGCATATTTTATACTCTGATTCAATGCCAGACTTCATAATTTCTACTTTGTTGAGTGAAGGATATTTTGGTTTTGTGATAACAGTCTAATTACTTTGGAAATTCTATAGATCTAGGTTTTAAAATTTTGTTATGTTGGAGCCAGGCAGCATGTATCTTATCTAATATCTAGCTTATGATTGTTGCCCACATTTGAGGCAAAAACCTTCTGTGACTTTTGCCCAACGCCATATGAACTGTTTGCTTTTCCATGGGGCCTGTGGGAATTGTTGCTATTTATTTATTTATTTTTGGTTGTGGGGCTTGAACTCAGAGCTTGGGTGCTGTCTCTGAGCCTCTTTGTGCTCAGGGCTAGCACTCTACTACTTGAGCCACAGCCACACTTCTGATTTTTGAGTGGTTAATTGGAGATAAGAGTCTCACAGGAACTTTTCTGTCCCACTGGCTTGGAATCATGATCCTCAGATCTCATCCTCCTGAGTAGCTAAGATTACAGGCGTGAGCCACCAGCGACCAGCTAATTGTCACTGCTTCTGACTCATGGAGATGGCCAATACTCTGCTGTTTAACCTTCTCATTTAGTTCCTGGCCTACTCTCACATGGATTTCTTATAGTCAGGTCCCCATTAGTATTCCATGTGGTTCTCCAGTTGGACATTCTACAGGCTTCCAGAGGTCTTTCCTGGGTAGCTCTTCTCTCTGATACTGTTTGGAAAAGGATTTATCAAGAGCTCTCCAGATTCTTACTTTTGCCCCTCCACTTGAGGACCAGTTCTCCTGGAATTGTGTCCCACGGAGACTGAGAAATCACCCATCTCTCCTCTTCCCTTCCATTTTCTCAAGAAGTACTGCCTTACCTGAATCCAGTGACTTCAAAACAGTTCCCATTTTCTTTTCTTTTTATTTGGGTCATAGAATATTTTAACTGAGAAATCACTGCCCATAATACTCTATTTGGGCTAGAAGCAGAAGTCTTGGTAGAGTTTTGAAGTGCATGAATTCTATCTTCTGGCTGGAAGGAGAATCAAGGGTTATAGATTCTATGATGTTGAAGCACAGATTTTTGTGTAGGAATTACAGAGCTTTCCCTGCACAGTTTTGCCTTTGATCTGGAAGTTTGTTGCAGTGACACCAGTGGTCAGAGAAGCCATACATTTCTTATTTGATATTACAACTGTAAATTAAAGCAGTTAAACTCAGCTGGAGCTAGTTGCTGCTTTTAAAATGCAATTTCCCCTGAGAATTAAGGTCTAATAACCTGCTCCTAACAACTAAATTGCTGCCAGATCATGGAAAGCTCACTGCTATATATCAGACACTTGGTTGAATGTTTTACATCCATTCATTAGTTTAATCTTTACATTGATCCACTTGAATTATCTTTGTAGCTTAAATAGACTGGCAGAAATTTGAGAAATTTGCCCAAGGTTCAAGAGTTCTTCAGTGAATTAGAGCCTGAATTCAGATAGAAGAAGCCAACCTCTTGCTATCCAAAATGTGTCTATGGACCACAAATATTAGTACATTCTCATACTCAGCTCTAGATCTATTAAATCTGAAGGTCAGAGTTGTAAACAAGATCTCCACCTGACCTTCGCATGGACATTCCAATTGGAATAACCCTCCCAATCTGTGGGTTGAGGGAAGAATGTAAAGGAAGCTGAGAAGGAAGAAGTATTATTCTCATGGCTTGGGCAAAGCTGAGGTCCTATGTTGTGTTTCCTGAGCAATCAGAAGTAATAATGGCGGGTCTTAGCCCACATGGAATGCTTTGCTTGTGCCAGGGATGATCCTAAAGTGTTTTGCTACATATGTCACTTAACATCATAAATCTATTAGGATTGTCCTCACTTTAAAAATGAAAACAAAGGAAGTTAAGCAACTTGCTAAACTCAGTTTATTAGTCGTAGAATACAAAGCAACCATGGGCAATGTGTCTTCAGCACATAAACTTCTAAATCTCATCATCAGAAAGCATTTATAGGGAGAGAGGAGCATGGTGCAGAAGATAACCTGTCCTTCTTGTCTTTCCAAGGGTAAAAAAACCCAAACCAAACCAAACCCCAAAACCCAAAAAACTAGGCACAGTAGATAGTAAAACCCAAACTTGAAAAAATCCGCAAGCATCTATTTGTTTTTCCTATCTGAAACTAAACATGTTCCCCTGGCAGGTGAGCATGTGTAATTAGTGCTGAAGATTTCTCATCTATTAAAAGGGAAGATGGAGGGATAGAGAGTAATAGTTTGGGATGCATAATTTTCTGCTAATTCTGTGTTGAGCAGAGGGAAAACAACACTCTCAGGGCTATTTCTGTGTACTGCAAAGCAGAGAAAGATAAAAATATGAGAGCCGCCGGCCTTCATTAAAAGGATAAAGGGTTGTTGATTGGTACTTCCTTTTAGGTTTTATAGAAGCTTTAAATTTAAAAGAACACCGCTGCTTGCTGACACGGGTGACGCTTTTTGCTTTATGTAGAGGGGCTTAATTGCACTCATGCTTATTTGTTAGGTTTTCTGTGATATATTTAGATATAATCTATAGTCCCTCCACTTAGAAGGAAAAAAAAACTCAGAAGTATAAGTCAGCTGGCTTCGGGGACACAATTCAAGGCCTATGTCTTTTATTGTGCATCGCTTCAGTTAATTAGCTTTCTAATTATGATTTATTCTAAATTGTTATTTTAAATGCATGCCCAGAGACTCTGTTGAGGTGACACATTACTCTAGAAATAACAGGGATCTGGTTCTCTGCCTTTGGCTCTGAGAGTTACATTGCTGTGGAAAAACATTGTTTCTGTGCTTTGCAGTTCCCATCTATTCTGACTGTTTCATATTCCATGTCACCCACTGAACTTGTCCATCTACCAAAAAGTGTGATTGTACAACACTGTGTTCAGAAATCGTCCATCTCACTTAACTTTAGTCTGCTCATTTCCATCTAGTTACTTGCGGGGGGGGGGGGGGGGGAATTGTTTTGTTTTTAACCTGATTGTTTCCTGCTATTTTCAGCGGAACTTCTACTGTTTCAGTTTGGGCCTCGAATAATGTTTTTGTCCTTGGAATTCCAGAGCTTTTAACTTGGATTTTGCCTTCATATTTCTCTTGATCTTGCCAGAGATTGTAGAACACGAACACCCAGTTTTGGCCATGGGAGCCCAAAACTTGGACTTAACCTCTGGGAAAAGTAATTTGATTGGATGTGTTTGGAACCCATAAACAAGGGACAGATAAGTTCTTCTTTTAACCCTGACAAACCAGAAATAAAATTGCACTGAGAATAGATTTGACTTCTATTATCAACTTTCTTTGGAGTTTATATTTTATTTATTCCTTTCCTTCTCTTACATACATCTCAAGGCTAAATTTTGACCTTAATTTCCACCAGAGAAGATCTTATCTCTGTCAGATTTTCCCAGTAGTTTACCCTTTACTGGATGACAGGTATCTATCTGTCTGTTAATCCTGAGAATGTATGTATGTATTTGTTTCTTTATTTTTTGTGTGCCAGTCTAGTGTCCTTTAGCATTGTTGGCTCAAAATTAGCTCTCTACCACTTGAGCTATAGCTCCATTTCTGGATTTTGACATCTAATTAGAAGAATCTCATGGACTTTCCTGCTGGCCTGGCTGGCTTCTGCCTCCCAGGGTTAGTTTTGAACAGACATCCTCAAATCTTAGCCTCCTGAATGGGTAGGATTACAGGGATAAGCCACTGGTACCCAGATGAGCTTGTGGGCTTTTTTTAAAATATTCTAGTGATATTCCCTAGGGAATAAGTATATATGTGCATATATGTGCTATCTGACTGAAATCTTTTTTTTTTAATATTTAATTTTTTTGTGAACATACTGACTGAAATCTTTTTATTCATATCTCTATTACCATACCAGAACATAAGGAGACATAAATAAATACAAAACAGAACCCAACGAAGTGACCTCAGTACTGCAGTGTTAGGAAGGTCTGAACTGAGGCTCTTATGGCCAGGTCTGCTTTGCTGTTCCATTAGGAGCAAAGATGTCCAGCCAGGTACGACTTTCCTTTAGCCTCCTTCACAGTTCTACATGATCATATGACCAAGTGCTTAACAGTAGAACATTCCAGGATATGATACTGTCACTTTCAAATCAAGATGAGTTTTCATCTTTGGACCTTGGCTCTATCCTATACAGCCTGTGGTTAGCATCTGAAATGACACAATGTATTTTTTTGTGTGTGTTCTTGTATTCTCCTGCTTTTTAGACGATATTCAGCCACTTGAACCACGCCCACAGATACATTTAGATGAGAGATTCACCTAGCCTTGGCCATCTAGATGAAGATACCACATAAGGAGATGTCAAGAGCCCAGGTGCTTGTTTAAATGACTGAAGCTGGGTACTGGTGGCTCATGCATGTAATACTAGCTACCCAGGAGACTGAGATTTGAGGATCACCATTCAAAGCCAGCCAGGCTGTGAGATAAATATCTCCAAGTAATCACAGAGAAACCAGAAGTGGAGCTGTGGCTCAAATTATAGAGCACTCATCTTGAGCAAAATAGCTCAGGGACAGTGTCCAGGCCCAGAGTTGAAGTTCCAGGACCGGCAAAAATAAAATAAAAAAATAAACGACTGGATCGTATTTCAAGTCAATAAGCAGTAAAGTCAAAAGAAGTAATCAGTGCTTCTGAGCACAAACCCAAAGCCCCATTGCCCAACTAAAACCCCAGATTTACCGCTTACGTGTTGGATTGTTGGGCAAATTCTTATGTGTTTTTGCCTCTGTCTACATTTTTGCAAAATGGTGGTTTTAGTTGTTCCCACCATATGGGCTTTGAAGGGAAGTAAATGAGCCAACACATAGAAAGTTCCCAGAACAGTAAATACACAGAACCAGCTCAATAAATGTCAAGTTTATTTTATTTTGTTTTTCAAAATTAGATTTCAGGGGCAGGGACTCTAGAGTTATGGAGGAGGAGGCTTCTAAAGCCTTTCCAATCCTCATGTACCTTCTCTCCATGTGTGGAACGGATGCGATCTCTCTACCACTCGCTGGTGGGGAACAGCTGGTAGGGAGCGCAATGTTCTCTAATTGTTGAGTGCTCTCTGGAAAGGGAACTGACTCTCGCTTTGTCCTTCTGTCAGGTTGTTTCTCTTTTTGACTTGTTATCAGCTGGAATTTAAAATAAGAAAAGTATAAGGCATGTTAATCCTGTCTTCTGCTGAGATATTGGTATATTTCCCTTAGCTTTTTCTAAATGAGTATATAAAAGAAAGAGAAAAAGGAAAAGGAACATTTGCTGGGGGAAAAATGACATTAAATCAGGCACTGGTGGCTCGAGGTACAATCCTAGCTACTCAGGAGGCTGAGACCTAGAAGGTCATGGTTCGAAGCCAGCCTGGGCAGAAAAGTCTGTAAGACTTCAGTGCAAAATTAACCAGAATATGTGGGACTGGATGTGTGGCTCAAGTGATAGAGTGTTAGCAGTGAACAAGAAAACTGAGCAAGAGATGAGACCCTGAGTTCAAACCTTGGTACCTGTATGAAAATAAAGTAAAATTAAAATTAAATAAATGAAATAAAAATGATTTTTTTTCAATTTGTTGTTTTACAACATTTTTTAAAACAGTCTGAAAAGTCTTCTGGGCCTTGAAATAGTGTTATCACTATTTAACCTTTAATTTTATTCTCAGAAGGTGGCTTTCTTTTTTAAAATTAAAAGAGTACCTTATTACCTAACAAACATTTCTGAAGATGGAGATAACCAAGACATTTTTTAAAAGACAAATCTATAGATAAATGTTCATATAATCTTTAAAGGGATTAGCCGAAAATAGCCAATAGGGAAATGTATCACACAGATAAAACTTTCAGTGGAATTGGGATGATCAAACTTTTTCCCAAAGATGCTAAAAGTAACATCCAAAGTGGGTTTGTTGTTGTTGTTTTAAATCTCTTCTCTTAGTCCCTATCTTCCCATAAGGAGGAAAACTAAAGATGGGTTAAGAAAGACATTGTATTGGCATTAGTAAGAAAGGCTATCAAGTTGATTAGACAGTGTATGATCTGGATTATAGGCTCTAAAATAGTCTATACATTTTTTTAAATTATCTTTCAATGGTTGTACAAAGGAGTTCCAAGTCAACATATGAATTGCTGAGGACAAGGAACCTCAATCCATGTCAGTCCTTCCATCAATCTAGGATTTTAATTGTAGGAAATAGGGAAGAGGCCAAAAAAGTAGACTGGGCCAAAAGTTTCCATCATGAATGACACATGTATATTAGCTTGTGGAATGAGAGGGAGGAGGTGTTTCCTTTTGCTTCTTCTGGTCATATGGCATAGCAGACATAAGGAATTGATAGACTTTCCTCATTCTGGGATGTGGGGAACATGTAAGTCCTTCTGTCGCTGAGAAAGGGAAGCCACTTTAGTTTTTCTGTAATGTATTATGGAACCCAAATATTAGCACACACTAGCTCCTAGAAACATATTTCCAAATTTTTTCTAACATTTATAACTAATTCCCAGATCAAGAAAATATACTAAATCTACTAACAAACTACACAAAGTTTTGTCTTTTGTGTTTTGCTTTTGTCGGTCATGGGCCCTGAATTCTGGGCCTGGACGCTGTCCCTCAGCTCTTCACCTCAAGGCGAGTGCTCTACCCTTTGAGCCACAGTGCCACTTCCAGCTTTTTCTGCTTATGTGGTGCTGAGGAATCAAACCCAGGGTCTCCTGCGTGTAAGGTAAACACTCTACCATTGAGCTACCTTCCCAGCCTACAAAGTTTGTTTTTCTTTCTTTAATGGAAAATAATTAAGAAAAAAATGTTTAAAAAGTTTTCATTTTTCTCTGAGTGGCTGCTAAAACAATACACTAATACAGAAATTATTTACCTTTAAGTAGTGCTTTGAAGACCGTGGAAAGAATTAGACCCCATTCAGGTTAAATTCTTTTCATATCATTCCAGTTGGCAAATAAAACCATGAAGGTATAGCAGGAGAGGTCCAAGTGATTTGGAAGGGACCCCAGGCAGTGAAAGAATCTGGCTGTGGAATTCAAAGCAAAGGAAAGCAGGAAGAGGGAGGTGGGCTTGTGTGGAAGGGAGAAAGGGGCAAATTGGAGAGGTTTGAAGCAGAGAATTTGATTTGCATGCGAGAGCCATTAGGGATGTCACTAAAACCTTGGGGAAAATGTTAACAGTCCCAGTGGCAGGGTAGATGGGGATTTTTTTGTTTTGTTTTGACAATATTTGTGCAAGACATCCAAGGAAAATGTGAGCAGAGAGGATGAAGGGATTTGGACCCAATTGTTATGACATGGAAAATGAGTCTGTGGGCCTAGCAGAAAGGAAAAGAACACCTTAATTCCATGTAGAAATAAGAGTATTTTTTAAACAATTGTTCATTTATTTAGCTCTCTTATGTAACTTTTTTAAAATTTAATTTTATTGTAAAGGTGTTGTACCGAGCGAGGGGTTACAGTTACATAAGTAAGCTAATGTGTACATTTCTTAGCAAACATTGCTACCCCCCTCTCATTTTTCCCCACTTTCCCTCCCTCAACCCCCTTACTAGTTGCAAAGTTCATTTCCAACATAGTGTCTTGTGAGTATCACTGTTGCATTGGTTCACCCTTTGTCCTTTGTCTCACCATTTTGTGATTCTACTTCCCTTCCCCAGATCAGATAAATGTATATACAAGGTATAAGATATCGAAATAGAAAAACAGTGACAACAGAGGATAAACCAAAGGTTTGGGGAGTGGGAAACAAAAGAAAAAAGAAATAACTTCACACAGGACATGAAAAAACAACAACAACAAAAAGGAAAAAAAAAAACACCTGTTTCCATATCTTGGAGTTCATTTTGATTAGCATCATTTTATGTGGTTATATGTACATAGTTCTTGAACTATTGTGATCCTCTACTAGGACTAATTTTTTTAATGTTAGTAAGCGATGTATGAAATGGGAAGGTTAAAAATGGTTATTTAGTGTCATTGATTCAATCCTGAAAGAATTATCTATTCTTGGCACTGGGAGAAGAAGGTTAAAGTGAGAAATTAAAAAGATAATCCCCTAAGTCAGGGTAGTCGGAATCATCCTGATAGTTGAACTTCAACTTCCCACTAAAGAAATAGACCAAAAAATGCTGTATGCAAGGCAAAACAAAAATACAGAGAAGTGCATTGGCACAAGTGTCTGCATCTTAATTTTCTTTTAAAAAAATATTTTATTATCTTTACATGGTTGGACAAAGAGGTTTCAATTCTTTATGTCCATTGATGAAAATAATGCATCTTGATCAGTATGGTTTTCCTTCTTTACACACACACACACACACACACACACACACACAGGAAGGAGAACCAGCCTCTTTCATGGTTTGATGGGGATAGAGGAGCAGGGGAGTCAGGTTGTGAATGGGGTGAGTTCACACCTCTCCTGTCCAAGCAATCCTTGGGTTGTGGAGAGAGATTCTAGATTACACCCCAAATGAATTTTAGAGAAAGCAAATACCTTTATACAAGTGTTTGAATTTCACACTTCTTGCCTGAGAAGGACAAGTTTGCCAAACCCTTTCATGTAGTAACATCGGAAAGCAACGTAAACTTGAACAAGGCAAACAGAAGCTTTGCTTAGGCAACATAGAAGGAACAGCCTGGAAAACAGACACAAAGAGATCCTAGGCTGATTTTTTCCTTCCTGTTATTTGGTTTTACATATAAATGGTAATGGACCACTCACCCATTTTAGTCTCCAAACCATAAAGGTGCTACTTTTTGATATTTCTGTTTACTTTTTTTTTTCCCAAGAGAAAGTGAAAGTTACTGGGAGGTGTCAGTGGAAGTGGTCCTGGGTCTGTGCTTTATCAGGCAACTAGGACAGGAACATGTCACCAACTATTCACATCTCTATTGGAGAAGGTTTAAACCCATAATCAACATCACCTGGCTCACTGTTCGAAGCTATAGCAAGCATCTGGCCACAGCCACCTGTGAAATTCTTTATTATCTGTTTCATGCTCTTACACAGGGGAAAATGGTTATTTCACTATATTATTGCTGCTAAGCTATCAACTAATTTTCATGGTCCTTCCATGAAAATTTGTGACCAACTACTGGAAAAGCTCAAGTTGGATCCACTGAAGTGTTAATTTACCATGTAGTGGTGGTAAATAACAACTTAATTAAATGGAAAGTTCAGACAATTCCGCACATGTGGTGAATTTAATGTCTAATTTTAAATATTTTAAAAATGGCATTTCTAGAAGGGGTGACAATGATCAAGATTCATTGTATTCTTTTTATTGTTGTTGTAAAGGTGATATACAGAGGGTTACAGTAACTTAAGAGAGGTATTTGGTGCATTTCTTTTTGAACATGGTAAATTCAAACAACTACTTAAAGGTAATAAAAATAAGATTTTAAAAATTGAATTGTTACATGGTTTGATGGAATTATCCAAAATGGGTCATGGTCAGGGGGAGTTAATATAGCCATAGAAAAGGGCTCATCATAATCTCAGTATTCAACCTAGCAGAGCTAGGCTGGTATGTCTCTCTGCTTTTTAACAGAGTCTTCTCTGAGAGATATACATAGAGGGAGAGATTGAGTTAGGATTTGAATGAAAGTACAGAAGTAACTGAATGGATGTGAAAGGCAGTGGTCATTCTAGGAATGGAAAATAATAATAATTTATGAGAATGCTTTAGCCAAAAGGATGGACCCAATAAAGTTACTTCACTTCCCAAATCTTGGTCTTGTTTTTTTCTAAAGCTAGACAAATAATATCTATAAGGTGGTATGGTATGTCCATGTGGAGCAAATGAAATGATCTGTGTTTAGTTACCTGAGTGGTGTTTATAATATAGTAAATATAGCAAGTGTAGCTGCCATTGTTGTTGCTGATAATATTATTTTTAGGCTGGGTTCAAGTTCATCTCTCACCTAGAGAAGTTATACATGTCCCAAGGCCAGTTAGTCTGTAGTACGGAGATAAAGAAAAGGTGTAGACTAGTAGTGACAAATAAACAGTACATGTAATCCATACCCAAAATTCCTACACCCATCCCAGATATAAGTAATCAGTCTTGGTTGATTATTGAACTTGCGCAAATCCTCCACATCTTCCTCATCCCCAAGAATGAAGATTGCATGCAATCTATTAGTTAAAATAGATTCAGCTTAAACATGATAGCACTGAGGGAAATAATAAGAAGGAGAAAGTAAACTGATGTCTATTTTTAAAAAATAAAGCGGTTTTATGGAAACAAAGTGCATTGATTAATGCAATGAACAAAGCATGTTCTGAGAGGAGATTCGAAGATTAGCAAAGTGTCCTTTTATTTTGCAGGGTATTGTTTCGCCACAGTAAAGGGAAACATTGAGGATAGTCCAGGGAAAAAAAGACAATTTAGCAAACCATATGCTGAACACTGAATAATCAAGGAGACATGGTGTCCTGCCTCTAAGTCCTTCACCTTGCTCTTCTAAATGGAAACACAAGTGCCTGGGGATATTTGAAGCATGACAAACATCTGAGCGAATACTGATGGAAGGCCCTGTGAAGAATTTCCATGCCTGATCATATAACAGATGGCTCTCTACAAGAATCATTTTAATATTAAACAGACAATTCAGGCCTAGGGAAAAAAATAGTGCCATAAATCTGTAATTGAAAATATTAAAAAACATCCATTCAAAAGAGCTATAAATTTTTACAAGGAACTTCTTTTGCATTTCAGAGCTTATGTCAAAAGAAGGAATGGATGCCCTTTTAAGTTTTGCTTTCTTTAAAAAGAATTTAAAATTAAATTGAAAATCTACAAACATTCAGACGTTTCAGAGGGAAATGTGTGTGTGTGTGTGTGTGTGTGTGTGTGTGTGTGTGTGTGTGTGTGTGTGTGAATTGCCTTATTTAATGGATCTGCTTCATCTTTACTCATCATTCAACTTCTTTCTTCCATACCGACCCATAAGCTCTTCTGCTTCTCCTGGTTTTTGACTCTCTTTGGATTCTTCTAGTCCCTTTTTGGGAGGAGCAGGGGGTGGATATGTATCTCAGACTGGCCTGGGACTCAAGATCCTACTGTTTCAGCTCCCTAAACCCCAGGATTACAGGTGCTGTATCACACTAATGCTGTAGAACCGCTGACCCTTCTGATCACTTCCACCCATCTTACTGCTACTTGAGTAAGACTTTGAAGGCCATGGTTTGTGAAGTCAGCAACTTCCTGCCATCCTTACTGTTGTTCCTGCTGAGATTTAAGCCTGATAGTTAGAAATGTTTGGTCCCACCTTATTTGTGGTTTTTGTGGTTGATCTGTGTGTTGTCTTCCATTGTTCTCCAACACAGTTCCTACCAGTTTTGCGGTGAATTCTCACCTCACCTTTTACCCATATGGGTTTTTTTTCAATAAAGAGAAGACCTGCCTACATCCAAGTCATGTAGTATGGCTGAAACCTGACGTCTAGCCTACCTCTATAATGTTTGTTTCAAGGCCTCAGAAGGAATGTTAACCTGTATACGGTTTAGCTTATCTTAAATCAGAACCTGGAGGTTTAAGAGCTTTTAGGAGATGCATGGACCAACTTCTGTATTTATTTATTTAGTAAGTTAGTTATTTTTGGTCAGTCGTGGAGCTTGAACTCAGAGTCTGGGCACCACCCCGAGCCTCGTTGTGCTCAAGGCTAGCACTCTACCACTTGAGCCACAGTGCCACTTCCATTTTCTGAGTGGTTATTTGGAGAGAAGAGTCTCACAAGGGACTTTTCTACTGGGCTGGCTTTGAACCACAATCCTCAGATCTCAGCCTCCTGAGAAGCTAAGATTACTACCAGCACCTAGCTTGTATTCATTTTAGTGTACTTTTAGAGAAAACTATTAAGCTAGCTGAACTATGATTTCATGGACCTCTTTACTAGCTGAGGAGAAATCTGAAGGGAATCCTTTTCAAGTTTGAAGACTTGAAGGCAAAATAAAGGGCACCAGATGCTGGGCTTATGTGGAATGAGAGGATCTGGACTCCACGTGGGCATGCAATCAACAAGCAGTCCTGCTTTCTCTCCTTCTTCCCTCCCTCCACAGTCCATCTTCCTTCCTGTCCAGACACTGGAAGGCACGGCTCTGCCAGTGTACCTGCCATTGGGGGCAATATGGCTCCTTATCCCTTGATCTCAATAGAATGTTCTAGGTTTATGAGTCCACTTCTCTACAATATTCTAACTGTTCAATGAGTCATGCCTGCTGAAAGAATGTACTGGCATTTTGTTTATGGTGCCTTTTGTTTGTTTTATTTACTTTAGGGAAATCAAGAAACAACAATAAAGCAGTGTGGGGTTGGGAGTGACAAACTCCCAGTGTCCTGTGCTTCCAAAATTAATAGGGAATTTTTCCCATCTCTCTTAGCATCTTAAGAGATTTCCAAATTATTAAGCCCTTCTTGACCCAGATAATCGCTGTTTGCAAATAGTGCCTTTCTGAAGAAGGTTTAGGATTCTGTTGTCCTGAATAAGGAAGTGAATTTGGTTTAAGTTCTCAAATACTAAAGGCCTACAAAATTTTCACTTGAATACTTCTTGCTATATACCCCGATGTGCTCTAAGAACTTTGCAAACTAATACCCTTGACCACTCTAGACTGGTGTGTGCGTGTGGTGTGTGTGTGTGTGTGTGTGGTGTGTGTGTGTGGTGTGTGTGTGTGTGGTGTGTGTGTGTGGTGTGTGTGTGTGGTGTGTGTGTGTGTGTGTGGTGTGTGTGTGTGTGTGTGTGTGTGGTGTGTGTGTGGTGTGTGTGTGTGATGTGTGTGTGTGTGGTGTGTGTGGTGTGTGTGTGTGTGTGTGTGTGTGTGTGTGTGTGTGTGTTGGTCTTGAACTCAGGGCCTAGGCACTGTCGCTGAGCTTTTACACTTAAGGCTAGTCCACCAGAGGTACACCTGCATTTCCAGCTTTGGAGTGGCTAATTGAAGAGAGAAGTCTCATGGACCCTCTTGCTCTGGCTGGCTTTGAAGCCTCCTTAGGAGCTAGGATTTCAGGCATGAGCAACTGGTGCCTAGCATGTGACAACTCTATGACTAGTTTATGTGTGTGTCTGTGTGTGTGTGTGTGAGTGTGTGTGTGTGCAGGTCCTGAGGCTTGAACTTAGGGCTTGGACACTGTCCCTCAGCTTCTTTTGCTCAAGGCTAGCATTCTACTACTAGAGCCACAGCATCACTTCCAGCTTTTATTGAGCAGTTAATTAGAGATAAGAGTCTCATGGACTTACCTGCCTAGACTGGCTTCGAACCACCATCCTCAAATCTCAACCTCCTAAGTAGCTAGGATTATAGATCCAGCAGTGCCTGGCTCACCCTTACCTACTTTGCAAACTAATCATATTTGAGCCCAGAGTGAGGTCACAAAATTTAACTTGCCCCTCCCTACTAGAACAGCTAATTCCTTTGTGTCTATAGTTGCCTTAGCTCCTAAAATTTAATACACAATAGTTGGTTAGTAGGAATATAACTAAATAACTTAATGTACAGTAAACAGTTCAAACTTAGCTGACCTTTTCTTTAAAATTGGATCCCAAGTTTAGGAGCCCAAGCAATTTTGTAGATGGTGAAGTGGAATACAGAATGTATGTTACATACAGAAGAGATGTATACTGGCTACAGAATCCATCAAGGTTGTGGTATATCTTGGCCCATGTGTACAACCCTTGTCTTACTGTCCTTAGAGACTGCCTTCTATGGATGGCTTGACTTCAGATCCATTCTTTCAGTTCCTCTGATGCTTCTGAGGCACTTTACATCTTGTCCCCTTACAAGGCTATGGTGATGTTCTATCTCACTGAGCTGGCTATGTTGTCTTCTAGACAGTTTGACTTGGCAGGTCATCCCAGCCTCTCTCCCGCTCCTGCAGTGCCCACTGGCTTCTTCCGCATAGCTCTCTGCTCCATAGATTTAAGAGAGCTTAGGCTTCTAAACATGCAGGAGCTCCTCTCTCTCAACCTGTTTATTATGTGTTTGTGGCTGTACACACCCAGTGCACTGGCAACAATAACACCTCTTTCCCTTCAAGCACCTGATTGTGGATTTAATATATCTTTCCCTTCACCTTTTAACCTAAGCCCAGAAAGAACAACACCAGAGCATTCCTCTCTAGTTGCAGACTCCTTTTTCCTGTCTCCTTCCTTCCCTCTCTCCCTTATTTTCAGGGATGGTGGGAAGGTTTTCTATTACTTCCATGTCTTTGTTCTTTCTAGGCTGTAGATCAGCCTTCACTTTCACCTTGATACACTCACTACATAGGGCATGCAAGATTTGGGGGGAAAAATCTCTTCTCAAAACAATAACGTGGCTTGCAGGGCATTGTGTAGTTGCACCAGCCCAGTTTATAATGTCAAGAGCTAAATATGACCTACTCTTTCTCTCTGCATAACTTCTGCTCTAATAGCTAATCTCCTCTCAGATGAATATTCAGGATAGATTAAAGTAAAGGTCCTAGACTCAAAAGCAAGAGAGAAAAAGAACATGATAGTGTTTAAAATTATTTTTTACATCAAACCTATATTCTTTAGGCCAGGAACATGGGAACATGGCTTACGCCTATAATCCTAGCTAATTAGGGGGTTGAGATCTGAGGATCATGATTCCAAGCCAGACAGGAAAGTCAGTCAGTGACTTTTATCTCTTATGAACTGAACTCTTATCTCCAATTAACTGCCAAAAAAAAAGCAGAAGTAGAGGTATGGCTCAAGTAGTAGAGCTTTAGCCTTGAGCAAAAAAGCTCAAGGGCAGTGCCCAGGCCCTGAATTCAAGCCTCAGGTCTGGTGTGCGTGAGTGTGCTCACACACATGCACACACACACACACACACACACACACACACACAATTATTCTTCACCATTCATTCTTCTTCTTAGGAAGAAAGTCATCATTTGGAATCCATGAGGGATTGTTTTCTAGAGTACCAAAGATATAAAAGTATGTGATATTTAGATACTTTTTTTGTGTGCCAGTCTTGGGCTTGAACTCAAGGCCTTGGCATTGTCCTTTGCCACGCCGACTCCAGTGGAGTCTGCTTAGCATGGGAAACCATCTATCAGAACAAGATAGGGGCTTCAGAGACCTATCTCTGAGTTTTGGGACTTCACCGGAGTCTACCTCAGAGAATGGGGCTTTACAGAAACCTATCTCTGAGTATTGGGACTTCACCGAAGTCTACCTCGGAGAATAGGGCTTCTAAGAGGCCTACTCCTGGAAAAAGACTGGCAAGCCCCTGGGAAAGATGTGTTTCTGTCTTTCTTCTCCTCATAAGAGTGCCTATTAATCTTTTACTGTTTCTGCTGTTCATTGTACTTATTCATTGTCAATGTTCCCTTATTCAAAGTTCTTTCTTAAGAGTGTTGACGACTCCAATGATGAGTGTCTTAAAAATATGACTAACTCACCAGAGTTAAGTGCTACCCTGCAACCCCTCTTATGAAGGCTAGTAGACAAGTTATAAGCAAATATAAAAGTATTGGGGGTTTCACAAAGTCACTCCAGCAGAAGGAATTGTAAGAGATTTACAAGAAGCTGTAGGCGCGGCTAGAACAGAAAGAATGTATGGCAATTGCGGAGATAACTACTTAGGAGAAAGAACTTCCTGGTACTCTCATTTACTAAGAGACTTGCTAGATCTAGGCCTCCGTGACCTTACTATTAAAGAAGGAACAGGAAAAATCTTATGGGATAATTAAGGCCTCTATAGAAATAAGGTAATGGTTAGATGGTGACAAACGCCGAAACCCATTATATTTCTTAGAGATAAGCCGGAAAGAAGTGCCTTTCAGGCGACCAGCTGGTGACCATCCAAGAATGAAGCCCTGCAGCAAGATTATGTAACCTTTTGCCTTTTCTTATGGAGACTTTTTGCTATAAAAGTTTGTTATCCTCTGCATTAAATCGCACTCAGCACTCAGCACTCAGCACTCAGCATCCACTCCTCTTGTGTGTGAGTTGTCTGTTTGCCATCTCCCCATCCTATTCCAGGTTCCTCCCCTAGGTATCCTCCGTCCTCCCGACAGAACCCGGTCCACGGCAGTCCCTGATCATTATTGCTTAAGGCTAATACTCTACCAGTTGAGCCATAGAGCCAGTTCAAACATTTTGTTGATTGGAGATAAGAGTCTCAACAGACTTACCAACTCAAATTGGGTTTGAATCACAATCCTCATATCTTAGCTACCAGAGTAGCTAGGATTGTTTATAGGCATAAGCCACCAGTATTCAAGACACTTTTATAAAATGGTATAGTATTTTTGTATAACATACACACATTTTCCTATATTTTAAATCATTTCTTTATTACTTATAATGGGCCTAATACAAGCTTTACATAAGCAATTTTATACTATATTGTTTAGAGAAAAAATGCCAGAAAAAAATCCCTACACATTTGCTAAGGGTACCATTTTTCCAAAAACAAAAAAAATCAAGTTTGATCTATTGAATCCCCGGATGTTCAATCTGTTATTACAGCAGGCTCACTGCACACAAGAACTGTGGGATCCTGTTTAGATGTGTGTTTTCCTTTGGACAAAGGAAAGCTAGATGTTGCTTCAGTGTCCTTGGACTTGGCTTGACTTGTTTGCTTTCTATAGATTTCTAGTAGAATTGGAATATAACCCAATTTATATGCAATTGACTGGACCTATAAAGTTTCTGACCAGCCTGAGCATCTGTTGCATCCCTTAGGAATTGCATTTGATGAGAGCAGAAATCCTCAAACAATGGCCTTAGAGAAACAAAGCAGACATGTATTTTTCCACATAATGAAGATGCAGGCCTAGACCACCTGTAGTGATGCCAAGCCATGTGAGTATATCTGACCAGTAGGCTGTTGGGGGAAATAAAATGTCTCATTTTTGAACCAAAGCTCTGAAAGAACAGTCATAACAACTGATGATCTAGATGGTTGAGCCTCCCTCAGTGACCCCTGGATCAGAGCGGTCGAGCAACATACCATGGAAATAGGCTTCTGTGTGGGTTAAAATGCTCATTGATTGTGATTAAACTGTTAAGTGTGGCCTACTCTGATGGATATAAATGGAGTGGGAAAATGACAAAAGGTACAGTTCAGTCTGTTCTGGTTCATTTCAAAGGAGATTTGATGGAAGTCATACTCAATGTCATTAACATATTGACCAAAACTCTTTTGTAAGAAAGCTAAGAAACATCATTTCTTAACTTGACATTTGCTGCATCCAGGAAAATTGAATTTGTTGGTAAAGAAAAATGGAATAGCAAGGGTGCTTACAAGCCTTGTTTGCTATGACCTACTCCTCATTGCAATACACCATTGCTGCTAGTGGTGTAGGAATAAGGCTTGTACCAATTCAAATAAGGCCAGTTGTTTAAATGCCAAGAACTCTGTCTGCATTCATGGTTAGAGATAGCCACAATGAAAAAGGACCTTATGTAAATTTACAATTAAGTAAATCTTAGGAGAAATAAAAGTAATATATATATTTAAATTTTATCACTTCCTAATTATTTTACCATATTTTGCTATTAAGTACTCTCGTTTTTAAATTGTGATACTAGAGTTTGAACTCAGGTCTGTCTCATGCTTAAATCACATCCCCAAACCTTCTACAAATTCATGTTTCTGTCTCATCAATATGATGAAGACACTCAAAATGCTTTGCCACAGTACATCTCCAGTTCTGTCTTCAGTGACATCAACTGATTTTCTTGAAATTTATCAAAGAGGAAGTGCAAACACTAAAAATCATGGCTTGATTTACTATCCACCACCCTCCCTCCCCCCGCCCCAACACATACACACACTTTTGGCAGGGCTTGAACTCTGGGCCTGGGCATTCTCCCTGACATTTTTTGCTTAAGGCTAACACTCTACCGCTTTAACCACAGATCAACTTACTGGCTATTTTTGGTGTTAATTGTTTAACTTGTACAGGGGAAGGGATAGCAATGTTCAACAAGAAATGCACTCATTACCTTAAGTATGTAACTGTAATCCCTCTGCACATTACCTTAGCAATAAAATTAAATTAAATTTAAAAAATAGAGTCTTGGAGCTGGGAAGGTGGCTCAGTGGTAGAGCGCTTGCCTTGCATGCATGAGGCCCTGGGTTCGATTCCCCAGCACCATATAAACAAAAAGAAAAAAAGCCGGAAGTGGCGCTGTGGCTCAAGTGGTAGAGCGCTAGCCTTGAGCTGAAGAGCTGAGGGACAGCACCCAGGCCCAGAGTTCAGGCCCCACAACCGGACCCCCCAAAAAAAAAAAAGTCTCATGGACTTCTAGCCTGGGCTGTCTTCAAACCATGATTCTCAAATCTCAGCATTTTGAGTAGCTAGGATTACAGGTGTGAGTCGCAAGTACCGGGCCATTAACTGTTTAGACTTAAAAATGATGAAGCATGTTTTACTAATGCTATGACTTTAGACTGTGGATCGCAAACATCACACAAAAATAAGAAATAGTGTTGCAGTCCTGGAAAATGATGATCAGAAAAAAAAATGTTGCTCACATCATCAATGACAAATAGGATTCTGACATCCATCTTCATTGCTCCACTTTCAGCCTACTCATGAAAACATAAACAAGCATATCTGCCAGTGCCCATGTAGAAACCCCACATCCTTGTCAATTGCTTTTTGTTTGTAAAAGAAAGTCATTCTGTCACCTCCAGGTGACCAGGAGGAATTCAAAATGAAGACTAGTGTGTATATCATTGTTACTAGCAATAATAATAAAAAATTGTGCTACTTAGCCTTCATATAGTTAAATTTATAATCATAAAATGACTATAATGACTATACATTTATAGTCATTTATACATTGTTATAAATTTACAGTTAAATATAGAAATTTATAAAACATATATGATTTATATAAATAACTGTATATATCATTGTTACTAGTAATAATAATAAATTGTGTTTTACTTATCCTTCATATAATTAAATTTTAGTCATAAGTGACTATCCATGTATAGTTATATTCATATAAATTTGTATATTTATAATGTATTATATCTTTTAATATATTTATATACAATTATATTCAATTATATATGTTTATGGCAATAAAATGACTATAAATATATATAAACTACACCAGCTAGTTGTTATTAGAATATTACTTTCTTTTAAGACAAAGAATATCTCAAGTAAGGCAACCTCAGACTCTTGCATCTCTTGCCCCCAGCTTGAAATGAAGACAGTTTGCATCCTTTGGTTTTTCACTCTATAGTGGCTTTGTATAGATGCCTTCCTACACCACACAGTCCTTAAAGCCCATTTCCCATTGGTGTAGTTTTAGGGACTAGAACTATTTGGGGGATTACTAGCCAGATAACTTTTCAGGACATTTTTGGAAGAGGAACATACTTTGAGAATGTTATTCCTAGTATCATCATCTTATAGCATCATATAGTATAGTACCACACAATACAGGATATTGTGGTAGTTTTTCCCTGATAAAGTACAAGTTTAGGAAAGAACAGCTGAAAGTCTTGTTTGGTTACAGATTTCAAGCCTAAGGGATCCTCTTTTGTTATCTGCAGGTCTCTATGTTCTGCCCCTCCCGGATAGAACAGTTTTGAAGCAATTAGTGAAAAGAAGCACTAAGAGGAAGGCAGTGTCCCAGGTCCTAACTTTGTAGTGGAGCGCCAGTACATAGGGTGCCGTGTGTTAACACTGTTCATTCTGATTACTTTTGAAGAACAAAAGCAGTTATCTAAAGGTACCTATAACTTGTGGAAGCTATAGGCAAAAAGATACCCTAAGGAAAATAAATAAATAGAAATAAATACCAATGTTTCTTTCCTTCTCTGTTGGTTGCCTGAGAACATCTCTTTTGCTTTTCACTTTTCCAGTCAAATTAGTCCAGGGCAATAGAAAGAAGCCTTGCTGTTGTTTATCTTAATCATGCAGACTGTAATTTGTTATTGCCTGCATCCCAAGAAGCCAGGCAGCAATTGGCTCAAACGATTTGCCACTGCATTGTAAAAATCACCAGCTTCCCATTTTCAAGTTTCCAAGTTCTGGTTGCTCAACTGCCCATTTCTCTTGCATAGTTGAGTCACATTTTAGGTTGGCAGAAAGTGTCACCTTTTAGACACCATAGTTCATTGTCACATGCAGCTAGGAATCACTGAAACAGTGAAAGAACAGTAGTTGAAACATATTAATGAATTTGTTGGGGCAGTCTAGATGTGGAATGAAAGGGCTCCACTTCTGTGCCAGGTGAACACACACCGTTATATCCATTTTCCAACTGGAAAGGCAGAATGGAATAGATATACACAGGACTGATTTAGCCCCCTTTTAAGGACCCTTCCTAAAATCTCCTTGTTCAAAATTAGGATCATCATCATGGTAACAATATATATAATTATGAGAGGAATACTAATATCTGATAGAATGGACCAAGAAAACACCACAAACGGCAATCTAATAAAATCACATTTAGAAATTAAGATTTTTCCTACCATTGTAATTATCTTTTTACTATGACAAGAATAATTCCTGGAGAGATTTTTTGGGCTCAGTTGTCAAGAGCAACACTAATGTCAAATTTGGGGCTCTGGTAACCACAGCAGAACTTTGATAGAAAGGGTTATAATAAGCAAAATTATCTATTGATGATTGGATAAGAGACCTGCCTCAACTTTATAGTCCTTATAGCAATCTCGACATTTTAGAAATTCAGAAGAACTTCCCAGCTGGGATGTAGTAATTTCATTTTCTCTAAAATATCAGTGTAATCACATAAAAGAGAAAATGGCCCCAGGAGAAGTTCTCTTGCTATTAGCAGTAACATATATAAAAGAGGGCTTTAATCATGTCATTGAAAAGGGTCCTAAGAAGTCATTTATGCCATTTTGGATAGATAAATGAATATCCTCACCGTAAAAATATATCCAAAGATGATTCAAACTCTTCTTTAGTTGTCTTAATTATTATGTGTACTTCACTGGGACAGTGTTAAAAGGCATTTATGATTTTAGTTCTTACAACAGGTATTTATTGAGCATCTACTGTGTTTATTAAAAAAAGGGAGAAGAAACAAAGAAATTTCACTAGCAGAAATGACCATTAGCAATAAAACACTAGTAAGGTAATCAGAGAAAAAAAAAAAAAACATAGGGAAGGTAAAATTTGCCCTTGTGTGAAATGGCCTGGAAAGGAATCATGAAGGAAAAGTGACACTACTGGGCTTTTGAGTCATAATTTCGTACATCTGAGGATGGAGAAAGTTCTCCATTTTCTGTGAAGTTCTACCTGTTCCTCCTCCTTGATACCTACTTGATGACTTGATTCAGGCTTCCCTCTCTAAGTTGTTATGATAGATGTTGATTTTGCCTCCATTTTTTCGGTAGTAACTGTAAGTGTGTCTTTAACGATCCATACTAAATACTGTGAGAAAGTGATCCTTAAACTCCAGATCAGTCATATTTTTCTAGAGCTGGATCTAAGGTGAAATGTGAGAAGCACTTGCTTTAGAAATGTAAGCAGCCATTGGAAGACTCACTTATCAAGATAACTAACATTTCAATGACATAATTTTTAAAATCAAAACTAATGCAAAGAAAATGAAATCCAGATGTGATAGTGCTCCTCTATGTCACGTTGGAATCTAAGACCAAAGTTAAAATATAACCTTCATGTACTAGGTGATTTTTTGGTTTATTTTGTATGTTCTTCCCCCATGGTACAACCCCTGTTGTCACTGTATTTGATTCCAGTCCCCCTTGTATATACATTTTTCTAATGTGGGGAGGAGAAGGGAAATAACAAAATGCTAAAAAAAGGATACAGGTTGACCCATTGTAACAATGAGATGTACAAGACACTATGTTGAAGAGAACTTTACAATTTCAGGGGTCGGGGAGGGAAGAGTTGGGGAAGTGGGGAGGGAAGGGATGGTAGGGGAAAAACAAAGGAGGAGATAACAATGCTCAATAGGAAATGTGCTCAGTGCCTTACTCGTGTTACTGTAACCCCTCTGTACAGTATCTTACAATAAAAGTATTAAAAAATATAACCTTAATTAATATTGTTCTGTATTCTTTTTTTAAGAGACAGTGTTTTGCCATGTTGCTCAGCCTGTCCTTATATTCCTGAGCTTAACAGTTCTCCTACCCTAGCCTCCAAAGTAGCAAGAACTACAGGTATGCCAGGTGCTGGTGGGTCATGCCTGTCATCCTAGCTACTCAGGAGGCAGAGATCTGAGGGTCTTGGTTTAAAGCCAGCCCAGGCAGAAAAGTCCATGAAACTCTTATTTCCAATAAACTGCTCAGAAAACCGGAAGTGATGCCAGAAAACCGGAAGTGATGCCGTGGCTCAAGTAGTAGAGCGCTAGCCTTGAGCTGAAGAGCTGAGGGACAGCGCCCAGGTCCAGAGTTCAAACCCCACGATTAAAAAAAAAAAAAAAGAACTACAGGTATGCATCAGAGTGCCCAGCTAAAACATAATTATATGTAATTTAAAATGATTATTTGTTAAAACATTAAAATATCAGAAGTTGCGAAGTATATACTTTAAAACAATATTATTTGAGTTTAAGTGATTTACTCCAGAATCATAATGTATTATGATTTTACTGTATTGGCTTTAATGAATTGAGTCAATAATATTTCCAAAACATCGTTCTTGCCCGATGCCTTTGTTTATCTTCAGCCTGGAAAGCCTTTGCCAAGATCTGTATCAAGTAGAAATGACTACATTTTCCAGAAACAAGTCTTTCCTCTATCTCTTTCACCTTCCCTCGGTCCCAAATTAGGCAGAACTGGCTACCCTTGCTTTGTTCTTTCCCCATACTTACCTCTGTTAGCATTTCAAGCATATGTATTTTATTATCGGACTTCACTAGAATAGGGACCCCTTAAGGGAAGTTATTCATTATTCCTTATTGAATCTTCAGTGGCTAAATGCCTGGTATTTAATGATATTTGTTTAATGACTAGAATAAAGGAAAAAGAGTTTAAAACTGTGTTAAGTAGACTATGGTACAAGAAAAGTAAATAGAACAACTTTTATAGAAAGTTAGAAGCTATGCTAGGCAAAGCCTTATAGTTATGTTTAAATATTTAAAACACAATAAATTACTACAAAATAGCAAAGTTTTTAAATTACTTTATATTTATTTATTTGGTTGGCTTTCTAGCAACTCTAATTTATTGAAGGAAGGAAGACAAAAGAAAAGTTGATTGTGGACGTTTGTATTTGACACGATACAAACCTATGAAAAGGTATCGGAAGGAGAAAGAAAATCAGAGTCTGGGTGGAAAAGTTGTGAGAGAGTATTCTATTGAACTTGCTAACTAAAAAGTGGGATACAATAGGAACATTTACATTCCACTGATCTCTTTCTGAAATTTTACATAGCTCAAGTTTCACATGTTGTTCAAGGCTAAAACCTTGTTCATCTTGGGGTTCTTATCTTACCTACCTAAGATTATGAATTTCTCAATATTGCCTACAAATACTTTCATTATTCCCAAAGGAGGAGAGAAAAGAAAAAATATGACCCTAAAACATAAAAAGTCAGTATTATAATTTTCAAATGTTTAGTTCAACCTCTATAAAAATGTTTGAAACATAATTTTAATTGGCATCACAAAATACAAGAAAGTTATCAACACTGAGGTTAAAATTCATGCTTGTTTTGGTATGTCTAAGTTGGGAGATGAAGTTAAGTATTTGTGGCAATTCAACTCAACAAGTCTATATAAACTACAAATAGTTTGGACAATAAGCACATTTGAGTCAGTGTAATAAAACATAGAGGAGTCTCCAAAAGTGAAAGTTTATAGAACATATGAACTAATAATTGTCCTCATTTTTATTATGGTCCACATCATATTGATTATTCTCTCTCTATCTTCCACGGAAATTCCATCGGTAGGAAATGGGTTCAATTGCCTGTCCCCTAATTAACATGAAATGCCACATTCTTTCCAAGTTATTGTTATATTAATACAAAAGGGAAAGTTAAAAAAACATGTTTCAATGTTAAAACCAGTGCTCTTGAATGATTTTCAGTAATTGGAATTATCAATAAAGGTTGATGAACTGACTTTTTTATTGTCAAGGTGATGTGAACTGTCTTTGTATCTGCAAATGTCTGTAAAATTCACTCTTTACTCTTGTCCCATCGACAATAAGCCATGGTTATTTTATACAACCAGTTTTGCATACAATAGAGCAAGTAGAAACAAGGCTGAACTTATATATTGACTATCAGTAAAATCCAAAGGATTGACCACTAAGAACAGCTCTTTAATTATCATAGTATAACATCCAGAAATTGCTATACCTGTGCCTCGGGTCGGGGGAGGGATGCCCATGCGCGTGGGCGCTGCTATTGATACTTGAAATTTTTTGCTCAAGGCTGTCACCCTACCATTTGAGCCATGGCTTCACCTTTGACGTTTTTTGTGGTCAATGAAGATAACAATTTCATGAACTTGCCTGCTTGGACTGGCTTCAAATCCTGATTCTCAAATCTTTGCCTCTGAGTAGCTGTTATTTATAAAAACCTGTTCTTAGGGAATAGGAAGACTCAATTGCGTCTGTGTAGTTGATTTCTCCTGACACCAGCGCTATGTGACAATGGTAGGCTAGTTACATATGGTAAGGTCTCCTTGAAGAAGACCTGTGTCTTACCTGCAGTACTTTGGCAAATGAGACTTAACTGGAGAATCCCAAAGGTGATTGACATTGCAGTTCCATTTGTAGCAAGACAATATCTGCAGTAAGTAAAGACACATCTGGAAATGACTGTTCAGATACTATTTGCCAGATGAATAAATTCTCTTTAAGCCAGTGTACCTGATCCACTGTTGACATGGAAGTTTATTTCAGAGAAGGGAGAAAATGGACTTTGCTGTTATTCTTACCTTGGGGCAGATTCAAGAGGGTTTGAATCTGGAAAGAATATAATTTGAAATCCAAACCATTGAACTCTGGTTTTCTTCAGTGAACTTAACTGAACTAAGTTAAATCCTAGACATTAAATCAATGGAAAGACTCATTTCTTTGGCTGATTTTGTGCTGTGTCAAGGAGGCTTACATTTTCCTAAAGTTCCTACCTAGGGTTTTGGGTTTGTTGGGTTTTTTTTGTCAGTCTGCACTTATCCACAAACCACTGAGTTCTGCTGGACACTCACTTCCTTTTTGTCTTTACACTGGTCACACAATGGAGGTCCATAATTTCTCTAGGGTCAAGCAGTTCTTGAGTGAAAACTTTCTCTAGTTGTTTATACGTGGTGGCTTTAGTCAAAGGATTTGGGGAGGGGTTATTATTATTTTTTCTTCTTAGCCTGGGGCTCAATGTACCCTTGGCTATTTCTTCTGTTTTATAAATCCATTTCTGAAAAGGCCAAATAGAACAGTTACTGTTCACATTTCACAAAAACATCTGTTCTCGGCAGTTGCTGACTGACTAGTAATATTTATCTTCTTTGCCTGATCTAAATTGGACCTGGGAGATTTTCCATATTTGCTGCTAACCTATTAAAGGCTCCACATTGGGGCATTTTCCTGAGAGAAGAAATAGCTCACATATCTCTTCCTAACACTTGTAAAGAAAATTGCCCTCCATTGGGGAACTGTGACTTCTTATGGAAGTGGTATTTGGGGGAGGGAGGGATTTCCACACACACAGAAAAAGTAGAACCTCTTCTGCTTTGGCTAAAAGCTGATTCATGTTCTCATTGCCAAATCCAGCAAATCTCCACACCTGTATCCACACATTCTGCCTCCTCACCATTGAAAGGGGAAAACTGAATCCATTATGTCTATTAACGTCTGCTCATCTTGGCACAGGATTCCATCTGTGTTCCTCTACTCATGGACTCTGCTTCCCCAACAATTCCTTTCTTCCTCCTCAGCAAATGCTTTCCTCTCTTAGGGATCCTACACACTAATATATGTAGATGCTTAATATCTCTTACTGAAAAACAAACTTTGCTGGGTGTCCATGGCTCATATTTTTAGTCCTAACTACTCAGCAGGCTGAAATCTCAAAATCATAAGTTGAAGCCAGGTTGGGTAGAAAAGTTTGTGAGACTCATATTGCATTCAATCAGAAGTGGAGCTGTGGTTCAAGTGGTAGAGCATGAACCTTGGGCTCCAACGTTCAAACAACAGGTAGGCTTTGAGTTCAAGCCCCAACACTGTAACAAAACAAAACAAAAAGACAAGATTTATTTTTTCTGATTTCATGTTCTCTCTGGTTGCATACCATGTGTGCTCTCTTCTTTCTTGTGAAAATTTTCACAAAGATTGTCTCTGCTCGCCATTTTGTTCCTTTTTTCTTCTACCTTCGGGCCATACAAATCAGATTGCCATCTCTACAACTGATGAACGGGAGTCTTAGCAAGGTCAGCTGTGGTTGTGGTGACCATACGTTCTTGCTTCTCAGGACAGTCCCAGTTTGTACATAGTCTTGAAAAATTTGTTAATAGCTTCCCATTCACTCATAACAATTGCGAGTTGGACTGAAATTACATGGACAATAGATCATCTCACCAATGGCATTCATCCTGCAAATCTTGCTGGTTATATCTTAGTACACTCTTTCTCAATCTCCCTGAATTGCTTCTTAATGACCTCTAAATGTGGTCCCATGCCAGGCTTCCAACCAGTATCTTTCTGTCCTCCTCTCCCCATCCCCGCCTTTCCCCTTCTTTCCCCTGTCCACCTTTCCTCTCCTCTCCAAATGTATCTTGTTCCTTTTCCTTTGGCCCAAGGCCTTCTCTTCTTAGCCTCTGCTTTTTGTTTCTTGCTTCTCTCCTCCCTCTTCCCTCTCTTCCCTCCTTCGCTTCATTCGGATCTGATACTCCTTGACATCTTAGAACCCTCTACCTTCTTAGTTTCATTTTTAATCTCTAGTATTTATCATTTCCCACAGTTTCTCTGTCTTTGCCTGTGTTTTCTTTTCCTTCCATCATGATGTGACTTCAAAAAAAAAAGTAAAATTCTTTTGGGATGCTCATTCTCTTATCCCTACTGTCTATTTTGGTATCTGCTGATATGAGATGCTTGATTAATACTTGCAGAAGAAATACATTTTTTTTCAGTTGGTTAAATTCAGATGCCTAAATTCTCCCTCATTCCATCCAGTGTTTTTTTTCTCTGTATTTGTAGAATATTCATTCCATTATCAGCATTTTTTTAAAGATCTGTCGGTTTGAGTGATACACTCATAGCTTGTAAATTCCCAGGAGACAAAGATCGAAGGTGCCGATTAATCTAATTTAGTCTCCAGCGCTGCACTTTAGGGCTCCTGACTTTCTTGTGTCCCTTGTAGACAGGCAGACACATCATGTGAACTGTAAAGACAGCAGTGAGGTTTTTCAAATCTGAGTAGCCCTGAACTCCATTCCTTGCTAGTTTGTGAACCTCTAAATGAATCTGAATTTGCTTTCACATCTGACTCTGTCTACATTTGAGTGAGGGCTGGAGCAGGTGTGAGAGATATACATACACTCTCCCAGCATGCAAGAGAAACGAAACATGTCCAAACCATCAGGAGAAGATAGACAAATATACATCAAATCAGATTTGGAAAACAGTGATAAGGATCACTTTGTAATAGAAAGGGCTATCATGATTACATCAAAGCAATCACATTTTTCCTTGTTCCCTTTCCCCCTTTTAAAATAATTCCAGTGGGTTTTATTATTTTATTTTAATAAATGTATGTGAACCATTGGATCATGATCTTCTACTTTTCCTCACTGCTGGTTCCTACCCTGAGCTTACTCCACCCTATGCACTTACTCTTTTTAGGTGTAGATCTGCATATGAGAATGTATGATAACTTGTCTTGCTAAATCTGGTTTATTTCATATTTCACTTAACATGATATCTAGGGTCATACATTTTCTTACAAACAACATATTTTCATTTTTCTTTATGGTTTGAATAATACTCCGATGTGTATATATACCATATTTTCCCTATTCATTTATCAGTTAGGGACAGAAAGGTGATTTCATAGTTGGGCTGCTGAAAATAGTGCTCTTATACGTCTGTGTGAGATGTACCTATTATATACAGATTTACATAAACACTTAGGAGTGTTTTATTTTCCTAAGATATGCCACATTTTTCTGAGAATTTTTCCCTCTTCAGAAAAGTGAATCTATTTTGTGGAGATCACTAAGCTCTAAATTAATTATATTAGTCATTAGGGATGGAGCCCCTAAGTGTGTATAGGTTAAAAATATACTCATTACCTTACTCATGTTACTGCAACCCCTCTGTACAGCATCTTTACAATAAAAAAATTTAAAAAATATGATGTTAATGAAAGTGCAAATGCTTTGGTGCAGAAAAGTGTGAGCATTTTTGTCTCTAGCAATAATCACAGTGATGAAATGATACAACTGATAACTCATCAGGTGCTTGAGGAGTTAACTTCCAATAAAATGAGTAAGTAACATGAATTGTGACATATCTGTTCTCCTCCCCCTCCCCCATCTCTGAAAATATCCAGAATCTGCCTTAAAAGCTATGCAAAAATGGCAAACTCCCCCCCTACAGATAAAAGATCAAGGGAGGGAATGAAAGATGAAGCAGCAGATGAGATAATAGACAAGATAATTATAGAGCTTTAAAAGCCTTAGATTTATTTTTAAGATGTAAGAGCTCTATTTAGAAAAGCCCATCGCCAACTTTATGCGAATCTTGAATGAATTGTTCAGAAACATGTGAATAGTAATGAAATGCAGGAAAGCAAAACTGACTTTCTTTTCTATTTAATGTCGATCCGGGCTGTCCCCATAACAAGGTAGCCCAGTGATGTTCACACCTTTGCATGCAAACTTAGCGCTGCTGCCCTCTCCATAGATAGATACGGGCTGGGGTTTTGTAGAACAAACTCTTTTGCTCTCTGACAGTAATAAAATTGCTGTCATCTTAGAAGAAATGACACTATACCCCATAAAGGAAGAATAACCTTTCTTACTTGTGAGGTAGAGATGAAAGCAGTCTGGTTTTCTTGTGTTTAGTTTTGAGCTTGTCTATTCTCAACAGTTGGAATTGTCTCCACATCTGCCCAATGGTCTCCTGGCTTCCCTTTTTTTTTTTCTTTGTAGGCCCTGGGATTTGAACTGTGGGCTGAGGAACTGTCCCTGAGCTCTTTTTGGCTCAAGGCTAGCACTCCACCATTTCAGCTACAATGCCACTTATGGCTTTTTCTGTGATTAGTCAGAGGTAAGAGTCTCACAGGCTTTTCTGCTCTGGCTTCAACTTTGACCCCCCCAAGGGTCAAGAATACAGGTCTGAGCCACTCATGCCCAGATTAATCTGCTGGGTTTTTTTAAATTGTTTTTTTTTTTAATTATTGGATGGGAGAATGGTAAGGATATTGATTCAAGGTCTACCAGCCATTTCCAAGTTGATATTTTTGGTTTGTGTCTGGCTCAGGTGTGTGTGTGTGTATGTGTGTGTATGTGTGTGTGTGTGTGTGTGTGTGTGTGTGTGTGTGTGTGTGTGTGTGTGTGTTAATACCAGGGGTGTGTGTGTGTGTGTGTGTGTGTGTGTTAGTACCAGGGCTTGAACTCAGCGCCTGAGCACTGTACCCGAGTTCTTCTTGCTCAATGCTAGATGCTACCACTTAAGCCATTGCTCTATTTTCTGGGTTTTTGATTGTAAATTGGAGAAAAGTCCCAGAGACTTTCCTGCCCAGGCTAGCTATGAAGTGTGATCCTTCTGTCTCAGCTTCCCGAGTAGCTAGAATTACAGATTTCAAATGTGTGAAGCCTACTTCACAGATGTGACAAGGGAAGTTCAGGATGTCATGGCTGGGCACTTCGTTAAACAGCTCCTCAGAGTGGAGGATCTGCAAAGCACATTAACATGGCCATGAGACTCAGGGTATAGCTGCCGAGGGGAAGAACACCAGAGTGTTTTCAAAGCTGTATTCCCACTGCTAAGATCCGTCTATCTGTGGAATGTTGTTTTCACTCACCTTGGAAAGATCTGATTAAGAAATTTCACTGATTTTAGTATGTCTTGAGCACAACTGAGAAACACTCAGAGCAAAACAATTTGCTAATGAACAAGCTCAAGGGGTATCTAGAATTTGCCAAGAATCATTCATTTGAGCCTCTGGAGGTAAGATACTACAATGAAATATTCCATACTGTTCTCCATCAAGGAAAGTGTTTACTCAGAATACTAGAGTCAGTTACCTGCTGAATATCTGAATTCCTGATATGGGGTGGGGGGGTGGGGAGAGAAAGTTGGGGAATTAAAAAGAGAAGCGGAGAGAGTGAGATCTGAGATCCCTAGAGCTTAAACACATGTCAGGATTCAGTCAACACTAGCTAGCACATGTGGGGCTAAATTTAAACATATGTTTTGGGTTTTTTTTTAATATTAAAAAAACCCTTGTTCTCACTGCCAAAGGAAGAGAGGATCTTAAATGCTTCTTTTAACTATCCTGAATTTATAATAGAGTGGTCTGATGAAGCAAAACATCATAAAATTCATTTATCGGAAACACATTTATGTTTGTACCAGAAAGAACAGGGTCATAATAATTTATCTGAAAGTTTTATGGAGGATTATTCTAGGCATTTATTTCTGAATGCTTGTGCATATTTCACATAAGCCTCTGTAATGTAATTTTTCCAATGGTTCCTCCGATAAATCACATTTGCTCTTACTGAGATCTTTTATTATTATTATTATTATTACATCTGAATACAAGAGGATGAGGTGATGCTTCTTTGTTGTTGAGAGAATCTGAAATGCCTCGTAGGTTCAGCCCCATTAAATCTTTGGAGCTTACCACTCAAAGAAGGGGCGTAGATATTCTCTGTGTTCTATGGCTGTATTTCTACAGAGGCTAACATCCTGACCATTGAAGGGCAGACTATTTGGACTTCATCTGAATAGCTTTTTGCTGAGTTGTGCCGTAGCCTAATGCCCTTGACTTTAGCAGAAATGTGTAAAAAAGTGGCTTCAGTGATACCAGGAGCCTGTGGCTCATATCTTTAATCCTAGCTAGTTTGGGGAGGCTGAGAATGGGAGGATTGTGGTTCAAGGCAGAAAAATTTGCAAAACTCTTTCATTGTGCAGTAACATGCACCTGCCATCCCAAACAACACGGCAGGCTGAGATAGATTAAGTCGGGGGGGCGGTGGCATTACAGCAGTCCAGGCAGAAAAGTCAAGATACTATGACATACTTGCAATCTCAGCAAGTGTCTAATAAGTGCAAGGTGCTGAGTTCAAATCTTGTCACCAAAAAGAAAAAACCACCAAAACAAAAATAGATATCTGTATAAGACTTGCTCCTTCAGACTACAGAGATATTTTTAAGTCATTGTTCAGATACTCAAAATATCCTCTCCATAAGGAAATTTTTCACCTATCTCAATCCTTGGAAGTACTTTTCCCACAGTACCTACCATATGTTTCCAGCATAAATAATTGGAGTCTGATTCTAATCACACTTTCTTCTTGGATTGGGACAGTAGCAAGCTCAAAGGAAATTGCAAACTAGTTGTAACCATTTCGTAAACTGCCAGTCCATGTTTGTCTCCTAAATTTACCTATAATCTAGACAGTTGTTATTTGGTTTTCTTGTATGTGTGAACTCTGAAATTAGCATACGGTATAGGCAAAACTGTACATAACTGATCAGGATTTCTACAGTGAACCTAAAACCAAGTTCAGTTCATTCAGTTCTTCTTCTTTTTTTTTTTTTTTTTTTTTTTTGCCAGTCCTGAGACTTGAATACAGGGCCTGGTACAGTCCTTGAGCTTCTTTTGCTCAAGGATAGCGCTCTACCACTTGAGCCACAGCACCACTTCTGGTTTTTTCTGTTTATATGGAACTGAGGAATCAAACCCAGGGCTTCATGCATGCTAAGCAAGCACTCTACCACTGAGCCACATTCTCAGCCCCTCAGTTCATTCAGATATCCAGATCTTTCCACTCCTTTTCTTATAGACAAATGCTATGGTAGCTCAAGTTCTATGAGAAAACAGTTAAATTTCATTACAGTTAATCGAAAGTGTTTGAGAACACACTTCTCCTGCATTGAAGTAAGACTGTGAGCTGACCCTAATGGTCCACGAACTGATACACTCCACAGTGCAGGTTCTTCTGTGTGCATCATGGGTTGTGTGTGTGCATGTCGTGTGTTCAAAGAGTGGGTTTTGAGGTCCACCAAGAGACAATGGTAAAGTGGTGACATCACACACGGTTTCGGTCTTCTCTTCTCTCCCTCAATTATTCGTGGCCCAGAACTTAGTTACACTGGCATGAACAATTCTCTCTAAAAGCACATCTCACCCTTATGTGGCTACTGACTCAGGTACCTGAACCCTTTCTTTTGTGTGGCAAAAGAATTTTACCTTTGAACTCTTAACCCTCTTTGTGATTGCCCTTCCCAGCATGGCTTTTTCTTCCATATATTTCTTCTGTTCTTCACAGTCTTTGACACTGAGCAAAGTAACATCTGTTTCTCTTGTTACATAGCCTTTTCTTTTTTGGAGGGGCCATCACAAACTTACAGAGATAAAAATAACAATATGAAGGATGTATTGTGCAAATCTTTTTTAAAAGCCTGTGGAAACAGCAGAAAGAAATCAATTAGAATTGCCATGGCAACTACCAACAATTTTATATGCAACAATGAAATAAAATAAGAACAGTAATGAAATAGAAAATACATAAACTGATTCAAATACCACAGTGTTTATAAAGTAAATACTATAGAGTGAAGCCTAATGAACATAGGCTTTGTTAAGGTAGAAAAATCTAGTTTAACTCTTTGTTCCATATGGGTAGACATGTATCGAGAAATAAACTACTGTTGATGAAATCTTCATGATTAACTTTTCAATTAAAAGAATTCTTGGGATGCAGCTAGAGAGATTGAGAGAGGATAAAGGACAATCTAAAGGAGAATTTTTCCAAAGAGAATTTTCCTTCAAAAAGAGTGTTTAAAGACAATATATTAAACCTGATAGCTAAATGGAAAGAAGATATGTAGTAAGTGGAAATTAGCAATGAACATAGGATTTCAGGACATGGGGTAATCTGGTTGCTTACTCCGTTGGAGGTAAGATACATTGTGTGTGTGTGTGTGTGTGTGTGTGTGTGTGTGTGTGTGTGTGTGTATGTGTGTGTGTGTGTGTGTGTGGTGTTGGCATTGGGGTTTGAACTCAAGACTTGGGTATTGTCTTTTAGATTAAGGATAGTCTCTATAACTTGAGCTTCAGCTTTACTTTTGGCTTTTTGGTGGTTAACTGGAGATAAAGTCTCATAAACTTCCTGACCAGGCTAGCTTTGAACTGTGATCCTCAGATCTCAGCCTCCTGAGTATTTGAGATTGTAGGCATGAACCACTGGCACCTGGCTATTGGTTATTGTTTAATTATAATAGGCTCTTTTAGGTACTAAAGCAATGTGTTTAGAGCTGATTGGTTTGGGTGTTTGCAAGTATGAGGCCTATCTTATCACCATGGAAGACAGTATTCAGAAAATGACTCCAACGTTGTCACATGCACATTGTGACCTCACAACCACTATTATAATATCTCTCAACATTTCTATCTGTAGCCTAGGAGGTATCATTTGATGTGAAATGATCATTGTGATGTGAATTAAACCTCAGATTTTACTTAGTGCCACATTGCTTTTCTCTGGAGAGCAGGTGTCAGATATACTTCAGCTCTATCTTGGCACAGTGGATGATGCAACTCTAACTAAGATGACTCCTACCTGAGAATAAAGTATAACCAGTAAGGTACTGTTGAAAGCTTGCCTATGTATGAAAGCCCTAGCATGGCTATGTCAATATAAGTCATGAGGAGGCCACAGTGGGAGGGAGGTGGTGGGAAGGAGAGAGTGGGAGGGGTGCTCTTACAGAGGAGTTTGAGGATGAGGTGGTGAAAGCATGAATTTTATGATTATTATTCTTTTCTTTCTAATTTTCAGGATTGGGAATTTTGCTGTTGGGGAAGTCACACCACTGGCTTTCAAGCTAGTGTGTAAACTTTACCTTACAGAGATGTACATTTGAAATGGCAGTGGGTATGTGCTTCAGCTGTAGATCCAGCAGCCCCTGTAGGTAGAGAGGTATCCTGGAACCTTACTCCAGTTCCAGCATCTTAATGGATACAGAGAAATGGATTCCTCTGCTTTTGCTGCCTCACAGTTCAGCCAGGTGACGACTATTACACTTAGGTAGTCCACTCCCTCTCCTAAAACAGGCCAGACATCAGGCAAAGTGTTCTCCAATGTTAAGAATCAGCTTTTAAAGCAATTATATTAAAATCCCTAATGGTCTCTGCTAAGAAGTAAAAGTTATGAAGGAAACCTTTTTATCTTGATTTCCGTTTCAAATATTAAGGAAGTTAATAAAGCAAGTGACGTGGTGCAAAAATAAATTCGAATCCCAACTAGAATGCAAGAAAGCCTTGTGGGGAAAATTACCTTAGTAGGTTATAAGCTTCAAAATATATACTCAGGATATTTATTCATACACATGTTGGAAATCCCAATATATGTCCTATACTATGAATGGAAAATCTAAGAGTCTAAAACACACACACAAAATTCGAAGAGAGGCATACAAACATGCTTTATTATAGTTAACAGATTAAAAACATATGGTCCCATTTTTCTTGTCCATTTCTGTGGTTTTAACATATATTGACATCAAGGAAATACTTGGCAGTGATTTTGGTGTCAGCAAAAATGTCCTGAATTGGTGGGTCAGCTCAACTACACATTTGCTATTTAAGATTTTTTTTTTTACTTCAAGCAAGTTTCTTTGCTTCTCCAAATCCCAATTTCCTTATAACTAAAATTGAATAAAGTTACAAAATACCCTGAGTGATTATTGAAAGGAAATAATGAATATAAAGTACCTGGTACATAACTGATGTGCAGGAAGCAGTAATTCTCTCCCTTCTCCTCAACAATTCTGGTATACATAGAAATTGAACGGTATTCTGTGGGGAAAATGAGAACAGAAAGAGAAGAAAGGAAGAAATGGCATGGACAGGGAATGGGAAAGATGGTGAGTTTCCCTATGGCATTATTTGACACGACAGGTAAATCAGCTGGGCCAATCACAAACTGAAATTTCTCACTATCCTTTCATCCTGTCTGTATATTCATACATACAGCACTGATCCCAGAAATTCAATGCCTTTCAAGTCAACTTGAGAAGCTTGTCACTTGGGACAGCCAAATAACTAAAACTCTGAAGTAGTAGTTCTGGGAACTCAGACCATAAAATTAATAGAACATTTTTACACAGTACATAGAGTAGAATAGAATGTTTCAGAGTACATCGGACATAGAGGGTAAGCTTTAGTCCACAAAACTCTTATTTCAGATACATGCATGCTGGTAACAATCTTGCTTTTCTTTGAATTTGTAATAGAGGTGAACCTTATCTTAAAGAAATTTATCCAAGGTGGAATTACACCATCCTCAAAAAGGTCAGGAAAAATTTTAAGGAGGGGAGAGAGGGGATAAGGAAAGGCCTTGTGCAATTCTGTTTTACAGCTGCTTCTTCACAGTGAAAAAAAAATTGACCAAGCACCTCAGAATGAACCCTACCCCTCTATATGTTTTACATTCTGTATGTAAGTCACCTCTGCTTTGCTTGCATGCTGAGACTTTTCTTGTCTAAAGGAAAACAGATGATACTTTAAGTCACCGAACCTATTTTTTGTCATGACTGAGGAACAAACTCAAGGTCTCCCACTGCAAAGCAAGCACTCTTCCACCAAGCTAAATTCCCCATCCCCACAAACTTGTATTACAAAAGAATGATCCGTTTCGCGGAGACCTCATTTTCTTCTACTTCTTCAATTCTACGTTCTACATCGTCAATGAACTCATACACAAGTTATTGACAGACGAAATCGAGACTCCACGGAAAGAAGTAAATGCTGCCTTCCTCCTACCGATGCTCTCTTTGCTGTGAAGTTGATACTTAGGGCTCAGATTCTTTGGTCTGAAAAGCTTTGTTCTGTCTACAAGTGTTGGGCTCGTCTCCTCCATTTCATCAACTGCCAGGGACACCTTTGGTCTTAGAGGTCTGGCTGGGCATTGCAGGGAAATGTCTTTCAAAGGGTATATGTAACCAGGTGGTGATGACAGAAAGACTCGTGGCATTGCAGTTGACTGAGCAAATTCCCACTCACTTAAAATCCGTAGCAGGATCGGCACAGTAGATGTAGCGGTGCGATGCTTCCATTAAAGCAAAGTTTACCACCTATAATTATCAGTGTCTTGTCTTTCATGTTAGGTCTGTATTCCATCTCTCCTGGATATGCTTATAAAGTAGGCACCATTTTCCCCCCCATTGACTAATTGTTTCAGATCCTGCTATTAAACAGCCAATATTAGCCAGGCACTGGTGGCTCACACACCTGTAATCCTAGCTACCCAGGAGATAGATCTTAGGATCACAGTTTGAAGCCAGCCCTAGCAGGAAAGTACATGAGATTCTTACCTCCACTCAAAAATCTGAAGTAGAGCTGTGGCTCTAAGTGGTAAAGCATTAGCCTTGAGCAAAAATATACCTTGGCCACAATGTTTCCTTACATTTTATTTAAAACTTTTGGATCAATAGTCATGAGTGAAAATGACAGGTGGCTTTCCTTTCTCATTGCATTTGTCTGGTTTTATCATTTAGGTTATTCTAGTCATTCAAACAATTGTATTACTAAATCCTAGTGTTGATTTTCAAAAGGGGTTTTAAGCATGTAATAATTTCTTTCTTAAATATTCGTTAAGTTCTCTATTGAAACTAACTGGGCTTTATTGAAACTAACTAGAGCTTTATCTGTGGAGTCACATTAAGGGGTGTATTCACAAACTTTGTTTCCTGAATATCAAATGAAAATTTCTGAGGAATCTAAATTTTCAAATTTGTTGACATAACATTTCTCAGAATATCTTTTTTTATGTTCTAAACATCCATAAAATAAGTTTAATAATGTTTGTTTTTCCATTCCTGGATTAATATTGTTTCTTTTTTTTACATCAATCCTGTCAGGACCTTGTCATTTTTAATCATTATTTTTATTCTTTTGAATTTCTTTGCTGCAATTTGCTGTCTTTCACAATTTTTTAAATATAGTTTAAACCACTGATGTTTTGGAATTTCTTCTTTTCTCTCTCCCCATGTCTCTCTCTTTCTCTTTCTCATACACATACACTCACTCTGTGTGCATGTGTACGTGTGTGTCTGTCTGTCTGTCTGTCTGTGTGTCCTGGGCTTGAACGGAGGGCCTGAGCTGTATCCCTGAGCTATTTTTGCTCAAAGCTAGCACTCTACCATTTAAGCCACCACTCCACTTCCGGCTTTTTGGTGGTTTATTGGAGATAAGAGTCTCATGGACATTCCTGTGCAGGCTGGCTTTGAACCAGGATCCTCAGAACTCAGTCTCCCAAGTTGCTAGGATGACAGGTGTGAGAATCCTGTTCCCAGAAGAAAAAAAAAGACATTTTGAGTAATGGCTTATTTTTGTTTCCAACTTTTTTCTTTTCCTGGATTTGACCCCAAACTTCACTATTGTTTTCAAGAAAGTGGTTTTTACTTTATCTAATTTCTTCATTGTCCTTAGCAAAAGAATCCATCCAAAAATCCCTAGACATTTTAAGTAGTAGAAACCAATAAGGGATTATGCAGTTATACTCTTTAGTTAGACTATATGAAGTCTACCAAATGTTAGCAATGAACAATCATCAAAACAATAAGCGATAAGCCAGGTGCCAGTGCTCACACCTGTAATCCTAGGTACTCAGGAGGCTGAGATGTGAGGATCACGGTTCAAAGCCAGCCTGGGGAGGAAAGTCCATGAGACTCTTATCTCCAATAAACCACTCAGAAAAACCAGAAGTGGCCCTGTGCCTCAAGTGGTAGAGCACTAGCCTAGAGCTAAAGAGCTGAGGGACACTGCCCAGGCCCAGAGTTCAAGCCCCACATTAAACCAAAACCAAAACCAAAACCAAAAAACAAGCGATAAGCCAGGTGCCAGTGGGTCACACCTATAATCCTAGCTACTCAGGTGGCTGAGATCTTAGGATCACCATTTGAAGCCAGCTGGAGCAGAAAAGTCCCTGTGAGAATCTTATATCCAATGAATGATTCCAAAACTGGAAGTGGTACTATGGCTCAAATGGTAGAGTGCTAGCCTTGAGCACAAAGAGTTTCAGGGACAGTGCTCAGGCCCTGAGTTCAGGCCCCACAACTGACAAAAACAAACAAAAAACAACAAAAAAACTAGTGAAGGAATTGGGTTTCACTAGTGATTATCTGGGAGTGATATTAGGGTGAGGAAAGAGACTCATGCATCATAGTGTACACATAATTGAGCTTACTCGATGTTCCAAATATCTATTCTCTATTCTTTTTTTACCAGTGGAAAGCCACATAGCTACAGACTAGATTCCTAGCCCTGATCAAGGTAGTGGCTATGGGAACTATAGATATGTGCAGTTTAATAATGGCAGTTCCTGTGATTGAGCCATTACTATAAGCCAGAGACTATGTAATTTACAAGTATTATCCTGCTGTTATCTTCACTGCAGTTTGGGTACCATTATTATCTCCATTTATAAAAGCTCAGAAAGGCTAGTCGTTTGCCTACGGTCAAACACCTGGTCTGACACAGTTAGTAGCAAGATATTTGAGGCCTAAACACTTACAGTCAACAAGTATACAACATGATAGCAATCAGAGACTCTAAAAATCTGGGACTATCATATGTGGAAGACGTCATGTGGAAAGGTAATAAAGAGAACCTGAGAAGCAGCGGGCCAAGGTAAGACCTTGGGTTATGGATCTCTGTGTATCAGTGAGCAAGAATGTTCCTACCCACTATGTGTTCTGAACCCATTTATCAGAAACTTCCCACACCTAATCAGGGATAGCAATGTCCCAAATCTCACAATCAGGGAAACTATCGAGTTTCCCTGGGGTGGAGGGTAGGGGTGGGGGTGGTAGAAAATGGTGGAGCTTAAAGCCAAAAAGCCACCGGAGAGCCCAGCAGTAGCAACAACCATAGCAGCAGTAGTAAATGAGTGAGATGATGTCTGAAACCTTAGGGAGAGTGAGGGATAATGTAAAAGCTGGGGAAGGAAAGGATTAGGGGCTGGTGAATGGAACTTTAGAGATCAGTCAGAGAACGACTGAGGAGGACAAGCAGGTTGGCAGCATCGCCTATTCTCAGAGAAACCGAAATAGTGATAGCAATGAAAACAGCAGCAGGCAGAGAAGGACTGCAGAGGTAACCGAGAGAGAGGAAAGAAGGGTTGACAGGAACTTGGCTGTCTACCTACCTGTGTGCCCGCCCCCCTGTCCAAGAGAGCCTGGGCCTTTAGCGTCTCTTAGTCACATGCCTGAGTATGGAGCATATGGAACCAAAGCAGAATTCAAGTGCATCCTGGGGTGATGGCTCACTATACTCATGATGTGAATGGAAGATTTAATTTTCTGCTTTGTGCCATCAAATACTGCTTTGTGTGCAGAGATACGATTTACCTTCAATTACCTACTTCAAGCTCGAAGTAGCTTCCTTATCGCAAGGACTAACGGGGAGAGACACGACACCTAGAAGATGTTCTTGATTTTTGGATTTTGTTACTTTCATTCTTCTGAGGGATACTTCGGCAAAAGATAGCTTGAAGATCACGGGTTAGAATTTAATCATCTCCCTGCAAAGACCCCTCCCTGTGTGTGCATGTGTGAATGCTGTGGAGGCCACATACATACTCACCCATGAGCTCTAGTGTATGGCATCTCCAAAGTAGAAAAATGGGGGCTGGGAAGGTGGCTCGGTGGTAGAGTGCTTGCCTTGCATGCATGAGGCCCTGGGTTCGACTCCTCAGCACCACATAAGCAGAAAAAGCCAGAAGTGGCGCTGTGGCTCAAATGGTAGAGGGCTAGCCTTGAGCTGAAGAGCTGAGGGACAGTGCCCAGGCCCAGAGTTTAAGTCCCACGACTGACCAAAAAAAAATTAGAAAAATGACCTAATTGCTAATTACTTGTCGTTATTTCTTAGCCTTTTATCTACAACAACAAGGATAGTATTTGTACTGCCTCAGCAAAGACTGAAGAGTACATTATTTCTATTTATCTATAAAACTCAGCACCATATTATAATTAGGGATGGGCCTCACCCTTTAGCTATGTCCTTGCTTCTGACTGAACATTTGGATCACCTGGAATACTAAAAAATGATGATAATGTCCAGTTTTTGCCGTGGACCAAATGAATACAAATAGCTTGGAGGTGGGCCCCTGGCATCAAAAGTTTCAAGAAGCTTTCAGAATATTCTAAGAGAGATGAGAGTTATTACGTGAGCCTCACAAAAGCAAAGACTTCATCCTATGACCTAAATATAGTGCTTAACATGACAGCCAACACTTGGTAAGTATATTGAACTGGTTCTTTATTCCCCAGATGGCATAGCCAGTGACTGACCCAGACCAAGTCAGAAAGTAGGCAAAATTCTCCCTACTTCTTTGTTCCCAAAACCATTTGTGTCTTTCTCTTCTTTCCTCCAGATCTGAACTCTGTCCAGAACTCCAATAACATCACCAAACCCATCACAAGATATTACCCAACAGAATTATTGTCACTTCCAAGAATCCATTAAATTAAATCCCCAAATTCATGGTAGAAGTAATATATGCAATATATATTATGTACTATATATAAAATATATAGTATATAATATATAATTATACATTTATATAATTATACATTATATAATTATACATTTATATAATTATGGTATATAATTATATAAATAAAATAAATTTGTATAAATATATATTTAAATATAAATATAATCATATAAATATATTATTATAATTATATATTATAATTATATGTATAATTATATATTATAATTATATGTATAATTATATATTATAATATATAATATAATTATATTTATGTATTATTATAATAATAGTTCAGGTCCTCTGGAATCTAAGAAAGTTAATTTTAAATCCCAGTTTATTAGTTGATTAACTTAGTAGCTTTCACATTTTTTGGATTACACAGCACCTACCTCTCCATCAGCACTATAGTGATGATATGTTTTGAAGATTTTGGCATGTTGATAACAAATAAATTCTTCCAGCTTGGGTAGAGATGAAGGGGAAAACTTTGGTTGATCCAAAGGCATTTCTTAAATTCAGTCAATAGGACATAGGTTTTGCCTCTTTCCTGTGTATTATTTTTTTTTCCTGGAAAACGACATTTCCTTTTCTGTTTTCCTCCTAGTGTTTGGAAATAGTGCTCACTGAAATCTACTTCACAGATAGGACTTAGAAATACAAGGATGAGTCATCGGATCCCAGGCTTTTCTTTTTCACTTCTGTGTAAGGTTATCAGAGGGTAATAAGATGCATGAAGTTCACGTGAGGGAAAACTCAGTCCAGCCTTTCCTTCCCCTTGATCATCCGTGAGTCATGTAATCAGAAGTTCCAGGCTGATATGAACCTTTTCCAAAGTAGCAATTATAGTCTTTGAAGGGATGAAAGTCATGGCTATTTTGCAGGACAAATATGTCTGGGAATACCTGCTTCTACCTCTACCACATAGCTATTTTCTAGATAATAAACTTAAAATTTCAAATGCTATTACATGTATGGCCACCACCACATGTATATTCGGATCCATCTACCTCAGACAAACATCTTCTGTCAACACTGAACAGAGGTTAACAATGTTGGAGAGCATATGATAAACTAAATTTAAAAAACATTTTAAGGTCAGGCGCTGGTGGCTCATGTCTGTAATCCTAGGTACTCAGGAGGCTTAGATCTGATGATCATGGTTCAAAGCTAGCCTAGGCAGAAAAGTCCCTTTGAGACTCTTATCTCCAAATACCAACCAGAAAACTGAGCTGTGGCTCAAAGTGGTATCTTGCCTTGAGCAAAAAAGCTCAGGGACAGCTCCTAGGCCCTAAGTTCAAGCCCTAGGACCAGAAAAAAAAAAGAAGAAAAGAAAACATTAATATATATCATATATAATGTATATTCTAGAGTATATATGTTAATATATCCAGGCATATCCATTTCAATTCATTTGCAGAAATGTTACTTTGTGAAGACAGCACAAACTAGCTACCATTTATTGAGAATTCATGAGAATTCACACTTTCTGGTATATTTTTATTGTATAGCGAAGTTTTCTGCATTTATTTCTCCATGTTCCATTCTTTGGCATACGTGCAGGTGGTATTTTAGAGTTATGCAACATCCAAGGCTGGACAAAGCAATTCTTACAGATATTGTTGGTTTGTGTACATGATAAACCCAGTAACTCTGCTCATAGATCCATGCCAGAAATACAGTTTCCCATAACTTCTGCAAAAGGATTTGAAACAGTTTTGTGCCTCGCTACCAAAATGTGTGTTCATTTTTCTACACCTCCACACCTGGCAGCATTTCAGCCCAACATTTGCTACAGTATTTTGAGTTCATCTTGTTTATTTTCTGCTTTATTTTTTTCCCTCTGATGTACATTTTATGTGCAAAACCAGAGTTACCACATCTCATCTATGCTTCTACTATTTAGCCCTGCTCCTCAACTGTATTTTGTCATCTTGTTTTGAGCCAAGGCTTTGTCAGGTAGCACAGGATGGCCCCAAACTCTCCACCCTCTGTCTCAGCTTGAAGGGCTGGGATTGTAAGTGTGTCTCACCACACCTGATGAACCATATTCTGCTTAATTAAAATGCACTTAGAAAGGAACAAGGACATCCAAATTCAGACTTTCACCTCCACCATCAGCATTTGTTCCTTATCTCCAGAATAGCATGTTAGATTATGCATGCTTAGCATAAAACTACAAAGTATACTAAAAAACAAATACTTATTGGAAACTCACATTTCAATGTTTTGATCAGCTGTCAGTATTGATTAAGTCAGAGAATGGGCATGGCCTGGTTCACGGTTAAAAGGATGCAGAATGACAGATTATAAGAAATCCAAACCGGGCGCCGGTGGCTCATGCCTATAATCATAGCTACTAAGGAGGCTGAGATCTGAGCTCTGAGGTTTGAAGCCAGCCCAGGCTGGAACGTCCATGAGACTCTTATCTCCAATTAACCACCAGAAAACCAGAAGTGGCACTGTGGCTCAAGTAGTAGAGTGCTAGCCTCGAGCTGAAGAGCTGAGGGACAGCACCCAAGCCAAGAGTTCAAGCCCCATGACGGACAAAAAAAAAAAAAAAAGAGAAAGAAATCCAGAACCTGAACTAAGATGCTAGATATTAGTGATTTTTCTTACAGTGATGACTTGATGAGGAATACTAGCATCACCTAGAAACTTGTTAGAAACTTGTTAGGCTTACTGAATGAGAGATTCTGCAGATAAGCTGCAACTATCTGTTTTTAACCGTGCTTCATCAACACCACCTCACTTGCCTCTGGTGATTCTAAAACTAGCTAAATGTGTGACCATCAATGGCTGATTTCTAATTCATTTAGTAGTTAACTTGATTTGTGGTCTGGGCAAAGTACCCTGTCTTCACACTAGTTTCCCACTCTATGTTCTCTCTCTTTGTCCCTTTCGCTCTACTTTTGTCTAGAGACAAGAAAACAGGTGAAACCGAGCCTCCATTTCCTATAGATCCTTCAGTGTTCCTGAGGGATTCTTATGGGTCCCTGGAGGTTTGGGATTTATTGGCCCTCCCTGGGAAAACTGTCACCTGGGAAGGCCCCCAAATTGAAGGACTCTGAATGCAGAATGTTAGAAATACTTTCAGGATCCATTGCCCTCAGCTACAGCTTTCACTACAAATCCAGAACCGCAGGAAGAACTTCCCTCTGCCATTCTATTAACGTTTGTAATGTGGTTAATGATCTATGCCGTCTGTTTCACAGACTTCTCATGAAGGTTCAATAATAAAAAGTAGCCCCTTGAAAACTGTAGAGACCTACACCAACGTTCGATTTTGTTGTTACCATACTCTTGAGAACAATTTGTCTGTTTCTCCTTCCCCATCCTTTGTAGTGCTAACCTCTGTGGAGAAAATGAGGCCTTTTCACTTCCCCCAGAAGTGTTTAATTGTCAGCCATATGACTCTCATTTTGATCAAACAGGCACTGATAGTCAGGCAGCAATGATAGACCTTGTTTTTTGTTTATGAATGGCAGCCTTGTCACACACTTATGTAATCCAGAAGTAGGATTCACAAGGACACAATCAGGGAGCCCACAGGGAAAAAAGAGAGGCTGTAAGCAGCAAGCCTTGAGGACAGGAGGGAGAGGGCTGCTGCTGCTGCCCTTTTTCTCTGCTATAGGCATCATCTCTGTCAGTCTTCAGCTTTGCTCTAAGGGCTGACTTTTTCTAAGTAATCCAGGTTGCCCCCCCAAATGGCACAGAACATAGCCACCAGAGAGAGAGATGCCGAGAGAGGAGACAGCATCTTTCTCCACTCATAGATGAACCCCAGGGCAGCACTCTGATTGGACCAGAGGATAGAGCCAAGTCTGGATCACGTGACCACTACTGAAAACCAATTAGTCATCAATTCTGGGCGTACATTGTGTAGGACCAGAAGAATTGGCAAGGGGAAGCGAATTAGGAGGAACAAACACTTCCAGAACAATCATCTGGCATGATTGTGTGCATGGGTGCATGTGTGATACATTTCGTTATGTTTCGTTACTCTGAATAACTCAGATTAAGAAAAAAAGGACTTACAATAGTGTCATATACAAATAATATTAAAAAATCTAATTCAAGCACAAAATAAGGGATTCTCTCTGTCTCTTTCTTTCTCATTCAAACCCACAAGGAATATAACTCATCATTTGTCCATAAATAAAATGTAGATAAGAAATGAAACCTACAATATAGGGATTAAAGGAGTTTGGAGATGTGTCAGCCCTCAAGGATTTCTTTATCCAGGGACTTAAGCAGCCAAGCAGGTTTGCAATACATTCTCAATGCTTCCTCATGGCGATGTCAGGAGTAAAGACGAATGAGCAGCATGTGGAAGCTGCAGAGCTTCTGTCTGAATTAAAGGCAACAGAACTCAAAGAAGGCCTATGCCTTTTAAAATACTAATTTCTTCATTAAGATTTGATCTTTATTCCTGGTATCAAAAGCATCTAGCATTTCTGCTAAGTGATCTGTACCAAGAGACCAGAACATTTAAAACAACACACGTGGGCCAGCAGAGAGGTATAAATTTATAGCTAAGAGAGGCAACATCGGAAAAGTTGAATACTCCCTAAGAGCTGTAATGGCAACAACTTATGAATTTATATGTTGTTAGAGATTAAAGTAATTATTTAGACTGGCTCAGGAAAGCCAAACATAATCCTTACTCTTAAAACAAGCTATAGATTGCAATTTCATCTTGAAAGCCCCTGGTTAGGCTGGTACCACGTATCCATAATTTTGAAAACTCTATTTCCACTGAGAAATCATAAAAGAAATAACACCATTCAATTTCTTTATGCTTTGCATTCTTTCAGAGTTGGCAAACATAAAAAAGTCAGCAGGTGCAGCTCCTATTCCCTCAACAGACCTGATAGAAGTCTTTCTCTTGAAAGAACTTTCAATTACAGACGGTCTCTCTGGCAGACCATTCTAACTTCCCTATAGACCATGTCAGAATAATACATGAAAGTACAAGACCGTGAGACATTACAATACACTGTCATAGGTCATGAAGGAGAAGAGCCTGAAATCATTTCATTTTACCTTTTATATTTTTCTATTTCTTCTATTTTACATTTTTTTCAATGAACAGCAAAGGTGCCATTTTTCCAGATTGAGAAGTAAAGAATGAACAGATCCATTTGTTCTTTGGTATGCTTTGTACTAGTTCTCTTGTGTTTTTAAAACGTGACACTCCACTACCACTGAGCTCAGCAGCATTGAATCACATAAGAGAAATAGTATGTTCGTGGGAGAAGGAAGGAAGTAGGGATGGGCTGGGGTGTAGCTCCATGGTAGAGCACATGTTTAGCATGCATGAAGCCCTGTATTCAATCCCTAGCACCAAAAAAATAAAAAAGTATGAAATTATAAGACATCTTGTTGACTGGGAATATGGCTTAGTGGGAGGGGGCTTGCTTAGCATGCATGAGGCCCTGTGTTCAATTCCTTGGTATCACATAAACAAATAAAAGTTAATAAAATGTAAAAAGTAACCATTAAAAATTAAGGACACAAGTGTTTTTTTCTTTCTTGTTATTGTTTCTAACATATTTATAAGGTGATTGTTTTGTTGCTTTGTATGTCCCTCCCCCATGGTATAACCCCTATTTTCACTGTATTTGATGTTGGTATAATTTGGGGAGGGGAAAGAAAAAAACAAATTGTTTAAATAGGGATACAGGTGGACCCACTGCAATGAGATGTACAAAATGTACAAAATGCTATGTTGAAAAATAAACTTTATAACTTTGGCGGGCAGGGGGTTGCAAGGGGGTGTGTAGTCTTGGAGATAGTGATGGTAGGGGAAAATCAAAGGAGGAGGCAACAATGCTTGATAAGAAATGGACTTATTATCTTGCTCATATAATTGTATAACCCCTCTGTACTGTATTTTCACAATTAAAAAAACTCATTAAAATTTTTTTTAAAGACTCCCTTTTTAAAAAATCCATCTTGCCAAGTGCCTGTGGCTCACGCCTGTAATCCTAGCTACACAGGAGGCTGAGATCTAAGGACAGAGCTTCAAAGCCAGCCTGGGGAAAGAAAGTCCATGAGACTATCTCCAATGAACCACCAGAAAACCAGAAGTGGTGCTGTGGCTCAAGTGGTAGAGCACTTGCCTTGAGCTGAAGAGCTCAGGGACAGTGCCCAGGCCCAGAGTTCAAGGCCTACGACCGACCAAAAACAAAACAAAAACAAAAATAAACATCTTGGACTTTTAATATCAGTTGTCAAATAAATTACACACACAAACACACTCAATTTTTTTTTTTTTGGTTGGGTTGTGGGGCCTGAACTTGGCCTGGGTGCTGTCCCTCAGCTCTTCAGCGCAAGGCTAGTGCTCTACCACTTGAGCCACAGAGCTACTTCCGGCTTTTTCTGCTTATGTGGTGCTGAGGAATCAAACCAGGGCTTCATGCATGCAAGGCAAGGACTCTACCACTGAGCCACCTTCCCAGCCCCCACACACGATTTTTAATGGTATTTTTAAACTTCTAAGTCTGGTAACTCCTGTACGTTTTGCATGAAGGATCTAGGAGGGCCATTTTGCAGCTGATGCTGACAATAGCAATTCCTTCGTTATTCAATACGTTTGTTAGGCCTATAATTCCTTTAGTGTGAATCCTACTTAGTGCTTTGTTGAATTTGCCATTTCTACAGGAGGAGTGAGAAACTGGATGATCCAATGCATTTCTTGTAAGGACCTGGCACATGGTATCATGTGACAGCAGATGGCATGTGAAAGCCGTTGTGGGAAATATGGCCCCGGTTAAATAGGCTGTGAACGTGCAAGGTTGTGCGTGTCTCCTCAGAGTGCCATCCAGTCACCCTAGCATCTGCAAGAGAGTAAACAGCCTCTCGTTCACTTTCATAACGAACGCTAATGTGAACCACCTCACAAAAGTCATGGAGCTGCAGGTACTCCGGGTCTGTTGCCTGTGTGGTCAAATGCACAGACCAAAGCTAATAGCATTCACTCCGCAGGGGCACTGGGTTTGGACAGGCCCTGGATATTTGAAATGTATCAGACTGTTCAATAGAAAGCCACAAACAACTTGAATTTCTAGGGCAAGCAAGTGGAGAAGCAGAAAGAACACAAAGTCCCCCATCTGGTATTAAAATTCCTCTTTAACTAGCCTCCCTCCCCACCCCCACTCCCTTGTTGGGAGAGAGAAAAGACCAGTTACTCTGCAATGTCCAAATGCAGCCCCCCTCCAATCCCCCCCTACTCCAAGGTCATCAAACCCTTTATGCACTCTGAGAATTGGAGTCTCTTTTCTTGATTCACACCAAGGAGAAGCTAAATTTTGCTCTGCAATACACATCCAAGGCAGCATGCTAATGAGAATTATTATTAAGCAATGTAGAGTTGGCACCGTCTCTTACAATCTGCTCAGCGGCAGAAGCAGGAAGGGCAGAGACAGAGAGTCAGAAAAGCAGCTTTACTGAATGCTCTTCAGGACCTGATTAGTTTTGGTCACTTTCAACACCAGGCAAAGTCAAGTGTAATTGTAAGCTTCACAGGACCTCACACATTGTTCCTCACTCGAATACGTCTAATGTGTCTGGCCTCCTTTTAAACGGGCCTTCTAGATTTTGCTGTAGCTTAAAAAAAAATACCATTCTACTTGTCAGAACTGCAAAATCAAGTCTCTGTAAACTCAATCACCACTTTGCTGTGTGTTTTGGAATGTCTTTCAGTTTATGCCCCATCCAAACAGGTTCATCCCTTTCGCAGAATAAGAATTAGGCCTCCGAGCCTGCCTGGGCATTCATTTTTGAAATAGGCTGTGACATCTTGGTCACAGGTAAGACTTGGCCACCTGTCTTTGTGAAACAGAGGGCCCCCAAATAAGCATAGCTTTTATGATGATGCTTCCAGTTAACCCGAACCCTGTTGGTGAGGATGCAGGATAAAGCAAATGATTTGGAATTAAACCACAAGACCAACTGACTTGTTACTCACCTGTGATACAGAGCTTTATTGGAACATTGTGATGTAAGGTGATCTGCAGCCTGGCATGCTACTTTAATCCGTACCTCTGTCTCTCCCAAGGGCCCCATAGCTAATGGCCACTCAGGTGCTTATCTCAAAGGGACTCAGTTGTAGCTAGAATCTGCAGCTGCACCAAGACATGTTCCTCCTTTCGTCTGTTTCTGAACAGTTAAGACACTTGGCAGTGAGCCTCCATTTCTCAATGTAGTCACTACTTAATACTGCCTCTCAGCCAACTCTCCATCCCTTTCCTTCATTTCTGGCCTAAACAATAGTGATGGCCTCTTGTTTGACACCCACCCCACCCCCATGCATCCAGGAGGTCTTTCAAGACCATTATCCTGGCTTCCTTATTTCCTTACTTGAAGCCAACTATGGTTCCCTGTAACTCTGTCTTTTAGCATGATACCACAGCTCCCCGTTATCTGCCACAAACCTCTCCATACTCAGAGCTAGCCACAGTCATACTAGCCATACTCAGAGCTAGCTTGCATGTTCACAAAGCAGACATGCTCACAAGGTCACAGTATTTCCTGCATCTGTATCTATTTTCCAGTTTCTTCCTTTGTCTCAGCTAGCCATCCTCATGTAGTCAAACTGCTGTCCTTATCCTATAAAGATGCTCTAAACTTACTTTGGCCTTTTCTCATCCATATGGTTCTTTGACCCCTACCTATCCTCTCCCACATTATACCTGCATTCCAGGCAACTCTCATTTCTCTTAATGACTGCGTAGTATTCTACTGAATGGGTGGGTCATAATTTATTAATAAACACCCTATCAGTGGGCATTTGATATTCCTACTTTGTTCTGAAGCTGTCTTTTGAGAAGTCAACTTTTCTTTGCAGCGTCCTGCTAATCCTTTTTTTTTTCAATGTCCAGGCAAGAATTCATACTACATATTATGACAATGTTCAGAAAAACCTAATTCAAATTAATAATATTAATAACGATAATAGTAGCTATTAATTTCAAACACTTACTATCTATCTATGGATTCTTTCATGTAATGAAAAAAATATGAGTTCAGAGATTAAGTGACACATTCAAAAATGACTCCAATTACTAGCTCTTGGATTGACTCATAATTTGATTCTAATTTCGTTTAAACACCTCTCAGTGAATATTCTCCTTTAAATTAGCTCATGCTTTTACTTCACTAGAGAAAAGTAAATAATTACCACTAATAAAAATTCAGAGCTCCTTGCCATAAGTGCAAGGTATGAGCAAAAATAAATATGAAAATATTTCAGTTTAAAATCTGCAAAGATGCCACTTAAAATTACCTGTGTATATAAGAGCATAGAGCTTCTTGGGAAACATTGAATTATAGGATAAATCAACATCAAAACTATAATTACTTCTTAACATACTTTGAAACAAAATATTTCACAATTCTTACATTAAGATCTATCCTTACAATTGCACTATTAAAACATTAAGTAAAGAAGTTCATAATTTACCAATCTAGAGAGGAAATGAAGTAGTATAGTAGCATTCTGTTTATCCTTTTCCAGGTAGGTTAAGAAGTCCAGTCAGACTTCTTTTCTTGGGTAATGGAGAACTTTATAGTCTGTTGTATAGGAAAAAATAAAGCTAGAGATAGGAAAATAATAATAGAAAGTCCAAAAAATAAGGACCTAGAAGTAGCAATAATCTACCAAAGATGCAGGAAGAAAGATTAGATGCTGGAATTTGCAATGATCATTTGGAAGATCTGGTTCTGTGCTAGGATACATGGGAAAAGAAAACCCAATCTTCTATAGTCTGCCATAGTGCTTCTCACTACAATAACCCTGAGTACCTAATAAAAAATCCCAATTTCTGTGGCCAAGCCTAGCATTTCTGAATCAGAATCCTGGAGGGTATAACTCAACATTTAGCCTTGTAAAAAACTCCCTAGAAAAAAAGTTATCTATTCACAATCAAACTTGTCTTTTTTTTCCCAATAGAATCCATTAAAAATTGGTTTCCAATATATTTAAGAGTATGATTATTTTTAATAATGATAATTGCAATTAATTGCATTTTATGTACTCTTGAGTACCAATCAAAATAAATACATCTTGGAGAAACTGGGGAACCATTAGTGTAAATGATGACAATTTATGAACCAATGAAACAACATTTATTAGTTCCCTACAATATTACATCAGATACCTCTGTCAGTAGGATTTAGTAAGATGAGAAATCTTTGCAGAAATATGAGGCTATGGGTAATATGAAAATATGGTAATGCATAGGGATCATGTCCCACAGCTTTTAGTCTTCTGCTTTTCCTTAGTAACTCTTGTCTTTTTTGAGATCATAAGATTGCATTTCCCAGACCCTTTTCACCTACTATGGCTACATGTTTAAATTCTAGCTAATAGAATGTACAATAGTGATCTGCATATGTCCCGAGAGATTATAAAGACTTAGGCCATACATTTTTCTCTGTTTTCCTTGGTTCATCCGTGCTGCAGGCAAGCACATCATGGATTGCAATGCAGCTTTGGGGTCAGAGGTTGCACATGTTAGAACAAAAAATAGAAGAGCTCAAGATCATCACACTGTAGAGCACAGAGTATCCTTGACTCACCCCTAAACTTATAAAACAGAGAAAAAAGAGCATTTCATATGTTGGAACCACAATTTGGGCTGGAGTGTGTATGGGTGGTGCTTTTTGTCACTTACAATTGAACCAAAACATAATTAATAAAGATGATATTTCCTACACTTGGAAGCAAGATAGGAGTATGAATTGTTCTTGCTCTTCAGTAAAGAGGCATCTCTTCCTGTATGGACCTTCCTTCTTAGATGACCAGGTCCTTTCCCACCTCTGATCACTGAGCAGACACATTTTCTTCTTTACTGGGCATCTAATAGTCAGATAATTCATGCTACCATTTCTGATCATAGCTTAATGAATCCCACTTCTACAATTTGCATCTTAATAGAAGACTTTTCTAAGTAAAAAAAAGGAGGAGGAGGAGGTTGTGGAAGAGATGGAGGAGGTGGAGAAAAGTAATTTTTAATACCTAGAGTTTTATGTTTTAGACAGAGCATGCATACAAAGGCAATAGATTGCTAGTTTCTTTTGGTTGTGTTATAGGAAAGGATAATTAAGCGTCTGAAAACAGAATCAAGGGGGTTGTATACTCCAAGTAAATAACGGAAGTTTTGGTGAACTTCTTTGATAACCATACTACTACTTCACAACTATTGCATTTCCTTGAAGCAAACAAGCAAACAAAAAGTTTCACACATCTATTTGTTCAGTTAAGCAAGGAATAAAGTTTTAGGTTCAATAAGTATTGTAACATCATAGGAATAATGATTTCATGAGAGTGATATAGAATATTATAGGCTAAACCCTTAACAATAATATAAGTTGAAGTAAAGAGGGCTAAAATGAGATGTTAGAAAAACTCCAGCATGCCTGAGTTCCGGGCTTGAATAACACCTTTTAGTGAATCAGCAGCAGCAGGAAAAAGACACTCAAAGCCTCTGGATTCCCACATAGCTCTGCACCATTCTCTTGTCTCATCCCCTGCTTCATAACTTTTCTCTAATAAAATGAACTGCTGATACTTTCCTTTTACACAAGGCTGTGTCTTAACTTCATACCTTAATCATGCTGTTATCAACTCCTCCTTAACCTTCCTGGGCCTAGTTAATGCCTCCTCATTCCTTCTATATTCAGCTTCAATATCATCATCTTCAAGGAAACTTTCCCTTGACCCATTTCCAACCTTTAAGTGAGCTCAGCCTCCCTTCTAGGTGATTCCAAAATACCCATTCACACTTCATTGTTGTACTTAGCATGTTATTTTTTAAAAAATTGTTAAATATCTTCTATGTTTCTTTACTATGAACTCATTGAAAACTGGGACCATATTTGTTTCTAATTCCCAAAATTATAGCAGGTAAACAAAAAAAGTTAATGGAGTGAATGAATAAATGAATAACTACATAAATACAGAGTCTAACATCCCTAGGGGAAAACTAATATTTGGAGAAACAATGCATTTCTAGGGTACCATAAATAGCTTGAAACTTGCATCTAGCACATCTGAGTTCAGGACATCAGCTTGGTCCCAAAGAAAATAGTTTATAGGTTCCTCCTAACAATATGAAAATGGTTGTTAATTTGGTTGAAACAAGAATATGAGAGCCAAAGAAAAGTAATGAGCTAGAATAATTAAGCATGTAGGTATTTTTCACTTTGAGAAAAATTGAAAAAATGGCTAGCTGAATTTAGATGCCACTTCACCCTATTAAGGACAAAATGCTGAACTTACCATACTTGCACTCAGATTTGTTCATGGTAAATTTATTTATCAGATTAAAGATATAAACAAACTCATTACAACATCAAACTCATTACAACATCAAACTCATTACAACAACAAACATCAAATGGCTGCTACATAACAACATTTTGAAGTCTAGGTTATTATACACAATTGCATTCCATCTTTTTGAAAAGTGTGTGTCCCAAAATTTAAGGGGAAAGAATGTCTTACATTTTTTTCAAACTCCAAAACATTCTGGCAGTGTCTAGAGCAATTTGAGAATTCTAAAACTTGGCTATTGATGCTACAAATACCCCCCCCTCCATGTGCTATTATTGAGCTAATTGAGGTTTGGAGGAGCATTAGTTATCCTAAAATTTAAGAATCATTTATCATTTTACTGCTCACACAGATGACCATCTATTCATTTCATTTTAATGGATGTTTTTGTAAAATTCTGGTAATTTCCATTCCCGAGTCTTTAAAACCCTAATTCTACTAGCTAATGATGAATATAATAACAAATACAAACAGAGAAAACTGTGTTTCCCTTATTGTAATCCCAGCCTTCAATTATCCAGATGCTCCAATGAGTGTTCCCATGGATGTTAGTGTACTGATAAGGTCCCCTAAATCTTATCAATGATCTTGGGGTTACCCACTCAGATTCTTTCAGGGCCCCCAATAGATCCTAAATATTCAAGTTATCCAATGTTGGTGAGCTAGTTTAGGAAGTTACAGTACCACATGTGGTAGCTTGTGCTTGTAATACTAGCTACTCAAGAGGTAAAGATTGAGAGAATCGTGGTTTGAGATCAGCTTGGGTAGGAAGTTAGTGGAATCCCATTTCAACCAACAAACTGAGTATGGCCGTTCATCCCTTCTACTAGGAGACTACTTCTAGTGAGACAATCCCTGAGGAATAACTAATGCAAAAGAGGGCTGGAAGAATGATTTAACTGGCAGACCCTGCCTGGTAAATGTGAGACTAAACCCCAACACCACAAAAAGAAGGAAGAAGAGAGGGAAAAAAGAAGGAAGGAAAGAAAGGACATTATTTTGGTCCTATATTTTATTTAGTTATGCTTGTGTTGATAGTGGGGTTTGAAGTCAGATCAAAATTATATATACTTACCCAGTTATATAATGTACAAAAACAGGGGAGGTCATATGTACTTCGAAATCAGAATGACTACGTGTGGAAAGAAACCAACTGTAAGAAACTCAAGTGAGACTTCAGGGGTCACTGGTTACTTTGGTGGGTGTATTCACTTTGTGAAAATTCAGAAAAATTCACAAAAATGAGAACTGTCTAATACAGTAACTACGCAGATCCTTATTTATAAATTCTACTTCAATGCAAATTTGTAACATGGAAAAATAAATTAGCCTAGAAAAGAGAAAATACAGGGCTGGGAAGGTGGCTCAGTGGTAGAGTGCATGCTTTGCATGCATGAGGCCCTGGGTTCAATTCTTCGGCACCACATAAGCAGAAAAAGCCAGAAGTGGCACTGTAGCTCAAATGGTAGAGTGCTAGCCTTGAGCTGAAGAACTGAGGAACAGTGCCCAGGCCCAGAGTTCAGGCCCCACAACTGACGAGAGAGAGAGAGAGAGAGAGAGAGAGAGAGAGAGAGAGAGAGAGAGAGAGAGAGAGAGAGAGAGAGAGAGAGAGAGAGAGAGAGAGAGAGAGAGAGGTTGTGGATTTGATTGAGCTAAATAGTGGATATCATAACTCAAACCTCTCATTCTAGCCATTTGGGAAGTGGAGTTTGGGAGATTGTGATTTGGGGCCAGCCAGGAGATAAAAGTCTGTGAGGCTCCATCTCAACCTGTGTTTGGGCATGGTACTGTGTCCCTTTTATCCTAGTTAGAAGGCAATATCATAATGTCTTGGCATAGTGGCTCGTGACTGTCAGCTCAGTGACGTGAGGATGCACAAATCAAAGTATTGTCAGTTCAAGACAGCCAAGACATAAACCAAGAGCCTAGTTCAAAACACATAAGCAACACAAAAAAAGAGTTGGTGTGTTAGCACAAATGGTAGCCTACCTGCTCAGCAAGTGTGAGGCCCCCTGAGTTCATCTCCATTTTACAAAAAAGATGAAAGAGGATGGGTTGTGAGCTGATAATTCTTAAATTGCTGTGATGAGTATGAGTGGGCTATCCTTATGGTTTCTATAACTACTATGAATGGTTAAAATTTTCTGAGACATAAGGAAAAGAGTTGAAGAAAAACGGGAAAGAGATAATGTATGCCTAATATTGACACAGAGATATATAAATATGAGAATAATGCTCCTAGGAAAAAAGGGGAGAGCCATTGTTTTGCTAAAACATTTTAGGATGATGTGATTTTATAAGCCATCTGCATGCATTATTTTGATAAATTAAAAATAAAATTTAAATGTCAAAAAATAGTTGGAAGGAAAATCGTCCTGAAAACCCTCCGATTTAAGTCTCAAATGATAATAAAATCATGTTTTGGATTTATGTTACTTGAGGGAATTGGAATAAAAGGAGAAAAGTTGGAGTTAAGAGGCTTGAGATGCTATAATTTTATATAAGATTTAATTTAACATTCATGAACTAAAGAAGATAAAAAGAAAGAAAATCAATAAGAAGCCCTAACTCCCTGCCAATGAATACATTGAAACCAGAATGTTTGAGACTGAATTTACAGATAGCTTAATATTGCATGGATATATTTTTAACAATATAGTGAGTCAATTCTAATATTTCAAGATGATTTGGTCATACGATGGTGAAAACATGCATGAAAAATTTCCCACCAGCTCCTTGTTCCCAGAACATGTTGGGAAATTTGAGCTAGACAATATGAATAAGCAACACAGGCACATTGGGTTTTATGGAATTTACCTAGGTGGTAATCCCATTGAACCCAGCTGATATTTCTAATCACTTTACCCAGACAAATAGGATATAATTGGGCCCTATGGAAAAATCTTACTGTTTCATATATTGAACATCTACCTATCCATGATCACTAATTCCCCTGCCCACGTCTGCTGTGGGTGTAGAAAGACAATATATTTACCATTCTTTGTAACCTTCTTCTGATGGTTATGTGATTGTTTTACACGAATGGCACAAAAGCAAAAATCAACTGGACAAACTTAGGAATACTAATTATAGTGTTAATATATAGTAATGTTTCTAGTAATAGTATTGTACTTCTAATGGAATAAACTAATATTTTCCTGTCCTTTTTCCTGTCTTAGAGGAATATAAATCCCTCCTCCTCTTACCTCTTACTATCACCTGAGTATAACACAACTTACTCTTTGTCCTCTTTGTAGCCTCTTAAATCTGGATTCAGAAGAGATTGAAAATGAATGTGCATGTGGAACTTGACATGTTTAACTGAAGTCCAATATATTGTCAATAAACGCAAGTACTTTAATTGAGAAAGTTGAAGTATGTATTCTAGAATGATAGTCATGAAATTCCCATGTGGCTAGCATATGGGAAGAGAAGAGAAATGGACTTTTTGAAGGGCATAAGAGAACTCTTGTAATTTAAAAGCAGAAGAAAGTAACCAATCTGTTACATTTGATGCCGCCAGAAATTGGGTACATAAGTGTTCCCTATATTCAACTCTTTAAAATGTATTGAAGTATTCCAAAATTATAGAGTTCACTCAGGATAAAATATTTTAAATTGTAATAGGTAATGCAGAGCTGAGAGTGTAGATTAAGTAGTAAAACTACTGTGTAGCAAGCACAAGACTCCAAGTTCAAACCCCAGTACTGTCAAGCAAAAAGACATAAAATCACACACACAAACAGCTAATGAGAATTAGACCCCTGAAATTCCATTCAGTTAGGGCAAATATAAGGCATAATTTGGAAAAAGCCTCCAGATCAGACCACACTATAGATAGCTCATTTTCTAAAAAGCAAGGGAAATATTACAACCCTTTGTGATGTGTGTGTGCATAAAACAGCCTAACAATAAATTACTGATAACATCTACATTGTTATGATTAAATATTGTTTTGTAGCTCTTTTAAAAACATTTTTTTTGCTTTGGTGAAAATTCTGATGTGCTATACATATTTAAGTTACGAACACCTAATTTGATAAATGTCTCAGAACTCAGAGAAGTCCAAATCAGGCAAGCAACCTCCTTAAAAATAACATAGTCTTGGGCTGGGAAGGTGGCTCAGTAGTAGAGCGCTTGCCTTGCATGCATGAGGCCCTGGGTTTGATTCCTCAGCACCACATAAGCAGGAAAAAAAGCTGGAAGTGGCGCTGTGGCTCAAGTGGTAGAGTGCTAGCCTTGCGCTGAAGAGCTGAGGGACAGCGCCCAGGCCCAGAGTTCAGGCCCCACGACTGGACCCCCCCTCCAAAAAATAACATAGTCCTCTTAAGGCCATTTTCTTCCTCTGTGATGCTGTTACAAAAGAACCATGTAATTTGTCAATAATCTGCATTGCAAACCTAAATTTAATCCTATGTACTTGAAAAATGGTTGATTGATTTATGGTAGGACTACCTGCCCATTAGCAGCAGTAAAAATTCAAACCATATTTTATTTGGAAACTCATCAAGAGGCTGGTATACTCCATTACAGCTTAAGCTATCCTAAAACTAACTTCAGTGCTGTAGAACTTATGTATAGAACTATGTCTAGAATAGTCCTTTCTCAGTAGCACATGATCTAAATGACCTGATAGCACATTTGTTGCAGTAAGTATTCATTCCACCACAGAAATACTTGCCTAGGGCGTTGGATCACCACAATTATAGACCTTAGGAAATGTATGCTGAAATATTGAATAAGTTTTTGTTTGAATATACAAACTTTTTATCGTATAAGCTGTCTAGATAGTAAGCATGGGGCTCTGAATTATATAGCTTGTCTAGATAATAAACATGATTAAGACAAGAACTGCATCTAAAATCAGGACTAGCTTCCTGGTCATCCACCAGATATGTGGTTTGGATAAATTATTTAAACTCACTGAACCTCAACTTTATTTGTAAAATCAGAATATACCTTATATGATCAGTTTAAGTAATCTATAGAGAAGGTGAGCAATATCAGTAACTCTCCACTAGATAATCCTTATCATTGGCAATTATCATTGATTAATATACAGAGAATCTATGCAGTATTAACAGCATTTGTTTTCAACATCAATTGTTTTCAACAATTGATTTATTTAAATAACATATCAAGCTCTAAGTCTCCTTACAAGGCAAACTTAGCTGATAAGCCATTTTACTATTTCTTTCCACTGATAATAGACCTATTGCAAAGCCAGGGAAGAAAATACTAAAGGTTCTTTGAGGGCTGAGTGGGAAGAGGGGTTTGTGCAAGTAGAATCACCAACATTTTAATTTTGCTACAAATCAAAATAACCCTATGTGTATTTTAAGAACAACTTTAATCCTATGTGTATATTAAAAACACCTTTACATCTTCTTAGCTTAATTGTGGGTGCCCAAACACATTCTACCCACAACACTAATGAAATAAAATACAATTGTTACTGAATTCAATAATTAAAACATTTAAGGAAGACATGGTTATTTCCCAAAACAAGTTACATAAAAATGATGGGCTGGCTGGGTAACAGTCACCAAAGAATTTTTTTTAAAGAAAATGGACATTCCTAAACTCTAGCCCATAGATTTGGTTTTTATTCTGTAGGTCTAGGGAGATGTCTTAGGAATATATCCTATTCAAAATTTAAGCAACTTGTAGTACATTTATATAATATACAATGCAGATGCAAAAAAGGAACAAAACAACCTCTTTATGTTAGTCATTTTATTAAGTGAAAAATAAAAGAATATATATGATATTTTACTAGTGTGACTAAAAAGAATGACACACCCACACACATATATGTGATTATACATGTATGAAATATCTCTGGAAAATTACATGAATAGCTGATAGTGGTTTTTGTCTCTAGAGAGAAGAGCCAGGTATTGACAGATAGGAGAGGGAGAGAGATTTTTTTCTATGGGGGTAATCCTTGCAGCTTTTAATGTTTGGGGATGTAAAAATACTGTGCATTCAGATAAGAGAGAAGAAAATGATATGTCTATCATACTCATGACAAAATATGGCTCTTAACTAATTCTTCAGGTGAGCCAGATGTTTGGCTAGGATTTTATCTATTGGTCAAAAAAATATGTAATGTATGACATCTAAAGTTGATGATATGTAGAAGTTAATGATTTGTCCTTCTATGCAGATACAGCATCAGAAAGTTAGGTACATGGTTCTTGGAGTCTATGAATGATACACAGCTGAAAATCTCACTTATTTTTAAAATGTAGTGTAGAACTAAGTTTCAATATACCCAACACAGGATGCTGTGTCTGTTTGCCAACTAATTTACTACCTCTTAATGGAAATGGCAAAAGCACAGTTTACAATTTATTCAGTCAGTCGGCCTTGAGTAGTGTAATCTCTGATTATATTTTGTAATTGGAGAGGATACAAATTATTTCAAAATATATAGAGACTTTTAAAATATTTCGTACCATACCACTTCAAATTAATAAAGTTCAAAATCAAATTAAATGCAACCACATTGCTCATGAACTACATTTGATTAACTTCTGAAGAGGAAAAGCCTACACAGAAATATACTTAGATGCTTTTCATTTGCCTTTATTTAGAGTAGATCAAGGAACATTCACTTGAAGAATTTTTCTGCATTTACTGTAACACTGTTAAAGAAGTGATGAGCATTGATTTACACAAGTGGCTCCTTGAGGCTACTTACATAAATCATAATTTCCCATTAACATTTTTGTAACAGAAAGTGTTTTTGAAAGAATGTATGCTTCTTCTTATCCTATGAGAATTGTTGTCAAGGACCTAGGGTTGAATCTGATATTCAACCATTATATATGGTAAATTCTCTAACAAATCTGGGGGCGATCTAGCCTTGAAAGAAGAGGGTGGCAAGCATCCCATTTCATAAAATCTACATTTTTTTTAATGTTAGCAAAGCAATTTTGTACTAGAGAGCAGTCTGCCTGATTTCTGATTTTAGTTAAAATTAGCTTCCGATGGAATATAAAGGCAATTGAGTTCCATTTGTTTGAGAGGGTTAGAGAGAGACAGAAGCCAATGAAAAATGTTCTTATGCGGATCGCAATGTTTCGTTCTCATTTGGGGGAGGTCATGGCATTGAGGATGGAACCCAGTACCTCCTGCCTGTTAGGCAAGAACTCTAGACTGCGCTCTATCCCCAGCCTACTTTTTCACTTTTATTTTGAGATAGCGTCTCACTAAATTGCACAGGCTGGCTGTGAAATTATGGTTCTCCTGCTCTCCTCCTCAGACTCCTCCTCAGCCTGGCCTGAAGTAATGATTCTAAAGTGGATTGGGCCAATAAAAGTGGATGAGGCAGAACGGAATGGGAAATGACCTTATAGCCAAACATCAATCACCCAGAAGAGACTAAAGTGTCTCTTTGCAGAGACTAATTTGGTTGACTCACTCATTAAGTGTTGGGAAACAACTGAATTCTCTTGGCTTTTCCTGGATTTTTGTTTTGTTAGGAACCTTCACAGAACTACCTAGGAGAGAACGGTACGCTGCATAGAGCAGAATATTCAGACTTTAAGGGAAACCTGTTTTGATGAAGTAGAAATGCAGTATGGTTCATATTAACCTTGGCTTTTAAGCTGGTGCGCTGCTTTGGAGCACAGCTTAGCAGTTCCTAAAACAGTTAAGCCTCGTTGTCATATGCCTGTAGTCTAACTCCTAGGTATTTGTTTCCTTCTTTCCCAGTTCATCTGATAACTTTAATTAGTCCCGTGAATTAATTAGGGATGAGCAATAAATGATTTCTCACTCTTACATCTAAGATCTTCCAGATAATGCTAGTTATCCTGAACCCTGTATGTCTTGTCTCAGTTCTCCTGTTTTATATTTACATTCATATTCTGTAGGTTTATTGTTAAACACTTAAGTTTGTTACAAACATAACATTTTATGTGATAAACTAATAACATATTCAAGTGTTGATTACTAAAATATTTTAACATATAGAAAAAATATCATGAAGCTAATATCTTAAGGTAACCACCTAATATAGTGCTGGTTCATTTTTATCAAAGCATACTTTCATAGATGTAATATATTTACTTTGTAAGAGTGGGGCAAGTCTCAGAATTCTGTTAACATAGATTTTCCCAGTTTGTGTAATTTTCCACTGCAGTATCTTTCTCATGGCTACAAGAGTTTTCCTCACATGGATGTGTCACATACTTCGTAAACTAGTTGTTCTTGAGGAACAGATTCAAAGAAAGAAATTTGTATTTGATTTTACTCAAGTGGTTCCATAGATCTATGTTTATGGGTCATTGAAAGGAGTCCAGTTGAGTAGAACAGGGAGTTAAACTTCAATGGAGCTGCAATAAAAACATCAGGAAAGTTGTGAGCTATGGTGGTCCATCAGATCTGTTTCTTCTTTATTATTGTTGTTATTATTTTGTTAGTCGTGGAGCCTGAACTCTGGACCTGGGCACTGTCCCTCAGCTCTTCAACTCAAGGCAAGCATTCTACCATTTGAGCCACAGCGCTACTTCTGGCCTTTTCTGCTTATGTGGTGCTGAGGAATCGAGCCCTGGACCTCATGCATGCAAGGCAAGCACTCTACCACTGAGCCACCTTCCCAGCCCCATGTTTCTTCTTTAGATAAAGGGATGAGGTGCTGAAGAAATTGAGCAAGGCAATTCTTTACAGTTGGGGGCTCTTAGTACCAAAGAATTTGACTGAGAAGCATTGATCAGCAAAATTCCTAGGAACTGAGGCAAAGAATTCCTAGGTCCTAATGGGAAGAATCTGAGAACTGTAAAGTAACATAAAGTCTATCTCCTGTGGCACTCAAATTCACTGATATATTTGCATTGTATACATCCTCATCTACTTATTCTGAATTGTACTCACCCTTGGCAAACACATCTGTCATGTAGATGGGTTACGTGTTGGAGTGAAGCAGAACTCTCATTGTTTATGGTCTGAGTCCTTGATCACCATAACTCTCTCATGCTGTAACTGTTGCTCCTATCCAGTCACTGGCAAAACCAGATAGCGCATCATACCAGAAGATGGGCCAATGGATTCCAGGTATGGGCCAATGGATTCCAAGGGCGTCAACTGTATTCTCCCCTGCTCTCATTGTGAAGTAGCCACATGACCTCTCACTGAAGATCACATTCAAACATTCTTGCCAAGATGGTGATTTCTTTCCTTGTCTACTCTTTCCTTTGCATTCTTTATTATTATATTTTTGTGTGCTGGTCTTGGGGCTTGAACCCAGGGCCCGAGTACTATCCTTGAATTTATTTTTCTCAAAGCTAGCGCTCTACCTCTTGAGCCACAGCTCTACTTCCAGTTTTCTGGTAATTTATTAGAGATAAGATTCCCATAGGCTTTCCTGTCTGGGCTGGCTTCAAGCTGTGATTCTCAGATTTCAGCCCCCTGAGTAGCTAGAATTATGGGAGTGAACCACTGACATCTGGATTGCCTTCTTTTTAAAAAATAAAAAGAATTATTATCATCAAGTAGCTGTACAAAGGAGTTGCCATTCAACAAAGCAGTTTATGAAGACAGTGAATCTTGATCTCTGTCACCCCTTTCAACATTCTCCTCCAACTCTACTCCTTCCTCAGTGTCTTAATTGTATAGGATATGAGTGGAATTTTATGACTGGACATTCTTCTCTTCCTTCTTATCAGAAGGATCCTAAAATATTGATAGAATTTTTAAAGTTTCTGGTACGTATTGTTTGTTCTTTGATAGAGCATGTAACCTGCTGGAAGGCAGAAGCACTAGATCCACCTTGTCCTGAGTTGTAGGGATGAAAGAGTACGCTTTCTAGAAGTTGATCACTTGGAGGGATATTTCTACTCCTTCTCTTGGTTCCTAGTCTAGACATTCTACTCACTGGGGACAAAGCAGCATACAAGGGTCATAGGATTAGAGTATATATCAGGTTCTGGGAAATAGTACCCCATTCTTGTAATTCCCAGATTGGTGCATCAGTTAGACTTTCAACAGGTTGTCCTACGGCTTCATCGGGCTGGCATGGCACAACATGTGACGGAATCTGTGATCATTTGTTGACTTTCCCATGTCCTTTTTTTGTCAGCTGAATCTCTTGGTTTGATGTAGTGTTGTGCAAGATCTCAAGTGAGTGGATCAAATACTTTAGATTGGGTTGGTGACTGCAGCATAGGTGGGAAAGGTAAATCCCAAACTGGAATATGTGTTTTCTCCAGCCAAGATTGCTGCATAGTAAGAGTTCAGTATAGCCAAGTAGTTGGATTATGTCCTGGAGGAGTATGCCGTATCATTGCTTAACGTTGGTCTCTATCACTGAGAGGTATTTGTTATGAGCAGGAACCATATTGTTGGGTCCATCCTTGTAACCTCCGTCCCTGACACTATGTCTTATCTGTGTAATTGAGCCAGCATTGGGACACTCTGTTTTTAGATGGTTGCTGCTTCTTTAAAGATAGGATCTGATGCCACTAACAAAGATTTTCCTATTTTGGTTCATTCCCATAAGCCATCCATATGCATCTTCCCCAGATACTCATGTTATCCATTTTCCAATTTTGTCTTCCCTCGTCCCTTTACAATCAGATAAATCATTTTCCGTTGCTCACAAAATGATATAGTTTGCTACTGTAGTTCACTATTCAACCCACTCGTGAGGTATGTATGACCTAGGTACCGGAGCTAGCATAGTGCCACAAGCTCTTCTCACAACTTCCTTTCGGAGACACTTAAGAAGTTCAGCAGCAGTCCAGTTCTAGCTGAGGTCTCCTTTCCAGATGACATATTTGATCAATCCATGGTTGTTGTTTTTTCCCTCCTTGGTGAGAAAATCATACGAGACCCCTCAAGTTGCTCAGGTCTTGGCTGAGGGAGAGGTGCCAATGCAGCTTAATTGTCCCTTGTAGTCCTGCTTAGGTTTGATTCCTGACCACTTCCATCTTATGATGGAATGCTGCTGAGTCCACCTGGCTCTAGGACTTGTCATTTCCCAGCAAACTAGGCTCTGAACCATTAGATATCAAGAATCCAGCATCTGAAAGCATAAATAGCTTTGTTCATACACGAAAGGGAATTTCACCAATTTACTAATGCTAAGAATTTCAGGGTTATCTAATATTTTTTGTTGTCTTGCTTCGCTATTCTGAACAATGGAACTTCGAAGGATACTATAAATGGCTGTCTAAAAACTAGAAAGACATAAAAATGGAGAAGTAATAAGATAATGAGAAATGAGACATGAGGACTTGAGTTCTAGTCCTAACTTTGCTATTATCGTTGAATTTTACAGGTGACTAATCATTTCATTTCAAGGAGCCTTAATTGTTTTATCTGCATGATGAAACAGCTAAATAAAAATCAATCTTTACCAATCTAGAGTCTACCAAGAAAATAATAAAAATTCAAGAGCCAATTCAGTGTCTTATAAAGCCTAATGAAAATAATTTACCTATCATTGATAAGACTTCAGGGGGCTCAGGTGGGGAACAGAACATTGACAATTCAGACAAGCAAGAGAGCAATTTTATTTACCTGAAATACTGTAAGTACTCATCTGAAATGAATATGCAAGGTCAATTCACAAACAGATGTACAAGTCTCCTTATTATAAGCCATTGTGAATTTGTCTTTGAGGTCCTTCAGAATGATCAGTAGGCTATCTTGTACTTTTGAAAGTACGCTGGTAATTATTGACCACTCCATTCTTCAAATGATTTATTTTCTTGGCCTTTTGTTTAGTCTTCTGCTTGCATTTCCTAACTCATTGATTGATTTTTCTCAGTCTGCTATTCTAGTCCTTTTCCTCCTCACCCAATCTCTAAGTGCTACAGCACTCATGGACTTAGAAACTTGGTGCTATTTCCTTTGATTATCCCATTCATTCTCATGGCTTGAGATAATCTAGACTTTCAAATCAGTCTTCCATTGCTACCTCTCTTCTGAAGTATAGATTCAAATGTCCAAGCTCATATTGTATGGACATTCTTGGATGACTAGTAGCTACTTAGGACTTAATTTCCCCATTTAGAAAAAAAGTTTCCTTTTTCCACCCTAATCCATTCCTTTACCAAGATCACAATTCTGCTAGATTACTCAGGTCAAAAACCTTTAACTGCATCTGTAGTTTAGATCTTTTTCTGCCCAACCAACCTCCAACGTCTTTCACCTCTAATTCTATAGGTTAGCCAAATTTATTTCCCTGTGTCTCCATTTCCACTACTTCCTGTTCTTGCTTGGACTACTGCTGTAATAACCATTCTCACTGGTTTTCCTGCTTGTCCTCTTATTTTTCACAATCTAATTTCCACATTAAAATATTTTATATTTAAAATAAAAATTATGCCACTCATTTGCTTAAAAAAAAAAATAACGTGCAAGCTGGGCATCAGTGGCTCACATCTGTTAATCCTCGCTACTCAGGAGGTTGAGATCTGGGGATTTCAGTTTGAAGCCAGCCAGGCCAGGAAGTCCATGAGACTCATATCTCCAATTAACCACCAAAAAACCAGATGGGGCAGTGTGGCTCAAGTAATAGAGCACTAGCCTTGGCCAAAGTAGCTCAGGGACAGCTCCCAGGCCCATAGTTCAAGTAAGGGACCTGCAGTAATAACAACAACAATAACAATAACAATAATAATGTGCATTTGTAGGTAAAGTCTAAATTTCTTACTTCTTCCCACAATGCCATAAATGATGTGGCTCTTGAACTCTAAACTTCAGCAAACATCTACCCTATCCACCACCTTTTAGTCAAACTCACCTTCCCTCTCACCTTAGAATCTTTGTACTAGCTGTTTGGGTTTTCTCCCCCTCAGAATGAGTTTTTCCCCCTTACCCTCACAGTGCTGGCTCCTTGTTACCATATGTGTCTCAGTCATTATGTCAGGCCTCCCTGGCCACTCAGTCCAAAGTAGCTACTTAGCCTCTCATATCTGTTTGTTTAGTGTGTTACTTGGCTAGAATGTAAGCCATGGGACAGCAGGAGTTGTGTTTGTCTTGTTGCTACTCTTATCTCAGAGGCTCAGAAGAGAAGCCAGCATATAGTAGGAGCTGAAACAAATTTTGTTAAAAGGAAACGTGAATCAGGAGGTTCTGGGACCAAGGCTTTTCACATGATAGCCAAAATACCTAGGATACAATTGAAATTCATCCTCTTTTAAATTGATATCCTGGATTTTTTACTGCTAAACCCTTATCAAAAGTTCAAGTAGTACAATAAACTTTACTTCTTTGATGACATCTATCAACTTCTATCTAGACTTTTGTTAGGTAGAAGACTGTAAAGTGTTAGCCCTGGAGAGAAGAAAATTTTGAACAAAGCACACAGTAGATATAAAATATCAGTTGCCTAGAGATGTAATAAAATTTGCTTCCTAACTAAAGCATTTTCATCTATGCATACACATTTTCCTATTACAGCTAATCCATAGATACTCCAATTTATTCTACAGGACTACCTCTGCTCATTGTAAAGTCAGAGATAACTTTTATAACATGTTTTGGCAGAATGCTTTCAACAGGCCTTATTATCTTGGCTTTTCAGACAAAACCCCAAAAAGTTGCTCAGGCCTTATAGATTACTTATCTTCTTAATGATCCAGTTTCTTAAAATAAAATCATAATCAGTTTGTGGGATTATGGAGCCTCACTAGATATTTTAAGATCCACTAACTTTAGTAATTATAATGCATTTTTATGCCACTAAATTTAATCCACAATAAGCACATATGAAAACTCAAATTCTGACCATTTACACTTTGTTTTTCCAGCATTTTTTCCTACTCAAACTACCATCAAGAGTGTAGTTATTAGTTTAGTGTTGCTATTCAGCAAGAGGAACATTTCTATTGTGTCTTATTAATAGGTAAAATGATTGAGCACTTGTGTTAACAAATGTTTTCTGTTTCATACAACTTCTTATTTAATTTTATTGGTGAAATATCTCACCAGGTCTGGAAGTGGGCTTATTCTGGCCACAGGAGAGGGCTGTAAGCAAATTAACAAACTCTTACTAGTTTTCTTCTTCTCCTCTATGTGATACTTAGTGGACTCTGAAAAACATCAGCACAAATTTTTCCATTGATTCCCTAATCAGCTGCGTCCTGTTTTATTCCATCTGTGCTAAGACCTTTTGGCAATTTTACTCTGTTGTCAAATACTTGCCAACTAAAATTTGACAAAACACCACTGATATGTTTCCTTTCTTGAATAATTGCATGTGTTTGTCTCCAGGGAGGGGACACCTCTGTCTCCTGCCACCATTTCTCAGAGGTAACAGTCACTGGTTCCAAGGTCTCCTCCAGCTCTCTGCAACCCGATGGTATGACCCCTCTCAGCCAAGGTACTTGATGTCCACTATCTTCACCTATCATTGACATTAGTTCCCTATGCAAGTTGTTTGTTCTACCCTCTCCAGTGTGAAGATCATTGTCACTGATGCAAAAGACAGTCAGCTCACGAACAGAGTTATCCTGCTTTGTTTTAGTCGTCTGTTATCACCATCTGTCTCAAACAGAGGGCCTACCCCTTCCTGTCTGTTCATCTTGCTCATTAATATACTTTTTTAAATCTTCTTTTCCTTACCACTTTTTACATATTTGACTGCCTTAAACAATCCCTAGACACTCGTGCAAATTATTTTAAATTCACCCTCAACTTTATCTCTCTTTAGGCTTTTGTTCCTTCTATGGAATTATGATTTCACATATTTCCAGTCTAAACTGATATTCCAAGTAGCTTCTCTCTGAGCTATCTTTAAAGATCCAGGAAAGCTCACCAAGAATACATGACCATGGAGTGTTACCTGCTGTTAGCCATGTCTCCAAGTTCTCCTTTTCTTTTCTTTTTTATTTTATGAAAAGCGCTAGGGTTTGAACTCAGAGCCTTGAACTTGCCAAGGGAATACTCTACCAGTTGAGCCAGGCCCTCAGTCCCAATATGTCTCAGTTTAAGTGAATTCTGAAAGTCATTTGTTACGGTGTTCTTTTCCTGCTCTTGAATTGTAATGTACACCTTCAGGTCTCATGCTTCTAAGGCCTGTGGACTTGGACTGGAACTCTTTATCAACTCTCCTGGATCTCCATCTCCTTGACTACAGATCTCAGATCTTCTCCATGACTGTGCAAAGAATTTCCTTACAATAATTTCAAAGAATTTCCTTACATACTCAGCATATGCTTCATATTTAACAGTTTAGTTTTTCCACATGTATTTTCCCCCCACATACTAAAAAAAGTTAATTGTGAATAGGTGATGTGGAATAGAGTTATAACTATAAAACCAGTACTGATTCAACTGATTCAGAGCATTTTGAAAGTAGAACCAGCAGGACTTACTGACTTATTGGATATAGATTGTGAGAGAAATAAGAATGAAGCATTCCAAAACTTATCATTTTGTTCAGGCAATTAAGTAGATAATAATTTACTGTCCGTGAGATGTGGAAGATTTTGGAGTAGCAAATTAGAAAGGATTATTTTTCACTAATTCTATTTGGCCATGTTTGTTTTAAGCTCAAATTTGCTATTTTGTATCTAAATTGAAATGTTAAATAGAATTTAGGAGTTTGGAGTTCAAAAGAAAGGGCCAGGGTGAAGATGTAAATAGGAGTTATCAACTGTCACTGGCTTACAAGTAGCCAGCCTAGTTGGAGAACCTTTTTGTTTTCTTCCAAGTGCCAATTGGATATTGTAACATTACTTGAAGGCCATAGAAACTTATTAATACATCCAGATCCCATGAGAAGCTGATGAGAAGCATAAATTTCTGTCCCATTATGCACCAAATAACTTCTTGGGCCTTCACAGCCCAAGAGCATGATGTTTCGTGCCCTGGAGAACAAGGAAGCGTGCTATGGATCACCCAATTCTTAGAGGTCCAGGAGAAGGCAAGGAGTTTGAAGTGAAGTAGCACAAAGGATGTGAGAAAAGCCAGGGAAGCATGATATCCTGGGAGATAAAGCCTATGTGTCAAGGAGGAAGGAATACATTGTGTCAACTATTAAGAGCGCCAGAAAGAAATCCAGAAAGATGAGAGGCAAACCTTAGCTTCATCCAAATGGGGCCATTGGGAAATACGGTCCTTTTTACCTGAGAGGTCAGGACAAGTGCCCGACTAGAATGATTTTTGAGGGCAGAGTACACAAAGAAGTAGAGATCATGAGTATATGAAATATCTTAGCTTTTTCTATGAAGGACAGTCGGGAACTGGGTGGTAGTTGTACAATGGAATATGAGCTCATGGGTCGTTTTTGTTTGCTGCCTTGGTTTTTGTGTGTGTGTGTTGTTTCATTTCCCTGAGTAATGTTAGAACAAGGAAGACTCAAATAAAGAGGATGAGATCAATGTAATAGAGAATGAAAACCAGATGGTAGCAAAAAATCCTTTAAAGAAAGAAGGAAAGAGGGGACATAAAGAGATGGGCTAAGATAGGAGATAAGAGAAGCAGCCCTTCTGCTGATTGTAATCAGAATGGAGGTGAATAAGCGTGCACACATTGATGATTATCTGGTTGCGGAGTAAAGTAGTTCATATTGGAGTGGGACCATTTTTACATAAATTATGAGAAGGTATTAGAATAAGGTGAGGAGGACTAACTACATTGAAGATTGGAAATGCTACTACTTTAATTAGCATACAGATCCTGGCCTACTTTATTGGCCTGTGGCTTCAATGACAACTTAATTCTCAAGGCTTTCATGATATTATTTTCTTCCCCTTGTCCTAGCTTGTGTAAATGATGAAGAAGCAGAAGAGCTGCAGACCAACTTGTCTGGTCTCTCTACACGAAGAGAGCTTTTGGCTTACAGAGGAAAATCTGCTTGAGTCAGGCAACTAGTTAGCATTGCATTTTATTTTGATGCCACCCAGACAATCTTGTTTTGTGGTAGCATGAACCTCAAATTAGGAAGTATTGCATAAAAAGTGTTTGGCTTGAGCTACTCAAGCCAGAAACCCAGGGATGATAGATGGTTCTACCTACTGTGGTCAATCAGAAGTGAATTGACCAAGAATCATTGAGGGTTAAGGTTCAGTGTCCATACTTGCAGCACTCTGGGACTTAAATGTATTTGCATGGTCACATAAAACTTTGCGAAAGTATTGTAATTAAATTATAATTACCATTATATCTCTTTCCTCTGATTTTCCAATCTGTCACATTCCCCTCAAGTCACTGTCCCATAACTTTTGAGAATTTAGCATAGTGGAAGTGGTGTTAGAGATCATTTAGTCTAGATTTAATGCAATAATCTCCAATTGTCCTCTTTCAAGTTTGTAGAGTAGTTATTGTTTGGCATTCTTGGAACAGGGGGGTTCTGGGATGAGGCTTGGTTACCCAAATGTTCAGGGCCTGTAATTGTCTTGCAATATGAACATCACTACTGTCACTCAGTATTGTCTAGAAAGGAGACATAATAATTGGAATTCAGGGATCTAGAAGGTAGTACATGGAAAAGTCTTTCCATCATCAACTGTAACATGCAACACTTTAAAAAAGTATGTAAATATTGAAATACTTAAGATACAATGGTGTCTGATGAAAGAGGCATTCTTTTGCCACAAATATATTAAATAATGTGATATTTGTAATTACAAATAATTCATATTCTAAATGAAAGTGTTAGGGTATAGATTTCACCAAGAAGTAATACATGGACCACAAACTTTAAAAACTATGCCACAAAAGAGCAAGTATATGTGATATCACAAGTTTTTGCTTATTCTAATTCTCTGTAATAAACATCAATGAATTTTTGAGTGTTCAATTTAGAATAAATACTGAATCATTTTCCGGATCTTTATTTAGGAAATAATCTTACAAAATAATTGTCACATGAAAGACAGTATCAGCATTTACTGAAAATATTTAATGCAGTTAATAATAGTGTGTTTTGGGGGTACGGAGATCTGACAACGTTTATAGTATTTGGCAGCTTTTTAAAATTTCTAATTTATGGTGATTTCTTTTCTTGTTCCAAAGGAATACTTTGTATCTAATTTTGCATGGGTACTTTTTATTTTTCTTAAAAATTATCTCAAAAAATCTGGATCCAGTCCTACTTTTCCCACTTTCACTTCCCATCTATCTGAAAATCCTGTTATTATCACTTTACAATATATTTCAAATCTATCAACATTTTCTCATCTGTACTGCAATCATCATTGGGGTATCTCGCCAATCTTACTTCTGTCCTGGCAAAGTTGTCTCAATTTCATATAGCCAGATCCATGGGGTTTTTTTTCTATATGATTTCAAGACTCATTAATTTATTAAAAAGGCTTATGGACTGTTTTTTAAAGCTTTTTAGCTTTTTCTGAAATATTGTCTTGTATTGTTTTATACTTTAGCCAATCATTAGCAATGTAGTAGACATTCATGTTCCTTCAGATAACTAATAATACTAACATCATAGTTAACATTGGTATTTTATTTTATAACAATTACTTATTTGCCTTACTTTGCTAATGTATGGTGTTTTGATCAAAATAGATTCATGGTAATTTTAATATCTGATAATGCTAGTCCACTCAATATTATTTTTACATGAAAAGTTATTGTGTATATATTTTAAATTTATTTGATCAGTTAAAGGAAAAATTATATTAGGATTCTGCTTAGAATTGCAACAAAGTCATGTATTAATGTAGGAAGCATTGTCTTTCTATGTTTAAGGTCTTATTTTAACATTTTAATTAAATGTTATTGTTTTCTTTTATCTTGGTCCAATTCCTATCTTCTTAGATTTACTGTAATATATCTTTTTATTGTACTTTTAGTGGGATATTTCTCATTCCAATTTCTAGTGACATAGTAATAACAGAAAAGCTATTGATTTTATATCTGGCCAGTGTCATGAACAAATCATCTTGTTAACTCAGATTTTTTTTAATTGACAGTCTTGAATTTTCTAAATATATCATCAAACCAACTTCAACAAAGACATTATCTTTTAATTTCTCATATTTTAACTACTATATTATTTTCTAGTTCTATCATTCACCAAAATGTGTTTAAGGAATGTAACAGAAATCTGACTGTTATGGTAGAAGAAAAAAATAATAATTGAATCCTGGTGCTGGTGGCTCATGCCTGTAATCTTAGTTACTCAGGAGACTGAGATCTGAGGATCGCAGTTCAAGCAGCCCAGGCAGGGAAGTCTATTAGACTCTTATCTTGAATAAGCCACCAGAAAATTGGAAGTGACACTGTGGCTTAAGTGGTAGAGCATTAGTCAAGAGCTGAGGGACAGTCCCCATACCAGGAATTCAAAGCCTACAACTGACCAAAAAAAAAAAATAATGTTGAATATAGTTTAGCTAATGATTTTATTTTTTAAAAATCTAGAGATTAAATTATGTTTTTCCAAATTTCGTATGTGAGCCCTAACCCCCAAGGGATGATATTAGAAATAGGACCTTTAAGGATATGAATAAGGTTAAATGAGTTCATAAGGGTGAACAATGGTCTATTTGAACTGTACTCTTACAAGAAGAGACACCAAAGGTTTCTTCCTCTCCTTGATGTTCAGATATAGAAAAAGGATGGGTTTTTTGTAAGCTTAAGAAAGGATCCTCACCATCAGAAAGAATGACATTGCCCCATTTGTTAGGAAATGGAAAGACTTGGAAAAAATTATATTAAGTGAAGTAAGCCAAGCCCAAAGAAACATAGGTCCCATGATTTCCCTTATTTGCAATATCTAGTATATGTATGAGTCAAGCAGAAAAGGTCAGATAAGTTGATGTTAGGAAAATGAACCCTAAGATATGTATTTTAAATGTTTTTTTCTTTCATGCACTTGTTTCTTACGCAATTATAAGATTATTTCTTTTTTGCTTTGTATGTCCTTCCCCCACAGTGTAACCCCTGCTTTCACTGTATTTGATGTCGGTATAATTTGTGGAGGGGAAGGGGAAAAACAAGTCGTTTAAATAAGGATACAGGTGGACCTGTTGCAACAATGAGATGTACAAGTTGTCATGTCGAAAACGAACTTTACAACTTGGGGTGGGAGGGAATTGGGTGGTGGGGGAGGGAGGATGGGAAGGGATGGGAAGGGGAAACAAAGGAGGAGGCTACAATGCTTGATAAGAAATGTACTCACTATCTTGCCCATGTAATTGTAACCCCTCTGTACAGTATTTTCACAATAAAAAAAAAAGAAAGGATCCTCACCAGAAATTTGCTGCCCCCCGATCTCTAGTTTCCAGTCTTCAGAATGTAACAAAATAAATTTCTCATGTTTAAGTCACCCAATCTATGGTATTTTTTTTTTAATGGCAAATGATGCCTAACCAGAGCTCTCACTCAGCTGAGCACTTCTTGGTAAATACAATTCTATAAAACCATAAACTGAGACACAGTCATGACAATGTCTTCTCCTACAGCAGTTTTCAACCATGTGACTTTTGCCCATTGGTGGACATTTAGCCATGTCTAGAGATACTTTTGACTGTTATCATTGGGTAAGGAGAGAGGAGGATAGGAAGGAGAATTAAGAAGCCATTTAGAGGATATAGATGCTGCTAAACAGCCCAGACGTAAAATACAGTTTCCAACAAGAAATATATGACTTCAAATGTAAACATAGCCAAACTATGAAACTATGCCTAACCTTATTCCTGATACACTCTTCCTGCTAATGGGAGTCTTTCATACCCACCAGAAAGTTAACTTTTATCCCTAATTTAGTTAAAGGGTTATGGGTTTTTTTTTTTTTGCAGGGAGTGGCTAAATAATTTTATCACTTGCACCTATGGTAATTATTGTCAGAATCACACAGTTTGTCTCTTGCAGTGTTTGGTGCATTGTGTTGTGTGTTTCTTTTTTCCATAATGGGATTTGATGTCTGGGGCTTGCACTCGCTAGACAAGTGCTTTATACTTGAGCCATACCTTTAGACTTTTGTATGATTTAGGTTGTTTTTTTAGCTAGAGTGCCATGTTTTGCCTCGGGCTGGACTGGGACTACAATTCTCCTACTTATAATGCTAACATGGCTAGATGATAGGCAAATGCCATCAAGCTGAAGTTGCTTTGTTGAGATGGGGTCTCGTTAGATCTTTTTTTCCCAAGGCTGGCTTCACTGTGATCCTCCAGATCTCCATCTCTCAAATAACTGAGATTATAGACTTGAGTTACTGTGCCTAGCCAGGTTGAAACAAAATTTTCTTTTCAAAATGTTTAAAACTTGTTGGGCAATGGTGGCACATTCTTGTAATCCTAGCTACTCAGGAGGCTGAACTCTGAGGATTGTGGTTCAAAGCTAGCCTAATCGGGAAAGTCTGTGAGACTCTTATCTCCATTAAACCACCAGAAAACCAGAAGTGGACCTTTGGCTCAACATGGTAGAGTACTTGCCGTGAGCAGAAAAGCTCAAGGACAGCTCCAGGTATCTGAGTGCAAGCACCCCGGCCCTGAGTTCAAGACCCATGACAGATCCAAAAAAAAAAAGTGTCTAGTGTGTGTGTGTGTACTGGAGAATGATTCTAGAGTCTTACGCATGCTAGGCAAGTAATCTACCACTGAGAAATGCTCTCAATTTAGAACATTTTTTCCCTTTATCTTTATTAGGTTTCTCTTAAGGCTATTTCTAACTTCATTCAAAAGGCCCTGATGTTTACTTCAGATTTGGTAAACTAAAGACAATTATATACTCGCTAATAACTAGAAAGAATTGACCTCTAATACCATCCATTCCTAAGCTTCTTGTGAATGGTCAATATTTAACTATTATGACTTGTTCCATAATTGCCTTCATTTTCTTATAACTTTTGATTGGTCTTGCTTCTTCAACTATACAATCTGATGGCCAGACTAACATTTTTAAACTGAAGTTAACTCTTCTTAAAACTCAATAAGAGCCAGGCAATAGTGGCTCATGGCTATAATCCTAGCTATTTAAGAGGCTGAGATCTGAGGACCTTGGTTCTAAGAGAGCCAGGGAAGGAAAGTCTATGAGACTCTTATCTCTATTTAACACCACCCCCAAAAAGTTTGAAGTGGAGCTATGGCTCAACTAGTAGAACATTAGCCTAGAGCACAAATATCTAAAAGATGGCTCCCAGGACCTGAGTTTAAGCCCTGGTACTGTACAAACAACAACAACAACAAAAACCTCAAAACCTCAACAGGTAAAATAATATGAAATGTAATCTTATTACTAGGCTCCAAATGATCTGCCTTGCCCATGTTCCTCCCCGCTTGTTTTCACTGTATTTGATGTTGGTATAATTTGGGGAGGGGAAGGGAAAAAGCAAAATGTTCAAATAGGGATACAGCTTGACCCATTGTAACAATGAGATGTATGAGACACTGTTGAACAACAAATTTTGGGGGGAGTGTAATTGTGGAAGTGGGAGGGAAGGGATGGTAGGGGAAAAACAAAGGAGGAGGCAACAATGCTTGATAAGAAATGTACTCATTATCTTGCTCACATAATTGTAACCCCTCTGTACAGCATTTTCACAATAAAAACATATAAAAAATCATTCCTTCTACTAGCATTTCATTTCAGAAACACAGACTATATATTCCTCAAATGTAGACATACTTCCTTAATGTTTTCCCTTTGACCTTTTCTCTTTTTTTGTAGTTAAATTTTTTTTTATTGTGAAAATACCATACAGAGGGGTTACAATTACATGGGCAAGGTAATGAGTACATTTCTTATCAAGCATTATTGCCTCCTCCTTTGTTTCCCCTTCTCATCCCTTCCCATCTTCCCCACCAGCCATCCTCCACCTCCCCCATTCCCCCCTACTCCACACCAAAGTTGTAAAGTTCGTTTTTCAACATAGCATCTTGTACATCTCATTGTTGTAATGGGTCCACCTGTATCCCCATTTAAACAATTTGTTTTTTCCCTTGCCCTCCCCAAATTATACCAACATGAAATACAGTTTTCTTCATGCTGAGCATAACTTTTTAAAATTTGTCACCTCGTATGTATTTCCTGATTACCTTAAGTAGATTCTCCTCCACTCCAATGCTTTTGTTAACACCAAGTACAGACTCTCTTTTTCAGCAGTCTCAATAATAGTATAGAGAACAGAAGCTACTAAAGCATATTTTCCTCTCAAGAAAAAATTCAGAAAGCTATGAAGTTGATCACTAAGAGAATTATCCATCTCCTTTGCCTTATTTTGGAAAAAAAAATCACCCAAGGTTTGTGGTTTCTGAACTCAAAGGTTTATAATGTAATCCTAAATTAATTTCCTGAAGATGAATTATGCCAATGTGAATCTCACAATTTTTTGATACTCTGAAGACAAACATTTATATGCAATTGCAAGAGATGCCAAGAGTATTTTAGAATTGTAGCCATACAGAAATTAATATGTATACAAGATCACTAATGTTGAGAAGAGGAAGAAGGAAGAATATATATATTTTTTATCAAGGTATCAACTACTTATAAAAAATTATTCTCTCCAAATGGCTTGCTGCAGTATACTATTTGGCAAGTTAATTCTCAATCTGGCTTATGCTGCTTCTTTTAATTTTACTAAGCCTAGCAATTTAACATTTTTGAATGTATTCCCAAAAATCTTTAGTGGTAGATGCATCTTTTTTTTTTTTAAAAAGTCAATAAACGTTTACATGTGAGAAAAAATGAACCACTGATGAAGTGTTAAAAATAAAAAATTGGATGAAAAAAACCATATATTGAACAACAAAGAAATAAATCCATGCATTATCACTAAGTAATGACAATTCTTTTGACAAAAAATTCCATTTGCCAATTTGAACATGAGCATATTAGCCAATGTACTGGATTATACTCCCTGCTATCCAGAAAATTTGTAAGTAGAATGATGCATCACTTATATCAAATTCTTAAAGACAAATGCCAAGACCTGCATAGGTAAGTGACAACAAGGCAGGCTGGTAGGTATGGACATGCATTTATGTGTGTAGATATCATTGGTTAGAGTCTGCCATCCAGACACTAGAATGACATTTTGGTTTTCTTGTATGTGTGGTCAAGACTTTGCTGCTAGATTCCTTTTACTGATACCCCAGGTAGGGTGATTACTTTTGCTTTTGAAATGATGAAATCTGTGTCTCAATGATCTTCAAAAGAGGAAGAACTATGCTGCACCAGATTGCCGTCCTGCTAACTCAGAATCATCCATGGGAGCTGTCAATTTGTTCTTCCAAAAATACCAAGTTAGATGAGATAAAAGCAAATGTTTTTGCTATCAAGACATAGACATTTAGTCAGAGCAATAAAATAGGCTCAAATGCCAAAGAAAATAAGAAAGAAAATGAGAAATGAGTAACTTCCAAAGTTATGGAAATAATTTGACTATGTCTTACTCGATGATAAAAATGGACAGAATTCCTGAGCATCCAGAGATGGGAGCATTACCCTAACAGCTCATCAAGCAGAGTCATGATTAGCAGTCTATGATACGATGAGAATTTTGTCTATTTAAAAGCAACTATGCTGAATATAAAATACACATACTTACAGGTCTAGTTTTCTGATTATATTTGTTTGCTTTAAGCCAATGTAGATTGTCTTATAGAAAATATTACACACTTAAAAAATGTCTGACTTGGGTTTCATGATTATAACTTATCTCTATCAGTTTATAGGTAAAGTGATGAATCACAATGGACAGTTAACGTAATATATCCGATGCATCAGTTAGAAGAGTATTATGGTAAAAGAATTTAGATAGGATTGTAGAAAGCTAGGAAGGAATGAAGGAAATTATAATTCTTCTGTAGTTCTATGCACCAATCATGCCAGTATGGTGAAATAGCATGCACTCTAGGTTAGGAGGCTGGATTTGACTCACTGCTCCTTAAATATGAGTTGAATGACATTTAACAAATTTTTAATCCACACAAGTTTCCATTTCCTACTTAGTAAAAAGAGGTAAAAGAACTTTGTATAGTTATAGTGAGAGGTAGATGAAACCATGACTATAGAATGCTGGTTGTAATATGGGCTCCATAATAAACATTCACAAAATGAGAAAGCTTGCTATTTAAGTGCCTTGTTTATACCAAGTGTTTTATATGTTATTTCATTTAAGTCTTACAAACTTTGTTCCTTGAATTTGCTGTAAATTTGGATCACTTAAGAGACTTGAAAATTACTGATACCTAGCTCCCATGCCAAGACATCTAATCTGTACTTTGAGACTTCAAAAAATCTCTGGGTGATTCCAATATGCATCAAAATTTAGGAACAACTGCCTTCCAACAATCCAATGAGCTAACTATTAGGATACACATGTAAAAGTTAATTTAAAAACACAATTGAGTGATTGATTTACTCAGGATCTCAAGACTGACATGAGGAAATGGTCTTGATATATGGTTTTATGAAAATAGTAGGTCACCAAAGAATTCAATGCTAATTTTTTACTTTAAAAGTCAATCACTGCTGGGTGCTGGTGCCTCACGCCTGTAATCCTAGCTACTCAGGAGGCTGAGTCCTGAGGATCACGATTCAAAGCCAGCCCGGGCAGGAAAATCCGTAAAACTCTTATCTCCAATAAACCACCAGAAAACCAGAAGTGGTGCTGTGGCTCAAATGGTAGAGCGCTAGCCTTGAGCTGAAGAGCTGAGGGACAGCGCTCAGGTCCAGAGTTCAATTCAAGCCGCACGATTGACAAAAAAAAAAGTCAATCACACCTCTCAAAGGATTATAAATATGTTTTTCAAATGATTTGTCAAAACATTTTTTGGAATAAGATTGAGTTTATTTTATTTTTTTGGCACTATGATATTTCCAGATGTTCAGCAAAGAACATATATATATTCTCTCTTTTAATAACAAGGATGAAAAATGCACATTATTTCTTTATTTTAAAAAATCAGAAAGCTGGAAAATAACCAGGTTTTTAAATTTAAGAATGGAATCTTTGATTTGAAGGACCTGGAAAACACTCACATGACAATATCTACATGACAGAAGAATATAGTATTATGAAGCCCGGAATGTTGGCTGGATATAGAATCTTCTTGAAATACTTGATAGATTTAAAATTAGTAGGAGCTTTTTGTCAACAGTAAAATAACAAAGAGCTCTGTGACTTTCTTACTGGTCTGATATCGGGATTTTTATCCTCATCAATTCCCTTCATCATCATCTTAGATTAGTCCTGAGACACTCATTACTTGACATTTCCATAGCCTTTTAATTAGCCTCCTATATTTCAGCCTATCTATATTTCAACCTAGTTAGTGTGTTAATACAACAGTTTCTTACTGTTTACTGAGAAGGGGTTCAGATTTCTTAGGTGAGCAGTCAAGACTGGTCCACACCTATTGGTATCACTTTTTTTAATGTCTTGTATTCCTGTCAGACTCATTATTTGTTCAAATGCACCATTTATTTATCTCCTTTGGGTCTTTCACAACACGTTTCTGCTTCTGCTTCAAATGTCTACCTGTGCCTGCAGCTTTACAAATTTTGCATATTCTACAGTTCAGTCCAAATGCTAGATCATCCATTAAAGCTTCCCCTACTATCTTGTTTGGAAATGATCACTACTCCTTGCAAATTTCCTGTTTTATGTAACATACCCATGATATTAATCCCTACCTAGAATGTATTTACTGTTGACTTCACACTAGATATTCATGTAATTCCTACACACATGCATGAGTGTGCACATACATGTGTACACACAAATATATGCATAGGAAGATTATAGACTTTAAAGTTAAGAGAATGTGTGGCTTGAAATCAGACAACTAGGTAAAGGCCAGATAATCCAGTGCATTTCAAGAAAGGTATACATTTTAAGACATATATTATAAGAAGGTCTTTTGCATTAAAATTGCGATGAAACAGACATAACCTAAAGTTGATCAAGTCAACCAATCTTGACTTTTTTTTTCCTGTACTGGAGTTAATGGCTGTACATTTACTAAGCAGGTGTTCTACCACTTGAACCACATCTTCAGCCCTTTGCTATTAATTTTTTAGGTAGAGTCTTGTTTTGGCCCCGGTGGCCTGGACTGCAATTCTTATTCTACCATAGCTAGGATAACAGGCTCATACCACCATGATATATGGACTTAGGAACATTTTTCCCTCCATGCTGGCCTTGGACCATGGTTACTCCAAGCTTAGCCCCCATGTGGCCGGGGATGACAGGCATTTATTATCATGTCCAGCTACAGGTTGACATAAAGGCTCATAAACTTTTGTCCAGTGGTGCTTGAACTTCAATTCTACCAATCTCTACCTCCTGCCTGAGTGGTTAGGATAACAGGCATATGCCACCAGTTCCTGGAAATCATCTTAGGAATATTCTTGTGACAGTGCTGGAGCTTGAACTTTGTGCCTTATAATTTCTCTCTCTCTCTCTCTCTCTCTCTCTCTCTCTCTCTCTCTCTCTCTCTCTCTCTCTCTTTGCATTTTTGCTCATGGCTGGTGCTCTGCCACTTGAGCCATGCTTCCACTTCTGGATTTTTGCTGCTTAATTGGAGACAAGAGTCTAGCTTCAAACTATGATTCTCAGATCTCAACCTCTTGAATAGCTAAGATTATAGGCATGAACCATGGGCCTGAGTAAGGCAATTAGTACATTACTTGTATAGCATTGTTACCCTGTCCCTTGTTGTTCTCCCAGTACCCCTTCCCTCCCCTACCTCCCTCACTGCTCCCCACAAAGTTGTAATGTTCAATTCCAATATACTGTGTTGTGGTATCATTGTTGCAATGGGTCATCCTGTGTCCTTGTTTCGGCATTTTGTTATTCCCCTTCCCCTCCCCCAATTAGACAAATGTATATTTAAGATGCAGGGTACCAAAATCAAGTACAGTGATAACGGGATATACCATAGGGGGAAGAACATATATAGGAAACAAAAAAATCACATAGCACATTAAAAATGACAACAACAAAGACAGACCTCTTATGTCCATATCTTGGGGTTCATTACACTTAGCATCATCTTATATAATACCCCATCTTAATAATTTTAAGTATATGATTTAGTGGTTTTAAATGCCATTGTTGAACACCATCACTATCATCCATTTCCAGAACTTTCTCATCATGCAAGACTCAAACTCTATACCCATTAAACAATAACTCCTCTTATTCCATTTATGTAACTATTGTTCCTTAGCTTGACTATGTAGGTACTCACACAGAATCATACAGCATTTATCTTTTGTGACTGGCTTAGAAGTTTTACTAACATAATGTCCTCAAATATCTACCATTTGCTAGAATTTTTGTCCTTATGCTGAATAATAGTCCATTGCATGTGTACATGACATTTTGCTTACACATTCATCTGCTAGTAGAAACTCTGTTCCCTCTTACAAATAGTCTGGGTGCCTAAATATCAGCTCAAGTCTCTGCTTTTAGTCTAACTGTTGGATCACGTAGCAATTCTATTTTCTATTTTAAGGGGAATTGCCATGCTAAATCTCTGAGTGACTGTCTATCATGTTGTATTCCTACTAGTAGTGTACAAGTGTTCTAGCTTTCCCACATTCTCACCAACACTTGTTATTTTCTCTGTATGTGTTTGTTGGGCAGTAGCCAAAAAATGGCAAAAGTCATTGCTCTATTAGGTATATCCAGAGTGGTTGCAGAGCAAGTGCAGGAAATGTCATTTCTTTTGTACACTGCCAGATGGTAAATATTTTAGACTTGGTGCATCACTGTATCTTTATCATATATTCTCATTTATGTTCTCTATTTTTTACAATCCCTTAAAGATATTAAAAACCTTTCCTAGATTTTTATATTTAGGCTACAGTTGGCCCAATCTACTGAATATAGACACCTCAGTTACACTGTATACATCTTACCTCTCTTGGAGATTTTTTTTTTTTGGTCAGCCGTGGGCCTTGAACTTAGGGTTTGGGCGCTATCCCTCAGCTCTTCAGCTCAAGACAAGTGCTCTACCGCTTGAGCCAAAGAGCCACTTCTGGTTTTCTAGTGCTTTATTGGAGATAAGAGTCTCACGGACTTTCCTGCCCCTGCTGGCTTTGAACTGTGGTCCTCAGATCTCTGCCTTCTGAGTAGCTAGGATTACAGGTGTGAGCCACTAGCACCCGGCTGTCTTGGAGATTTTTAAAGACCACTGGGGAAAGAAATTAATTGCCAACATAGTAGCTCATAAATCAATGGACATGAAAAATATTGATAAGTAAGTTAACTCTTCTTTAAGGAATTTTCATATACTTAAGCAAGTTGGTGATGTCCTGAACTCAGTATAAGTTTTCTCCAAGCACATATAGTGTTTGTAACTCATTGAAAAGAGAGACCATGTGTCAACTGACAGGATAGGAGCTATCCTTTTAAAGAGATAAAGAATGGTTGTATAATGTGTAGTGTCAGGAAATCACAAGTGCAAGTGAATTTCACAGAAAGGACAAAGATGGTAAACAGGAAAATCTTGTTACTATACCAATTTGAGATATTTTGAAAAATATCTCATAACCACAGGACTATACTGAATTTTATAAAATAAATATGACTCATTACCAATGGGCATATCATTGTCTATATTCCTTTGTGGAAAGTCTTCTCTAATGAGTAACTTTACAGTGTTCTTTATATAGGGTAGAGAACTTCAGTAGATTTGAGGACAGACTTTCTTTTCTAAGTTGCTGAAATTATTTCCAGGTAATGAATTTTCATTATTTGGCCTAATGCTTGCAGTGTCCTACAACTACCCCCTGGGTACTATGTAATGGAGGTAAATTAACATTGCTAGATCTCCTAGTGTTTATCCTGATCAGCACTGGGACTCATGACTCATGCGAAGGGCCATAAAAGAATGTCTAACCTCAAGTTATTTCATTATTAGCATGCACATTTTATTCCTAGATTGGTAATAAGAATAAAAAATATTCATTTGGATTAAAACACAGAAGTGACCCAAGTACCTGTTAAAATGGAATACCTTAGAGGAACTAATGACACACTAATTGAGCCATTATCAGCAATTAGAAACCCATAAATGGTGTATTTTTCAGTCCACTAACCTTCCACTGATCAGCAGAGGGAAAAGTACCCAAAGCACAGATTTGATAGTAAAAAATTTGATAGTAAAAAATTGTCCCTATAGGGACTGCTACCAGGGGAAAACTGAATTAAGGACTATGGGAAACGAAACAGGGTGTAAGTGAGGTAGTATGGAAAATATGTGCTGAGAGAAATTAGGGCATGCAAAACATACCTATGTATTGGATGTCTACCAAAAAGCTGATCAGTTGAACCAGTAACAGTTGAATCTTTTCAGGTTTATAATTCACCAAAGAGAATAGAAAATTCAGAAATAAAATAAGGATATTCTTTAGTAGAACCTTAAAAGTTGTCTATAAATATTAAAATATTCTACTATCGTTATGAAAAAGGTGAGAAGCTACAAGATTCTAAGCATATTCCATGTGCTCATAGATGCCTTTGTTATATTTAATTCTTATAGTCAATCTGTGAAAGAGCAGTAATTCCATCATTATAGAGAAATTTTAGGTTCAAAAGACTACATGACTTTTACCAGGTCAGTTGGCAAAATTTTTTTTAATTTACCTCAGCATGATCACTCATGCTTGTAATTTTAGCTACTTGAGGAGCTGAGATTATAAGGATTTCAGTTCTAGGCCAACACAGACAAAAAAAATTGTGAGACAAATCTCATCAATAAAAAGCTAGTGGCAAGTATTCATATCTATCATCCCAGCTACTCAAGAAGCGTAAATAGGAAGAAGACAGTACAGGCTGACTTAAGAAAGAAAGCAAGACCCTATTTGAAAATAAGGAAAACAAAAAGGGCTTGGGTGTGTGATATAAATAGCAAATTGCTTTCCTTGCAAGCATGAGTTCCTGAGTTCAAACCCTAGTATTGTCAAAAGAAGAAGAAAAAAAGAATTTAAAAAATGGTGCCAAGAACTATACTAGATTCATATGTATCTCTTATTTAACTTTTTATGTTGTTGTTGTTGTTGGTTGTGGGGCTTGAACTCTGGGCCTGGGTGCTGTCCCTCAGCTCTTCAGCTCAAGGCTATTGCTCTACTACTTGAGCCACAACTCCATTTCCGGTTTTCTGAGCAGTTTATTAGAGATAGGAGTCTCATGAGCTTTCCTGTCCGGGCGGGCTTTAAACCTCGATCCTCAGATCTCAGCCTCCTGAGTAGCTAGGATTACAGGCATGAGCCACCGGCACCCAGCTAACATTGTTATTTTAATAAGTAGATAATACTAATTATACTATTATTTTGTAGAGAAGTAGATGTTACACCAAACTGATAAAAATTGTTCTTTACAAGTGATGTTGCTGGACTTGAAACCCACAAGGACTGTTTCAAATCTTAACAGGACCGTATTGTCTGTAAAATAAGAATTGTCTGACTCTTCCCTTCCTATTTTAACACACTGCATTACATAATAATGTATGGTGGCCAGAAACTAGTGGCTAGTGCCTGTAATCTAGAGGTTCAGGAGCCTGACTTCTGAGGATCGTAGTTTGAAATCAGCCAAGTTAGAAATGTCTAAGAGACTCTTCTCTCCAATTATTTAGCAAAATCCCATAAGTGGACATCTGCCTTAAGTGAAAAACAGTGAAAGCATGAGGCCCTGAGTTCAAGCTCCAATAATAGCTCACTAGCACACACACACACACACACACACACACACACACACACACACACACACACACACACACACACACACACACACACACACACACTACATGGGGTATAAGCCATGAAAGTATAACATGCTCAGATTTGCAAAAAGTTCCTTTTCCTACTTTAACGTATGCTTCCTTCTCCCCTTCCCTCTCCTGCTTTTTCATTGAGTAGAGGTCCTTTTTTCCAGCTATAGTAGGTGTGAAGCGCTGGAAGAGAGAATGCTTAAGACTATTGGCAAAAAGTGTCTTAGTCTTTTTCAGTTGAGTAATAATTCAAATTAGGTCTGTTTCTTCTGTCCTTTTCCTTGAGCCATTTGTTACAGAAAAGTTGAGTGGGAAGTACAGAATTAGTGTTAGCGCCTATGATTAATTACCAGCCAATACTGATGCATTACTGTTTATTAAAGTCCTCCATTTACCTTAGGCTTTGTTGTGTATTTTGTTCATTCTAGGATTCAGACAAGTGTTTTGTGATATATACCCATATCACACAGAATAGTTCCACTGCCTTAAAAATCTCATGTGATATTTTTTAAAAATCCCTCTATCTCCCCTGACTCTTGGCAATCATTGACCTTTTCTCCGCTTCTACGCTTTTGCTTAGAATGTCGGGTAGTTGGAGTCACAAAGTATGTGACCTTTGCAGATTAGCTTTGTTTCTTTACTAATATGCATTTTAAGTTTATTCCCTGTTATTTCATGGCTTAGTATCTCATTTCTTTTTATTGCTGAAAATATTCCATTGTCTGGACCTACCAAAGAACATTTTGATTGCTTGCAAGTTTATAAACCAAACCATTGTTCAGGATTTTGTGTGAATGTTTTACACTGATTCCATGCCTTTTCGGAGGGGGGAGACATAATACCTGATATGAAATTCCATCCCCTAAGAGAGAGTCATAGTAATTTTGCCTCAAGTTTACACTGGGGCAAAGTATTGGCTTGGAAAGTACCTCTAAATGCCCAGTGGTCTAAAGACCATTACATAAGAAGTCGGTCCAACCCCTCAGTAGATGAATGGATCAAGAAAATGTGGTATATATACACAATGGAATTCTATGCCTCCATCAGAAAGAATGACATTTCCCCATTTGTTAGGAAATGGAAAGGTTTGGAAAAAATTATATTAAGTGAAGTAAGCCAGGCCCAAAGAAGCATAGGTCCCATGGTTTCCCTTATTTGCAATATCTAGTATAGGTATGAGTCAAGCGGAAAAGGTCAGATAATGTGATGTTAGGAAAATGAACCCTTAAATATGTATTTTAATGTTTTCGTTTCTTTCATGCATGTGTTTCTAACGCATTTACAAGATTATTTCTTTGTTGCTTTGTATGTCCCTCCCCCACAGTGTAACCCCCGCTTTCATTATATTTGATGTCAGTATAACATGTGGAGGAGATGGGGACAAACAAGTCGTTTAAGGATTCAGGTGGACCTGTTGCAACAATGAGAAGTACAAAATGTCATGTCAAAACCAGCTTTACAATGTCGGTGTGGGGGGGGGAGGGGGGTATAATTGGGTGGGGGGAGGGGGGTAAAATTGGGTGGGGGGAGGGGGGAGGCGGGGAAGGGAAGTGAAGGGTAAACAAAGGAGGAGGCTGCAATGCTTGGTAAGAAAAGTATGCATTATCCTGCCCATGTAATTGTAGCCCCTCTGTACAGTATGTTCCCAAATAAAATAAAATACAATTAAAAAAAAAAAAAAAAAGAAGTCGGTCCAATGACCTGCTCATTGGTGCCTATGCCTCCTATCCATCTTCATTTAAGAAGTTGCAGCTGGGAAAAGGAGGGGCAATGTACTGACGGTTTAGGGAGAATCACCTATCAGGAATAAGTCATGTAGAGAGGTAGTAACTCTAAAACTCTCTGCTGTTAGGAGACTGGTATTGCCTGCCTAGCCCGTGTCTGTTGTATACAAGATGTGCTTATGATCCAACCAGTTGTTGGCTAACATCATTCTCCAGTGTATTAAACTTCCGTTGATTTTCAAGCAAATTTAAAGGACATAGTAGACAGACAGAAGGAGAGATTGGAGCAAGTGTAGTTATGCAAAGGGTATGAGCAAAAGAGAGGGAAGGCGAGGAGGGAGAGAGAGAATGTTAGTTGAATCTGAGCAGGCAAATTGTGGGGGGATAAGGTGTGAATTGACAATAGACTGAGGAGTTTGACTATTATATAAAAGACTAAATTCTCTGCAGAATTTGAACAGGAGAATGAGATGTTTCTATTATGAGAAAATTCATATTTGTTGTCATACTGAGATTCTTAATCTCTTTCCAAGCTGAGTCAATATAGTTATCAACACTGCTGCTTACCACCTCTAGAGCAACATGTCAGAGAATATGAATAGATCATTGGAGCATGATTCACCATTAATTAACAGGATTATTCTTTTTGGTGATTTATAAAAGACAAAGGGACAATTACTGTTTAACTAGACATCTGTGTATATATGAATGTCTCCTGTTTCCTTCTGCTTTTTAAAAGCTATGTGGACATGATTTAAGTTTTTAAAATAATCAGCTAATTCCATGTGAGCATGGTGAACCATCGATTAGAAAATTCTTCCTTTCACCTAAATGTGTCAGAAAATACCAGCTTTATATCTTTTACTTATTTGACTGTGTTACTATTATTACAAGGGAACTTCTTATAGATGATATGAGCAAGAGTTTACATTAATTTTCTGAAATGTTTTTAGATTATGTTCAGTAATACTGAGCCTTCAGTTCTAAAAATAAAACAATTCTCAATAAAATCAGAAACTTATTCTAATTCTTGAGCAAAAAGAATCTCCATCTTTAGAAACTTCTTGTTCTGATATTTCAGGGAATAAATTATGAAGATAATTCTACCTGTGTTCCATATGTTTCTCTTTCTATAAACGTGTAGCTTTGATGTTACTTCTTTTGGGATCATTCTACTACTTGAAACTTAATTTGAAGACATTTTTATTACAGTTTGTCATTTGTTTGTTTTTTTACTGCAGGGAGTTACAATGAATATTTGTGGGAGCATTTCCTCCTTAGGCTTTGTTGATGTTTCTGTAGCAATTCTGAACGTTAAAGATAAACTGTTTACACATTTCACATGCATTCATCAACTGTCTTCCATTTCATTTACTGTAAAATTTCATAACTTCTATAGTAAGTCTACCTTGTTATTGTATGCGGATTCATTTTGATAAATGGCACATTCCCTGCCCTGCCACCATTAGGCATGCAGTGACTGGACTGTTTTCTAGAAAGGTAAAACCAATTAGAACCATCATATTTTCCCTAGAGCTATGAAGACTTGCTGAAATAATTTACATACAGGAAAGATACAATCTGATTTTTGTTTTCAGAAGATCACTGTAGTAGCAGATTCAAAATAAGGAAAAAAACAATATGGGCAATTTCTGAGGTGATCTCAATTAGTCAGGATCTATTCTAACATAGAGGCAGTGGACAGGGGAAAGCAGTATGAAAGACATTAAGGAAACAGGATGTCCTGTACTTGGTGAATGATTGGCTAAGGAAGTTCAATAATAGAGAGAGGGCCAGGAAATCTGGTAGATACCAGATTTCCAGTTCAGGCATGGTTATGGTGCCATTCACTCATAAAAAGGAAAGCAGGATTTAAGGAAATTAAATTTTAGGGTAAATTAAGGACAAATTTTACATGGTTTAGGTTAAAGTTGATTATGGAGGATCTATCTATCAGTGGAGGAGTTGGGAATTCTGGAGAACTCAGGTTTAACAAATATTTGAAAAGCAGTGTGCTCTTGAAGTTAATGATTCTTATTTTCAGATTTGTATATGTCTTCTATTGTAAATAAATAATTATTTTGTTCTAGAAACCACTGGGCTACGTTTAGAGGAAATTGGAAACCCAGAGGATTTTATTATCATTGGATTACTGTTCCTTTTTGTTGTTGTTGTTAATATAGGGTCTCCATAAATAGCCCAGGATGGTCTCAAACTTGAGATCCTCCAGTCTTACCTTTGGAAGTACTGGGATTATAAGCATGAACCACTGGGCCTGACCATCTAATGAAATCATCTAAAAAGTTCACCTATTGTACATTTTATCTTTTACTACATCAATAGACATATTGTAGAGCATTTACGAGAGCATTTACAAGTTTATTATTAGTTCAATTGGCTTCAGTTCTTTTGAAATAGAAGGTATGCATTATATCAAGGTATACAGCCATCAATACCCTGGAAAGGTATCATCATGGAGACCCTTGACTAGGTATGTATCTTGACTCTATTAGTTGCTATCTTAAATCTGAAAAAAAAATTATTTCAGCTCCCAAGTTCTTAGTTTCTTAATGTGAAAAAATAGATATAATACTTGTTTTATAGAATTGTTTTGAGGACTGAATTAATTGAATTAATTCAAAGGACAATGGCAGGGAGAAAGAAAACCTCAATAACTGTTAACTGTCATTATTATTTTAGAATAATACAACAACTGCATTGAAAAGCAACTCAGTGACTTATTTTATTTTAGTTTCACTTTAGGAAAACTCGAATCCATCATAAAAATAGGCATAAATCACTGCAAATTTATATGCTGCTTTGATGTCTTAAAAATTACTATTTTTAACTAATAATGATGATTTAACATATATGTCACATTAATAACACTACACATATTGAGTGATATAAACATAAGAGAAACATAGCCACAAGTGTGATTAAAAGAGGGATGCATTAAGAATATTTAAACAATACCTTAAGCTTAAGTAGCATATTTGTCAATTCCAAAATAGTTCCTAAGTATACATTTTTCATGAACATTTGAAAAGCCTCAGCAGCCTTCAAAAGGTAATTTGTTATGCTTTAATATCACAGGAAGAAATATGGACCATGCGAACACAATGTGCCACGGTGAAACACAATAACATTAATTAGATTTTAAAAGGCTATTTATGGAGAGATAAGCTGCTTTGATGAATAATTATTTGATTAAAAATTACATTAGAAATTTTAAAGGTTTAAGGCTCATATAATTCAAGTTCTGTCTCATGCCTGAGCATACTCTTCCTATGTTCATTTTTACTAATGAAAATAGAAGATAGAATATTAAACATTTGCTAAAATGACAAAACTCCAAAAACTTACATTGAAATATATTTATGTATTCATGTAGGATCTCAAAAACTGTTATATTCCTGAAAATGATATAATATCAAACTCCTAATTTCACTAATAACCAAACAATGCACTCTAGGATGTGGTGAAACTGCTGTATTATTCATATTTCCTAGAGTGATCTATATCAAAGTAGACTATTCCTTAAATGTTAAATGTAGTAATCCTTTCATAGGCTAGTGTTAAAGCCCAATGTGGTGAAATGATTTCCTCTTTTATTCAGAATATTTTACAGACCTTAAAAGCCAGAACAATAGAACACGGAAGAGAGCAAAATGACAAAACTTAGATAATACAGACTTTCAGATTAAACAAAAAGAGAAACTATGAAACACAAGATTGATACATTAGGCTTAATCAGAATTAAAGTTGTCAAGAGGCTGAAATGTGTGAATTGAAATTCAAAGTCAGCCTCAGAAGAACACTCCATGAGACTCTTATCTCCAATTAACCAATAAAATACCAGACTAGACCCACATGTGGTTCATGTGGTAGAGTACCAGTTGTAAGGGAAAAAGCCAATCAAAATCATAGGAAAAAGAATTAAATCCCTTGCTCTTTGGATGTTACATTAAATTTAAGTTATGTAGTGAGAAGTATTTGCAAAATACATATCTGACAAAGGATTTATATTAAAAAAACATACTAAGAACTCATGACTCAATAAGGACAAAATGGAAAACAGCGAGAGGGATAAAATTTGAACAGATATACAAAAAGAAGGTATAAGAACAGTCAATAGGTCAGACATGGTGACTTATATTTGCAATCCTGAATACTCAGGAATATTGCACTTTGAAGCTGAGGTAACAGTTCATGATAACAGGTAACAGTTCATGATACCCTCATCTGTACTAGTTTTAAAAAAAAGAGTCAATCAGCACATGAAATGATGCTGAACACCACAGATCACTAGGAGATTACAAATTAAAGCACAATTAAAGTTAGCAAGAAACTGGAGCTAAAGCTGTCATGTTTTTCTAATGGGAATACAAAACATTAAAGGCACTGAGAAACACATTTTGGCTCTTCTTGTAAAGTTATCAAGTACACATTTACCTTATCACTGAGAAGTTTCACTATAGGCATCTACCAAAGTGAAGTGAAAATATCTGTCTATAAGAACATTTATATATATAAATGTACATATAAATACAGCAGCATTATTTATAACAAGGAAAATCTTTACAATAACAAAAAACTTTGGTTTATCCATACAATGGAGTACTACTCAGTAATATAAAAATAAATGAATTGCTACTCAGACTATATGGGTAAATTTCAGAAATACTTTTGCCAAACGAAAGAAACCAGACCAAAATACCTTGTGATTTAATTTGTATTTTCAGACCAAGTGTAGGTTTCCAATTATGTGGCATTCTAGTAAAGTGGAAAACTTTAGTGCTGGATCAAAGTTCTGGTGCTTGGAGGAGGGTGAAGAAGGCAGTAAAAGAGGATCTTGCCCTGGGAAAAGGCCACAAGGAAGCTCTAGATGGTGATAGAAATATCTGTTGTCTTGATGGCTAAAATGACTGAACTACACTGTATTTTACTGTATATGTACTTCACCCCAATAAAACTCTTAAAATGGGTGAGAACTTTTTATTCCAAAGTAGCATAATATTGACACTAAATGTACGTTACAAATGTCTTTGTTACCTGGAAAAATGGGTCAGGGAATCAAAATTAAAAATCACAGTAGATATGGGATAGATTCACTTTAAAAAATCCTAATACAGCTTGGAAACAAATTGTGTAAGCTATCACAGGCTCTTTGCCTTCTGTGTTTTGCCTTCAAAACTTTCCACTTGAAGTGGATAAATGGGTCCTCTATTTACTGCCTTATTTCTTTACAGAATCTGAATGCCTTAATATCTTCTGAGTATATCCAGTGGCCTTTTTGAACCTTTTTATGTGGCCAGATGGAAAGGGAATAGAACAATTTCCATTGGTCCAATTTTTTCCTCTTCCTAAACATTAAAAAGAAAAAAAAATCAAGTTGTCCTTAAAATCCTTTTTTCTCCAGTTTCTTTAAGAGAAGGGTTAACAAAGCCCAGTAACACTCTTAAAGCTCTCCTGCTGGTAACAGGAGTGCCACAGAGACTGTCACCAGAAGGATTGACTCCTGGCTGAGAGCTGAGTCTTTCTCAAGAGAAATCTGACAATTAAGTGCAGAAGCTGTCCCTGGATTGCACCAAAGATTATCCCAGCTGGGGTTCTGAGAAGGACTCTGGCAGAATATGGCCAAAGGGAAGCAAGCCCCTTTGTGGCACAGATCTAAAACATCTTGACCTATAGGGCTGATCATAGCCAGATAACTAGAAAGAAAATGCATTTGAGATTTATGGAGCTTACTAGAAACTCTTGTGAGTTAAGTCCTCTCAAGTTAATTTTAGAGACAAATGGTCAGTGTTTGAAAAGAAAAACAAAAAAAAAAACCTTGTTAAATTTCAGGATAAACCAAGCAATGCAAACCAAGATTACCATGTTTTCATTTGGTTTACTTTCCCACTCTTAATATATTGTAACACTGTTAGAAATTTCAGTAATGATATAGTGTTCAGACATCACTTTGCTTTCCAGATGAAGGATGGTAGGTGTAGGATTATGAACTGGAGGGAGGCTACTGAACATAGTGCCAAGATGTCAAACTCTGGAATCAAAGACCTTTAGTTGGGTTCAAGCCTTAACCCCTGTACACACACACACACACACACACACACACACACACACACACACACACACACACACACACACACACACACACACACACACGAGTATATCATCTAGGGCAAAATACTTAATCTTTCCGTGATTGTTTATGGAGGGCAATAGTGACAATCTACATATAAAGTTGTTATAAGCATATTAATTAAAACCCACAAAGCGATCATAGTGTCTAGTATACAGAAAACAGTCATATTCACAAGGCATAGTTTCAGCTGTAAGACAAAACATATATATATATGAAGATATACATAATTAAGGGCAATATATTAGCTCATAATCATTAGGGAATTAGTCTCTGATTTTGTTGCTTCATGTACTTGGTTTGATACTACCTTGTTATAAGCAGGAGGATGGAGAAGGGAATAAAAATGACAAAGATAGAGAGGTAAAGGATACAATCAAACTACTTAAGATTTTTTAGAAATTGTCTCATGAATGTATCTCAGTACATACTGCTCAGTACCACTGACCAGAGCTTAGTGATAAAACTCCATCTAACTTTGAAGGAAAAAGGAATCCTTAAGGTTAGTCAAATAGGGAAGATATTCTGTTTTTATACAAATAGAGCAGAAAATCAATAATCTATCAGAATGATAGATTACTTGTTATTGTCACTGTTTTATAGATGATTCCTAGATCAGCCACCAGACTTGATAGTTCTTTTTAGTTTATGTATCTTTTCACTTGGACCTGTCATTGGAATTTGCATATTTATAAAACTCTGCACATTAAAAAAATTTCCTTCTCTTTTCAATGTTTCAGGGTAATTACAATACTGTCCTATTCTTATATTGACAACTATATTCATGAAATCTTTAAGAATTTATTTTATGCTTTTGTCAAATTATGAGACTGAATTGTGTGTCTTCCAATTTGTAAGTTTAAGTATTACTATTATATCTCAAACTGTGACTATAGAAACAGACAAGATCTTTTAAGAATTCAGTTAAAATGAGGTTAACAGGTGATCCCTAATTCAGTGTGACTTTTAAGAGTTAGACATCAGAACAGACACACACAGAAAGATTATATAAAATCACAGATACAAGATGAACATCTAGAAGCCAAGGAAATAGACTTCAGAAGAATCCAACTCTGTGAAACTTAGATCTCTCAATTCTAGTCTTCACTAAAATAAATTGTTCAAGCCAGCTTGTCTGTAATAATTGTTACGGAGACTCTAGAGAAGTAAGTTAGTCTGTTAGCTTGTTTGATGTCATCAAAATACCAAAAGGAAGTAGATGATACATTAGAAAAAGAGCAATAAGATGAGTACAAGGGGCATACTTATAAAGATTTGGGAGCAGAGAAACTAAAAAAAAGTATAACAACATGCAAAGCAATGGAGCTATTAGCACCTTTAAAGATGAGTAGGGCCTTCAAGTGTTTAGTCAAGGGAAATAACTATGTTGAAGCAACTACATCTGAGCAACTACATGCTATTGGAGACAGAGTAATGAACACTTTAACATCCATCCATCCATCTCCACTCTTTCCTCTCTCTCTTAATGTCATCTTTGTCTTGATACTTTACACTTATCTCTTCCCCCCCGCCCCTTTCTCTAAATACCTTAAGTTTATCTAGTGTTATTCAAAGGTAGAAACCAAAACTGACAGCTAGAGGTAATGATGTGGTCCAGGGAGATCAGTGTTCTTAAAGGAGTATGAAAGAAACAGAAGTTAAGTTGGCACAGGAGAAGCTCTTCAGTGTTCTTTTGTATCTTCCTCTCTTCCTTGTTCCTTATCCCTATGTGCCCATAAAACTAGTCTGTGTGGTAGATTTTCCAATAAATATTAGATGGCTTTTTTTCATACTCATCGATTTTCAAGTACTGTATATCTATATCTTCTAGCCTACTTTCTGAATACAGCTCCTCCCTATATTTAGTTATAGTCTTAACTTAAGCCTTAAGCATACCTGGCCTCTAGAATTACTAAATCCGCTCTCTCATAGTGTTGTTGGGTCATTTTCCATAAACAAACTAAAATAAATAAAACAAAACAAGCAACCCATGAAACTGCAATATTAATTAAAAAAAAAACACCAAACTTCTCAGAAACCATCTCTGTTGATTACACTATTACATTTTCCTTCCTCACCTTTATATTGTTTCATTAGAGTTGGCCTCACATTAGGATTTCCCAAAGAGTTGCAACTTCCAGCCTACTTTACCAGTTTCTGACAGATCAGTATTTTATCTTTTGACATCTACAATAAACTTTTTCCAGAGATGATTGCCAAATAGAGGTGTGGCCTTTTCAAGAGATGTTAACAAGTTGTAATGTTTTGATTACAGGGCTTAAAAACATTACTTTAAAATCACTCCTACTTATATTGGATGCTTTAGTTTGTTCTCAGCAGTGAGAACTCCCACTTAGATTGAGCTCCATCTAAGATTCACTTATTTATGCATCATTCAGTTGTGCCACCTCTGTAGCTGCTTCCTTAGAAACTGTGAGAGTTTCTGGCTCTTGTGGAAACATATTGCTTTGAATTTCATTTTGGGGTCACTGAATCAGTGATGACTTAAAAGAACATGACATGGGTTTCTCATGCAATTTTACCTTTAATCTGATTTCAGGAAGAATTGAATTTTAAAAATTCACTTTCAAAACATACATATTTAACTCTATGGGAAATTATTTGTGATTCAGTTTTATATATCTTTTTCTCATTTACATCAAAATGTCTCCTTTCACCAGTCTTCAACACAAATTAGTGTTCATTAAGGCTTATTTCTTTGGGGTGAAGAATGATATCACATTTAACAAGAAGTCTGTAATTACTATGTCACACATTTGAAATTACAAATAGGGTAATCCTATAAAGCAAATCCAAACTGTCTTTAACTTACTTTTTCATGTGTAATTTTATAGTGAAATAAAGGTTGTAAGTGCAAATTAAGAATATTGGGTTCAAGAACACTTAAGAAATCATCTTAGAAAATAAGAGTATTTATTTTTCTGATCTATGTAACTATCAAAGTTCACCGTAATTTTATCCCAGTGGATCCCTATTAACTAATTTTATTCCAGTGGATCCATGGTTAACTAATCCCCCTTCTATGGAAAGAAAGAAAAAAACAAACTAAAAGATAAATTATATTAAATTGGATTTTAAAAATTTATTCCTTTAGGGCCATATTACCATAGTACTTAAGTATATTAAGTACTTAAGCTCCATAGTACTTAAGTATATTTCTCGGTATCATTTGAAATTGTTGGGATCTTGACTTTAGGATGGTTCTAATGTCTAAAGTACTAGCTGGGTGCTGGTGGCTCACATCTGTAATGAGCTAAGCTCTGCTGATTTTGGTTTAAAACCAGACTGTGCAGGAAAGTGCGTGAGACTTTTATTTCCAAATAACCAGCAAGAAGCCAGAAGTAGAATTGGGGCTAAAGTGGCAGAGTACTAGCCTTGAGCATAGAAACTCACAGTAGCAGGCCCTCAGTTTAAGCACTAGGAACAGGAAAGAGAGAGGGAGAGAAGGAGAGCTAGATAAAATTTCAGAGTGCTCAAGAGTTTTGTACATACCACTGTAAAATGTGTATTTTTTTTGTTCCTAGCTCTCAAAAAAACCCCAAGATGTATATTAAATAAATTTTAAGGGGAAATATTACATGCACATAAATTTTCATCCTTTTAAAACAACTACACAAGGCATGAAAAAAAGTAAGTACTCTGATCGGTGATCTATTTCTTCATATTTTAGGTATAGGTGAAAATGACGAAAAAATTGTCATTTGCTGGAACAGTTAACAGTACTCAAAATTTTTGAAAAGGTATCTAGATAATATTAGTATACTTAAAATAGGAATAATGGTCTAACAAGAACTGGGCATATGTAAGTATATATTAGGAGGAGGAAAAAGAGGGAGAGATTAATTTAAGAAATAAACAGTTAATAATTTGGATCAAATAAAATCGTTCTTGATAATAATAATTGAGTAAAAATAAAACTTTCCAGAATGTATTATTTTCACTGCTAGTTGTTATAAACTTTAACTTCTAATACAATTCATGTTAATTTTTTTATAAAAATCTGCTTGGGGTTTACACATGTCTTAAAAAATAAGATGTCCTATTTTTATTTATAATAAGTACTTACTCCACCAAAACTTTTCCAAATTTTACAAAATTGTTCCATCAATATATTTAGTATTTTGTAATTCTTCAGTTACTCGTTTCTTAAAATCAATGGAAATTAGAACTTTGAGATCCCTAAGATCTTAAAATCTTTTGTATTATAAACTTTGTTTTTTTATACCTCCAAAAGCCTTTGAATCTTAAGCTTTGCTTAGAAAGTTTACTTGACATTATGAATATATTAGAGCACCAGTCTACCAAGAATTCCTACATATTAGCTTAGAAGCAGGATCTATCATGACTAACAGGTTTAAAGACTTGGAGATTCTAGCCAGGCACTGCACCTGTAATCCTACCTATTTAGGGGGCTGAGATCTGAGGATTGCAGTTTGAAGCCAGACCCATCAGGAAAGGTCTTGTTATATCCAATTAACCAGCAAAAAAAAAGCTGTAAGTAAAACTGTGGATAAAGGGATAGAGTGCTAGCTTTGAGTGAAAAAGCTCAGGCATACTGCCCAGGCTCTGAGTTCAAGCTCTACTGGCAAACACCCCCAAAAATGCCTTCCTTGACTATCACAGATTTTGACCAAAGAACTAATCAATTATAGTACAACATAATACACACATATATAACCACATTTTAAAATTCTATACTTTGAATGGAAAGCTTTTTTGAATTAGTGTGGTAGTAGCATTGAACTTTCATTACTTTTACTATGTAAGATATACCAATAATTAACATAAAACAGGAAAAGCATTCTAACTAATTCACTTAAAGAACTTTATGTATCCCTAACTGGGAAAAAGACCAAGCAAAGAAATAGAAGGGGGGAAAAGGCTCTCTAAGCCGCTTAAAAAACAATGTCCCCGCACAAAGGTCACACTTTTTCTAAGGGATAGTCCCCTCAAAGTACCTATTTATATACCCTGGAGACAGTTTTTGCACAAGTTTCATTATGTGGTTTTCTTGCCTGCAGATTAAAAGCAGTAAATTAAAAGGGTGGGGAGGATAATAGAACTATGTTCACTGACAGCAGTTAAGAAGCAACAGCTGACAGTGAGGAGACAGGCATACTATAACAGAACAATAGAACTAAAAAAGCAAAGCTATTCAGAGCCATGTTAGTGTGAGCTAGCAGAAGTAACCACCATTGTAGGAACAGAGGGCTTTATCTGTAAACGCAGTTAAGGCCAATATTGTGAATCTGGAGTTTAACTGCTGTTGGTCACCAGCAGTGCCATTTGTCCACTACCCTCTCGGGTTGTGAACAACCTTTCAACTTCAGCACTGTGGCTACCACTATTCACTACTGTAACTCGTTATTTTAAGAATATCCATGAGGTCACTGAAGGGCAGCATAGTATTACTCTTACATCCATTGTTCCTGAAATGTCTACCTAGAATTTCATGGAAAGTTACGTTAAACTTAAACTTAAAATTAGGACTCTGTACTTGTTTTTTTTTTTTCTTTTCCCGAGATGATTACCTACAGAATAGTACTTGCCAGGATTAAATGAAGTCATGTATGTGTGATACTTAGTGTACAAGGGTTTGGGGGACGCAGAAAGAGAACTCGGGACTATTTTACCAGTGGTGAATTTCGCGCCTGCCCGAATCCTTTATTTGCCGGTGCCAAAACATAAAAATAAATGAGTAAAATGAAGCTTCAGGAGATGTCACTGACTTCCTGAGGCTGCGCTTCCCGTGTTATTGTCTCAGCGGCAGGATGGTGGCTTTTGGGGGTGCTGCTGGAGCCGGGCAGGGGGGCGACGTGTCAGAGAGTGGGAACCCCTGGCTTCCCCGGGGTGTGCGTGTGTGTGTGTGTTCCAGATCCCAGGCACACAACACCAAACAGACACAACCCAACTCATCACCGACGTCTCCACGCGGCTGCAAGGCCTGGGGCTACCCGGAGGCGGCCCGGGGCCCAAAGGTGGGACTGGGATCCCAGCTCCGTCTACTTTCCTGGGGGGGGGGGAGCGGGGAGGAGGCTGGAAGTTTCCTCGGAGGGCTGGATGGCCGGCGGGTCCCCCACCCCCCTTCCCCAGCCCGCTGCGGCCCGGGCGCGCGGGGCTCCCCAGCCCGGGGTCCCCTCCGGGAAGGAGGGGCGCGGGGTCCGCGCCCTGGAGGCAGGGAGGATTCGGACTCCGGCGGAGGGCCGGCCCGGCCTCCCGGCCGCGGGACTCTTTCCCGGGAGGACCCCGAGGCCCGGCCCGCCCGGCCGCGAACCGCTGCGCCCCCGCGCCCTTCTCCAAGATGGCGGCGGAAGCGGTTCGGTCGCTCGCGCGCGCCGCCGCCGGCCGCGCTCCGCTCCCCAGAGCCGTCCCGAGCCGGCGGGAGCGAGGAGCGCGGCGGGGAGAGGGGGCGGCTCGGGCTCCCCCCCCCCCGGAGTGTGTGTGTGTGTGTGTCGGAGGGATAAAGAAACCGGGGCTGGGACGGGTGGCCGGGCCCCCGAGTCCGAGCGAGCCGTCCCCGCCGGCGAGCGCCTCCGCCGCCCGGAGAGGGGAAAAAGGAAAAAAAGGAAAGAAAGAGAACAGCGGCCCATCCGGGCCCTCCGCTCGGCCCGCCCCGGAAATGACGTACGTGCCAAGGGGGTGGAGACTGCCCTACAAAGTGATTCTGCCCCCGCCCCCCCCCATCCCGCCCCCAGCTTCACTCTGGCAGCTTTTCAGCACGCCCATGGCAGCGCCCCGGTTCCGCAGGAGCTGCGCCCAGACTCTCCTCGAGTTCCCCCGTGTCCCTAGCAGCCCCCCCACCCCCCACCTGCAGAGGACGCGGGGTGACCTCCAACCCTCCGGCCGAGTCCCTCCGCAGCCCGACGCCGGAGTCCCGTCCCGCTCAGCAGCGCCCCCTCCGGTCGCCAGAGTCGGGAGGCCCTGTCAGTCACTGGCGCCGGGCCCGCCCCTTCCGGCGGCCGTCCGGGCCCGCCTCCTCCCCTCTCTTCCCTCCCCTCACCCCTCCCCTTGTGAGTGTCTCCCTCTCCCTCTCGCTCCCTCTCTCTCCCTCTCTCTCTTTTGTGAGTTATAGCAACCGTTGCCTTGTGAATCAAGCGCCATAGTCACCGTAGTCCTGGCGACTGTTACCCATCAACAACAACTACTCCTCTCCTCCTCCTCCTCCTCCTCCTCCTCCTCCTCCTCCTCCTCCTCTTCCTCCTCCTCCTCCTCCTCCTCCACCTCCTCCTCCACCTCCTCCTCCTCCTCCTCCTCCTCCTCCTCCTCCTCCTCCCCACCACCACCATCTCCATCACCCACCAACAACACCACAATAATCCACAGCCAAGGTGAATATGCTTCGGTCTCTACATGTGTGTGGGAGCGTGTGAACGCGTGTCCGTGTGTCCGTGCGTGTGTGCAGATGCCGTGTGTCTGTGTGTGTGTGTGTGTGCGCGCGCGCGCGCGCGAGCGGAGCGCGGCTGTGCGGGGTCTCCCTCCTGACACCGGCCGCCGCCGCCGCCGCCGAGGGGCTCGGGGCCCCCCCCCCCCCGGGCTTGTTTACGATGGACCCAGCGCGCCGCGGCGGGGTCGGGGGTGTGGGCGCCGCGCGCCCGCCGCTCTGCGCCCGCCGCCCGCCGGCCCGGCCGGGCCCTGGGCGGCCGCACTTCGGGGGATGCGGCGGGAGCCGGTGGCGGTGGTGGTGGTGGTGGTGGTGGGGAGGGGAGAAGGGGGGGAGGCTGCGATCCGAGCGGGAGAGGGAGCCCCAGCTTTCCGCTGCGGATGCTGGCTGTCCCCCCCACCCCCCACACCGCCCCGTCCCCAGCTCCCCCTTTTAGGTCTGGGATGAGGAAGAGGGTCAGGTGAAGAGAGAAGGGTATTTTTTTTTTTTTCTTTAATTTCCTCTTCTGGCTTTGCGATCGGGGCAGGGATCGCGGGGTGCACGGGCGTGTGTGCGCGCGTGTGTGTGCGGGGAGGCGGTGGTGTGTGGTGCTGCTGGTTCACTTGTGGGGCCTTGTTTGGGGTTTGGTGGGTGTTTTTTTTTTTCCTTCTCTTTTTCATTCCCCGTCCATGGGTGAACTTTTCCCACCGTTGATTCCTTCCTCCTCCTTTCTTTCTTTTCTCTTTCCCTCCCCTGCTCTGACTGGTGCTCAGTGGACTCTTCTTTGAACCGTCAGCTTCACGGGTTCCTTTGCTTTTCTTTTTTCTTTTAAAACTGTATTTTCTTTGTGCAGGAAACAGTCTTAATATCCATTCAACACTCTGCACCCCCCCTCTTTTCCCACCCCCCCCCCATCCCTGGGACACACGTTGAGACGGGGGGGGGCTCTTGGGCTCTTTTGCACTGAGATTTTGTTTTTAAAGTCAGTCTCTCTCTACCCCCCCCCCCACTTCTCCCTCCTCCCCCTGCTTTTTGGTGTGTGTGTGTGTGTGTGTGTGTGTGTGTGTGTGTGTGTGTGTGTGTGTGTGTGCTTGTGCTTGTGATTTAAACCGGATGCAGGGCATCTGTGATACTTGGGTTGGTAGTTATTGACAGGGCTTTATCTTTCTGGTGGAGGACGTCGGGGGGCGGGGGGAGTCGTGAGGTTCCGTTTCACTTTGATGAACCTCCCTCCCTCCCCACGGCAGAGTGTTAAAACAATTTTCATTGTGGTTTTGAGACTTCTTGTTTGATGATCAGGGAAAGGACACAAGGAAGCTTTGTTGAGAACTCAGTTCACAGTGTAGTCTGACAGTTGTGGTACTTTAAGAGTTTCTTTTTTTTTTTCTTTTTTCTTCTTCTTCTTGTTTCTTTCATTTCTGTGCCTTTCCCTCTGAGAGTTGAAATTGAAGTCAAGTTGTTCATAAAGAATGTATGAAGCTTCTCAACTTGAAACGTGTGTATATTTCACTTTCTTTGTGCTTGTTCAGATCTAGGCATGCCTGTACTTAACATATTCTTTTTATTTACTTTTTGGTTTTCTTTGGACAGTGACTTAAGCCTGCTCAGAAAAGAGAACTCCTTTTTAAAGTCTTTCTTCCAAGAAAATGTTTTTCTCTGTAGATTTGAATACTTAACCAGTCCTCATGTATACTAGTACCCTTGATTGGAGTTAACCTGGTTTTACAAATCCCGTAATTGTGTTCAGTTTTCAGCCTTTCAATTAATAGATTTTCAGTAAAGAGTTCTGGTAATGAATGTGTGCTGAAACAAATACAGTTGCACCTACTGAAGTTTCTAATTCAGATTTTTAAAAAAAAAAAACTTATGTAAATAGTCTTCTCTCTAACAGCAAACATATATTGATTTAACTGACAGAGCAGCCTGTGAATAATTTGACAGTATTAATTATTCTCGAGATTGTCAATGAACAGGTTGGATAATTATAATGCTATTAAGGCTAGTATTTTGTAAAATAAGAGCTGGGACTTTGAATAAAAAAGCAACTTTTCTTCTTTGAATTCATTTCCTTGTGATTGCCATTATAAATGAAGAAGATATTTTGCTCTGAAAGACTTTCTCCTATCACTCAGACTTTTTTTTTTTTTATAATTATTTGTTCCCTCCTCCCCAACCTGCATTCAAAGCAAATCTTTAATACTAACTTGTATTTTTTCCTTCTGTTCAGATGATTGTCAAATGCCTGAACACTTTTGGATGGTGAAGCTCCTGGGTCGTATAAACTCTCTCTGAAGTTAATAGGAGTTTTGCTGTCTTGGGATAGTTTAGGTCTTATGCCATTTGCATAATAAGGTTGCAGTCTGGTAGTGTATATATGCTCTAATGTTGTGGCTTAATTTACTTGCTGTACAAGAACATTATTGAGGCATTTCACTCATTAATGTATATCTTAGGTTTCCTAAAATTTAGATATTCATTTTTAAGTTGATTTGAGAGCAGAACTTAAATTGAATTTTATTTCTTACTAATCTTAAAAGCTTATATGCATTATAAAATTCGCTTTGAGAGATACTTTGGGCTGTCATAATTATTCACATAGACCAGTTAAATAATATTCCAGAATTCTCTCAAGTAATATTTAAAGTTAAACAGAAGTATATATGCCTAACATTCAGCTCATTTTTTTCTGTAATATTGTGCTTTTCCTAGAGGGGCTGTCTCATGTCTGGATATTTTTTGTTTTCAATTTTAAGACTAACAGGAATCTGTGAAAGTGATCATGCTTTGAAACTGAAGCTATTAAATAGTAATTTGTTTTGAGTAGCTAATATCTGTAATTCAATGTGTGTTATAATGCCTATTAGTCTTTTCGGTTGTTTTGCCTGTGAACTTTATTAAGCAGTATGAGGATAGTACATTTACATACATGTAAGAATCGAATTAATCCCTAAAAGTTTACATCGTTTTGCACTGTTTCCATTGTATGGAGGCTTGGAGATAGTTATGCCTAATTTCTAAAAGAATAATACTGTACTATTCTTTCACTATTCAAATACTTAGAAACTAAAGCAAATCATCAATAAGCTCAATATATTTTAATCATACCTTTTTTTCTCCTTGAACAAATTTATTTTGGAAATTTATTTCACCATTATAAAGATTAGAAGGTGAATGAACTTTAAGATAGGTTCTGTGCATTATGACAGGCTAGTTTTGGCTAACACTTTGCATTATTCTTTAATTCTGTGTATGTATTCCTGTAAAGGTCCAAGTAAAGAATTCAGTAGATGAAGTAATACTTTTGCTTTTAATCGAAGTGTGCTTGTATACAAGGATGGATATAGTGTCTGCTATGTAGGAAGGTTATTTTCCCTTATCAGTCTAATAAGAATGCAACTTTGTTTTTGATACATAACAAGAGTACATTGCAAAAATGAAAATATCAAATAAGTAAAAATTTAAATTTAAAGTGTCTGCTTGTTATTTTGTTTTTATGTTGAGCATTTGTCTAAGCACCCTTTATTTACTCTCAGTTACTTTAAACTTCGTTTCCCTAACTGAATCGTTTGCCTTTAGCTGTTTGGTGTATATTTCCAATTGACTTCCTAAAATATATTTTGAGTTCTGTTCTGTTCACAGGTGCATAGTGTTCCCAAATTTTGGAAATAATAAGCATATTTGACTGCATCTAGCTTGTTTGAGACAGGTGTCACCTTTGTTTTTTTTACTGCATTGTGTTAGGACTTCTAGTGATGACTCACAAAAGGGTTGTCTAAAACAGTTGACATCCTTTGTTGTAGTTGTTAGTAAGATCTTTTAGCATTAATTCTTTTCCTAGGAAGAGTTTGTTTTGTGTTTTGTTTTTAAGTGCAAGTTTTGAACTACTCATCTTTGCACTACTCTAGATTTATAACGTATCTGAAGTCTAGTATTGAAACAGTATTATTTTACTCAAGTAAGGTTAGAAAGAGATAGTTACACTGTGCAAATTTTATTATTGATAGTGGTTGTACCTATACTATTATCCCAGCCAACTACCATTAGCTAATTGTAATTTTTTTAAGGTAACTTTCTAATCACGTGTTGGATTGCCTCAAAGACTATAAAGTATCAAGGCAAAGTAACAATATTTCTTAATATTGTTTCATTAAAAATAGTTTTGGCATTAAAAAATTAGCAATGTACCTTTTCTTTTTGAAAATTACCATTCTTTTCAAGCTCTAGAACTTGTAATAGGTCATTACATAGCATAATTCTTACAAAATAATGATAAATATTCATTGAATCAAAAGAGGTTATATAGGTGCATTTTACATACTCAAGAATCAAATTTAAAGTGAAAAGCCAAGGCAGAAAGGAATGGGGTGCAATATGGTTAATACGACAGGTTTATATTTGTGTTTTCAGTACTCCACAAAGAATTTTTTGATACCGTTGTTTTAAAGTGTTTGAAATGAATACTTTTTATGGGTTAAACAGTTTAAAACTAAAACATTTTCTTGACTTCAGGTGCTGCTATGAAATTTATAGTGATCACTTAAAATAAAAATTGTTTTTAAGTATTAATGTTTGAAATACGTACTGAAGTAAATAAAAGAGTATCAACCTATTGATTTCTAAGGTTTATTCTTGTTCTTATGGTTCTATCCTTTTCCTTTTTGTGGGGATTTTATACATCTTATTACAGATGCAGTAGAGGGTGCTGTGCTGTTTGTAACATAAGATTATTACCAATAAAAATGGGAATTGAGTAGAACTTTTATTTTAAAGTTTAGTTGCCTGTGCATTCGAGCTCACAATAATGTTTATGTGGACTTTAAAATTTGATACACTCTCTTAATTGGCATTTTGTATCAAAGCCTGTTTATATGTTTCTGTAGTGTTTATTAGCACAATGATACCAAGATTAGTACCCTTGACTCAGTCTAATGTCTGACATTGATGTCCAATTCATGTCTAATGTCTAATATCAACATTTGTATGATGTTGTGAATAATTTTTGTAGCTCACATTGTATGATCACATTTTTCACATATTTCAGTGTCTGTTTTGGCAGTATGGGTTTATATTCTTTAATTTTATTGATGCATAACAATATATTGTGGATTGTTTTATGTAGCATCATTAATCATAGGCTTTTGTAATATAATAGAAAAAACTACAGGTGAAGGTATTAATGATTAGACGGTACTTATGAGGCTAATTAATCAACAATAATAAGACAATATTAAACACATAGATAATACAGTTCCTATTTCATGCTCTTAGAATAGTTTGGTTTGTTTTTCAGATTCAGCTCATTATCAGAAACATTTTAGATTCTCTACCTTAAGCTTTCTGTTTCTATTTTTTAAAAAATATTGTTTTTGTAGCTGATTCCAGTCTTTAAGGCTGCTACTTATCAATGACTTTTTACAACACTGTATCCTTAAAAATGAAGTACTGAAATAATACTGTCTTTCTCAAGTAAGCTTAGGAAGGTGTTTTACATCATACAAAATTTATACAAAACTTTAATCTTAATAATGCATATATTATACTATTATACCAGCCAGTTGCTAGCAGCTAATTGTGATATTTTAAAGTTGCAATAAGCATGCTTCAAAAAATTAAAAGATGAATACAGATGAACAACTTCTTAAAAACATATATGTTCCAAAAATAGAAACTTTTCTACAAAATACTTAGTCCTGCAGTTTAACTGTTTATGCCACTTTTTTTTTTTTTTTTGAGGGAGTGGTACTGGATTTTGAACTCAGGGCCCCATGCTTACTAGGCAGATTCTCTCTTTCACTGGTTATTTTTAAGACAAGGTCTTGCTTTCTTCCTAGGAGGACTGAATTCCTCCTAGTTTTTGCTTCCTGCTGTAGCTGGGATGGTAGGTACACACCATTACCATGCCCCGCTTTATCTGTTGAGATGGCATCTTCTTTCCAGGTTGGCCTGGAACCTTGATCCTCCTTGATCTCAGCCTCTCACATAGTTAAGGATCCAGGGCAGGAGGCACTGGTGCCTGGTTTATGACACTAAGTGTATTATGTTGCAAATTGCATTGTGTAAACATTTCTATTTGATGTTTTATATTATGATGTACTTAATGAAAGAGAATCATTGAAACTGAATTACATTTAGAATGACAATAAATAAATGGGACAAGTATATTATAGGCTGCGGACATAGGCTTTGGAGTCAGATTTCAGATAATCTTATTGGTTGTATGACCTAGGGCAAGTTAATTACTTTTACTTAGTTTCAGTTTTCTTATTGGTGAAATAGTATCCATCTTACGTATCTTATGGAGTTTGTGAAAGTTATAATACATGATCTATGTAATTTTTGCTTTAATGAATTTTGCCTTGGATCATATGCTGAATCCTTATTGGCTATTATTAGAAAATGTTGAGTAAAAACCTAACCTTTGCCACCTAAGAATCATTTTAATATGATTCGCTATTTGTTTTTCATGGGACTGAAGTTCTGAATGACTTTGTCCATTAATTATCTGTGATTGGGTAATTATTTCCTTTTCCATACCTATTTAAAGACATGAAGCTATCAGTCAAGGGTTTGTTACCATATTGCATTTAAAAAATGCTAGTCTAAAACTATGTTTTTCTTTTCAACCTTATAATGGACTCCTTTCCGTACGTTTGCATAACTTTCCCAGTCTAGAGATTTCAGAGTAAGATCTGATGATGTAATATTTCATTATGTTTTACACTTCTCATTGCCATTTCATTGTCTCATTTATATTTTAATTGTCATATTGTCATATATCTGAAAGCATTTGAAAACATTTTGAGCTTGATATGTAAATTTCCTATTAAATCCGGGCATTGCAGTGTTAATAATGAAGGTGTTTAGATTTTTTTTTTTTTGTCAGTCATGGGGCCTGAACTCTGGGCCTGCCCGCTGTCCCTAAGCTGTGCAGCTCAAGGCTAGTGCTCACACTTGAGCCACAGTGCCACTTCCAGCTTTTTCTGCTTATGTGGTGCTGAGGAATCGAACCCAGGGCCTAATGCATGCGAGGCAAACACTCTGAGCCACCTTCCCCGGCCAAGGTGGTTAGATTTTTAAAGACACATTCATTAAGGGATTATTGTACAGTTTTATAATGTATTGCTCAGAATTGTTATTTAATAGGGGGACAAAGGTGATGAGTTTATTACAGTAGTATTAAGTCTTGGGGTAATTTGCCTACCCCTCTTTGAATCATAAAGTAACTTCAGAACATTTCCTGGTATAACATAATATAAAATTAGAGGAAAAATGTCATCTTTGGTTCTGTGTCCCAGGTGAAAAGTTTATCTGATACTATGGCATCTTTTTCTTCCCACCATTATATGTTATAGCTTTTTTGCCTGCCTCATCTCATTTTACCTGCTCCCATTCTTCCTGCCCTTGTTAAGTGTTTAATTAATTATACAGCTCCCTTTACAATACTTTTGTGGGTAATTAGCGATAATCTATAACTTCAACTGCTCTTAGCTCAGCCATAACCCCTTGTTTCCTTTTTGACAATGAATTTGACACTTTTTGAGGCAGGGACTTCACATGAATGTAGTTTGGGCTTGCCTCAAATTGCTAGGTAACTCAGATTCTGCCTGCCTTCCTTAGCCTCCTAAGTGCTGAGATTTGTTATAGACATTTACCACTATGCCTAGTTCAAAGTTGATACTTTTTTTTTTAAGGAAACTTTTGGAAAAAAAAGACCAGGAAGTATAACTGACACGGGGGAACAGAACCATTGCCAAACTCTGAGCATTTTTTTCACAATTTGCATCTAACTGCCCTCTTGAGCAGAAGCATTACATATTTCACTAATGATGTAACCTTAGCGTGTCTTTGATTCAGAAGCCTCCTTCCTAGTCTGGGGCATGTACTTGCCTCTGGAAATATATGTTAAGATTGAATCTCTAGGCCAAGTTTTTTGTGTCTCTCTGTGTGTTCACAGTCCCACATGCCTGGTTTTTGCTGACACTTTACTCCAGCATCCTTTGTTGCTTTATCGAAGCAGCAATACAAAGCCAATACTGCTTGCTTTTGTTCTTCAGTGCCTACAGTCAAGGATTCCCAGAGGTTCTTGGTGTTGCCTTTTTAGGCAGAAATAAATATGGAATAATAGGAGCTTAACCATCCGCATTAAGACAGTGAGGTAACAGGCCTGAATATAAAAGTACACTAATTGATGAAAGAGGATTGCTATATTGAGAAGTGATAGAAAAAGAAAAGAGTGAATGTGACTAGACTAAGACTTCAAAAGTGCCAAAGGAGTTTGCCACTATGAGATGTTAGGCTATTGACTTAAACTCTGTAGGTCTCAGCTTCTCTATCGATAGAATAAAGAGTAGGACTATATGATCTCCAGAGCCCTTTCTAACACGAATACTCTATGATTCCATGGCAAGATTGGCATTGTATTTGCTTTACTGGAGGTTTGGAAAGGCTATCATGTTGCTTTGCCTGCTGTTTCCTCGGATAAGAACCACAGAAAACCCAGAGCCTGGCTGTAACATAATGTCCATACCTATGGTAAAGTCTCGGAAGATTCTACCATTTCCATGACTCTTACAGAATATTGGCCAAGTACACGTTACCGTCTAAGTTTCTTCTGGAGTTGGCTTTTCTATGTCTTCATGCAAAACACGTGTCTGACAGTCAGGATCCCTATGTATTTAAAACAGTGAGGTATTTAAAACAGGGCATGATTTTCCAAGTGTGTACATTTGTCAATGGGTGGGTGTGGAGCGGGGAGGGGGGGAGAGAGAGAGAGAGAGAGAGAGAGAGAGAGAGAGAGAGAGAGAGAGAGAGAGAGAGAGAGAGAGAGAGAGAGAGAGAGAAATGGTTTCTGTTGATTTCATTCTTTCCAGTTAGTAAAGCCTTGTCTTCATCTTCCTATGATACCAGTGGTTTTACAAAAGCTAAAGTATTGTCATAGAGTGAAATGGGCCTTGTGGCCTTTGTACTGATCTGGAAACATCATCATCATCCATACATTTTTCCATTAATTACTTTTATTTATTTATTTTCCAAAAATGGTTTGTACTTGGATAACTATTCGATCAATTCTAGGTATTATTGTCTCTTTTGATCAAGAAATACGTGTTTGAGTAAAGTTTTACTTTAGTGCTAATTTGATTGATAGGCATCCTGATTTTACAACAGGGCAAGCGATAAAGCGGGTTTTTTTTTTTTTTTGTTTAATTTAATATTAAGAAAAATCATACGTTCTGTGGATCTCTGTTTTACTAGCCTAATAAGGGAGTATAGAAAGATTGGGAGGTTGCAATTTTTCAAATTATTTTAAAAATGATATTGGAATGCTACATTATTACCATAAATATATTCAAATTTCTGAACTGTGTTCAGATTTGACTGGTTGACAGAATTTATACATTTCAGTGTAACTGTCATCTGTAAGATGTATCTGGCTATCTTCACTCGTCAGTGTGGTTTAGTGTAATGTACCAAGCCATTTCAGAGTCTATACTTGTCAGTTCAGTCTCTTCAAAGCTTTAGTTGTTGAGGAATGGGGAAAGTTGCTGGAAAGGAACAAGAAGAAGCAGATACATTGAGAAATCATATCCTGTGTCTGTTGTTAAATATCACTGTAATTACACAGTTTCCCCAGCTTACTCTTCTGGCTTTGAAGATTTTTTGGAGACAGGGGGGTGAAGGATAGGGGTTAAGGTGGGGATTGGAGAGACAATGGAAATGACTCAATCATTGCTACTTCTGGAAGAATGCAGTTTTTCTGGTGTTGTATATTGGAGAATACATACACTTTTATGAGGATAGGCATTTTATTACTTTAATAAAATGTTTATTAAACCTTATTAAATTATTTCTTTCCTCCTGAAGACTAAGAATATCTTATTTTTCTGTTTATTAGTACATTACTGAATATAAATATTCTGCTTATTTCAGGAGCCAGTGTTATTTAGTCATGTGCAGATTTAGAAAGATAGGAATAAAATAAAATCTGAGGAAATCCATTTCACATATAAGTGATGCCTTCAGTTACCATGTTTAAATTTTGCTTTGATTATTGGTTTTGTAGATATAATTTTATCCATAAAACCTAGATTTCCCTTCTACTCCTATTTATGCTAACATTTTAAAGGGGCAAAGGATATACACTGTAGGATCAATCTTTTACTTCCCTGGCTTCTGGTTATAGATGACAGTAGGCTTAGGAGATCAGATGAAAATTATCAGCCCAAGGTTATTAGTATAAAAAAAATAGAAGCAACATTAGTAATCTGGAAATCACCTGTGTCACTTTATGTGGCTCAACCTGAGAAATTAATAGGAAAAACAGATACATTTGAGATTCTTTGTTTTATAATATAATTATGTTGCATGCTTCTAAATGATATTCTAAAAAGTATTTTTGTTTCTAAACTTTTCCATCCTTAGAAGCACTTATCAGATTTAGAATCTGGCTTGGATGTGTTTTGTGGAGATGTCTATTTGTATACCTTTTAAAAAGTTATTTTAATGAACATTCTGCTTAGTGCTGTAGAAGGTTTTTGTTTTGTTTTGTTCTTGTTGTCGGTTGTGGGGCCTGAACTCTGGGCCTGGGCAATGTCCCTCAGCTCTTCAGCTCAAGGCTAGTGCTCTACCAATTGAGCCACAGTGCCACTTCTGGCTTTTTCTGCTTATGTGGTGCTGAGGAATGGAACCCAGGGTCTCATGCCTGCAAGGCAAGCGATCTACCACTGAGCCACCTTCCCAGCCCGATGTAGAACTTTTATCAGTACTTTTTTTCCCTCCTCCCTGTCCTTTCTTGGGTATATTAGAAACATTTAGCATTGCCACCTCTGCTATTTTCTTGAAGCAAGGAAACTTAGAAGAAATGTTTGATTAAGTTCTTAGAATGACCTTTGTGTGATGTTGTGAATGATTTTTAATAGTGGTTCACATTATATGATGAATTTTAGAGGCCACTTTAGTTAATAAAGGCCATGAATGCTGAAGTTGAATTAGATTATAATTACAGACAAAAGTTGTAGTTCATTTTAATTATAGTAGGTTATGATATTGTGCTGCTGGATCAACATTTAATCTGTTATTTGTAGAAGTGCTGAATTTTGAAATTTAAAACCTTTTAAATAATATTGAATGAATAGAACTATATAACAGATGTGGATTTATGTTTCAGCAAAGATCTGAGAGCCATATGGCATGAAAGTGAGGTGAGATTCTTTTATCTTTCCACTGAAAGAGGTGCTTTAGTATTTTGATTTCATTTGGTTTATCTGAGTGCATTTTGGAGTTAGTAGAAAAACAAAGGATCATGTTCTGGAGATGAACTTCATAGTAACTTGATGAGGAGGTCATTCTAATCAACCAGCTATTCTATCAGATAGTATCAATAAAAGCACAGATAATTTTATTCTGGTATTTAAAAATCGTGTTATTAAATTTGAGTTTTACATAGTACAATTAAAAAAAAACAGTTTCTAGTGTGAGAACAATAATACTTATATACTTAATCTATATTGAAGTAATTCCCCATTTTAAAGAACTGACTGACCAGGTTTGCATAGTAAAGCTTTTGGGGCTGGGAGGAGCTGCAAACACCCTATGAGTATCTTCCTTCCCCAGTCTCTACTTCTACTGCCATTTTCCCCTGGCCCCTTCCCCTGGCCCCTTTGCTGGCATATGAGACCAGCCAAGGCAGCCAGAGGGCTATAGTTGAGAGAGGAAAAGCCTTTGACACATGCTTTCAAATGGCACCAATTTATGATTCCACTAGAGACATAATTAGGCTATTTTTATTTAGAATCAGTGTGTGTGTGTGTGTGTGTGTGTGTGTGTGTGTGTGTGTGTGTGTGTGTGTGTGTGTTTGGGACAATAGGCTTGGATTTAGGCTTGTGTTCTGCATTGTCACTCATGGTGCTGCTGCATTTTGTTGTTTAATTCAAGAAAAGAGTCTCTTGGATTTATGTGCCCAGGCTAGCTTCAAATTACAGTCCTCAGATATGAGTCTTCTGAGGCTTGAGCTTCCATTGCCCAGCTTCCTCTCATTTACTTTAAAAATAAGAAAACTAGCTGGGCGCTGGTGGCTCATGCCTATAATCATAGCCACTCAGGAGGCTGAGATCTGAGGATCACGGTTCAAAGCCAGCCTGGGCAGGAAACTCTGCGAGACTCTTATCTCCAATAAACCACTAGAAAACCGGAAGTGGTGCTATGGCTCAAGTGGTAGAGCGCTAGCCTTGAGCTGAAGTGTTGAGGAACAGTGCCAGGCCCAGAGTTCAAGCCCCAAGACTGACAAACAAAACAAAACAACAACAACAACAAAAACCTCCAAAAAACACTGAGCTGAAGTAACTTTTATAATAGACACATATATCAGAGTTGGGCTGTCAAGCCCCAGAATCCTCACTTTGACAAATACTCTTGTTTTGTAGCTAGTGCAAAACTTGTGTTAAAGGCAAACAGTGAAAAGATGCTGCTTTTATTATGCAGAATACTCACTTAATCTAGTTTTGATCTTACTCTTTTCTAGAGAACCAAACTTATTATGTAGTCAAGCCTTGAATATTTTAACATTTATTTTTAACTATTTTTTAATATGGATCTTTTCATTGTTCTGTTTTAGAATGCTATAAATATAAAATATAAAAATATTTTCCAAAACCATAATTAGGCTGCATATTAAGGGAAAGTACTGTACTTGCTAGTTCTTTTATATAAAATAAAAATGCTACATTTTATCTTTGTGATTTGCATAGTTCTTTGCTGTTAGTGATGTATGTAATAATCATTCTTGGGTGTGATATGCAGATTTCTTTTTTTTTTTTTTCAGATTTCTTTTTGTTTGTTATTAGGGATGGAATTTGTGGCCTTTTAAAGCTAAGTATATGTTCTACTATTAGCTCCACCCCAATTATTCTATTTACTTTTTTTGATGAAGGTGAAGTTGATCCTAATCATTGTGAAGAGTCTTGTAAAAATGTGTTTATTAATTTTAGAAAGGAAAAGACTTGTTCCTGGAGGTCACTTTGTGAAACAAAAGTAAGATACTGGCAGCTGATACAAAGCGGTACAAGCTGAGACTTGCCCAGCTGGGTTTTAAAGGTGTTGTGGCACCTTAAATATGAATGCACCAACAGAATGGAATACGTGAACAAACTGTCCTTTAAATTCCATAGCAACCAGAAGAAATAACATTAGTCATGCTAGTATTGTATGACTTCTTATTTTCTTAATCTGAATTTTTGGAAGGATCTGATGTTTACTGGTATGAGAATGACCGGAAGAAGTAATTGCCACGATTTTATATTACTGACATCCCTGTACACTCATCTTCTCAGAATTAAAATTAAGAGTAAATCAGTGAGTCATGCTAGAACTTAATTTTGGTATATTATTTATGGTAAAGTTGAACAATTTGAGTGCCACCATTGTGAATTGAAAGTATCTAATAAACACCAAAAAATATGACATCTTAATTTTCTATCAGAACATGATGTTTTCTGCAGTCTCATTTGTGGTACCAAATCTGAAAGATACTTTTATATAGAGTCAGGAGTTAAGTTACCTATGGGTAAAATCCATTTATCACTTGTTCTTTAACAAGGCAAATCCCCACAGACGAACTTTCTTGTAAGACTATACCCACTGGATTTATCCTCACCTTCAATAAAAAAGAAGCCATGATAAACAAAGGTATGATGAAATATGAGTTAGTTCTTGCATTTTTACTTAAAAGTTCCTCATTCTTGTTTTTTATGAGTTTTAAAAAATACGAATCCTATGAATTAAGAAACAATATAATGTATTACATTGCTTATGCTTTTAGGTTTTATTTTGAAGGTGGAAGAGATCTAAATTTATTTTTAAATATGTACTTCGATCTGCTAATATACATAACTGGCTCAAAAAATAGAAAAGACCAAACTTTGATGTGAGGATAGTGCTAAATTGTTGAAGGTCTTAAATTGAGAGTATAAATTGAGAGTATAAATTATTAGAATAATTAGCATTAGACTTCTGTATTTGTTTATAATGAAGACCCTCATGGAATGTCTTCATAACTTTTAAATATATAATCTGGATAATGTTGCCTTAAACTGTTTTCAAGTATGGACTGATCAAATCCTCTATAAAGAAGATTCTTTGGATGAAAAAAAAGCTCAGAGTTTTTATATTTCTTTGGGTCTTTAGAGAATTCCTCATTGCCTATCATCAGAATCATTTAAGAAATGTTTATTCAGTGCCAAGCTATATCACACAATTTTTAGCCCTGTTCAATTGAAAGCATTCATTCCTGTATTCATTTTCACACTTAACATTTCTCTACTCTGTAGCTGTGAACTAGGGTTTATAAAACCAACCTTAAAAGAATATGGCTGGTTATGGTGGCCCAAACCTGTAATCTCAGCTACTTTGAGGTAGAGATAAGAGGATCATGGTTTGAGGCCAGCCTGAGCACAAAAGTTGATGAGACAGTGTTTTATATAACAAGCCAAGTGTAGTGGAACCCATCTGTAACCCCAGGATATGAAATGGGTAGGTAGGAGGATCACAGTCCAGAAAAGCAATAGTAAAGGGCTACAGGATTCAAATGATAAGGTGTTTCCTAGTAAGACTTCAGTTGAAAACTGCTAAAAAGAAGATCGTTTCAGCTGGTGCTGGTGGCTCATGCCTGTAATCCTAGCTACTCAGTAGGCTGAGATCTGAGGATTGTGGTTCAAAGCCAGGCTGGGCAGGAAAGTCCATTTAACCACCAAAATGCCAGAAGTGGAGCAGTGGCACAAGTGATAGACTAGTCTTGAGTAATAAAACTCAGTGACAGCTCCCAGTTCCTGAGTTTAAGCCCTAGGACCAGGACACACACAAGATACATACACAAGATAATTTGAAAAAGCTGGGCATGGTAGTTTATATATACCCTGTAATCACAGAACTCAGGAGGCTGAAATAGGAGTGTTACAATTTGAGGCTATTCTGGGTAACACAGTGAGACCTCATTTCAAAAACTAAAATATAGGTAAAATGTCACTGTACCTGACATATAAATGATCAAATACTTATTACTGTTCAATATGTTTTATTGAATTCTGCTTTATCTGTTTTATGTAAAAATTTGTTATCTTCTTCTTAGAGCATGCTATGTATCTTACTCAAATTTTCTAAGCTTAGAATGGTCTCTACTTAAAGGGTTCAATTCTAAAGAATTTCTTAGTATCCACAGATTGTGTATTGTGATTTAGAATTTTGTTTGTTCATTTGTCAATGTTTAATCTTTCTACACTTTTTAAATTTCCTGAGGGCAGAAGATTATGTAACAGATATTTGAAATCAGAATGAGACACAATGTCCTTTTCTAATAGAAACAGTTAATGATATTTGTTGATTAAGCCTCAGATAAGATTAAGCCTTTATAATCAAAGTATAAAAAATAATCTGTGTGTGTGTGTGTGTCAGTGTGTCAGTGTGTCAGTACTGTGTCTTGAACTCAAGTCCTTTTACTCTTTCTTGGATTGCTTGCTCAGCTGATGCTCTACCATTTGAACTTTTTGGTGGTTAATTGGAGGTGGAGTCTCATCGACTTTCCTGCCCAGACTGGCTTTGGAGCACAATCCTCCAGGTTTCAGCCTCTTGAGTAGTAGCCAAGATTACAGGTGTCAGCCACCATTGCCCAGCTTAGAAAATACCTTTTCTAAAGCTTTATAATTTGGTCTTTATCTCTGGCTTTGTAAAAGTCATTGGAAAAACTGCAGCTCCATTGGATTTCCCTTTGATCAACACAGTAAATGTCATACATTTATGAATTTTTGATACTTCATCAGATACATGACTGTCTAACAGTATATCTGTACTGACCCTATTCAACATCTCTTTTCCTAATGCCTTTTCAAATGACATTTTGCATATATGACATATATGCATATATGAATTTTATCTGTCAGAAATTCTAGTCTCATCTTGGTTATCTTCCATGTCTGACAAGACTTTAATAATTTTTTTTCCAGATGTTGGCGAATGCCTCCGTAATGCTGCCTAGCATCTGAGAAGTGTAGGCTGTTAAGGGAACTTTGGTCTTTGGCAGGTCTCTTTGAATACCCCAACACTTTTCTGTTTGTCCTTTTGCTACCTACCTAATGTCCTCTGTACTGACTCTAATGTTAAAACTGCAGAATTAAGGTAGGACCTGAGTTCTAGTTTAGACTAGAGCAGCTTGTAGTATTTGAAGGGATTATTACAGTAGGAAAATCTGAGGTTTGTCTTTGTGACTTCTTAATGAGAGCTGCACTGTGGAAAGTTTGACCTGCCTAATGCCTACTATACAGACTTTATCTTCAAACCCCTTTGTCTTTGTGTGAAGCTGTCATTCATAAATCTATACATCCCTTTTATAAATCAGTTTGCTATCTTTTTTTTTTTTTCTTCCTGATCTTGGGGCTTGAATTCAGGGCCTGGGTACTGTCCCTGAGCTGCTGCTGCTCAAGGCTAGTGCTCTACTGCTTGAATCATAGTGGCACTTCTAAATAGTGTATTGCTGATGAGGCTCAAGGACTTTCTGCTTGAGCTGTCTTTAAGCTGTAATTGTCACATTTCAGCCTCCTGAGTAGCTAGGATTAAAGGGGTGAGCCACCAGCAGGTGGCTTTTGCTATCTTTTTTTAAAATTTTTATAAATACAGTATTGTCATTTGAGCTCAGGACCTTTCATTTATTAGGCAGCACTTTAAAAACAACAACAAACTGTAGTTATTTTTCAGAGATTTCCTTTTTCTAGGGGCCATTCTTAGACTAATTGCTTTACTTATGCTCTCCTGTAGTTGGGATTATAGATGTGAACCATCAGGCCCACTGTGGTGGTTGAAATCAAGTCTAGCTAACTCTTTGTTCAGGCTAGCCATCAACAATGATCTTTCTGACATCCACCTTCCAGATACCTGGGATTATAGTGGTGTGCCAATGTACCACTTACTAATCAGAGTATTTTTTTTTAAACCATGACGAGGTGATGAACTTGATGAATTTATGACAACTGTGAAGTCCTTTTAGCTCTACAGATTCCAGGCAGTACCCCTCAGTTTCTATAACAAGTTTTACTATATATGTTCTTTATCAATTTTTATATTTACCAGTTTATTGAACAAATGTTGGTTTCCTTATGGGTCAAGAAGTGAATTGCAATGGAAGATACAACAATGAGTAAAACGAATTAGGCCTTTGTTCTGCAGAAACTCATGTTCAGACGATTTGGGATGAAGGAGAAAGAAGAGAAATGAGTATGTGTTACAATAGACGTTAACAAATGGAAAAGAGTAAATGAGAGGGAGGTTTGGGAAGGTAGATGGCATGCACAGAGACAGCTGCATGGGGCATCGAACAAAGATATCAGGGAAGTAAGTGGAATAGTCAACTTTTACTTTGTTGATTTATGTATTTGTTTATAGCAAAACTGGGTATTGAACTCAGGGCCTCCCCCTTGCTGTATCTGAGTCTTTCTGCTGTTAGTGTTTCATGTAAGGTCTTGTGCTTTTGTCTCACCTGGCCTCTGACAGCAGCTCTTCTACCTTTGCCTCTCGAGTACTTGGTATTACGTTCCCATCCTGGTCCATTTTGCATATTTATAATATTATGTTTTTCTATTGATGCTAGCTTTATGACTATGTTAGAAAATCTGATTTTCTTAGTATCTGTTAAGCCATAGCAGATTCTGCCTATCTCTTTGCCTTCTTTGATCATTTTATATGCCTTTTCCTGAATATACAGCCTCATGTATGTATATATCTACCCGTAGATAGATACGTATGCATGTATTTGTATGCATGCACACATATATAACAGATTTACGTGTAAACTCCTCCCCCCATGTTTTCTATTGGTGTCAATTGTTATACAAGGGGGTTTCATATTAAGATCATAGATGTCCAGGTATTCATACAATGTAACTCGAACAGACTTCAAAAATATATGGGTTTTGTTGTTTGTAGCTCTAAAGTCCCTTTCAGAATTCTTCAGGTCTACCCTACCCACTTCCAATGTGGAGAGTCTCTTGAAATATTTTTAACTGTAATTAAAACTCATAAAATGAAAGAATTTATTCATGATATATGAAGTATAAAATTCATAATTAATATGCACATGGAAATCAGAATTGACCAGGCTACAATTTGAGTCTTTTTGTACTCAGTTGGCTTGTAGGTAATTTAAGCATGAGAAAGATTCTTTATGTCTGATGGCTTCTGTGATAAAAATTCTCTTACTATGTCTTGTAAGATGCTATTACTGCTTAGATAGCATAGATATCTATTACATATCACTTTTAGTCATAGCTTAGGAATTAAATTTGCTTATAAAATTATATATATACAAAAAGGCCTATTTGAGGGGTATTTACATAAGTAAAAGTTGCTCATGGAGGAAGATTGTCTTGTATTCTGTTATTTGTGCTCATACCAAAATCATGTTTTCTATTTCAGTTCAATGTCAGATTTTCAGTGTTAGTTGCCTGTTATTCATTGTGCTATGTAGTTCCATATTTTAGGCTACTGTATTTTATTAGAAGACTTTTAAACTGTAGAACCACTATACAAACACACATACAAAAAACATTTAATTTAAGGAAGTAGATATTCCTGTGCATCCTTAAACAAAACAAAAACCACTTTGCTCTGTTTGAGCTTGTATATACAATATTTATGTTTAATCCTGGTTTCTAGCCTAAAGGCAGGTTCAGTGATTATACTTGCAAATATTCCAGGCATTTGTATCTGATGTGAATCAGCTGTGCACACATTTTAGCAACCTGTGGTCCACACTCTGCTGAGCATGAATATCTAGTTATTTTTGACATTAAGGACTCAAGTAAATAAAGAAGCCAAGTTTAGTAGCACCAATTGGTTGTACCACCCCTAGTTTATGAAAATATGTGAACTGTAAAGCCGAAGGGATTATTAAGTCTACTCTCATACTCCCCCTCTCCAGCTCTTTTGTTAAGGAGGAATCTAAGCATGTTACAACAGCAGCATGGTGAAATCAGGAAATGTATTCCCATGTATGTATCACTGTGTTTTCACAGATAACAGCTCCTGGTAACTTTGTTTGGTCATATTCCTGTGTTGCCCACCTCACAGATTGCTCTTTTCTCTCAGATTTTGCCTTTAGAAAGAGACCGTGCACCTGGGTGAGGGTGAACAGTCAGAAGATGGTTAGTCCTTGCTCTGTCTGGCAGGGCAGGTTGTATCACTTTAGTGGCTGGGTGTTGTATGAGAAAAAATTGTGAAAGGAATGAAAGTTTTTTCGCCATCATTTAACTTTTCCAATTGTGAATTTTGATATTTCTGGGTTTAGAGTTTGAGTTTCAATTCAGTTGTTCAAATTTAATATAGGTTCTAAATAACCATTGGCTAGTATTCTTTCAGAAAATAATATCTTTCTTTTTATTTAGGTGTTTTATGTTTTCTAAAGTTTTTCTGTGGATTTTTTGGTCACAAAAATTGTGAGGTATGTTAGGTTTTTTTTTGGCACTTACAATGCTATAGAAACTGAACTTATCACATGGATTTATTTACAGTGAATTTCATGATGCCTTTTTTTTATTACCTTCAATTATGAATTTCAAAGTCAAGTGACCCCATACTTTTTTCAAATTTTAAAATGCTTTTATAAGAACAATAGTAGTAGTTGAAAAAGTGTTAACCTAAGTTTTTGAGTGATTTGCTTTTTGACTATATAGTTTCATATATTCATATATAGGTTCATATATTAAAAACTACACACAAACATCCTTTAATTTGTGTGTGTGTGTGTGTGTGTGTGTGTGTGTGTGTGTGTGTGTGTGTGTGTGTGTGTGTATGTGTGTGTGTTCCTGGGACTTGAACTTGGGCCTCTTGCTTCCTAGGCAGAAGACTTTTAACACTTGAGTCACTCCTTTACTCCTTAGTAATGTTTTTGTCTGTTTCTGGACAAGTGGTAGAAATAAATTGAGGAAATAAAATAAGGTAATATTTGGTCAGAAGAAATGAAATCTTCATGGTTCTCATATTGATTTTCTTGCTAAGATATGGGAATTCACACTGGTTATGGAACGTGTAATTTACTTATGTAGCATGTTAATGAACTTACAAATTTTGATCAATTATGAAAATTACACTAAAACATACTCTGTTTTACATCATTTATGGAAAATTTATTGGTAGTCTCTGATTTCTAAAAGATGATCTTGGGTAAATAATTATGTAGAGATGAATCAAATATGATAGTGATATAAATCCAAGAAAATCGCTTTGCAAAGAAGAGGTAGATTGGGATAGCTGAATATGTTACTTTTTAACATGAGTGAAGCACCAGTGAATTTCAGAAGTCACTTTTTAACAATGCTTCTAGTGTGCTGCATCTACGCTTCCTTGTGTTGTTTTCACAAACAAAAACATTTTTGATATGACATGGTCCTAAGTATTAATATAACCATTTTTCTCACAGAGAAAATTACTCTGTGAGGCCAAATTTTTCAGGATCAGAGTGGAATAATTTAATAATAAATCAATTTAATAATGTTTTGACTAATAATTAACTAGTAAACAACTGCTTGGATAACAGTTGAACCCCTGTCTCTGAATAGTATATTCCTAAGTAATCTTGACTTTAATAATTTTATTGGTCACTTTGTGTTTTTGTATGGTGTGTGTGTGTGTGTGTGTGTGTGTGTGTGTGTGTATGTATATGTATACGTGCACACGCACGTGCACACGCTTTGGTCTTGTTTGAGGATTCCAAATTTTAATTGAAAATATTCTCAGTATGATTGCTTGAAATATGTTGTGAATGTGTGGAAATGTGACAATGAAGTCCCCTCTGTATAATAATGTAAGCTAATAAAAAGTATTTTCATACATCAGACTCTGTAGCATTAGAATTAAAATTTCTTTCTTCAAAATGAGATTTGAGGAATATTTAAATTACTTCTTTGTAAAATTCAGTGGAGTCTGTATATTACTAACCACTTGATTTTTTTTTTTTACATCATGTTTCCTGATATCACTGAATATTTTAAAAAACAATTCTCCGAGGGGTTGTGCCCTTTAGAAAGATGACAGCAGAATAAAAAATATTGAATATAAATTCTGTTTTCTCCTTTTTTCTTTCCATCTGTAAAATGTTTCTTTATGCAACTCTTCTTGTAATTATTCTTTTCTCATGAATTCTTATCGCTCACCCCCCTCCCTACCCCTCCTTTCTCTATTTGCTCTCTTCTGCTCTTTGGTTTGCTTAGAGCCAGGCTAATTCTAAAACTTCTTGGCCAACCAACTCATCCTCTCAACTCTGTCTGAGCTCTTTAGTTGCCTTTGTACTTTCTCAGTCTGCTTCAGCTCTCCTTTTTAGACAATTCCACATTCCTCTGTTTGTTGCTTCTAGGTACTGTTAGAGAAACAATTTCCTGTACTCTGCTTCTATGGTGCTTGGTGAGGAAAAAAAAACAACAACAAAACCAGCCAAAACAACAACTATTGAAGAATATATAACCATGGCTCTTAAAAAAAAAAAAAAAAGGATAAGGTGGCGCAGTTGACTGATTAAAGCATGCCCAGTTCAGACTGGTTACGTCAAAGGGCTAAAAGTTGCCATGAATATAGAAAAAATATCTACTTAAAAAAGTAGTTCTAACATCAAGAAGCTGCAGGCAGTATTAACATAGCCAAAATATTCTTAGATGATTCTGGAGAGATTTCTATAGTTAGGATAATTATGGTTAAATCTTATTTTCCATTAAGCTTCATCTTTCTCTTCAAATATTCTATGACAAAGGCCTGTCATTTATAAGAAAATAACTTAATACAGTTGCTTCTTTTAAAGAAGTTCAGCAGCTTTTCCTAGCCCTTGCAACTTTTCAAATTGTTTCATACTGGTTCCTTAGCAGTATTTTATTATTAGACTCCATGCTTCTCTTTTCTTATTTATATTCAGGTAATGCATTTATTCTATTGTATAAATCTGTATGAATAACTTATTAAATATTACTCATTAAAATGTTTATAATGATAGGCTTTACAATTAATATAAAATCCATACAGAACAAGGGAAAACAAAAAAGCATGTGATTTTTTTTATATTAAAATGACATTGGAATTATTTTGCCTTTTTAAAATTTTACTTCTACTAAAGTTCATGACAGTGGGTGTCTAAGTTTATTTTTGTATTACTGGAGTTACTATAAATACAATAAATACTATAAATACAAAAAAAGTTTTTTTCTTTAATTAAATCAAGTTGAAAGTGCTTAATACTATACTTCCCTCCCCTCAAACACTTGCTCAGTTCATAATATACATCCCTTATATCTTTTAGGAGACTGGAAAGTAAAACTTTCTTAGGGGACTGGAAAGAAAAACGTTCTAATTGAATTGTAGATCATAATCTGTGTTTTGTTTATTTTACCAAATTAGGTATTTGAGGATACATTTTGAATATTAGTGTATGCTTAGCATTTTGTCCCTTTGTTAGAAATCTCTCAGTGTGACTTGTTTTTAATAGGATATGTCTTGAATTATGGGCCGATCACTCTTGAAAAGTATTGAGCCCTTTAAACACACTGGTCAGCCCCATAGAGGGAAGCCTACAGGTTTATTAGCACTCTTTAGCCTGAAAGCACAGCATACCCTTTTAGGTTGCACAGCAACAGACTCCCAGCAACCATAATAGATTGAATTTCTAAGAGTGACCAGGCCGGATGTGATAATAAAGCAAGAGGTACAAGCAGTTGTCATGGTTTTCTTTTCACAATAAGCTGGTTTGATTTGGGGAAGCTTAGCTTTTCAAAGTTTGGCAAACTTCTAATAAAACTAGTACTGTTTGTACATAGGACTTCTAGTCTTAAAATAGCAGTGATATTAACAAGTTTACAACAGCCACTGGCTAATAAGGTGCTCAAAAAAACAACAAAAAAAAACCTAAAAGAATTGTCATCTAAAGAAGCTTTTCAGTGTAATTTCTTAAAGAGTTTTCCATAAACTTAAATTTGAATTGTATTAAGAATAATGTACTTAAAAATAAAGAGTCCTATTTGTGCTTTTTTTTTTTTTTTTTTTTTTGCGATCCCCTTTTCTTTCAGCAAGTCTTTGTGGCTTTAAGAATGTGAAATAAGTGGATTTTCATACAAAATTCACACTTGTACAGAACTTCCAGAATTTAAGAATTTTATTTGAACTATATAACATTTTTGTAATTATAAAATAATAACTTGTGGAATCATTGTTTATGAAGAAAGAATAAACTAGTAAAATACAATTCTTCATGATGAGAGTAAAAGTGTAGTGATACTTGTAAAGGTGTAATACTGCAATAGAACTTTGTCAACATTATTTCTTTGTAGTATTTAGTGTGTGTTTGCTAATGTGGCCATGAAAAGAAGATTAATTTGGATATATTCACAACCTGAAACATGATGTTTTCATCAAAAGAAACAGATCCTTATATAGCTGCTAGAGTTGAGAGTGGAACTTGAGCCTTTGACAGCAGTGAGCTGTAAATATACACACATGCTAATACCCTTGATTTGTTCATCTTTTGTGTCAGCATTTGCAAAAGATTGTTAAAGTGGCAGTTATAGTAAAGACTAGCAATTACAGTAAAGAGCAGAAATTAGGTATTTGTGACCTATTATATTTCATTAAAAGACTTCCTTATTAAAATGGCACTACTTTACTCTGATTACTTGACAGCTGCCCTAAACAGATTAGAAAATACACAGCTTTAGCTAAAGGTAAAATCAACCTCTTAAGCAAGTTCATGGCACAAAACAAGTAAATGGTATATATACAATTAAAAAAAAAACCCAACATACTTTAGGTAGAGATGTTTATCAGTGATTGATTGTTCCATCACATTACTTTAGCAACAGCTCACCTACAGTTGTATTTTCCCTCTGAAATATCTTAATATACATACCCACTAGCTTCTTACCAAAAGAGATTTCAGCATCATATAAACCAACATGGTTTCACCAAAGAAGTTTCTTCCTGCTGAGGTTGAGTTGTGGCTGTAGTTCTATGTAAATATTGTCTTTACCATATATAACTCAAAGTTTTGGAAGTTTCATCACCAGATATTAGTTTCTGAAATATATTTAATAATGTTTATCCCTTAATCCAGTAGAGACACAGTGAACTTAAACTTCAGTTTTGGCATCCCTTACACAACAATTAACTCCCTTTCTAGAGATAATTTTTTAATGTGGCTCATTACCTTCAATGATTTTGCTTGCTTTGTTACGAAGTGACTTACATGGTCACTATACAACCCTATATAGAATAGTCCTGCCCTGTTGCCCTGTTATTCTGTCGTGTAGTTTAGCGGTAAAATAGCCAGACCAAAGGCATAATAACAATTCATGACTTGTTTTTGATCGTCTACATCATGATGTGTGATGTTATGCAGTGTGTCTCATTTTATTATTCCCAAATCAAACCTCCAAACACAGGTTCAGTATGAAACAGATTTATATACAGTTGACTCCTCACTGAATCTCTTTGTCAAGATTCATAATTTTACTAAAAGGTGATCACTTTTCTGAATCTAAAATTACTATAAAGATATAACTATGTCCTGTGAGGCATTCCTGTTCTACTTCCACTTGCACAAATACGAATGCCTCTTTAGCTTAAATATATATTCATATATATATATATATATGTATGATACATGTTGCAGGAGATGTTAGCTTACAGAATTGTTAGGAAACAAAGTAAGCCTTAGTCTTTTGAATAAGAGAGACCTGAATTCAAATCTTGGTTTTTGTCATTTGGCAGCTTATTTTGCTTAAGCAAATTTCTTAACTACTTTGATTCAAGAGTTTTTTTTTTAAATGTAAAACTACTCAATGGAATTACAAAATGAAACAAAAGGAAAAATAACAGGAGCTAAGAACTAATTGCAGTTATAGAGCTTTGCATTGAGTTTAGGGGAAAATAGTTATATATATTATATTCATATATATGTACTGATCACACATGAAATAGTGTGTGCTTTTTCAATGTAATAAGTTCTTTGAAGTAATTGCTAGGTAATAAGAATGAACTGGACTACCAAACATGTCCAAACTCTTCCAAAGCTGTGTGTGGTAGGTAGCCCATGCCTATGATCCCAGACAGAACTTGGGAGATAGAGGCAAGGAGGATCATGAATTCAAGGCAAACTGGGTTGCATAATTATTCCCATACCTAAGGAGACCAGGTTAAAAACAAAAACCTAGTCTAAAATCTCACTATTGGTAAGGGCTTTTCCTGCCACTTTGTTTTGTGTAAGAGAGAAATGGTATTGCCATTTTAAAATTAACTAGTGAATAGCTGTTATCTGTCAGTTTTATGATGTATTGAGGCCTGTCCTTGTCAACTTGAAAAGGCTAAAGTTGCTCACCTCTTAACTGCAGTTAGGATGTCACATAGCTAACGAGACTAGCCATGCTGAAGATATTATGCCATAGAAGTGAGTAGAAACTACAAGTTTGGCTTTTAGGGAATGAAGAAGGAAAGGGTTAGTAGTTAGTTGTTAATTATTGATAATGCATATGACAATATAGTACTTTATAGTTTTGGGGCTCCCAAAAATTAAGATATAAATGAATTAAATATCAATAGATTAGGCTGGGAAGGTGGCTCAGTGGTAGAGTGCTTGCCTTGCATGCATGAGGCCCTGGGTTCAATTCCTCAGTACCACATAAGCAGAAAAAGCCTAAGTGGCACTGTGGCTCAAATGGTAGAGGGCTAGCCTTGAGCTCAAGAGCTGAGGGACAGCGCCAGGTCAAGAGTTTAGGCCCCAGGACTGGCAAAACAAAAACAAAAACACAACAACAACCCCTCCACCCCCAAAAATAGATTATAAGACCAAAACCTCTATCATAAAAAAGAACATTCTCATTATATTCTACAAACTTGACACTAAAGTTGATGGAGATATAATCAAGGTAGGATATTAGTCTTAGGTAATGCCTTCCAATAAAATTAACTCCAGAAAGTGATTTGAAGTCAAAAGATGAATCTTGCGGTTCTTACTGTGCTAAGTCCATAGCTTATTGAGAGAGTATCAATAGGATGAGGGTGTAGAGACACTGAAGAAAAAAGATTCCAGATTTGAGTAGTTAATGAAGCATTCAGGAAGGTGTTTAGTCATACATAACATGGGTCTCTGTATTGTTTTGTAGGTATGGTGGCTGTGAGCATGGGGTTGTATATATCATGTATGATTTTGGTGACCAGTTAGTATTTAGTAGCAAATAGTGAAATGGAGTGGAACTCAGGCTTAAAGTATAACTAGACTAGTCTTAAAAATTAGATCAAATATGCGGATGAAAGTGGCCTTGAGGAAGATTAATCTAGCAGATCTGTGTAGGATATGTTAACAGAATTTGGTTCTGAAGTCAGATAAACCCTTCCATTGTTTGAAGGGAAGTATAGGGTGAAGATTTGGATTTGATTCAGAGATACCTTGGTTGGAATCCTGTTATGTTTTACTTTCAATTCATGAATAATACACAAATAACAATAGCCAGTGGGATTTTATTATAGAATAGACTAGTGAATGGCACTTTCAGTGTATCATTTCAGTAGTACTATGACTAATGCTGCTGTTATAATCATTCTTTAGTGGGACTGGGGAAAATATTAGTGGAAGTAAGATGTAGGAACCCAAACCATCCCTCACATTAATAAGGGGAAGACTACAACTGGAAGTTCACTAATTCTATTTCTGCCTGATTGAATTTAGGAAATCAGCTAAGAAACAGTTAAATAAAATATGATTAAATCTCCAGTCTGGCTTTATGGTGAGGTGGATGATGATTTAGCATTCTCAGATTTTTCAGGAGTTCTGTTCTAGAACAGTGGCAATGTTCTGTGGCCTACTTCCTTTTCTTGGCCATAGCGTGCTCCGGGTGCCCATCCCCAAAGCAGCCTTGTTCCATTTTTGCGGGGTGTCTCTTGACACCCCTGAGGCCTAGAGGTGGATATGTCTGCATTTCCTTCTGTTCGGGGAAGGATAGCCCCTGGCTCTTTAACTTGAAATCTTGGGAATCCTCTGAGATAGAGTTTAGAGGACTCCACAGACAGCTTGGGCTGGATAGACTGATTTCCTTCCAGGAGGCACTCAGCCTGATGGGCTATATCAGACTGAAAAATTCAAGAGCCAAGACGATGATGACCTCTCTTGCCTACTCACAAGGTAATGCTGGAAGTGACCATTTGGCATGGTAACAAAGAACACTTTTGACTATTATTTGTGGGATACCAAAAATGAGAATTAAAATAATGAAAGAAAAATGTGTTTCAAGAGAATTGCAGAGACACTGACAAAGTTAGGACATTATCTGGGAGCAGGTAGAATAAAAACAACTCTGTGTTACTCACTATTGTGTTCTTTAGCATTGTCACCTAGCACCTTGCCAACCAATTAGTATTGCTTCTGTTAAAAGGTCAGGGAAATACGTTATAATTTTGCCAGAAATGAAAGTAAAGTCACAGGATATAGAAAAAACCAAGAAAAATAAATTATGGGGAAGCCAATGTAAATCTTTGGATATTAGGGAAAGAACATTTTGCTTGTGGGTGAGGACCATGTTTGTTAAATTTTAAATATAAAGCATTAAAATTATATTACAAGATGAATTATATGAACATATTATAATCATGTAGCTTAGATTATAATATAAATTATTGTAATATAAAATTTTATAATTAAATAAGGATCAACAAAAATGAATAATTGTATACATAAACAGGTTTAAAAATGTTATTTGGATTTTAAGATTAAAATGTTGAATGGCAAAGACAAACTTCCTTTCACAAACTTGATAAGAAAGTGCAATGATTTCAAAATGAAGGATTTGGTGGGATTTGAGGCATGGTTCAGTTGATAGAGCACCAGCCAATGAGCAAAATTATCAGGTACTAAGTTCAAGTCCCAGTCTCAACTAAGACAAAAAACAAAAAACCTGTAATTGATTTTTAGGGAAAAGATTGTAATTGTGGTAGTATTACAGTATGTTGGGGAACAGTGAGTAGGTGCTGAAAAATGTGGCTTCATTTGCAAACTGTTTAGAACATAATGAACTGTCGGTGAACCCAGGCTTTCTTAATATTCACAAGGCAGATGTAAGAGAGGATCATGGGAAAAAAGGATTAGGATTAAAGGAGACTTAAAAAAATAAATATATAATTGCAGGTAGGTATAGTCATGTTCCTAGAATTGTTATGAAATAAATTTTTTAATAATAAATATGTACAGTCATACCATGTCAGAAAATATAGTGCATTTGCAATAACAGTGTAATAGGAAAATCTATTAATGGAGTTAAGATAGCCAAATCCTTTCTGAGAAATTAGATGTGTTAATTAGTGTATATTTTTTTTACTTTTGCTGCTCTGACTTGTAATCATCTAAATACACAGCAAACACCTGTGATTATTTTAATGATCTTTGCCTTGTCTTGTTTAGGTTACCCCAAATATGTGTATTTAGACTGTTGCCTGTTCATATATACTCAGCTGTGCCTGTTTACTTTGTTATTTTTCTACATTTAATGGACCAATATAAAAATTTATGGCAACTGTCACTAATGTCACCTCTACCTTAAAAGAAAAATGAAAACAAACAAAATTATATCATGCTAGGCAGCTATGTTGCTGCTTAGAGTTGACTAATCTCTAGTATCATGGCCAAATTCAGGGCAAAGAAAAGGTATGAACAGATTTAAACCAATAATAAGTATATGTTTTTATATCAGTGTCACTTTAAATTTACTTTATTAGCCAAGAAAGAGCATTTGTTTCAAAGAAATTTTTCCTGTTCTTCAGACCCCTCAAATCAGATTTCCTTAAATAAATATTCTATGAAATTGGGTAAACCCATGTATATATCTTATTAATTTCCTCAGCCTTGTGACTTCTTCATGCATTTCTTTTGCTTGCTTTAAGTAATAAATCATACTATTTTTAAGGAATGAGGAATGCATGTCAGCTGAAAAGTCACTCTTACTCTTGTTTCCTTAAATAAAAAGTTAGCACAATGTTTTCTGGAATTATGTCCTCTTTGGTCTTCTTAGTTAAAAAGTACATTTTTTTAAAGAATAATTTTTCTTCATTATTTTTCCTCACTTAATACTTTTCTGGATTATTAAAATAAAGTTTATTTTTTAACTTAATTCTTTGAAAAGTAGATGTTCTGTCTTCTGAAAAAATCAACAATAACCTCTTATGACTAAATAAATTTAAAAGTATATGATCATTTAATGACTTAAAACAATTTAAGTGTATGGCATTATTCATTTACACTCTATAATTTAAGCTGTGATTGTAGATTTCTAGGAATTTACTTTTAATGTTAACCTAATAAACTTTTAGTATTTTAGTTCACTTGGTCATTCTGGAATTTTATGTTAGAGAACATATTGAGTTTGGCTCATGAGAAGAATTTGAGGTTATTCGATCACATGTCCTCCACCAACTATGAACTATGTACATACAATAGGGTATTAGAATTACTTTTTTATTTATATATATTATTGTAAAGATACTGTACAGAGGGGTTACATTTACATGAGTAAGGTAATGGGTACATTTCCTATCGAGCATTGTTACCCCCTCCTTTTGTTTTTCCCCTACCATCCCTTCCTTCCCTACTTCCCCAAATCCACCCTACCCCCCCCAACCCAAATTGTAAAGTTCATTTTCAACATAGTGTCTTGTACATCTCATTGTTACAATGGGTCAACCTGTATCCTTGTTTCAGCATTTTGTTATTTCCCTTCCCTTCTCCAAATTAGAAAAATGTATATACAAGATGCAGGGCACTGGCATCAAATACAATGAAAACAGGGGTTATACCGTGGGAGAAGAACATACAAAAGAAACAAAAAAGTCACATAGTACATTAAAAACAACAGTGACAAAGATAAAACCTCTTGCGTCCCTATCGTGGGGTTCATTTTGCTTACCATCTTTTATGGTCATATGTACATAGCTTTTGACCTTTTCTGCTAGTCTGGTAAGATTATTCTAGATGTATACTAGTTCATGGGACCTATGTTTCTTTGGGTCTGGTTTACTTCACTTATTTTTTTCCAAGGTTGGACAAAGGGATTGCATGAAACTGCAGAGCTTCTGCATGGCAAAGGACATAGTTAGCAAGATCAATAGAAAACCCACACATTGGAAGATCTTTACTAGGCATACATCAGACAAGGGCCTCATATCTAAAATACATTTAAAACTCAAAAAATTAAATCCCCAACAACAAATCCTCAAACAATTGCCTAAAGACTTAAAGAGAGAATTCTCTGAAGAGGAAATAAGAATGGGCAATAGACACAAGAAGAAATGCTCAATTTCTCTAGTCATAAAAGAAATGCAAATCAAATAACATTCAGATTCCACCTCACCCCAGTTAGAATGGCTATAATGAAGAGATCTAATAACAACAGATGCTGGAGGGGATGTGGTCAAAAGGGAACCTTACTGCATTGTTGGTGGGAGTGTAAACTTGTTCAGCCACTTTGGAAAGCAGTATGGAGGTTCCTCAAAAGACACATAGAGCTCCCCTGTGATCCAGCAATCCACTTTTGGGCATTTACCCAAATGATCACAAACTAGGCCATACTAAAGCTACCAGCATAACTATGTTTATCACAGCATTATTCACCATAGCTAGATATGGAACCAACCCAGATGCCCCTCAGTAGATGAATGGAGCAAGAAAATGTTATATGTGTGTGTGTGTGTGTGTGTGTGTGTGTGTGTGTGTGTGTGTGTGTGTGTGTGTGTGTGTGTGTGTGTGTGTGTGTACATATATATGTATTTACAGGTTTTTCTTGATGGTTGACAATAACATGGTAAGGCACTTTATTTTTTTCACTTTTATGTGTGCTTTAGAGGAAACGATTAGATTGCTGTTTTTTACATTATTGTGTCAATATAGCTCTTATTTAAAAATATAGAACCTGGTTTTCTGTGGTACTATATAAGATAACTTTTCTGCCTAATCACCTACACTCTTCCTCTTTGCCCCTTGCCTCAATTAGGATTAAAGGCATACATTTAGAAGTATTATAGCCGGCCTGGGAATATGGCTCAGTGGTAGAGTGCTTGCCTAGCAAGCATGAAACCCTGGATTCAGTTCCTCAGTATCACATACATAGAAAAAGCCGGAAGCAGTGCTGTGGCTCAAGTTGTAGAGTGCTAGCCTTGAGCAAAAGGAGCTCAGGACCAGTGCCCAGGCCCTGAGTTTACAGCCCCAAGACTGGGGGGGGGGGGAATTCTAGCTACTCCATGAACAGGGATCCAGGAGGATTATGGTTATAGGCCAACAGCAAAAAGTTAGTGACACTATCTCAATAAACAAGCAAGGAATCGTGGTTTGTGACTGTGATTCAGCTAGTTAGAGGCATGGTTAGGAAGATCACAGTGCAAGGCTAGCTTTGGGCTAGCAAAACAAGACCTTATCTGAAAAAATAACAGGCTATGGCTCAGATAGTACTGTCTCCCTAGCATGAGTCAAGCCCTGATTTCAAATCTCATGACCACTGAATAATAAGAATAAAAGTTATCAGCAGATCTTACAGGTAAACAGTGAGAAAGAGCATTTAACCTTCTAATGGGACATTTTCAGGGAGTTTAGGGAGATTGAGAGTATGAATAATGAGCCTGTTAGTCTTTCTTTGTCTCTTTTTAGTTTTCATGTTTCACCCTGCATAATGTCTGAATCTGCTATATCAGATTCATAGTCAAATAAGTATATACTTTCCATGCATTTCCATAGTGATTTTATAGATTAACAGATATCAAGCATGTATCAGAGCATGTTTCATTAAAGGTAGAGAAACATACTGGCTGTTACTCTTACAAAATTCAGCCAATGAGATGGTAACATGGGGCCCAGTGAATCTCAACTACTTGGTAGAGTAAGTGGCTAACATAACTTCTGATGTCATAATTCTCCTACCTAACAATAGGCTGGTTATAGGAAGATGCAACGGTTTGGTTGTGTGAACTTCTGCTTCCACTGCAAACAATATTTTAAAGAGAGACCTTCCCCTGGCATTCAGAAAGGTGAAAGGAACAGGGCTATAAGGATGTATGTGGGGGTGGGTTGGGGAAGAGGTACATCCAGGAAGGAGAGGCACAGTGTGTGTGAGTACTTACAAGCTGCTCATCATCATTGGTCTTTGAGATAATGGTTGCATCCTATTGCTTTCTTGTAGTAAAAAAATAATTGAAATGCATTCACCAGTCATTCAGGCTAAGAAATTCCTAATTTGCCATTTCTTTTTTTAGAATGAAGCTTATATGATTAAAATTAGTATTTTAAGAAAACCCTTTGGTTAACATTTTTTGTAAGAGGATACAATCAATAATTTAAAATGTTAAAAAATTTACTTTTTTAACTTTTATTTATTCTTTCTCTTCATGAATGGTTGGCAAACACTGTAGCACTAAATTATCCTCCTGGCCTAACTAATTGATCTTGAAAACCTATTTGTTGGAAGTGGCACTGTGGCTCAAGTGGTAGAGCACTTGCCTTGAGCTGAAGAGGTCAGGGAGAGCACCCAGGCCTAGGGTTCAAACCTGACGGCCGACAAAACAAAAACAAAAACAAAAACAGAACCTTGCCTTAAAAAAACCCTATTTTTTTTTGAGTTTATTTCATGATTCTAGAAACACTGCATGTTTATTTCCAGTGAAATCTGTGGCAATGAAATATAATATATATGCCTTCCCAGGGACTATATAGTTCTTTCTTTCATTTTGGTATGTGCACTTTTTGTGTTTAAGTGGTCTGAGTTTATGTGGTCCATGAGAAGATCAATATGTAATCTACTAGATAAGAGATAAAAGCTTGAGATAAATAAGTTGGAATTACACCCTTCACTGCTCTTCAAATCTGTAGCTCTGTAAAGATTCTTCACTAGGTGTTTCAAAATTTTGTCTATATTTTCTCAAAATTTTGTTATGTATATGGAATTTTTAAAAAGACAATTAGCTTTATGCTAAATGCATCACAACATGATCTGTAAGAAATACCTGGGTTTATGTATATGAGCTATAGTATAAGAGATCTAATCATCTTTATCAGGAAATAAAGTACAAATTCTTTTAACTTTCTTAGGGAGTCATAAAATATCTTCAGTTAGGGCTCTGAATAACATTTCTGGGGGAAAGGATTTTAAAGCCAATGTTCTATAGACCTGCCCTTTGTGCAAGCATAAATTAAGAATAGCCAACTGTGTCTCTCATTTTTTTTCCCCTGTAATTTACTAGAAGTGATAGTCAACATTTTATACCTCTTTAGACTCCGCATTTTTCTTTTCAAGTAATAATTCCAAAACAGAGTCATACTAACTTTTTACAAGTGCTATTGGTGGTTTGTTTCCAAAGTGTACAATGTTTTAAAAAGTATACACATAAAATATAAAAATAAAAATGCAAACCATTCATATTAAGTATATAATATCTACGTGTAAATTGTATGTATTTATTTTTGGTGGTACTCAGGTTTGAACTCGGTGCTCTGTGCTTTCTAAGCAGGTGCTCTACCACTTATGCTGTTCTCTTTGCCCTTTTTGCTCTGTTTTTTAGATAGGGTCTTTCTTTTTGCCTGGGCTATCCTGAACCAGTCTTCTTATTTATATTTCCTACTGCATCTGGGATAATAGGCACTTACTGCTGCTGAGATGGGAACAGGGGTAGGGTTCTTATAAACTCTTTGTATAGGCTTGCTTTGAACATTGATCCATCCACCTGATCTCAGCCTCTCAAGTGGGTAAGATTACAGGCATGAGTCACCACACTCAGCTTCTATCATTATTTTTTAATATGATTTTATTTGTTTCTTGGGTTTTATAACACCATCCCTTTGCACTTGTTTATTGGTTTCTTAAAAGTGAGTTTCCTTAGCTGCTGTCTGTTTAAAGGCCTTTGACAATTCTAGGCTATGTTAGCCATTGTAAGTAATATTGTCTAGAAATATTTTCTTCACTGAAGTACAGAATTTTGTCTTTGATATAATAAATTCTGAAATATGTTTTCACTATCAAAATGTGTATTTAAGTCTTGTGACAATTTGGAAAAATTTTGGCTTGTGAATCATCAAAACTACCTGAAATTCAATCAAAATTAGGTATTAAATACACAAATTCAACATAATTGTTTAGACTCAAATCATAGTATTCTACAAATTGGATATAGGTTAGTAAGTTCATACCTTTAAATGAGTATGACTAGAATTTAATACCATCAAGCTGACAATGACTGCTTTTCTTAGATCTAGTCATTGTGGTTTAGGGTGCTAAATACTCTAAACTAATAATGTTTAATTCTCTCTCACAGTTTATTTTGGACATGGAGGTGTATTGGAAAGTATGGCAAAAATAAGGACTGAAAAGTTATAAGCAAAGATGCAAGTCATAGAAACTTCTTACTTTATCTAGGAGAAGTGAAATGAGAGACTTATTACCTGTTTTCAAATTAATTTCTATTTCTCTTCATGCTTTTAAAACACTTTATTGCCGGGCCTTGGTGGCTCATACCTGTTATCCTAGCTACTCAGGAGGCTGAGAGCTGAGGATAGTGGTTCGAAGCCTACTTGGGAAGAAAAGTCACCATGGAACTTCTATCTCCAACAAACTACTGGCTCAATCAAGTGGTAGAATGCTAGCTTTGAGGACAGAGAGGCTCAGGACAGTGACAAGGCCCTGGGTTCAAGCCCCAACTGGCAAAATAACAACAACAGCAGCAAAACCCCCCAAAAATTTACCAAAAAAGTGAGCATAATAGCAGGTATATAGATATTTAGTCACTTCCTTGAAAGCCAAAACCTGAATAGAGTGAGCTTAAATTATAGAAAAGTTGACTTTGATTCAAGGAAATTGTCCTTAAAGCAGGTCATTAAATTCTGTGGTGGACTACAGACAAATGTTTGGTATGTTATTTCTGGTCTCTAATACGAGAAAGGGTAGTTGTTTACTAAAGAATATTTAGTGTGTACCTATTTAGATATATAGGCATATCTATATCCTATAAATATATAGATATAGATAGATATATAGATCTATCTATATACAGGATATATCTATTATATCTATTACATAGATATATAGGAAAATTTTAATATAAGGGAAAATTATATATTACACATATATCTATAGCTCTATATCTACATATATAGATTATATATCTATTATAGAGATATAATTGTATATCTAATATATAGATATATAGATCTATCTATAGATAGATATTATATAGATCTATGATATTATATAGATATATAAATCTATAGATATTATATAGGTATTATATAGATATATAGATCTACAGATATATATAGATAGATCTACAGATAGATCTACAGATAGATAGATAGATAGATAGATCTTCAGGTAGATCTATCTATATATATCTGTAGATCTATCTGTCTATCTATCTATAGATATCATAGATATCTATATATAGATCTATCTATTATCTGTAGATCTATATTATCTATAGATAGATCTATATATCTACATATATCTATGTAATATCTATAGATAGATCTATATATCAATAGATCTATCTAGGATATATCTATATAGATAGATATTCTCTATATAGATATTCTAGAGTCTATGTAGAATTCTATATCTATATGGATATATAGATATTCTATATATAGATTATTTAGATATATGGATTCTATATCTACATAGACATGTAAATATCTATATATTCTATATATAAATTCTATTGATATAGAATCTATCTTATTCTATATCTATATAAATATATAGATAGATCTCTATATAGATTCTGTAGCTATAGAACTATCTCTATATAGATATAGAATAATAGCATCGATATAGAATCTATATGTAGAGTATCTGTATATACCTGTATAGATGGAAATATCTATGTATACCCATATAAATAGATATAGAATAATATAGATAGATAAATTCTATAGTCTATATATAGAATATATCAATATAGATATTATATCTGTTTAATCTATATAGAATATCTAGATATATAGATACGTTGGTATAGAATATGTAGAAAACATGTATTGACTATATAGAAAATCTGTGTAGAATATATATAGTAATATATATATTTATCCATATATCTATCTCTACCAGGTTTCAAGTCTACATCATAGTCTATTAAACTATGTTAGTAATTGCTTTTGAAAGTGATTATAGGTTATTTTCACACTCGTCACTAAAGATGTTACATGTAGCTCATAGGTATTTTAAGACATTTTTGAGATATATTAGAAATTGCAAGTACATTTCAAATTTGTGATTATACAAATAAAGTTCACTTTTGTTAAGGTATAATATAGTCCATGTTAGATATGCACTTTGAAAATATGTGATTAAAAAATCAGGACAAAGTATGAGCTAATGCAACAATGATACTTAACTCACTATGTTGGAAATGAACTTATGACTTGGAGGGGAAGGGAGAGGGGAGTAGTAAGTGGGGGAAATGAGGGAGGGGGTAACAGTATTTAAAAGAAATATACTGATTACCTTATGTAACATAATCCCCCTGTTTATCACCTTTACAATAATTTTTTTTTTTTTAAAAAGCTAGATGTGGTGTTGCATGACTATAATTCTGGCACTTGGGAGTTGCAGATTCGCCTAGGCTATATAGTGAAACCAGCTCAAAAGAAACTTAAACAAACAAAACAAAATCCAAAGCACTTGATGAAAATCCAGAGAAAGCAAAAAGTTAGTCAAGAATGTGAAAATCAAGTTGGTCTAGTATAAGCAGTAGGGCTTATGAATTAATTGAACCTGAGTTTAAATACTGATTCACTGTGCTTACGTAATATGAAGAGAACTACTGTTACCTTGCAGATTTGTGAAAATTGAATAAGGGATATATACAAAATTTACAATGCAGTGCCTTATCCAAAGTAGTGCTTTTTAGAAGTCATAGTTTCTTTCATCCCCCGCAAGTCTAAAAGTTGGATTAACAAAAGTCAAAGGGAGTTTAAAAAATCCAGAAATTGGATTAAGAGACTCAGCAGAATGGAGTGAAGAATATAGGAATACATTTAATTGTAGTTATTTCCAAGGGAGGTACTCAGTAAGTTTTTTTTCCCTTTACTATTGAACTACCTTGATTATCTTGATGTGACCAACGATTTCTTTATTCAATTAGCAAGAAATTAGTCTTCATCCTACCTTGACCACAGAGCTTCAACAGCTCGATCCAATGTTACAGAGATACAGATACATAATGTTTTAAATAAGAAAACATGGAAGTGGAGAGATGGAGTATATTACAGCTTGTAACTAATATTTCTGAAGGGCCCCTATGGAAAGGCACTGGGGCAAGTACTTTCTGAGTGTACCATAGGGGGAACAAGTGGTTTAGAGTAGTGATCCTTTATAGTTTTCACTTCTGAAGTTTAAAATGAAAATTTTAAATTTTAAATGAAAATTACTAGCAGTTTCCCTAAGTTTGTGGGAAACTGCTTGGGCTATGAAATCAGAAGTACATGAGATACATGAGATGAAATGACTTAGAGGACCTTTATTGGAACATCTTTTTTTTATTTTAATTTTTATTTATTTTATTTATTATTATTTTTTGCGTCTGGTCATGGGGCCTGAACTCTGGGCCTGGGTGCTGTCCCTCAGCTCTTCAGCTCAAGGCTAGCGCTCTATCACTTGAGCCACAGCGCCACTTCCGGCTTTTTGCTTCTGTGGTGCTGAGGAATCGAACCCAGGGCCTCTGGCATGCAAGGCAAGTGCTCTACCACTGAGCCACCTTCCCAGCCCTGGAACATCTTTTTAAATACATAAATGCGTATGATTGTGTGTTGTTGCCCAAGCTACACCTGAGATGTTGCATGTAAGTGAATGACTTTCTAGAGTTGAAAAAAAAAATCAAAGATATGGGATATCTGGCTGGAAGTTTAGCATAAAGAGGTGAAAGTGTATAATTATTAAAGTAAGAAGACTGATGAAAAGATGCTATTTTAATTGATAACCTTATAGATAACATAGCATATAAAAATACTAGTAATTTACTAAAGTAATACATGTTAAATAAAATTCAAACCCAGTGCTTTTAATTTACAGCTCATGTTAAGCCAGGGTATTTTTTTGTTTGTTTGTTTGTTTTTTGTAATCATTTAGCTTACTGGGCAAGATTGAGCACCGGTATGTATATTTTGAATTGGCTCAGTCTTTACTAGCAGAGGAAAGTATATACCTGATTATCTGTAATAGAAGATAATCTCCTTAATGAATTGTTACGTGTGTGTAGTATTACTCTTTTCTATGTATTTTGGATATAGATATGTCAGATGATAGATTTTATATACACTAAAATGAAGCCTGAACATAGAGATTAACTGAGATAGAGATAGGAAACTGTCTATAGTAACTATTGTTACTTTGATGTTATCTTTATCTTAATGAGTACCATATGTTGCTTATTTTAAATTTATTCAACAAATAATTATTTAGAGCATTCTTTGCACAAGACTGGAAACACAATATTAAAACAAGAGAGTCATGGTCCTTATCTCAAGGCGACACTGTTGTGATAGATGCGTGAGTTCTGGGTGAGTACAGCATTTGGCTGCATAATTACTGTCTTTGGGCACAAATGATCTTAGAACCATTTACTATCTCTCCTCACTGTGATAAGCAGCCTTGTTTTAAACATTTCCGAATGCCAATTGATTTGAGTTGGATAAATGGATGTATAATTTTCAGACTCTCCTGTTACTTATCCATTCATTATTCAGTTTGAACAATTGATTTTAAGGGTTGATTTTTGCTAGAATTCTGGCTTTGTGCAACTGAGAGATCTACAAAGTAAATAATTAAACTGCTTGCCTTCTGGATACCATGATTAATCTCAAAAAAGCAAGATTGGTTCTGGATAAATGCGTCCATTGTTAATTGTATTGTGTAAATAAAAAGTATATGTTAACAAGCTCTTGAGTTACCATACCAACTCGTGTTTGCTGTTCATGTATTGGAAACTTAAACTCAAAACAGTGTTGGGATATAGAAGCTAGTAGAAGTGATTAAATTAGACTTAATTTTTTTAATGTTAATTTTTGAGTTAACATATAATTGCAATAGGAAGGTGTTCCATTGTGATAATTCCATACTTGCATATGATAATGTTATCTCAGAAGTGGTTGTTAGTTAAAAAATGAGGGAGTAGTCCTTGGTCCCTTCTCATTCATCCCTTGCTCCGTTTTTCTTAGCCTTCTGCATTTCACTGTGGAATGATGTAGAAAGAATGCCTGATGTGTACCTTTGCATCTTGGATTTATTATTCCTTAGAACCATGAAAAATAATCTTTGTCTATGTTACTTAGTCTGTAGTATTCTGTCATGATGACATAAAACTTGCTAAGATAATATTTCCTTTGATGACTTTTCTTATATATATATATTTAGATTGTTTTTGTGTTGGGAAGTTTCTTCCTGTTAAATTTCAAAATCTCTTCACAGTACAAGTATATTCACTCATCTCACACATATTTTTTTATGTGTGTTTTACATACGCTTTCATATTGCACATACTTTCTTTCTAACCGCTTGACAATAATTGTGGCCAGGAATGCAGCTCGGTGGTAAAATATGTGCTTAGCATGCACGATATACACACAAAAATTTTTATGATTTTTTTTGTGTCAATATTACTATTTTGTGGGTTTTTGGCAGTTAGTGTCTTCACATAACATGACTATTAAAACTCGTTTATAATTCATTAGATGGCTTAAAGATGATGATTAAAAACAAAACAGGATACTTTTTATATGAGAAACAACTTTGTGGTTGAGGAGGTTGATGAATTGCTAATGTTAATTAGGTATTATGATTACAGTTTTAATAGCTGCATGTAAAAGTATGGGTTGTGTGAGATAAATACAAATATACATGCATTATAAAGCAAGGATAGTGCAAACTTTGTTTTTACATTCAGGTTACAAATGTTTGTCAAGTGTCAACTAAAGGTAAACATCAATAACTGATTTTTAGTTATTAGCTATGTGGTTATAAGTACTTTAAGGTAGCTAAGTTTTAGTTTCTTCATTGTAAAAGGGGAATAATATCTAGCATATTATTTTGTTGTAAGGTCTATTTGTCATGTATCCAAAGTGTCTAGCGGCATCTGACATAATTGAACAACAGCAAATTCTAACTAAAGTTAGTATTATCATTTTTTATAGGAAAATGTGTTTTTAGCCCATCAGGCTTGTGGGGTAATTACTGAGGATGAATATAATTTTATAAATAAAACAGATACTAGCTTGGTTGACTATACTTAGAATCTTCTCAAGTATATGATACTTGCTTATATGAGGTTGACTATTCTTAGAACCTCAGGTATGTGATACTTGCTTATATTCATATAAGAGTTCAGTTTTTAAAGATCTTTCCTGGCCTATTTACATAACATTCCTGTAAGATAAGTAGGACACATATACTTTTACTTGTTTATAATTGTGGTGCTGAGATTGGAGAGATTTACTGACTTGTCCACGGTCATTAGGCTTCTAAATGATTAAACAGTTTTTACCTATAATGAAGTTTCTCACTGAACCTGGATTGACCCTTAACAGTGGGAATGAACAGAGAATAAAATGTGACTATAATTGCATGCTTTCCATTTAGCTTTACCTATTTCATAGTTTCATGTGGTTGCTTCCATTCTAATCATCTCAACATAGGCTTTAATGTCTTAATAGTCTATTACATTGATGCTATTCATGCTCTCTGAAGTCCCTTTCCTTTCAAATTGGGCCTTAATGAACAGAATAAAACAGAACGTTAATCAGAATTAAAGCTATTCCAAGTCTAGATGAATGCCTAGAAACTTTAGTGATTGTGTTTTTGGGAGACTGAATTTTCATGTGAGAAACTTGACTACTCTCCTAAAAAGATCTGTGAAAAGGTGGACACATGGAGAATGAGAGGCGCTGAGATTACATGGAGAGATAATCTCAGCCATCCTGGGTTCCTAGCTGGGCCCATTTCCCACCTGCCAGCAGCAAACAGTCATATGAATTACCTCCAGCAAGATGAGCAGAACTGCTCAGCTGAGCCCTGTTCAGATTGTGGAATTATGGCATGCGATGTAGTCATTATTTTGAGCCAGTTAGTTTGGGATTAGTCACCAGAAAAACAAAAGCACAACAATGCTGCTGAAAACAAAAGGCATGTACTTTTTCTTGGTCTGCTTTGTTCATTTGCTCTTTGGTTTATCAATCTTTGCTGTGTAGAAGAGTATTAATTGAGTAATGCATAACTCTTCCAGATGCTCTTTTTAGCCTACTTTCACTACAAAGTTTGTTCTTTACTTGGGTGAATCTGAGGTCAATATGTACCGTCTCTTCAGAGAAATCTTAGGAGATAGTGTAGTTTCTTTTGTGCAACACTAAGTCTTCTTTAAGCTTGTCTCATGTTTGTAGATCTCTGATTTCTTTACTAGGCTTGTCTTTTGTGCCCTGTCTCTGTTCCTTTTCGCTGTTAACCTCCTACTTCTACTTTTCAGTGGCTTTAAAAAATTCCTGTTGGTCAGAAATGAATTAGATTTGGCCTAGGTCAGTCAATTGAAACAAGGTGGAGTAACTTTTCTTCAGTAAACTTTTTTCTTTTGTACAGAAGAATCTTTTGTTTGACTCAAATCAGGAATTATATTTAATTTTTAACACTCACTAACAGGAAAGGTTCAAGGCAATAAGACATTTCTTAGTTTTTCCTCCTCAAAATCAGCTATCTTTTATGTATTTACATAATTTTATTTAAATATATATTTTATTTAAATATATAAATTCCTACTAGAGATCTAAGAATCAGTGATCTAAAAATTTTGACCATAATTATATCAAATTGTTTTCTTTGGCTGGGTGTTTTTTTTTTTTTTTTGCCATACATCTGTTCTGGAATTAAGAAGTATCAAAACAATAAAAAGATGGGTAAAAAAATGAAAATTAAGCCACTTTAGTAGTCTAGCAATTAACCCAGTGAGAAAATGAAGTGAAAACTGTCTGTCCAAGAGAAAACTACTGAACCTTGAGAAATCTGTGGGGTTTGTGACATTTTAACTTGAGGCATATTCTCACCTCTGTAGACAGTCTGACAGAACTGCAGATAACAGAAACTGTTTGGTGCAAAAGAGGAGAGGGGAAGGCGGGAAGGGGGGTGGTGAGGAGAGGGAGAAAGAGAAAGGTATTTGACTACTTTTGGAGCTCCTTTAAGGGATCCTTCCCTAGAGCATAGGTGGAATTTTGTCTGAACTTGCAGCTCCCTGGGAAAAGTATTCTCAGAGAGAGAGGTTGGTTATTTGGTTTGACTCAGAGCTCAGCTTTGTGGGGCTGGGGTGGTGGTGAGGAGGTGGGGGTGTCACCGCTTACCCCCAGGGCATTACACAATAGCAAATTGCTAGCAAGATCTCTACTACCTAAGGCTATAATTTCAGTTGGTACAAACAAGAGCTTGGCTGGAAATTTTAAAAGAAATCTAGGAGAATTAGCTGACCATTGGACATTTAGAAATTTCTGATATATTCCTCCAGATCTAAAAGTGTGGGCAATGTGCAAGGCTGTGGCACATGACAAGAAAAGACCTGAGCAAAGATTATCTGGTGATATTGAGGCTTTGTAAGCAGGAAACACAATGTAGAGTTGTTTGTAAGCTGTTTGAAGTTGGGTACTTGGACTCCTCACAAAAGCCCCTTTGGTGAAGGATGGAAATGGGATATATATATATATATATATATATATATATATATATATATATATATACATATATATATATATATATATATATACATACATACATACACACACACACACACACATATATGGAAATCTGAACTATCAGTGACTGACCACTATATTATGTTCAATATATTCACACCAATATGTTCTTTGATAACAATTTAGATATAAAGACTACAAGTTAAAGTGTAGTTGACTCTACACAGGTAATACAAAATCTATTTAAATACAAAATCTAGTTAAATTTAGGAGGAATCCTATATCACAGTTGTCAGAATATCTAAATATCCATTTTTTAAAACAAAAACATTATGCATTCATACAAACAGGAAATACTGAATGCACTAGAAAACTGAAAGCAACCAGCCTACAGAAAAATGTTCTTTGGTAGCCCAGAGTTTTGATTTAGTAGATAGACATGTAGTACTAGTTAGAAATACAATAAAAGGATTCAGTGAAAAATGTCTAAAGAATTAAAAGGAAGAATGAGAATGGTATCTCACTAAAGCCAGATTATTTAATATTTCTATACAGTAAAGGTAGAAAGTTTTGAACCACAGCAATTCTGATGTTTACATGTATAATTGAAATGAAAAACTCACTAGAAGGATTCAACAGCAAATGTGAGTTGGCTGATGACTTGGTTGACTTGAAGATAAATCAATAGATTTATAGTGTAAAGAAAGGGAAAGAGAGCCACAAGAAACCCATAGAACACTATCATGTGTGCAAACATGTATAATGGGAACTCCAGAAAGAAAAATGAAATAGAGGAAATAATATTTGAAGGAATAATATTATAAAAATAACTTCCCCAAGCTTGCTTAAAAAACACTAACATGTTCAAGAAGCTCACTGTATTTGGATAGGATAAACTCGAAGTGATACCTATCTTAACATGATTTGGATATATAAAAGTGATTGACAGAAAAAGGCTTAAAAACTGCAAGAGGAAAATGTCTTGTCATATACAAGACATCTTGAGGATCAGTACTTCTTACCAGAAATCCTATTTCCTATATTGAAGGAAAAGACTATTAATCAGGAATTCTGAATCTAACTAAACACTCAACACAATGAAGGAGATCTGAAGACATTTCCAAATAATCAAAAACTGGAAAAATTTGTCACTAAAAGCCTTTTCCATAAGAAATATCAAGGGGGACCATAATGGCTATGGCTGTAATCTATTACTTGGGAGGTGGAGAGCAAATGAACCATTGTTTGAAGCTAGTCCAGGAAAAAAGTTAGGGCGACTGTCTCGACCATTCATCTGGATATTGAGGCATTTACTTGCCCAGTCAGCCTCACAGGAGATGTAAATAGGAAAGTTGAGTTGATTTGGGCAAAGCCCATAATTCTGTAGCTGAAAACTAAAGGAAAAAGGTTTGAGATGTGGCAGAAGTGGAGTATCTATCTGCCTAGCAAGCATAAGGCCCTGAGTTCAAGCCCTAGTCCTACCAAAGGAAGGAAGGGAAGGCACGAAGGAAGAAGAGAATGTTTTAAGTTGAAATGCTAATATTGATTCCCCAGGGCAATCACTAAGAAAGTAACTAAAAAAGTAAAAAAAAACCCACAAAAACCCACAAAACAAAAACCTAAAAGGAAAAGGAGCAACATGGGAAAGAAAATAGTATAACAGGACATACCTACTTAATTCAGATGAAGGCAGGAGTTGGGATTGAAGACATAGAGTTGAAATGCACTCTGCATGGCTGTTGTACTCCCCTGTGAGCCATGCTTCCAGCACTGAAGTTATCCTCATAAAATGGAGAGGATAGGATGTAATTACCATAAAAAGTAATATATTTCTGTAATAGGTGAGTTGAAATACTACCTATAAAACACTGGCCTATGTATCCTCTTAGGAGTGTTAGATCTTTTTAATTTTGTGATCCTATTAGATACTTCTCAACTGATTTTTTTTTTTTTTTTTTTTTAAAGAGTGGTGCTTGAGCCACTCTGCCAGCCATTTTTGAGCCAGGGTCTTTATGCACAGAGTGGACTGTAATCCTCCTCTTTATGATTCCCTGTGACACAGGATGAGAGCCACTTCCATGACATTCACTGGATGAAATGGAGTCTTGAGAACTTTTTCTTTCTTTTTTGCCTCATAATTTGGTAGGATTACAGGTTGAGCTCCCTTGCCTGGCTTTCAATAGATTTTTTTATGAAATATAAGAATGAATAGTAAACATAACTTTACATCCCATCAACTTTTGGTACAACAGTTCCATTATCCCTACATTCTCTGGTACTTGTTTTCTAACTTTTTGATAATGGTCACTTTACCATTCTTTATATAGGTTATTATCCTAATGCTATATGTTGCTCTTTTGCCTTGTTTTTACATCGTATGAAGCAGAATAGTGACTTGAGGGGTTTCTTACAAATTTGGCAAATCTTCACACTGTTATGTGACTTAAGACACTAGAACACTGGTTAAGGCAGGTGTCTACATGTTAGTTAGAATGAGTAAAACTGGGCATTTGACTTCCTTCATGGTGTATTAACTACTACATGGCTGTATTACTGGTTTACAAGGCAGAGATGAGCTGCTGTTTTGTCTCAGCTGCTAGTTTCTAAACTGATAAACTTTCTTTGAGGGTAATTTCCACCACTTGGGCTGCTTTTTCTGCTCCTCTGTTTCCAAGCGGTCCACAAACACCGCCTTTGGGTGCATCACTTTAACATGTACCTGATCTGATTCTCTCTGATTGTGATTATCCCCGTTTCACATAATCCTTTGCATCTGCATGTTATTTCCCTCCTACTATGTGTATATATGCACATAAATATGTGTGGACATATATGTATATATGTATGCACACGTGTATGTATATATATGCATATAGGTATATGTGTGTATTATATATATATATATATATATGTTTGGTTTGAATTCAGAGTCTTTTACTTGCTATACAAGCACTCTACCACTTGAGATACACTCCAAGACTGTTTTTTTTAAATTTTTCAGAATAGATGATGTACAGAGAGGTTACAGTTACATAAGGTAATAAGTACATTTCTCATCAAACTTGTTACCCTTTCCCTCATTTTCCTCCCTACCCCCACCCCCCCCAAGTTGTACAGATCATTTCTAACATACTGTCTTGTGTATAACACTGTTGCATTGGTTCCCCCTTGTCCTTTGTCTCATTATTCTGTTGTTCCCTTCCCTTCCCTAATTCAAATAAATGTATATATAATACCAGTGTAAAAATAGGGTCTTGTGTTTTACTCTATCTAATCCTGAACTGTGATCCTCCTCCTTCTGCCTCCCAAATCCTATGCTCTCAAAAATCTCAAGGCTGGCAAACTAGCTGCTTGCTTTTGCCCTAGATTTGTGGTCCTGTGTAGTCATTTAACAGTAAGTTTTGCTTATAGGTGATGCTAGTTTTGTTTAGGTTGACAAACAATACTTGTACTCATCTAGTTCTCACAATTATATAAATTTGGTTTTGTATTCTAAGTTTTAGATTGACTAGAACTTTAATGCTCTATGGTTGGTAATCTGTCTTTGTTTTGGGGCGTTTACTTAATGATGAATGATGGAAAAAAATGTAAGAAAAGCACTGTGTTCATGATAATGCCACTTGTTGACTCTCATACTTTAGATACAGTCATTTTTCTAGACATCAGAGATCTTGCCCGGAGCCAGTGGCTGTTTCTAGCTGAGGTCTGCAGGATTGAGTTTCAAATCCAACTGAAGCAGAAAAGTTTGCTAGACTTTATCTCCAAAGTAACCAGCCAAAATACAGGGCTGGAGGTGAGGCACAAATAATGGAGTTCCAGCCTAGCATGTAGGAGGCCCTGATTTTAAACTACAGTGCTGCCACAAAAGAAAAAGGAAGAGAAAAGAAAAATATGTCAATTGGAGATGATACTTAACTCTTTGACTTTTATCTTAGAGTCTTCATCATTCAGCCAGTGTTTGAGCAAAGTCTATAGTTTTATCCTGGGCATTGAAATCAGTGAACTGTCTGGGCTAAACAGATGTTCCAACACAGAGCTTTATATCTCCTAACCTCCTGGGAAAGTCTTACAAGATTTTCTTCCTTGCAAATAGTAAAGGTAAAGAGATTTTCAAACATGAGTGCCACTTTAAAGGCTGCATTTTATAGGGATTGACTCTCATAGTTTGACTGTTAAGGGGAAAATTCAGTTAAAATGATGAAAATGTTATATAAACCCTTCTAATACTTTAAATAAATATGTATAAATTACCTGTCTTTTGGTTGGGACCAACAGCCTTTCATTGTATTGCATATTTGCTGGTTGGAGCCACAAGTCTTATATAAATCGTTATTTATAACATCATGTCAAGTTTATACTTTCTCTCTCTAATATCCATCAAAATATAGACTTGTAAAGCAGTAGTTTCTAGAAGAACTGCATTACATGAAATTTCTTAAGTTGCAGATTATTATTTTTTTGTTTCACCATGCAGTTACTGAGAGGTTTATCATTCTGTTTTTCATAAGGCCTTTGTGCTCAATTGTTTTCTTTATTGAGACCAAGTGATTACTCGAATTCCACAGATTTGACAGTATTGTGGAATAGTGATACTTAGCTTAAGTCACAAACATTTTAACCTTCACAAGGAGCATTGGTCATCATCATGGCCTGTAAAGCTTATAAGCTGTTCAAACTTGGACACTACAACTATTTTTTTTCCCCCAAATCAGGTACATTTATTTCCTTTTGCTCCCTCCCATCGCTGCCCTTGATTTGCTTAGTTCACTTTTGTCAATGTGCAGTCCAGCTGATGGGCCCCACAGCTGTATTTTTTTCACTCATTTCCCTCCGATTGTGTGTCCGCCTTCTAGCTTCTCTCATGTGCACATGTATATACCATATGTGAGGTCAAGAACGTGGTATCCTCTAAAAATGATGTAACAAGTCAAGAAGAGGTCCTTTGTTTCTTGAGTCATGTTTATTGTATCACATTTTGTTCTGTGTACTTAATTTTTAAAACTACTAGTTTGTGTCTGTTTCTAATATCTCATGTTTTACATGATTTCCATTTTTTATCCTCTTTTCCAGACATGAGACGCTGTGTGTGTGTGTGTGTGTGTGTGTGTGTGTGTGTGTGTGTGTGTGTGTGTGTGTGTGTGTGTGTGTGTGTGTGTGTGTGTGTGTGTGTGTGTGTGTGTGTTTGTTTAGATTTTGGGACTTAATACCAGGTCCTGTGCAATGTCCCTGAGCTTTTTTTGCTTAAGGCTACTACTCTACCACTTGAGCCACAGCTCCATTTCAGGTGGTTAATTGGAGATAAGATTCTCTTACAGGTATGATCCACCAGTGCCTTGCTTGAATTTTTAATTAAATAACTAATTAATTAATTTATTGGTCAGTTCAAGCCAGTGGAGCTTGAACTCAGGGCCTGGGTGCTATCCTTGAGCCTCTTTGTGCTCAAGGATAGGGCTCTACCACTTGAGCCACAGTGCCACTTCCAGCATTTTCTGAGTAGCACCTTTCCTGCCCCAGTCTGGCTTTGAACTGTGATCCTCAGATCTCAGCCTCCTGAGTAGCTAGGATTACAGTCACGGGCCCTGGACACCTGGCTTGAATGAATAACTCTCAGATCTCTGAAGATCTGAAGATCTGAAGATTTTTACTGTTGTGTAGAAATTAGGGAAACAGCAGTTCACATGGAGAAATTAGGGAACCAAGCAATTCACATGGAAAATTTTGATACCAAACAGGAGACTTAGTAGCAGCTATAAACTTAAGGCAGGAAAAAAGGAAAAATTTTTTCCCTAGCCAATGGCTGAGAGTTGGCTCTAGCTATAGAATTTACTCTGCTTTTAGGGGACTTGGTTAGGTATGTGTGGGCATAATTGTACTAAACTGCAGGCGAAGTGTTTGTACACCATTGACATCCTTAAAGCGGTATGAAAGTTAATCTCAATTTGAACTTTGACAACATGCTTGCTGATGTTTGGATAGAGCTGCCTTTTTTTGGTTTTGTTTTGTTTTGTGGTTGTGGAGCTTGAACTCTGGGCCTGGGTGCTGTCCCTCAGCTCTTCAGCTCAAGGCTAGCGCTGTGCTCTACCAGTTTTCTGAGTGGTTTATTGGAGATGAGTCTCACGGACTTTCCAGCCCCTTTATTGCCTGGGCTGGCTTTGAACCGTGACCCTTAGATCTCAGCCTCCTGAGTAGCTAGAATGACAGAAGTAAACCACTGGTGCCCAGTTAGTATTCTTGGCTAAATTTTTAACTGCATCATTAATCTCGCAAATGCAGAGAGCCTAAATATTCTGTCCAAATCAAGTCTGGACCATCTTTTTACCGTAATAATTGAGTCATAGTACTAATTTGCAACATTAGAGAAAGCTCCATAATGAGAAGAAAGTAACAGTTACATAACATTGACATACTATAACAGGTATTCCGTAAAACAGCATTTCTAGGCCTATGGAAGTTGTTCAGGTAGGAATATGATATTGCCTAGGATTCATACTTTGAAACAGCAAAGTAAGAGTCATTTCACTAGCTAAATAATGACTGCTAAAATGAATGTTGCTGAGAGACTTAAGATAAATGGCTATGTAGAAGAACACAAATCACACTTCTGTTGTTAAGTTCTGTTTTGTTGTCTGAAGAAGTATTTATAAATGTCATGAAAATTTTAATATGCAAAACGAAAGGTAAAAATCAAAGTTCAGCAAAATATTGGGAAGCAAGTGCTTGAAAGGGATGGGGTAGGGTCAAGAGGAAAGGGCTATATAAATGAAGAGGAGAAGAGGGGGAGAATTCAATCAAGAATCCAATATATATCCTATAACTTTAAGAAGAGTGAAGGAAAGTATAACTTTGGAAGGGATGGGTAAGACATTGAAACTGTAACTTTGATCCAGATATTCATAAACTGCTTTGTTTAATGCCAGCCCTTTTGTACAACTACTTAAAGTTAATAATAATAATAAACCAAAAATAGAACAAAATGATTATTTTGAATGGTAACTCTGAGTTAGTGATATCTATTATTACACTATTAGTCCACTGTAGGGTTACATAGATTTTTATAGATGAGAACATTGAATTAAACTGGTAACATCCAAAGTCACTTAAAAGTTCTAGGTGATATAACTCGGATTTGAACTGTGGTCTGTTTATCATTGAAGACCAAGCTTTTGAACAACTATTTGCACCCTAATATCTAGTATCTTAGTATTCCTGGCCTGCTTTCAAAACCTTCTCTTCCTGTCAATTTCAGAGATAACATTCAATAACTTGACAACAGTGACCTTTCTAAACAAATACAGAGTTTTACAGAACCAGATGGCCTAAGATTATGTTTTATTTTTCTGGCTCAAAATAAATTGCCTGCTCTAAGACTGATAAAGTCCAAAAAAAGACCCTTCTGTGTCCCAAGCCCTCATCATGAGGCCGCATGGCCACATGGCCAGCCAATGCCCTTTATCATGAGCTGGTTACAAATACAGAGCCTTATGTCTTTATACTATAATTTAGATTAGAATTTAATGAAAGGGCAAGAAACTGGTTTACTAAATGAGATTATTCTGGTTGGTAGTCAGTAATAGCTGTGAATTTGGTAGAACGATTTTGGAGGGACTGATGGAAAAAGGACAGTCCTTTCGTCTTATCTTGTTATGTGTTCATATAAGCAATGAGAAAGCTGATTTGTTTAATTTGTCAAAGTAGAGATCTATTTATTTTTCTGCTGGTATTTGAGGAGGACTCTCCCCCTCCCCGATAATTAGCAACCTTATACTTGATTATTCAAAATTTGAGTGGGAATTTTCTAAATACATATAATATGTATACATATATATAATATTCATATTACATAACATATAATATGCATAATATGTAAGATATTGTACCTCATATAATCATAAACAGTCTTTCAGGAGCCCAGTTACTCTTGATGAATTTCAAACTTAGATCAGGTTACAGAGAGTAGGCATAGAAATGTTTCAAGCTTGTGTTACAGCTACACTTGTAATTTTTTTTGACAGAAAATTATAGTATCAAGAAACAAGAGACTTGAAGTGAGGAGACCTGTGTTTGAGACTTGTATTTGTCATCTGAAAGGATCATTGAGAAGTAATGTAATATATCAAGGTCTTATTTTGTCATTGGAGAATGAGGCAATAATAATAATAATAAAATAATAATAATAATAGTAATAGCCTGATTTCATGGCCAGGTTATTCTGAGGACCATATGAGACGATGTGACAAATTTATAGCTATGACAGTTAATCTAAAATAATGTTCAGAGTTATGAATAAGCACAAGCCTGCATTTGGAATTACTCTGCTCTTGGTAATGTGGTGGTTTGAGCCAAGTTACCTAGACTTTTCCTTAAAAGTTTTAGTACTCTCATCCATATAAGTTGCTTTGTAATTGTGTTAATTACATTTGTGCTGACACTATTTTGAGTTTTTATCAAGTAATGACGGAATCGAATCCAAATTCTAACATTATCTTCAATTGATTTCAGAAATTTAGGGAAGAAATAGCCAGAGCCTTTTTTCTTGTTTCTAAATACTTTAGCAAGATAGTTAACCCATAGAATTCTAGAATATTAGTGCTAGGTGAATCATTTAGGGTCATTTATCTTTTTTCCCTCTTTTTTTTTTTTTTTCTTGTGTCTGTCCCGGGGCTTGAATTCAGGGACTGGGTGCTTGCTGTCCGTGAGCTTCTGTGTTTAAGCCTAGTGCTGTACCACTTACGCCACAGTGCCGTTTTCAGCTTTTTTTCTGAGTAGTGTATTGGAGATAAGAGTCTCATGGACTTTTTGGCCCAAGCTGGCTTCGAACTGGGATCCTTAGACCTTAACCTCAGCTAGGAATACAGGCATGAGCTATTACTGCCCAGCTTCCATCCCTGATTTTTAAGATGAAGAATGCCTTCTAATCATGATTTTGTCATTTCTACTATGTTTATATGCATAGGAGATAAGGCTGTTAGGAGTTTCATCAAACAAAGGATAGCAATAGTCTCTTGATGGATACAGATTTCTAAAACTATAAAGCTGCATCAGGGAAGAGCTTTGTCAGCATTTGGCTAAGAACTTGGGCTTTGTTGTCAAAAGTTGAGGTAGAGTCGATTCTGTCAATCACTAGTTTGTTTTACTTTTTTTTTTTTTTTTTTTTTGGTGGGTCGTGGGGCTTGAACTCTGGGCCTGGGCATTGTCTTTAGCTCTTCACTCTTCAGCTTAAGGTGAGCACTCTACCGCTTGAGCCACAGCACCACTTCCTCAAACACTAGTTTGTAACAGGAAATTTCTTGTGTGTTTGGTGCATTGTGACTACTTAGTACTATCTCTTTCCCTGCTACATAAGCTATGTCTGCAACTTATCAGGACTAGCTCTCCATTTTCATGTGTAAGTCTTTGGATCTGAGGTTTTTTTTCCCTATGATTGTACTAATGGCTTTTGAACTTTTCCCTTTTGTCTCCAACAAATTTGAGACTGGGACAATGTAATAATGATTTTTCAAGATTTCAGAGAACTTGTGATGCGTAAATTAGCATAATTTGCAATGGCTTCCCTTTTTAAGGACTTAAAAAATACAACTAGTTTCAAAAACTGCAATTGTGTTGCATGTTAGGTTTTTTTTTTTTTTTTTTTGTTGGTCCTGGGGCTTGAACTCTGGGCCTGGGCACTGTCCCTCAGCTCTTCAGCTCAAGGCGAGCGCTCTACCACTTGAGCTACAGCGCCACTTCCGGTTTTCTGGTGATTAATTGGAGATAGGAGTCTCACGGTCTCTCCTGCCCGGGCTGGCTTTGAACCGCAATCCTCAGATCTCAGCCTCCTGAGTAGCTAGGATTACAGGCGTGAGCCACCAGTGCCCGGCTGTTAGGTTTTTTTTTTTTTTTTTTAATATTTTTTGTTTTTGTAAATTCAAATTTACCTATGTTGATTTCTTTGTACTAGGATTGTATGTATTAATCTACATTAGAGAGTTAATGTAACAATATTAAGGTCAAATTATAAAATAATATATATCTTCCTATCAATAGAACTGCTCCTCTGAAGAATGTAACAGGAAATAGTGTTTGTTCACAAAAAAACGTAGAACAGATACAAACAATACTTAATGTATTATAATTAAAAATTATTATCTCTGAATTTAGGTACTTTTTTTTGTCAATCGTGGGTCTTGAACTCTTGGCCTGGGCGCTGTCCCTGAGCTCTTCAGCTCAAAGCTAGCATTCTACCACTTGAGCCACAGCACCACTTCTGACTTTTTCTGCTTATGTGGTGTTAAGGAATCAAACCCAGTGTCTCATGCATGCAAGGCAAACTGTACCACTGAGCCACCTTCCCAGCCTGTTTTTTTTTAACTTACTAAAAATATTTTCCCTCCTTATTTAATATCCTGGAAATACATGTAAGTTGATCCTTGAATCTGAAAATGAAAATTCAAATGGTCCTCGACTGGAAAAATAGATATGTAAATAAAGAGACCTTAAATATGAGTATATGAATAACTTAGTAGGAGTTTTCTGCAGCATTTCTACTTTTGACCATGTTTTCTTTGTCTCTCCATTTGTTAAATAAATGAACAAAATTTGTTCCTTGATCATCGATAACATATTCTCATCTTCACCAATAATTTTGGGCATTCCCTTGAATTTTTTAATGTAAATTTGTATGGAGATGCTTTGCATCTGTATAAATTTTGGCTGTATTTGTTAGAGTACATATTACAAAATATTGATAGGGAGCTTTTTGAAATGTTAAATGAATTGGCTATGGTAGAAATGTGCAATTTTTTAGTTTCAAATTGTTTTTACATTGTCTTTCAGAATGTTTAATATTTTGTAATGAAATTATTGTTTTACTAAAGATAACAATCAGGCAAAAATATGAGAAATGTTTTCAGTTGTCCAAGGCTAATGTTGACTTAAATAGGTCTAGGTCTTCATGGTTGACAGCTGCAGATAATTAGCTTTTTCTTCCTTAACAAAGAAAGCAAATGGAGCTGCAAGATATTCATTGCTTTTTCTGTCATCATCATAATAATGTATGTATTAAACTTCTGCAGTTTCTTAAATTGATTTAGTGCTGAGCTGCCTACATTGCATATAACTGTGACAAGTGGAAGCTGGAACACATATTTATGTGGCAAAAGGGACCTGTGATTGACAGCAAAGTTTCTCTTTACAAGAAATAGCAGTGTTGTGGAGCTCAAGATGGGCTAGATACGTAATTCTTAAAACTGTAGAGCAGATTCATAAAATGAATTTTGGAGGATTGTCAGTTGGTGTAGTTGAGTGTCTGTGTGTTCTTGGCTCTGGGTGAGGGCACAGATGGACAGAATCTTACCTGACTGATGTTTATGGAGAAAAATAATTTAAACCATATTAGTATTAATAACTGATCTCTCCAAATAGTAGATCAGATTATGATTATATGAAGTAACTGAAAATCTCCTTTAGCTGTAACGAAATCTCAAAAGAAGCTAAATAATACATCTATTAAAAAATGGTTTTAAAACCATATATTGAGCTCATTCTTCAGTAAAAGCACCCATTTTTGCATGTCTGTAAATCATGTCTAGAAAATTACATTGGCTTGGTGGTTCCTTATCCTTGTGGGTGTGTGATTATCTTTAAAAGTGTTTAAAATATTTAATTATCTTTTGTTCCTTTGACACATACTCAATAAGATAAAGTTGGAAAAGGTACTTGGTGATTGCTGTAGAATAGTGTTCTATGATGAATCTACCATCCTGGGCTTCCTATTATATTGTGGAAATACTTCCTTATTTTGGTAGCAACTCATGTGTGAGTGAGTGAATGAATGTGTGTGTGTGTGTGTGTGTGTGTGTGTGTGTGTGTATGTGTGTGTGTGTGTGTGTGTGTGTGTGTGTGTGTGTGGTGTGTGTTGGGGGGGAAAAGGGGAGGCCTGTGTGTCTTTGTACACTGGCAGCCTCTACTGGCCATGTTGAGGAGCAGCATTGACCTCTGTTCTTTCCATTCCAGGTTGCAGATGATTGTACTTGGTCTCAACTCTCAGTTTTTTGGTCTTAACTCTCATTGTTGTCGCCTTTGAAAGACTGGTTCATCTGTTGGATATCTTGATGTGTAGTTTCTAAAAAGGGCTGCTAGTCCATTTTGTCATCAATAAACTAACATCATAAATGAGTGGAATTATTTAGAACCTTGGAAGAAGTTATGAATAAAACCCTGCTTTGAGAAATAATTTCTATCTAAGAGGTAAGATAGATTCATCTTTTTGTAAAATTTAAAATACTTTCTCAGTTGGTAGACTTTCTATGAGATCTAGGGAGGAGGCATTTGTTTGTGATTAACAGATAATCCCGAGCCCTTAAAGGAAAGCTTTGTGTCAATGACAAATTTAATTGAATATATATTTAGGTTTTCCTTTTTCTTTTGGTAGTGCTTGGGTTAGAACTTGGTCTCTTTTGCTTGCTAGGCAAATATTCTACTGTTTGTACTGATTGATTCTTCTGACTTAGATCTACTATCTCTTTTACAGGTTTATAGAAAGTAGGCATTATGCTTTTACTGTGTTTTATGAATATGAATACATCTGAGAGATGGAAGGGAGTGGTTTCTAGATTTTAAGTCTAGCCAGATAGTTAACAAGTAACTGAAAAGAAAATATCCAAGGATATTAGTAAACTCTTAGTTACTTTTAGTTTAAAGGTAGTATCTTGTATAGCATTTGACCTAATAATTTGGGGAATAATTTGACCAGGTTAAATGATTTGTCCCATGAAACAGATCTTTGTTGATATCTTAATTCTATCAGTGAGTGACTCAACTAATCTGCTAGCTATATCTTTAAATCACTTGGCATTTTCTATAAGATACTTGATAGGATCTTTTAATGCAAGGTCTCAGATTGTGGCTTTTATTCCTTCTGTTACTACCAATTCCTAGAATATTATAGTAGAATACAAATACATCTCTGACCTTCCATGTTCTTTGATTTCTAAGTCAATTCATTCAACCTGATATTTCTAAAGCTTTGCTTTTAGCACATTATACATTAAAGAAAGAGAGCTACTTATTATTTGCTTGGAAAAAAATGAAAAGGAGTTGAACGATATAGCCAATGGAGTACACAAGCCAAGAAAAGAGACACACTGGGCTAGGATTAGGAAGATAAGGTTTTTGACCTGGTTCTGTCTATATGAACTTAAGCATATACTAAGTAGAGCTTTCTGAGCCTCTGTTTCCCCATTCTATAAAATTATATGTTGTGAATATTAGTTGAGGTAATATATATGGAATTGCCTTGAGCTATGTATAACTATTATTTATTCTAGGATTTCTTTTACGATAGCCTTATCTTTGCATTCTGGTGTATAGTAAGTATCTTGAATCAATAAGTCTCATCTTTCCAACCTTTTGTTCTGCTCTTTAATATCCCAATTTATGAAAATAGATTCCATTCTTTTAATTGAAAATGTTTTTCTTTATCAAATTCTTTTTCATATTTTGTAAATCAAGACTAGTCAAGTCTTTGATGGCTCCTTCAAATTCAATTTTGCTTTTTTTTAACCCTACTATTGCCATTTTTACTATCTTTACCACTTGCCACTTTATTTTGGAATACATCACATCATGAATTATCAATTAAAGTATCCTGTGGATACTTTGTCTTCTAAGTAATGTGAGCTCCTGCAAAACAGGACAGTAACTTTGCTTTTGTAGTTATTATTTTAGGATGTTTATTGGATTTATAATTAATGTGTTGATAAGTAATATTTATGTTATGTTTGCTTTAAGATAAAATTTGGAACAAGGATTATCGGATTAGACATAGAATATTAAGATGTTGATAATCTAAGTTGTACTAATTCAAATAGTAAGAGCTTTAGAGCCTCCTGAAAAAGAATGAGCCATGGATTATCATCAGTATTTTTTAATTGAAATACCCTTTCAAATATATATATATATTTATAGATGTATATATGTACATGGATTAATAAGCAGTTTATATATACCAATTTAGTTCCCTTGAAACTGAATTAAGTGAACAAAAGATAAAGGAAATTATAGAAAAAAATTTTCCCTTTAGAGTTTTGAATGTATTTTAGCATTTGCATTTTACTTATTCAGTTCAAAATACATTACAACTGATTTTTGATGAGCAAGTTCTCAGGCATTCCAACTACCATGTATGCCTTTAGTCTATATTTGGTTACTTTAAATTTTGAGAAAGTGTCTCTCACTAGTGTAGCCTAGACTAGCTGCAGACTCAAGGTCCTTCAGCCATAGCCTTCATAATAGAGAGATTACAAGCAGGAGCCATCACATCCTGCCTAATGTTTTAATTGGCTTTATTGGGATGTGATTTACTTATAATATAATCTACCAGTTTTGTAGGAAGTGTTATTTATTTTTTGACACATTGTACACATAGCTGAATAGCACCATCTCAACTAAGATAGAGCTCCTACCCAGACATGGTGCTATAGATCTGTAAGTCCTGGCTTCTCCTGAGGCCAAGACAGGAGGACCACTGAAAAATGGAAGTTTGGGGTCAGTTGGGACATAGGAAGATGCTATCTCAAAAAAAAATGAAAAAAGAAAAAAGAAAAAAGAAGAAACCCAAACCAAAAACATTTCATTACCATCTATACTGTTGTAGAATTGCATATAAATGGAGTCATACTGTATTTAGTTTTTGCACCTGGATTCCTTTAAATTTTCCTTGTATATAATTTAGTAGTTTGTTATTTTTTACTGCTACATAGTAGCTCACTGTAGGCCTATGCCACAATTGGTTTATTCAGTTTACTAATGGATGACATTTGGATTGTTTCCAAATTTTCAATTATTTCAAAGTTTTAGTTATGATGAATAAAGCTGCTAGCCAGATTCAATACAAGTGTTTGTACAGACATATGTTTTTTATTTCCCTTGAATAAATGAATGCAAATGAAATTGGCAATCATATGATAAGGAAGTAAGTAAATTGCCAAACTGTTTTCCACAGTGAGTGTAATATTTTTCATTTTTATAAGCAGTATATTAGTTGTAGTTGCTTTGCATTTTGCTAACATATAGTTGTAACAATACTTTTAATTTTAACTGAATCTTGGAACTGGAGTTTTAGACCTGAGGACTAAAATTCATTATTTCTAGTAGTATTTTCTCTCTCTCTCTCTCTCTCTCTCTCTCTCTCTCTCTCTCTCTCTCTCTCTCTCTCTCTCTCTTTCTCTTTTGGTTGAACATTTTAGAACTTTCTTACATAAACAATCAAAATTAAACAACATTTACTAGGAAATATTGGGTTGCTATACGATATTTATTAAGGAATTAAGGTTATTTGATGTTTTTGCTTTTGGTCTGTTAATCTAGTATTCTGGTTGATATTGTAATTTAAAAAACAACCTCAATTCATTTTACCATCATCATTTGTACATATAATTTGTTTGATTCATTCAGATGTGTTTTAAAACTGAGCTCATGGGACTCATGACTATTGTCTTAACTACTCTGAAGGCTGAGATCAAGAAGATCATGATTTGAAATCACCAGGGAAAAAGTTTTTGATACTCCTCAACCAATAGCTGGGTCTGGTGGCATATTGCCTAGAATCTCAGCTCTGTGGAAGCATCACATAGTAAGATGGTGGTCTAAGTACAGGCCTGGCCAAAGAGGAGACTGCCTCAAAATAACCAGCACAGATGAAAGGGCTAGAAACTAGGCTCAATAATTAAGAATCTACTGGCAAGCTCCAGGCTCTGAATTCAGTCCCCAGGACCAACAGAAGTGTTTTATGTTTTGTTTTTTAAATGAATTTTGTGTTGTTGGATGGAATGATATGGATCTGTGTTTACATATCCTTCTCTGGTCTTTTTTTTTTTTTTTTAACATCAGGATAGTACTGAACATTTGAGTTGGAAAATTCTCCTCTATTTTTATTAAGAAGAGTAAATGACAGTTTATGAATTAGAAAATGTAAGAGTTTACTTGTGTCCTGATAACTTATTTCTTGTAACTGAAATGAGAAATAGTTTAAATTGTAGTGAAGGGCATATTTTATCTTAGAGACGCTCTGCAAATGGTTATTTATACCACCAAACAAAAACAGAGTATCTCATTCAAGTGGTATTTGTGTAAAAATTGATACGAAAGTTAAAAGTTTGATAACTTTCAGTGTAAATTTATTATGAACATAATCTGACTCTATGAAAGCAATTCAAAGTGATATTAATGTTTGCATTCTTTTGAATTAGCTTATTTAATCATTTCTGTATAATCTTTTTTTTTTTTTTTGTCGGTCGTGGGGCTTGAACTCTGGGCCTGGGCACTGTCCCTCAGCTCTTCAGCTCAAGGCTAGCACTGTACCACTTGAACCCCGGCACCACTTCTGGCTTTTTCTGCTTATGTGGTCCTAAGGAATCACACCCAGGGCCTCTTGCATGCAAGACAAGCACTCTACCACTGAGCCACTTTCCCAGCCCCTGTATGGCTTTTTTAATTTATGGATGTTAAATTATATTTACATCCCAAGCACATTCTGAGAACTTTAGGATCAACTTAACGAGCACTATATATTACATGGTTAAAATTGTTTTGGAGATGGGCTAAATGAGGCAAAATATTGAACTATATTGGGTATTAAAGGCAAAATTAAATTAATGTGTTGATATGGGGTTGGCTTGTTGCTTACTGACATACTTTTCATGAGTATCAACTTTATTAAGACCTTGTTTGTTTGCTTTTGTTTTAGATGAGGTAGTGCACTATTATTTAGAATGGTCATGAACTCCCTATAGAGCTGGGACTGTCCTTGACTCACAATTTTTCTGCCTCAACCTCTCAGTTTGGAATATAGATATTTGCAACTTTTTACCAAAAGCTTTATAAACATTTGTTATGCTTACTTTATCAGTATCTAGTTCAAATGGCAACTCTCAGATGAAGAAACTCTATGCCCTATAAACCTTATAGCCTGTTCTTGATTTGATAACAACTGTGTAGCATTTTTAAGAATAATGAAAGTTTAAACCACCCGAAATGTTTAAATTCTATGAAATAGAATCTCACGAGGTGCTTAAGTAGTTCTTTTTTCATTTTCTTTCTTATAGCAGTAATGAACTTGAATTTTCTCTGCTGTGACAATTTGCTAAATGCTTACTTTGAAATAAATACCACCTACATAATGGTATAACACATAAATTGATAGCTATAACTAAATCATTGTATATTGTTGAAACTTTTCTTTATTATATTTTATGATTTATCTCACAGTGAGATATGTGGAGTGGTATAAAAAGCCATGTTATGAATTACTTTGTTAAAGGTATCAGTGGGACTGCTAATGTGTATTTAAAAAATATTAGTGAAGAGAAAAAAAGGTGTTTGAGTTTATAAATTATTATAACATCATCATACAAGTCAAATCACCTGTGAGAATATTAAACACATCAAAGTAAGAAGCCTTTAGAAGTACTGAAAGGTACTCATATTTGTTAGTTGAGCATGGAGTTAAAACATGTTCCTTGCTAAATGGTTATGTGATTGTCTAAGGAAGTTACATCCTATCTCAGTGTAGAAAGAGAAGTTTGTATAATTGGAAAGGGCAAGGAAATAATGTTTTAGGAGATTTATTGTTACCATGCATGATTTATGACTAACTAGTATGTCTTAGAGTAATTAGCAGAACAATGTATTGTTTGAGAATCTTGTAAGATTCCCTCCTATTCTAAGCCTAGAAGGAGAGAAAGGAGGTGGTAAAGTACTAACTAACTCTGAGATTGTGAGAAATTGGGTCTCAACTTAAGGTGTCCAAGAATAAAATGATTAAGTGGTTAAAAATAAAGTGTTATGATGAATGGAGCTTATTAATTTCAAGAAAGTAAAAGAGAACATTTGTATAATGTTTATAAATTATAAGGAAAATGAGAAAGTATTGAGATGATTGCTTTATCCACCAAGGACTTTTTTCTAGTAACGATGAATCTGTGACATTGTTAATATTAGATTATTTCATTTCATACTTGCACATATTGAGACACACATATTTGTCTTTTATTTGAAGCCATTTAGTCTCCTGTATAACTTGATGCTGACTTGATTTGCATCTCATTAGAAGAAAATTTGACATTTTAGTGTAACTTTTTAGAACCGAGAATAGATGTAGTGTCTTTTTTTAGTACTTCATATGTAACTTTAGTTTTCTTAGCATATGCCTTCCATTGTACAGTTTGTCACATACCCTATAACAAAGCTGGTGTGTTTGTGCTTTCATATCCAATTTGCATTGTAAGTACACTTGATAGAAGAGGACATGAGAAAGATCCAGGTGTGAGTCTTTTGATATGTAACCACCTTTTGAAATTAATAACTTGTTATAATAATTTTTTCCTCAATTGTGTCATGACATAGTTAATTCAAATCTTTTTTTGGCTATAAAAATAAAGATGGGGAAGGATGTACCATCCCTGCCAGGACTGGGGTTTGAACTCATGCCCTCACATTGACCGTGTTTGCCTACTTGGGTGATGCTCTACCACTTGAACCATGCCCCCAGTCAAGCTTTTCTCAGGTTACTTTGGAGATGGAGTCTCTTGGACTTTTCTGCCCAAGCTAGCTTTGTACAGTGATTCTCTAGATCTCAGCTTCTTGAGTAGCTAGGATTACCAGTGTGACCCACTGGTATCCAGCAAGACTAACTTCTTTAGATTGAAATTACTTAAAAGTAAAATTATGCCGGGTGCCTGTGACTCATGCCTGTAATCCTAGCTATTCAGGAAGCTGAGATCTGAGGATCGAGGTTCAAAGCCAGTCTGGGCAGGAAAGTCCATGAGACTCATATCTCCAATTAAGAACCAATAAACCAGAAGTGGTTCTGTGGCTCAAGTAGTAGAGCACTAGCTTTGAACTGAAGAGCTGAGGGACAGCACCCAGGTCCAGAGTTTAGGCCTTACGACCAACAACAACAAAAAAAAGTAAAATTATATTAAGGTCACTATTGGAAGATGCTTTTCTTAAAATTCTATTTTTTTTTATGAAAGTATAACTTAAATAAGAAGGAGTGAGAAGATTGTGAAGGGTGATTAAGGGCTGAAGTGCTAAATTTGGCGAAGGCTTCGGAGAAAAGAATTCCAGGAAATGTACTCATTACCTTACTCATAGAACTGTAACTCCTCTGTACAGTATCTTTCCAATAAAAAAAATAATAAAAAAAATAATTCCCCTCAAGTTACTGAACAAAGACCGAATTTGAGAAAAATCAGTCTAAACATCTGACTCTTCTGAATGTGTCAATGGAACTATAAGCATATATTTAGCTAAGTATTACCATATTATGTTCCTTACAATTACAATTTATACTGGCTTTTGTTGTATTGTAGTTAGCTCTCTTCTTTCCAATGGAGAAAAAGGCTCCCATTAAGAACATCACCGTGATGTCTTGTAGTCCTTGATTCTGATAATTTATTCAGTAGTATCTTGTCCTGGAACTTATGTGTCTTCCAGTTTTCACAAATGTGATTGGGATGGAAATCATTCCTGTTTATCTGAATGAGAAACTTTCGGTAAAATTTCTTTGATTCTAAGATAATTAGATGAAATGTGTTGCATAATTCATGTCATAGCAAACAGTTGTCACCTGGCACTAGAGCTTGATGAAATTTAAAAATGTTGGCTCACTGCCTGTAGTGTTCAGTTGCAGTTCTATAGAAAGTCTGCTTGTACAGATGAAGCAGTTTTTGGTGTAACGCAAAAGATTTAGTTCTCAAAGTGATAGAGCTTGTAGGAGTTTATGCAGAGATTCCTCCTCTGAGCTCCTAAAACATTCACTGAAGCTTTTATTTCTCATTGCTTCTCCTATGGCATGTTTATTAGAAAGTAGGAAAGACCTTCAGTATTTTCCATTCACTAAAGTGCTTACTTTAGTCTAGCTTCTACCACAGTGTGCAGAAATGTTTTTTAGTGATAGTCTTGGCAGATAGTCAGATTTACTCCCTTCAGACTTCAATTTCACTTTTTACCAAATTTTCTACATCCATCTTACTTACTGACAGTTTAGTCTAGTACCTGTACCCTTTTCTCACAGAATGGGAAAGAGCTACTCAGCATGCGCAGGAAGAGTAGTGAACCCATGCTTTTAGAGTCCAGAAGGAGTTAAAGGATACTGCTTCAGGACTATATCATAAAAACTCTCTTCCCAGTAATCACAGTAGACTTTGAAACCTCATCTACATATCCAGATTTCCTTGGACATCAAACAGATGCATACTTGCTTTTATTTTTTTCCTTTTTTAAATTTCTTACTCCTGTTACTTTCCCCACACATGCTATCTGTTTTTTATACTTTTAACCTGAATGTTTGTATCTGTATATCACATGGATTTATTTTGTGTGCAGATATGTATTAGGGGTGTATGTATTTTAAATATAAATTGTTGGTGTTATGGTCTAGGCCTTATTTATATTGCCCTCAGATCTATTCCACTGTGATTGCTAATCCCTAAATTCTATAGATAGCATTTGCTTCACTTTGTTTAGTCTGTGGATTATATTTGTAGATTATAATGTCTTTTTATAGCTGGCCACACATTTTCACATTATTTCTTTCAATTATACTCCATGCAACTTAAACCTGATCCACGTAGAATCAGTCACCCTTGTATGAAAATAATGTCCTTTTTCATATTGCCATTCTTTGTGCTTGCTATTCCCTAGAACAATTCCATTCTTCTAATGACTGCTTCCTTATGACTCAACTCAAATGTTCTTTTCTTGATGAAGACTTCAACAGCTCTTTCCTGCTTGAGGTAGTTTTTCTGTATACTGTTCACACAACACTTATTTTTATCTTGGTAATATGGAAGCCTGTGCAATATGTATGCTTCACAGTCTGTATTTCCCTCTGTATTCCTTGAAGACAGAAATGAGATCTTAGGCATCTTTCTATCCTTTGTTATAGTTTGGAGAATTCCATGTATTTGGTAATCATAAACCACTTATTGGATGAATGAATGAAGTATGTAAATTTTTTTTGGTAAAAGTGAAATATGAACATAAACACAAGTCTTTATATTGTTAAAGGTTAAGACACAAGTAAAAAATAGTATATGAAATGGAGAGTGTAACTCCATCCTGCAGTGAATTAGAGCTTGTAATACTAATTACCACAACATATTATGTTCAGATCATAAAAAATGAAAAACTATTAAGACAGATGGTATAATAGATTTAGAGACAAGGATGAATTATCGAACTCCTAGTTAGTTTTAACAGCCCTATCAAAAGAAAATTATATTAAAATTCAAGAAAGGAGATTTAACTACACTAGCTAGGCTGGTTGAACAACCAGGAGAAAACATTTTGATGCTCTTAACTAGTTAATGCCTGGAATAAAATGACTTGAGGAAAAGTGGCTTGATGATCCTTGAACAATTATGATCAACATCAGCGGGAAGTGGTTCCAAAATGCAAAGTTAGATACCATATTTATTTTCTAAAAAGAAGGAAAAGTGGAATTTCATGATTTTTAAATTACCGAGTTTCATATCAGTCCTTGGGACCATTCTTTTCATTGGAGAGATGGTTTATGAGAACCCTCCTAGGAAAGACGTAGTATACTGGAGATTACAGGGCTTGCTTAGAAGTGTCATGTTAAAAATTGTGTAGGTGGAGTAAATTGACTTCAGCAATCTTTTTGGACAAGGTGACTCATATTTTGTTCATGAAATAGGTGGATACATTAGGTATGGATTATTAGGCCAACCTGATGTGCAGATTGTTGAAAGAATTTTTTGAATGGGTTGATACTAGTTTGCAAATTGTCCTTCTATTATATGACATGGCTCTTTTGCTCTGTTTTATTAATCATTTTTGTCACTCACCTGGATGAAATAGGCCTATCACATTTAGTGTATATGAGGGAGTCAGCATTGCGAAGAAACTTAAATATCTAAAATGATTGACTGAAATTAGAATGGTCTGTAACAATGACTAATGTAATTCTGTATATATAAGTTTTCCAAATAGCTTCACTACAGTGATCAATCAGAATGTGACTGTGGTGGTACAAGTCTGCAATTCCATTGACTTAGGAGGGAGAGATCTGAATGATCATGATTCAAGGCCAGTCAGGCAACAAGTTAGCAAGACCCTATCTCAACTAACAAGCCTCATGTGTTTAGTGTGTGCTTATAATTCTAGATATGCAGGAAGTACAAGTAGGATGAATTTGATCAAAGACTATCACAGCACAAATGAATGACTCTATATAAAAAAATAACCAGAAGCAGGGGGAAGGCTATAACTCTGCTGCTCTCCCAGGTTACTGAGGTTTGAGTATGTTGCCTTCAATATTCATGTGCTGAAATTTCATGGCCATCGTAGGTCCCATGCATTGGGAAGAAATGATTAGGCCATGAGAGCGCTTTAGTTTACGGTGAAATTAAGGCTTTTACAAAGAGGCAGTGTGGTCTATAGACTGCATTCACCTCTGCATATGAGTCACAGTCTTATCACCCCTGGAGAGGATAACCCTCCCAGACAGGTAAGCCTGACAATAGATTTTGCCAGCCTCCAGAACTGTGAGAAATTAATTTTTCTTATAAAGTCTTATTTTCTTTATAGTAGCACAAAGCAGCACGAATGGATCAGGACACAGGTGCAGACAGTATTAATAGAAATTTGCTCTCTGAGTATTGTTGGGAAAATATTTTCAATTATGCTCCCTTCCACCCTCTTTGCTGTGTTGTATGCTGGGCAGATAGTCTACCATAGAGCTGTATCCTATTCCCCATCCTAGCTTTCAGGTTTTAAGAAGTATTCAGCAACTTGTAAAAGCAATATTTCAAGAATTAAAGGGATTTCTTTATGTTTGTATGTATAGAGTATAACAGCTATTTTCAAATATTTGAAAGCTAAGGTGAAGTTAGCTTACTTCTGTATTCATTAGTTTTTAAATGAAAGTATTGAAAGTCTACTATGGGCAGACCCATTATGCCAAGTATTAGGCATATAATTGTGATTTAAAACAGAAATTCTGATCTCCTACATACTGTTTATGACATGGATATCTGGCTGCACAAGTAGACAGTAACCAGATAAGTACATGGGTACATGTAAATTCCAATTATGATAGGAGAAATCCAGTAGAACATCATGGAACCATGAAAGTGAACATATTAGTAAGGGAATTTATCAAGAGAAGGGAAGAGAAGTCTTGCTTAGTATAAGAGTGTTAACTAGGTAAAAATCAGTGAAGAAGTATGTATGGTAAGCAAGTATGATGATGAAGGAAAGAAAGCTTGCTGATACAGAGTCCACTTCAGAAGAAGGTGTCAAGACATTTAGCTATTGAAGACCTTTTGTAAGAAGTTCACTCCTGGTAGTGGTCTGTGGCTCAAGTGGTAGAGTGTTAGCCTTGAGCTGAAGAGCTGAGGGACAGTGCCCAGGCCCAGAATTCAAGCCCTACGACCGACAAAAACAAAACAAAACAAAGCAAAACAAAAAAAAGTTCACTCCTTGTCTAGAAACAGTGAAAACAATTATTGGTCTTACCCACAGGGATATCTGGTTTAAATCTGGGAGGTGATCTATGATTTTACAGTGTAGGGAATTGACTGGAATTGAAACCAGAGATGTGGTTAAAGTGCCTCAGAGAGCATTGCAGGTGGATGGACGAGGATCATTGTGCTGCAGGAGGCAAAACCTGTCTGTGAACGTGGAATTCAGCCCTGACTATCAGCTACAACAGAATGAAGTTAAAAATTGGAAGACAAAAATCCCGGCAATGAATCAACAGTTTGGTCATTAACTAGCTTGATGCCTTGTGGATTTTAAATTAATCATTGAGCCACATCTTCAGCTCTTGCTTTAGGTTTTTTTTTTTTTTTCCATATAGGGTCTTGGGTCTTATGTTGTTCACTCATGGAACAAAATCATGAGATTGTGTGTGTGTGTGTGTGTGTGTGTGTGTGTGTGTGTGTGTGTGTGTGTGTGTGTGTGTGCGTGTGTGTGTGTGCATGTGCACGTATGTGTATGTTTGTGTATGTGTGTGCATGTTTGTGTATGTATGTGCATGCATGTCTGTATTGGGGTTTGAAGTCAATGTTTGGCCTCTATCCTTGGCTTTTTGCTCAAGGCTGCTACTCTATCTCTTGCCACAGCACCACTTGGAGCTGTTTGCTGGTTAACTAGAGATAAGAGTCTTAAGGACTTTCTTAAGGAACTGACTTTGAACAATGATCCTCACACCTCAGCCTTCTGAGTTAGTTAGGACTACAGGCATGAGCCACCGGTTCCCAGCTCTAATCTATATTTTTATGAAAGGTATATATATATATATTTATATATAGTCAATAATATCAATATCGATATTCAGAAAGAATGTATATATGTGCTAAAATTTTAAGCATGTACAATAAATTATGGCTCCTTGTATGCTTTAAGCATGTATAATAATATAGTCCTTGAGTATTTTGTTTTCTGGTTCATAAGAATTATTTAACTCTAAATAATATGTGACTTTTGTATCTTTTGATTTGAGGCATTTCTGTGGAGAAGGATCACTATATTAATATTTAGTGATGAGATTTTGCTTTGTTAAGGAGCTAGAAATAACTATTGCTAAAAATCAGTTTCATGTGAGGGTTGTTCACACTTGGAAGTTGTTTCTGGGACTAGAGCTGAATAGAAGATATTTCTGAATGGTAAATTAGATCTTCATACAGACTTTACACTGATAATGCCAGTAAAGGATAGGCTAGTCACTAGGCTTAAGGACTTTATTTTTATTCTATTTAATTTTTCCATCAATCTTCTGCAGTGTGGCTACTGTTATTCCAGTTTTACAGATGAAGAATCTGGGTTTAGTAAGGTTAAATAACTAAGAAATAGAAAAGCCTGTGTTCTGCCTTAAGTCACTTTTTATTTCAACCCTGCTGTGATATATTGAAATAGCTGACTTGGTACAAAAGAACTTGATTGAAATCATTTTAGAATAATCTCCTGTAGCCATGCTTCCTGCTCTGGTACTATATTAAAAAAAGATGAAAACAGATAGTGATTACAAAGGATGAAAACAGAAACCTATAGTAATTCCTGAGTAATAATGGATTTTATATTGTTGCCATTATAATGTGATTTTAAATAGTTAATGCACATATGTGGTAAAAAAATAAGCTAGCCTTCTCCTGTTACAGAGGTATTTGCTGAAGCTAATTTCTAGTTATTATTCTGAAGATAATGTTAACATGAATTAATCTTTTAAAAATGACATTTTAGGATCAGTTCCATAGAAACTAATTTTGAATAGCCTGATCTGTCACTATTGATATTTGACAGGGCCTACCCAGTGAAGGCTGGAACCAGATACAGGTTAGACTCTCAGGGTAGAGAATGAAGTTAAGGTCATCACCATTCATCTCTCTTCTCATAGGAATAGCAGCAGCAAGTCTTGTCCTATTTTATGGAAGAGGAAGTTAGTCACTTGTGTAGTTGCAATTAGAACAGAGCCTAAATTGTGCTTGTCTTTTCATTGTAATGTATCACAAATGATGTCTGACTTCACAGGGTTTTAGGGTTTTAAGGAATTTTACATTTGAAATAGTTTTACATTGATTAGCTTTTTATATATAAAATAGGGAGTAAACTTCTCCAGAAAGTCAAATGTGATATTGATCCTTTTATTTCTTTCCCCTGCTTTACTTTTTAACATATACTTCATTTTAGAATAGATGTAAATTTACAAAAAGCTTCAGGAGACAGGATATAGACATCTCATATCTTACTCTCAGTTTCTTTCATTATTAACAGCTTTCTCCACCTGTAATGGTTCACTCCTTCCTCCTTTCCATATTGTGCCCTGTGTAAGGAAGAGCAGAACAGGAAAGTTATATTGTACCTCCTTGAGAGTAGATTATCTCAGAAAATTATTTTGAATACTTTTGCAAAATGGATTTTTCTCCCTCTTATTGGTTTGTTTAATCATTTGTAAAAGTACAGTTTCACAAATCTCATGATTATCAGGTCATAATTCAACATGAATTTATTGCTTAAATCATTCTAGCTTTGCCTATTAGGGGCTCTTGTAGTTGGCTTTTCTGTCTCTTCAACATAACACTCATCATTGTATGATTTAGTTATTTTATTGAACAACTTTTATTATCTGAAACTATAGATCACTTTAGATTTAGTTTGGATATTTCCCACTCCATTGTAGAATCAGCCATCTGTCCAAAGAGCCCTGTTTTCTTTTACTGGAAAGTAATATTAGACACCGAGATCTGGATGTCAGAGGAAACCACAGCTCTTTAATAACAATATTGAGTGGAAAAGATAATTTAGCCATAATCCTAAGCAATACTAAATTAAGTCATTACAGTAATTTATTTAATTTTACTGGTATGTAGAATTTGAGATTGTGTCTCAATTACTTAAATAGAAATGTACTAAAAGGTTTTCAGGAAAAAAGTCTAGGAAATTTTATAACTCCTTTTTGTTACTAACCAAAAAAAAAAAAAAAAAAAAAAAAGAAAAGAAAAAGAAACCCACAAAAAAACCCCCAACAAACCTGTCCTTGAGGCCACTTCATTTATTAGAGTGTTTTGGTATTCTTGAGCAGAAAACCTGAGGGAAAATTTAAAACATGGTAACTTAAAACACTTTGGGATTGACTCTGTTAAATTGAAAAGACTTAAACTCCATTAGGAAAATTAACAAGCATAGTGTCTATGAAATATATATATATATATATACACACACACATACAAGTTTATATATAGTTTATATATATGCAGTTTATATCTACCTAAAGAATAATATATTGTTTTGCAAAACTAAGATCTTAAAAACTTGTGAATACAACCAGAAGATGGGGGTAAATATGTTTTTTAGAGGAAGAAACAGGCAAGAACTAATGAGAGAAAACATATTTTAGTTTAGCTAAAATGTCTACATAGTAGTCCAAGCTTATTTTCATTATTCTTAACCTTCTCTATCACAGACTTGCCTGTTTGATATTAGTATTGTGATTTTATGAACCCAGGGTATTTGCAGGTAGATGGACAACTCCTTCTTAGAGATTGTTAAAGGAATCTATAGTTTTGTATTTGTAATTTTAGTAGTACTGATGAGCAGTTTTTGAAAACAAACAAGAATCACATGATCCAATATGTAAATATATGAAATTTATAAAACAAAATTATTATCCACGAATGGCTCACACCTATAATCCTAGCCACCCAATAGGCTGAGGTCTGGGTTCAATGCTATGTTAACATATATAGACAAACCCCAATACTCTTATCTCCAGTTCAGTAGCAAAAACCTGGAAGTGGTGTGTGGCTCAAGTGCATGAGCGCTAGCTAGCATTGAGTCATAAAAGCGAAGTGTTAGCATTAGTCCCTGAATTCAAGCCCCAGAACTGACACCCAAAATTATACCTTTGAGGCTTTACCAGATATTTTTTTCCCTGAGGTTTATTTAACACCATTTTGTTTAAATCTATTTGGATATTCTCAGTTTAATTACAAGCAGTAGTTTGTAGAAAAATGTCAAGTAAATTGATAGCGTACAGTCACAATTAGGAAGAAATAAATACCACAATGAGGAAAAGAATCAGCAAATAAACAAATGAAGCAAAGGTAAATGTAGAAATCTAGTGAATAAATGGATTGTGACTTCAGTGTATAGAAATGTGAGGCAGAGAGGCCTAGGAGCTCTAACATAAAAATAGCTAGAAAGCCTCAAGAGGGATGGAAATCATTATAGTGGTGAGAGAATACTAAAAGAGAGGTACTGTTGAGTGCCGAGGCTAGGAAATGGGGCCAGGGAAAATGTGAGATCCAAAGCATCTTTCCTGAAGTTCAGTGGAAATCTTGAAGATGCTTGGAGAGTCTAGCATCAGCGATCTGGGATCTGGCAGAAGGAAATTTTACGTTGAATGTGTCTACAGTATGCTGGGTGCTGTCCTCTCATATACTATTATGTCATTCTAACATCCACTCTTTGAGAGTTATAGATTTGCATCAAGAAATGAAAGTACTGAACTGGTTGAGATGGTAAAAACCAGATAGTGATAAATTGGAGAGAAATATAAACCAGGGAATCATTTTTCATTTCAGAGTAAGTTGTCAAAAGTAGACGAAACCAAGTATGTACAGCTTAGGAATAGACTCAGTACTTTTTTGGAGTTTCTGGGTTTAGTTAGTAAAGAGGAAGTAGTTTAAAATGGTGGCACGTTAGGGTTAGGAAGTTTAAGGCAGTTGGCTTATGATCTTTATCTTGGGACGGTCTCAGAGTAGACTGGGCAATTCATGAAGTAAATGTACTTGATAGCAGCTCTTGGGTCATTTTAATTATTATTTAGCACTGGTTACACATAATCCTTTGTTGAGATCTCTACAGACTGGAGGGAGTGATTTTTCACTCTTCTTGGGAAGGATAATTTGTAGACTCTGGCAAACTGGTTAGTGTATTTGTTCTCTTGTGAATAAGAAAAGAGAATAAATAAAACCACTTTGAACTTTAAGAAGGTAAAAAATTTAAAAAATGGAGTGTTTATATTTACAGAGTAAATCTCAAGAGCAAATTAATTATATGTCTGTAGTTCTTGAAGTTAAGTAGGCTAACTTAGGGAAAAGCATGATTTAATCTTGCTTTATTGCTGGCCAAATCTCTAGGCTAGCCACTTTTTCCTTTTAATAAAAATGCTTGTGGTTCCTTGTCTTCCCATTAGCTCATAGTTGAGAGCTCAGTTAAGTTGTCTATGAGACGGACTGTATTAAGTTGCCTGATTAAAATTGTTCATGAGAGATCAAGCAGACAAGAGACTTTTAGTATAATTAAAAAGCACTGCTATTCTTTTAAGGTGAGATTTTGGAAATTTATATCCACCTTAGGGAATTGTGTTTATGTAATTAGATTCTGGTTCTCTCATGAACACTTCTTACTTAATTCATGCATGGTGTTCTTTCTTTTTATGGAATATTATCTTCTCATGCAGGAGAAACAAGAACTGTTTAGAGAAGTCAGAACCTGAATAAACTGAAATTTTCTGTTAAAGCATCATAATGTGATAAGTTAACATATCAGTTACCTCTGTTAAATTTGATTTTTATTTATAAAAACAAAGAATAAAGGTGAGCATAGTAAAGGGAAAATCAAAACAAATTTGTATCTTGTGTTCTCAAGCTAATCTGAGAAAATTATACCTGTTGTCAAGAAGTAGTCTCCTTTTGTTTAATGGATATATGTCTTAGTCCACAATTTTTATTTTTGTCCATTTTTCCATTCTCAAACTTATTGCTGAACTCTGAAATCATCCAGTTATTATTCCCATTTTACTATCATGTTTCAGGGGAAAAATGATTATACTTAATGTGGTTTTAAATTGCTGCGTCTTTTGTCCTTTTGAAACAAAGTCCACTTCAGTAGAATGTTCATTATGAGTGCTTCAAGTTTTTTTTTTAAATCTGGCATATATTTTAAAAGACATTTTAATTCATCTTCAGAAAAGAACTCTTTCTAAAATAAGTCAGAATGTTATTGCTATCATGAGGTAGCATTTTAGAAGAAATTTACTAAGGTGTGAACTTCTTATTAAGACCTATTTATATAAAGTATTAATTTCATAGAGGAAGAGTTTCTGTCATTGAAACCTTTCTTCTTTTTAAATTTAATTTAATTTTATTGTAAAGGTGATGAACAGAGAAGTTACAATTACATAAGTAAGGCAATGAGTGCATTTCTTATTGAACAGTGAAACCCCCTCCCTGGAAATCCTTTAGGGAAGGCATTTTTCTCAACAAATAAGTAATGATTTGATTTTTATTAGCTGACAATGATTCTCAAAGCTTGACTATTTTTTTTTTAGTTTAAACTTATTTTGCATTTTAAAAACAATTAGTTCTTTCTTGATTTCTACATACAACAAGAGTCCCCAACACAAACCAACTTATTTCCATATCAGGTCTGAACAGGAAAACAAGATGATAAAAAGAAGCCCCTTAACCCATAATGTAATCTATGTCATCCGGAATAGAACTGAGCCAATTTTAGGAAACTAAACATGATTTGGCCAGGCACAAGAACATTTTAACTTAAAGTCATAAAGAACTAAAGAGTATAAAAAAGCTGAAATTTAAATGCTGTTGTTTTTTTCTCTTCTATGTTTTTTCTTAATGCCTCATTATCTGCAGGAGGAGAGCACTAAACAAGGTTACATCTTGAAACAGTAAAATCTGTGAATAGTTTTATTTGTAGGAGGAGGTCATGAAAAGGTTATTCCTTCGGCTTCTTCTTGACAAGTAATCAGAGTAGTTCACAGATCTTCTGCTTTCCAACCATTTTATAGTCATGAGAATTAATTTTTCATCAAATTATAACAAAGTAATCTTAAAAATGATCTTTTACTTTTGATGAAATACACTTAATAGACTCTACAATCAAGTAGGCCAAGTAGGCCGAATAATAGTAGTAGTTTCAATGGAGATATAATTGAGGATGAAATCATATACATTAATAAGGTATAACATATAACTGGGGGCACCTAGTATAGTTTTTATACATCAGACTATTCCTTTTATATATTTTCACACCAAATAGACTTTAATTTCAAACACTACCTAGTATATCCATTTCTTCACTTATTTATTCAATAAATAAACACTTATGAGCCTTTCCTCTACATCAGGCATTAGACAATAGAGACAGGAATGGGTATGCCTATTTTTGAAATGTTTTTGCTCAAAAGAAACTCACAAGTTTAAGATTAACTTGTGTTCCAAGACATTAAAAAGTGAAGCTGAATGAATAATATAAAACTATTAGTATTAAGGCTGGAGGCATATATCAAGTGGTAGAGCACCAGTCAAGCAAGCATGAATCTCTGAGTTCAATCCTTGGTGCTAGCAAAAACAAACAAAAATTATAATAATAAGAAAGATAACTTAGATGCATATTTGGAAAGACTTGAGACACTGGATATGGTGCCCCATTTCTTCAGTGAAGCCAGAAGGCATTCATTTACTCACATATTTGATTATGAAGTCAGAAAGATTTGACTACATTCTCCATCTGCAATCTCCTCAGTCTGAGTTTTCTTTTGTGAAATGGAGATAGTGCCTCCATTAATATTAGGAAATTCCTCTTTTTTATTAACATATTTGGAGAAGACATTTTGGTACTTATTAGTGTTATTTAGTTATTTTATGGTAAAAGTGATGTACAGAGGGGTTATAATTACAAAAGTAAGATGAGTACAATGGAAGTTCCTCTTTAAGATGCCTTAAGTTTCTAGGCCCATGGTATTCAGTACAATATTTGCTAGGCATTAAGACTATTAAGTTTTTTTGGAAGTACTGGAGATTAAACTCAGAGCCTAGTATTTGCTTTCTACCACTTGAGCCACATCCTAATCCTTTTCCTTTAAAAAAATGACTTTATTTTTTAAAATTATCTTTAAGTATTTGTACAGAGAGGTTGCCCTTCAGAAAGCAGTTTGTGAATGCAATATTTTGAGTTTTGTACTCTGCTAATCTCAGTTCTATTTCCTCCTTTTGAGTAACTGGGCTTACAAATGTATATTACTATTAGTTTAAAAAAATTTTCCCTCTCTCCATCTTTCCCTTCTTTCCTTCCTTCCTTTCTTGTATTGGGACTTGAATTCTCTCTCTGCTTCTTCTATAGTTGGAATTTTACATGTGTACCACCTGGCTTTATTATTAAGTTCTTTATAGTTTGCATAATAAATATAAATAATTCTCTAAGAGATTTGTAATCAGTAAAAGAGATTTGTGAAACCTCCTTTAAAATAATCCAGTTCTTTATTCCCAAACTATTGTGTGTTTGCTATCTTGTTCATATATCAAATATTTAAACCATTGAAAACTGTGCTAATTGTCAGTATATGGTGTTACTGGTGATGTAGCTTCCTTTTGTCCTCTACTGTGGAAGTATTAGTTATTTTATGAAGTCATGTAGTCCAAACTTAATTAGCACATATTTCATTTACTTTGCCATTGGCTGTTTGCCAAAAGCTATCATCACCTTTTGGAGTTTTCTCATTTCTTGATTCAGTGTATTTCAACATTTTCTGATGTTGATCTTTTAAAACAGTTTTGTGTAACATAAAATTATCTGCATATATTTAGAGCAAATGATTTAGTGACTTTTTCTGATATATCTATGAAGCCATCACTACATTCAGAATAACAAATATACTATCATCCTAAAAGTTTCCCTGTGTCCCTGTATGTTCTCTTTTCTCTTGACTCTAGCTGCCCTAACTAGCTCAGTTCCATTTCCACCTTGTAATTACTTCTCTGCTTTTAGTACTAGAATTATAACTTTATGTAAAAAAGATCATGCAATGTGTTCTTTTTGATATGGTTTCTTTTGCTCAGCACAATTATTCTGAGATTCTCTATGCATTTGTCTATAAAAATACTTCATTCCTTTTTATTATAAGTAGTAGTATATTTATTATGAGTAGTAGTATATTTATTATGAGTAGTAGTATATTTATTATTATCATATAGATGCCACAGTTTAGCCATTCATTTGTTGTTGTGAAGCCATTCATTTGTTGTTGGAAATGTGGGTATAACGAGTCTAGTGATTACTATTATTACATTTTTTGTTAATTTAAATTTCATTGTAAAGGTGATGTACAGAGGGGTTACATTTCTGTAAGTCAGGTAATGAATACAATTCTTTCTGAACAGTGTTACTCCTTCCCTCATTTTCTCCCACTTTTTCCCTTCCTGGCCCTCACCCCTTTAAATTGTAAAGTTCATGTCTAATGAGTATCACTGTTGAATTGGTTTATTCCTCTTACCTTTTCTGTGATTCCCTTTCCCTTCCCCAAATCAGATAAACTTAAGAACAAGACAAAGGGTATAGAACTAAGAAACAATGACAACAGGGAGTAAACCAAAGGGTGGAAAAAGCAAGAAAAAGAAATAACTGGAAGTGGCGCTGTAGCTCAAGTGGTAGAGCACTCGCCTTGAGCTGAAGAGCTGAGGGATAGTGCCCAAACCCAAAGTTAAGGCCCCACGACCGACACAAAAAACAAACAAAACAGAAATAACTACAACAAATAAAATAAAAAAACCTTCCTGTTTCCATTTATTGGAATTCATTTCAATAAGCACATAGCTATTGAGGCATTGTGCTCCTCTCCTAAGAATATCCTCTTTTGTTCTTATTGTGTGAATGCATGGAGTACTGTTTATTTAGCCATGTCCATGGCTAATTATTTATCTTTTACTATCCATTGGATTAACTTGTAGAATTATAGACATATTCTAGTGAGGGAAACCATGAAGCCCGTGTTTCTTTGGATCTGTTTTACTTCGCCTAATATAATTTTTTCCAGCTCTTTCATTTCCTTACAAATGGGGCAATGCCATTCTTTCTGATCGAAGCATAAAATTCCATTGTGTATTTTTGAGTCTAGTGAGTTTTCTTATTAAAGCCACATGACCATTGATGCATATGAGTCTGCAAATATTTTCTTTCATTTGGGCAAAAATGTAGGAATGGTATGATTGGGTAATGTTGGAGATATTTCTTTTAATTTATACGACATTCTCAAACTATTTAAAACTAGTTTACAGTTTCACAGCATTGCAAGAGACTTACAGTTCCCTGATATCCACATCCTTGCCAACACTCTGTAAGATGTTTGGTTTTTTAAAAAATAGTTTAATAGGTGGTAGTATCTTCTCTTTGTGGGATTCATGTGCATCTTCTTGGTAGACGATAATGTTTATTACCTTTTTATGTGTTTATCTGCCATCTATGTGTCTTCTTATCTTCTCTGGTGTTTGTTGAAATTTATTTTGCCCAGTTTTTAATCTGGGTGAGTTTTTAGAGGTCTTTATCTACATTGTTCTTTATGAGATTTGTGCTTTGCAGCTCCTAGTCTGTTTTTTCTTTCATTCCCATAGTGTGCATTTCAAAGAGTATGACTTTAATTTTGTTGAATCCAATTTATTTTATTTATTCATAGATTGTGCTCTTGCTACTATATGTGACGATTTTGCTTAACTCATGATTAAAAGTTATTTCATATATTCTAGAAGTGTTATGGCTTTTTACATTTAAGTTTAGAACCCATTTTTGTAAAAGCTTTACTTTGGAATAATTTTAGATTTGCAGAAAGTTGCAAAGGTAGTACATAGAGTTCCTGTATACCCCTCATTCACTTTTTCCTATTATTAATGTCTTACATAACCAAGTAGAGTTGTCAAAACTAAGCGCCCAGAACTGGTACATTACTAATAACTACATCTCAGGCTTTACTTGGCTTTTGCCAGTTTTTCCTCTAAAACTTGATTTCTGTTCAAAAATTCATTCCTTGATTCTATCTTGTGCTTTGTCTTTATTTCTTATTAGTTTGCATTGATTCTTGATAGTTCTCTATTTCCTTGTTTTTCAGTTTTGAGCAATGTTGGCTATGTTTTGTAGACTATTTCTCAACTTGTTTTCGTCTCGTGGCTTTTTCTTGATTAGATGGAGGTTATGGGTCTTGAGGAGAAGCAGCCTTCTTATCACAGTATAATGGAGTCAGACTTGAGTAAGTTGGTGAGAATGAAATTACCATACCTTATAATATGACTGAGGAATTTTTTAGTCAGCTTTCTTCACTATAAAATTAATCTTTTTCACCCTTCCTTGTTACCTTCTGCTTGTTGGAGTAAGTTGTTAAGTTTAGCTCAGGCTCAAGGGACAAGGGGACTAGAGATGAGTCAATTATGTCTTGTGTCCTAGAGGTGGGTATCTTCATAAATAATTTCATATTTTGTAATAAAGATTTGTCATCATTCCTTTATTTATTCATTTATTTAATCATGTGTTATGCCAATATAGATTTATGGGTATTCATTTCATACTTTAGATTTAACTAGTATGTTATTTTATTGCCCAACTTATTCTAGTTAAGTCCTTGGGAATGCTCCTTGGCCCCAGTCTTCTCTCTCTGCTTTTCTCCTTTCCTGCTTTCCTTTTACCCTTCCCTTCTTCTCACTCCCCACTTCTCCCCTTATTTTTGACTCAGCTACCTGGGCTTGCCCTTCATTTTCTATGCCCTTGCTCTAGAATAATTCATCCTTTGAATGGAGCCCTGGTTCATTTTTTGTATTATGTTATGTAAGGACTGAGATGCAGACGCTGAATAAACTGCTGGGTTATCACTTGTCTAAAAGGTCGGAGAATATGTGTATATTCTCTAACCCATGGATATACCTGAATATGATTATTTCTTTACTTATTAATTTGTGTTGTAAGCTACAACTGGACTAATCCATGTGATTCATTTTAGCATAGTTCTTTATTTCTGAAAGTGACAGAAATCACTCCCATCATTCATTTACTTGGTTGTTTAGCCCCAGTATACATGTTTAGTAGCATAAGAACTGTTACGTTATCCTATGCAGTACATTCCTTTTTTTTTTGGTTAATCATCAGGCTTGAACTCTGGTCCTGGGCATTGTTCTTCAGCTCTTCAGCTCAAGGCTAGAGCTCTATCACTTGAGCCAAAGCGCCACTGCCGGCTTTTTCTGCTTATGTGATGCTGAGGTGCTGAGGAATTGAACCCAGGGCCTCATGCATGTGAGGCATGCACTCTACCACTGAGCCACCTTCCCAGCCCACTACATTCCATTTTGAATTAATTAATATCTCTATATATGATAAACAATTAGTAAAGTTCATTTAAAAATAATTCAGTTCTTCCAACACAATTTATTCAAAGAGCTATCTTCTGTCTCCTGGGATATCTTTGCATTTCTGTTGATGGATTATATGTGAGTCAATTTTGGAATTTGAAAATAAATAAATAATTATATATTTATGTTTTTACCTTAGAAGACACTGTGTTGATTATTGCTGATATCAATCAGAGAGCATTAGACTTCCTGTTTTCTTTATTCTGCTTTCAAAGTTGTTTTGGCTCTCTTCTCAATTTCCTGCATTGCCATTAAAAATTTAGAATTAGCATGTCAATTTCAATTCAAAAAAGCTGACTGGGATGGGAGTTGGAATTAGATTAAATCTTTAGATTCATTTTGGAAATAATTAACATTTTAATATTGAGTCAAATATCCCATGAGCAAATTACATCTTTTTTATTTAGATCTTTAATTTTACTCAGAACTATTTTTGTAGCTTCCAGCCTATAGATCTTGTCAGGTTTCTCCCTTAGTATTTCGTATTTGTTGATGCTATTGTCACTAGTATTTATTTATTTTGAATTACACCTTCCAGCTGTGTTGCTGGTAAATAAGACAAAGACTTGATTTTTGAATATTGATCTTTTATCTTCAGCCTTCTGAAACTCAATTGTTCTTGTAGCTGCTTTATTATATTTTCTGTCTGGCCTTTAGCTAAGAAGACCAGGTACTTGTGAAGAGTTTACTTCTTTTTTTAAAAAACAAAAACAAAAACTTGGACATTTATTTTTACCCTCTTTTACTTGCTGGGAGCACAACACAATTTTGAACACGTTAAGCCCCCTCTCTTGTTCTTGATCATAGTAGAGAAGCATTCAATCTTTCACCTTCAAATGTTACTGGGAAGTTTTTTCTAGATTCTTTTTCCATTATGTTGAAAGGGTTCTTTTATTTACCTTTTTGCTACTGTGTGTGTGTGTGTGTGTGTGTGTGTGTGTGTGTGTGTGTGTGTGTGTGTGTGTGTGTGTGCGTGCGTGTGTGTGCGCATGCGCGCGCACGCACGCGTTTGTGTGTGTAAGAGAGAGAGAGGGAGAGAGAGAGAGGCAGACAGAGGCAGGCAGACAGACAGACAGACAGACAGACAAAGAGACAGAGAGAGAGAAAGTACTAGAGGTTGAACTTAGCCTGTGCCTTCTTACTTTGCTTGCTCCTGGGGCGATTTTGAATGGGATCGTTTTCTCAACTTCCTTTTTAATGAGTTTGTTATTGGCATATAAAAATGTCATTTTTATAGTGATTCATATCCTTCTACTTTGTTATATTTTAGAGTCTTCTGGTAGAGTCTTTAATGTCTTAACTATAAGATCCTAACTCCTGAAAATGGATAATTTAACTTCATCCTTTCCTTTTTGTCTTAATTTCTTTGTTTCATTGTTGCTGTGGCTAAGATTTTAAGAACTGTGTTTAAGAGTGTCAAGAACGAACATTACTGTCTCATTTCTGATTTTAGAGGAAACATTTTCAGTTTTCTACATTTAGAATAATGTGGAAAGAGAGACAGAGGGGTAGAGATAGAGAGGAAAAGCAAAAGGGATAAATCATTCTCCTCTTTTCCTTCCATGTCTCTCAATCTTCCTCAAATAGTATTAATGGTATATGTCTTTGAAGACGTTGAGAAATATTTTCCTAGTCTGCTTTAAAGAAAAATATGTGACAGGAGGGAGGTCATTTCCAATCTTGCAACTTCTGTAAGGAAGGGAATTGCATGAAGAAATGAGGAAACAAAATAGGATTTCAATAATGCTATAGCTATTTTAACAGGTTTGAAATAGGCAAGGCAGTATGCTATCTCAAATGCTCGGGCATGGGGAGGTTGGAGCTCTATGTGCTCCCTGGAGGTCTACACCTGTAGTAACTCTATTAACCCTGAAGAAAAAGAACTTCTCCAAGTTTCCCCTTGTTGGAAGTTGCATTGTTCTTAGAATATTGCCTTGAAAGTAGCTTTGTCACCAGAGGATTTCTGTTAAATTTGCTGCTGTAGCCTTCACCTAAGATATGTAAATGGGGTGTTCTTGTTCATTATGTTTTCCAAGTCTAGCTCTTAAAATTTCAAAGAAGCAGAATGTGGTGCATCCCTATTAATTGAAAGTGCTTTCTGCCCTGTTTACGTTAGACAGTTGAATATCTATAGTGGTTAAGACTGATAATTTGTAAGCTAATGAATGATGCCAAAATCTAAATGTCTCCCATGTACAGTGGAGCCTATAGTCTAGTCTCTGAATATTAGGGCAGTGTGCCAACAAAAGCTGGCTTCATTTTGCAAGCAGGAGCCCTTTGCAGAAGGATTCATGATAATTAACCAATTCAAAGTGCAGTGTTTTTCTTTCATTAATTTGGCAGAAAACAGCTAAATATCTACAGCATGAATGTTTTTAATATTTACATTTGCTGCTTGGAAAATAATAGATACTTTGAATTGAGCTAAAAAAGAAACCGGCTCAATTTTTGTCATTTAGATCTTAACTTCCTAACAAAAAGTAGATTGCTCAATTTTTTAAAAAAGCAAAAAAAGAAATTGTAAGCTGTAGATATGACCAGAATGGATACACATGTTGAAGTGGTTGGCTTGCATGAGATTCTTTTATTGGCTCAGATATTGCTTTTTCCATCTTAGTCCCTGTGTGTGTGTGAGCAATAGGATTCCATTAGGTAGAGAGTTTCAAATTCTTCTTATGTTCATTTGTACTCCAAATATTTCAGTGCTTTTCTCTCTTCTATTTTGGGTTAATTTGCATTATCTTTCCAAAATTAACTTTTTATTTTACAAAAAGTGATTTGGGACTTGAGTGTCCATTGTTGGCAAATGTTTGCCTAGGGGAATCATAGTAGTATTTGTTTACTTTAGGTATTTTTGGTCTTCAAATAAATATTGTCATGTATTGTTCCTGCTTAATTGCATGTAAGAGTCTTATGGATTTGTCTGTTTGGGCTGATTTTAAACCTCCTTGATTCCTCAGATCTCAGCCTACTGAGTAGCTAAGATTATAGGTGAGAGCCATGGGTACATTGTTTGCTTCCTACATTTTTTTATTTTTATTTTTTTCCTCAAGACTGGCGCTCCACTACTTGAGACACCTCCACTTCTGTGCTTTCTGCACTTTTGCCTCTGTGTGGTCTGGGTAAAGTGGCTATGTGTAGTTAGAAAAATATCTTGTTTAAATGTTCTTTTAGTTGTAAATATCATAAACCCATTTATACATCTATGCAGAAACAGAAACGTGAAAGGAGATTGGAATAGCTTTTAATACCCAAAGGACACCTTGCCTTCCTGAGGACTTGGAATTTGCTATCAATAAGGTTATCGATACTTAAGGCAAGAATCTTTTTTGCTTGATTCTAGTTTTTTCTTCTATCTTCACTTTGTAAATTTTATTTCTGGTGCTTTCAGATACACATGACCATAGTTACATGCCATAGTCCTTAATTGATTAGGATGACAAGTGCAGAGACCCGAGTTCCTATTTGTTCTCAAATTTCCAAGAGAGAGAATATATGTACAGCACAGTGGATCATATGTCCACTTTGGTCTGATCATGCAATAGTCAAGAGAGCAACATCATGAAGTACAAATTTAGTTGCTTCAGCCACAGTTAGAGTAAAGGCAGTCCTTGTAAACTGGTAAATACCTTCAAAGCTTTTTATATTGTAAAAAAAAACCAAAAAGTAAATGTGCCGCAATGTTGGGAACTATGCTAATGGGTAGGTGCTCCATGGAGAATAGGGTAAATGCAGTGGCTAACCTTGATAAATTTATATTCTAGTAAGAGAAATATAATCTAGAATGTCAGTATACAAATAAATGAAACAATTACAAAATTGAGCTCAGTGTTTTAGAGAAGATTCATCTTGCTGCTAGGGAAGCATATTTCCAACTGGGGAGAGGGTTAGGACACGTGCTTCTTGTACTGACTTCTGAAGAGGTGAAATTATATGTGGACTTGAAACAATAGAGAAGATATCATCAGAGGAAGTAATATGTACAGAGGCTTTGAAGTATAAAGATCATGGAATACATAGCAAATAAAAGGTGATCTTCATGGATGAACATGGAATTTTGTATGAATATTCCAAGGGCAAGTAGCTTTTGTACTGTTCACATGACCAAGTATGTAGTTTAATGAATAATGTTTAATTCAGAATCTGTCGTGTTAAAGGAGTTGTTAAAATTTGGCAAAGTGAATATAAATGTTAGGATGGACATAAAGAAAGTTGAGCCCCTTAAAGAATTACATAATAATGAGCTAGAGAGCATGATATTCTATTAGAAGATTATTCCTTGTTGAAATATACATGGTCTTGTAAATATTTATTGAATCCTTAATTATATGTTAGATAGTTAGATAGTATTCTAGTCACTGAAACTTCAGAAAAAAAATTAAACAGGATCCATTCTCCTGAGACTTACCAGATCCTTCATATTCAAAAATGTTATCCTTAATTGAACAGTTATACATCTTAGTAGTTAAGAGAACCTGGAAAGCCAGAAGACCCAAGTCAGCTAAGTCAGTCTGGAGGTTATTATCCAAGTGCATTGTGGGTGAAAGCTACTACTTAGTCCTGTCTAAGGAACTTATGACATTGTAGGCTGCTTCAAAGTGACTGAGGTCTTTGAAATGGGAAGACATCAGATTTATTTCTCTGTTGTAGAAATACATAAAGAAGATGTAAGGTAGTTGTGATGATAAAACCTAGACTAGAACTTAAAAGGGGCTGTGAAGAAGTCCAGTTACTCAGAGTAATATTTGTTTATATTTCTTCCAATTGTTGGCCTGCCCATGTAATTTATGAGTGACTTCAGTTCCTGTAAACCATAAAGACCAGTGGAAAAAGGATGAATTCATACCTCCTGAAGAGCCTATGGACAAGAATGAATATTTTGTCTAATTTAAAAGAAAAATACCTGGCGCATCTCACATGCTAGACCAGATAGATATTCCTAACAAATCTGAAAGCCCTTGTCAATGATGCTTGTCTTCATAATACACTATAATATATATGCACTATAATATAATAAACTGTAATATATAATACACTATAATATACAATGTATTCTGTTTCAATATTGCTACATATTAAAATTGTTTATTAAATACTTTCTTTGACCTAATTTTCAGTTTCTCTTTTGTTCTACAAGAACTGAAAAGATGTTTGTAGTCCTCTGGCACCTCTGACAATTTATCTTCTCTAGGTACTGTGTCTAATGGATAAACTGACCCTGAGTATCTCTAAGTATTGAGTGAACACATCTAGGATCTAAAGTAAACTGGAAAACATATGCTTCATTTGTGGGCCTCTCCATTCCATGAAAATGGCTTTTAAATATACAAAGATTTCTACATTTACATTGAATTTTGTTTAATTTAAAGCTGCCATGGTTTGTATGAGGACAGATAGATGTTACCAGTCTTTAAATGTAGTTAGAAAGACATTTGCATTTGTTCCAGTGAAATCAAACCAGTGTTAGAAATTGGGAAGTGAGGAAACTGCTTATAACATGAATTTCTGTCTTTAATTTTAACTTGAATTACAATAGGCAAATGTACTTGAGGAAAGAATGTGAAGAGCAGTATCTCATCAAAGGATGTGCAAAGCAAGATACCATCAAAGTGTTGAATTGGTGTTTTTCTTAGGCTGTTATTTATGAAGAAAGGAAATAAGCATGGGAGGATATTTTTTCAATTTGCATTTTTCAATTTGTTTTAAAACATTAATTTCCTAAACTTTAGAAACTATAAATCTTGTGAAAAAGATCTTACCATCATTTTTTAGTCTTAAAGTTTTTGCTTTGTTTGAGATGTGGTCTCAGTATGATTCCAGAGTGACCAAAACTTTTGATTCTCCTGAATGTACTTCCCAAGTTCTGGGATTACAAGTAAGCTTGACCCTACCTAGCTAGTTCTAAGGTATTTGATCAGAACTATTTAGTACTGTGTATGTATTCAACTCAGATTTATAAGATACACAAAGTAGGCATGAAGAGAGAAGAAATATAACTTAGGAATCTGAGAGAACAGAATATTACTGCAATGTAGACTAGCACTGTTACCAGCCTTAATGGGTAACTGGTGTTGGATTAATCTTCCTGCCACAAACAATGATAAAACTAGTAAAATGTGAGAACCTCATATAAGAGGAATTTGTGTATTTCTAAGCATTGAAAATATATTTTAAAAATAATTCTATATATGTGTGTCCACCCATCATCTATCAACATCTTCTCTGACTTTTGCCTTAGCACAATTTCCTGATTGTGTGACAAGGATGTGGAATCCAAGCAGAAATGGTGAACTGAAAAAGGCAGAAATCAAAGTTTAGGTCTGCTGAAGCAGCTGACCTCTGGAGCAGGACAGCAGAAAGGAGAGAGCTGAACTGAAATGGGGGCAGAATTTTGCAAAGGGATTCATTCACTTTGAGTATCTGGCTGAGGGGTGGTCTGTCTGTACAGGTGCCAATGAGACTGGGAAGAGCTTGAGAGTATACTGGCTGTGAAAATGAGCATGTCTGTGTTTAAGGTCCTAAGCATAGTGGAGTGATTCTATTAAGTCATGTTATTGAGAATGAAAAGGTCTGTGATTTAAGAGTAAGTACCTTGTCTTAGTTCACTTTTTGTTGCAATAATTAAATACTCATGATTGGGTAATTTGTAAAGAACAGAAATTTATTTTCTCGCAGATCTGTGGGCTGAGAAGTGTAAGATCAAGGCTCCAGATGTCTGGTGAAAGCTGCTTTTCCTTCCATGAGAGCACCTTGAGTGCTCTGGCCTCTTCAAGGGATGGTGTGTCTTCATATGGAAGAGAGTGGAAGGGCAAGGAAGCTGAACTCTTTCCTATATGATATAGAGCTATAGATATGACAGATGTGCGTGAAACACATCATAGATATATCTATAGATACACATCTACCTCTCTATAGATCTATAGATACGTATTTCACACATACAGGCTCTCGTGAGGACAGCTCTCCTCATGACGAGAGCCTAATATCTCTTAAGGCCATCAGCTTCTAAAGTTTGAAAGGAACCGGTTCAGTCATTGGAGTAGGCCTTACCTGTCTGTGTAACCTAAGATTACAGGGAGTCAGATAGAAATTTGATCCTTCCAAACTGGAAGAGCTTAGAAATACCTTGGGCCTTCTGCAAATTTATCCAAATGAAATATAAATTTAATTCACATTACTAATTTTGCTTCTTAAGAACAAAGGCTACAATTTTTTCAAACAAAAAGGATAGGGCCCAGACTTTTTATTTTTATTGCCACATTTTTCCATGTGTAATAAATATTATACATATCAAAAAATCCAGAAAGAACTGTGACTATAACCAAAAGAAAATAAAATTAAAGAAACATACCTTAAAATGACCTGGATGTTGCTTTTAGTTGACAAAAGCTTATTCATGAATAAAAGACAAAGACTTAAAGACTGAAACAAATAATCATACAATAGACAAACTATGATGTTAATGGATAAAAAGGTTGGAAATCCTTGTGGGAAATAGAAACATAAAACAGGGCTAAAGGATTATTCGATAACTGGAAAGAACAGTAATTATAATTACAATTTTGTTAGCTTTTTGGAAAAACTATGACATATTAAGAAAAAATAATGAATTGAGTACACATTGACTAATTTTATTTACTGTGTGAAGAAGTAGAGAAAAAAAGACTGATAAAAAAGAACAATTGGGTATCTAAGAGGCAACACTGAGTGGTCTAGCATAAACAATTAAAAAACTTGGGTGGAATGGAGCATGGAAAGTACTTAAGAAATAGTGGTTGACATTTTCTTATTTTTGATTGAGAGAATGTTAACATCTCGATAAAGTTTAGCAAGCCCCAAGCAGTATAATCTGATTAAAATAGACCACTTTAGGTAGTATCTGAGACTCATTACTGAAACGATGAAGAGGTTGTCAGGCGACTGATGAATTTCCTCAGGATTCGGGATTCACTTTGGTTCACATAGGGAAGATACAGCTATTTTATAAATTTAAGAATCGTGAATCATTAGGTCTGTCTGCTTGTGGGGTCCATTCAAAGTAATTTAAATGTTCACATTATAAGAAGAACGCTGTCTCAATGGAGGAAAAATATATATCATATAGGCATGAAATAAAATTTGTGATCTCATGGTTTTTGACTATTTTATTGTATCATGTTTCTATTTTGTTTGTTCTTGGCAAGCAATAGGAAATCATTAAAAGAACAAAATTTTCTTACTATGACATACTATTTTCTGAAACAAGCCCTAAATTGATTGCTACCTAAATTTTTATTTTAAACAAAATTGGGATTAATATACTTTTCTGTGAGAAAAGCTCAAATGAGTTTAAATGTAATGTACATATATATGTATAGATACATACCAATTAGAGGTGATAAATTATTCACAGAATTGCAAAGAACAAAATTGCTTATATTTTCTCTTTCTGTATAATTCTAAATACTTTTCTTTTTCAATAAGAACCTCATTTATGTATTAGAGTGACTGAATTGTTGGTATTGCTTTTCTTCCCTAATATCTGACAAAGTATTGGCCTGCTAAAATTTTTCTACAGACGCCTCTAGGTATTTAAATTTTTTTCTCATTCAAGTGATATTTGGACAAAATGAAATTGAAGTGACTATTTTTTACCTGAAGTTCACCAAAGACAGCCTCCTATTTCTTTTTTATTCAGAGATTTTTATCAGAGGAGTATAGACTGGCATCTGCAATGGTTCTCAATATCCCAAAGTGGTAAGTGAGACCAATTAAGTCTTTTCTTACCAGTGTTTCATTATGATTTTTTTCTCTATAGTTCTTAGCTGAAATGTTTAAAATGACAGGTCACATTAATTCAAGGTTTCTTTAATAACAGCATTCTTTTAGTTATTTTAGAATCAGATAACTTTGCAGCTGGGTTGTTTGATGATCTGTATTTGTATCTTTGGGGCTTTGATTTGTTTGAGTCTGGGAATGAATCTAAGTATACTGAGACGCTTTGCGAAGGCTTATCCTTACACTGTCTACATTTGTCTACATTTGGAACTAACCCTCCAGATTGTCTTTTGAACAGCTTCTAATCGGTTATTCTAGACTGAATGTAGAGAAGGCATTTTTTTTTTTTCTGTTTTCACCCTCTGATTTAAGACTTACAGACTACATGCATTAAGACATATTGCTAAGACATATTGAGGAGATGATTGGATACTAAAATCATTTACAAGTTTTAAAGTTGGTGTAAGTAGTATATAAATGTATAGCTAAATCCTAGTATAGATTACTAGGATGTGCAATTCCCTGGGTTCAATCCTCCCCATCTTAAAAAAAAAAAAAAAAAAAAAAAGGCCAGGCTCCAGTGGCTCATGCCTGTAATCCTAGCTACTCAGGAGGCTGAGATCTGAGGATCCCGGTTCAAAGCCAGCCCTGCCACAAAAGTCTGTCAGACTCTTATCTCTTATCTCTCAGAAAACTGGAAGTGGTGCTGTGGTTCAAGTGGCAGAGCGCTATCATTGAGCTGAAGAGCTGAGGTGCAGCAGCCAGGCCTAGAGTTCAAGCCCCACGACTGACAATGAAAAACTCCCAAACCAAAAAACAACCGAACAAAAGAAAGGCAGAAAAAAGAAATATCTACATAGGAGAAAGGAAAGATGCTTTAAAGTTCAAAACCAGAATTATAGTCAATTTTCTTTTGAGGTTTTTGTTGCAGTTAATAAAACATAATAATTTTAATACATCAAGAATTGGCCAGTTGTATATGTATTCTTGAAAAATGAATATTATTTATCAGGCAGTGTGCTTAGCTGCCTTTCTTAGGAGGCGGAGGCAGGAGGATTGTGTGCTTATCTTAAAATTCGCCTGGCTACATATTTAAGCCCTGTACCGAAACAGCAAGAACAAGATAAACCAAATGAATATTTTGCACATGTATTAAGCACATTTTGGTCATTATGAATTCCTGAAGAACTATAGGGTTGCAGAATGATTTTTGCATTGTCCAGATGAATGGTCTTAACAAGGTAACTTAAAAGTATCTCATGAATTGAAGCCACAGATGAAACCCATTAGCTTATGTAACTCAGAAATCCCAAGAGATGGCTTCTTGGGAATGATTCAGCAGGTTAGTGATTTCCATTCCTTTGCCTTGGGGTTTTGGTATTGGGGATAATTGTCTCGTTTCTTTCTTTTTTTTTTTTTTTTTCTGAGCTCCGAAGTGTTATTTTTTTAATTTCCACATTTACTTGGATTTAGAAAAAGAGGATTTGTGTCCATGCATCTAATCCCAACCAGTTGTTGATCATTTTCCCACCTCAGAACTATTGTATGTGCAATTGTATGTTCCATTTAAGGAGTCAAAGGTGAAGTTAATTTCTTGAGATTTCTTAAATCTCCAAATTGAAGTCCTTGCTTTCTGGAAAGAGAAAAGTAGGAAGTGAATTTGCTAGGCCCTGATATATATATTCACGCATATGCCCTCATTCTTAATATCCAACTATACTTGGCTTACTTTTAGTATTTACCTATAGTTTTTATTTTTGTTCATTCTTAACATGTGTCAGGGAACAAGTCCCATACTACCTTGCCCTTAACAATAGAAAAAGCACTCATTTAAGTTCTCCCTTCGCTGGAAATATATAGCTTGCTATTGTTCTGTGTCATTTCTTTTTTGGCTATAAGTAATGCATAAAATTTCATTGAAAAGTGAATCATTCTAGCCGGGCACCGGTGGCTCACGCCTGTAATCCTAGCTACTCTGGAGGCTAAGATCTGAGGATCGTGGTTCAAAGCCAGCCCGGGCAGGAAAGTCTGTGAGACTCCTATCTCCAATTAACCACTAGAAAACCGGAAGTGGCGCTGTGGCTCAAGTGGTAGAGTGCTTGCCTTGAGCTGAAGAGCTGAGGGACAGTGCCCAGGCAGGCCCAGAGTTCAAGCCCCATGACTGACCAAAAAAAAAAAAAAAAAAAAGAATCATTCTAAAGTATACTTTGTTTTCCAACAAGGTGGAATTTTCCTATTAGTTTGGTTATACCAAATGAGAGCTCTGTCCTGTATATGTTAGTTATGAACAGAAACATGCTTTTTAACCTTCTCTCCTTTCATACAACACTAGAAACATGCTTTTTAAAATAAGTTATTTTTAAAATAAGTTATTTGTTACTGAAATGAGACATGCAGCAGTTACTCTCAGTTTGACTTATGAAATTTTATTTCAATTTTTATAACAGAGATAATATTATCTAGAAGGGAATTTAGAAGACATATGCCATATACAATCCTGAAAAGACAAATTCAGCAATTGAACTCAATAACTTAATTGGAAAGCTCACTTTCGACTGTTTATTATCTGGGAGATAATAAACATTCAAGAAGTAGGACTTGATACTTAGTCTGAGTTGTAATTGGGATTTTTTTTTAATATATTATGAACAAAATCTATGTGTGATGTCCACTAAGTAGACCATATTTCTCCCTGCGAGAAAGTAGCTTCTGAGATGTGCACTAGCTATTTATATATCTTTATTTTATCTTGTTACCAATACAAACAAGATGTATTTTTCATATTTTCAGATAACTCACCATTCAACTCATCCTAATTTGCTTTAATTTTCATTTTCTCTTAACATGTTCAAAGAAATCAACAGTGGGCCTTACTATGATCTGAATGGAACAATAAGTACAATAAGTGTCTATATAGTTTCCTTTGTTCAAAATCTGATATTTCCAAGTTTTGTTAAACTCTTGGTAAAGTTTTTATATTATGACATACATGTGTAGAAGACATGTGATTTTAGATTATTCAAAGCAGTGTTAAAATTTATATTCATATAATTAACACAGTAGTCAAGATGTAAAATTTTTGGTGCTTCCCGAAGCTGCCTTGTACCTTTTCCAAGTTCATGCCCACCTTTGATCCCTGGCCACAGGAAAACAAGAAGCCACTTTGTTTCTGCAGATTACATTTTTTCTAGTATTTCAAATAAATAAGTATATGTAATATATATGTGATTATACATAATATATGTGATTATATATTATATGATTATATATACATTATATATATATATAAAATCTGACTATGTATATGTGTGTGTGTGTGTGTGTATATATATATATATATATATATATATATATTATAGGTACCAGTCCTGGGCCTGAACTCAGCATCAGGACATTAATGCTGTCTCTGAACTTTTTTTGCTCAAGGCTAGTGCTCTAACACTTGAACCACAGCAACACTTGGGGCTCGTTTTGGTGGTTTATGGGACATAGAGTCTCATAGAATTTTCTGCTCAGGCTGGTTTCTAACTAATCTTCAGGTCTCTTTCTCCTGAGTAGCTAGGCATATCTTATAGATAATATGGATTTAGTTCCTGACCACCTCAATAGAGAAAACAGTAAAAAAATTTTTTTTAAAGTGTCCCATGAGGTTTATGGTTTCCCAGTGCATATAACAATTATGTTTTCACTATGCTCTATTAAGTATATGATAGTGTTTAATCTAAAAAAATATACACACTTGAAAAATACTTCCTTGCTAAAAAAAAGTCATCTGAACTATAGATTTTCTTGATGCAGTATTTTCACAAACCTTCAATATACAAAAGCATGTGCAAAGTATTTAAGTCACAGTATAATAGAACAAGGTATGCTTTTATACTTCTTTGTGTCTGGTCTCTTTTGTTCATCATTGTCTTTTTGAGGGTCATCCAAATTGTTTGCATATGAAGAGTTATTATTTCGTTGTTGTTGAGTATTCCTTTTTTTGCACTCATCACCATGTGGTGGAGTAGCTTATTTTGTTTTTGTCTATAAAAGGGACAAAGCTTCTGTATATTGTTTATTTTCAGACAGATTTTTTTTTCTTAAATTTATGGTATGAATCTGATATCATCAGTTCCTAGGAGTGGAATTGGTAGCTCTTACCACGCATTTAACTTCACAAGCAACTTCCCAAATGATTACTGTAGTCACACCATTTCTCATTTTCAGTATTAATATGTAGAGTTCATTCTTCTCTATCCTCTCATACTTTTAAAATAAATTCTTAAATCTTAGCATATGTCTAGATAGTGTTAAGTTGACTTTAGGAAAGCAGTCTGTAGCCATTCAGAGTCCCTGTGTAGTCTATAATAGTTCCACAGTAAGGAAATATAATTTATTATCTTTAAAACTTGCAAAGGTTGTCAGTTTTATTATAGATTTTTTTTCTGACAAATCCTACTTTTATGCAACTTTTAAAGTACAGTTCTAATGTGATAGTCTTTCGAAGTATTACACAGAAATCACATTTCTGAAATATATTTTTCCTTATGAAGTCATTCATATTACAAAAATTCCTGACCTTTAGTGTGTCTTCTTTACAGCAAGTATCTTAGACATGGTAGGTACACAATCAGTGTCTCCATATTTCTTTCATAGCATATCTTCACTTCACAATATACATTAGTTATCTTTATTCCACAATATGTAATTTATCTTCTAAGCAAACACAAATTGGTCATAATTGTGAAGCAATAAAGTGGACATAGAAGGAAGTTTTCTTCAATAACATAATAAGTAATTCAAATTGTTGAATTTGATCTATAACTTATTGAGATGATATTTTTTTTTCCTGGCTGCATAAATGGTAACGATACTTCTGAGGAAGCAGAAAAGTCTTTCCTTTTTATTCTTAACAATTCAAAATGTATTTATATTGTAAACTTAGAACGCTGAAGAATGCTCAAGTTCCCATGCTAGGGTGCAGTACCCAAAATTCTTCTACTATTAAATTCAGGTCATAACTTCTTTAATTAAACAAACACACACACATGTGCACAGTTATTACGAACACACTCTTCCAGTTTGTTTCAAAATCATTTCTGTAGAGTAGTGAAGAGCCAATGTTGATTCTACACTCAGTTCTGCTAGGCCGAACAAGACCAGCTTTCCTCCCAGTCAAGGGGACTGGTCATTCATACATGTGCCAGGATGGTTTAGCTGCAGATTTACTGGGGCAGATCCTCTGGATTGAGTATTGTCTCCAATCTACCATTTCACTGTTCTTTGAAGAGGTAATTCTTCTGTTTCCTAAGTACCTTTTTATCTCTATAGAACAGATCAGGTCTGTATATATAAGAAAATACTTTTAAAAGTAGTCTTTGGCCATTGATCAAGATGCATTGTACTCATAAAATGACATGTTGAATCAAAACCTCTTTCTCCAACTAAAGATAATAAAAAAATAAAAAATAGTAATTGCAGTCTTTGACATTAGCGTGAATAGTTCCTATCAACAGGACTCTGCTTCCCATTGATGTGCTGAAACTGCTTTCTGGAGTTAATTTGTGAAAAGCCTTTTATATTTATTGTGTTAGAGACTGAAGAGCTAAGAGGTAGAAAAGATCAAAAAGGAAGTAAAAGAGAATGTGAAAGGAAGCCAGTAGGGTTACTTACCTTATTTGGCCTGTCATATACCAACATTACAACTGCTATAAACTCTATTCCTTGGTTTCTCCATGTGTAACATAGTGATAATAGCTCTACAAATACCACTGGGTTGATGGGATGACCAAATGAATTCATATAGAGAAAGGATGTTCAAGAGTTTAAACATGCAATTATTTTATAAAATAATACACTGTAAAATGATTTGCACCTCTGACACGTTTCTTTGTAAAATGTAGTTATCTAAGTAGAGTTATGTGTCTTGTAATTTAAATTTTCTTTTCAAGTTTATTTTAGTTTTAGAAAGTGTTTTAGAAAGTGATACCAATAATTTTATTCAATCTGCCGTTGTTTCCTCTCTGTTTTGATTTCCCTCCTCAAGACTTTGTAAGCTTTGAGTTTAGAACACATTGCAAACACTTAATGTGCTAGTCTGGGTAATTCCTTTGAAGTTCATTAACATCTCATTTTGCTATTTGCTATGTCTTAAATCCCTTTTCTCAGTGCTTCTGGTTCATTGACTGAACGTGGTCAGATTGTAGAGTATAGTCAGTTCAGAGCTAGGAAATATTCTTTATTGAATATTCATTACCTGTTTGGTTTTTCTGTTTTTATTTTGTTTTGTTTTGTTTTGCTTTGCTTTGCTTTGTTTTTCGTACCTGTATTGAAGTTTGAACTCAGGGTCTGGGCACTGTCCCTTAGCTTTTTTGCTCAAGGCTGGTGCTCTCTCAGTTGAGCCACTGCTTTACTTCTGGCTTTTTGGTGGTTAATTTGTGCTAAAAGTCTCATGGACTTTGCTGTCAAGGTTTGCTTTGAACCACAAGCCTCAAATCTTTGCCTCCTGAGTAGCTAAAATTAAAAAAGTTTGAGCCACTAGATTCCAGCTAGCCTTATTTTGGGGTAGTATATATCAGAAATACTCATCACTGTGATTTCTTCAGATTTTATTACTCCTAAGCTAGTTTCTGGTGTTGTCTTAGAACTACATCAATGAGAAGGATCTCTTATTTGCTGGTTTCAAGGTTGTCTTTCAGGGTTTAAGGGTGTCTTTGAATCTACGAGAAAATTTAACTGAACAAAATAATTTCTGACTCCTTAGGTCATGTAGAGAAAAGAACCTGGGAACTGGTTAATAATGGTACTTTTCTAAGAATACAGAGAGTTTTAGAAACAATTGATGACTTTGACAAGGAACCTTACTCTCAATTGATCCTTCTGTTTACACATGTTCTAGCAGAACAGTGGAAAAACTGACTTCTGCAGCTAGTTTTGAGGAAAATAGTAGCTAACTTCCTTCTCACTTGTTAGTGACGTGAGCCAAATCTCAGCTGTTTTCAGTTGTTTTCCCTGAAAAATACAGTTAATAATAAATGTAAGTTTGCTATTTCTATGAAAGGACTAAATGCAATAATTTTATGGGAGAGCACTTTGTAAATGGCAAAAATCCAGATAAATAGTTAGTAGTGATGATATTGATGACCTCAGTCAACCTAAACCACGTTGGCTTTCTGATTTTGCTCAGGGTTTGTGTTTTCCACATTCGGCCATTCTTTCAGTAGGCATTAAGCTAAGTCAACTGGAGAATGCTCTGTTAGGATTTGACCTATGTTTGAATGTTACTTTTGCCTTGATCCTTTTTTGAGTGGTACAAGCCCTTGGTGTATATAGGTGGTGTATAGTCATTGCAAAAAATTCGACATGGCCACTAAGTATAATGAGAACTTGAATCTTCTCTGGTTGACAGAAGCATGATTGGAGGCTGGGAGGCAACTCAGAGAACAGTTAGGTTGTAGGTCCCCATGTGCTTTTCGCTTTGTCTTTCTTAACTCTCTCATCGCCTCATGGGCCACAATGACAAATGTTCTTACACGGTCGAGAGAGTGAGCATGCTATGCAAAAAAAGATGGCTTGGCAGTCTCAAAAGTTACGGATAAACTTCAGTTGCATTATTAAGACTGTGGCAACTATGATCCCATATTTCATACTCCAGGCAAGGCAAAGAAGAATCGGCTTATTTGATGTTTTCTTCCCATGTTGATTGACATAAATGCTCATTCAGCTAAGAGAGTTTTGTTTGGCTTCAGTGTCAAAAGAGTGTCAAAAGATTCGGGCGCTGGTGGCTCACGCCTGTAATCCTAGCTACTCAGAAGGCTGAGATCTGAGGATTGCGGTTCAAAGCCACCCCGGGCAGGAAAGTCTGTGAAACTCTTAGCTCCAATAAATCACCAGAAAACCAGAAGTGGTGCTGTGGCTCAAGTGGTAGAGCGCTAGCCTTGAGCTGAAGAGCTGAGGGACAGCGCCCAGGCCCAGAGTTCAAGCCCCACGACTGACACACACACACACACACACACACACACACACACACACACACACACACAAACAGTGAATGTAGGTTGGAATTTAAGCAATTATTTTTAATATGAAAATAATTGTTTTACCTCATTCTATCAAAGATAAGAAGAGCTGTATGATTTTTTAAAAGAAAAAGCAAAAAGGCTTGTTTTGGTATTTTGAAATTTATAAGTATTATGTTAATTTCATATTTTATGCAGTTTGATAGTATCATCCATTTGTGTGTTTTTAGTGATGGATTCGGTGTTGGCAGTATTGATGTTATATCAAATGAAAAAATGAAATATGTTCTACATTTACTTTACTGTTTTCCAAACCAAACGGAAATTGCCCAATTCTAATCCTTCTGAAAACCAATTTGGATATAAATGTTTTGTTTCAGAAGATGCAATATTTAAATTCATAATTCTGGTTGAATGGAGCACATAATAACAAACAGGTGAAGACAGCAGGGCAGCATTAAAATATAACTTTTTTATCAACGGAAATTTGGGGTTATTAACTTTTGGTTGATTCAAAAACATTCCATGTAATACATAATTTTTATTGGATCATTGTTTCATTCTATGAATAGAAATTTCCCAGCTTTGTTTTGACTTTGAATTCCAACTTAAATAACTACCAAGGTATTTTTTTCTTTGTATCACATGAATTGGAAACAACCACCTACTTTTCTGTGGTATTATCCTATTTCAATTCATGTCATCTAACTGAAAATTCAAGTAGAATCTTGGCTACTAAGCTTTAAGTAATTATAACCCAACATTATGTAATAATAGTTATTAATTGAACTTAGTATGTATCAGGTACATTTGTAAGCCCACAAAAGGCAGCTACTAATTTAGTCTTTCAGTTCACTCCGGGTTGTTGGAAAGATGTACTCTTACATACTATATAATAAAATATATTGTGTACGTTATATAACGTATATATTATATGGTTATATGTACTGTATAATATATGAGCATGAGTATACTAATTTATTATATGTTATATTTATATATAATATATATACATAAATTATTTTTAGGGAAGTCCCAAATATTTGGCCTATTTTGCCTTATATTTTGTACTATTGCCTTAGAGTTTTATTAATTGCTTTGCCACTGAGAAAACAAGGCTTTAATAAGTACCTGAATCACCCAATATCTTGCCTGCTAGGTCTGGTGAAGCAAGCAAGTGTATTCAGGCAATGCAAATAGAAAACATTTTAGATAACTGTCCTCTTGAACTAAATCATTTGCCATTATAGGATGATTCTTTATTCCTAATATAATTTTCACTTTCAAATCTACTTTGATATAGTATATATTTTGTCACTTTACATTTGACCTACTCTTGTGATTTCAAGTGAGTTATAAAGAAAGCAATTCTTCATATTTAATTTGTGTTTTCAAATTATGTTTTATGTGCTTATTGATATGATTGAGTTGAAATCTAATGTATTGTCATTTGTTTTGTCTGCCTTATCTTTTGATTTCTTTTTTCTCTTGTTTCATTCAAATTAACTGAGTACTGTTTATGATTCTGATATCTAGCCTTTATTGGCTTATTTTCTTTATTATTGTATTTTTTAGCAGTTAGCATATGGTTTTCAATATAGTTCTTTAACCTATCATAACTTATACCTTCAAATAATATGCCACCGTATGTTTGTGCAGTATAAAAAAGCATGTGATTGTGAACAGCAGTTGGATGGACCACCATAATGGAATCAAATGTATATATATAGGAACTTGCTTATATATACATAGAAGCTTAGATTAAAATGACTGGTAATTGTCAGAAACAGACTCCACACAGTGTAAGAAATATTGGTCTTGAAGTCAGTTTATGATGCATTAAAATTTTGACACTGTCATTTGCTAAATATGTGAGCTAAACAAGTTATTTAACCACTCAAATTTTCATGTCTGGACCTCTGAAAGGTTCTTGTCCCAATCCTTATATAGCATTTGCTGTCTATCCTGAATATCAGATATGGGATAGTACTTACAAACGACCTTGTTAAATTAAAATAGGATAATACAAGCTACCTCGTTACATTGCTTGACAGATTGTAGGACTTTGAATGCTTATCATTTAAAAATTAAAGAAGTTATTGTCTAACCCCCAAATAAGTTGTCTTATTTTACTTTAACTATAAATTATCTCTTCAAACTATAATTAATACTTTATATCTTGAAACATTTTGTACATGTTTCCAGGGAGAAATCATTAACGTAGATGAGGTTACTCCAAGTATGGTAACTAATCCAGACACATTCAGGGTTTAAGGAGATATATGCAGTGAATAAAGCTTCAGGAAGATTAGTGACTGAAACATTCAGGGACCTGAGATAAAATATCTGAAAATCATCACAATGTAGAGGTCAAAGTTGAAGCCTCAAATTGTTCATAATACAGAGAGGAATGGTCTAGAAATAAAAGGAGATAGGTAAGTAAATTACTTAATTCTTTTCTCATCTTGGGAGAATTGTCAACATCAGTGCATTTTAATGTTTATTCCTAGTGGATGTATATTGTATTAATGTATCTTAAATAGGTTAGAAACTGTTTACTTTGCCCATTAAAAACCTAGTGGTAGCTAATGCAGTGTTTTCTTTTCCTAGGATAGCAAGCCTCTCAAAGTGACATGGTCAAGTAAAACAAAAGATCAGTCTATGGCTTTTTAAATTTCTCATTGGCTTTTGTAATAGCATCACTATAATCTTATGATTTTCATTATGTTCCATTATGTTGAAAATTTCAACTATGCTAACCAATTTATTTTCACTATGAAATACAAAAGACATAAAAATATTTTAAAAATAATAGTAAGCTGGACAATGACAAGAACATAGATTTAACAGTTAGATCTAGTGCCAGGTGTGTCCCTGCATTGTCCTTCACTAGCTGCAAGAGGTTATGGAGAACTGACAAAGAACTGTGGGTCTTTCTGGAGCTCAGTGTTCATTTCAGTTAAAGTAGACAACAACACATCTTTATGTGATTGTAAGATATAAACAGTGTATTTCAGTGGCATGTATGTAGTAGGAGCTCGATAAATCGTAGCTTTAACTTTTTAAATTAATTGGCAGTACTGAGGATTGAACTCACAGCCCTGTGCTTGTTATGCATGCATGCTATGATTTGAATCATTCTTCCAATCCTCTTTTTTCTGTTTTTTATTTTTACTGTATATAACAAAGGAAGTGAATGTGGTGGAAGGCGGGCTGGTTCTTGCTAGAGGCTTCCAAGCACTAGTGACAGCTTTTCCATTTTTCAAGTAATGTAGATGGAGTATACACTTCCTAAAAAATTATTTATTACTTAGTATCCATCGAGCCATACCACAGGGTCATGTAAAAATGCATTAAAGGTTTTTCATTTGAAGCCTTACAATGGTCAAAAGAACTGCTACAAGAACTCAGCTTACATTTGTTCTACTTGTCTTGACTCTGAGAAAGTATTCTAACAGTGAGCTCTTAGGTTAAATCCCACATTCAGAAAGTGTTTGTTCCTAGATTTCAAAGCAAGAAGAAAGAGAAATAGGGAAGGATTTTTCAAAGAAGTTGTATCTAGAATCTGCAAGTTTTAGATATTTTTCCTCTACAGAGATTCTTCTTTTTCTTTTCTTTTCTTTTTTTTTTTTTTTTGATCGTGGGGCTTGAACTCTTGGCCTGGGCACTGGCCCTGAACTCAAGGTGAGTACTTTACCACTTGAGCCACAGCGCCACTTCTGGTTTTCTGGTGGCTAATTGGAGATGAGTCTCACAGACTTTCCTGCCCCGACTTGCTTTGAACCATGATCCTCAGATTTCAACCTGCAGAGTAGCTAGGATTACAGGCATGAGCCAGGGGCACCCAGCTCTGGAGACTTTTTTTTGTTATTAAGTTAAATTGAAACACATAAAAAGTCACATTTAAGCAACTTAGATAAATTGTAAATCATAACAGACATTTCTAAATTATTAAACATCAATATAAACATAATTTTATATATTCCTAAGAAGAAACACAACTCATCTCAATTATGAATTAATTATGAATTGCAGAATATATTTTGTTAGGTAAAATTGAGTATATGAAGAATTCTACTTGATATGTGGTATAATATGTTTTAAACAAACATTTCAGTAGTATTTTCATGAGTAGATGTAGTTTCCATTTAGTCAGTTTTTGTATTATAAAAGATCGAAACTTTAATTTAGATGTTGTTATAAAATAATGCATCCTGTGGAAATTTCTGTGTACTTTCCACATAAAGGGTTTTCTGTTTGTTTTGTTTTATTTCTCATTGAATTAAGGAAAGCTTTATGTATTTAAAGCTTATATTTTAAAAACTAACTTAAGAAATGTAAATTTTAGATCACTGTTATAAAACACATTAGAATCCTTAAATTCTATTATTTTCTATATTCATTGATTTATATTTTTTTATTCAACTCACTTTAAATGATACTACACATTTTTTGTTTTTTTTGGGCCAGTCCCAGGGCTTGAACTCTGGGCCTGGGCGCTGTCCCTGAGCTCTTCAGTTCAAGGCGAGCACTCTACCTCTTGAGCCACAGCACTACTTCCAGTTTTCTGAGTGGTTTATTGGAGATTAGAGTCTCATGGACTTTCCTGCCTGGGCTAGCTTTGAACCTTGATGCTCAGATCTCCTCCTCCTGAGTAGCTAGGATTACAGGCGTGAGCCACTGGCACCGGGCTTGTTCCTGAACTTCTTTTGCTCAAGGCTAGCACTCTACCACTTGAGCCACAGCACCACTTCCAGCTTTTTCTGTTCCTGTGGTTGTGAGGAATCAGACCCAGGGCTTGATGCATGCTAGGTAAGAACTCTACCACTAAGCCACATTCCCATCCCACTACACAGATTTTGTCACATGTGGTAACAATCAGTTTGGAAGAAAAGGGAATTTTTCAGCAGAATTTGTCAGCAGATCTTATAAATAATGGCAAAATCATTTGTCAGGTTGTACAAAAAACATCTCTAAGAAGAAAGTGATAGAATTAATGTCCATTGCTGCTTTACCTTAAATACATAAAGCAATTTGGAAGAGCTATTGTATAGATATGACTTACTTATGGGCAGTCCTGCTTTGTGGGCTTTTTGTTATTGTTGTTGCTTTTGTTTTTGTTTTTTGGTAGGGTAGCAGAGAAAAGGATGTAGTGAAGGAGAAGTATGACTGATTTATTAGTACACCTTTGAAAAAAATCTAATGCTGTCTTATAAATGAATTTATTATTCAATGTTGAATAGTTTTTATGGGGAAAGGGAATAGATTTTTTTCATATGTAAATAACATTTCATTTGTATTTAGAAAACATCATCCATGTAATCGAGTATGAGAGAAGTAACTCCATGGAGCCAGGAAAAGTATGATCAGCCTAAATTCCCATGCGACTCTGAATAGATTATGTAAATACTAGCTTATTGTTATGGTAAAACAAGAAAATAATTGATATTATCTTCGTAATAAAAGCTATATAGAAATCACAGCCCTTGAGTTGGTTTTATTGGGCAGAAGTATTTGCTTCCAAGTTGCTTTCGTATCTTTTAGTAAGTCAGAAGTACTACTTTATGTAAATTAGGTAGGACAACTTTTCACCTAATAAAATCCAACAGATGCATCAGTTGATTAAGTAAATTATGTATGACAGTTAGTTGTTCCAAAGTTACCTTTTAAAATATTTCTAAATATGAACATAATATGTAAAGAAGAGAGTTCAAAACATTTTTTTTTAAACCATGGGTTAGCTGGGCAAGTTGTGTTAAGCCTGTAAACTTCCCATCTAAAACTGATTACCTCATGAACATTTCATGCTGTTTGACAGTGAAAAGTGCACCTTATAAAAGCTGTTACACAAACCATTACATTTAAAAGGTTTCTGTTTCACCCACTAAAGCTACACTATGCCACAAGCGAAAGCTCACTGTTTATTTTGGTTGCTGTTGTGTTGGATTTTGTTTTATTTCCTTTTCCTGGGAAAGTGGAAATTAGTATTTTATTTAGTGAAAACACAGAGAGTTTCTGTATTTTTGGTTACATTCAGAGATGATGTAGTAATGAAAAATGATCCTGAAACCCCCGAATGCGCCATCTAATAATGAAATATAAGCCTGGGGCACAATGACACTCTTAAGTACTTATTTCAGGGAAACAAATCTTTGCAAGATGTTTCAGAACCCCTGCAGAATATAAAATGCAGTGGACCATTTTGGTTGATCCCACTACACACACTCACACAGTTTGCCTCACTTGAAACCTTGTAAAACGCTATGAAACAGTGCCTTATTCATTTATGTGAGAAAGGGACTTGGAAACGTCTCAGAGACCCTCTTATTTTAGGATTTCATTCTCCATGTTATCTGAGTATTTCTTTCATTGTTTTATAAGCACTTTGAGCTTCTGGCAGGCCTTCCTGCTTCTTTTTGAGTGCCTTCTTTTTTTCTCTCTCTTCTTTTTCTTTTATAATTTAAAGTCTGTTAGCAAGAGCTTTTGATTAGGAATTTGAGGTCCTGAGTTATAATTGCCAACCCTGATGCTAAGCAGGAGGTCTTTCTTTTTGGATTACTCATCTTAGACAAGAAGTGGTAGCCTGATGTACGTCTATCCTTTTAACCTTTAAAGTGATGTGATACTGAGAAGCAAGCCAGTTATCTGAAGACCATTTGCCCTTCAATACCAAAAGAAAATTTACTGAGTGATCAGTTCACCAAAGGAATGCTTTTCCCATAATAAGTTTGCTGAAACATGAAAACCAATAGCCCATTTGGTTCAGTTTACCAAATATTCTGGTGAATCAGTTTGCCTAATGGTTAATTTTCTAATATATCAACTGTCTGAAATGTGTTTGTATTGACTACATATGCTTTTTACAAATCTTCCTCCATGGAATAAGTGCAAAAACATTTTTTGGTGAGAAGATGAATTTATGTAAATTTTAATTTGTTTTTAATTTTTGTATGCATAGCAGCCTCAAGCCAATTATCATATAATAGAATGATTTTTAATACCTAAGTATATTGATCGAAAGCTTTTCAGATTCTTAAAATTAACAAAGTCATTCAGCTGAACTGTTTTAACAAATGTGTGAATTAAAGACATACAACACATTTAACTTGAAACAAATAACCCTTTTATACACTAATTGATAAATTTTGTGCTATTCAAGACATTATTGGCCTTTTGGTTTAAAATGAACAAAATCTCAGTACCACCAAAAATTATTAAACAAATTCTCATCCTATAAGTTATTGTAGCAAAGAATGACAAAATTCCAAAATACAATGTGAGTATACCACAAAACTTCATGTCAATATAATCTTGAACCTATCACTTGAAGTATCAAAGAACTCCTAAAAAACTCTTTAAAATTGATTCAATAAATTGATTCAATTTATAATGTCAACAATATAAATGGTTAAAATAAGTAGGTTTTTAATGAACTGGTAAGCTTGTTAAGTTGGCCACTTGGCAAACAAGGTGACTTTTTGGCAAAGTAGGCTTAATTTTTTTCCAACCTCTTGTTACACTCTCTGCCATGGATTGGAGAGCATGAGGTAATAATGGAAGAGTATTATTGTTGGTTCCTTAGCTACAGTCCTGTAGTAAGTTAGAACCACTTCAACGTTTTTCTACATTGTGTGTGTGTGTGTGTGTGTGTGTGTGTGTGTGTGTGTGTGTGTGTGTGTGTGTGTGTGTGTGTGTGTGTGTGTGTGTGTGTGTGTGTAATGGCCACCACAGTGGAGATGTTTTAGATACTGAAGATGTACAGTGAAAATCATGTTGAGAATGGAAAGTTTACTTTTTATTCTGCCTGAGTCTTATCCCTGTAATCTTTTTTTTAACTTATCACTTATTTAATTGTTAAATTGCTTATTACTGATATAAATTACAGTATTAGCATTACACTGTATAATGACATTTTAGTTCCCTAACTTTTTTTGTATATATTTTTTATTGTAAAGCTACTGTCCCAAATCTTTCTGGGTTCCTCCTCCTAGGATAGCCCCACTTGAAAAAAAGTTCCCATGATTTCATTGTGCTGTCCCTTCCAGCCACCTCCTGCCTCCTATGACCTGGTCTTTCATCTGCTGTGGTAACTTCTGCTGCCATTGTCCGTGGCCCTGGGGGTTGAGGACCTTTCATTTTCTTGTTGTGGCTGTAGTGAGGTTTGTTTGTTTGTTTTATTGTAAAAGTACTGTACAGAGGGGTTCCAGTTACATGAGTAAGGTAATGAGTACATTTCCTATGGAGCATTGTTACCCCCTCCTTTGTTTCTCCCCTACCATCCCTTCCCTCCCCACCTCCCTAACCCTTCTCTGCCCCCCTCCCCACGCCGAAGTCATAAAGTTTGTTTTCAGCATAGTGTTTTTTGAATATCATTATTAAAAAGGTCAACCTGTATTCTTATTTCTGCATTTTGTTATTTCCCTTCCCTTCCGCAAATTAGAAAAATGTAGATACAAAATGCAGGGCACTGGAATCAAATACAGTGAAAACAGGGGTTATATTCCATGGGGGAAGAACATACAAAAGGAACAAAAAAAATCACATAGAGCATTATAAATGCATTAAAAGCAAAGCAAGAAAGGTAAAACCACTTGTGTCCCTATCTGGGGTTCATTTCGTTTAGCATCATCTTATCTGGTCATATGACCCTGTAGTTAATCCTATATGAGCACTGACCGAAGGAAATGATGAATAGATCATGGTATATAAAGATTTCCAAGCATGCATCCAGCAGTGGCTTGAGCTCAAGCAAGGATAGAGGTGACAGAGGATGATACTGTGACAGTGCCATCGGGCTCAGGTGCCCTAAAGACCATTTTCTGGCCTCCAGTTTTCTTTGCATCTCAGTCATTGCTTGCAATGCTACTCAGTAGTAGACTGACATTTTTTCTGATAGTTGCTAAATGGGACTTGTGACTGTATATAATGATGAGGGAGCAACAATTCCTGGTGCTTGTCCAGAAGAATACTGATACAAATATTTTGGCACATCAGTTGCTTGAAAGTCCCTTCTTTTGGCATCTGGGTAGCTGTATGCAGTCATTCCTATTCATTTAAACTGGAACTAAGTGTGGATCCATACTTGAGCTCAACTGTGAGCTCTCTTTGTTTCTTTTCTTTCTCAAGTCTCAATTTCTCCAAGTATATCTCTGTCCTTTCCTAATTTCATATGTGGTTTTGGTATTATTGGGTTGTTTAAGTTATGTGTTTTGATTTTCTCATCCATAATAGCATTTACCTTATATCATATCTAGACATGAAATTTATGTAAGTTCTATATATGAATGTGTTAACTAATTAGTAACTGGAGTCTTCCTGGAATACCTTTTTTTTTTTTTTTGGTGAAGTTTCAATGACTATTAAGAGAAAATTACAGAATGTCAGTTAAATGTTGCCAAGCTCAAATAAATTTCAAGTGGTTAATTAATGATGAAGTCAGAACAATTACTATTAGGCTACTTATTCTTAACATTTCATCTATGAACATTAAAAATCTCTCAGTGTTTCTGTCTAACAAAGGAAGCATAACAGGCTGCCTATTCTGAGATGACATGATTACAGCATTGGTTCTGAAATCTACAATTCAGTGAATCATGTGTACTTATTAAAACACAGTAAATGATGTGTCAGAAGATTTGAAGCAATAGATGTGATTTGCTCTTTGAATTTATTTATAATAATCTGTTTATTTAAAACTATGCAAAAAAATCTTATGAGCATTAAGAGTCTTAGAATATGGGACTAATGAAATTCTGATGTAATAGAAATAGAACGTGAAGACATTTAAAATTAAGAAACATTCTTAATCAATGCCCTGATTGGAAATGGCTATAGTAGTCAGTTTTTTACAAAACTTGAAATTACGGAATGTCTCAGATAAAGTGTATTGTAATAGTATGGATATTAAATTCATCCTATTTGGAGATTTAACTGTGTATTAGTGTAAAGGCACTGCAGGTAAAAAAAAATAAGCATAGTGCATGTGCGAATTGAGTTTATGCTCTTGTTGGCAAGACAAACAATGTACTACAATATGTTAATTGCTACACATAAGGTGCTAAGAACATCAGGAGCACACAGGACCCAAACTTGTTAAAGTAAGAAAGGAGAGTAGTGGTTGTCAAGTTATCGGGTTGAAGCAGAAGGAGCTGTGCCCAAAGGCTGGACAACTGAGGTTAGCTACATCTAGCTGGATTGTATTTACTTTTGGGAAGATGTAGGTAGAAACTATCAGAAAGAGGCTCATGAGTCTTGTTAAGGGTCTGCAGTTTATCTGGAGGGCACCGGGGACCTATTGTAGAAAGTGGCCTGAACTCTAGGGAATCTACCCAGAAGCAAGTGAATATGTTTTTTAGAGATAATTAAGAAACAGCATCTTTAGACTTACTAATTGATTAAATAAGGGGGAAGGAGAAAGAGAGACAGAGAGACAGAGAAAGGGGGGAGAAAGAGAGGAGAAGAAGGGGGGGAGAGAGAGAAAGAGACAGAGACAGAGAGGGATGGAAAGGGAGAGAGGAAAGAGAAGTGAGAGAGAGAGAGAGAGAGAAGAAGAGAGAGAGAGAGAGAGAGAGAGAGAGAGAGAGAGAGAGAGAGAGAGAGAGAGAGAGAGGAGAGAGGAGAGAGAGAGGAGAGAGACAGAGAGACAGAGAGAGAGGTCTGGCTCTTAATTTTTCAGTCTTTGAGAAAACAAAACAAAACAAGCCGAAGTAACTATATCCCAAGATTAATCTCCCTTGTTTCGGGCTACAGTAGACACTTTGGCAGCAAAGATGGTATCTTCCATGTTATGTTAGAGCAGCTACTGACAGAAGGTTTAATAGGCATGATGAAAACTGGGAATGATGAGTGGCTATTCAAAAAGATTCAACAAGTAGTTAATAATTCAAAGCTACAGTTGAAAAGAAGGAAGGGTGTTGACTTAAAGATTCAGAGTTATTTGGGAATTATTCATATCTATATAATGTGTATGGCCCCAAAACTTAGTGAGAGGGCCGAAGACAGAGAGAGAGAGGGAGAGAGAGAGAGAGAGAGAGAGAGAGAGAGAGAGAGAGAGAGAGAGAGAGAGAGAGAGAGAGAGAGAGAGAGAGAGAGAGAGAGAGAGAGAGAGAGAGAGAGAGAGAGAGAGAGAGAGAGAGAGAGAGAGAGAGAGAGAGAGAGAGAGAGAGAGAGAGGAGAGAGAGAGGAGAGAATTTAAAATGGAAGAAAGTAAACTTGTGATGGAAACAGACAGGTAGGAACTAAATCAGAAAAATAGAATATCTTGGAAGGCATCAAGAAGCTTTTTAAAGAGATGAGACATTTTCTCTAATTTCATGTGTAATGCCATATTGCAGTATGTCTGAAAGCTAAGGAAAAAATTACAAAATTTATACACTAAGAGATTATTCATTGTTGTCTTTGGAGAAGTCAAGATCTCTTCACTTGATATGGTAGAAATTAGATCCCTAGGTAGCCAGATATGAATATAATTTGCAAAAATGGAGAAGATGATTTTAGAGAAATTTTGAACAAATTTGGTGATAAAGTGATTAGGTTACGATTACTAGTAAAATATTAACAGGAATAAAGAGTGAATTCTTTCCTGTTTTATTCACCACAGGAGACCTTCAAAGTGTAGTAAGAGAAGGAAAGAGAGAGGAAATTAAAATTATTTTATGAAATTTTATACCTCCCTAAAATGTTATAACAATTGCTTTTAATCATAAAATTTAATTGATTTAAAATTGAAATAATTCCAATTAGAGTATTTATTAAATATTTATGATGTAGCTTATGACAACCCATTTTACAAGATAGAACTACTTAATAAAGAAGTTTTAAAGGATTATTGTTCCTGGAGGAAAGAAAATTCTTTAAGACTGAGTTATAAAAGGACAGCCATTTATAGAGTACAACACCAATTTTCATCAAACAAACAGAAAGAAAATGTGTTTAAATAATAGCAGTTATTTTAAATTTTACTCATTGTACAGAGAAATCAGTTTTCTGTTAAGCATGTATATTTCTAAAGTTGGCTAGGTTCCTTGATCTATTAATATGTATTTCTATAATGAAAGGTAGTGTAAATGTTTTATTTGATTAATAGCCATATGTTTTATGGGAAATGTTTCCACAGTTTATGAATATGTAAATACGTGGATGTTTTTGAGGTCCATCCACACTTTGTATTCAGAATATTTGCCCAAAATGTCATTAACAAAAATTCAATTCTTTAAGATATTATACATTTAAAATGTGCTTCCATTATTAGAAATGTTATTATATTGTATAATTTTTCCTGTTGAGCCTGTCATTAGACAAGTTAGAAGCCATAAAAAATTTTATTCTTCACTTTTATAAAGTGAAAAAGAAATGGAATTTAAAAAATCTTGTGTGGGCAAGAGAATTTAAGAGTAAAGTTATCATTGCAGTCTTTTCTAGTGTGAAAGAAATTAAAAATTTTTATTCTTTCACTCTGTAAAACCCACATGAAATCTTTCTGCTTTGAGGTAATACTTCCAGTTTAATTCTTTTTAATTGTTTTTTTGTTTTTTTTTTTTTTTTGAGTCTTGCTGCCTTTTAAGCTCATCTTTGCCTTCTCTTTGATCCATTCGGATCACTGGGATGTCCTAATTGGCAAGCATATTCTTGTTTTTAAACCCCAAATAGAAGTAGAATGGCTACCATTTTGTATGTAGATAAAATATAGCAAGTTCACTGTGTTTAGAGATTGTGGGAAGAAGGCACAGCTGGTGCTCAGGCCAGTCTGTAAGAAAAGAACCAGAGAAGAAACAAGTTAATGAAGTGTAGGTATTAATGGAACTAGTAAATAATGACAGTTATGGAAGAACACAGTGATTTGTTGAAAAGATTGATGACTTTAATAAGGACTCTTCCTCATTCAATTTATCCCTCTCTTTATAGCACACTATAGCAGAACTAAATAGCTGGAACTAAATACCTAGATGACTTACCTATTGTCCTCTTTCTAACTTTAGATCTTTGGCATAGAACTCAGTGCTAAGATCTCAAGTCAGTTCTTGTTTGTTAAACAAGATTGGATTGACTGCTGGGCCATATCATACAAAAAAGGAGATGGATTATGTTTGACATTTGAGAATGTGTATTACCATAGTCTTTCTCTGTAAGCACAAAGTGGCAAAGACCATGCAGCTAGTAATGAATGGATCTCTGGAGACTGTGTGTGTGTGTGTGTGTGTGTGTGTGTGTGTGTGTGTGTGTGTGTGTGTGTGTGTGTGTGTGTGTGTGTGTGTGTGTGTGTGTGTGTGTGTGTGTGTGTGTGTGTGTGTGTGTGTGTGTGTGTGTGTGTTTTAGAGAGCATCTCCAAATCTGTGTCCTCTTTCTTACCATCTTGAGTGCTGGAACTGCAAGCATGTCCTACCATACCTAGCTTCCAGACATATTTTAAAAATAATAATATTAGGGCTGGGAAGGTGGCTCAGTGGTAGAGCGCTTGCCTTGCATGCATGAGGTCCTGGGTTCGATTCCTCAGCACCACATAAGCAAAAAAGAAAAAAGCCGGAAGTGGCGCTGTGGCTCAAGTGGTACAGCACTAGCCTTGAGCTGAAGAGCTGAGGGACAGCACCCAGACCCAGAGTTCAGACCCCATGACCGGACCCAAAAATAAACAAACAAACAAATAAATAACTAAAATAATAATAATATTAGAAACACCAAAGAATTTTTTCTTAAAGGAACCCTTTCTTGACACAAGGGCACAGCCCTTGCCCAGCAACTGAGTTGATTAGAATTATCTTCATAGGTATTTTGGGGACTATAATAGCTAGTCTAAGTTGCCGAGTTGATGACTGGCATTATGGAATGGTTCCAGGATGAGTGGGTCCCTTTGACCAGAATTCCAGATTAAGGTTGAAAGTTTATGATCCTTTATTTGGAAAAGTTTTCTAGAAGTTCTGCTCAGGTTATTGAACCCTCCTTTATCCTAGCCCAGTAGCTTGTAATATATGCCTTAAGAAATTTTGTCTGAAGATATAGTTGCATATATGTAAATGAAATTCCATGATAGACTACCTGCTGTTGAACAAATTGTTTTTTATGCTATGATATTGTTAACTACGTTGGCCGATATAGACCTGTATAGTGTTCTATTATAAGATATTGAAGATAGCAATTTATTAATTTTCTTAATATGGCTATAAGTAATATGTAAGTTAGCATTTATGTTTTTCTATTTCACACATTCAATCTGTTTTTTTTTCCTGTATAAAACACAGGTTTATGAAGGTCCCTCTTTTCATGTGTCATTCTCCTATCACAAAAATAACAGCATTGATGACTTCACTAGGCATGATATGTATATGACATTTGTGTGATATTTGTGGGTATTCACATTTAGAAATTGTTCAGTGCTCAAAGTCTTCATGGTCAGCTTTGTTTCTTTAAAGTTAACCTTGCTCACATAGCCTATTGCCTCCTTACCCTGTATGCCTAACTAGAATGGTGGCGGGCTGTCATTATTACAGTGAGACAGATCTGGGCTTGCACTGTGGCTTTATCTGTTAGCTTTTTTTAAAAAAAAAAAACATATTTATTAGTATTTGTACAAGAGGAGTTTCGTTGTGACATTTCCACACATGTGAATAATATATCCCAATCAGCTGCATCCCCTTTATCATTTTCCTTTATCCCATCTCCCAAAACAATTTCAGCAGGATTCATTGTTGTGTTTTCATAAGTGCAAACAAATTTCATAGACTATATTCATTCTTGTTCATCTTCATAAGTCTCCATATTCCTGCTAAAATACCACTATCTGTTAGCTTTTGACCCTAGGAAAACTAGTCTATAAACCTTTCTCTCCTTCCTATTAAAAAAAAATGGGAATATGTACTTCCTGGATAAAATTAGGATAAAATGTATGCAAAGCATCTATCACATATCATTCACCCTACAGTAGTTATAATAGTGATAATAAATTTATGAAACATGCTCAGTGTTCATTTTCTTTTAATGCCGTTATTATTATCCAAATGCTCTATTTGATAGACTCTTGTTACATTTAATACTGAATTGACGGAGAAACAGAAAAGGCTCATACATTTTGTTGAGAGTCTTTGTTTGTTGTTTGGGCATAGATTGTTTTTAGCCTGTATCATCTAGGTAAAATTGACTTGCCTACTAATGCATGGATGTGAGTGGGAAGATAAACTGGCATGGCACCAATCGCATCAATTTTAGCAGTTTGTCTTCAGTGGTAATGGTTTTATTACAGTTTGTAAGTAATTAGTCATTTAAGACAAAAACTGATAGCTATGATTTGATTTGATTTTTCTTTTCTTCAAAAAATAGTTTTTTTCATAATCTATTCTGAGTCATGTGAAGAATTAGGTAAGAGAAAAACCTTTGTTTGAAAAGTGATAAAAGTTACCCAGGCAACCTGTATATGTTACAGTGTGCTGATTAATCATCTCCAACATTAATCACTGTCATCAGTTATCATAGAAAGATGACTGAAGAACAGTCTACACTATTATCATTCCATCATCTTTCTACAGATGAATTTAGTACAAAAGGTTTATTGTACACACTCAGGAGCTTTGCAATATCAAACTTAAATAAAGAGGAAGAGCTTTTATATTATAAAAAACCATGAGTTTTCTTTTTCTTATTCCTCATTTTCTTGATTTACTGGTTTGATAAAACCCTTCGTTTTACAATGAGTAAACTCACACAGAGCTACATTTTAAATAGAGAGGGGTTGGTATTTAATTACAGTTTGTAGCTTATCCTGTTTTGTTTTTTGTTAACTGCGGAGAGGGGAGAAGCCAACTCATACTTTTTTGTATGTATAGATAAAATGATAAGCTTGTTAGAGGTTTGAAAAACTTAAATTTGTCATGTAGTTATATGTAACATCTGTACATATGTAATTTCATATTGCTCCATTATTTTCCATTGTCTTCTTTGAAAGATACTTTGACTTTTATAAAAAGTTGGAATAGCTAGATGCTAATGGTTCAAGTCTTTAATCCGAGTTACTCAGAAACAGATCTGAGGAACACAGTTTAAGCCAACTGGAGCAGGAGCAGGAAAGTCCATGAGAATCTTTTTTTTTTTTTTTTTTTTTGCTTGTCTTGGGGCTTGAACTCTGTGCCTGAGCACTGTCCCTGAACTCTTTTTGCTCAAGGTGAGCACTCTGCCACTTGAGCCACTGCCCCACTTCAGGCTGTTTTGAGTAGTTTATTAGATATGAGAATCTCAGAGTTTCCTGCCCAGCCTGGCTTCAAATGGCAGATCTCAGATCTCAGCCTCCTGAGTAGCTAGAATTACAGGTGTGAGTCACCAGCACCTGGCTCATGAGATTCTTACATCCAGTTAATCCAATAATTTTCAATTATGAAATGACATTTTAGTAATCTTATGCTGAGTCAGGTTTCTGAGTCAGGCCACATTTGAGATATGGGTTATTTTTCTGTACTTTTAAAAGAGAATATTCTAATGAGTCTGGTTAATTTGCTTTAAATATGTATTAGATACTGTTGTGGTCTTTCTGTCCTAAGGAAAAAGGAAAAAAAATTCTGTTTCACTTGAAACATTGTCTTTTTTTTCTATTCAGAGTACTTTTTGCATTCTTTAGTTTGCAGTTTGCAGTTTGGGACAGTCTGTTATTGCAAGAAGGAATATCACAATGAAAATTAGGTGGACACTACATGTTTTTAAGCTAGGCCAGTCATATAGCCATTGATTAGGTCAGACTATTAAACCTTTTAATCTGGCATGTATAGTGTGTGCTAAAAAGGAATCCAGCTGTGAATTTGATTTTATTAAATAATCCTCAGAAAGTCTCACAAAGAACATTTAAATGCCTTAAAACTTGCAATAATACATGTTTGTTCAAAACACATTTGATTTGCCTAGGTTTGCCCATCAGGTTGAAGGAATGCTAATCTTGTTGCATTTAGCAGCTGGGATTTTGAAATACTCTTTTCCTTCTCCTAGGGGTTAATTAGCCTTCTTTCAAAATGTGGCCTATTTAGCTGTGGATTTGCATGATTCAACCAGAGCTGGCTGTACAAAGCAGAACCTTTAGCAGGCGGGTGTGTCCAGCTGCTTAATTAGCCAGAATAAAAAGGTCCTTTGTCAAACAAGCATCTGTTGCTCGTGACACACCTGACAGCCACATTAGGCAGGGATGACTGGACGGAAATTGTGCTTGTCTTCCTGCAAGAATATACAACTCATTTACATACGGCCTGCATCATTGACAAATGCAGGGTTTATTTAGCTTATCAAAATGGATTATTGTGACTCTATTTGTGACTGATAAACAAATATCAAATGAAAAGGAGCTGTGAAGGAAGTAAACTAACCAAATTACCCCCAAACATAAACAAAGCACCAGAAACCCCTGCAATATGAATGAATGAGAACACCTCAACTGTACTCACAAATTTTTGTGCTGGGAGTAAAACAAAACCTATTAATAGAGCATGCTTAGACACTGCCCTCAAGTGATGATCCTTACTTTGTATAAATGTTGGAATACTCATCATATGTCAGTGGGGTTAAGTCATTTGTTTAGCAGAATTTTCAGAACAATCATACTTTCTCTCTTTTTTTATTTTTGGTGCCAATCTTGGTGGCTTGAACATAGGGCCTAGGTGCAGTCTCTGAGCTTCTTTTGCTAGTGCTTTACCACTTAAATCAGAACTCCATGCTGGCTTTTTGTGAGTAGTTTATTGGAGAGAAGTTTCATGGACTTTCTTGCTCAGTCTGGCTTGATTTACAGATGTCAACCACTGGTGCCCGGTACCACTTTTAAAACATGCTTTACATTCTGATTTGCTGTTAAAAAAGTAAATCTTCAAAATTAATTGACATGATTTTGTGGAAAAAACTTAACAGTTGAATTTTATTATAGTCTCAGTAAAAAGAGGGGAAATTTTATTATCAGAGAGATGGGATACATTTCCATTATTATTTATATTCAGAGTCCAAAGGACTGCTGTTCATTCCAGCAGTCTCTGGCTTTTTATTTGGAGGCCCTCAAATAGTGATGTTGTGGTTTTGTGCATAGTGGTTAACATGGGTACTAAAGTCAGACACATGTAGATCGAATTTAGGGTCTTCCTCGTTCTCATTGTGTTGCTTTTGGTAAATTTTGTGTCTCAGTTTTCTAATTTGTTAGATAGGGATCATAACACCTCCATCATGGGATTCTTGTGAGGAGTAAACTAGAAAATGTATTGAGAGCAGTTGGCCTGGTTCCAAGCATTTGGAAAGGACTCACCAAATGATAGAACTAATTAGAGTTAGGATTTATGGGAGGTTTGTGATTGAAACTCCCTATAGTTATGAGGCTTGGTAGAAAAATACTCTTCCTAAAAGTTGAAGAAAATAGTGAAATAAGACAAGAGTCCTGTGCATAAAGGCAAAAAACAAACCAAGAAACCCTAAGGGGTGCAATTCTTAATTTGTTTCTCTAATCCTATGGCCCAGAAGCCAAATTTGGAGCAAACTGTTGATACTCTAGGACTCTTGGTTGTATCAGATGATATTGTAGATGCTTCTGTGTGCTTTATTGGGTGTTTGGTGCCAGTTTTGGTGTGGTATAGATAGGACAAAGAATGGATAGAAAGTTCTTCATAGCACTCTAGTTTTGAAGTGTTACAAACTATTGTATCTACTCCCTTGATATCCCTCCTCTGATTTTATAAAATTACTCTAAAATTACTTAGCCTTTCTTTGTAGCCTCCTTGCTTCCTTCTCCTGGCCTCACTTCTCTCCTTTCCTTTCCCCTTTTCTATCCTCCCATTCTCTCTTTCTCTTTTCATCCTTTTCTTTTTCCTCCCTCTTTTTCTCATTCTAAAATTTAACTTGCTTGCCTCTCTCTCTCTCTACTGCGATTGAAATTCCTCTCTGTTTCTGGTAAAGCACAGTGCTTCCAGTATCTTCCAAGAGTTTAAAACATGGGCTTTATAATAGGACATTCAAATATTTCTTCTTATTTCCTACTTGTATGGCCTTGAGTAAACAACTTAACCTCTCTGAGCCTCAATTGTGTCACTTAGAAAATAAAGAAAATCTTACTTTTACTTCTGAAAGTACACGAATTAGCCTTGGCAGACTTTGCACTCAGCTTTGGAGTAAACTGGGGGGGGAGCATTATAAGTACTTCACTGTAAGAAACATATCTACCTTTGAATGTGCAGCTTAAAGGAGAAGCAATAACTCACCACCTGATCGACATTTAAACTGCCAGAATCCACTAACTATCTTACTGTTAGTGAGACCAAAAAACCCCCCACCAAAAACAAACAAACAAACAAATAAAAACCTTCATCAGGTTCTTCTAATAGCTAGTTATTCCTCATTTCTTGCCTACTCTTAGAAATTGATCTCTGCGTAGCATAAAAGGCATCAATAGTTTATAAGTATGTACACTTTCTCTTTGTGATAGAAGAAAGAGTATGTATTGATAAGGTTTCTAGTTTGTGCATTTCTCTTTCAAAAATTATTTTTAGTACTGCTCAGGACTGAATCTATGGCCTCATGCATGGTAGGTTAGGGTTCTCACTTCCCAAGTGTTGAGAACTATTGATTCCTTTTGGATGATGCTACCCTTTCCTTCCCATCCCACAAGTTGTATCGTTCATTTTCAACAGTGTCTAGTGAGCTCCATTGTTGAACATGTTTATTACCCTTTGTTCCTCCATTTCTGTGCCTCCCCTTACACTCCTAAAGACATAGACAGACAAACAAAACAAAAAGAAAAGTAATCTTAATCAGGCAAGCATTTTGTTTAGTGTAGACTCTCATTCTCCTATACAGTTTTAGCTGTAAACTTAGTCCAGAGTAGCATGTGTGCATGTACATGTTTTTGTTTAGGTAAAACACCTTACAGCATCTTAAAATATCTTTAAGTAGTTAGCCACCGTTTTTAGAATTTCATGTAAAAAACCTTACATTTCCAGCTTATTTTGGAAAACTCAAAAACTTTTTACTGATTGGCTTTCCTATATAACTGGAATATTCTAGAGCTCAATTTTAGCTAATAAATATGAATCAGACATTAGCCACATTCCTCAACACTTTCAAATTGGCCGTCCCTAACTCCTCTCTATGTACGTGAAGTACCTCAATAGTAGATGAAAATTAAAGGTATACCAATTCATTGGATTCTTAAATGGACTAATTTATTTATGAATTAACATGTGAAGCATTTGTTAAGCGATCAATTATAGCTGCTATGTCTCTTGTGTGCATTAGGAAAGGACTTACAAAATGATAGACTATTGTAGTTCTCACCTGCTGAGCCAGCCTATGGAAGAGATATTTATTGTGTTGATTTAGGATTTGTACTACCTAAAGAATAAGAAAATACCCAGATTTCTACAGAGATGACAATGTCAGTCTAAACAGAAAATTAAACTGGAGTTTGAAATGAAAAAGACTAGTCCCAACTCTTCTCCAATCTCTGTTAAATAAGTCTCAAAATCTCTGGGTTTTGTTTCCTCATTTATAAAATAAAAAGAGCCACTTTCAACATCTTCAGAAGTCCATTTTGAAAGTTGAATGAGAAAGTAGATACTTACTGAGAAGGAAACATTTTCTCCCCAAAGGAACTGTTTTATGAGAATTTTCTTATGGAAAAATTAATGTTCATTATATTCTTCACAGATTTAAAACATAATGTAATATTTTTCCTTAGGGTAACACAGTGAACCTTGTTCTCATTCACAGAAAAAATTATGATGTTGATCTGTGCTCAATTACAAAGAAATTTATAGTTATTTTAGAAGTATTATTTATAAGTTGCAAAAGGTCAGGATGCTTGAGGTAATGAGGGAACCCACTCCTTGTGATAAATATCACTGGACAGTAAGTTTTTAAGTTGGAAAGGACCTTAATATTTATTCTATATTTTCCTCCTCCATCAGAAAGTGTAGTCATTGATGTATTTGTATCCACTTGGAAATTTATATTCTGAGAATTAAGAGTATACATATAATTTTGAATCATAAATAGATTGAAATAATTTATAATGGTTGATCTAAGCACAGATTTTTTTAGGGAAGTTGAGGCTCTAATTTCAAGCAAAGAGGTACTAGGGAGGGTTTTTTTTTAAATAAAAAATATGGATTAATAATTTTCTGTATTTATTTTAAAAGTGGTCTGAATGATTGTAAACATTCTGAATTATCCTGGCAGTCTGTTGGATTGAGAGATATTATGAGTTAGTCTTAATATAGGCTATTAAGAATAAATGTGGTGAATGTAGTCATGCAAGGAAAGTATTTTGAACTTTGTTTTCATGTATTTCAGAAACCATCATGCAGACATCAGAGACTGGGTCAGACACAGGTTCGACAGTGACTTTACAGACATCTGTGGCTAGTCAAGCAGCAGTGCCTACACAGGTGGTACAGCAGGTACCAGTACAACAACAGGTAGGAGCTGTTGTTCTCAGAAAGGAGGCTGGTTTTGTCTGTTTTGTTTTGTTTTTCTGACCATCTAAGACTGCTGTATTGATATCATATGGCGTTTCCTTTCTTGTTTCATTGAGTAGCTTAATGTTTCAATCATTACGTTAATTCAGCAACGATTTTTGAGTATTTCCTTGGTGTACCAGGTTCTTTCTGTGGTAGGCTATGGACATACAAACATGAATACTGTAATCTCTTTGCTTAGAGTCTTTCTCAATTCTTCAAGAATGTTCTCTTTTTTTCTTTCTAACTTGACCACCCTAAGATTTTCTCTTCTCCTCCTCTTATAGCTTATCACTTCTGATTTCTGTCATATCAAAATGCCAGCAATAGTATTGTTTTTAATTTAATCGACTCACTGTACTGCCTAACAAAGGAAAAGCATGCTTGTATCTTTATAGGATAGGATTTTTGTCTTTGTGGTGTTTTAGAAAGGGAATTGGCATTAGGTGGCTGCTAAAACCTGCTTAATGAAAACAAAATCATCTTAGAGGTCTGGGATCTGACTCATCACATTTAAAAAAGTTGGAAAAGAATTCATCAGATCTTATTCATACTCCGGGCATTTGGCTTATTTGGAAAAATACTGACAAAATAATGCTGTTGTAAACACATTCGCCTGTCATTTCAACCAGTGTAGTGGACACAGTAAGAATGATAATGTGTCATATAGTATAATTGAAAGACTGTTCAAAATGCAGAATTGGGTAGGGCTGAAATGACAGAAAAATCATTTACTACTTTTTCAAATATTTGTTCTTTTTCATTTTAGTGAGTCTATTTCTTACTTTTCACATGGATATACACAAATCATTCCTGTCTCTTTTGCTACCTTTATTCCATTAAATTATCATAGGTTTTTAGGTTTAATCTATTCATTTTCTTTTACCACCAAAAATAAGGCTGTGCAATAGTGTTTTGAATGCCTCTGAGATTAATGATAGAATTACCAACTTTAAAACTGAATATTACTCAAAAAAAGGTATCTCATTTCATCCAAAGACCAAGTAATGAGCAATTGGAGAATTTTTCTGTATATGTAACCTTAAAAAGATAACCATCTGACAATATTAATGAAATGATGAAGAAGTAAACTCACTGTTTTGATCTTGTTTTGTGGAAGAATGGTTTTGAGAATGTCTATCCCTAATAAGAATATGGTACAAGTAGTGTTCCTTTATTCAGGAAGGGCCTCTAGAGACATTAAAGAATCTATAGTGCATCTCCATCTCCTTTTATACTCTTGTTTTCTTTTTTCTTCTTCCTCTCTTTTGTCCTTTTTTATTTTTCATTTTTTTGTCCATCATGACGCTTGAACACTGGGTCTAAGCACTGTCCTTCAGCTCTTCAGCCCAAGGCTAGCACTCTACCACTTGAGCCAGTACTACTTCTGGTTTTCTGGTGTTTTTTTGAATTGGAGATAAGAGTCTCATGGTCATTCCTGGCTTTGAACTGTGATCCTCAGATCTCAGCCTAATGAGTAGGATTACAGGCGTGAGCCACCAGCATCTGGCTTTTGTCCTTTTTTTGTTAAATTTTAGAGACAATTTTCTTTTTATTAAATTTACATATAATCCAGTATTTATTACAGACTTATGTAGTAAAGATTCAAATAATTCATCAAATTTATTACTAATAGAATAAAACAACTAACAAACAAAACAGAAATGAGTTCCCCTCTTTTTACATAAACCACTTTTTGGGGGCAACTACCACTTTTAACCAACTGTTTGAGATTTAGATTAAGGGTGTCATTTATTTAATAAATAGATGTCAAATCTGTGTGATTATACATATTTTCTTCTTGTTTGAGTTTTAAGCATTATCTTAGCATGTGTCTCTTTTGGTTCCTAACATACACAAACAAAAAAAACACACCATTTTACACACCATTTTATATGCCCCTGGTATATGTTTGAAATATATACTAGTTATGATACACAAAAATTAGTTTCATGTAACTCAGTGTATTAGTTACATTTTAATTTTGGTAGATCAGTATAGTAGGAAGTAGATGCTTTTACTTCCATGATATTATAAATGCTATTTAACTACATTGTTTAGTTAAGAAGGATTATCTTCATTTCAGGTAACAGCATTCTGATTTTTGTTTCTGTGTGTGTGTGTGTGTGTGTGTGTGTGTGTGTGTGTGTGTGTGTGTGTGTGTGTGTATTTAAATTTTTACCCTTTGAGAGCTTACGGAATTTTTCATTTTTCAGTTTCTTGATGGGGGCCCTACAGTACCCTTTATAATATTGCATGGAAGCAGAGATAACTGGGGAAAGATTTTTTTTTAATTGCATTGCTTCACCTAATTTTTCTTTTTTCATATTGTGTCACAAGTACTTGGTCTATGTCAGGGCAGGGAATAAACCAAAGAATAAACTTGCAAACTTTTATGAAGGCTAGGGAAGACTAGTCACATAGAAATTGTGTTTGTATGTTTATAATGTTGTAGGACTTTTCTTTGTTGTATGATTCTCTGTTGCTACTTTATTCTTCTTTATTAAATTCTTGATTACTAGTTGTTTGACCCTATGAACTTGTGCTTATATTTATTTATAAAGTATACCTGGATGCAGTAGTTATAAATATGTTAATTGTTTGTAGTTTGTCTGTTTATATTATTTATATCTTTTGGTTCAATGTTTTCTTAGGTGATTATATTTGGCAATGTTCTTCATTTATTTTGGATTTTCCAATTCAATGGATCATAAATTTTCAATATATTCTTTAGTGATTCAGTGGTAACCACTATACTGTCTTCTTTTTTATCTCTTAATTTTATTAATTTTGGGTCTTCTGTCTCTGAATTAGATTGTTTATTTTATATTGCTTTAAGGAATTATCATTATTTGATTCATTGTTTGTATTGTTGTTTTAGTATGTATCTTAAAATTTCTACCCAGGGCATTTTCTCTTTCTGGGTTTGGCTTGTTCTTACTTTTCTAAGACACTCAGGTACATCATTAGGTTGTCTATTTGGAATTTCTCTTGATTTTTAATGTAGACACTCATAACTATAAACACAAAAGTTGTGGTAAGTTGTGTTTTTCTTTGTGTCTTGGTGTTATGAACCATGTTTTTTGTCTGCACTGTATATTATTCAAGGGCTGTAATAATAGCTATCATTTAGGTGTTGTCCCCATTCTACTTTCTAGTGGTAACATTGAAACACAATAACAAAAGCGCCATTCTTTGTGTTTAATGCATCACTCATTATTGTTAAAGCTTAAAATAACCCTGCCAGGTTGATAGAATTATCTATCCCCCTTTATCATTGAGGAAACTAGAAATCCGGGAATTGAAATAACTTGCTTTGTATAATAGTCATTTGGCCTTGACAACTTGTGCCTGTATTTGCAAAGTATTCTGTAAGGCAGTAATTACAAAATTTATTTCCTTTAGGAATAAGAACTAGTTATTACATCCATTTAGCTCCTTGCTGAACCAATAAATACGTATAGTAGTCAATGCCTCTATGTATATTGAAGGGATATACTAAATAATAAATAAACTGCATGGTTCTGAATAACTTTGTATGTGTATTGGGGGAGCGAAGGAGACATGCAGTGAGCTTTTGCTTACACCTCATAGCAGCTTCTGAGATACCATGGTGGAACCTCCAGGGATGTATGTAGAACAAAGTTTGACGATCATCTTGTCTCCTGAGACCTTTTGCAGCCAGTTGAATTGTAATTATTCATCAAAATTCTCTAAGTTCTACCTATATAAAACCAATATGGGAAGATTAGCTTCCTAGAACATTTATTCACACACACACACACACACACACACACACACACACACACACAGATTATTTTAGCCAGGTGCTGTGGCTCACACCTGTAATCCTACCTACTCAGGAGGCTGAGATCTGAGAATAGCAGTTCGAAGCCGGCCTAGACATGAAAAGTTCCTGTGAAGCTTTCATCTCCAATTAACCACTCAAAAACTGGAAGTAGAGCTGTGGCTCAAAGTGGTAGGTCACTAGCCTTGATCAAAATTGCTCAGGAACAGCACCCAGGCCCTGAGTTCAAGTTCCATGACAAAAAAAAAGTGACTGCCATTTTTGAAAGACTCCATTGTTTATTTTCCTCAGAGCCCTTGTGAAATGATAGACTTCTTTTTAGAGCAAAGAAGTACTATCCTCTTTTCTCTGGCTACCTTGTAACTCTGTGCTAAAGTCTGGTGCTTAACTAACATATCTTCCTTCAACCATGATTTTTTTTTTTTTTAATCTAAGAGGCAAACTCCAGTCATCTGACCTCAGAACCAGAGCTCTCAAGAGATAAAGCAATGAGATAAATTATAGTAACAATAAATTTTTAAGTGGGATAAGCCCACTAGGCATGCCAGTTCTCTAGCAAAGAACATAATATACTTTATGTCAGGAAGGTTTACTTTGAGCTCTGTGAATCTCTATGCATTATTGAGCATTCCCATGAGCAAAACTAGTGAAACAAATGAGAACACCTGGGGGTAACATCGGCTGTTTGAGGAAAATAACTAGCAGATTGAAACTCCAAACCATGAACTTTCCATCCTAGCTAAACTCAGATCTTAAGTGAGAGCATTAGTATATACAGAACCTTTGAAAAAGTGGGACAATTGGCAGGGTCTGGTGGCTCATGCTGGTTACTCGTAGCTACTCAGGAAGATAAGGTCTGACAATAGTGGTGTAAATCCAGCAAGACATGAGACTCTTATCTCCAATTAACCACCAAAAGCCCCAAAGTGGAGCTGGGTCTTAAAAGGTAGAGCATCAGCCTAGAGCAAAAAAAAAAGCTCAGGGACAGCCTGTATTCAAGCCCCAGAACCTGCAGACATAAATGCACACTAAATTGGAAAACATGTGTAGTAAATTATGACTATGGAGTAAAGGAAAGAAGTATTACCTAAGAGTATTCTATGAAGTTCTTGCAACTTTCTAAAAGTCTGAAATTCTATTAAAAGACACATATTTACAATCGAGTAACTTAGACAAGAGCTGAGGACACAAATCTGTGGCAAAGCTCTTGCCCAAGCTTTATATAAAGACCTGGGAATCAATTTTGGTCAATGACAGGACAAAGCAAAGCAGAAAAGTCTTTGCCCAGCCTTAGCTATCTTGGTTAAGTAATAATTTGGGCTACTATTATATTTTGTAGACTTAGATACTTATTTAGTATTGTATCTTTTGATATATAAAACTGAAAAAGAAACTAGTTCCTTCACAAGAATTTTCCAAACTAAAAAAAAAAAAATTACTCTTGTCAGTGTTAGAAAAAGTAAAGTAGAGGAAATCAATTTTGAAGTTATTTCACAAATCACTGTACATTCCCAGACAATTCTGCTTTCCTAGTCATTATCCAGAAAATAATTAAGGCCTGGGGTAGAGTATGTGCAGAGAAAGTGCAAAGTCCCTAGATCAAGCCCCAGTATCACTGCAAATAAAAAAAAGTGAATAAGCTGAACAACATATAAAACAGATGATCAATAAAGGATTAGTACTTCTACATATCATCAATTATCTTCAAAACACAGGTGTATATGAAGAGCTGGTGTTAACAATTGAGGACCACATTTAAAACCTGATTGTTGCTGGGATTCAGGAGACTAAGACCTAGAAGATCATGGTTTGAATGTAGCCCTCATAGAAAAGTCCATGAGATTCCAAAAGCTAGCAAACTACCAGGCACAAAGCATGGAGTTCAAACTCTATGACTAGTAAAAGAAACAAATGAAAACCAATGCGGATTGCTATGCTATGAAAATAATTCTCAAGAAAAAATTACTAAAAGTTAGAAATTGTATCTTAGCTTGTTTATGGCTTTGATTTTTATTTTAATCACTAGTGTGAAAGGCAGGCAATAATTTCCACTCCAACTTGTTAAAAAAAAAAACACAAGTTAATCAAATAACATTCAACAATATCTAGAAAAATTAAACTTTATCCAAATCTGTACTCTTAAATTATTGGGTAGAAGAGAAGGTAGAATACAAATTTTTAAGTTGAATACAAGTTTTAATTTGTTATTATTTCATAATCTTTTTAAAATTTTAAATTGACTGAAAATATCTTTATTTTGAAATATATGACTTTTAGCAACTACTTTAGAAATTAGGCCTTAAGATAGAAAACACAATAACAGTATACAGATATAATCCTATAGCTTTTTACTTCCGTTTACCATGTTAATGTATTTCTTGTAACAAGGAAAGGGGATTTTTTTAAATTGTATTTTATTAGCAAGCATTAATAGGGATTTTTTTTAATTGTATTTTATTAGCAAGCATTAATATTAATCCCATAGGTTTAGTATAGTTTACTTGGAACTTTAATCCAATATTTTTAATATTACACATGTAAATGAATTATATCATGGTGTTGATGCATGGCTTTCAATTATTTCTCTGATGACTAATGATGTTTAGTGTTTCTTACTTTCTTTGGTGATACTGGGTTTGAACTCAGGGCCTTGTTGCTAGCCAGGCAAGATGCTATAACCTTTCAGCTATCCTTTACGAGTTTGTTGTTGTTTTATGTTTGTTTTGTGTGCTGGTACAGTGGCTTGAACTCGGCCTCAAGCTCTTGTTTAACTTTTTCCCTCAGGGCTAATGCTTACTACTTGAGTCATACCTCACTCAGCAGTAGTAGTTTTGCTGGTTCATTGGAGACAGTGTCCCACAGACTTTTTCTTAACTCAAGCTGACATATAACCACAATCCTCAGATTCAGACTCTTGAGTGGCTTGGGTTCTAGGATTAAATCATCAACCTGGCCCTTCCAGCCCTTCAGCTTTCTTTCTTTTTTCTTTTCTTTTCTTTTTTAATATGGCCCCACATTTTTCCCCCAGGCCAGTTTTTCCATACTGCTTAGTTGGGTCTAACAGTGAGCCCAGTCTGTTATTAATTGGATTGCATCTTTTTGTGTTTCGCTTTATGTTTTGCCTTGGCTTCCTCATTCTTCCTGATCTCAGGTTCCTTACCTGTTAGAATTACAGGTATGGGGCACAGCACAGGCTAACCTCTTCTGATGTGCTTATTGCTAAGCCTATATGTATATTTTCATATCTTTGCTCATTAATCATTTTTTCTCACTTCCACTTTTATTAATATAAGCAGTTACTAAATGTGTGCCTATCTATCTAGCTTTCTATAAATACAGTTAAGCAGGTGTTAATTGATCTTTAAATGTTTTTAAACCAAAGGGAATACAAACTAAGAAAATGTAATAATGAAGTAAATGAAGTTATACATTTGCAGTAATACTACATTGGAATGATATAAGATTTATTTATTTTAGAAATCTTATCAGCTTCTATTAGGAAACCAGAGAATTTCTGGGTAGATGATATGCTGGTTTGATCAATTTTAATAAGTGCCATAGCTCTAACCATGGCTGAGGCTGCCACAGTCTTCCTCATTGGGACGCGGAGACAGTGTGAAGACCTGCTCTTCATCCATATTGGGAGTTAATCACCTTTAGAATGGACAGGACAGCTTTGGGGGAGGGGTTAACAGTAATCTTAAATTTATACAACTTTCTATTTGACCATATGATTTTCAACGTTTAGTTCGTATTTAGGGAATGGATTTCTGGGAGAGCATAAGTTTCAGTCAGTAGAATTCATTCCTTAAATCACAGAGATTGATGGTTATAATATACATACTGCAAATATAATGGACAAAATTTATGAGATAAATAACTTTTGTGTTCTGTTTATGAACCCTGTATCATGAGTGATAAATTATGTAATTGTTTTCAGTGCTAGTTCCAACTATGCAACTGGAAAAAATCATAAGGGTCTTCTAGTCCCATGTCTTGGGTTTTTTTAATCCTGTATTTTAAAAAATGGTGGTAAAATTTATCTTTTTAACCATCTTAAGTGGTCAGCTAAGTGTATATGTATATATATATATATTATATATATATATATACATACACATACATTGTTATGTAAGCAGAATTTTTTTCGTCTTTGAAAACTGAAACTCTATACATATTACAATTATTTGGCTCTTTGGATACCACTGTTCTAGTTTTGTTTAAAAAAATCTGTGTATTCTGATGACCCATGTACATTAATTCTACAGTCTTTTTGTAATTGGTTTACTTCATTTAGCATAATAATCTAAAAGTTCATCAATTTATAGCATGTATCACAAGATTCTTCTTTTTAATACTCAATAATATTTCAGTGTAGTGATATACCACATTAAAAAAAAAATTCCAAGCCGGGTACCAGTAGCTTATGATTGTAATCATAGCTACTCGGGGCTGAGATCTAAGGATCGTGGTTCAAAGCCAGTCCAAGCAGGAAAGTCCGTGAGTCTCTTATTTCCAGTTAACCATCAGAAAACCGAAGTGGCACTGTGGCTCACGTGGTAGAGTGCTCTCCTTGAGCCAGAGAGCTCAGGGACAGCGCCCAGGCCCAGAGTTCAAGCTCTCATGCCTTGAGTTCAAGTCCCACAACCGACCAAAAGAAAAAAAAAATCCATGTGTTAGTAGACTCTTTTGGTGGCACTGTCCTTGAGTTTTTCTGCTAAAGCTCTACCACTTTGAGCCACAGGGCCACTTCCCATTTTTGGTGGTTCATTGGAGATAAGACTCTCAAGGAGTTTTCTGTCTGGGCTGCCTTCAAATTGCAAACCTCCAGATTGCAGCCTCCTGAGTGTCTAGGATTACAGGTGTGAGCCATCGGCTCCAGGCGGTGTCTGTATGTTTTAAAGTCAGTTTTTTTTTTCTTTTCTTTTGTTTCCCCTTTTTACCTACTCTCTTAATTTCTATCTTCTGTCTCTTAATTTCTTCTCCTTGTAACAAGTGTATATAAAATTGATTTTCTTAGAGCCTCTTTGGAGGAATGAGGCTGGAAATTCTAGAGCTTTACATTACCTGACCCCTTTTAGCCCTGCAAGAGCATAACAGAAAAGGAAAACACATTTCTACTTTGATTTTCTGATTACAAGGTTGAAGCAAGACTCTTCAGAGAAATGAATTGCCTTGGTCACAGCTACAGTGGAAATTAGAAGTGTAAACTATTTAGTAGCGTTTAAAAACTATAATCAGGAAAGATCTCTAATTGTTGTGAATGTCCTTTTTTATGGTTGTCTGGTGGCTGTGGTATTTTTTAAAGTCTCGAATATATGCTTTAGTGGAATAAGAAGTGATTTTAGGTGTCTGAATTCAACCCAGTATCAGTGGACAGTAGGAAAGGGCTTTGAGGAGCTCTCCCTCATCACAGAATGTGAAAAATTATTTCCTCTTCCATTCTGTTGCTTGCTTGGAGGCCTCAGTGAGGTCAGTTTGGTGCAAGCAAATGTGTAACATTTTTCAAATATTTGCCACTCCTTATAGGCACTTCCAGATTACAGGCTACCATACATGACTACTATTAAATTGTTTTGATATTATTTTTTCATTATTAAAATGAAAGTTATAGTTTTCTTATGAAGGCTTTACAACAAAATTTAAGTAAAATGGAGGAATTATTTTAAAAACTAAGTACATAGGAGGATATTAGTATGTAAGAATTGTTACATATAAATAGTGTGGATGTTGCTTTTGTGGTATACTAAAGAAGTAGGCTTGCGAGAAGAATTGGAGAAGTAGATTTTGGGGGGAGGTGATCCCTGGAAACCAGCACCAGTAGAATATCACTAAAAGGAGATAGGAAAGGACTTTATTGATATAGATTTAATTGCTGTAGAAGACTGTGGATAATTGGAGGTGAGTAAGAAATTCAGAAGCAAGTGCAAGAACACACTTCAGAGTTATCCAACTCTGAGAGTGAGGAAGCCTATGTACACACGGATTCCTGCCAGCCACTGGAGAGGGGTATGCATGGGAGTGGGGAATTTTCTGGCATCTCTTGCTAATTGGCAGGTAATCATATAGCTAAAGGTTTGAGAAATCTCCCAGCCCTACTACTGCCGCCCCCCAATCCAAAGATAGATGCGTTAGTGAGAAGATGGGCTTTATACAAAGAGTGATAAAGTTGCATGTGTTATGGAAATGACCCCCACAGCGTTTACTGTACCTGTGTTAGATGTAGAAATTGCTTCTGTATTTTCTTTTGATGCTGAACATTTTAAGAAATGTATCTTCTAGTCAGGTTTTGTATTAGATTCTGTAATCTTCAAACTGCAGAGGCAGTGGTTCTTTGTCGCTAAACATAGTCCTTTAAGGTGACAGTTGAACTTACCTTTTCAGAGCGGAGAGTAGCGAAAGTCTTTTCCTTTTAGTATTACTTAAATTGTTTGAATAAAGACAAATAGTACTTCCTACACCAGCCTTCTGTTCTCGCCTAACTTGAATCATGTTATGTTGCATTTGTTAATCCATTTATCAATCATTCAGCAATTTATAGTACTATGTCCTGGACTTCCTCCAGCTCTGTTCATGTTACTTAAGTTGATGAGTCTATTTGCTATAACTACTTTTTTAAAATGATACATTTATTAACGTGAAGTATTACATAATTTAAATTTCTGGCCACATATAAAACTGCTTAGTTGATTAATAATTTATCATCATTACCTTGCATTGAAATTTAAAAGATTCATTATACAAATCACTGAAATTATCCCTGAATTCAAAGCATATCTGTATCAATTATCTGATACTTATTATAATGTGTTTTAGAGCTATATAAGTGGAAACACTGATTTAATCCTAAGCATGTTCCTCTAATATACATGATTAAAATTAAGGAGTACAAATTAACTCTGATGCTACAGAAAATGAATTGGTTGTATTATTTTGTGTCTAAATTTATTTGCTTTATCCTTTATACTTCATTGGAGAAAAGAAGATTGTATTGCTAACACTATAAACAGGAACATCGTAATTAAAAAAAACAGTAAAAAACTACAATGCACTATAAAGGTGTAACTCTATTATTTAAAAAACACTATCCTTGAGAGCAAGTACAAGTATTAAAATCCCATTTTGGTAATCAGCTTTTTGCCATAAGCAGTTCAACATAATTTAGTAATTATTTAATGTCAATAAAAATTCACTTTTGTTAATGATAGTTTGAAAAGTCATTACTTTTAATTATATTCTTGGGTAATACCCCCCATAAGTTTTATCTTACATTCATATCTTCATGATATTATGTAAAACTTAATAAATCCCTGTTTCACTTTAAAGTGAAACATCCACCTCTTACACACACACACACACACACACACACACACACACACACACACACACACACACCACACACACACACACACACACGTGCTCATACCTACACACACACAAATAATGAGTCACTGATCTGGACATGTAAAATAAAATAAACATTTAATCTCAGTTGGTATTGAATTCTACAAAACATTGTATATGTAATGGAGAAAGACAAATATTATATGTACATATTTCCTTGACCTTTAAATTGTAATAAGCATTTGTAATTAGACATATATTTAATTGATAGAGTTCAATGGGTTTTGAGAAGCGAGTGTATCCAATTTCTATCATTTTGACCAAAATAAGACTTTTTGTTAATGCCAGGAAATTTACTTTGCTTTTTCTTGGTAGGTCACTACCCTCTCCATGCCCTAATCCTGGGGAAGACACACTGTTCTGAATCACAGGCTGCTATCAATAGAGTTTATTTCACTTAAAGTAAATGACTTAGCTTGTAGGAGGCTTTGAAATGAGTCACCAATTTACTTTTGTTGGATACTTTTTATTTGATATTACTTTGTATAACATTTTCATACATATATATGTAATTTAAACATATTAACTCCTGCCTGTTACCTAAATTTACCATCTGTCCACTGTAAGTGTTGTGTTTATTCCTTAATTGTCCCTTTTTATCTTTCATGTTTCTTTTTTTAATTTTGTGATTGCCGTTAAATATTCTAGGTGAGTAAATGCCTAAGACAGAATTTAAGAAACTCCCCTGAGTCCCTGAAACCTTGCTGACCATCCTATCTCTTAATCATGCTTTCTGTTCACTGTGTGATTAATGAAGACATAAACAACCTTTACCTACAGTGCCCACTGATAATTCACAATAGCTGTTGGACTTGTTCTTGTGAAGGTTTTACTAAATAACCAGTAGCATGATTCATTTACTTTTCACCAAGATTTCTATTTTTCTAACACCCTGCCTATTGAGCAAATCAGTCATTTTTCTTTCCCTTTTTAAAATTTCCTGTGTTATGGGGATGCATGTTCATTCAAGGCTGATGATGCTTTATCACTTATGCAGTACCTCCACTTTCAGCCTTTTGCTGGTTAATTGGAGAAAAGTGCCTTGCAGACTTTGCTGCCCACCCTGGTTTCAAACCCAGATCCTCAGATTTCAACCCTCTGGATAGCTAGAATTACAGACCTGAGCCACCTCCAGGCTTTTCTTTTAATTTTTATCTTCTCCCATCTTCCCTTCTAATATGTGAACCCTTTTTGACTTACATTTCCTCAGTTCTTTCCCCTACAATTTACTGGTATAAAAATATTTGGAGAGTTCTGTTCCTTTTATGTTCTTAAAAATAACTTTTCTCATTCTAATTTACTCTCTCTTTACAAATAACCCTTCTCATTCTAGTTTACTCTCTTTTTACTACTCTGAATATCTTTCTTACCTGCTACTCTGTTATTAATACCTAATAATATGTGGGCCATTTTTATCTCTGGGACACATTTGGTCAGTTACTTGAGAGCCTCTAACATAACTTTTAAAATATTATATCCCATTTAAAATTTTCTAAAAGGTCTTTTACTATCTTTTATACATACTTTAAATTTGACCTTAATGAAGCTTTTAACAGTTATTTAAGATTTTTTCCAAAGGGATTTATTGTGAATTTTCTATCTATTTTATCTGTTAGAATAGATTAGTGCAGCATTTGACAGTTCTTAGAGCTAAGGTGCGGTGTTAATGCTAACTAGGTGTCTAAGAAAAGCTGCTATATAAGCAAGGCAATGGAGATTTGACAAATGAAGAAATTTTTACAAATATACTTAAATGATTATGAATTAATAAATGATTCCATTTATTATTGAAAATTTTATGTTTTGAAGTATGATTCATTTTGTTTTTCTTGAAGCACATTCAAGATAACATTGTACAAATTTGTCACAATTTGCAAAATGTACTAATTGATTCTTTTAAACTAGCACATTTTCCTTGTGGTGTATAATTTGTTTTGTTATTCACTTCTTTTATAAATAATAAAATTATGAAAATTTATACAAAGTAAGCAAGTGCATACTACATTTTAATAGCAGGATAAATTGCTTCCATTCATTTTAAGTGTTTGTATAAGAGTTCTGTTTCTTTTTCTCCTCTTTTTTTTTTTGTCGGTGCTGGGGCTTGAACTCTGGGCTTGGGCACTGTCTCTGAGCTCTTCAAAGAGCTCAAGGCTAGCACTCTACCATTTCTGGTTTTCTGTGGTTTATTGGAGATAAGAGTCTCATGGACTTTCCTGCCCGGGCTGGCTTTGAACTATGATCCTCAGATCTCAGCCTCCTGAGTAGCTAGGATTATAGGCGTGAGCCACCTGTGCCCGGCTAAAAGTGCTGTTTCTTAATCATCTAGTTTCCATGATTGATTATAAATACATAGTTGCATTTATTTGCATCATGAAGAATTCTTTTTTGTTCCATTGGCAGAAAAAATAAATTTCTGATAAAAGGTTTTGTAATTAGATCTCGTTATTGCCAACATTTTTTTTTAATTTAATTTAATTTAATTTGTGAACATACTGTACAGAGGAGTTACAATTACATGGGCAGGATAATGCGTACATTTCTTACCAAGCATTGCAGCCTCCTCCTTTGTTTACCCTTCACATCCCTTCCCAGCCTCCCCCCTCCCCCCCATCCCAATCCTATTCCTTCGCCCTCCTCCCCCCCCCCCCCCCACCGCACTGACATTGTAAAGCTCGTTTTGGACATGACAACTTGTGCTTCTCATTGTTGCAACAGGTCCACCTGTATCCTTATAGAACTGGTTTTTCCCATCTCCTCCACTAGTTATACTGACATCAAATATAGTGAAAGCAGGGGTTATACTGTGGGGGAGGGACATACAAAGCAACAAAGAGATAATCTTATAAATGCGTTAGAAACACATGCATGAAAGAAAAAAACATTAAAATACACATCTAAGGGTTCATTTTCCTGACATCACATTATCTGACCTTTTCCGCTTGACTCATACATATACTAGATATTACAAATAAGGGAAACCATGGGACCTATGTTTCTTTGGGCCTGGCTTACTTCACTTAATATAATTTTTTCCAAGTTTTTCCATTTCTTAACAAATGGGGCAATGTCATTCTTTCTGATGGAGGCATAGAATTCCATTGTGTATATATACCAGATTTTCTTGATCCATTCATCTACTGAGGGGCATCTGGGTTGGTTCCATATCTTAGCTATGGTAAATAATGCTGCAATAAACATAGTTGTGCTGGTAGCTTTAGTGTGGTCTTGTTTGTAAACATTTGGGTAAATGCCCAAAAGTGGGATTGCTGGGTCATAGGGGAGTTCTATGTGAAGTCTTTTGAGGAACCTCCATACTGCTTTCCAAAGTGGTTGAACAAGTTTACGTTCCCACCAACAATGAAGTAAAGTTCCTTTCTGTCCACATCCCCTCCAGCATCTGTTGTTGTTAGAGTTCTTGATTTTTGCCATTCTAACTGGAGTGAGGTGATATCTCAATGTTGTTTTGATTTGCATTTCTTTTATGGCTAGGGATGTTGAACATTTCTTCATGTGTCTATTGGCCATCCTTCTTTCTTCTTCAGAGAAGTTTGTCTTTAAGTCTTTCGCCCACTTATTTATTGGGCAGTTGTTTCTTTGAGGATTTGTTGTTGGGGGGTTTAATTTTTTGAGTTCCAAGTATAATTTAGATATGAGACCCTTGTCCGTTGTATGGCTAGTAAAGATCTTCTCCCAATCCGTGGGTTTTCTATTGATCTTGCTAGCTATGTCATTTGCCCTGCAGAAGCTCTGCAACTTTATGCAATCCCATTTGTCCAACCTTGCTTTGATTTGTTGTGTTTCCGGGTCTCTATTCAGAAAATTTTGGCCTGAGCCAAGGAGACCTAGGTTTCTCCTATTCCATCCTGTAATGTTTTCAGAGTGTCTGCTTTGAGTTCAAGGTCTTTGATCCATTTGGAGTTGATTCTGGTGCAGGGTGATATATAAGGATCTAGCTTTAATTTTCTACATGTAGTTAACCAATTTTGCCAGCACCATTTACTGAAGAGGTTGTCTTTCTTCCATTCTATTGTTTTAGCTCCCTTATCGAAGATTAGATGGCTATAGGTCTGTAGGTTCATTTCTGGATTTTCAATTCTATTCCATTGGTCCTGAGGTCTGTTCTTATGCCAATACCAAGCTGTTTTGATTACTATGGCTTTATAGTAGAGTTTGAAGTTTGGTATTGATATTCCTCCAGCAGTGTTCTTTCCGTTGAGGAGCGTTTTTGCTATTCGGGGTCTTTTATTTTTCCATATGAATTTTTGGATTGCCTCTTCTATTTCCTTGAAGAATGAGGTTGGAATTTTGATAGGTATTGCGTTGAATTTGTAGATAACCTTGGGAAGAATTGCCATTTTCACAATGTTAATCTTTCCAATCCAGGAGCATGGGAGGTTTTGCCATTTTTTAAATTCTGTGTTGATTTCCTTTTTTAAGATTTTAAAGTTTTCATCATAGAGGTCCTTCACTTCTTTAGTTAAGTTAATTCCTAGGTATTTTATTTTTTGTGGGGCTATTACAAATGGAGTTGCTTTCCTAATTTCAGCCACACTTTTCTCATTGTTGGCATACAGAAAAGCCATTGATTTTTGGGGGTTAATTTTATAACCTGCTACTTTGCCAAAGTTACATTCTTAAAAGTTTATCACAATGCTCTTTTCACTTTGGTATATTTAGGTGACTTTTACTCATTGAACATAAAAAAGTTGAATATTCCTGATTATTCTACCATTGTTCATATATTTTTAGTCGACATTTTGGCCATCTGTATTTATTAAATTTTGAGAATACTAGAAAATATTTAATAGTTAATTCTCTTAGTTATCCTTTCTGGCCATTTATTTTGGAGATGACAGTGAAATGAGATAAATTTAGTTTTATAGACTTTATTTTAAAGGCCCAGATGTAGTGAATAGCAACAATGTTTGAATTTAAAATTTTACTAGGATAGGTAGGAAATTAAGATTTGTGGAATGGTAGTGAAAAGTCTTTGAGCTGGTAGTTTCCCAAATAGCCTTCCCAAGTAGTTCTTGCACCAAGTTAATGACAATTAAAATAAAATGTTTGTAATCTGTAAGAATTCAGCAAATACTTGAGCAGAAATTAATGTTTTATATTATAATACTAAGTAATATTTGAATATATTTAGTCACAGCTATTAAAAACAGAAACTAGCAGGGAACTTCACCTGTGGTTTTTAATGCTACATTAAATAGTATTAACAGTTCACTTTGGAATAATAGGTATTTCTTGCTGAGTTCATTAAGTTTCTTAGGAGACACTTATTTATATTAGAAGATATTACAAATTTTATAAATATTCACTGGATGTTTCTTTTAATTGGTGCAAAAATATTTAATCATTAGGCAATTATGAAATATTTCCACTATTTTTACTTGCACTGGGCTTCTGGAATATAATAATATGTAAAAAAAGCCGGGCACTGGTGGTTCATGCCTTGTAATCCTAGCTACTCAGGAGGCTGCGATCTGAGGATCACAGTTCAAAGCCAACCTGGGCAACCAAGTCCATGAGACTCTTATCTTCCAGAAAACTGGAAGTAGCACTGTGGCTCCCTTAAGTGTTTCCCTTAAGCTGAAGAACTCAGGGATAGCACCCAGGACCAGAGTTCAAGTCCCACAACCAACAACAATTAAAAAAGCAAAAAAAAAAAAAATTACCTCTCTATGTGTATTACTGCTTACAGAGAAGGGCTGTAATTATAGCATTTTCATTTTCCCTTATATGACTTGAATTATAACTCCAGATTAATTCTCTCTGTATACAGAGATCTTCTTGGAACTGACTGACTTGAATTTCAGGTACAAGGCATCAATTCTATAGCTTTCCAATTTATCTTACTCATAAACATGGCAACACTGCCAAACAAACCAAATCCAATGACGAAGTTGAAAAATAAGGATTTTTCTTTCAAAATCTGAATTTCTCATTGGTGAGATGAGACATATGTACATAAAATAGATATATTTGTTTTTTTTTCTTTTTTCCTTTCCTGTCCTTTCAGTCTCTCTTTTCTGCTTCCTCCCTCTTCATGCCTTTAAAAAGAATGTCTTTTCAAACTATAAAATATGTGTACATGTTCATTCCTCACCTAAATTGTATTAAGATCATCTTAATCTAGGCATTGGTAGTTCCTGCCTGTATTCCTAGCTGCTCATGAAGCAGAGATCTGAAGATCGCGGCTCAAAGCCATCCCAGGCAGAAAGAATTGGAGCTGTGGCTCAAAGTGGTAGAGCAAAAGAGTTCAGGGCCAGTGCCCAGGCCCTCAGGTCGAGCACCATAACCACCACCACCAACAAAAAAGACCATCTTAAGTCCAGTTTTTCTAATGATTGGCAGAAAAAAAGGGCTATATAATAATTAAAATTGTAATTTAGTGTTTAGTTATTTAATTTTGTCTTCTATTTACTTTATTACTTTTGTAGATTATGTGAAGAACCTTGCCTTGTTTTTACACTAACTACACAGTCTCCATTTGACAGAGTTGTAATTAAATATTGCTGTCCTTAATAAATTAGCCTACATCTCCTCATATTTCCTTTCCAAGATTCTTTACATTTTTCTGTTTGATTTTAACTTTAATTATAGAATTACATTATTATTTTTTGTTGGTTGTTGTTGTTGGTCGTGGTGCTTGAACTCTGGGCTTGGGCGCTGTCCCCCAGCTCTTCAGCTCAAGGCTAGTGCTCTACCACTTGAGCCACAGCTCCACTTCGGGTTTTCTGATGGTTTATTGGAGATAAGAGTCTCAAGGATTTTCCTGCCTAGACTGGCTTTGAACCGTGATCCTTAGATCTCAGCCTCCTGAGTAGCTAGGATTACAGCCATGAGACCAGCACCCAGCTTATTTTAAAGGATCCTTGATGTGTATGGGTTAAACCAATTAGAATATAAAGATGACATTTGCACAGATATAAAAGACATTACTTTTTTTTTTGGTGGGGGGTCTGGTCATGAGGCCTGAACTGTGGGCCTGGGTGCTATCCCTCAGCTCTTTAGCTCAAGGCTAGCGTTCTACCACTTGAGCCACAGCACCGCTTCCGGCTTTTTTTTTTTTTTTTGCTTATGTGGTGTTGAGGAATCGAACCCAGGGCCTCATGCATGCAAGGCAAGTGCTCTACCACTGAGCCACCTTCCCAGCCCACATTACTTATTTTTTTAGGCATTTAATAGACAGTTTTACCGATTATTCATTGTTTACTGTGGTTATCATATAGGCCAGAAATATGCTTTTATCTATATGCAATTGCTTTACATCTCCAGAAAAAGTCCCTCATTAGATGTTCTTATGTTATGCAAAGGGAATTATTACTTAAAGAAAGAAACTAGCTGGGCGCCCAGTGGCTCACGCCTATAATCCTAGCTACTCAGGAGGCTGAGATCTGAGGATCATGGTTCAAAGTCAGTCCATGCAGGAAAATCCTTGAGACTCTTATCTCCAATAAACCACTAGAAAACCAGAAATGGTGCTGTGGCTCAAGCAGTAGAACTCTTGCCTTGAGCTGAAGAGCTGAGGGGCGGCGCCCAAGCCCAGGGTTCAAGCGCCAGGACTGACAAAAAAAAGAAAAGAAAAGAAAAGAAAAGAAATAAACTGACCACACTAATATATAAACAGCCAGTATCTCACAGGATTTAAAACTAATTATGCTATTTCCAAATTAATGTATTTTGCCTACAGTATGGGAATATAAGTTAGTATTGATGAGTCCTGGGTACTCAAAGACAGGATAGTCTCAAATGGGATAATGAGTTGCTGAAGACCTTTTGAGAGAAACTAAAAATCAAACCTTGTACCTTGTGAATGGTAATACAAGTGGACTGCCACTGAGCTACACCCCTTGTCAAAGAAACTAAATTTTTAATCAGGCCTGGAAGGAAGTAGTAGATTGGTTGAGGAGAGAATTTAGGTAGAGAAAACCAGTTAGCCATATGAGAAGGTAACATGAACATGCAAAAATTTAATGGTTGATTACAAGGGAGTAGAGAAGGTATGTTTGAAAATATTCATAAATGTCTAGACATTGATTAGAGAGAAATTAAATTTAGTAATTTAAACAGAATAAATAATTGTCATCTGATACTATTTTGTTCAGCAAAACATCTCTCACAATCTTTAGTGGATGTCTGCTGGAAAAGTATTTGAACTCAGGGCCTTACTTGCTAAGCAGATATTCTCCCACTTAAACTCCACCTTCAACTTCTTTCATTAAAATAAAATAAAAGCATATTGGTCCTCTTTGCAGAGAAAGACATAAAGTCACCATAGAAAAATAAAAGAATCATTATTTGTCCTAGTCTTTCTATATGCTCATATTTTAAAGTAACTAAGTAATTGAAGGAACTTGTTCCTTATAAGAAGCTACTAACTTAAAACAGGATTAGAATTAGGACACCTTAAGTTTTTTTTTTTTTATCAAAATATCTTTAGAAAATGTTTTGATGACTATTAGTATTCTCTTATAAACCATTCATTAGATGAATTAATTAGACGAATCCAGCTAAGAACTTCTAGATGACCCTTTAGATCAATTTTAACACTGCCATTTTTGGGGTGAAGGGTGAGGGAGGGAGATTTGAATGACATGTTAAATAACAGTCGAGTGATGTTACTACCCAAATCTAGAATTCTAGTGGTTAATTTAAGTAGATGATCCAGTTTCTTCAAGAACTAAGGTACAAAAAAATAAAAAAGAATGGGGCAGGGTTTGAGATTAAAAGGAAAGAAAATATTAATCATATGTTTTGTGTAGACCTTGTTAAGACTCTAAATTGAACAAATCAATCTTACAAAGTTATTGGAATGATGACAGAAATTTGATTAGTGACTGAATTTCAGAGGATATTTAGCACTTGTTAATTTTTTTATGTGTGGTTTGTATTTTAAATTCATTTTAAAAGCAGTTCTTGACTAGTGGCTCAAGGCTGGACTGTGTGGTAGACAGAGATATGGGGGCTGCAGTTTGAAGCATAAAGAAATTGAGACTATAGCTGATCATCTAATAGCTGGGTATGGTGGCCCATGCCTGTTATCCCAACTACAGTGGATGGTTTCAGTGGCTTGTGTCTGTCATCCCCATCTTTGGAGGATAGCATAGGTAGAAAGACAAATACCCAAGGCCAGCCACAAGCATAAAGTAAGACACTGCCCAGAAAATAGTGCAAAAAAAGCTGAAACATGGTTCAAGTTGTAGAGCACCTACATAGTGAATGTGAGGTCCTCAGTTCACTCCCAACTGCCACACTCACAGAAAACAAGTCTTATCTTTTAGACACAACAAATTGAGATGTTTATATTATCTTTGGAACTGCATTTAAATAAACAGGAGGGAGCTGGTGACCATTAATTTATCTTGGAAAAAAAGTTGAATGGATTCAAGAATGGAATAAACTATTTCTCCATGCTTGAGTTTTTGTAACTTTTCATTATGGTTTTGTTCAATTAAAAAATGAATCTAGTCTTATGAAATAAAATGGAATAGGATTTCATAAATTATGAAATGAATGAGCAAGTTTCATGATTTTAAACTAGAACATTTTTAAGCTTACAGATCCATACATGCCTGTAAGACTACTATGGAACTGATTTAAAACAAATGCTACAGTTGATCTAGACCCAATCTCTGCTTGTCTTGAAATAAGCATGAATTTCATAATCTTCATTGTGGGCCATTCGTATACTTACATGCTATGGAAAAACCTATTGGTAAATCTAGTTCTGTGTATTGTTTCTGTGTATTGCCTGCCTCTTACTATAGTCTTGACATTTGTTTTTCAGGTACAGCAGGTGCAGACTGTGCAGCAGGTACAACATGTCTATCCAGCTCAGGTGCAGTATGTGGAAGGAAGCGATACTGTCTACACCAATGGAGCAATGTAAGTTTGTATGTGTAGGCCTCTTCCATTCCCTCCTTAAGAGAGAAATAATATACCCCTCTGATCCCAGATTGCTTCCTTGTTGTTTTTATTGTTGTTGGTCGTGATGGCAGTGGTGCAGTCATTGGGCTTGAATTTTGGGCTTCGTTCTTTGATTTGGTCTTTTCACCTATGGCTGGAGCTCTGCCACATAAGCCCTATCGCCTCTTCTGGCTTTTTTTTCTGGCTAATTAATGATGCATGTCTCTTCGATTTATCTGCCTGCGTTGACTTTTACACCTCAGTTCTCAGAACTTAGTCTTCTGAGTCAGTTATTTCTTACTAGAGCAGTTATTGAAATCAAACTGAAAATTTGAAAGCTTTGTCTATGTTTGTTAATTATGCTTATTTTTCTTGAAGAATTATAAATTATTATAATTATGTACCCTTTAGGAGATATCCTTAGACTAAGAAAAACACATTTTATGTCATGATTTCTAAATTTTAATAATGTGTTGTGAAGCTTTTCTTTTTGTGTGCCAGTCCTGGAGCTTGAACTCAGGGCCTGGGCACTGTGTCTGAGGCTAATGTTTTACCACTTGAACCTAGCTCCATTTCTGGCTTTTTTTTTTGCTGGCTGGGGTAATTTATTGAGATAAGAGTCTCACAGATGTTCCTGCCTAGGATGGCTTTGAACTGAGATCCTCAGATCTTAGCCTCCTGAATAACTAGGATTAAATGTGAGCTACTGGTGTCCAGCTACAAAACCCATTTTTTAAATATGTAACTGGAACTTGTATGGATAGTTATGTAAATTAGTAAAAACTAGTATATGAGGAGTTTTGGTTTCTCCCACATATTTTCTAACTTAGATACTTTTTTATAAAAGTGACTAAATGCAGTAAGTCTTATTTTCTAATCTTGATATACATCTCTCTATTAACTTACCTCCTTTGTATCACTGTTAATGTAGATTTGTAAATTTGGGGACTTTTAAGACACTTGAGATAAAGAATCTGGATGTTATAAAAATAAAGTGACTAAGAATTATTGCAAGTCTTCAGAAGTTTTTTCAACTTGTGTTTTGTTTGTAACTTCTAGCTTTTTGGATTTACCTGAATGAATCAAAATTCTCTCACTGAATCTTCTACTTACCTTCCTTTAGTATTGGTGTAGTAACCCACGGTAATTCTGCTTTCTTTATTCTATACCTACTCTTTCCATAGGTAATGCCATTTATCCCAAGAATACATGACATAGGATATCTTATTAGTAGGTAGTAGTAGGAGAAGGAAGATTACCAAGATCTTGGTTTAACTATGTATTAATTTTATAATTGTAGTGATTATTTTATTTTAATATTTTTTTTCATTATTTAGAGAATACTTTATTAGTTTCTGTAATCAAACCCACGTAGATAAGACCTTACATATTTAATACAGTGCGTTTACCCCTGTACAAATGTTTACTTTAATATTGTGAGCTCGCTATTATTTTGTTTTCATGGAAAGAGGGGGAAGATAATCTTGTTGAGTTGTTGTGATATATGTTGTTATAATATTTAGGTACCTAACACTCAACCTGATACATAATAAACAAAAACAAAAGCAACCTTTTCTTTGACATTTGCTATTGGGTCTTAATACTTTGGGTCACTGAGTCTGCTTATATCACCACTGCCTCAATACTACATCTCTTGCTTGCTTTGGCATTTTTCCCTTTCCTACCTCTAAGCTTCACTTTCCACTAGTTATAGACATAAGCAACTTCAGGTGTTTCCTTCAAATATTGTATTTCACTGTCTCTGTGCTTTGGATGGGTGAGTTGCTTTGGACGTGTGAGTTTTTCTCTCCCTTTTCTCTGTGAGGACACTATTACAGGCATTCCCCTTTGTTGCCAGCCCCCATCACCTGTTTCCGGTGATCTTTCAAGACTGACCCTATCTTTCCTTCTCTGTAGTTAGCTTATCCTTAATCTAGAAAGAACTCTGACATAGCAAACAAACTCTGTTTGTTTTTACTGTTTTTATATTTTCAATAGTAGAAAGAAAGAATCCTCCCTGAATGGGAATGTCTTTTGTTTTATTTACATTTAGGTGACTATCTCTTAAAAGAAGCCTATAAATTGCTGCTATTCTAATGAATCTACAACTCTGCATAGTTTGTGCACACTGTGAATATTTTCACCCCATTTTCTGTGTAGAATCAGATCATCCTGGACCCTGAATTTGTATTTTCTATCATAAATCCAAATTACTTACTGGAATTTATACCAAATAAAAGAGATGCCTGCCACTTTGACCTTTCTGTTATCACAGAAAATAAGTAACTTTCTAGACACTGCTAGAGGTCACTTATATTGCCAGTTGTTATTGCTTTTTTGCCTGTGACACATAGTAATGCTTGATTTCAGGGGAACCTGAGAATGGGGGTTTGTAACTGTCATGTCTGTGTGGTAGATGGTGGCTAGGGAAAGGATGGGGCGCATGTAGGGAGTTAACTGTATAGCCTTTGTGACAGTTGTGCATACCTTCTTTTTTAATAGTGAAAAGAAGGATTAGCTTTGCTTACTTCTGAGGGTCTGACTTTGTATTTACCTTTTATAATCTGTGAAATGGAGATAATTAGCTTAGCAGAAGTGCTTTCTTTTCCATTGGAGAAATAATAAGCTCTAAATAAACACACTAATTATGCTTTTTAATTTTGTACTTGGGTTGTTTACATTTCTTCTGACTCTAAAATCGGCCTATTTTCTGTTACATTCTTAAACTGTCTCCTTACTGATCTTAGGGGTCACCAAGAGAGATACAAGTTGAATGAATTGACTCATTTTTAAAACCTTTGAAAGTAACGTCTGGAAAGTTGATCCTTTAAAATTATAAGAACAATGAAGTACAAGAATGCATTAATGAAAGCAGCTAGTGCCAGCATGTTTGTTCTGTGCCCTTCTAGCCCATTAGGTTAGATCATGACTATGGAAGTCTAGGTCATGAGTTCAGTTTGCCACAAAATCTAATTAGCTTTGATCTGGTCTGTGTGCAGCTGCATCCTCAGCTCCAGCCATCTTATCAAAAGTGTTCGCTGTTGGTTAAGAGGAAGGAGATTTATCTAGAAACCATTTATCACTATCAACTCTAAATTTTCAATAGAGGTTCTAAAATATCACTTTAATGCTTTATAGGGAAATACCATTGCATTACCATGAATTATATTAAAATTTTTAGTGGCTAGATGATGAGAAATATTTTCTTCAAGTATTACCACAAGTAATTTTCTTTTTTCAGCTTAAACTAATATCTCTATAAGTTAGCAGTGCTGCCATTTGACTACTTGTAATTCTTATGTCTAATATTCATTTGAGTCATTTTAATCTATTACTTGATGTGCTCTAGGAAAGAATGTGCTTTATTCCATGTGCTCTAAGAAAGAATCCCTGTTTGTCTGTTATGCCACACTGAATTACTATTCAACTAGTATTTGATCTCAGATCCTCCTTTCTCTGTGATAATAAGCAAGATCTGCAAATGGTCCTTGCAGTAAATACGGACTCTGATCTTGATCATGAAATTTCCAGCACCCCATAATGACCCTACAGCCTGTGCATACTTTAGTAAGTGCTTATTCACCAATGCCCTTCTTACCAGCATTTTCGTTTTGTGTGGATATATAAAAAAATTGTGAAAATACTGTACAGAGGGGTTACAATTACATGGGCAAGATAATGAGTACATTTCTTATCAAGCATTGTAGCCTCTTCCTTTGTTTCCCCTACCCATCCCTACCCATCCTCCCACCCCCCCAGTCTTCCTCCCCTATGTCTCTCTCTCTATAAATCTATATACCTATTTATAGATTCTTACTCTAGAGGTGATGTCAGTACTCCTAGATTTGTGGTGATCACTTATGAGAATGTGTAATCATTATAATTAATTGATACTAAAGTGTTTACCTGCTTCTCACTGTGAGTATTGACAGTTACTGCTAGCACAAAAGGCTTAATCCTGTGGGTTAGCAAAATGGAATATATCTTAATGGAGCAATTGAGACTGCTTTATGGAATAACATTTATTGGTATAGAAAAGCTTTGTTGCTTCTTTATCCTTATCCTTGCTTCCAAAGGAACCCAGTGTGAATACAAAATGTTCTTATTTCCCTGTATCTTTTCCCCAAGGATATTTTTTCCAGTCTAAATCATGGTCATCTTCATTACTACACAAATTCTTATAATTTGTGATCTCTAATCATATAAATTACTATGTTTAAATGAGCTAGGAAATACTGTTTTAGGCAATCATTTAAATCATATACCATACAGTAAACATCCATTTCAACTGAAATTTCCTGGTGTAGTAAATAATCAGATTTTTGGAATAAAATTATTTTTCTCCTTTCTTTCCCTTTTTTTGACTCATATTTACCCAACTCATTTATATAACTTGCTAATATAAAATGATGACACAATACTATGTTATGGCCAAATTAAATCATCAAACTGTTAGATTTCCCTGTTTAATCACCATCATCGTTTTAAAATATAAAACTGTTAATTGTATTGTTAGATTCTATATAGTAAGGCTTTACTAACCTTCTTACAGTCTTTCTGTTGAAATGATAGACATGTGATCAATTGTGGTATAGAGGTTGCCAAATCCTGTTCCAAAAACATTAGTCCCTTAAAAGACTTGTGGATGTACACAACAAGGAAATACCTATGGAATTTCTTCCCTCTTGAGAAACACTGGTTCTTATTAGGCTTTGTGTGATAGGAAAAAACAACAACAAAAAAGAAAACACATAATACCTTAAAAACTGACATATTGAGTAATATTTAATAACATTAATAGTTTGCTTCAGGAGATGGCACACTAATTTGTTAACATTGAATAATTTATTTAATAACAATAAGTATTTGATTGGGACCAAACTTTTGAGTCATCACCTGAAAATCTTGTTTGTTTGTTTTTTTCTTTTTTTGTGAGCCATCTAGTTATTTTCCCCGTACATATCAAAGGGTTAGAAATTCTGAATTCCTTTTCTCCTCTTTAGGTAAAACAGTATGTTTCAATATTTGTAGGTGAAGTTATACTTTCTTACTGGCCTTCAAATGTTTTATGCTTGGAAGAAATGGTTTTATGATATTTTATGTTTGAGAATAAGAGGATAGTTCATTTATACTATTGATGCATACTCTACAAAGTACAGGAACTCACTTGTTTTCTGTATTTCATTAAGAATGTAAAGCCCTTTTGGAGTGAGAATTGTTCCTTGAATAGTGCATGGAAATTTCTGTACGGTAAAAGTAAGGCCTATTTGGCTGATATCATAAAAAATTCTTAATCTCTCCAAAAACGAAAGACATTCAAATATAGCTTGAGTTATATAGATCTTGAGTTATTTTATGTTTAGGGGAGAAAGTCACTTTAAAGTCATTTTAGTAAATATTATCCACAGTAGTTATATTGTATTTCTCATTGAAGATGAATAAACTTCTGATTTTAATGGCTAATCATCAAAGTCAAAGGGTATTTTTTTTTTTTACAAAATGTTTGTTTTTTAATCTTATAGTTAAAAAAAATCTCTATTTTGTAAATAAAAACTATTCTTTGGGCTGGAATGTAGCTCAGGAATAGACCACATTGCCTAACAAGCACTAAGCTTAGCATAGATGAATAAATTAATTAAATATTAAAAAATACTCTTCAGTCATATAATGTGTAGAGAAGTCCATTTTTGGTAAAATTTCAACATCACATTTTGTAATTAAATAACCTTGTAAGCAATTTAGGGAGTAATTAAATAAGGAGAAAGGAATACCCAACCTTCTGTTTATTATTTGTTTTAATTCTGGCCTAATTTTTCTATACAGCTGATAATTGTTTTTTTTAAAAAACACACAACAGAAGTTCATGGGAAATTTCCTGAAAAAAAACAAAGAAATTCTACAGCAAGAAATATATTGTTATTAAATTTTTCCAGAACAAAGGAATATGTTCCCACTCATGTCCTTACAAATCAAAACAAAAGTAGGAAAGTATAGATTTTTTTTTGTTAACAAAGAAATGTCTTCATCCCTCAATCACATGGCTTTCTAAGACAATTTTAATTTACTATTTTCCTTTAAATCCAGTGAATAAAATTTTCACTTTGTAATGAAAGTGGTAATGGCAAAAACCAAGAGTATTGATTGGGAGATATCCAGACTTGAGTTCCAGGCTTCTTTTGTCATTTTACTCTATAAGACTTCCTTTCCATCTGTAAAAGAAGGGTAACAGTCCCCACACCGTTGGCTTCACTTCTTGTAGATAAATTGAGATAGTATAATAACCCTCACTTCTTAACAAGTCCTCTTAGATCACACTTGCACTTTGAAACTTTGCTATGTTTTGGAAATTTTTTTTTTTTTTTTTTTTTTTTTATCGGTCGTGGGGCTTGAACTCTGGGCCTGGGCGCTGTCCCTCAGCTCTTCAGCTCAAGGCGAGCGCTCTACCACTTGAGCTACAGCGCCACTTCCGGTTTTCTGGTGGTTTATTGGAGATAGGAGTCTCACGGTCTCTCCTGCCCGGGCTGGCTTTGAACCGCGATCCTCAGATCTCAGCCTCCTGAGTAGCTAGGATTACAGGCGTGAGCCACCAGCGCCCGGCCTTGGAAATATTTCAAAGTTGTTCACTCTGAATGCCAGTTTTACTTAGTCCTCTGTCTAATCTAAGCAGATATACATAGCTATCAACACTGAGACATTTTTCCAATAAGATTGTTTCTTACTATATTGGATTGAGCACATTCTAGAATCATGCTACATGACCCATTTCAGAGGAACTTGAAAATAATGGAGTAATATACTACTTTAAGATAGTATAATGAAACCCTACTGTATTGTTGGTGGGAGTACAAACTTGTTCAATCACTTTGGAAAGCAGTATGGAGGTTCCTCAAAAGACTTCACATAGAGCTCCCCTATGACGCAGCAATCCCACTTTTGGGCATTTACCCAAATGATCACAAACAAGACCTTACTACAGCTACCAGCACAACTATGTTTATTGCAACATTATTTACCATAGCTAAGATATGGAACCAACCCATATGCCCCTCAGTAGATAAATGGATCAAGAAAAGCTAGTATATATACATATGTATATATTATATATATATATAATATAATATATAATGGTCTCCATCAGAAAGATTGACATCTCCCCATTTGTTAGGAAATGGAAAGACTTGGAAAAAATTATATTAAGTGAAGTAAGCCAGGCTCAAAGAAACATAGGTCCCATGGTTTCCCTTATTTGCAATAACTAGTATATGTCTAAGACAAGCAGAAGAGCTCAAAAGCTATGTACATATGACCATATAAGATGATATTAAGTGAAATGAACCCCAAGATAGGGACACAAGTGGATTTTTCTTTCTTGCTATTATTTTTAACATATTTATAAGGTACTGTGTGATTTTATTTGTTCTTTGGTATGTTCTTCCTCTCCCCCCATGGTATAACCCGTTTTCACTGTATTTGATTCTGGTGCCCTGCATCTTGTGTATACATTTTTCTAATTTGGGAGGGGAAGGGAAAAAACAAATGTTTAAATAGGGATACAGATTGATCCATTATAACAATGATATGTACAAGACACTATGTTGAAAATGAACTTTACAACTTCAGGTGCGGTAGCGGGGGGTTGGGGAGGTGGAGAGGGAAAGGAAGGTAGGGGATAAGCAAAGGAGGGCTAACAATGCTCAACAGGAAATGTACTCATTATCTTATTCATGTAACTTTAACCGCTATGTACAGTATCATTACAATAAAATATATATAAAAATAAAAATGAAAAAAGTTTAGATAGAACTAAGCAAAGATTTAACTCTAAGATTGGGAGCACATACAATTAAAATAAATTACATTGCTCCTGCTATTAAAAAAGATATTATAATGATTACCATTACTATATTTTATCCTCATAAAATTTAATGTAAATTTAATTTAATTTTTGTTTAATTATCACTTCTATACTATTGCCTAATTTTATAATACTAAACTTATTGTTGGGAGCGTATTCAAAACATAAAAATGAAAACATAATTTATAGCGATATTGTGTACCTAGATTTGTGGACAAGACAGCAGAGCAGAAGAAAACAACAAAAACAAGAAACACATGTCATATAGCTAAGGTACAGTGAATATCATTGTAGTGAGTCAGTGAGCAAAGAATATTCAGAGTCGTGGTTACTGCAGGTATCTGCTGAAGCATGAGTGAATGTAAACAACATCTCATGATTACAATCAGAATAGCTCTCAAGAAGCTCCTCTCAGCAAGTATACACATATCTGTGTTATGCACTACTGTCTACCTGTGAAAACAATGCAAAGTTTTATCTTTTGCTATAGAAACAATATGCCACATTATTTTCATGACTTAATATAGAACAAACAAAATAAACATAGCATCTTCTAAGATGTTCATGAAATTGCCTGGGAATTTAGCTATTTTAGAAATATAGTCTAGAAATAGCTCATTTCAATCTGATGTGCCAAAAGTTGAGTGGTTTTCTTGAACATATGTTTTATAATTTTGGGAGGAAATAGTATGGAAGTAGTAGCTTGTAGAAGATGTATTCATTATATACAGTAGGAAAAACAAGTCAGTCTTAGGCATCAGAATTAAAATTCATTGTTTCTAGTACCTAAGGAAAGATCTATTTGTTTTAGCACTTAATTTATTTTTAAAAATAAATTCAGAGTCAGATGCTGGTGGCTCACGCCTGTAATCCTAGATAATCAAGAGGCTGAGATCTGAAGATCGTGGCTCAAAGCTAGTCAGGGCAGGAAAGTCCATGAATTTATGTCCAATTAAACACTGAAAATTGGGGCTGGGAAGGTGGCTCAGTGGTAGAGCGCTTGCCTTGCATGCCTGAGGCCCTGGGTTCGATTCCTCAGCACCACATAAGCAAAATAAACACTGAAAATTCAGAAGTAGAGCTGTGCTTCAAGTGGTAGAGCACTAATATTGACCAGAAAAGCTCAGGGACACCATCTAGTTCAACCACCAGGATTAGCACTAACACAAAAAATTAAATTAAAAATAAAACAAATAAATTTTCAGCATTTAGTCAAGATCTTAAAACATGTAGAACTGGAAAAGGCTCACGTCTGGCTTCTGTATGGCATTATCTCCCATTATCTGGCACCCAGGATACCAACACATTTCTTCTTGTTTCTCTTTGGTAATTTTTTAGTTCATCAATCACATTAAGCTAGAAGTACTTTCTTTGGACAAACACTCTTAATCAATCCAAACTTCAGTTACTCAGAGATTGTTTTCATCATGATTAAATGAGTTAATACATGAAAAGTACATAAAATAGTTGTAAGCTAAAACATTGTCAGTAATTGTGATCTATCATTTATTTATTTTTATTTTTAAATTTTTATTTGGAAAAATCTTTACCAATAGAAATTACTGTGCATATACTGTGAAAAAGAAGGTCAGAGCTTTGTCCTGCACCTGTCAGAGTATTTCATGTCCTCTACCTGTGTATAGAACTTATTGGATTGTACTTAAATACCAACATCAGATCGTGTTATTGTAATAGATATAAATTGAAATGGCCTCGTTTCTCTAAAGTATAACCAACATATTTTATTAAATATGATGCTCAGTTGGAAAATGCAAATGATATTTCTTTGTTTAAAGAGTGCTTTAGGCAGATCTTGGTGGCTCACATCTGTAACTGTAGCTTCTTCTCAGGAGGCTGAGATCTAAGGATTATGGTTCACAGCCAGGCTGGGCAGGAAAATCTGTGGGACTCTCATCTCCAGTTTACCACCTAAAAAACAGAAGTGGACCTGTGTCTCAAAATAGTAGAGCGAAAATGCTCAGGGATAGCACCTAGGTCCTAAGTTCAAGCCCCATGACTGACAAAGATAAAAGATGGCTCTCTATGAAATTATTTGTTATAATTCCTACAGTAAAATTATACTGAATCTTCTGGGTTCTTTGTGGAAAGCATTGCTTACTCAGTATAGAATACGTTCTGAATAATATTATTCTATTACTGTAATTATAAATTATCAGTGTTATAATGGGATAAAAATTCTTTCTTTAAATGATACAGAAAGTTTCACATATTTTCTCATGTTTTAACAAAAAGTTAAAGAATTTGTATTATAAAATTTATGAAACTGGTTACAATGTCTAATATCTATTAACAGAATTATACTTTAACGTATTGACTGGTGTGTCTACTGGGTGCCAGCAACTGTGCTAAGTGTTGAGATTACAGATAGAAATAAAACACAATTTCATGGGAGCACAAACATATGAAGAAATTTCAGCATATTTAATAAGATATATTTTAGGAATGCAGCCAACATTAGTAGAGTTATCTAGAAGAAACCACCCTAATGAAGAGTTTCTGGGAATATACAAATTATGCAAAAAAATGATTCTCGACAAATAAGCATCAAAACAGGGTATAGATTGATTAGGATCAGGGAAGAGAGTTGAAGAGAACTGTCAAAAGCCACGAAAGCAAGGAAACCTTGTGACACTTAGAAGGAATTAGCAAATTGGCCAATGAGGAAGCATTTGAGAACCTGGACAAGTACCTAATTTTGAAATTATGTAAGAATCAACCCTTGGTATCTCCTGCACGCCTATTGGAACTTTGAACTTTTCTGAAGGTAAAGAAGACTTTTGAGGGCATGAGCATGTCAGCAAGGTTTTGTTTTCCCATTTGCCTTTTAGAAAATTCTGTGGCAGCAAAGTTAGAGATAGGTTCAAAAGCTGATGAGGGGAAGGAAAACCAACTAGAAGGCAACTATACCAAAAAATTATGAATTATGGTAATAAATGTGAGACTGGAAAGGAGAATTGGGTCTTTCAGATTTTATTTGGAAGATAAAATTGGCAAGATGTAGTGGGTGAAAGCAGTCTAAATGAGGGAAGAATCAGTTGTAATGTCTCAAACTTAGTTTGGTGATATTGTTCACTGCTGTAGTGTTGGGGAAATCTTATCATATGTGTTAGTTTTTGCATATAGAGTTGTCTGTTAGAGATTTAAATTTCTTTAAATCATCATAGAATGTATAGAGCAGAGACATGAACTCCTATGATGACTTACTGTGAGCATGCGTATTATGAGCATGTATTTGTCATACAGTATCTAAGTAAGGAAAAACTGAAAAAAAAGTGGTAATTTTTAAAGGTTCTTCAGCTATAGGAAAGAGGACATGAAATAAAATGTCTTATCCCAGGTGGTTAAGACACCAAGACCTTCATGTAAGTATAGGAAATAGCTAAAGGCAGAAACACCAAACTGCTAGTAGTTACCAACTCCCAGATGTGCAGTTAGGTAGATTCTCAAGAGCAGGGAATTCTGATTTGATATTTGAATTGAAATATAAATATATTATATTTTGTGCCTGTATAATTTTGTGTTATTGTAACTCCTATGAGCTTGTGGTATTAAAGAAGCAAAACTTCAGTGTAAGTTGTAGTCTTGAAGTGTAAGTTATAGTCAATGGTAAATGAAATAAGCTTGATCATCATAGAAGAAAGAGGGAAAGGGCAACATGGAGTGGTCGACAATGTCACATTGCAGGTAGGTTAAAAAAAAAAAAGATAAGGCATGACAGGCACCTTTTAGCTTGATATTTAGATTTGGCCACAAGTGACCTTATTAAAAGTGATTCCAATGAAATACTAAGGGCAGAGGGTTTGCTGTAGATGTTGGAAAGTAGAAAGTGATAACAAGAAGAGGAGACATTCCCCATTATAAAGGAGAAAAAGGAGTGTGAGGGAGAAAGATTGCTAGACAAGGACGTAGGGTCCAATGTGAGTAAACTTTTTGCTCAAGGTATTTGTGGTGGGGGAGGAGACCCACGCAGGCTGCCCTCTCACAGTTGATGGAGAGTCACACAGGAATGTCTCAGCCTGCCCAGTTGACCTGTCTACCCCCTAGGCAGTTCAGATCTTAGTTGTTCTAATCTCAAATTTTGTTAAACCAAGATTTACATGTTTTATGACAAAGTAGAGAATTTCACTAGGAAGGTATCCTGGAGGGAAATGACCCAAACTGATTTTTGTGCACCTGTCCATTACTCTAATGTGAAGAAAACAAACTGAAGTACTTATTAAAGGGACAATACTTTTATAGTGATTTTCTGAACTGCTTTATTTGTACCTGACAAGTACCCTAAAGTACAGAAACAAGTTGAGGTATACTTTTAATTTGATAATCAATCCAACTTTTTACAAGACTGAGGTTTCATTAAAAAAAATGTATAACTTGACATATTCCTAAGGCTTTGCTAATTGATGTCTTTAAATATGTCAATGTGCACATTAGAAGAAAGTCAGATGCAAATAAATAAGCTAGTAACGTTCTCCTTTTTTTCTTTCTTCTAAAGCCGGACAACAACCTATCCTTACACAGAAACACAGATGTACAGCCAAAACACTGGAGGGAATTACTTTGATACCCAAGGGAGTTCTGCACAGGTGACAACCGTGGTCTCCTCCCACAGTATGGTGGGCACTGGTGGGATTCAGATGGGCGTCACAGGGGGACAACTCATCAGCAGCTCTGGAGGAACTTACCTGATTGGCAATTCCATGGAGAATTCTGGTCATGCAGTGACACACACAACCCGAGCCTCCCCAGCCACAGTAAGTGCTTGAGTTTTTATGGAATTTAGTCTTTCGTAGTTTCCAGAGGTCTCTTTTTCCCTATCGAGGAAAAAGAACTACCAAGAGGAGAGGGACAGCACTGCCCTTAAGTGATTTTAGTGTGGTGGTAGTATGCAGAATTTAGCCTAGATAGATGTAATCTTATCCAGAACTTTACTGATATGTATGCCCTCCAGTTAAGTAAACTGTGAAGTTCTTTATTACCAATGAATGCTATGTTAGAAAGAGGTGGTTTTAATTCATTCTATTATTAATTTTAATAGGCTTCAGTGCTATTCATCAAAACAGTTCTAATTTTTATCAAATGAACTTACTTTTACATTGCACTTATAATAAAGTCTAGTCAGTAAAATGGAGAGGGTAATATTTGCACATATTTTACCCGTAATATTTAATTCGTGTACTGCTGCTTGTGCTACTACGTATTTTTAAACTGACTCACTTTCAAAATAGAAAGTGTGATACATACTGATACTGATACTTAATAAAAATGTTTATCCTTGTGCTGCATGTAAAGCCATATTGCCTGCTCTGCCAGAAAGACACATTGGAATTTAAGTGACTCAGATGAAAGAAATTGTAGATTCCATTTGTAGCTATGAGCAAATAATACTTAAGGATATCCCCTTCATACTTGAGCTCTCAAGATTTTAAAGTTTAACATTTGACACAATATTTAATTTTTATTTTAACACAATATCCTTTCATGTAATGATATAAAAAAAATCATAGAAAGGCACACAGAATTCAGTAACATCGCTCTGTAGCTTGAGCTAGTAAACTGAATCAAGTAGATGCACTCTCTTCTCACTATCTCTCTCTGTACTTTGTGGTTTAAATGAAATAAGGCAGAAGGAAATTTGAAAAAAAATGGGAATAAATTTGGAGAAAATAATAAGTGAGAGATTTTTATCTCTCATTTAATGGATTTTCTTCAAGACGTAATGTGTATTTGGTAAGTACTTAGCATGTATTTCGTGTGTCTTGTGATTATATTCATTAATATTTTCATCATTTATTACATTTTCCTCATATCCAATATTTAAAGCCCTCATTCTTAATTTACTCGTTGCTAACATTGGAAACAATGACTAGCAGTTCAGAGTAGAAAATTCTTAGAAGTTCTTTTTTTCTTTCTTTCTTTGCTGGTCTCCAGTGGCTCAAGTCTATAATCCTAGCTACTCAGGAGACTGAGATCTGAGAGTCACAGTTTGAAGCCTGAGATCTGAGAGTCACAATTTGAAGCCTGTCTGTAAGGAAAGTCTGTAAGGAAAGTCTGTAAGACTCTTATCTCCAAGTAACCACCAAAACACCAGAAGTTGAGCTTTGGCTCAAATGGTAGGGTACCAACCTTGAACAAAAAAAAAATTAAATCACAGTGCCCAGGACTGAGTTCAAGCCATAGTAGTGATAACACACTATTTTTCCTTTGTCTTTTTGAAGCATTTCTCTTGTGAGTTTGTCTGTTGTTATTCGTAGTATTAAATATAATATTTCTAAACCATTCAGTAATACCAGTATTTTTATACAGATTAAAAACTAAAGAAAATTGCTGGTAATGAATCCTAGCATATTTGGATCCTAGTTTCCCTATAAAAATGGTGTTCTCTGAGCTTTCAAATCATTTACTAACGAATCATAAAGTATCAACAGATAGAAAAATAACATTATCTTTACAGGAGGAAAAGACATTAAAAATTTTAGTGCCAGCACCCCAGCAAAGGCCATCCAAAAAATTCTTTCCAAGGGAAAGTAAAGTACCTGCTACTTATCAAAGCCTTAGAAGGACAGAAAAGCAGAGTGAATGTGTCTTTTCTTGTTTTGTTAGGTCCCTCTTTCATATTGACATACCATACACCATCTTTCTGACCGCACCCTTTCCTACTTCATCTTTTCTAGCCCTTTCTACTTGCCTTCACATGTTTTTAGCTATCCAGACATCCATAGCAACTGGCTTTATGTGTAGTAAACTTATTATTTCTATTACAAAATTAAACTGTAGCGATAGAATCATACGAATGTAGTTGTAAATGTTGTCAAGTTCAATTTTATAGGGTTTTGTTGAAGGGATACCTTTTGGTGTTGTACATTGAGTATGAAAAGTATCATAAGTGGTACAGAATTAGATTGTAGAAACTGGAAATAATTGAAAACTGTAAATACCAACTGTTCATACTAATTTACTTTTAAAATACTCATATTTCAGGATTTTTATTAACTGCAAAGCTTGAAGTTATTTCGGCTAGGATTATTTTATTATATGAAAGAATATTTTTGAGGTGTGGGGGTTTGGAGACATGGTTCAAATGGTAAAAAACCTGCCTACCAAATATGAGATCAATCCTTGGTACTATCAAAAATATTTGAAGAAAAATATTTACTTCATAAAATTAGCCTCTATTAGAGAGAATGAATTCTTCCTTTTAAACAAAAGTAGTATAAACATTGAATAGAGAGATAATTTTTGTGACCTTATCAATACACACACACACACACACACACATACATACATATATGCTAATATTTAGTGTATTGCCTTGCATTTATTATTAAACCATATATTTGATTTGGTTCTTTCTCTCAATTGTGCAGATTTTTCCTTGTCTTGATTTCACAGTGAGATTTTTTTTTGTTTACAGTTTCATGTTACTATAGTCAAGTTAACAAAATTTAAATATGGTGCTATTTAAAGTCTACCATTGGCAAATGCCAGAAATCTGACAGATATATGGTTCCAGGGTCACTAGAGGGAAATTTCATGATTTCACTTGTATTTCCATTTCTATCCAAACATTCGAAAGGATTTATATGAACACTGTCTTGTTTATCACATCTGAAGTTACTTCTTCCCACACACTGAGCCAAACTATGCTGTATAAGTTTAGTTTCTTTAGCTAGTATTACTGTGAACTAAAGCATAGCTGAGTCAACTAACTATTAGGATTAGTTTGTATTGTGACCAAAATTTCTGACTAGAAAAAACTACAATTAACTCTAGATTCACAAGTTTTGGCCCCATGGATACAACTAACCTCATAGAGCTAGAAAGTACATTTATATGAAACATGTACATACTTGTCTTTTTATCACTATCTCTTAAGTGGTAGAGTACAAAAACCTACCCTATTTCATAGCATTTACATTGTATTAAGTGTTGTAAATAATCTAGAGATGATTGAAAATATATAGAAGTATGTTCATAGGTTATATTCAACTACTAGGTCGTTTTACATAAGGGCTTGAGTATGCATGGTTACTGGTATACCAGGGGATAGCAAGTAATAAGGTTAGGCAATTGAGCTATGCATTAAAAGGTTAAAAGTAAAGGTTGAATGTATAGTCGGTTAATTCACTTGATATTAAAGTAAGTTTGAGTACTTTGGGAATAGTATCTGAACACCTTTACTTTATTCCTTGTGAGAAAAGTTTACTACTTTGGTCCTCAGAGTACCCTCACTGACTTCCTTTTAAGTTTTTCCTATATTTATACGAAAACATTTTCATTCAGATAATTTAGTAATAATTTCCTCATGCTAAGAAAAGTTTACCTTAATAGATAAGTGTTTCTCCAGTATGCCAATGAAGAAAGTTGATTATTTGAAATTAAAGCCACAACTAAGAAAAATCAGACCAGCCCATAGAGTATTTTACCAGTCTAATATTAAATATGTAAAGTATAACCATCTCTGCTGGGATAAAAGTAGCTCTGAATTATTAATGGGATTTTTGTTTGAAGATATAATTTATTTTAGCTTTTACATTTACATATTATTATTTCATTTGTGGCTTGGTATCCAAAATTTTTATTATAAAGTTACATGGAAATGTCAATATTTTTCAAAAGATTGTAATGGTAATAAATTTTACATGATTAATGTATTAAACTATCAATTAACAATATTTTAAGATCTGCCTAAAATATTTCTTTTTCTTTTTATGTTCTTATATTTAGTTAATAAGAGCCCATGTCTTTATAATATAAATATATATGTATATAAATATATGTTCATTTATATATACACTTTTTACTCAAATACACACACACATACAGGTTCAAAGCATTTCCTACTCATAATACAAAATAAGAATTTTAAGAAAAATTTTATAATGTTTTGTTTTATTACTTTGGATGTGAGCTCAGCTAAGTTATAACTTGAATTAATGGTTGAGATTTCACATAATAGCTATTAAGTTCTACCATAGGACTTCACTAGCACATGGACAGGGTGGTAAAGAGTTGGCTAGTCAAATCTCTGAATTGATTATGCATCTTCCTTTTAACTCTATCATTGTAATGTTTCCCTCTGTGTATACTTATTTAAACCTCAAATGTACTTCCCTGATCATTTTCTGTGTAATCATATCATTAATAGAATTTTGAACCTGAACATAATTTAGACTTCAATCAAAATTAATGAATTAGTCTGTGATATTTTATGCACATCATAATGTAGTGTATCTTGCAATATAATACCCAATAATTAGCAATATCCTATAAGAAACTTTAACCTTCCATTAAATAGTATTTGTTTTCTTATAATCAGACAGCTACTCGTGGATTTTTTTCTTCTTTATAACTAAATAAGATCATTTTAACCATTTTTTCGGATTTGTTATGAAAGCTAATTTTTAACAGCAATATGAACATACACTTCGTAATTATACATTATAAAGGGCATTTTTAAGAATTAGTTACCACTAAGGAATACAAGTAAAATGTGTTGAAAATAATGTCATTTATCCTGCTGTTGGTTCATGTAAAATGTTATAATTTATTTAACCGAGAATACAATTTTCACGTCCATCTGCTGCTAGATAAATAAAATTTAACTAATTTTATGTAATTTATAGAAAGATAAAGATTTATGTAAAAATTGTAGGTGCTCTTGACCTTGCATGTCTATGAATTTAAAGTAAAGGAATAATATTTTTTCTAAAAAGATAGATCTGTTTAGCCCACTAGAAAAGCATTTTTGCTGTCTTCTTTGCTGGTATGATGCTGTGACCATTTGTTTTATTTAGAAATTTCTTTTATTTACATGAATTAATAAAACATTGTGCATTCAAAAGATGCAAGGAAATATATGATCATTTCTGTGTCACGCTTTTCCCAGTTTTTCTTAGAAGCAACCAATATCACCAAGTTATTTAAGTATTATTCTATATAAAATATGTCTTTGTTTATTAAAAATGATTGCATTGAAAGGAGCTGAATTGTTGCTCTATCCATCAATGAAAAACATGTTTACATGAGGTTGAATTATTGTTTATGATATGTTTATAGGTATAGAAAAACAATGTATGAACTGGAGGCGTGGCTCAAATGATAGATCACCAACCATGAGAAAGCTTAGTGAGAGCAAGAGACACTGAGATCAGATAGTGCTACTGGAAAGAAAGAAAAAGAAGTGTAATAATTTAGATGAATATTTTCAATTGTCAAAGGTAATATATTTTTAACTATAATTTTAAAATACTTTTAACTTTAAAGTATTCATAAGCTATGCACTAATTATAGCTTTCATTACATAAAATAATTTAGTTTTCCAGCTAGCTTCAGTAGTTAAGAAAAATATACTACTTTCTCCATTTAACTTCAGCAGAAGCTGTATGATCTTAGTATCTCTTTTTTTCCTCTGTGCCCTTTTCCCTAGGCTAGCCTGAGCCCTCAAATGAAACTCTTCAGACAGTACCACAAATCATCTGCTTCCTGCGTTAAATCATAAATTGACTGAAGGTTCTGGGACCTCATTTTCAAAGCACTTAATAAAATAGGACTTTGAGTGACTTGTAGTCTCCATCACTTCGTCTATATTCCATTCAACTGTCAGTCAGTTTCCCGCTGTTCCAGTATAGAAGCTGATAAGATCTAGAAGCAGTAATTTCACGTTAAGGCTGTAAGACATTCCACTCCTAGACATCTTGATAAGGTAGAAGCTCAGACAAGCAGAGTGGCAGGCATTTAGTCTTTCCTAAGTACAAACATTGTATTCCCTGAATTTAAAAAGCAAATATAATAATGAATTTTATTATTTTTCCAGTATTTCATGTTGAAATAGCATTTCAGGACACTATTAAAACATGCTGTATCCTGCCATACTTCTTGTATAGCGTTTGTTTGATATTTCTTATATTTATAAGTCAAACTTGCAATTAATATATGAGCTTGAAATAGTAAGTAGACTTTAAAGGAAAACAACTACTGTTTGAATGTTTCATTCATAGAAATTTAATAATACAGAGAAAATATGAAGTATATTGATGGCAAATTAAAATATACTCTTTCTTATGAGCAATGTACCAGTCAGTATTAGACATATGAAATTCTAATTGTCTCTTACCCTTAATGAACTAATTTACTAGCAGTAAATATACCACAGTGTCTATTACCAAATATCAGATCTATAGTGAGAATGTCCAGAATGCCCAGGCATACAGGGTCATCCACCAAAATATATACTATAATTACCACTGAAAAAGTAAAAAAGAATCACTACATAAAGTTTGTCATGTAAAGTGATATAGATGCACGTTAATATTTAACAAGATCTCCAAACATCCTCAGTAAAAATCAGGGAATTGTGTGAAGCAAAATGATTGAGATACATGAATATATTATCTGAGAAAGTAATTTGCTATTCTAAAAATCTCAATCTTGCTCTTAGTGATTGTGTGAAGTCTATCTAGCTGTTCCAAATGCACATAGCCAAAACAGATCTTTTCCTTATATTTCACTGTTTAGACTGTTCTGGGGTGTCAAGATTGCAATTAAACCTTGACCCTAAGTTTCAGATAGTCCTTTATTAAACAATGTAAAGTAGCACTGCATTTAGTTAAGATCTTTAGAGCCCTTCGTATTCAGTATTTTGGAATGATGGAATGTTTTGTGTTTGTATTCATGTATTTAGATTTTTTTAATTATATTCTTATTCCATAACAATACAACTATAACATTTAAACAGAATTATCTGTCTGTATGTGCACGTGTATGCACACGCACCCACACATGGGATAAGCATTGAACCTCAGACCCATACATGTGCTTTACCATTGAGTTACTCTCAGTCTTTGGATAATATTCTTTAGACACTCACTCTCTGGAACATTTAGTGGTCATTATTGATAAGATATCATGCTTTTATGAATATGAAGATTTACAATACAGGCTAGTGGAGCTGGTTTCAGCAACCAATACCCAATCCTCCAAGACACAAATAGAAATCCATATTGAGCTTCCAGATTTCTTTGTAAGTGGTTAGTTTCACCATCTCTTTCATCAGATTATTTTTCAAATCACAAATATTGATGTGTTCAAAGTGGATAAATTTCAGATTTACCAAAATGATGCTGAACTTCTGGTCAATTTTCCAGTGTGAATTCAGAGACGCTTAAATGTTGAGGTAGGTTTGGATAACATGAGAATTAGAGAAAATACAAAACGAAGTAATACCTAGACTTCATATTCATCTGCCTGCTTATAGTTCTGCAGTCCTGATCGCAGTTGAGCTCTACCTAAGAAAAAAAATACCTTAGAGCAATGGTCTTCACATTGAAAGTGCATCCTTCGGAACAGTGGCTAAAACGTTCCGCACACTTCTCTCTGAAGGCTTTTGACTCAGTCACTGTGGGCAAGAGTCTCAGAATTTATGTTTCTAGAAAGTGTTCAGAGATCCTACCAGTTCTTCTCAAAGGCTACACTGAGAAAAGCCTGTCTTAATGACTGTATTGACTTAATACAAAAGGAAAATATTCTAAGTGCTCAGAAGAAGAAAAAAAAAAAAACTGGAGAAGGCAGAGACCTTGAAAAGATATGTTTGATCTCAAGTCCTGCAGGTGCTAACACACCATTTTGCAGAAGGGTCCCTAGGTTTCTTCTGTTGTTGATGTTGCCAGTATTACTGTTACAAAGTGCTAACACTAGCCCCATTGGGGCTTTGTGAGGGTGAGGAAATGTATGCTGTACATAATAATCAAAGGAAGCCCAAAAAGACAAGGGATCTTGATTTCAACCACTATTCCAATTTATATTTCTATTTACAACAAATGTTCTTAGAACACACCTTGTTTACAGATGTGTGTGTGTGTGTGTGTGTGTGTGTGTGTGTGTGTGTGTGTGTGTGCGCGCGCGCGCGCGCAGGCCCTGGAGCTTGAACTGGCACTATCCCTAAGCTTTTGTACTCAAGGCTTGTGCTCTACCCTTTTGAGCCATACCTCTACTTGTAGTTTTTTGTGATTTATTGGAGATAAGAGTATCATCTACTTCCTGAACAGGCTGGCTTCCAACCACTATCCTCAGATCTCAGCCTATTGAGTAACTAGGACTACAGACATAAGCCACTAGTGCCTGGCTGTACAGGATTTTTGTTGTTGTTGTTGTTCATCTAAATTTTTTTTCCAGATAGAAAACTTTCAGAATAGCTTCAAGTGATAAGCAATTGCCAGAACTTGAGGTTAATGGCATAAGAATTTTCTTTTTGCTCTAAGTGTCATAAGTATTATCAATGAATATAAGCGTGAAAACTACTTTGTGCTAAAGGCTAAAGTATGTTAACATCATGATTTCATTCTTTCCTACTTTCTCATTCAAGAAGCGAAAAGCAAGGCCGGCTAGTTACGTTTCCAAATAGAACTAAGATGCAAATGAAGTGTAAAGTCTGTGTACTAGAGAAATTACCCAAAAGGAAATTTCTAGTCATTATCATATTCTCTCTGTTGACTTTCTCTAAAAGAATTTCCCATTCCTTCACAAGAGAAGGAATTTGATTATCTTCTTTGCCAAATCCCTCACTGATAAGTTAAGTGTAGCCTATAACTAAAAAGGAAATGCAGTGGTTCTTTATTAGGATGACTGGTTTTATGTTTAAATTTTAGCTACCTAATCAAAACTTTTTTATTGCCTTAAACTGGATCACATCCAAATGATTTTCAAGTAATGCATATTAATCTTATTTCCAAATCATTTTTAATAGAAAGGAAATCTTATTATCAGTAGGTTATTTAGTTAATATTAACTTTGTAAACCATTCCTCAGAAGACAGTATCATTAAAACAGTTTGGAACATTTCCACTAGATTTATGTTTTATTATACACTTTATATTTGTATATAAGGAATATGCTATTGGTATTGGTGTGCAGTTGCAATCACATCATTAATACCTCTGTAATCTCAAGAAAATCCTCAATTCCAAAGATAATATTCCTTTTTTTATAAGGTTGTTGTGGAAAAAAAAACTTCTGTAAAAAAGCCCTTTTTAATAGTTCTGAATGTAAGCAATTTCCAGTGTGAGAATAATTTTAATAATAGTGGCAGTTATATATAACTGTCTTGACCTGTAATCCTTAAAAAAGATAATAAATAAAAAGCCACTTTGTTTTATTAGGAGGTAGGGTTGGGGATAAGTTGATATGTATATTAGGAATGAGACCTACTTGTCCATGTGTATGATATTCTGTTATGATAGATATACATATACATTTATCTATATGTATACATAAGCATACCATATATTTATAGTCTGCTGGACAAAAAATATTTTATGTTGGACATTAATATATGTAGCATGCATGTCATAAAATACATTTAGCACTTCTTCACCTTTCTTTGCATTTCAAGCGAAAGTTCACCCTTTTTAATTTTAATTTTATTGTTGTGGTGATGTACAGAAGGGTTACAGTTACATAAGTAAGGTGGTGATCATATTTCTTGCCTAACTTGTTACCTCTTCCCTCATTTTTCCCTCTTTCCCTTCTCCTCAATTCCTGTTCCCAAGTTGTACAGATCATTTCCAACATATTGTCTTGTTACCTTTTGAGCATTATCAACTGCTCTTAAATTAACTTGCGCTGTAGTCTGTCTAAATGAATTACATCGAAAATCTATGAGTGACATTTTACTTAAGAGTTTGTAGAAGACCTGAAAGTCTAGCATCATAGTCTCTAAAGTAGTCACACAAAACCTCATTGCAATGCGGGAAACCTACGTATTCATTCTGTGTTTGTTTAAGGAGCTGTAGCACACCTACCCCAATCAATTGCTACTGGATGTCCAATACTAAACATATTTTCTCATATGCTACTATCCCCTTTGTCTCTTTCTTCACCCAAATGAGATTGCTCACAGCAACAGTAATGAGGGCTTCCCTACACTCTGAGGAAGTCTAAGTTTCTCTAAATCATCTTCTTGTAAGCCACTCCTTTAGCAGGTTGCTACAACCCGATTCCATTTTTCTAATTATGCTTCTTACCACCTTGTTTATGAGACATTGCAAAGGGTTCTTAGTCTTCCTGATAACCCGTGGTCGTATGTGCTAACGTCTGAAATATGAATGTAGATAGTTCTCTATGTTGCCTGACTTTGCAAACTTCTCCAGGCATTCTTTCTAGAGGTGGTATTCGGGGTTTTGAAACAATCATTAATTCCAGAATCTAAGAAACTTTGCATTTATCTTTATGACTTATCTGACCAAAAGGACTCCATGAGTTCACAGTTTAGCTGCCTGTCTAAACACACTGAAAAGTTCTGCTCTCCATTTTTGGAAAATGTTTTTAGCAAAACTGGATCAAGTTTTCCATTTTAGGCTGCTCAACTCTATGGAGTAGATTCCTTCTAACGAATGCTGTTTAGACAAAGAATCTGTAGGATTGTAAACAATCCCAAGTACATTCCCACTGGTCTTTTATTTATTTATTTTTTATTTTTATAATCTCTTAAGGAAGAACTTATCTTTTCATATGTGCTCATCTTTGCTTGATGGATATCCAATTCTTTCTTGCTATTTCACATGGATTTTTTACCCTCTCTGATAATCTGGTGCTCTGTAAGCCTATTTTTCTAGACTATCTCACCTCAAATTGAGCACCTTACTAGGTAATCCCAGAGGAGTTGGGATAGTTCCTTATTTGATATGAGAATGGTCCAGGACCACCATGAACCATTCCCAATCCCAAACACCATGCATCTATAATCATGAGGAGGTTTTGATCATTATTGGTGATTATTTCTAGGTGATTATTTAATTTATATAACTGAGCATTCCCTGTATCTTAGTTCAGAAAATTACTATTTTTTTAATAAACAAAAATACCTGAATCTAAATCTTTATTAAAGACAAAATTGAAAAAATGCTAACCATGTCCACCATTTAATTAGAAAAATATTTGTCTCTGTGCCATGAAGTATATAAAAAGGCAAAAGAACATTTTTTTAACAAAGTTAATCTAAGAACAAGGAAAAGATACAGTCAAAGGAGCAACACTCAAAAAAAGAACCATCACTGAGGTCTCCAATTATTCTGACTCTCAGGTTGTCAGAGTCCTCTTAATCTGATTACAATACTTTGCATTAGTTGAAATTTCAACAACTAAATGATCAGTATTTTTAGAATAAAGATCATCTGTCAGATAAATGAACAGAGAAACGTTTTAGAACTTATTCATGTCAATGTATTTGATATGTGTATTTAAAATGTTCTAATCACACTGATGATAAAGGCTACTGTACTCATTTCAGATAAAAATAAGATACCAGCCAGCCTTCTGCCTCAGATTTTCTACTTTGAGGTCTGTCATTCAAAAAATATAATTTGATCATTCTGGCTGCTGCCTTATCAGATTTTCACCAGAATCCTAAATTATTACTATGGCCTCCAAATTTTTTCTGTCTAGATTTTTCTCCCATCATATTCTAGATTAATATGTAAAGTGCTATCCTGTAATATTACTATTCTCAACTCTTTCTAACCATGGCTCCACATCCTGTTTAATCAAAGATCTCAAACAAGAAATTGCAGACTAATAATTTACCTATCCCTGAAGGAACTGTCCTTCAGCTAGTCTTACTCTTCCCCAGACTTGTGCTATATTATCTTTTCTATACCTAGAATGTTTACTTATCACCCCTACCAAAGTACCAAGTATTATTTGTTAGTTCTCTACTAAAGAGAGACCATCTGTATAACTATACTAACAAGCATGTCTTTCTTTCCCTTCCCTCTATCTAGCAATATTCATTTGATTAGTACTAGATGTTTTAGTCATTTATACACTATATATTCTTATTTCTACCTTACTGTCTATATATAGTGAATTGCTCTCTCTATATATAGTGTAGTATGTATATGTAGTAGCTATCTATAGCTATATATGTATGTGTGTGTATGTAACTATATATACAGTATGTGGGGGGGGCATTATATATGTGCAAACCCATATCCTCCCTCCCTTCCTCTTTTCTTTTTTTTTTGATAGCACTGAAGTCAGGATTTAGTGCGTCCTTCACAGATGTGATACCAGTTGAACCACACCTCTAACCCTATTTTGCTTTAGTTATTTTTTTATAGAATCTCTTTATTTTTTTGCCTGGTACTGCCCTTAGACCCATATCTTCCAGTAACTAAGATCATACTTGTATACCACCATAACCAGGTTATAAATAGGGTCGCTTACCTTTTGGCTAGAACCTACCATCAACCTTTCTCCTGATTTCTGCCTCTTTAATAGCTAGGATTATAGACAGGGTTTCTATTCTATTTTAAATGGGTTTCACTTTCTCCTCTTCTTCCTTCTCTTTTGCTTCCTCTTCTGTCCCCTCCTCACCTCCTCCATAGCCTCCCCATCTCCTCCTCTTCTTTTTTTGTCAGTGTGGGTCTTGAACTCAGGGCCTGGGCACTGTCCTGAGCTATTCCCCTCAAGATTTGTGTTCTACTACTTTGAGCCATAGCACCACTTCCAGTTTTCTGGTCATTCATTGGAGATAAGTGTCACACAGACTTTCCTGCCTGGGCTGGCTTTGAACTTCAATCCTCAGATCTTAGCCTCCTGAGTATCTAGGATTACAGGTATGAGCCTGGCTTTAAGTGGGTTTCATTATGACATTTTTATATATGTATGCAGTATACTTTAATCATATTCCTGTCTATCACTCCCTCTTTTCTTTTGTCCTGTCAAATGACCTATGTTTTTCTTTTTCCAAAAACAAAACAAAACAAAACTTGATTTTACATATGAGAGAAAACATTTAATGTTTGTCTTTCTACACCTGGCTTATTTTGCTTAACATGTTTTCCAGTTCTATCCATTTTCCTGGAAGTGAGATAGTGTAATTATTTTGTATGACTGAATAAAATTGTTGTGTCTAGATACCCTATTTCTTTATCCATTCGTCTATTGATAGAAGCCTAGGCTGATTCCATTCCTTGGCTGTTATAAATAGTGCTGCAATAAACAAAAGTATGCTACAGTGATCTCTATTGTATACTGACTTACATGCTTTCATTTATGTAACCAGAAATGACATAACAGAGCCAAATTGATGCTCTACTTTTAGTTTTGTGAGGGACTTCCCTACTGATTTCCAAGTAGACATGCTAGTTTACATTCCCTGCCATACTTCCCACAGGATATCATTTGTCATTATTTGTTTTCTTATTGATAAATATTGTAACTGGAGTAGATAGAATCTCATTGTAGTTTTCATATATATATATATATATATATATATATATATATATATATATATATATATATATATTTCCATAATGGCTAAGGATTTTGAGCTTTTTTTTTCACTTACCAGCCACTTGTATTTCTTTTGTGAACTATCTGTTCAAATAACTTGTCCATTTATCGATTAAATTATTTTTGGTGTCTATGATTTTTAAGTTCTTTCCATAGTCTAGATATTCATCTTATCACATGACTGGCTGGCAAAGATTTCCTCTCATTCTGTAGACTGTCTCTCCACTGTGACAATTGTGAAGCAACACTTGTTGAGCACTCATATACTTCCCTCAAAACCTTAATGACATTGTCTTAACTGATGTTTACATATCAATATACAATTCCAAGGTGTTTTAACCAATAGCGTGTGTGTGTTACCTTACAAACTTGTTTCACATTTGAAGAATGAGCTCTGAATTTAGTGTGTGTGTAAACACTGAGAAAGTTAATACAAATGTTGTTGGTATTATTAAATATATTTTGTTAATATAGCAGATTCACAATTTTAATCATATATTCAAGAAGCCAAGGTTTTTTTAACCTGAAGAATATTTTCTCTTTAAATTTAAAGAATATGTTCGTTTTCCTCTACCTTTCTTAACTGTACTTTAATTTTTGTTACATGTACTTCTATGTGTATAATTGTGCATTTACTTGTATGATTATGTTCCCTCTAACTGTATTGTAATATCTTAATCATTATGGATTTTTTCTTATCACACATTATCATATACATGACAGTATATATATATATATATATGTATACCTATATATATGCATATATGTGGGTATATATATAATGAATAAACAGTTATGACTTAATAGATAAAACTAGTTTTTAAAAAGCACAGTAAGAGCTAGTGATTCTTCTAGGCGATTTGAATTCCTTTCCGTTGTTAAACTGAACATGATAAACACATATTAAGTTTCCTATATGGGTCTCAGAATTTTTTATTCTGTAGGTGAAAATAAATTAGCCAAATAGCCAAAAGGACAAAGAAGATCTGAACTGAAAAGGCTCAGGAAGTCACTCTACTATCCCTGGAGGCTTCACTTGGACCTACATATATCCTACCTATATCCATTGTGCCATTGGTTCTCCAAAACTTCTATTGTCTTGCTAGGGCCAAGAAGATAGCTGAATGGAAGATCCTGTGTTTAGTATCCAGCTCCTAAATAAATGCGATGAAAACAAAATCCTGCCAGGAAGGAATTGACCCTTTCCTAGAAACCTGGCAATAGACTAGAAATCTAGGACCAGCAGAGTAGTTACTTCAGAAACATGTGTTTGTCTAAGAAAAAGAAATGCTTAGATTGTCTTAGGAAAGGAAATGCAGGCTTGTCTAACTTAAAATTGCAGCAAGAACCCAGAGCCTGAATCTCTTCCTATGAGTTACTTAGCTATTACATTTCTGATTGTGTTTCTCATTCATTTAAACCTATGAAGTGTATTAAACTAAAATCTTACCTGACCATTTTGACATTAAAATGAAAGAAAATATAGGCATCTGATCAAATTAAATTTGGAGCAAATTCTGCTTAGAAGTGATTTATGTTCACATGCATCTTTTCAGCTTTTTTGGGGTTTTCTCTTTGAAAATAAGCAAGTATGATTCTTTTTTAGCAGTTGTCACACCAAAGTTCTCTAGTTTTGTTTTTTAACATTTTCATAAAATGTTTGCTTGCTTATTACATTTCTCATTCCAAAATATATCTTTGTTTACTTACGCAGTATCACTTTCTTCACTTCATATTCAAGTGCAGTGATAAACTATATGTACCATCTCTTCCATTTTAGAGGAAAATTTACCTAGTTTTGTGTTTAAAATTAAAGTTTATAATAGAATAAGTTCTATTTTACATAGTCTGAATATATTTTAAGAATTTTAAAATAGTATCTTAATCTAATTTTCTTCATGATGTATTTTATTAATTTGAGGAATTATTAAAATATTAATACATTTGGAAAATGTATAAAGTAAAGTTTTAAATATCAAGTTGTTTAGGGAAACAATTAGATTGAATATTGCTGTGATTGATGCTGAATGTTCTGTATGTATTGTTCTACCTTAATAGAGCTGCAAACCAGAGAGAAAATTAAAAAGACTGCTAAACATATTAACTATCACCTATCATTTCTCTTTGCAAGGTGACAGTATGTTAAAGTTTCAAGGCATTATCAATTTCAATAACCAAAGTAAACTATAAGAAATGAAATTAGGTTTCAAAATGAGTTATTGCTTAAACTTTATTATATGATTTCCTTCAAATAATTAATATTTTTAACATAATGACTGCGTGTGAGATGCATTTTTTTAAAAAACAGAATGTGTACTCTTTCTGGGAGCTGAAAATTAGACATTTTAAAATGTGTGTTAGGAATGTATCACATGTAGTATGCTGCGAGTACTTAGAATAAAACTCTTTCTGTAGTTGCCCCTTTCCTTTCTTGGCTCTGATTATTTTCCCTTCTACGTTCATTTCTGCTATCATTCCTCATGTCTCTGCTTCATCACCATATCTTCAAATACAATGTAGAGGCCATAGTTACATGTTAGTTACATAGTTACATGTGCATTGAAATGACCCCCCCTTCCAAATTTTTATACACAATTAAGTGAGCAATGGGTAGATTTAGTAACATTTAACCACTAGGAAAGGATTTTGTACATATGAAATAAAATACCATAGAATCTGCTGTATGTTTCTTTTTTTGTATGACAGAATAAAACAAATATCAAATCCTCTTTAGGATACTATTTAGACAGTGGTTCCCATAACCCATCTTGAACTATGAAATTTAAAAAAATATATTTTCTTATAAACTAGAAAAGTCCACATGCGTTCCTGCTCCTTGGATCTTCATACTGATTATAATTACACAGTGTTTAAAAAGGTTTACTCATGTGATTGGGCGTATAATTAATGTACATATTTTTGTTTTATTCTTGGGATGGGAGGGACAGGGAAAAACACATTTAGTGATAGCTGTTCATTAGCCACCATTGAAGAAGAAATTGAACTTTAAAAAAATCTATCAAAAATTCTCTGGTGAGCCTTTTATTACTATCTTGTCTTGAGCCCTTTTTTTTTTTTAATGACATCTATTATCAGATTGAAATGGCGATTGAGACGCTGCAAAAGTCTGACGGTCTGTCCACTCACAGAAGCTCTCTTCTCAACAGCCATGTAAGTTGCCTCTTCTTCACGTAAACTAATCTCTTGCTTGTTCTGCATGTGTTGCTTGCCTCTAAATGCTTGTTTTATTTATCTTATTTATTTTGCTTCTTAACCTTCCTTTCTCAGCACCCTATAATCTCTGAATCATTTAATGGCTATTTTATGGAATATCTCATAATAGAGATCCCACGGTACTGCTTTACTAGGTTTTTATACAACAATTTCAAAATAAATGACAGACTGCCATTTATTTTTTTAAAAAAGAAAAAGCAATCAGTCTCTTATAAAGTTTTCTGGTTAGGTATTTATTTTCTATGAAGCAAAAAACTGTAGTCCACATTTACGTAGAGAGACATAGAGATAGCCATGTGTACTGTAATGCTTTTTAAGTGGATGAGTGATGACCAATGCCAAATCCAGTGCTAAGCTGTTTGAAAATGATTTCTTCACGAATTTGACTAGATGAGACAGACTAGAAATAATGATATAGAAGAACTCAGGTTCTAAAAACTAAAGAGAAATGAAAATTGGCCAAAAGAAAAAGTGAGGCTGTAGACAAACCATAGTTTGCTAATGACTTGGGTAGAGAGAATTGCCATCCCTAACATTGAGACTCTCACTGTCACCAGATGCACCATCACTCTGACACTGGTAAGTGTGTTAAGGAGGACGACAGTTTTGTGAAATTACAATCATTATTGTCAACTGTTAAATTATGGGGAAACAATGAATGTGCTGATTAAAATTTACTTTGTCACCATGACTTCTGAGGCTGGAAAATAAAAGTGAGCAGACCTGTGACTTGCATCTAGTTTGGATAAATCAATGACATTTTTGGAAGAATTACTTTCCCTTCCCAATTGACTACATTCCTAAACTTAGGGAGAAAATTATTGTGTTTTCTTAATTTTTTCCATCATTTGTTACTGAAAACTTAAAAATCAAAACAAAATTTTGTTACCCCATTTATTTTATTGTTTCATTTATAAAATGTTACAGAAAGTGTTTTTAGTATGCATTCTAAATATTTGAACTTTGCAATAATTATTTATATTACAAAATATTACTACCCTATCCACTTATGTTCTAACACTTTTGTTTTTGGATAGGGTATTTTGTTTCCTTTTGAAAGGAAAGTTTCCCGATTCCCTCCTTTCCCGTGCCTCCCCCCCCCAAATTAACCAACTTGGAGAATGCTTATAATTTTGATGAAAATTATGCTTATGAATTTTAAAATAATACCATTATTTGGGCCCTTTATATGACACAATCCAAAAATGCATTTCTGAAATTTTATTTTGAGTATGTCATGCTTTCATTTATTACCTAATTGTGTCCAGTTGTATTGGGACACAATTGTATGATACTGTGGACATGTTAAAGGCTGAGTGTGCATTGGTAGGCTGTGTGTTTGTGAAAAGGAGGAAAGGACCAGCTGATGTTTGTATGTTGAATATCCCAAGTGAGGAGTGGATGGGAACATAGGAAAAGAGTTTCCTATAGTCTTGACCAACTTTCAGACTTCTAAGTTTTATTTGATAATTTAATTCACATTTTACTTTATTTGACATACATTAAAAATAGGAAAATATATAATATGTTTAATTTTACCTTCAATTACTCAATTAGTATGTTCACAATTTTTTATTTGGGGATTTGGTTCACTGTTTTAAAATATATTAAAGTTTTTAAAAATTACTTTCTCTTAAAAATTTGTGAACCAATATTTAATATTAATAATCGTGTCGACTAAGCTGTATAAACATCAGACAACAGTGTATTATTTCATAGCTTCATGATGTCTTTATTAAGTGGTCTAGAAAACCTTCCTTACGGTTAAAAATGTCCAATGGTGTGTCAGTATGTGCACAAAGAGTGGGCACAAATGTTGCTAGTGAAGTGATCATCTTTGTGTGTTCTCCTGGTTCATTTTAGTCTTTAAAAATCCAAATGAGTCTATAGACTATTGTAAACAGTGAGCAGAACTGTTGGCCAGCCAGTGAGCTTAGTTCCTTCTTGACCACAGAGAACGATTCTGTTGTCTTTTTATCCTTGGGTAGTTAAAAATGCCCCCAATTTTTGTTAGATTTATCCAAACAACTACAACGAATTTCATATCACATGTCTTCTAGAACATTGAACAAAATACCTTTAAAGGTATTTTACATTCTATAAACATGGTGATTTTTTTGTTGTATATACATTTGTCAGTGGTAAGATAGGTTTTAAATGTATTGTTGTTATGCTTTTATTTATTTATTTAGTGTTCTTAGTGGTAGTGGAGATTGCCCCAGAGACACATGCTTGCTGAGCAAGTACTGCAATATAGGACCATATCTTTTTTTTTTTTTTTTTGCATTTTGATATTACAGTAGGGTCTTACTACTATTTTCTGGGATTCCTGCTTTTACCTCTTGGGTATTTATGTTTATAGGCATGTACCAACACTTCTGGCTGCTTGTTAATACTTTATATGTCAGTAAAATATGCTACCTTTATATACTATAGTATAATTATAGTACTAAGATAGTATAATATAGTATAATAATTCTACCTATTATAGAATAATTTAAAGTTTGTGAGATTCGCATCGGCATGTTCCCTGATTTATCAGTTTCTATCAAAGATTAATTTTAAAAAGATAAATTGTTATATGTGTTCTACATTTACCAATTTTTTCTTTTTTTTTTTTTTCTGGTTCTTGGGGCTTTTTGTGCTCAAAACTAGCACTCTCCCACTTGAGCCATATCACCATTTCTGGCTTTTTCTGGGTAGATCATTGGAGATGAGTCTCACAGACTTTCCTGCACAGGCCACCTTCAAACCATGACCCTTAGATTTCAGCTCCTGAGTAGGAATACAGCTGTGAGCCACCGGAGCCCAGCTACATTTATTAGTTTTTGTTTGTTTGTTTTGGTTGGTCGTGGAGCTTGAACTCAGGGCTTGGGCACTGTCCTGGGCCCTGTCCCTGCTTAACTAGGGCTCTACCACTTGAGCCATAATACCACTTCCAGATTTTTCTGTTTATGTGGTACTGAAGAATGGAACCCAGGACTTCATGCATGCTAGGAGAGCACTCTACCACTCTATCACGAAGCCACATTTCCAGCCCAATATATTTAGTAGTTTTTGAAGAGGGGTCTTAATCATAACTTTTAAGCAAAAATGTCTTTTCTCATGAGACATGGAATAAAAAAGATTTTGTTTCCTGTTTGTGCATTTGATTTTTAGCATAGTTTTGGGAAGTTTTTTAAATTTTATTTTTAACTTAATTGTACAAAGAAGTTATCATTCCATAAAGCAGTATATGCATACAATGAATCTTGATCAGTTTTACCTCTGTCAACATTCTCTCCCATCCTTACCAAATCCAGTAAGTCAGCCCTCTTAGTAGAATCTGGCACATTGCTTTGCTTTTCTCCTTTCCACATTAGATGATGGGGTAGATGTTAAATTTTGTATCCCATTTTCAGCATATTTTTGATAGTATTTTGTACTGCTAATCCATTTTGTTAGTAGAGCATGCTATTACCTTCTGGAATTAAATATACATACACATACAACAATATATACATTATATATAACCTCACTTAACTATGAAGCATCTCATGCTTTATTCTATTAGTAATATTAAAAAGATGGCAATTATGGCAGCACAAGCATCTCATGGACAGTAACTAAATAAGAGACTAAGGATTCTTAAACTTTCCCTACCAGTGTATCCCTGGTGCCTTGTACAGTGCTGGAACGTAGTGGATGCTTATTGAACATTTCCTAAATGGATAAATATTAGAAACCATAGAGTCAAACAGACCTTCTCTTACCTTCAGTGTTCAAGGATGACTTTTCCCGCCATGGGTGAAGAATGATAACACATGGTATTGTTTTCACATATTCTTCCAATAGGTTTATGTGTCTACATGGCTTGGGGAAGAAAATGATTTCTCCTAGCATGCTAATCAAATAAAAAATATATGGTTACTCTAGCTAATTTCTCTGCATGCACTTTGAGTTTAAGAATAGATAACTTTTTATGCTACAAACAATTTACTCTTTTAAATGGCATAGCCTAAAGTGACATCATTCATCTTTGGATATTTAGAATGGTAATTTGGTTATTTTTCACAAAATCCTATCAGTACAATAATTTTTACTTAAATATTTTGTTTCTGATTTTTGTATGTGAAATTCTTTCACTAAATGGCATATATAGTCTGCCTAAATCTGAATAGGATATCAAATTTTTCTTTATTGTAAACAAGTTTATTTTATATTTCTTATTTGTAATTAATACAATTAGCATTTAATTATTAATTAGCACTTCATAGTTATACATCCAGTTTGAGGCAAAAACAAATTGTAGATTTGAAACCAGAAATGTTTTTCAATTACATTTTCCTAACATTCATAGAATGTTGTTAAGATTGTATAGTTTTAAAATTCTGTTTAAAGTAATAAAAATCTCTAGGCATTCGTTTTATACTTTTTAAAAACAGTGCAACTAATTGTTCTGTGATTATTTTTTTTCTAGTTGGGATTACTTAAATATATTTAGCTCAAAACAAAGCCCTATTTTCACTCATTCTACTTGACTTTACAGTATTATAAATATGTTATTATAGAAATAAGATCTGTCAAAATGAGTATTGTCAGTATACCAATAGATAATAATTCATCTGAAAAAATAAGGTAAATGTTGCATTTAGCTTTAATTGGGCAGTGCAAAATTGATTTAATTTCATTTGTCAATCATTACTTCTCTCTAGGAAAATATAAGAACTGTTCATCTGCTTTAATCTATTCTGACTAATATAGATTAGATGCAAAGGTTGAAAAATGCAATTATCTTGGATTCTGCCCTTAAATGAGTATATTTTAGTTCGTTAGTGGAATAATCAGGTTTGAAAGATAAAGGTTAAAACTTTCTATGATATTTCATAAACTTTGAAAATCATAAACATATATTTTATAAGACATTTCATAAAGAAGTAAGAAAAATAGTAGTAGTTTAATGCTAAATTACTCGTTGGTAGGACTGTTGGATTCTAATGTCCACATCTCTTCTGGTAACAACAATGTACTTTTAATAGTGTTAACTTCCTTTCCATGTTTTATGGAGCATATTCCTTTAGATTATGTTTAATATTGCATAGAAACTTAACTGCTAAGTTTCATTAATAATAGAACTTATGTTTCCCTGGCACTGGTGGCTCCTGCCTGTAATCCTAGCTACTCGGGAGGGTGAGATCTAGGATTGCAGTTCAAAGCCAGCTAGAGCAGGGATGTCTGTGAAATTCTTATCTCCAGCTAACCACCAGAAAACCAGAGGTGGGCTGTGGCTCAAAGAGGTAGAGTTTTAACCTTGAGTGAAATAGCTCAGGGATAGATAGTCCCCAGACCCTAAGTTCAAACAAACCACAGGACTGATTAAAAAAAAAATTATATTTTAGACTCAATGTCTGATTTATAATTTCACAACTGTTTCAAAACCGGAACGTTAAATACCTGTCTATAAAGTACAGATATAAAATCCTCCACCTTATCTCCAAGTACTAACTGGGAGCTTTGAAATAATTGTGTACACAGGGAGTTTCTAGGAGAAAATACCCTATGTATCATAGTGGCTGGCAAGTTTCCCAACCAACAGAGACCTGTACTGTCTGTCCCTTCAGCACTAGGACCTCCTCCTCCTCGATCTCTTGCTTGCTCCTTAACGTGTTCTCCAGGATTCTGGCGGGGAATGACGTTCTTCCCCCTGCAAACACAAAATGTCGCTTTGCTGCCGTCAGAGTTGTAGTCACCAAGTTCCCCATTCATGTGGAACTTCGTATCACGTGATTATTAGTTACATTAATCTACTTTTCTTATTTTATACTTTTATTTACAAAGTTCATTTACAAATTTGACTATATTCTATTTCTGAAAGACAGTGCCCTTTTATGATTTCATATGTAGATATGTCACATCTCTATGTTAGCAATAAAAATAATATTGGCTTTTAATCACTTCTTTTTATCAACCATTCTATTATGTCTTTGACACTATGTATTATCTGAGGATATGTAGGACTATGTATGAAAACATCTTTAATTTTTTACTTTACACATATTTATTACTATTAAATTGAAAAATATTACATATTACATATTATCTTACTACCCTTATTAAATTGAAAAATACTAAAGCTTTGTGTGTGTGCCTTTTTAGGGCTTTTTAAAAATTAGTGCTTTATAATTCTTGATATCAGGGCCTAAATTCCTCTTTTTAACATTTCAAGAATGCCAGTAGAAGTCAGTTGCCTTTGCTCTATCTAGTATATGTACACAAAAGTACAGCCAGTATGTTTCAATGCAATATGGTTCACCTGAGCATCAACGGCGCTGCTACAGGCCGACTACTGATTCCAGCCATAGCAAGTGAATATCCTAATTCATTTACACCCTTACATTAAACAAATACAGATAACCAGTGCTTTCTGGGTATCACTTAATAAACTCAGAAATCATGTCTGACTCTCTTTAGAAAATTTGGCTTCTGACAGTAGGCTACAAATATAGGAAAATTTTGAAAAGAATGAAAATTTATTTTATGTAATCATTGTAGAGCTTTATAGTAGATGGTTGTCTATCTTCTAGAGCTAATCAGTGTGTTCTGATGTGTATATTTAGCTGGGAGGGGTTGGCTGACACCTGTAATCCTTGTTATTCAGGAGGCTGGGATCTAAGGATCATGGTTCCAGGCAGGAAAAACCATGGAACTCTTATTTCCAATTAAACACCAGAAAACCGGAAGTGGCGCTGTAGCTCAAGTGGTAGAGTGTTTGCCATGAGCTGAAGAGCTGAGGGACAGGGCTCAGGCCCAAAGTTCAAGCCCCATGTCCGGCCAAAAAAATTTTTTAAAAAGCCAGCCAAGGCAGGCAGGAAAGTCCAGGAGACTCTTATCTCCAATTAACCAAAAAAAGCAGGAAGTAGAGCAAGTGGTAGAGTGCTAGCCTTGAGTAAATGAAGCATAGGGCCAGCACCTACTCCCTGAGTTTAAGCCCAAGGACCAGTACAACACACACACACACACACACACACACACACACACACACACACACACACACACACACACACACACACACACACACACACACAATATATGGATTTACATGGATATCTGTTCATTAGAAGACGACAACTTGAACAGATATTAATTTCATTTTTAAAAGGCTCTGTTCTGCCGGGCGCTGGTGGCTCACGCCTGTAATCCTAGCTGCTCAGGAGGCTGAGATCTGAGGATCGCGGTTCAAAGCCAGCCCGGGCAGAAGAGACCGTGAGACTCTTATCTCCAATAAACCACCAGAAAACCGGAAGTGGCGCTGTGGCTCAAGTGGTAGAGTGCTCGCCTTGAGCTGAAGAGCTGAGGGACAGCGCCCAGGCCCAGAGTTCAAGCCCCACGACCAACAAAAAAAAAAAGGCTCTGTTCTTTATAGCCATATTTCCAAAGCCAGTAACCACTATGGTTTAATTACATAATTTTAATTATATAAGCATCATGTAGAAATAGTTGAACTTGAAATGTTTCTGGAGAATTTATTGTCAGAGTTAAAATGCTAGAAACCACCATCTTAATGAATTTTTTAAAATAAAACTTCTGGAAGTTCATAGTCAAGATCACAAATCTTAAAATATATACACAAAATTAAAATGTGCTTTAATTGTTTTTTGATTTCCATATCATCATTTTAAATACTTAGCTCTAAATTCTCCAAGGAAAAATGGGGTCACATTCATCATGGTAACACATTGCTACTCTATAAACAATTTCTTTTACTTCTATAACTTACGTTTAACTAAAATTGTATTTTAAATGCTACTTGTTAAACCTCTTAAGGAATTTTTGTTGAGACAAATAATATGAAAACTTCAGAGGTTTTGTACAACTATCAGACTTCTAATTAAGAAACCTTTAGGAACTATTTATTTTAAACACTGTTTTAGAAACTATTCCTGATTAGGAAATGGGAGTTGGAAACCAACCTTAAGAAAAATCATTTAAGTATAACAAGTCTCCTTTGTACATGATAAATGGACAAACGCTCAGAATAGAATTCAAAAATATATACTAGACTAGATTTTCTGAAAATGACTTGCACATTATGAATTTAAAGATTCTTTCAAAACCCATCAGACAACATTGAAATTTTACAGGTGAACTTTAAACCAATAAAAACACTGCCTTAATAAATGGTAGTGTACATTTCAAAATTCTGACAAAGCACAACTGTGATGCAGAAATTCTCAAATAGTTATAAAAAATGTTCCTGTTGACTGCATGTAAATTATTTGTCAATACCTAGCGCTTATCTTTCCTTCTGGGGAAGGAATGATTGATTTTTTTTTCCCTACATGCAGAATTTGTCCCAATGGACAATATTATTGTATTATCTAGTGTTAATTTGAGGTAAGCAAATTACAATTCTGTAAAAATGAATAAAACCTTAATATAAAACTTCATATAAGGAAGCCTGTTATTTAGGTATTGGAATTAAACCATCTAAAACACATACTTAGTGCAGTGCTTCCAAGTTTGCTAGCATGCTTTGTTCTGTTACGGTAATACATTTCATTTGTGACCAGCTAATGAGTTTATTTGTACTCCCTGAAGAAGTACTTGTCTCCAAATTGCAACTAATACATAGAAAATTATTATCTCTCTACAGGTGCTTGAATATTTGTCCTATTGTCTAAGATCATAACTCACGTTCAACTATCTACAGTGTTTCTGAGTGTTTTCGCAGCCAGATTACATAGGCCTCTTAATTACAACAATTTATCATAAGACTTAATGAAGAACTTCTATGTCTTTCTGTATCTTTTATTTGTAGTATTGCTTAGAAATTTTTGCAAATAAAATGATTTCTCTGTGTTTACTATGTCTTATTTCGACTAGCTTCAATGGCTGTTGGACAATTACGAGACAGCAGAAGGAGTGAGCCTTCCCAGAAGTACACTATACAATCACTACCTTCGACACTGTCAGGAACATAAACTGGACCCAGTCAATGCTGCCTCTTTTGGAAAACTAATAAGGTCGATTTTTATGGGGCTACGAACCAGGAGATTGGGTACCAGGTGAGTATTGGGACATAGGATCATAAGCTTTCCATTTCAAGCAAAAGCAGCTAGATATGTTATTTGAACAAAAGAACTTGATTATAGATAATATATGGTAGAAATATAGAGTGAACTCAGTTTATAAAAATCCATACAGAAAGGCATGTGATTATTCATTGAACACTACCAAATCAGAATGACATAATATCCTAAATAATAACTCACAGAATTTGGGAGAAGAACTGATTCTCAGACTATAGATAGCAGACCAACTTGTTAATGTGAGATTTTACTTTTAAATATTAATATATTACTTATATGTTAATATTTATCACAGTATTTTTGAAAATAGCCGTAGTATGAGAAAGTTTCATAGTGATTGCAAAACTATCTCCAGATTCTGAAAAAATTATGTATTTGTTTTTATTTTTTTTTTCAAAAAGCTACTTTATTTGAATGGAGTAAGAAACTGAAGTGGTAACTTGTATTTCATAGAATTGAAACCAATTAAAAGTCATTTGGTAAACTTGCTAAATATTGGTATTTGAAGTCCTTGGTAATAACTTGGTCCTATTTTACTTTCCACTGGCCTTTTTAAATCTTCTTTTTCTGCTCCTGATTTTGAAACCATGCAAACATTAGAATAAAAATATGATATAGTTGCATAGAGATAAATAATGTAAAGTAAGAGCTACCAGTTTCTCTTTTTTTATTTTTGAAATAGTGTTTTTACTTTTCAAACTATGATGAAATCAGTGTTGTGAATCTTGTTTTTTTTATAATTGAAAAGAAATATTTTCAGCAGGTATGCATGAAGATAGGATATATTTGATTTGAAAATCTTATAAAATGTATACTAGGAAGTATTAAATAGAGAGCAAACACTACTCTGAGGAGTTATTTTTAATCAGTTATATTTCACAACTTCAAATTATTGTAGTAAAGAATGTTTAATCGTAGTAAAGCTAACGGTGCCCTAGTAGTTAACTTCATTATATAGTTAGAGTGAAAAGAGGATTGAATATTGTCAGGGAAAAAAGATTCACAACTCATTTCAAGGTTTATGGCTAAGACCCCTGTAACAAAAGACAGATTGAGAAGAGAGAAGCTGTTTCTTTGGTATAAGCTTTAAATGACAGAGATATTTCAGAGGTAAAAACCCACAACGAAACATGACTTAACACAAATGGTTATGATCTAGAATTTCTAAGTTAGATGGTAGGGTGACTCTGTAAGGCCCATATACTGGATTCTTCTCTTCATCTCTAGAGAAAAAGATAGCATAGGGTGATGCAGGTCTGATGGTCTGTTTTCAAGGAATGGCAAGCTAAGTTTTAAAGTCCACTTTAGTGGGAAAAAGAGAAAGGGAATTTTTTTTTCTACTTCCTCTGGCCTGTTTTTGATGTTTTTTTCAAATGTGAAAATGCCATATTTTGGTGTCCTGAACCTGAATCCTAGATGCATTTTATAAGATACAAGATCTCTCTATGTTCTAATTGCAGATTTATTTCTTTCTCTTGCATTTAAGCATATGTATAGCTTTCAGATTGCTGTAGGCTTGATTCTTTCATAAATGTGTTTTCTTCCATCTATACTTCAAAGGTAGTATCTTTTAAATTGCAGAGTATGATTGTCTATTCAGACTAAAACCACTTGCTTTCATTCCTCTGAAGAAAAGCTTTTTGTTTCTCTAGTATTCTTTTTTTCTCCCAAAGTAGGAAAATCATTATTTAGGGACCTAAACTACTATGTCCTAGCTGATGGCTCAGTACTTACATGTGTGATGCCAATATTTTGAAACTCTGGGCTTTATTCAACATTCTAATAGCTGTATTGTTGTGCTGCTTTTGTTACTGGAAAAGAATTCAATGAATCCTATTTTGAAGTCCATTCAAACCTTGAAACACATCTGTTAAGTAGAAAGGGACAAATTGGGGTTGTTTGGGTTTGTGAATGAGTAGAATCCATATTCTATAAGTACATTTTACAATATTACAGCTTTTGCTCTCCACCGTCCCCAACAATTATGTCTCTCCTGTTCCTTTAAAAATTGTATGTAGTGTTTGCAATTGATTTGGAAAGCAAAGCCTAGAAGAATAAGGGGAAAGTAAGTTCTGTGGTTGAGTTTAAATAAATGAAGTGTGTGAAAGACAGAGGAACTCTAGTGGACAAAAACTGATGGTGGCAGCGAGATTTTTCTAGCCCAGGACATTGGTATCCAGTTTCTACCCAAGCCAAAGAACAGAAGGAAATCAGTAAAAATTGTGAAGCACATTAAATAGATTTTTTAAATGAACTTTATATAAAATATACATCATTTAAATTAGCGGGTAAAATTATTCAAACCAGACCATATCTTTGCAAAAGTTTTTAGACTTAAATCAGCAAAAGCTAAATTTTTAAAAAAATCACTATTTCTAAGCCAAGGCAAATCAGACTTTTGATTTGATCCTATCTCCAAATTTGAACAAAGGTAACTATGGATAATCTTCTCTTCCCAAGTGCTTACCAATAAAGTATAAATTACTACTCCCACCTAAAGCAAAATGCTGTTTTGCAGGAAACAGAAAAGAAACCCATCTATTTGGGAGTCTTACAGAGAAAACAGCAGGGATTTTTTGTACTTTTTTCCCATTATTAATACCTCCTACTTCCTATCACTACTGTCTTTAAAATTTGTAAGAGAGAACACTACAAATTGTGTTTGTGGTGGTGTTTTTTTTTTCTTTCTCTTTTTTCCACTGGATTTTTGAGACTACATCTAATCTCTCCAAGTGGAAGACCTTACATTAGGTTTTTATTTCTGTTTTAATTTACGGAAAGGTGTAGGCATTGAAATGCCCTATAGTTTTTAAACTAACAGTTTGTTTATATACTATGAATTTAAGATCACTTTAAATATATGGAAGTTCATCTAGCCAGGCTCTGGTGGCTCACACTTGTAATCCTAGCTATTCAGGAGGCTGAGATCCGAGGATTATGGTTCGAAGCCAGCCAGGCACAAAAGTCCGTGAAACTCTTATCTCCACTAAACCACCAGTGGTAGAGTACTCACCTTGAGCTGAAGAGCTGAGGGACAGTGCCCAGGCCCAGAGTTCAAGCCCACAACCAACCAAAAAAAAAAAGGAAAAGAAAAAAAGAAAAGAAAGAAAAAGAAGTTCATCTGTTAATCTTAGAAGTAAAACTGTTTAATTTTTATTTAAAAAAATTGATCCACCCTACCCTTCCAATTTGTTTTGTAAATGAAAGAAAAAATTGGAAAGAGTACTGATGTCTGTGTGTGTGTATGTGTGTGTGTGTGTGTGTGTGTGTGTGTGTGTGTGTATGCAAAAGTATTTTCTCTTTGCAAGAATTTACATACTTAAAATTTTGCAAGTCCCATTCAGAGCAAAACTTGTCATATGGCTAGTATTGGTTTGACTAACTTTTTAATATTTCCAATGTTTATTGTTCTATATGAAGAGGAAATTCGAAGTACCATTACTATGGGATTCGTGTGAAGCCAGATTCCCCCCTTAATCGTCTCCAAGAAGATATGCAGTATATGGCTATGAGACAGCAACCCATGCAACAGAAGCAAAGGTAGACTCTGCTGTTATCATTGATATGTCAAAGCTGTGTATTTCTTAATCGCTTAGGTCTCTCTTCTGAACAAATAGAGTGCCTAGGTGCACAAGAATGGGGCTACTCTTGGCATGTCTTCACTAACTATGGATAATTCTTCAATCTGCTTTAGAGTTTCAGTGATACTATTTTCCAGATTTCAAGAAAACACTCTGCTTTCTTTCCATGTGGCTCCTTAAAAAGGTGCCATCCTAAGCTATTCCCAAAAGGAAACACAAAAGATAAGGAGCAAGTTCGAGCAAATACCAACTAAAGAAATTGTTTCAGTATTCATCAGCCTCTGACTTGCTTTTCTTTTTTCTTTCATTTTCTTTTTTCTTTTCTTTTTTTTGGTCAGTTGTGGGACTTGAAATCAAGGTCTGGGTACTGTTCCTGAGCTATTTTGCTCAAGGTTGATGCTCTACCACATTGAGCCACAGCTCCACTTTCAGTTTTCTGGCAGTTAAGTGGAGATCAGAGTCTCATGGACTTTCCTGACTGAGTTTGCTTCAAACTCAATCCTTAGATCTCAGCCTCCTGGGTAGCTAGAATTACAGGTGTGAGCCACCAGCACCATGCTTCTTACTTGCTTTTCGGTACATTGTTCAATTCATACTTTTTGACCAAATATGAACTCATACAGGATGCTTTAGAATTTGTATTTTCTTTAATTTTAACTTTTACAAACATAGACTTGCAAATATTAGAGCTCTAGGAGATGTCATACATTTACAAATGCATGGGTGAATGGATGTGTATAGAAGGATAGATGGAAGGATGGATAGTTTAAAAATATCTATATCTAGTCTGGCTTTGCAACTTTATGAGAATCAGAGCATCAGTAGTCCAGTTAATGAATCCAGATCAAACCAGATAAGTTAAATGACTTGTAAATGTCTACATCCTGTTTGTATAGCCAAGTCCAATATGATTTATGACTCAAATTTTAGAGAAAATAAAATTGTTTTGCCAGTAAAACTAAAAAATGACCTGAAGTTCTCATTTCTCTTTTCAGTTTGGACATATGAAATTAGAAAAGAGGCCTCTGACTTTTTCCTAAATCACTGATCTGGAATGGTTAGTTTTATTTTCCAGATCTTTATGTCCATACTAGTTCATTCAGAAGTATTAGCTCTGAGACAACGGTGATTATATCACACAGCATCTTTTCATCTGTTTAATGAAAGTTGCAATTGAAATTGTAATCTGAAACAAATATTAAGGGACTTAATTGTACACATGATTGCTATTTTATATCTTTTACATTATGTTGAGCTACTTGATGTAAGGACTCTCATTTAAATCTGATTTCCAGCAACATCACCATATAGAACATAGCCATGAAGACTGCAAATAATTGGAAAGAGCTTTTCATTGAAAAGTAGATGATAGGGAACCCATACTTTCACATACTTGAGGAGATGAATACCTCCTCCAACTATTTACCAAAAGAGAAGGAACAGATTAGAGTCCACTTAGTGGACAAGAAGCAATCAGCATTCAATGAAGGTTGGAAGTGGAAGTAAACATGGTCACCTATTTAATTTTGGGTCATTTGAACAGCAGTCCATAGATATTCATTCAGTCAAAGGACAGGTGGGCCAGGGAGTTCCGTAATCCCTTTGAGTATAACTCTTGTGATTAGAAATGTAGTCTGGCACAATATAATAACGTTTGCTTATTAAAGTCATTATGGACAATCAAGAAGAGAAAAAATATGTGATTTTTAAAATGTCTTCTGTTGAAAATGTATGGGAAAATTACACTTAATTGAAATAATCTTCAGTTTTAAAGGAAGTCACCCATGGACTAATTTACCTACCCTTACTGAGGCAACATCTAAATTAGGTATAACAAGAGGGAATCAGTCATTTTCAGCTCTTACTTGTTTGCTGCGGCTTATTTGTAATATTTAACACATTGGACAGAAAACATTGGTCTTAATGTATTTCGGTTGGTCTTCCAAATCCTGATGTAGCAAAACTGGTACAATGAAGCCAGTTGCTTTCAACCATGTGTTAGACTATGTTTGATCCCAGTCATCATTCTGAATATGTTAAACTATATTTGTGGTTTCTGCAACAAATATGAATAGCTGTTCAACATAGAATATATACATCACATCTAAATGAAATAAGTTCATCAAATGTTAGAACTGAGAGGAAAAGACCAACTATTTCAACCCATCTTCTTGATAAGAAAATGGAGCTTATAAAATAAAGATCAGTTATCCATGACCATATAGCAAGTTGGAGAAGAACATAATTCTCTTATCTTTATTATTGTGAAATGTCTATTCTCCAACAAGACAACCCAACATGGAAAGAAGCATGTGAAACTCATTTTGAAGAGCATGTTTTAATTAAATGTGGACATGTACCACTTACTACTTATTTACCTGCTCTATCAGCAGAAGTTTCATTCATAAACTTAATAGTATGCAGGGGAACACAATTTTGGTAGAAACACTGTATGAAAAATGACTTTTTGGCCAGGCACTGGTGGCTTGTGCCTGTCATCCCAGCTACTCATGAAACAGGACTGAGGATCATGGTTTGATATTAGCCTGGACAGGAAAGACTGTGAGACTTTTATCTCCAGTTAACCAAAGAAAACCTAAAATGGACCCTGTGGCTCAAGTGGTAGAGCACTAGCCTCAAGCACAAAAGCCTGGGATAGTACCCAGGCCCTGAGTTCAAGCCCTGAGTTCAAGGACCAGTATAAACACACAAACAGAATCCCCTCGTTTTTTCCTAAGGAGTGAGGAAGAATATCATTAGAAGAATATGCCTAAGTTACGGTTCATAGAGTAGTTGAAAGTACTTTGTTTAGAAATGGAAGGTAGAGGTTTGAGCACAAGCTGTCTGGTGCTTCTATATGAAGCTCAGTTTGACTTTATTGAGCTTCAGTTTTACATCTGCAAAATTGAAATTAATAACAGACTACTTGCAGATTGTTTCAAAGTTCAAATGACAAAAAAGTAAAACACAATCATTATTAACTATATTATTATACTATATATTATATGCTATATATTATACTATATACTATATACTATATACTATAGTATATTATTATACTATAAAAAAATCTGTAGGAATACTCTGGTGTTCTGGAAGAGAATGCAGCCTGGAAATTGTCAGATGTGGCTCCTGTTTGCCTATACCTCTGATGGTTTCCAGCTTTGACTGATGTTAATAGTCTATCATTCCTTTCCTAGACCTGACGTTATTAAGAGCTAAGTGTCTAGGACTGGTTAATTGCTCTGAGACATCTGAGGAGGACCGGAGTTTATAGAGAGATTATCTTGTATCTGTGCATCTGGATTTTGGAGATGAATAAAGAATCTTGGCACTGATTACTAGAGTAGCTCATGTTCACTGTGTCAGTCTTTAGTCCCTGATATAATTATTCATTTTCCATCCAAGTAAAGATGATCTTAAGCAATTATAACTCAGCAACTGTGGACCTACAGTAATTCAAAATTTGACAACAAAACAGTCAACACTTACTCTGCTGGTGTCTTTGTTCAATATTACAAGTGTTCTTCACTAAGCATCCTATATGAGAGATCTTGTTTGGTAATTATCTTCTTACTTACTGATAAGTAAAAGATGCCTAGTAATTTTACTACATGAGAAAGCTTACAAATTTATTTATTTTCCTAAATAGAGCCTCAGGGTTTGTTGTTATTGTTGTTTTGTTGGATGTCTTGGTATCAAGTAGCGCCATATTGTCATTTTCCAAATAAAGGCATCTCTCTGCTGGAATCTGTGTAATAGAAGAAAGAGCCAGTTGTAAATATGTGTGTATGTATATACATATATATGCTGAAAAAGCATATATTAAAAAAAAGCATAGTTAACTGTAAATCACCTGTGGTAAGAGGACTCAATGAAGATGTTCTTGAGATAAAAGATGTTGATGTCTGCTGCTGCTGCTTTTGTGTATCAGTACTTTGGGCTTGAACTCTGGGTCTAGCACTGCCCCCAGCCTCTTTCTCAGGACTAGCACTCTACCACTTGGAGCCATAGCTCTGCTGTTGGCTTTTTGATGGTTAATTGGAAAGAAGTTACTGACTTTCTTGCTCAGACTGGCTCCAAACTGCACTTAGCCTCTTGAGTGGCTATGATTAAGGTCTCTTCTAATGTACCATTCTTTACACATAGAAGAGCACTGAACAGGTATTTATTTATTTATTTATTTATTTATTTTTGGTCAGCCATGAAGCTTGAACTCTGGGCCTGGGCTCTGTCCCTGAGCTCTTTAGCTCAAGGCTAGTGCTCTACCACTTGAGCCACAGCACTACGTCTGATTTTCTGGTGGTTTATTGGAGATAAGAGTCTCACAGACTTTACTGCCTGGGCTGGCTTTGAATTGTGATCCTTAAATCTTAGCCTCCTGTGTAGCTAGGATTACAGGTGTGAGCCACCAGCGCCTGGCCAGATTGTTTATTAAGTGAATGAATGAGGATATCATTCATTCTAGCTGGCAACTTCCTCTCCCCTTTGTCTGCAGCAGTTAACACATCTACTCCATTTGAATTTAAGTTTTTTTTTCTCCTCTCCATACCAAATTTTAGATGTAGAGCTAATAAACAAATATTCTGCAGATTACCAAAAAAATATATTGAAAGATGTGATTCTGTCATTCATTGATTATCAGAGTTGATGCCAGAAACCATGACTTGAACATTTAGTGCGATATCAAAGCTTAATTACTGAAATACTGATTTATTCTAAAGGAGTGAATCTCTTTACATTCGGTATTTCCTTGTGAACCATTCATATTCATATTACTTGGTTCATTTCAGATAAGACTTTCTGCTCTATTTTTTCCAAAATGGATTAGCAGGTAGCAATAGAATATTCTAGCCTCTTATCCTAAATGTTAGGTCAATTTTTCTTTGTTCAATAAAATGATTGTATTATATGGAATTACAAACACAATGAGAACTGCTTGCCTGTAGTTTCATACTTTTTCATTTTGCATAAACATTGTTCAGCTGCTTTTAAAAACATTTTCAGATTTTTCATGTAATGTGATGAAATCTTTCCATTTGATACCGTGAATTGAATGTGATGATAAATATATACAGTTTTTTTTATCCTCCATTGAACTGCTTCAGTGTCTGTGCTTGTGAGATTATTGACAGAATATTACATTTACAGTAGAGTCACAGCTGTCCAAGTCATAAATAACAGCTCTAGCCAACCTCATGGGGAAAGATTCCTAGTAATTTTTCACATTTTCTGTGTTAGTGACAGGTTTCATGCATACACTCAGCTATTAAAGCATTAGTGTTTCTTTGATTTCTTAATCATTAACAACTTTAGTTTTTATTGCCCATGGAGTTGCAAGCTGTTAAAATGATCATTTGCTCTTAATAATTTTAAAAACCAAGAGCTATTTCTTACTTTGATGCAATGGTCTCTCCCAAGAGAATACACAGGAAAACTAAGAATCTTCTTTGGGCAAAGTTAATTGAAAAATATTGAATTTGTAAAATAAGTAGGGGTAAAAAGAAGGTAAAACTCATATACTAAAAAGCTCAGAGAGTTCAGTTTTTTAAAAGAAGATTCAACATAGAGATTTTGTTTTTCAATAGAAAGCATGCTGCTTTTCATAATTTAATGTTTTTGTTTTTGTTTTTATTGTGAAAATACTGTACAGAGGGCTTACAATTACATGGGCAAGACAATGAGTACATTTCTTATCAAGCATTGTAACCTCCTCCTTTGTTTCCCCTTCCCATCCCTTTCCATCCTCCCCCCCCAACCCCCGACCTCCACCCAATCCTCCCCACTCACCCGACCCCCGCACCAAAGTTGTAAAGTTTGTTTTTGACATAACGACTTGTACATCTCATTGTTGCAATGGGTCCACCTGTATCCCTATTTAAACCATTTGTTTTTCCCCTTCCCCTCCACAAATTATACCAACATCAAATACAGTGAAAGCAGGGGTTATACTGTGGGGGAGGGACATACAAAGCAACAAAGAAATAATCTTATAAATATGTTAGAAACAATGGCATGAAAGAAAAAAAAACATTTAAATACATACCTTAGGGTTCATTTCCCTAACATCACATTATCTGACCTTTTCTGCTTGACTCAAACATATACTAGATATTACAAATAAGGGAAACCATGGGACCTATGTTTCTTTGGGCCTGGCTTACTTCACTTAATATAATTTTTTCCAAACCTTTCCATTTTCTAACAAATGGGGCAATGTCATTCTTTCTGATGGAGGCATAGAATTCCATTGTGTATATATACCATATTTTCTTGATCCATTCATCTACTGAGGGGCATCTGGGTTGGTAATTTAATGTTTTTGTTATTATGAAGAGTATGGAGAAGCAGGAAAGGTAAAAATTATATTTCAATGCTAAGAAGTCAGTTGTAATTCAACTAGAATTAATATAGACTTTTCATCGTAGGTCACTAAAGTATTTAAAAATGTGAAATTATTGATTTACATTTCACCTTTCTAAAATCATTTACATTTTATTCATAATAAATACTCAAATATTTACGGAGCTTATTTCATATAAAGATCAGTTGATGGTATGATCAAACGAAATATGTTATCTTGAGCATTCATCTATTTAAAGCTATGTATTGCACAGTCCAACTACTTACTGGCCAAAGTTGAAAAGAAAAAGGATGACTTAATTTTTGAGTAAAGACTGTCCTCCAATTTTGTTGAATATATTTCTACAACATTAGCCAAGGGGATCTGTACTGACAAAAGAAGGTTTTATAAACTAAGACTGTGAAATCTACTAAAGAAATTACATCTTAAAATGTATAATACAGTTTAAAGCTCTATTACAGATTTTGGTGTGTAGATCTGAGGTGAGAATGGGTATTTGAATCTTAGGAAATGCTACCTATATCTACATGCATTGATGTTTCAAAATGAACACTAGATTTTTGATTACTTTTGTCCAAGAAGAATGAGGAGTCACAAGTATTGGTTTAGGCTATATTTAATCTAATTATTCTTAACTCCTTTTTAAATGCCCTTCTGATCTGGGAAAACTTTATCCTCTGAATGTGATGAAGGTTCGTATGTTTTCCTTAGACACTTTTTAAAAGGATGAACAACCTTTCTTAGTCTAGTATGTGTAACTTCTGGGAATTATAATCTAAGCAATGATCCAATGCCAAACAATACACTTGAGTTTATACCATTATGTGATTTATTAGTTAAAGTAGAGACATCAAGTTAGCACTTCTAGAAGCTCTTTCATACAGACAATAACCTTTTTGCTAATGAGCTGTGTTCCTGCCCTTCCTTGTATGAAAAAATCCTTCCAGACTGTTCCTATTCCTTTCTTCCAGGAAGCACAATATCAGTTCTAGCTTATAGAGGTTCTTTTTTTAAGCAGGTCAGTATACACATAGTGCATCTGCCTTTTATTTAATCATTATCCACCTTGATACCTTACTCCTAAGGTTATTGAAAACACTTGTTTTCTAGTTCTGAGCATATGTTTTTGGCCAATTTTGTTTATCTGTATGTAAGACTTTTTCTTACACGGATCTGTAGTTTCTATAAAGTTTATCAATTTGTCCTCTCATTTCTCTCAACATTGGTTTTAATGCATTTTCTGTCTCCCACATTCTAATTAATATTCCCACTCAATAGTATGCAGCATAGTTATAAATTAATTTTAATTCATTGTGATTTGGGTTGCATATTAAAAATACATCTCCTTCCTTTAGAAACTTTCACTGTCCATAATAATAACCACCATTTAAAAAATGAAAAATAACAATAACCACCATTGCTGTTTTCCTCAAGAAGTGAATAATTTTGCTTTTAGTCTACAGGCTTGCTAAGCACTGTATAGGTAGATTGATTTATCCATCCTGTGAAAACTTACAATATAAAAAGAATGTATGTCATCTTTTAATTAAAGTCCCTTTACCCTTACTATTCATGCCTGTTTTACAAGACATTGTATAGGGCAAATGTGTATGATAAAGCTCAATGGGCCAAGTTATAACTGTATCATAATCCTTTATGATACAGTTAATATATGTTTTTGTCTTCTCCAAATAAATAATTCAAATTCCTTAAGCTACTTTTAAAAAAGGTCCACGAATTCAAGCTACATTAACTTTAAGAAACAGTTTTATGCTATTTTATTCATGATATAAAATTTAATAGCTAAAAAAAAGTTAGATGAAGTCTAATTAAAATTTGAATGAGGCCTGTGTATGTGGCTTAAGTGTCTACATGGAAAATCCAAGCACTGAAAACAACAACAAACAAAACAAACAAATAAATCAGTGAAGATAGAAACTCCCTAAATAAAATAGGAAAAAAAAAATTATTCGAGCCTGCTAGCACAGAATGGTTAAGAAACTAATTTTCCCCACAAGATTCTTGCCACACAGTTTCTTTGATTCTCTTAAGATAATTGTGTAAAATGTACGAAAAGATCAGAAAAACATTCAGTTCTTCATAAATGACACTTTAAGCACATTACCATTCAAATTCTTCCATTCCCTGTATCTGGGTGTGTCTCAATTGAAAAGAATTTTCTAGAAGGCTTTTGCATTATAGAAAAGTGGGCTGGATTTCTTTTATACAGTTAGAAAATAGCAACCAATATTTTGTTGTTAAAGAAGTTCTCACTAAAATCACTGCCATAAAGAAGAAATGTGTTGTGCCTTTTCTCCCCTTCGTGCTCTTGACTTCGTTCTTGCTTTTACAAATAGTTTGTGAGATATTGTCATGTAAAAAATAATTGCAGACGTCATTATGAAAAATTGCAAAGTGCAAGTATTTTCAGTATATCCTGTTCACATATTGTGGATATTGGTAGTCATAATTGCACATTAATGACATTAATTATTTGCACGTTTATTAGTAAAGGCATTAACATAAAACTCAGATGTCTGAATGAGGAGAATAATAAGTTCTTTTGTTCATAAATACAATTGGAAATAAGAAAAAGATGTAAGGATGCATATTTATGTAAATGAATTTATGTAAATTTATTTGTAATTCATTCATTATGTAAAATTTATGTAAAAGTGTAATCTTATTGTTCATTTTACATTTTCTTCTGATCTGTCATCATTATCATCATCATCATCATCATCATCATCATCATCATCATCATCTTTAGTTTTTGCTTGTCTTGCCATTTGAACTCTGGGTCTGGGCCGTGTCCCTGTAGTTTTGTGCTCAAAACTAGTGCTCTACCACTTGAGCCACAGCTCCACTTCTGTTTTTTTTTGGTAGTTAATTGGAGATAATAATCTCAGGGGCTTTACCACCTGGCTGGCATCAAATTGCAATCCTTAGATATCAGCCTCCTGAGTAGCTAGGATTATAGGTGTGAGCCACTGGCACCTGGCTTTATTTCTCAATTTTTGTACAGAAAGAAAATAAGCCCAATCTATTCGAAAGAAAAATTTTAATTGCTGCCTACTTCTTTATGTGTGCTTCCCCTAGGAAACCTTCAGGTTCTTTTGTTGTTTGTATGCATTACTTGTCTTTCAAAGATTCTGTTCTTGCCCTTGTGCTCCTTTTCTTTATCATAGAGCATGGAAAGTTTATAAAACCATGAAACTAGGAGCTAAAGATAAATGTGTACCTTCTGGTGACTTGGATACTTTCTTTTTAATTCAGTCCCAGGTTTCTAAATAGATTGTCGTTTGTATGTTGCTGCAAGCTGACATTTATGGACTACCATATTTACAGATGTGAATAAGAACTTCGGGAGATGAATGTATTGATTCCTAAGGGGCCTATGAGATATGGAAAAATATTATGATAAGCTTGTAAACTGATCATATATTAGAGAGAGTAATTAACTGAAAGCTCTTCATAACTATTTAGGTGTCAGCAAATACTCCTTGATCATAGTACTAATTAAAACTCCAATGTATTCAAAATAGTTTAACCTTGCTCCATTGGCCACTAAAAGTCATTATTAAATGCATATTAAATTGTAAACATGGTGCTGCTGCTGCTCCGATAAATACCTCATAAATACCGATAAATTCTCATTCTTAGGTAAACTTTTGGAATGCCACAAATGAGTTTTCTTTCTGTTGCCCCTCCTACTTTTCCTTTTCACAACTGAAAATCTTGGAAAGACTGAAATTCTAGGATTGTCATGAGACATTAAAGAAGACAGACATTAAGTTAATTCCTCAGTGGAGGTTGGGGATTAATACAAATCAAGGAATAATTTTGTGTGTGTGTGCGTGTGTGTGCGTGTGTGTGTGTGTGCGTGTGTGTGCGTGTGTGTGTGTGTGCGTGTGTGTGTGTGTGTGTGTGTGTGTGTGTGTGTGTGTTTTCCCCATCAATATTTTCAGGTACAAGCCTATGCAGAAGGTGGATGGGGTTGCAGATGGCTTCACAGGAAGTGGTCAGCAGACAGGCACATCTGTTGAGCAAACCGTCATTGCCCAAAGTCAGCATCATCAACAGTTTCTAGGTACGTTAAGATATAATACATATTAGTTGTCCTTAGGATTTTGAAGAAAGCAAATGGTAATGTTTCTTCAAGTGCACTACCTTTTACAGATTTTAAATACATGGAACATTTTTTTTTGGTGCTGAAACTATGCACATTATATCCTAATTCTAGTTCATCTCTATTTCCTCACTTTTTAGTGCTTATATTTGAAGTATCTTAAACGAGGTAATATTTGGAAATGCATATAATTTACTGCTATGACAGTGGTCTCCAGATGTGATATTAGTTGGCTTTTATGATGAACATGTAGTTGTGTTTACTTGAGATGGTAAATTCAAGTCTCAAAAATATTTCTCATTTGTGCTGTACAAAGTTACATACATAAAACTATCAAAGTAGAAAAATACTGTAAACTTTCATAAAAAGTAAGTTATCTCTTTTAATAATTACAGTGCTTCTTTTTGTAATTTTGTCTATGGTATACATGTTTCTTATAATTGGAAATGTTAGGAAACTGTGCCTGTTTCTGTCATAGCCAAAAGGGCAAAAGTGGGAACTTAATTTTTTCTATGGATTAGTATGCTGTTTCCACTCAAAGGGTCAAGATGAGTAAATACCCCTATAAAGAGGTATATACTTGTATATACTTGCCAACAAAGACAACTAAAATAGACACTTGCTACTGAAGTTAAGCAGCATTTACTAAAATCCTTGAGTATAGTCCTGTGGGTCCCCAACCTTTCATCAATAATGTTATTTTTTATTCTAAGCATATTATTTTTAAAAATATTGAAGACATATTCTGTCTAGCCTCTTGTGAAGACTATTAAGAAATACTGTTTTGCTGGTTTAGATGCCACATTTGGTTTTGAATTTGAGAAAAAGGCACTAATGTGTATTCCCTTAATTTTCCACAGCTAATGAGAAAGAACAGAAAGTAACTTCTCTATATATTACAGCTTCAAAAGTGACTTATGTATTACAGCTTCATCATAGTAGGGCTAACGGGTGTGCCAGGGCTCTGTGGACAGCAAGTGTCACAGTCATTTGAAAGTGGAAGCTTAATGGGAAAGCATGTTGATACAGGCCTGTCAAGCTCAAAAAACCCTATGCCACAGCAGTTAATACTATCTGCATGTTGTGAGAGATAATTTAATGATAATATTAATGCTAAGTTTAATGTTACTTTCATAGTTTCCTTTGTATTTATTGTGTAATTGTTTCAGTTTGTGATTATATGAAAAGTATGAACACACATTAGTTTAAAACTACATTCATTTTTTTATGTAGTTTAAGTACCAGAAAATAAACAATAGCTAAATGTAATACTGGCACGTTTGAGATAGTTGTAACCTGTGCTAGGTTGTTTCTAGTTTAATTGTAGAGAAAATTTAGCTTCTACCAATTTTTAAGTGTATTCTCTCTACAATCATGTTTTGTTCCAGTGATATTACTGAGTTTTGCTTGCAAAATATTAAATTTGAAAAGTCCTTGCTCTTTGGCCCTCTGATTTCTGAAAAACAATTTTTTTCCTCTTCAGTCTTCTGAAATTCTCCCTCACTAATCTTTAATTGACACTATCCACAGTAGCTGATTTTCTGTTGTGTTGTCATGGTAACAGATGCATCACGAGCACTTCCAGAGTTTGGAGAAGTTGAAATCTCTTCTCTGCCAGATGGTACTACCTTTGAGGATATCAAGTCACTACAGAGTCTTTATCGAGAGCACTGTGAGGTAAGTCTTTTCAAACATCGTACAAACACATGCTAAGTTTTGCCAGACAGCTTGTTAAAACAAATTGCAAGCTTTTTCCTAGAGGACAGATGAAGTTAACACTAATTCTTTTGAACATTTATTTGAGCGTTAATAAACTCATTTTTCTTCTTTCTTGTCTCAGAGTGGAGAGGTGAGGATTGCAGGAAAGTGAGAATACATTTTATTCTCCATTTCTTAAGCCTATCCTAATCTGAATCCTTTGATGCAGCATTTCCACTTCTAGGTATTTATCCTAAAAAAATACTTACATATGGGTGACAAGACAAAAGTACAGGGAACTTGTTGCATTATTTTTAATGCAAAATATTGGATTTAACTTCAATATTTAACAGGGAACTGGGTAAATTAAATCTGGTACAACTTATAGAGTATTATAGTCAGAGAACACACAATTCTAAATGTGCTAAAAATGGAGCAACTCCAGGATTTAGTGTTATAGGAAAACTCAAAATGTAGAGCAGGGTGTCTGGTACATGATCATTTGAGTGGTAAAGAATCTCTCCAGAAGGAAGAACAAGAAATATTAATGATAGTTGACTTTGTGATGGAGTCAGGAGAACAATATTTACTCAAGGCCTGTACTTGATAGACAAATACTCTGACACTGAGTCATGCACCCAGCCCTCTTTTTCACTGATTATTATTGTTATCATTATTATCAATTTTGAGATGGGATCTTATTTCTTGCCCAAATACATACTGGGACCACAATATATCTATTTTAGGCTTTCCATCATTGCTGGGATGACAGGCACTTGCCTTTATATCCATCTTCCCTCCACTGAGATACACTCTTACTGACCTTTTCTGCTCAGGCTTGCCTCAAGCTATAATCCTCCCTCTCTCACCCTCTCAAGTAGCTAGATTTACAGGGATGCCCACTAGTGCCCAGCTGAGACTCAGTTGTTCTTTTAATAGACCATGTTACTCTGTTTTACACCACAAATGCATATTCCTATTGAGAATAATGGCTAATGTGTTTAGCTTTATTTTTCAGAGACACAATAAGGCTCCAGCTTTGTTGGGTTCATTTACTCATTAAGTAAGGCTTAAGTAAGTAAGACTCCCTACTCCTATTCTCCTTCCTTTGGCAGAATCAGCAATATTGCCTAGGAGGTATGCTTTCTTCATGCCAGAGTATTAGTGCTCCCAAGTCTGGTAGAAAAGGATAGGGGGCTGAGAAGGTGGCTCAGCGGTAGAGTGCTTGCCTTGCATGCATGAGGCACTGGGTTTGATTCCACAACACCATATAAGCAGAAAAAGCCGGAAGTGGTGTTGTGGCTCAAGTGGTAGAGTGCTAGCCTTGAGCTGAAGAGCTCAAGGACAGTGCCCAAGCCCAGAGTTCAGGCCCCATGACCGACAAAATAAAAAAGAAAGAAAGAAAAAGAAAGAAAGAAAGAAAGAAAGGAAAAGGAAGGAAGGAAGGAAGATAGGAAGAAAAGGATAATGGGTTACACAGTTTTCTTAAGTGCCTCTCCTTTTGGAAGAGGATTTTATTTATAATTTAAGTAGCTTAATTCCAAGGATATTGTGATCTGCCTAGAAGTTAAAGATTTATTCTTTGGATTTCCAGGGCCATCCTTACTGCCGACAATACAGTATGCACTGAGGAATTTCACCTCATAAAATGGGTAGATTTTTTTCCCCATTCTAGAAATAAAAATGGCTTGAATGAATCAATGGCTTGAATGAATATTAAGGATGCTAAGTTATTAACAATCAAGGGAACATTCTCTCTTTATTGACATAGCCTAGGCAAAAGTGTGCTTTAACATGCCTACCTGTTCCAAGTATTTCTTGGCATGATGAAGGCCATTTGCTGTTTATTTCCCATTGAGTTCTGTACTTTCCCCAATATTAAAGGATTTCTGAGTCTTCTATATATATATGGAAGGCTATGATCTATCATCACTTTTAATAAAAATTTGTGTACAAAGATTTTTCATTTGTCTGTATTCTTATGAGCTCTGCATAAGCACACCAGCTTATCCAAGTATAATTTGGACTTTTTAAACCTATTTTTACTTATTCAGAAAGTATGTTTTAGTTTGATTATTTACATTGCTAAAAATTATACAGTAAGATTATCCTAAGTAACTAAGTATCTAAGTCTTTAGATTATAAAATTTTCATAAACATTCCACTATGCAAACTGACAAGGACATACACAATAATTGGAGTAGGAGATGTCAATCTATAAAATGACACTCCTTATTTAAAAGGTACCAGTGTCTTTGCCATCTTTCATGAGGTAGATTGGCCAATCTGGAGAAGAAGATTCAAATTACATTTTTTTCCTGTAAAACTTTCAAATTTTTGAAATACAGCTGCCTGCATCTTATATCCAATCCTGTAATCATTTGCCCTATGCAAAGACATACAATTTATTTTGCTTTATATTTGTGTATATATTTTAGTGTGAACATGGTTAGTAGACAGACAAATTATTCTATGACTTAATCACTTGTAAGCTTCCTCAAATAGGTGGGTGATAATGTTAATTTGCAGTTTTACTGAATTTGAACAGCACTGAAATTCTTGCCTTATTTTACTTCACATATCATACACTGTTATGTATCCTTTACTTGTTTGGAAGTCTCATAAACTATCAATTCTATTATTAAATACCACCAGTTCATGACTTTATAATCCCAGTTTTCAGACAGCTAATGCAGGAGGATTCCAAATTTGAGGTCAGCCCCACAGCTCTGGGCTGCATAGCTAACCCTTGAAAACCAAAGATATGGAAAAGTAAAGGGGGGAAAAAAGAGAAAATGCCACCATTTTTTGTTTTTTTAAGGAGAAGTACAGTTCTCTATATAAGTTCGTACATATCTTTTTCCTTTTTCTTTTAATGTTTGTAATCTTATAGCAATCTCAGGTGGTATATAAAGTCTTAAAAGTCACTTTACACATTTTAGAGATATCTCTTAGAAAATAATTGAACTACAATTAAGGAAGCAGCTATAATAATTTGCTTCCAAGGAAGATATTTCTACTTGAAATGGGAGACATCTATGTTCACCTTATTTTTGATTTTGTGACTTTGAATGTTGGTAAGGAGAATAGTAATTAATTTAAATTAGCTTTTGAACTGCCTGCAACATTCCCTACTATTTCTTAGAAAGTACCTTCCAAAAGGTTTTGTCTAGTGTCTGAATTAGACTTATCTCAGACTTGGGACCAGATCTATACTTGTGGCACAAACTAGAAATATGAAGTTATGGTTCTCATTACCTAAAGTACTCACTGGAATTCTAGATTGTCCTGGGTTTGTTTCTACGCTCTGTGAATTTTGTAAAACTTTTTGTTTAGTTGGTTGGTTGTTGGTTTTTTTTTTATTGTTGTTGTTGGTTGTGGGGCAAGGCCAAGGCCTGGGCCTGGGCACAGTCCCTGAGCTTTTCAGCTCAAAGCTAGAGCTCTACTCCTTTTAGCCACAGCACCACTTCCAATTTTCTGGAGCCTAATTGGAGATAAGAGTCTCACAAACTTTCCTGCCTGGCCTGACTTTGAACTGTGATCCTCAGATCACAGCCTCCTGAGTAGCTAGGATTATAGGAGTGAACCACCAGCACCGGCAATTTGTAGATCTGGATGGAACTCTTTTTACCTGTCCTCTTACTTCTCAGTTTTTGATGCCATCAAACATCTTATACTGACTACCTCTGTCTCTGAATGATCAGAATACTCTTGGATAATCAAGTCCACAGCCTTAGCAAGGTTAACTCAGTCCTCTCTCAATCTGCCTCACAAGTACTTTCACACTCTTCAGACCTGTGCCCTTGGCCTGTCAGTTTCACCCAGCCCAAAGGGAAGTGATTCAGTCTTCTATGTAGCCTTCTTGCTGTGGTGTGAATAGAATGTCAACAGCTGTAGCTGCAGAAAGAAAGCAGTAGGTAACCAAAGAGAAGTATGGAATGGGAGGGAAGAATAGGATGAAAATAGAGAAGAAAAGTGATACATAGAGTGTTAGAAATTGAAGATTTTTTTTTTTAGGGTGTCATCTACCAGATGAAATTCACATTTCTTCGGTGCAGCACTTTCATGGATTTAATTAGTTTGAAATTTTTGGTATAAGCTCTCAATTTATATTTCTTAAATATAATTACTAAAAAAAGAAAGAAAGAAAGAAAAGTGAAAGTGAGGGCAGGAATGGAAACCATTGTGAAAAGAATAGACTTTAGCCTGCTTACTCTTTACAGAGTTGTTTTTTGTTCTTCCTTTTTCTATCCAGTCTCTGGAAAATTTAGTTCCATTTTATTCATTTCGTTAGCTTATGATCCACAAGTGATTTTAATTACATGACATTTCATCATCATTGGCTCCCATGACTTGTGCCCCTGGGAATATTAGGAGGTGATACTGATCTGGCTTTCTTTTTTTTTTAATGTTGATAACTTTTAACACAAAATGTCAAATAATCCTCTAATTTTCACATGGGAGCAATACAAATAAGTTAAAAATTACTTTCACAATTTAATGTTATGTATTATCATTTTGAAATATACGCACTATAAAAATATGAATGATTGATTCATTTTGGATCTTTTTCTTCCTAAATCATTGAGATGTTAAGTGTTACCAAGGAAATACTGAATAAAGTGCATAGTAGTTATTACAACACTTAGTTTGTTTTTGTTTGGTTTGCCTTTGGTAGTACTGAGGTTGGCTAGGTGAGTACTCTACTTGGGTCAAGCTCCATCCTACCTTCTGTGCTAATTTTTACTTCCTACCGGAACCATGATTTCCCTGCTTAAGGTTTCTTTTTGTAAGAAGATCTGTCATCCTGCATACCATTGCATTCATTCTTTCTGTTGACATAGAATCTTATAGATTTTTTTTGCCAAGAATCTTGTAGATTTTTTTTTGCCCAGGCTACCTTAGAACAGCTACCCTCCCAAGCTCAGCTTCCCACATAGATTTGGGGTGAAAGGCGCATGCCTATTACACTTAGCTAGAGATTGAGGAAGGGGTCTTATACACTTTTCTTTGTAATCTGGCCTAGATGTTCTCAGACTCTTAATAGCTAGGATTATAGGCATGAGCCAGAAAACATGTCTCTCTTTCTATGTTGAAGAGACATTAGAAATGGAAGTAATCAAATAAATTTTCATTATAGTTTTACCAAATATTAACTTTATTCTATTTATAAGTCACTAAAATACAGTTTGGTATCATTTTAATATGTAAGCAATGAGAACAAAGCTTAGTTAGTTTTAGTTTTTTTTTAACTATCAGTCTGAAATGCAGTATATTATAATTCTACATGGAAACAGTCTGGACATATTATTAAGTACTTTTCTATGTTTCTTACTGAGTTTTTAAAATGTAAGTTTTTTTTTTTGTTGCAACAAGAAAATGCTATGGGAGTTTTTGTTCCCATTTGTTGCATGGGCAATAAGAAGTGTTTCCCCTCTATTTTATTTTTTTCTACTTTCTCCAGTTATTCTAAAATAAATCCTTGCCAAAATTTTGAGAAAATACTGCATACAAATTATTATTTATCTTCAATATTTTATTACTAAGATATTGTGATGTCATGGTGTTGGCATGTTCACATGCACATGCTCGGGAAAATAGTAAACTTCCCTTTTTCTATGCCCTCATGCAAATTGCAAACAACATAAGCGAATTATTAGTCCATTCATATCCTTTGTTTCTTACTACGTCTTGCATACCCTTATGATGTATCACATTTTATAGTGCCCATGTTGTAGGACTCTGTAGACAAAAGTGACTAGGGTATAACAGAAGTATCAGGCAATTCTAGTAGAAGAGAAAGAGCAAATAGCATGACTCATTGAGAAGGAAATATAAATGATCCATTAAGAGAGAACAGCTGGTGGTAAAGTAAGAGAATTAGGGAAAGTACAAGAAGTGTTATGATTTGACCATTTGTTTTTTAGGCAATATTGGATGTTGTTGTGAATCTTCAATTTAGCCTGATAGAAAAATTATGGCAAACATTCTGGCGCTATTCTCCCTCGACTCCAACTGATGGCACTACCATTACTGAATCAAGGTCAGAATCAATATACTTTTCCAATGGATTTTCATGGCTGAGTAGATGTCCTAGCTAGTACACTAGAGATATGTATACCAGTTGTGAACCTTACCTGATAACATTACTGTGAGGAGACTGATAACTTTGGCCATCCTAGACGTAAACCACAAACTGCTCTCTTGAGGTTTCAGTGTATATAAAGCTCCCATTTTATTGATTTGGGGGAGTACAGTCCAGCTATTTCACCTTCATGGAATGACTTATCATATCTGCCTTTTCAGACCATCAGAAAATAGAAATGTGCCTAAGCAGCTCTGGGGGAGTGTTTTATATATATATATATGTTTATATATATATACATATATATCCAGCCATGTGGCACCAGTGCAATGGTGGTGTAGTTCTAATCTCAATAATCTTTGATAAACTATTTTTAAAGTCCATTTTCTTTTTTATCCTCATTTGCCATCTATTCATTTGCTACATTTATTCACACCAGCAATCTGAGTGAAATAGAAAGTCGACTTCCGAAAGCAAAGCTGATAACTCTGTGCAAACATGAGTCTATCCTGAAATGGATGTGTAACTGTGACCATGGGATGTACCAGGCTTTGGTGGAGATTCTCATCCCCGACGTCCTTAGACCTATTCCTAGTAAGTTAAATGCAGACGACTATGGATGCTTTTGTTCTCATAATACCGCCCAGAAAAGTTTTGGGAAGTGACGGTGACAATCTGGAATGATCCTAACTTCATTTAAATTTTGTCAAATAGAACACACGCAACTTAGAATATTGTATGAGATCAGCCTAGAGGAAAAAAATATACATACATAGTAAAGTGAAGAAATGACCTGTATTCCAGTCTTCCAGTTTCTTTTTGAATAATAAAATATCCAACCTACATATGTGAGAGCCCCAATGAATTAATTGCAGGAACACTCCTAAGTTAGTCAACCATGAAAAAAATTAACCAAACCCTAGGTCCTTTTCATCTATTCAGAAGTTCTATAATGCAGCCCACTTTTTGCATGGTTGCTTTTGATTTAAGAGGAATTTTTATTGGTTTCCAGTAGAGTTGGATTAATTTGTGAAACCATTTACTTTGGCACCAATATCACGTTAAGAATGACAAATTCTGTTTCCATTAGCAGTAATGGTTTCCTGACATGTTGACAGAAAGGTCTAGATAACTATACAAATATTATATCCCGACTATGAAGCAAATGGGAATCTCATAGCTTAGATTTCCTTTTTAATTGATGGTGCTTTTAAAGCTACCTTCTAGCAAATAGAACTATCACTATAAACTGCTACTGCAAATATTGTTAAAAAAAAAAATAGTTGAAACTATCTGACACCCACATCTGTATGAATTCAGACTAACTAGTGAAATTAAGGAAACAGAATAGTTTTATTTTTGATATTAACACTAATAAAATAAAAATCAGCCTTTTACCTTGTGAAATTGACAAGTATATACTTCAAATAGACTATTCACATAATTCTGCTAAATTATTCCAGAGAATATATAAATAGGGTTTAGTAGAAGAGGAAGGGGTTAATTAACATCTGTAAATTTATACCTTTTTTTTTTCTAAATACAACTGATGACAGTGGAATTTATCATTTGTTATATATTCCCACTGCCTTAAGTATAGGCTTATACACATTTACATATGATTTTGATGAAAACAACATTTATGGAGCAATAAGTGAAAACAAAAGAATTCCTGCTGACATTGTCTTGAAACTAGAATTGCTAATGTGTTCCTCTCCTGTTGATCTGTACTAAGTTCCCTGACTAAATATTGATGAAAAATGATTTCATCATGGAAATTTTCTTTATGCAAATTCTCTACTGGTTTATGTTCCAGAATCTGATTTTCCTTGTTACCCCCTTGTTCCCTGTTCACACTGAATGATCATCGCTAGAGATGTTTAAAAGGAGTTGCATAGGGTAACTCATTATCCTATGACATTTTGCCACCAATATGTATCTTCTCATGAGACACAAGAAGAGATGTCAGCGAGGTCTTTCTTTTTTGAGGCAAATCAACAGCATCAATATTCATTAAACAATTCTGAATGCTTTGGCTTTTGTATTAGCATCATAAAACTTTAACTTCTGAACTGTTAACTGTTTCCCTATTTTAAATGTATCAGTTTTCCTTGACTTTAAGTCTCAGAATTTGAAGTACAAAATACACTTGCTCTTTGTCTTTTGTAAATTTTAATTTGTAAAGCAGTGTATTTTGTCAGGTAATTTGTCTCTACATTCAGCAGAAAACTCAACAGTTTTATATCTTTGAATTACAAGGAAAATTGGAAACTTAATTCCCCACTCCACAATGAGGCTTACATAAAATACAGCATAAAATCAGTGCAGATAGCTATCATTGGGTTGCATGCATTTTAATACTAATATTGAGCAGGTTGAGGCAGGTCAGCTGTGGAATCATTTTCAACTTCCAAACCATCCATTTACGAGTATTTAAAAGTTGTCAGAGTCGATCTGCACAATTTTGATCTTACATGAATGCCTAGAGAGAGAGAAAACTTAATTTTATTTTTTTAAATTGTATTTTCCTGTCTACTAGTACTTCACTCTACCAGTTTCTGTCCAGATGGGATTGCTTTTTTTAGCAAAAAAGAAGTTTGCACATCACACTAATTTAAAGTCAGCTTGAAGTTACTATATTCTAAAATACATGTATCTGAAAGTGAAAAAAAAATTAAGTGTGAAGTACGATATAAGAACTTAACTCATAATACCAAAAAGGACAATTAGGAATATAGTTAAATGTGGGCCAGAATATCATTTAGTGCAAAAAAAAGTTAAAAACATGTAATTAATTAATTAATATGTATAATATATTCTTTTATTTTAAAAAATCTCCTTTGCATAATTTGTCTAGGTAGAACAAAGTCCATATTGACTTTTTTAATATTTAGGTTCTTGAGGGGTTTTCAAATTAAATAATAATAGAAAAAATGGAATATATAGATTAGCAAATGGAATCTTGATCAAACTGTTACTGAGCTTCAAAAGTGTTAATTTTTCTCACTCTTTTTCATTTCCATCCATGCCTGCGCTCCATGGTTCGAGTACATAGCACAACAGAAAGATATTTTCTTTCTTTTTTCTTTTATGGCTAATATGGGAAGTTTTGGAGACTTCAAAAGATTTGTTCTCAAGAAATTCTGATTCAGCATGTCCAATTTTCATGGCTAAGAGTTTACCTAAATGTTTTATTCTAGTGATTATTAGACCATTTGAATCTTTTCTATCATTTATCCAGTTAACAAACTTAGCAGTAAAATTTATATCCTTTGCAAATAACATGAGTAAGCTAAATTACTTCTAAAACTTGTTTGGACAAAAGTTACGGAGAAGCATGTCAGACTCACTTGAGCACAGAAAGGAAAACAAAAAATTTATAATTAATATTTTATTCTTGGGAGCAGTTGGCCAAAAAATTGTATCTTCGTTGTTTCTTATAATAGAGAATATATATATATATATATATATATATATACATATATATATATATATATTTTTTTTACATCTACCACATTGTAGTGAACCTACAGAGATGAATTTTATGCTGTGGGTGCTTCAAATACTTATTAACAAGTATATATGCAGCCATGGGCATGTAGCATGTAAAATACTGAGTTGTTGAGTACTATCAATAAGCAGATTCCTTGCTGTAAAATAGTCACAGTTATCAGTAATAACTGAAGATACTTGCAATCATGTTACGATCACCATACAGTGCTCTTCATGGGGCTTACCCCTGTTTTAGGTTTTAGCAAACATGTGAAGATCATAAAATGGACCATAAAATGGTAGGACTAGTTTAGGAACATTGATGTCTGTGGCAGCAGTTGCAGCACACTGATCTTTTATCTCTAGCTACCAAGTAAAGTGGAAAACAGTGATTTAGATTTTTCCTGTTGAACAATTTTATTTTTTACTTCAACAAGAAAGATATACTTTGATTCACGGGCTCTAGTATAAGTAGCTACATGTGTGTGGGGGAACTGTGCTATATTTCTTTTTAACTGAAGATATGAAACTAGATTAAGAAATCAAAGTGAAGAATTTATTTTAAAAAATGTTTAGCCTGTAAGCACAAAGCTATTAATGAGAAGAAAGTTATTCCAAAACAGAAAAATTCCTTAAGTATATTCACAACTGGTATATGTTGCTGTAAACAAAGCCAATTGTATATTTTTATTCCCAACAAAGTGTCATAAGTATCTGGAAAGAAAATAGCTTTAAAAGAACAAAGGTCCTTAACTCTCTGATGCTGTAAGACATTGGGAATAATAAAGTTTTGTAAATGAGAACACTCTAAATTCTCTTCTGCACTGTATAAGATATAGTTATGCACATGCTTTCCCCTTATTCCGGCATAAACATTAATGATCTTTGGTTTCTTTCTCTTTTTGCTCTCCTTTTATTGTTTATCATTTAGGTGCCTTGACCCAAGCCATTCGAAATTTTGCAAAAAGCCTTGAAGGTTGGCTTTCCAATGCCATGAACAATATTCCACAGAGAATGATACAAACCAAGGTATACTTCATAGTTTGCTTCTTTTTTCCATTTAAAAAGACATTTCTTCAAGTCAACAATTATCGCATAATAGCTCAGTGTATGTTAGCAATGTAGCATATTATTCACACACACACACACACACACACACACACACACACACACACACACACACACACACACACATACACACACACAATTTCACCCTCAATCAACAGCTACTGTTGGGATAGAGATCAAAGTATCTGAGTTTAAATCTTACCACTTTTATAACCTTGAGCCAGCTGTAGTCTTCTTAAAGGATAATATGTGTTTAATAATATGATTTTGACTTAAACATGCTAATATATATGAGATATTAACCCTATATTTGGCAAGTAGCATGTACTAGATTATTATAAACCACAAAGTGGAAAACTACATGAAATATTGTTTTTCGAGGATATGCAAACATGTCTCCAAGTTGCATATAGTCCTTAAGCATCTCACTATCAGTGTAGATCATTCTTTGCCTGTGAAACTATTCTATTACTGAACAAGCAGACTTGCCTGTATACATAAAAAGATTGCAGATCTATAGGAATATTTGCAATAGCAAATATAGTAGTTTTAACATTTTAAAAGGTTAGAAGCACTAGATCTACTGTGTGTGTAACAGTGTTGTGTGTATATAATACCGTCTTTTTTTCATTGTTTTGATATATTTCAACATAAACTATACTTTTCAGGATCCTAGAAAGAAACAAATGCTATATTCCAATGGAAGGCATTGTTGAAGACAGTTTATTTCCAAAGGTGTGAACAGAGTTAAGAAAAAGAAGGAGGAATGATTAAGCATCTAAAGGCTAACAATAATGGGAAATCTTTTAACATCTCTAAATCTAAAGGGTTAAAAGCAAAAGCCATGCCATTAGGAATCCTGAATCCTCTCTTTTGCTTGCAGCCTCCCCAGGACCATGATAGCATTTAGAAAAGAAATATATATATATATATATATATATATATATATATATATATATATATATATATATATATACACATACACACACATATATACGTATATATATATATATATATATATATATATATATATAAGTGAAGACTAGAGTTTTGGAAAATAATAGTATGAACACTATTTCTTCATATCCTCCAGCTCCTAGCAGTAGTTATAATTGTCCAACCCCCTTGGTAGATAGAGGGTAAAGGAAAGGGTTGATTCCATTCTGGTTAGTCTCTTGGATAGGGCACAAAGGAGGATGAAAAGAGGCAAGTGGAAATTTCATGATTAGCCCATTTAAAAAGAAATTAAAATTTCTGCATGTTTATCTCTGATGAATTTATTACCCATCAAAAACTATGAATTCTCTAATTTTACCCTAAAATCATCCAACTTGTTGTAAATCTTTAGGATGAATCTAAAAGGTATGTTTTTATCCAGTTAAAAACTATGGCATAATTTGCTTTCTCAAATAAGAACAAATGTTTTTATTTTCCTAGTTCCTAACTGTCCTAAAAATAATTAAAACAAGAAATCAGTACAAGACACAATGTTGAAAACGAACTTTACAACTTCAGGCATGGGGTAAGGGGGAGGGGGTGAGTCAGAGTTGGGGAGGTGTCAAGGAAAGGATGGTAGGGGAAACACAAAAGAGGGGGTAACAATGCTCCATAGGAAATAGACTCATTGCCTTACTCATCTTTACAATAAAAAAGATATATTAAAAGAAATGAATGCTAATTTATTTTCTATTTGCCTAGACAAAGTCTTTGTGTGTGTGTATGTTTGTGGAGGAGATACTTTCAATACTGGCTTAATTAATGTTATACTCTGATGTCAAATAATGTGTGAGTTTCAATCTTGACCTCAGTATGCTCAGAAAGAAAGTAATCCCTGATTAAAGAGATTTAAGTTCCACAATTTTCAAGTAACTCTCTTACCAAACCAATGTGAAATAAGAGCTAAAGAGAAGCACTTTAAGTTTGACAAGGAAGAGAAGATTACTACACAGTGGTTTCATTTACTGGAAGAAAAATACTTCCCTGTTGACTTGGTTTTCTCCACAGGTTGCCGCTGTAAGTGCCTTTGCCCAGACTCTGCGAAGATACACATCTCTCAATCACCTGGCCCAGGCAGCCCGAGCAGTGCTTCAGAACACTTCCCAGATCAACCAGATGCTCAATGACCTCAACCGTGTTGACTTCGCCAATGTCCAGGTACTCTGTCCAATGTCGTTACTTTGTTTTTGTAAACGGAGGAACTAGAGTGAACTCAGGGCCTCACATTTCACTGATTGAGCCACTCCTTAGCCCTCCACTGTATCTTTTGTGAGTGTGATTAAAGCCTACTGAGATATACTCAAAGCAGGCAGCATAATAGGTCACCAGTTTACTGCATAATTAAAGGATAATGAAGAGCACAGTCGCTGAAGTGAGGCAGGAAATTACTCTTTTATTTAATATGTGTTGAATCTTGGGGAACTTGCTTATTAACTACTCTGTGCTATCTTTTCCACCTTCTAACAGTTGTCTTAGATTATTATTTACAGATTTAATAATTTGTACCATATCAAGCACAGAGATATTTTCGTTATTATAGGAAGCCATCTTGAAAGAACTAAGAAAGTTTATCATACATCTCTGGGAAATGTTTGTTCCCTTGAAAAGAATTGGGTATAGTAATTTTGGCTACTTTAGCAGATCAAGTGAAAAACAATACTTTGTAAACTGGTGGGTAAATTATTCTTGTACATTAAAGTACACTTCAAAAATAGCTAATTTAAGAATATTACTTTAGCGTTCTATAAACATAGAGTTACCATATGACTGAGCAATTCAACTCTCTTAAATATACCTAAGAGAACTGGAAACATCCAGTTCTACATACTTGTAACTCTTATCCAAAATGCTTGGAACTAGAAATGTTTCTTACTTTGGAGTTCTTGAGATTTTTGGTATTAAATAGACTTTTTCTATGATTATCCCTAATACCCAAATCTGAAATGTTCTAAAACCTAAAACTTTTGCTCAAAAGTTTTAATGATTTGAAGCATTTCAGATTTTGGATTTTCAGATTAAAGATGTTCAACCTGTACTTAGATGTGTGTTTTGTTGTTGGTGGTGGTGGTGGTGGTAGTAGTGGTGGGGCTTCAACTCTGGGCCTGAACACTGTCCCTGAGCTCTTCAGCTCAAAGACAGTGCTCTACCTCTTGAGCCACAGAGCCACTTCTGGTTTTCTGGTGGATAATTGGCTTTTTTTTTTTGCTGTGGGGGGGAGGGTAATTTATTGGATTACAGGTGTGAACCAGCAGCACCCATCTACTTAGATGTTTTATAACATCATTATTCAAATTAGCAGTGGAAACAACCTAAGATATCCGTCAACTGTTTTGATAGGTGGTGTTATCTACACAGTGCTCTGTTATTGGACAATGAAAAGAAATAAAGCTTTAGATCATACTACAACCTTGGAAAATGCTAAGTGAAAGATGCTGACTACAAAGGATCACATGCAGAATGCTTCTCTTTATATGAAATTTTATATATCTTATATGAAATTATATATAATATATTCATACATACATAGACAGAGACAGACAGACAGAAAGTAGATATTTAGTTTCCCAGCACTGATTGATTACAGAGCTTGGAAGCAGCACATATACAAGGTGTAGAATTTGTTTTAGGGAAAGGAAAAGTTCTCAGACTGATTTTTAATATAGAAATATTTTTTCAAAAAAACAAAACAAAAATAGTGCTAAAGCTTAAATGCTTTGTAATTACATTAATAAAAATGTAAATTCCTTCCAATAAAGTCTATCAAATGTTGCCACTATAGTCATTAAAATAGCATGAAAATGTTTAAAAAAGAATTTTTTTCAATTTATCATTTACTCATCCATCATCTATCTTATCTATCCATCTATCTATCTATGTCTACAAACATACCTATATATACATAAACAGTTACCAAAAGCTTAGTCTGTACAAGAGCAAACTGTCACAGGTTTGGAAAGCCATCTATTTTAAGTATTCCAATTAATTACATGAACTAATTTACTGATAATGTTGTTTGTATTGCCTTAAAATCTGCACTCTAATATGTATTTCAAATCCTCATTTTAAAAGTTTTAAAGATGAAGAAAGTTTGAATTCACACTAATAAGACCACTTCTAGTTTCTAAAAGTAATTTAAGATCAGTAATAGAAAATATGTATAAGAATAACAATATTCAACAAGAAATGTACTCACTACCTTAACTTGTGTAACTGTGGCCCCTCTGTACATCACCTTGACAAAAAAAATTAAATTAAAAAAAAAGAATGATTTGTAATGACCTCTAAGAAGGTCATTAATGTTTTATGAGTTGTAGTAGCAATGTTTTTATGTGTGGATTTGTCTACAGTCCTATCAAATATGTATTCTAATGAGCTCTTCTCTAATAAACACCACCCTTGAAAATATCTTAAAAATGGTCAGCTGTGTGTCTGCTCTTATTTAGCTACTCTCTACCCAGCAACTTAAAAACTAAGTTTTCTCTTACTAAGTTTTATCAAGTTTTTCTGCACCTTTATGACAGTCATTAATGCTGAACCCTATAGGGTTTAGCATCTGCCCTCTTGAAACTTTTTCCTTTCTTCTTTGAATCATAAACACAGTGGCAAGTGTTTCATTTCACCCTACATTTACTTCTCAGAGGTATGTTTGTTTTTATTTTATGGGCACTTTCCCCAAGCATTTTGTTGCTCAGGGCTAGTGCTCTATCGCTTGAGCCACAGCTCCACTATAATGGGGAGTGTATTTTAGTTCTGCAAGATGAAAAACTCTAGAGACATGTTGCATAACAAGGTACATGTAATTGACACCATTGAACTATATACACATGAATGTTAAGATGTTCATTGTATGTGTTTCCTATCATGAGAAAGAATGACCAGATTTGATGAAAGGATAAACTTTTCCAGTAACTTTCTTGATTCTTACAATTCCTTGCTGTGTACAATCTTGGACTCTTAACTTGATAAAATATTTCTGGGAATTATTTTACACCATAAATAAACTAACTATCTTAACTATATACCTCTTATATAAATCAATCATAAAAATAAGTTGGAAAGTAAGCAAAATATTGTTATAACATCACTAATTTTTGCTTGTAAAAGTTAAAACAAACTTCTTATTGTATAGAACTACCTCTGTAAATATTAATGTATATAATGAAATAAAATTCATTGAGCAGAAAATGTAGCTCCACATTTTCCAGCATAATTGGGTATCATTAAATTAGGCATAATATCTAAGAAAATGTATGATATGATCCTCTTAATTAAAATATATTTAAATATAAATTTCTAAGAGTTTAGCATATGTGTAGATATATTGTGAATATATAACAAAATATTCTAAATGATACATATGCATAATGTAGCATGTGAAAATGTTATATTCATTGGTACACATTTTTATGAGAATGTGAAATGCTTAAAGGGTATTCGTATGCATATTTAGCTCTGTGGATATACTGTTACCATTTTAGCTATTAATATTTTGTTCCTTTTTCCACATCTCTGTGCTCAATTTTCTCCATAATCATTTTTATTTAAAATTGTTATGAGTGATATGTAAAATATGGAATAACTTATGACGTATAATTTATGATTTATTAGATAAAATAAAGAAGAGGTTTCCCTGGGGAAATAAATTGACTTTGGGCATTTTGTTTGAAATGACCCTGAAAAAGATAAAGTTTGTAGGAGCAAGAGATATTCAGCCTAGAAAAATGAAGATTAGAAATTCGCCAAGTCAAAGTTACAAATTTGAAAAGAACTTGTCCTGTAAGAACATATAGAAGAAAAGCTATGGACATTATTTTCAGGAAAATGTAAACATATTCAGTGATTTGCATGTAGAGTTGAGAGTTTTTCTGGATATTGCTTTCAAGAATCCCATCTTGAAAAGTTTTCTGGACATAGTGAACCAAGTTTAAATTTCACTTATCTAATTTTATGCCCAGAAAAACTGAAGCCTACAGAGATCAAATTTTTAGTTGCTAGAGGTCAGTTTGTTTGAGTTAGGAACTAGAATAAGATCCATGTCTTCTGGTTGTCAGTCAGTCAAATATATAATACCAAATAAAGACATTTTGGCCTTGAGAGAATAGATGTTCTTTCTTTTAATTTAAAAGTAAAACATAACATTGGAAAAAAAATCATGAAACTTACGGCAACCTCTAAGAAGTAACTTTCAAAGTTCGTATTTTCATTCCCAACCAGAACCAAAAGGAAAACCTAGTAATCAAAACTTGGCAAGTAGCATGTTTATATTTATTCAGTTGTGTGAATTCATTTACATTTGCAGCTTAGCTTTGATAAACCTTGTGATAGCTTTGATAAACCTGTCTCTAGCCCGTAAACTTAAATGGCTTCTACACAGGGCCATTCACTCTTTGATTTTGATTTCATCTTGAGGGATCCCATTTAGCCAATTGAATCTATTTTTTATTGTAAAGATACTCTACAGAGGGGTTACAGTTACATGAGTAAGGCAATGAGTCCGTTTCCTATCATGCATCTTGTCTGTGGGTTGGCACTAGCTGAAAAAGACAACGTGGTTGAACTCCTCCCTTGCTTTCTGTGGCCTCTCCTAGGAGCAAGCTTCCTGGGTGTGCCAGTGTGATGACAGCATGGTTCAGAGACTCGAGACAGATTTCAAAATGACCCTTCAGCAGCAGAGCACGCTGGAGCAGTGGGCCGCGTGGCTGGACAACGTGATGATGCAAGCACTGAAACCCTACGAAGGAAGGCCCAGCTTCCCCAAAGCTGCCAGGCAGTTCTTGCTAAAATGGTCTTTCTACAGGTAATTCCCCTCACCCTCACACACGCGTGCGTGCGTGTGTGTGCGCGTGTGAGCATGCACGTGTGTGCACGTGAGTCCACGTGAGCTTTAGGACCAAGAAGTGAGTTTAGAATTTGTGGAACCCCTGTTGAAACTCTCTCCAGCCATCTTAAATATTCCAGCCTTGTATGAATGAATCGGGAGTCTTTGGGAAAGCAACTTTCTGCTAGCAAAGAAAAAAATTCTCTTGCTTGAACCCCCAGAAGTCTTCCAATGAGCATTTCTCGGATTCTAGTGTAGATGGTGTGTTCAGCAGCCCGCAGCAAAGAGATACAGTCCTTCCTTTTATTCAGGCCTTGCTGAGGCTTCTCTGTAAGATGTTAATACTGTTATTCTTTTGTTCTCTTCTGCATTGATCCTCAGAGCTGGTCCCCGGACCAGTAGCATCACTGTCACTTGGACATATGTTACAAATGCAAATTGTTAGGCTCTTCCCCAACTGTACCTAAAGCAGACTCTATGAAGGAAGACTTGGCAATCTGTTTTTAAATCCTCTGGGTTATTCTGATACATCCCCAGAGGCAGCTAGTTAATTTCTTCATTTGGTCAGGTTACAATTGTTTTCAAACATGCTGCAAATCAGATATCAGAATTAATACTCCAACATTAAGTGGCACTTAGAATGTACTTAATACCCACTGAATAAAAATGGTTAGAGGAATGCCTGTTATCAAGATTAGGAATTTGAAGTTTGGTTTCCTAAAGAGAAAAGAAAAAAGACGACAACACAAACTCTTCTCAGTGATTCTGATGCATGGCCAATAATCTAGTAGACAGTAGCATAGCTTATTAACAATATGGATCACTTTTTGACTAAAATTCTATAGATAGAAATTTGTATTTTTATAAGCATAGAAGCAACCCAGAAGGGAAAAGGTTTTCTGATTGTGACATATGATAGCAAATATTGGGATGAGCTCTAGAGTAAAGTTCTCCTACAAGGATTGAAAGAGCATTTTTATGACCTGTGTTGGGTATATATGTATTATATATATATATATATATATATATATATATATATATATATATATATATAGGATGAAATTATTTCATTAGATAAGTTAGATAAGTTATGTTTTTTTACCCTGACATTTGTTATCATAAGAGTTTATGAATTTACTTCTTCAGATAAAACTAGCTCCTCTGACATGAGCCTAATGGCTGTATCTACATAAGCAGTATAGGCAGCCCCTTATTTAGATCCGATGTAGTCCCAAGTCATACACTAATTTGTTGAAAGTAATTACCATAAGATAATGCCTCTAGCTGACTGGATAATACTCTACATTGGTGGTGAGTCTTTGGACTCAGTTATGAGGAAGGTTAGTCTCTCAGTAAATATAATAAAAGCACTCTTGCTCAACTGATTTGGCCCAAATTCTCATTTTTTTTTAAACTGAAGTACTGGTGTCAATTCTATTGTCTATTTTGAGTTAACAATTAAATTATCCCAAGTCCTCAAAACAGCTTTCTGTTATATAGCCAAGCATTAAAAAACAGTGGTTAAAAGCCTGGCACTTCTTTAGTAGTGTTTCACTTCTGTTTCTCTTCTGTTTTCCTCTCATCTGTTTTATACCTTTAGCTCATGAGATTTGAGAAATGCCTTATTAAAATGCTGACTCTGTTGCCCACTAGTGCTTCGGTGAAGTCAGTGCCAGGTTTGGGTCTGGGTGTTCGTGAGAGACAAGTTGACAAGAAATGTTACATTTCCTTCACTTTAAGGGGGAGAGTTGAAAAGCATTATCACAATATTTTCAAAGGAGATCCTGTGCTAATATGATTCAAAATTCTAATCTGGGAATATTTCCTAAGAGGATTCCAGATACTTTATTTGCTCAGAAGCCAATACTTTAGTCATCAAAATTTTCCCCAGAAAAAATAATATAAACAATGTATGCACCCTATGAATGACAGATGAAAGAAAAATAATGCTACTTGTCTTCTCTAAAACTTATGACCCAAGGCAAAATCCATCCATCCTCTGCATCAGAAAAAAAACAAGCAGGTTTTCTTTTTTTCCTTCCCTTTCTATTGTTTTCTATGGTGCCTTTATTTCTTCCTGTGAGACTTTCTTGCCCTATATTTAGTTGAGATGATTTCAAAAATACAGACCCTGAAGCCTTCACAGAGATCGGTTGCAGGTATCCTGAAAAGAGAGAAAATTACCTACTTGTATTTCTTGTTCTCTGCAGATGTACAAACCCAGTAGATCATCACTTGCCTGCCCTCTGTCCTCCCTGAGTTGGAGATAATTGCCTTGTGATTATTAGACACTATTATAGTTATTATTTTCATTTCAAAAAGACTTGAAGGCATAGAGTTGAGGGCCACAGAGGAAAGGTACTTTCAAAACAGATGCATACCTCCTGCTGGTAGGCCGAGTCAATAGCTTAGAAATTTAAGTCCCTGTACTCTCCAAAGTGTTATTTATTGAGGCATAAGAACAGATTGAGTAATGGAAGCTATGTTCACAAATATCAGAAAAATAGGACTTGAGTACTTTTTAAATTTCTGGCATTTTAAATGCCAAAATTTGTAAATTTGTAAATGTCATTGTAAATATGGCAGTTACAGATACGGCTCTTTCATATTCTGAAATTAGATAGCTAATCTCTAATTTCTGAAAATCTGTGTACATATTTATGTGCACAGAACTGTAGGGGTAAAGTGGCAGAGAATCATGCGCTAAGAACTGTTGATAGATTGCTGAAAATGCAGTCTGTTTACAGTGCTCCAAATGGAGTTCTCTTCTTCCTTAACCTTGCTTTGAATGCTAACATTCAAAGGTTAAGAGGAATGGTCCAGGGAGAGGGGGAGCTGGAAAATCAATCACTACTTTCTTGAGATGAAATAGGGAAGTTATATGGGCCTTTTTCAGCTGCTTGAGTGTTTTAGGTAACGGTGGAGAACATTCCCTCAGGCTACCACAAAGGTTACCCAAACATTACTTCTGTTTTGTAGTGCTGCCGTTTAATCCCAGTCTTGTATATGCTAGGTGAGTACTCTGCCACTCTGCTACCTCTCCATCCTCAAATAGTCCTTTTATTTTTAAAGGACAGAGTTCATGAGTGGGGATATATATAGCTCATTGGTAGAGCACTTGTCTAGTATGCTAGTATCTTATTTTGATCTTATTTGATTTAAAAACTTAATAAGATTCATTGTTTTCCTATCCTAACTTTAAATAGGACATGGGGCAGTATCTACAACAGGGCAGTATCTAAGCCTTTTAATGTTCAAAGTGAATACTCTTTTTAATAAGTTTTTTATTGTGAAAATACTGTATAGAGGGGTTACAGTTACATGAATAAAGTAATGAGTACTTTTCTTATCAAACATTGTTGCCTCCTCCTTTGTTTTTCCCTACCATCCCTTCCCTCCCACCTCTAAAACTACACTCCCCCCCCACACCCCTCCACCTACCCCCCTGCTGGCCTTCCCCCTCCCCCCCCTAAATTGTAAAGTTTGTTTTCAACCTAGTGTCTTTACATCTCATTGTTACAATGGGTCAACCCATATCCCTATTTAAACATTTTGTTTTTTCCCCTCCCCTCCCCAAATTATACTGGCAAAAATACAGCGAAAACAGGTTATACCATGGGGGAGGAACATACAAAGCAACAAAAAAAATCACGTGGTTTTTAACCAGCTATACTCACTGCTCAGAGTTTACATGAGGGTCTTAGGTCGGGTCTCTCCTCTCCACTGGGGAAGAGTATGCAGAAAGATAAGCTGAGAATCATGTGTTAGGGCATGTATTGTAATTTCCACACCAAGAATTATAAAGGGTAAACATTCAAAGGTACCTGTCATCTACTATCAAATAATTAATGCTTATAACTGATTTTAGAAAGAGTTGAGTTCATGGTAACTTAGCAACATGAAAATCAGTGGAGTTTAAATCTGCAACATAGCTAAACAGGAGTCTAATGTGGACAATACGTTTCCAATTAAATTGTTAACTATTATTGAGTACTGTCATGTAGGGCAGAGACCCAACACAGAGAGACTGAAGTATAGATATAGCTCTGATAATATAATTCAAATGATTCTTTTTTAAAGACTACTGTAATAATTTCATGTCAGGATTATTGGATCTTCAAAAACTAGACAATACGATTGAAAGCCAGAAGATTTAATTTTTTTTCCAGTGGTATAACCTGAACACCTAAACTGGCTACTAATACGTGGCATATACTGAACACAAAGGTAGACACCCTGAACAAAAGGATGAATCACATCCCAGGTGGGAAGAAGTAGGTAAAACAAATTTGCATTACACTACTGAGAATACACAATTGAAAACTTATTATTTCTGAAATTTTCATTTAACATTTTCAGAGTACAGTGGACCACAGATAACCAAGAAAACCAAAATCTAACTGAGTTAAAGGAAATGGAATATAGTCTTATTTGACCCTCAAGCTAAGCTTTAAGCCTTAAAAAAAAAAAATGTAATCATAATCAGGAATGTATAATGGCAACCAGGCTTATGACATCAAATTTGTGGATTTCCTTTTTTATTTAATTCTTTACCCTTTCTGTAAATAGATCCTCAAAAATGAGAGGTCCTCTGACTAATATATAGTAATCTGTACTCTTCATCTCTTAAACAGAATAGAGACAACTTGTACTTTGTATGTTATAATTATTTATATTGAGTCATCTTCTGTTCATAAGTTAATTTCACAGTCTTGAGCTCATCTTATTCTAAACATACATTAGATAAGACTAAAATCATTGATTTCCTTTTTTTTTTTTTTTTTTGGCCAGTCCTGGGGCTTGAACTTAAGGCCTAGGCTTTGTCCCTGAACCTGTCTGTGCTCAAGGCTAGCATTCTATCACTTGAGCAATAGTGCCACTTCCAGCCTTTTCTGAGTAGATTATTGCTGATGAGTCTCTCCAACTTTCCTGCCTGGGCTGGCTTCAAACTGCAGTCCTCAGATCTCAGCCTCATGAGTAGCTAGGATTACAGGTGTGAGCCACCAGTGCCCAGCTTGATTTCATATTTTTTAAGAAAATATGTAAGTCAAGGAAATTATTTATTTGAGATTAGCAATCAGTTACCAAAAAGCCAGCGCCAGAGTCCATGGCTTTTGTATTTCATATATATGGATGATTTGTCATTTCCAGAGTTGAGTTACAGAATTTGAGTATTTGTACATAGAATCTAAAGTATTTTAAAAAAACATAATAAAACTACAGTCTTAAATTTTTCCATTTTCTGGGTAGTTTACAATTGTACATTGCAAAACAAGGATTAAGAATATCAGGCTATATATTTATGAGTTTTTTTCTTCATGTTGAATATGTAATGACAGTATCATCATCATCATCATCATCATCATCATCATCATCATCATCATCATCTTTGGAAAATGGTCATTCCATGACATTGATGAGAAAATACATATACATACACAAGCATGCATACATTATCTTTACTACTGATATTAAAAAGGTTTGAAATACATGAATAAGGTTAATAATCTGCACATCTTTAATAAGGCCAAGACTTTTTTATTGATTTCTACTTTGAATATAATAGAGTTGTTAGCAACTATTATTATTTTTATATTTGGATATTATACAAATTAAATGTTCGCATTTTTGATGGATAATTTCTTAATTGCGCTTATAATATCTGCTTCTGATGGAAAATCACCTTAATTTAAATGAAAATGGGTAAGAAACTGGAATCAATAAATTTGTCTTCCTTTCTGGTACCCCTGTGAATACTCATCTGTATTCTAGATAGCTGCCTCTCAGAACTCTGTGTGCTTTGTCTAGCATAAATACATACTTTTCCAAAGTGTATGCTAATGGCCTTCGTCATTTAGAAATTATAGGTTGTTAACTATCATGAATAAGATTTACATTTTTAGTTGCTTTTTTATTACACTGGTGATATGTTTTCAACCTTTCAAAATGGTCAATTCTGATCTGTTCATGAGTTTAATACAACAGCAAATCTACCTATGTTAACATAATAGTCTTTCCTCTGGAAGACTATCCGGTTTAAGTTTCACCCTCACGCGATTACTTCTTTACTACCCTGTTTACATGTGTTGAGCCAACGGCTTTCCGTAATATTGAAAAGCCTATACTACTACTACTTCGACTTCCAGTGTAACTTCTTTTGAGGAAAAACAGGTTCTCACTAATATTGGCTGTATATGTCTTTTCTCTTGAAACAGCTCAATGGTTATTCGAGACTTAACCTTGCGCAGTGCTGCTAGCTTTGGCTCCTTCCACCTGATCCGTCTGCTCTATGATGAATACATGTTCTACTTAGTAGAACATCGTGTTGCTCAAGCAACAGGAGAGACACCCATAGCCGTCATGGGTGAGGTAAGAGAAAGTGAAAGAGCTATGACCCACTGGGTTTTTATAAAAGAACCTGATTTATACTTCATTAAAAGTGATTGATTGGGCTGGGAGGCTGGCTCAGAGGTAGAGTGCTTGCCTCACATGCATGAGGCCCTGGGTTCGGTTCCTCAGCACCACATAAGCAGAAAAAGCCAGAAGTGGCTCTGTGGCTCAAGTGGTAGGGCACTAGCCTTGAGCTGAAGAGCTGAGGGACAGTGCCCAGGCCCAGAGTTCATCCCCCACGACCGACCAAAAAAAAAAAAGTGATTGATTGAAGCAATGATTTCTAACCAGGTGAGCCTAACCCAAGAGAGGCTTTGAAACCATTGCAAGGGGGGGGGGGGTCCTTCAATCCCTATTTATGTTTTTGGAATCCAGAATTATAGATTGTATCATGTAAAATGTATGGAATGCTTCGTTCAGTGTCTGAACATCTATGTACAAGCAGAGCTTGAGAACCACTGGATTTAAAGCAAGAATTTAAAAAACCAGAGTAGTGGGGAATAAGAAAGATCAATTCCTCTAATAAGCCTAATATCTATAAAATTTAAATATGCATATTGAACACTATTCCCCAGACATCAAAAATAAAATAAATGGTTAATTTTTAGGATGATGATGATTGTGATGATGATGATAACAGTGACAAATGACATTTTTTAGACATTGTCTAAAACTTTAGACATTACTGTATCTAAAATTATCTGGACTTTTCTACAATGTCTAAATAATAATCAAAACACTTTATCCTCAACAAGTACCAAAACATAAAGCTCTGAAACTAAAACAAATGAGAATGGATTAAGGCAATGAGGAATATATGCAAATGCTAGAATGGCTTAGCATTGGGTCATTTTCTTATATTTGGTTGGGTGTACTTTATAGTTTACCGAACTAAACCAGGTCTGACCTACATCACAACTTACCCCCAAAGTAGTGACAATGACATGTTCATTTTTAAGCTATGTAAAGGTGCTTATTGAATTTTTTTAAGTGAAGACAAATATTACTGGATATTTGTATCAGTTTAAGAAACACAATAAAAGTATAAAATGTCATAACACTTTAAAGACTGACTAAATATGCTGGTGAAAATAAATGCATGTCAAACGTATTTAGGATTCCAGTTGAAATATTCTATTTCTTAAAATCTCTTTCTGTTAATCGATATACATCTTTATACAGTGCTCTCAAATGGTTGTTTAAACGATGCCAGATGGCTATATGTGAGATTAACCAAGAATCCCTGTAGCTTTAGGCGGAATTTCATGCGAGTAAAACAATCTGGATTTTCCTTAGGTTTGACTGCCCGTTATTACTTCTTTCTCTGGTTGTATAAATGTCTTCTCAGAAAAATGCCTTGGTGTGACATATAAGATTTCTCAACTCTGGATTCAAGAATACTAAATTGACTTGCCTTGTACATTTTACATATTTGCCATCCACATTGGGTCTTCAGGGTCTGCTTTACTAGAATGAACAGGATGATGACAACAGTGATGGTTAATACTAGCACATGGCTAATCTTGATGCTTAGTTTTTGCTTTCCTTGTATTGCTGGGCAACAAAGACAGGGACCATGAGCTATCGCACAGCAGGAAGGCCTATCTGTCTCCCGCACTCCTACTGACAATACCAAGAAATCCCATGAACTATATGGCCAATACAGTCAGTTACTCACTGGCATTGTTTTTTCAACTCCGTGAAAATATATAAATATCAAATTGTCAAATGAGGCAAAGTTAGCTTAATAAAATTTAACTTAAAAAACTGACATAAAATACCTTCTGTAAGATCAAAGATCTAAGCATACTATATCTTCGATTTGTAATTTGCTCATTGTATTCGGTACCAGTCCTTGTGAATAGTTTGGATTAGCTAATTTCCTAGAATTGATCTTATATCTCTTAGCTATCATAAACCTGTTGCCCTTGATTGTATTTTATTTAAAATTTCTTGATTTGGGAAAAATAAAGATACTCAAGAAAAGAAGCTATTTTCTCATGTTTCTCTCACATGTTAGATCCTAATTTTATTCTTTTCTTAATACCCATTGGTGTTCCAAACTCCAGGTCCAGAGTGCCTGGGTTCACAGTGGGAGTAGCATCAGGCCAAAGGCAATTAAAATCCATACTACGTGCCATTACCCTCACTCTCACTCTCAACAAGTGGTTTTGTTGTTGTTTTTTAATTATCAGTAATAACAACCTCAAAAAAAAGTTGTCAGTTGTGACAGCTCATAATACCTTTCGTTAAGTTAATCTTTCTACTCAGCTTCTTAGCAGACATTCTAGATGCCTGAGCATCATCTTTGTATGTTTTTAACCAATTACTTTCATCTTATTTTTACATCCTTAATAGTGTAGTCAGTATCACCTCATGCAAAAGCAAATCTTATTGTGTTATACTTTACTTAAAACTACTCAGAGGCTTCCTTTTCTGTTAAGGAAGAAAAAATCTTCCTTTGGTATACAAGGGCTATCTCTCTGTTCAAACTGTTCCTCCTCATGCCCCTTCTGTGGCAAACCCAGAAGCCTTTCCTCCCTTCTTGTTCACCAAGATTATCCCATCATTGGATTATTGCATGAATTGTTCTTTATCTCTAGAACCCTCCCATCATCTCCCCTTGCCTATCATAATTCCTACTTTATGTCTTAAATCTCACTTGCTCAGGAAGTCTCAGGCTACGTTAAGTGGTCCTTGTCTCCCTGATTTGTATTTCTACTTTGCGTCCTAGAATTTATACAGTACTAATTACATGGTTCTCAATGTGATTTCTATAACTGACAAATACTTGGAAATAATAGAGAACTTTGAGTTGAAAGAAAGGGATTTTCCTTCTAGTTCTGTTGTTTATTTATAATGACAAGGGAACAAATCATGTTCCTCTGTGTTGATCCCTAGAGTTCTCTTCTCCAGTTAATTTACTTATGTATTTAACAAATATTTTTTATGTAGGTAAGATGGGCCAAACACTGTAATGATTTTAATATGGTAATAAACAAAACAAACCTTTGACCCTGCTTTCAAGAAGCTTATATTTTAATGGCATAACTACAAACACTAAAATAAAAAAAAATAAGGGATATAGAGATATGAAAAACAAGGTGCAGGGAAAAGATATTTGAGGTGAGAAATATAAGACAAAAGGAATTGATTCTAAAAAGACAGAGTCTAGAAGAAAGATGTGGAGACTACCAAAGGCAGAAAGACATGTTCACAAAAGTAATAACCTGAGAAAGAAGAAAGCATTTGCAATTCAGTTTTCACTAGAAATAACATCACCATAAGTTTTCTTGTGAAATGTTAAACTGCCACTATATTAATACTTCCTGGAACGTTATTTAAGGCATTTGTAGTTTTGAAGGGGCAGATATTTTCCCCCTAAATGATAGAGGACAGAATTTATTTACTTTTAGAATTTATGTAATTTTTCAAATTTTATTTAAATATTTTAAATGTGCCTATAGGCATTCTGGCAATGGTGAAAATTTAAGAGTAAGAATAAAATAAACAAGTTGCATCTGTTTGCACACCTGTTAAGAATTTTTAAATCATAGTCATTCTGTACACGAAAAATAGAGCAGAAAAATTTCTTTTTATTTGAATTTTATGGCTGTTTTGGATCTGTTTGGAAGTCTATGAGATGTATGCTTTATTTTCTAATGTTTAGGTCATTAATATATTCACTGAACCTAGAAAATTTTGGTTGATTCATAAAATATTTTTCATGACAAGCATTTCTATATTTAATATTTTGTATATTTAACGTAATTATACATTGTAAGTATTAAATTGTATACTCATAAATATCAGAATAACAAGTATAAATTTTTATTATAGTTATACTCATTTAATATCATATATAAACCATTTCTTTGGCCAACTTTTCAAATAGAAGCCAGAAGATTCTCTGTTTTAAGTTGTGAATAGCAATATAAAACAATATTTCAGTAGTATTTTTAGGGAAATATTTTCAAATGTGTACAATTTGCCATCTAAAGGCAAATGTCTTAAGCTCACAAAGTTGATGTATACGAAATAAAGGGAAAAATCTTTAAAATAAAACCTGGAGCAATATTAACTCAACAGGCAAGCTTTTCAACAAAAGTTTACTGGAAACACGTGATTGATTCATACAAATAAACACGGATGCTTAAAGTAAAATCAATCCAGAATAAAGCATTGGCTGAGTTTGATTACAGTACAACTACAGAAAATTCCAAAAATGTATCTATAGAACAATAGGCTTATTTTGAGGAATATTTTTAAAAGAATAGGTTGTATTTTAAATTGGTAATTTGCAAGCAAAAAAAAAAAAAAACACCTAGAAATCTTAGCATAGCAGTGGTACCTGCCTGGAATCCCAGCATTCGGGAGGCTGAAGCAGGAGACTCTGGAGTAGTAAAGCAGCCAAGCTTACATGGCAATATCCTATCTCAAAATCAAGTAACAGAACATTACCTTAGAACAGTAGGAGCTCAGAAAAGTGTAGAGACTAGTTGTCAAATGTTAATTGTTAGTTTTACTGGGGACTGAATTTTAGGACCTTTTTGAATCATGCCTCCAGGCCTAAAATTTATATTGTTATTGATAGTGAAACTTATTAGTATTTATTAATGTTCTCCTTACTAAGGTCAGACTGTGTTACAATCATCATACTGTGTTTTACATTCTCAATGAAGATTGGCCAGCCTTGCTAAAGATAAATGAGTATGTCCTTTTAACCAGTGAGGAAATATAGTTGAAAGCAGCCCCAAATCAAAACTAGCAAATGACAAAACTAAGTTTACTAGGTAGGCCTGTTTCACTCCAGAACCAAAAAGATCATCCAAATTGAAATTTCTTCTTTTTTTAAAAGCTATTTGTATCCAGTTTCAGGACACAGATTGTGCATTTTATCAAGTTACATTTATCTGAAATATAAAATTCTTCTAAACACATACACATTATACACACACACGTTTGCACACTTATTCTCACACAATGATAAAGAAATCCGATTTTTACATTATTCTAGTCCAAAGCGTTCTTCCCCTGCCTTTGAGGGTGTTGATAGTTCTTCATAGTCTAATCCCCTGCCCCCTGCCCCCTTCCACTTTTGTTAGTAGATATTTAGCATATCCAATTAAATATTAGTTTGAGCAAATTGCAAAAGTCAAATCTGCCAGAAAACAAATTCTACCCTTTTCAGCTCTTTCATAACAACCCACAAAGCAAAAAAAAAAAAAAAAAAAAAAAATTAGAATTTGCAGCTTGACTTCAGCTGTAAATCTATTCCTTTACATTAGCAAAATTTCTGACAATTTGAAAATAAATAATAGAAGTAACTTTGGAGGATTAGGCCCCTTTTGTATACCATCATCTTCCAGGTTCCTAAGAATTGGCTGTATAGACATTGTTGTATTTTTCCTCCTTTTTGCTGATTGTCATTCTGGTCATTTTTCTCCTTGGACTTGAGAAAAAAAAGCCATTGACTCAGCAGCCCAGAATTTTCCCTCTGGAATACCTGCTCCTTGATTCTTCTCTTCTCTTCTCTTCTCTTCTCTTCTCTTCTCTTCTCTTCTCTTCTCTTCTCTTCTCTTCTCTTCTCTTCTCTTCTCTTCTCTTCTCTTCTCTTCTCTTCTTTTATTGTAAAGATGCTGTACAGATGGGTTACAGTTACATGAGTAAGGTAATGAACACATTGTTGTGGGGCATTATTACCCCCTCCTTTGTTTTTCTCCTACTATCCCTTCCTTCCCTAACTCCCTCGTCGCCCCCCACCCTGCTCCTTAGATTCTTACACTTGGTTTTCTTCCCTGCTGACTGAGCTACAATTGCTCCCAGATTCTTTAGGGAATGGAGAAGATTTTGCTGTTACTTGTTATTTAAACACAATCCTATATAATAAATACAAAAACATAGCTATCAAGAACAAAAGAAAGACGACAGGACAGACGGTACTAACTTGTCAGACATCTCATTAGATTTTATGATTGATATACTAGGTTTCTTTATTCAGAAAAAATGAAGTTTCCACCTCCTTCCTAGAAGATTGGGTTAAGTGCTTGCAGCTAGATAGCTGGAAGTGAGAAAAGGAACAAATGTAGTTGAAGATTTCTTAAAACGTTTTAACAACTAAATGACCATTGCAGGCTTCAGGAGAAAAAGCTCAGCAAAGCCCACCATGATGATACGCATTTAGAAATGAATTACTTTTGTCTGATAGCTGCTCTGACAGCCTCCAGCTTGCAAAGACCAAGTTCAGTGTCAAGGTTCCCTGGTGGAGATTAAGCGTGATAGCTCCACCTACTGGCCTCTTTGACATAACCCATTATTCTGTACATAGGCCCAATGGCTCTAGCTGTGAGTTTTTTACTCTTGGACAGAAGTAGACTGGGTGGTTGCTTGTCCTTCTCATTAAAAGAGAGCAAGGAATTGTTACCTCTTTTATGCTATCATTTTTCTATAATACATTGTTATATAATGTCATAAAAATGAGAGATTCTCTACAAAAATATGAGCCTGGTGTAATCTTAGTGTGAGTACTTAAATCCTTACCCCCTGCATCATCCTATTAGATGTTGCAAGTGACCTCAAAGAGAGAGAGTCAAATTAGAAGCAAAATTCTTTCCTATCCACCCATAGTTTTATTTGCATAAAGATATGCTGCCAGTCCCAACCCTAACATTTATAGGGCCCAGAGTACCACATGTATAAATATTTTTAAAGTCGTAAATCAAACAGTAAATAAAATCTGTTCTATCCACCTGCCTTGACAGATATATCTTGATAACTAGAAAAGCTTGGTCTAAATTTACAATTCTTCATCTCCTCCAGTATTCATCCCAGGAAATAGTATCATAGACATAGCCAGCCTTTGACCCCTGCATGCTTCTTTTTAGGTATCATTCCTCCATCTTGCAGTATGGATAATTTTTTACTCATTTATGAACACAGTAGCTTTGTGTTCAAGGATTTTCTACCCTTCAGAAACAGGTGCCCACCTATTGGCAGTTCCTCCTTTCTTCTGAAGTGACTTGGAGAAGAGACTTGTACAGGTGTAAGAAAGAAAAGATGGGTTTGGGGTGAGGAATACTGAGATCTCAGATAACAGGCGTGTGGTTGGATCGTAGGAGGGACGCGCGGGCTCCGAGGCTTGGCTGGGAGGAAGCAGCCTAGGCAAAGACAAAGCAGCCAGAGACCCTCTTGCCTTTGCCTCGGGGAGATGTTGAAAATGCTTTTGAAGCTGTGTTTGAAACTGCTTTTCTCTTTCAAAGCAGCCGAGTCCTGTATTCTTCCTTGGTCACTTCAATTTCTGCAAGTTCTCCTACAACTGCTTCTTAAAATGTTTGAAACATTATAAAGGTGTGTGATGTGTTCTGGGTCTCCAGACAAGTACAGAGAGTCTGAGTGCTTAAAGCTGTGGTGTTAATATACTTCTCTGGCAGTGCATATTGCCCCAACACCTGGCCAGCTTCACAAAGCAGGACCGACAGCAGTGACAGCATATAGACCATATAGTGTCACAAATCTTGGTCTTCTTAGCAATCTATTTAACAATGCATGAAACACACATGTAGAAAAAAGTCACAGAAGAACTCAACATTGTACCAAATAAGACATTAGTATTCATTTACAAATAGGACAAAATTGGCACTTACTTTAAAGTCAGAAACTAGTTTTACTCAGTTGTGAAACCTTACAACAGCGTTAAATGTGAATTGCTCTGATGAATCTGGTTCTCAACTGGGAGATAAAGACAAAAATTTCTGTCCATCATCAAAAATCTGTTTGTCACTCCCTAACCTTAATCTTAGTTATTACTAAGGCAAAAGTCATAGACTATAGCTGAACTAGATATGATTTGTAAATTTCAGAGCATTCTGAAATTTGAGTGGAGTATAGAAAAGCTATTGATTAAGATGGGGAGTGATGTAAATATTAAAATTGAGATCGCCAGTTCCAAATCTGTTTGAGATTTCCATGGGGAAAGATTTAAATGGCCTCAATCCCTCCTTACTCACTGGTTGGAAGAGCAGAGAGAGAAAAGCAGTTGATTCAGTAGTGCTCAACTGAGCTCCTCCTCTGTTTCCAATTGTGTGATATCCCTTGGATTAGGAAACACAATTCATGCATGTCCCCTTCACGCTTAGGCCATCTCTTACAGTCTTTGCATGTCTAGAAAATTCCTTGATTAGTGCCAGAAAACCCCACAACTCCCCCGACATTGAGTTTATAGTGTCAAAACCTCATGTGAACGTGGGGAGTACAGTCACACCCACAGGTTTTTTTTCCATAGCCCACTTGGCTAGAGGCATTTCAGGGTGAAAACATCATCCTATGGCTATCAACTGAATTCTAGGGTTTAGCAACAGTATTCAAAAATTGAATTTTGAAGACAGTATGATTTGGTAGAAGCAAATATGAGCCCATTGAATCCTCATGTTAACTCTGTCTGATTGGTAGATTGCTTTTGGTCACCTGATTGGTGCTGTTAGAGTTGTGCTTTAGTCCAGGTCAGGCTGCTACAAATCCTGAATAGTTCTTACCGTGGTGTACTCTACACGTGGATGTTAATTTCACATTCCCTATTAAATATGCTTGTAATCTGTGAAAGTTAGTTATATTTTCTTACCTGAGTTCTTAGTTTTCTCATCAGAAAAACATAAATACTATTTCTTCACAGAGTTTGTGTTAGGTAAGTAGGTAGGTATGCTGGATAGGCAGCCAGATACATAGTAAGTAAATCTTAGCTCCATATCCTTCCCTTTTCATAAGTATATAACATCACATGCATTATCAAGGAGTGTATTTCATTACTTTCTACTTGATTTTTTTTATCGATTCTGCATTGACAACCCATGTAATAAAGTATACAATTAGACCATCACATTTTGGACCATATTAAAGATAAACTTAGGAGTTAAAATAAATAGAACAGATAACAAAGCGCAAGCAGACTCTACTATATTGTATTCTAACAGAATAAAATAGCCTGCAGACAATTTTTGAATGTTGAATCAAATGATTCATGGAATTACAAAGAACCCACAGCATTCTTTGGTATGTAGCCAAAGTGGTAATCAGAAGCAAACTAATTCAATGTTTTGAAAAATACAACCAACCAAATAGAATAGGGAAATAAGTCAATTAGAAAAGAAAATGACAGCATTAGGAAAGAAGCATAAACATAATTAGGTCTAACTAGGCAGTCATAGCTGGGCTTGAATGAAAGTTTAACTAATAGGAATGGATGAAAGTTACAAAATAGGGCAACAGATTTTATGTAGACCTAATGCAAGTAAAGTTAAAAACAATAAAGTCTGTCCCAAACAGTATACCAAACAGAAGATAGAAAAAATATTAGAACATTTTAGGGATCCATTTCTTTTTAGTATCTAAGAAGGAATGTAAAGATCTTCATTGCTGCAGCAAATGACTGATCGTTGGAAACTGGCCAATCGTAAATACATACATATGTTTATGTATACACATACACATATTTTCTCTTTTCATATGTGGATATAAAATTACTCCTATTGCCAGTATTGATTGCAATACAAGCCCTATTGTCACTTTCTGAATCTGTGTTGACTGTCCCTGCAGGCTCTGAAGCCCCCAAAGGAGTAGTCCTTTCTAGTAGAAGCTTTCAACTGTTTGTCCATCAGTTCCTGGTGATCATGGTCACCAGCAAGCATGCTTAGGATCATGTGGTGATCATGTGGTTAATCCTGCTATGTGTGTGCCCTGTAGTTTTTCACTTGATAGACACCAGCACCTGGGCATCTGGCTCTAGACCCTGCCCGTGTATCCACAGAGAATCATCAGGTGGTGCTAACACAAGAGGACTTCCTAAGAGATAGCTGGTAAGACAGGCTGATCCTTGTGAAACGAAGACAGGATGTATCAAAGCTAGAAAAGAAAGTACAAATGGGCTGCCGCAAATACATCCAAAATAGTGATGGTGATGATGATCAGTACCAAGATAGGTTAGGTTGCAGGTGAAAGTAAGGTAACTCATTGGTTGGCCTCAAATAAGTTGTCCTGATTATCTGAACGGATTCTCAGAGGTCCTTACAGGTGAATGAGAACTGGACACTCATGGCTCAAACCTATAATAAAGCTTCAGGCTGGTTCTCACATGTCTGGTTTACAGTTCTTAGGAAATGCTGATGATCATTTACAGTAAGAACAATAATCATAACAATAGCAATCACTTGTTCAGTGCTTCCTGTGTGCCCGGCTACTGCGATGTGCTGCAACTTGTTTCTTTAGAAAGAACCAAGTGGAAACTATTGGAGTACTTGTTTCAGATTTGTTTAAACCATTAGCAAGCTGTGCTATAAAAAATTATGTGAAGCATAAATGAGATTACAGTCACACAAAATCTTTCATCGTAGGGTGATGTAAACTCTTCCAAATAGGGAAGGTACCTCTCAGGGTGAGGAACTCTTTCCTTCTTCACTTTTTGTTCCCAGCCTGCTTCTTTGTCCCCTGCAGAGCCTCACCTGCTTACTGTCTGAATTCCTGTTCATTGATTTAGGGCCCAAGGATGACAGCTGGTGCTGAGTCTCATGCACAGTGCTTTCTTCACTGGCCTTACCCTAGTGGGCCATGGTACTTCCTGCTGAGAAAGCAGCACCTTCCATGGTGCCTGTGCTCAGAGACAGGTATCCAGCTTCAGCACAGTGGACACTTAATTCGTGGGCATGCTTTGTCTATGATACATTACAGATTTTAACTTACAGCCTCCCTATTTGTATAGCCAACCAAATTGAAATTCTTACATACATTGAATTCCAGATAGATAGATAGATTAATTTATATGTGTGTGTGTGTGTGTGTGTGTGTGTGTGTGTGTGTGTGTGTGTGTGTGTGTGTGTACATTTGTATTCCTTTTTGTATGGATCTTTCACCTCTCTCTGTGTGTCTCTCTGTCTGTCTGTCTGTCTGTCTGTCTCTCTCTCTCTTGCTCTCACTTTCTCTCCTTACCTCCCTATCTCTGTGTATCTCATTCTTAAACTGAGGGTAAGACTACTTGGTCTCAAGCATTATACCACTGTGTTTACTCTGTGATGTTGGACAGGTCAACTCATTTTCAATAGCTCTAAGATGAAATCTTAACTCTCTACCTTGCCAAATTCTGAAGTTTCTTTGGTTAGGCTGAAATGAAGAAGTAACTAATCTTTAATGTTTATCTCAGGTTCTATATTAGAGTCTGAAATACAGGGGTGAAGAAGGTAAAAGAGGTCCTTCCATCCCAAGGCGACTGACATTATGGTTAGAAAAACAGATGTTAATTAAGTCCTGTAGGTTAGTGCAGGTTGTGATGCATGTCTTGAAGGAGATGCATGTATGGATTGAAAACAACCAGAAAGGAGGTACTTTATACAGAACTATCTGGAAAATCTTCTTCAAGGAAGTGACATGTGAGGTCATAATATTTAAAAGAAAGCCTACCACATACTGCTACAAATGTGCTTTGTACATAGCAGTATGCCACATCAATGACTAGTAATCCTCCAATTTCTGATGCTATCACTTTACAACGATCTCTGTACTTTGCTGTGAGCTCCTCTTTTTTTGTTGCTGTTGTTCATTGACATCATTTATCACTTTCTCCTCTTCTGTTTCTGACTTGTGCCAGACAAGTGTAGGTATTTGTCATCTGTCTGCTCTCTGTGAGCTGTCTTCTGTGTGCTACACACAGCTGCCCCTGCCCCAGCTCGGGTCCTTTCTTGCTGATGCTTTGACCTCCCGCTCAAAGCAATTGATTTCCATTTCCAAGGCTTTGACTCCATGCTTGTAAATCTTCGTAGGCTGCTGCATTTTTCTGCTAGCCTACCTATGCTTCAGAACAGAAACAATTTTGATAGGCACCTTGTAAGCCCTTCATAAATGTCAATCACCTATCAAATAAATGGAATCTCTGAATCTTACTTAGCTTTAGGACTAAAGTAAAATAGACAGACAGACAGACAGATAGATAGATCTTATCCCTGTGTTAAATGTGTATTAAAAACCTTTACATATATATTAACATCTTACCTCTTATTCATAATTTATTTTAAAACTACACTATTTATTTGCTGTGTGTTCAGGACTTTGTCATTAATCTCAGAGACACCTACAAGCATAGACAATGTCTCTGAGATTCTTCCTACATTGTCCAGCACGGAACACTAAACCTTTTATTATGTTCATTTATTTTGCTGAAGATAATAGTAATCACTGAGATTCCAGTTTTTATCTTTAGCATTATAAGTAATCAACAATATTCATTCACATTAGGAAGTAGGAACCTTTAAGGAAGATCTTTGTATTAAAGAAAATGTCATGTTTGCAGAGTAAAGGAGAAACTGAAAGCGATGTTTCGTATGAACAAAATTTTCACATATGTCTACCTACTTAGTCACCAGTGGCAGTAATAATTTAGTCACAGATAATTTGTAGCATTTCCTCATCCACAAATATAAAACAGAATGAACAACCTTAGTCCCAAAATACAAAATGCTCCATATCGCCATTGTACCACAAGTGAAAAATGTTACTCCTGACCTCAAACACACCAATAACATTGTATCAAGTACCCTTTAGGTTTATGTGTAAGGTATAAATGAAACATAAATAGATTTTATGTTTAGGCGCAAGATATCTTCTTGTGTAAAGGCAAGTATTCAAACATATAAAAAAAAGCTGAAATTTGAAACATTTTGGTCCTGTGCATCTTAGATTAGGGATAGTTAACTTGTATTTACATCTTAGAAAAAAAATAGACATGTGCTTAGAATCTTCAATGACAACTTGTTTCAAGAAGTGGATCTTAAGTTTGTTAAATATATACATATATGTAATATTTCCTGTGTTGATTAGAAATAACATATAAATGATTCTTTATCATTCTAGAATCTAGAATTCTAGAATCTTTTTAAGTACATAGAATAATACATTGGGATGTTGTTTCGATTATGTTCAGTAATTCAAGAACTAGTGCCCTGAATTTCATTGAGAAATTAGAGGGTTCTCACCTGTGTGATCGGTACAACTTCAGGACAGCAGGAAGGTTACTTACTATTTTATATTTGTTGCCTGGTGACATGTAACTGAAAAGTAATAGCACAGACTTTCAAACAAACATACTGCCCCTGTTTCTGTCAAAGTAGTCACCTAGGAAGGCTGAACACTGGTCCCAATGAGGCTGCTGTGGCTTAGCAATGGTGTGAGAATACTTTTTAAACTATCTCTGAAACACTAAGAAATCATAGAAAGAAAAGTAGTATCTTTATCCATAATTGTGACAAAGATGAATTTGATTTTTGGTAAGTCATTCCAGAACCAAAGGCACTGAATAAAATGTGCCATCCTATGCCAATAGCAATATGAACTTCTTTAATGTATCTAAAAAAAAAAAAAAAAGACTCATTATTGGATTTGATTGTTGAAGAGTAATTCCAGAACTCTGGACCTTGGAATGAAAGTATAAGCTCCCAAGGTGACTACTATGAAGAACAATACTTGTTTAGGTGGGAAAAAAAACGAACCAATGTGTATATGTTTGCAAAATAAGATCAGTTTTATTACTTTATAGACATACCTTGTAGATGAAAAAAATACTCCTATCATGGAACTCTTTATAAGCAAACTTCCGAATGTAAGTAGAATTTCTGTCTCATCCTTTCTAAGCCTGTTGAGAAATCTGAATTTCTAATAATGATTTACTATTTTTAAAAAAATATTGTTTGCCGTTTTTAAAAAGTGAAGGCTCTGCAGTTTCACTTCACCTTTTTTGGAATAGCTTTGCACCTCTGCTCTTCAGTTTTTAATTTAATATATTCATGTTTGTTCACCCTGAAAGGCTCAAAATGTAGTTTCTTGCCTTTATATTTTCATCAAACTATTGATCCACACTAGAAAATAACATCAGAGCTGCCAATTATTAATTGCTACATATTGTCACGAGCTCTTTTGTTTGATTAGCAGTGATCAAATACCTATTCTGTTTTGTTTTTTTTTAGTGGAATCCTATTATCTTGGCAAACTAGAACATCAGTTAAGAGACAATTCTCAACTTTGAAAATTTATACAAAATATATGTTAACATTAGGCTTTACTAGTATGTTTTGCATTCTTACTGAAATTTAAAACAACAACAGTTCAACCAAACTGCTAAGGCCATGTTTCTATAATGCAGATTCCACCCGATTCATGGTCCCTGCTGGGGGGGAGCTAAGATGTCCTGCTTGATTTTGGACTTTTCCAAATTCATACACCACATCCATCTGTATCTAGGTCATCCAGGCCCCTATTTCTTCATTGCCGAGTTGTAGGAATAAAAATAATTAAAAAGCACAGAGCATGGAAGGCAGAGAAAATTGTTATCTTTTGCAAAGAGTTGAAGGCAGCTAAATTGTGACACAATTTAAACTTCAAATTTGACAAGTTTGATTGGAAAATTATGTGACCCGTGTAGTCACAGATCTAAATGGTCACTAGTTTATACTTTTAAAAAGTCATAGAGTGCTGTTTTTCTTTTCTTTTTTTTTTTAGCCACAGATTGGTAGAATATGATTTTATCTTACCTGATAGTAACTATTGTAAAAATATTATTGTTTTGCAGTTTGGTGATTTAAATGCTGTGTCTCCTGGAAATCTGGATAAAGGTAAGAACTGAAAGTAATATATATTTTTTAGACTTTTTTAGACTTGCTACTCTGGAAATCACATAGAAATTGGAATGAATGTGACAGTCTCTATCTTTTGGAATCCTTTACCATTTCATCATTACACTCTATCCCCATGTCTTCTTTATGGGCTGTCCACTAAATGCAGAAAATTGAATTCAAATGCAGTTCCAAACTTTAAGAACTTTGCAACACATTCTTTTAAAAAATTTCAAGACATTATTTCTGACTATGGCTAGAATTCTAGAAGAAAATCATAAAATGGGGATGCTGTTTTGCTGGGCACTGGTTGCTTACATCTATAGTTCTAGCTACTCAGGAGTCTGAGATGTGGATGGTAGAACTTCAAAGCCAGCTCGTGTAGAAAAGCACAAGATTCCATCTCCCGCTGATCAGCACACTGTTGATCTGAGTAAAATACCATGAAAGGAAAACCTACAAGCTTTGTCCCCAGAGAAGTGGCCAAGTGGCATCGTAATATAATACCAAAGTGTTTCTCAAGCACCTGTTGATGGTTATTTCCCAATTGGTCTCCTGCTAGTAGTCTTGGTCTATTATGTGTTTGTGCAGATGAAGGCAGTGAAGTAGAAAGTGAGATGGATGAAGAGCTGGATGACTCCTCGGAGCCACAAGCCAAAAGGGAGAAGACAGAGCTGAGCCAGGCCTTCCCAGTGGGCTGCATGCAACCTGTCCTGGAGAGCAGCGTGCAACCAGGCCTTCTGAACCCAATCCACAGTGAGCATATTGTCACAAGTACACAGACTATCCGACAGTGCAGCACTACAGGAAATACCTACACTGCAGTCTAAAGAATATTAAAGCATATTTTTACAGCTTACAGTAACCCTATTGATATTGGGCTTAAGTTGAAAATTTCATAAGCCTGAAGGTCGACTGTTGTCAAATTCTATCTGTGCTGAACATTACCTTTTTGGAGTTGTGAAATGGAATGGGTGTATGTATTTTGCCAGGTCTTTTTTTTTTTAACATAAACAAATTATTTGCCTCTTAATGATGAGTTTTTTTTCCCCTTAGTTTCAGGTGTCAAGAAGGATTTTTACAACATTTAATGTAATGTTTTTTGTTTTCTTATAATTAAAAAGTAAATTACTTTTTGTAGTTTAAAATATTTTATTGTTGATTGTTAGTCTTGGTGTATGATTTCATGTGTAAGTTTTTTAATTAGATGCACTTCTGTGAAATATCAAAAGAAATGAATCTCTTTGATTGACACTGGAGGCATGCCCATTTGGCAGCAGATGCATCAATTTTGCTTTTGAAAGGTGCTTTCCACTGGACAGAACCATGAGACACTATTTTGATAACATTTTGGATTAGGGAGCGAGAATACAGAGCATTTTTAATATAGTGCTAGAGGGTTGGAAAGGTCATCTATTTTTCTCAGTAGAAAAATTGAGCTGTGCATTTATCAGTTCAGAGTAAATGACAGAATTGCAAGAGAATATGCTAATATGTACATAATTTGTGTACATAATTATTAAACCATATTAACAATGCAAGCTTCCGTTAGATATTGAATTTTAACCATTATTTGCATACCAATTCCTCTGTTTGAAGACTACTGATTCTGTATTTGGGACCACTGCACACAGATGCATTCTGCTGTTAAGTGGGGCTGTTAGAGTTAGATACTGAAGCTGATAAAAATGACTTGACTTTTTTTTTTTTTTAAGTGTACATGCTACTTATTCTGAGCTGGACATACAGGAAACCATTCCATTTGAATGACTTTCTTTTATTCCAGGTCTTTTTTTCTAATAGTAGTTCAATATGCTGCTATTATAAAAGAAAAATTATAGAATGCAAGGAATGTAGCAACCTGCATATCGTTATTTCCTTCGAAACGATTTCCTGGTTTCTAAAGTATGTGGATTTAAATTTTAAACTGAACCTGAAGGCAGTGTAACTGGCACACCTCACTGTTACGTACCCCAATTCTATAGGATTTGGACAGGTGGCTGGATGGACCATTGCCATTGAAGAATGTACATCAGGGATCATTGTACCTCGGCTATTACATGGTGCCTTAAAACAGAACTGAAGCTAAGGTTTAGTAAGGTTTATTTTATTCATGTGAATAACTCTTCAATCCATTTGACAAAGTGTGCCTGTCATTTTCAGATTCCTGAAGTAAGGACAGGTTACATGTTCTTCAAAGGAAGTGTAGGGAAAGTGAAGCAAAACAAAAAGATAGAAATCACTTCCCTTCTTTGAGTGACCATGAACCTATTTTTTATTCTTAGAGCTAAATATTACTTCATTACGAATCAAATTGCTTAAGGGTGTGGAATAGCAGACTAATTTTTAATGCCAGCTTATTACATAGAAATCATGTTTTAGACCAGTCTTATCTAGTTACCATTCTAGAAAGTAAACAAAATAAGCAGGTACTTATTGAAGTGCATCTTTTCAGTCTAAATGTTTGTCTTTCTATCTGGGTGTCTTTGTGTTCATGCATACATATGCGGGTACCCATGAGGCAGGAGTCTGTGACAAAGTCAGAAAGGGGACATCCTGGCGAACACACACCCATCCCCACGTGAATTTTCATGAGGAGCCAAGGTTCTTTTAAGCACTCAAGTTATTAACAACAAAAAAGGCACATCTTTTCATTTAAATAGTTGTAAAACACCAATCCGCAAAAGTCAATAAATAACTACTATAAAGCCAAAAAACAGATAAATAAAAAAGGAAAGCACAAAATTATTTACAGATTACTAATGAGGCTTATGTTAAACCGAAGATGTTTATCTCTCCAGTGGTATTGGGGCGGGAAAGGTTGGGAAGAAGAGTAGGCCAATCTGTAAAGTTGAAGATACCAAATGGCTTATCAGGTAACAGCCCATATTCACAGCATACTGGCAATGTTGTTACCTCATTGCCTCTGACGCCTCAATATGAACAGCATTTCGTAAACAAAATTTAAATGTTTTAAATATAATTTTTAAATCAGTTCACTTCAAGTTTTGCATCGTACAATACTTGTACATATCTGGTAGTCTTCACTAGCACCCCCTTCATCTAAATACCAGTTAAATGATCATCCCCCTTTTCCTCCAAAAAGATCAAGGAATTTGCATCTCACATATACCTGTACACACACACACACACACACACACACACACGCACGCGCGCACGCACACACGCACGCACACAGAGCAAAATTTTAAAAAGAGAATGAAAAAACAGTGTACACTGCAAAAGACCGCTATCTGCTTCATCATTCATTAGGAAATGTTTACATAGAAAATTAAAGTCTACAAAAAGGAAAAACACTTTTCATCTTGACTCTCCTTTCTGAGTTTTTCAGTTTCCTGTCTCTATTTGGCTGTCCCCATAACACTATTATATCTGTATTGGACCAAATGTATTCACTTGTTTCATCTTGTTTATTGTTTGACTTTAAATGTACTTGTTAACATTGTTCTGTTTAATTTAATTAGATATATATATATATATATATATATATCATTAGGGAAAAATCAGATAATAATGAACAAATTTAGATTCGTAAGAGTTAGGAATTGGGGACCCTCCAAGATTCGACATTTCTTCCAGTTGTTCATGGTTTGTTTAAATGAGGACAGAGTAGAAATTAATATTATCATGTTTGACATGGACTCAAAAGTATTCTGATCTCCTTTAGGAATACTTGCAATACTAATTCTTTATGGCAAGCATAGATAGTCCTGACCAACACACACAAAAAAAAATGACTGTGGTTTATACCAACTCCAGTTAGGTACAGTTCCACAGTAAGACTTCTCATTAAGTGGACACATGTAGTAAGCCCTCTCACCCAGACATTTCCATCAACTTTGAATCTGAATTGTGAGATGAAGTAAAATCCATAATTTACATACTGGAACACCGTTGTAGCCATCACATTCGTATTTACTTGATGTTTTATTTCAATTTTTTAATTCATTGAAACTGACATTTTAAATTGTATTAGCCACTAATACCCATGAATGACATTTATTAAATTATACATGTACACATTTTGAGGATTTATTGGTATTTCTTAATTGGCATTATTATTGGAATAGTAATCAAATACTAGTCATGAAATATATCTCCAAAATTCAAGTGCTATATTTGCAGTAAGAAAAAAAAAAACATAAGAAAGATATATTGGCTTTTGTTTGACGTTTCAGCAAGGATTTTTCCATATAATAAAATTCAGTATCCTGGGTATGGTTTGATCTTGATAGGGACTTTGTATATCATACCCCAGTATTTATGTTTAGGCAAACAATGAACAAGAGGATGGAATGGATGAACTGTCTGGAACACAGGGCCCAATTTTCCATTTTTCGTTGCATACCAAGTTGCTGGTCACTTTTCAAGATTTCATCCAAAGTGTGATTGGACTGACTGTATAAGTCTTACTGCCTTTTCAGAAATCTGCTTTTCTTTTTATGCTTTTTCTTGTACTGTATAGCACGATTCATGCACCTCTCTTTAGATGGTGTACTTTAAAAAAAAAAGTAAAATTTCAAAAATGGTTGTATCACTGCATACCTAAAGTTAGTAGTGTGCAGCATTGGCTGCCTAAATGCACACATTCTCGCAGAATGTTGTGAAAGTCATTCAGGAATGAATATGGTTTTGTACCGTCATCGTAAACTTTTTTATGTAATGCACTGTATAAAAGTGCTAAATTCATTTTCAGATTTAAGAGAATTATTCAGAGGATATATTTGAAATGTCGAAAACAATGCTGTACTTAAAACATTAGTGTCAAGGAAAAAAATATGTCACTGTGATGTGGGTCCTCTTAGTGTGGACACAAGTAGGAAGGAAAAAACTTGGCCAGTCACCTTTCTATACAAAGTGAGGCAGTGGTGATAGATGATGGGTTTTTTTTTTTAATGTAACTTCTTCCCCCATTCCCACATTCTTTTGAAAAAAAAGTAGTAAACATCCAAAAATTGAAATCAGAGCTTTTGTGATCTCTACGAATCATACCAGAAAGTGGGGGGAGGGGGGGAGGGCTAGTGCTGTGCTACTGAAAACCAAGCTTTTTGCTAGACCAGAACAACCTCCATGTGTATGATTAGAACACATCAATAAAATGAGTTGTAGTATTTCTGCAAGTTTGGTGATTTAAGAAATCTGGAATCGAAGCATTCATTCAGCGCTTAGGCCTATTATTAGAAAACCCCTTCTGTAATGCCTTGTAGTAACCCTTTGAGCATTGTAAGATATACAATGGGGGATAAAAGCCTTTCAGATCATTTATTTAGACTTATTATATTAGACCGGTAAAATATACTCTATATCCAAATATCTAATTATGCTGTTTTTTAAAGGGGGGGGTGGTTAGGAAGATAAAGTGTTTCCATGCCGAACACTTACATTTTATATTCAACTGTTAATTTTCCTTCAAGAGGGCTTGATATATTTATTCCCAAATATTCACTGCCATCCAAGTAAAGTGTACTGTTTACAGAAAACAAAAACTCAACTTTTCTAGCATCGCATCACGAATCTCTAGAAAAGGAGGACAAATACATGGGCCTGTGTGTAGATCTATGTCAGAGCTGGTTTCTGCACATTGGAGGTACCTAGCTTGCCTTTAATTAAAGGTATGATAAAGAAAGGGTTATATTTCTTTTTTTCTCCCCAAAAAACAAAGAAACAAATAAAAGATTTCATTTATTTAGCTTTAGGAAGTACAAGAGTAAGTGAAGCCTTAGGAAGCCAAAGAGTTCCCATGAGCACGGACTCCGAACTCTTTGCGGGGCAGTTAGGCTATTTTTGGACTGCATCACTCATAAAATATTGTTTGGGAATTCATACAGGGCATAATTTTATCTATGCTCCAAAACTTTTACTACTTTGTCAGAAAAAAAAATTATATCTAGATAGAATGGAGAGCAGAGCACTTGATTCTTAAGCTCATCTGTCAGGAGATGCGATGGTTACTGCTCTGGTATCTCTAGAGGTCAGTCCGCTTACATTCAAGGGAATCTCTGTGCACTTGACCCTCTCTGTCCCCTGCGTGAACCAACAGGGGACAGTGTTGTCTGCAGATGTGCTTGTGCTGCCCTCCTTGGGCACAAAGAGTATGACCTATTCTCGATGTCTGGCGAAAGGACATCATAGCATAGTGCAAGTATGCCGTAATCATTGCTTTTTAGGCAGTTTAGGAAGTCAAACCATGCAAATTACTCATGTGATAACATGCAATACTCAAAGGGTTTTAATTTAACTCTTCTTTTGAATTCTTCATAATGATTTACTGTAAATGCTTCTCAGTTTGCATGCCTTGATCATTGCTGCTAGTGATTTTATGTGCCAGTAGACCTGAGTTTAGTTTACCAATTTTACTTAAATAGTAAAAGCCACTTACAAAGTGACTGCCTAGGATTTTTTCCCTTTTGTTTAAAGAACTTGGTAATAATGTCTTTTTTTTTTTTTCAAAACAAACAAACAAAAAATGTTGTGTCCTCTTATTTGGTTCTGGTATTTGATTTCCCCCCCATCTTTTTTTTTTTTTTAACAAAGTATAATGTTGGGATTGGAAGCCCTGAGTAATGAAATATTTGGTAAGAATTGTTTATATAGCTCAATGAGGACAAATCTCTGTCAGAAGAATTTTGTCGCCAGAGAGGAAAGAAAAAATTTTTGAACTTAGATTGATTGTTTATGACAACCAAGTAAAAATTTCCTTCAATAAATTAGTGTTTCTGAGCAAATGATTGCCTTGCTTTTAACCTGCTGAACACAATTTTAAAGAATCCAATAAAGGAAGTATTGAATTTTATTCATTTAAAAAGCATCTTTTGTACCAAAGCAAATTTTTTTCTCTACTCATCTCCATCATCAATTTGGACCTATGTTGGTGACCAATGCGTTGGTTACAGAAACTTTTAAGTGAGTGCCTTGAGAAAACTTGGAAATTTGTGCCTGAGGTGGTAAACTTTTAATTAGGTTAATTGTAGTGCTTACCAATCAGTAATTCTACTATCACTCAGGGCTTTCGTACCTTCTAGGTAAAACTTCTTCATTGTGTTTTTTTGAGATACTGTATTTTTTTTAAGTGCCATCATTTAAATTTCACTTAGTAAGTGGCAGATTACATTATTCAGTCCCACAAGCACAGAAACATAGTAACACTAGGAGATATTTCAACATTTATTTTACAATCGACTGAATATATTATGTAAATGAGGTAAGCAACTTTTGTAGAGATTGTATGTGTGAGATAATGTAATGTTCTTTTCCAGTTTTTGGACTACAGTTGAATAAACTTTTTAATTATTTAAAAACATCTTTACCGAATAACATGTGATGGTTTTTTGTATAATGTATTTGATTTTGTAAATACGTATTTCCTGATGTGATTTTTGTGAGAAATGCTAAATCTTTTAGTATATCATGTCCTCTCAAAATTGGCAGGAGCTAAATAATAGTTTGTGGGCGATTTGTATTGTGTACTGTACAATAACTGGGGAACTTTTATAATTATAAAAATATATATTAACTTTTAGTGTGTTGTTTAAACAAATGACTGGAACATACTAAAGATATTAGTAGGATTTTTCTGAATATTTCAGACTTGAACTCAGGCTAGCTTTCTTGTGTTTTTCAAAACAAAATGGTGTCTTGTCTTTTAAAATCAATAAATTTGTTTCCTTGTTACAAATACATTCAAAATGGTTTTTTTTTTCCTCCCAAATCATTGCCAAGAATCTTGTCTTACACCCTCTCATCTAGAGGGTAGTATCTGTGTCATTCCTTAGCTTAGAAACAAAATTGTTTTTCTCTTTCTATGTCAAAAGAAATTTTCAATATTTACACATGAACAGCATAAAAAGAGAAAACAAAATTATAAGCCCAGCAGGATACATATCTTACCCTCAAAGAAAATTAGTGATTGAGTGCTATTTAATTTCAGAAGCTGTCAACATTTCCATTGTAGATCCAGACTTTTGGATGTTCATAATGTGTTTGTTTCGTGTCACTTCACATTGATATTTGGCAATCCAGTTTCCTGCTTGAATTGAAATAGCATATTAACATTCATTTTAATACACTTAAGAAAATACCCTGCCCGGCTTCTTTTGTTTCTTCTTTGAATACATATTGGCAAATGTACTTTTTTGTATACGTGCTGCTGAATATTGACAAATGAAAGTCTCGTAACCACTACCACAATCAAGTTGAAAAGTTTTTAACTTTATAGACATGTAATTATTCGGGTCATAACTATGTAGAGCTTCACTCTAGAATATGAAGTTGCCAACTTTGGGTATTTCTGTGCAAGAAATCTCCTTCTGGGACTTTCTAACATAGCCATATAGAATTACTTATGGCCATATAGAATTACTTCTAAAAGTAAAATACATCTTAGCCCCTAGGAACAAAAGTATTACAGATCATCTAGACATTCAACTCAGTAACCAAAAGAATGCGTCTGCTGTCTGCCAGGACCCTCCTGGATGTTTTCTTTATCTGAAAAGGTGATTTAACCCTCCATTTCTTGGAGTCTTGCATTATTGGATTATTGCAGTTCTCCAAAGCAAACCTAACTTCATAGGTTTTAGACATAGTCGTCTTTGCTCCAATGGTGAGAGAAATAACCCAGTTTCTTTTTCACAATTTAGGTTAACCATGTCAGTCACAGAAGTGACTTCTCTACAAGTGGATCAGGATGGGGAAGACTCTCTCAAGGGACCTTCGTAGACTACCATACCTTCCATTTAATGAAATAGAACTTGGGTTCCAAGGGGAAATATCCCTGCCTTGGGTTCTTGGCCCTCCAGAACCATTAAGCTCTATGTCAGAAGCCTGAAAAGCAAAAATACTTTAAATTACATTTTTTAGTATAATTAAGGGGCTACTCCTACCGCTATTCCTTTATTCGGGAGCCATACATTCTGGCTGTTAGAAGAATTTCACCAACTATTGACGGATGTCTATTTTCTCCTAGCTGGCATCATGGCAGATCCTTCCGCAAGCTGCTGTGGTATTCTACAGAGCCATCTACTTTTGTGTGATGAAACCTAAAAGACCCATGATTTCTGTGATGAAGCACATCCCTTTACCACGCTATTTGTTTTATTTATAGAGAGATACTACACTGGAGATCATGAATAAAATACACAAATATTAAAAGATGAGAAAGAGAAATTAATATTGTAAATCCTCCTTTAATGGTGTTCCCTCCTTCCTATGTTTAAAATAAAGATCTTGTAACTGGGCAACCAGTGGCTCAGGTCTGTAATCTTATCCATTCAGGTAAGGTCCAAGGATCAAGGTTCAAAGCCAAGCACTGGAAGGAGGAAGTGGCGCTGTAGCTCAAGTGGTAGAGCGCTCGCCTTGAGCTGAAGAGCTGAAGGACAGCGCCCAGGCCCAGAGTTCAAGCCCCACGACCGACAAAAAAAAAGAAGAGTTGCATGGAAGGAAAGTGGGTGATACTTATCTCCAAATAATCACCAAAAAAAACCTGGAAGTAGGGCTCTGGTTCAAGTGATAAGAGTGCTAGCCTTCAGGAAAAAACAAAATGGTGCCCAAACCTTTCCAGGTTAACCTGTGGGGAGCATTAGCTTCTGTTATACTCAGTAGCTTGTAAGTAGTAGCAAGTGCCTAGTCAAAAAAAAAAAATCTCTCTGGTGGAGCCCCTACTGAATGCCATGCGTGCCACCATGCCAGGTTGTTCATGGGCAGGGGTCAACATGACTGAGGAAAATGAACCATTGTCCTCAGATTCCCAAGTCTGCTTATGAGTCTGCTCTGCAATGAGTACTTTCTGGTGGATGTTTATCTGAAATACAAGTGTCTTCACATTCAGAGACCTTCTGAAAGATCCAACTTCATAATCAGGCCCATACTCCCTCATCACCCCTCTTCCTATCTTGTTTCCTTTAATTTCCTGATAAACCAGTAGCACTCACTGAAGGGATTTTAACCTGGACATCAGACCATCATCATCACTCCTTTCATGTAGAGAAGACAAATAGAGGTAAATCATGAAGTTCTGGTCGTTCAGGGGCTAGTCTCCCAGGTCACTCCCAAGGAGGGCTGAAAGATAACATCTATCACATAGATGAGTCCAGTTGAACCCAGGCTCAATTACTGACCCAAAGATAGACTAAATGAGTAGAAATACATTTATTTCTACTTGAGTTTTCAGATTCTTCAGGCAATTTCTGTCATCATGTTAGAGTAATTAACATGTTCTTAACTTGGGAACAAATACAATGATGATCATTAGGAAGTGTTCGGGTGTGAGTCAGAATGTTTGGTCTATTTTACCACTCACTTGTGGTTTATTAAATTGAGTTCCTTGAGAAATTCACTTTACTCCTACAAACGTTAGTATTTGTAGAAGGAGAATAAGATCTTTTCTCTGAGACATGGTTGAAAGAGACAGTAGACCTAGTACTTAGGATACACCTTTAAAAGTGAGATCTCAGACTGACCTCCACCCACTAACTACTTCAATGACCTCCAGGTTAAAGTTGAAAAGTCTATGCAGTGTTTGGGAAGTACTTCACACGAGACTATTTAGGTTGATCTGCTTTTATGACTCTCCAAACTAAAAGGAGGAGCTTCGAAGTCAATCAGTATTCCTGTAAAACAGGCTTATCCTCTCCTCCAGAGTAGAGCCTGGTTGACTAAACCAGTGTTCTATATACTTGTGTGTTGACCTGTTCCAGAAGTGTATTTTCGATCAAAAAAACAAAACAAAATCACACATACAACAGAACCCCCATCCCCAAAACAAAAAATCCACCACACCAAAAAACAAACAAAGGTAGATATCTTCAGAAGAAGTTTAGACACAAAAGATAAATTTTCTCTCTCATTCAGCCATTTTAGAATTCCAAGAGGTAAAATTTCCTCTCGATGCACAGATGCTCCTGAGCTTTTCTTTCCTTTATGCATTCAAAAAATAACCATTGAATCAGAGTTTCTTTTAAGTATTCCAGACACCCCAACAACAGTTTGGGGATGGAGCGTCCCTGTTTCTCTCTGTAGACTATTTTTATAGTATGCTCATCTGTCCTCTACACTTCTCTTGCTGCTATATTCAGGCTGTCTGAATCTCACAGCACAGATCATCTATATTAAATGTTGTACATTAGGAGGTAGAGGTTATGGATTGCAGCAAGCTAAGCTTATGTAGTTCTATGCCATGTAGAATTTTTAGTGTGTGTGTGTGTGTGTGTGTGCGTGTGTGTGTGTGTGTGTGTGTGTGTGTGTGTGTGTGTGTGTGTGTGTGTGTGTGTGTGTGTTTGGGGGATTTTAGACTTGTTAGAATTTTTTTAAGTACTTCTTCAGACGATCTCCCAGGAAATTTATCCAAGTAAAAGCTGGATTTCTGACTTTTGAAATCACTATGCAGGGCAACACTGACCCTGCCAGTCTTCATGACAGTTGGCTAGAACCAGAGAGAAAGACTAGAAGGAAGGTTGCAGCTGCTCACTGTTTGTTGAATCCAATTGCCATGTCATACTCTCTCTAGCTTCTCCCTTACTTTATAGATACTTGAGTTTTTGATTCATGGTTCTGATTCTTTGGGCCTTGGACCTCTTTGCTAGATGCCACTTGTTACCTGCCTATTAAACAAGTATCCCAATGAGCAGTCCCCACCCCCAGGTCTCCCCCTACCAATCAGGTATGTAGCATGCAAGCATCAGCCATGACTGAAGTCAGACTCTAGCAAAGAGTCACAGCTTGTGGGCTCTAAGCTGAAAACTTAGTGGCAACACCAGCTCTTCCCGTGGAGTATCTGGCTATGGTATAGACCTTGCTCTACTCTCTCAGGACTCACTGTCGAGAGAACACTATTCTTTCCCTGCACATGAGTTCTAGGCCTTCGGTTTGAGAGGGGCACAATCAGTGCCTTTTGTCTTTAGTTCTTCCCTTCTGCACTAACCAGGATTGCAGGAATGTAGAAAATTTGTAGGTACCTCATAACTCCTTCTCTGTTGAAAGGCAACCTCTTGCTAGGGAGGGCAGCCCATGGGAAATTGCCTGAGACAAGTTATACCTCATTATCTCTCCATGTTCTTCATATTCCCTGCTAACTTCAGCGTGCTGATTGAGTTAACAGATGGGCTCTAGTTGTTTTATTTGGTTACCATTATTCACAAATCTGGCAAACAACCCATAAGTATGGGTTCTTAAGGTACTGGTGTGAAAAGACGAAAAAGGAGAAGGCTGTGCCTCATTAGTATACCTAATGGCAAGACATCAGAGGCTCATGCCTATAATCATAGCTAAGATGTGAGGATCATGTTTCAGACCCAGCCAAAGCAAGAAAGTCGGTGAAACTCTTATCTCCAATTAACTAGCAAAAGGCCAGAAGTGGAGGTGTTGCTCAAGTGACAGGGCCTCAACTATGAGTGAAGAAAAGCTGAGAGAGCAAGAAGCCATGTGCCAGCACAAATGTATACATGTATCTTCTTCCTGTTGGCACTTGTGAATGGCAAGCATTCTACCACTGAACCATTTTCCCAGTCCTTATTGTTGCTTCTTTAAATCAACAGTGCAGGACACATCCTTAAGAAAAAGTGTCAGATTCATAGTGAACAATATAGGGTAGGAGCTTTTTGTTAAGTGACTAACAAGTGTTTGCACATGAAAACAAAGATCTCAAAGTGAAGGCTACTGTCTCCGGATGATGAGATGGTTTTTTAAAATGGAATCTTTTCACACAATGTCTAAAGACATCTGGTGGGAAATATTTCAGACCAAACCCACAGAGACAGGGCCCTTCTGTTTTGTGCAAGAGATGTAAAGAAGGCGTCAACATGCTTAATTTCTTTTTAAAAAATGGTATTGCCATTTAAAAAAAATTCCTTACATGCTTAGTCTGGTGGAATAGAATGATAGCTCATAATGAAGCGAGAACTTTAAAAGTTGACAGTGAAAGTTGAAGAGAGAAAATGATACTACTCGGTAGGGTAAGGAGGGATAATAGAAAAGAGAGGTCTTCAAAAGAACAGGAAGTCTGGGAAGTGAAAGGGAGGAACGAATCAAGTTTATCCTATCCTTTGTTAATTATGAGGCTGCTATTTCAGGATGGAAACTTAAGTTGAAAAGTTTGGAACATGTACCCTGAAGAAAGAGAAAAGTCCTATAGTGGACAGTCCTATGGGGGTGGGTGGGTAGAGATGATGATGTAAAAATAGTCTATACCCTTGTGTATTTATTTGGCTAGAAGATTTTGTGTAACTTGCAGCTCATAAAATAAGTGAATGAGAGACTAGATATATAATGGTGGTCCCATAAGATTATATTGCTTAGTGACATTGTAGCTACTCTCTTTGTGTGGGTAATACACTAGATAATGTTCTCACAAGCATTAGACTGCCAAAGAATGCACTTTTTTGGAATGTGTTCCATTGTTAAGCAGTGTATAACTGCAATATATCTGATAAAGGACTTGCATTCCAGAGGTATAATGAGCTGTTCAACTCAACAAATTGAAAATGTATGTGCATAACACTTAACAACTTTTAACCTTAAATAAACATTTGGGTGAATGTTTACTTAATATCTTTTCTAATTCCAAGCACAATTCCACAGACCTATAAGTCTTGGACACTATACAATTCCCAGTATCAGTATGTAACATAGTGTTTGATGTATAATTTATCAACATTTCTTGTAAGGATTAAGGACCCATTTCTCTTATGATTATACATAATGGCTATATAATCTTATAAGTAATTCTTGATGATTCTTGAATATTTCTAGGTATTTATCCTGTTTTAATGCATACATACCTATTCTCCACACACATTTATAGAAACAATTTGTCTGTCAACATTTTAAGGTGTGTGTGTGTGTGTGTGTGTGTGTGTGTGTGTGTGTGTGTGTGTGTGTGTGTGTGTGTGTGTGTGTGTGTGTGTGTGTACTGGTCCTGGGGCTCAAACTCAGGGCCTGTCCCTGTCACTGTCCCTGAGACATTTTGCTCAAGGCTAGTGTTCTACCACTAGAGCCACTGCTCTACTTCTGGCTTTTTGGTGACAAATTGGTGATAAGAGTCTCACAAACTTTCCTGCCCAGGCTGGCTTAGAACCTTGATCCTCAGATCTCAGACTCCCAGGATTACAGATGTGAACTAGCAAGCGCCAGGATTACTTGCTTGCTTTTTCTCTCTTTCTTTCTTTCCTTTCCCTTCTTTCAGTTTTCTTTTTTTCTTTTTTCTTTCCTTTCCTTCATCCTTTCTTCTCTTTTCTTTTTTTAGGAGCCAGTACTGGGGCTTGAAACTTTTATGTCTGAAACATATTGCTGAACTCTACTGTGAAAACTTTAACTGATTTATAAGTTTTTCAGTAGCTCCAGATCAAATCACTAGAATCAAAATAATGAAAAAAAGCATACAAACATTGTACAGCTACTTAGGAGGAAAAATAGATTACCATATCATGACTAGGAAAGATTGCAATTTGATTTTGACACATTGCTTTATTATTTTATCCCTTAGCTTTGGTTTAAATATATATACATTTCACGTGTCTCGACAAGCTTACATTCTGTCACTTTTATTAGGAAAAGTGGTCTATATTTTCAGCAGAATTTTGTCACAAGCACCACCCCCCACCTCCATCCTCACCCCTACCAAATGATGGTTTAACCACTGGTGCTTTTGACTTTGAGCTTATATCGGTGTGAAATGTTTTACAGATGAAGGCAACTGCTTAGTCCATGTCTAAACTCCTCTTTTTAAGAGAAGATGTTAGTTAAATCTGACTTTAGATAAATTGTTAGATATATATTCATTCCTGTTTGCATGAATTTCAAGACAAGGCTCAGTAGATGAAGAACTATTTTAACTGCCCTCCTCTGCCAAAATAACAACACCACCAACAACAAAACACTTTATTGGCAAGAACTTCTTTTCTTTCTCAATAGCGAAGTGACCTCTTTGACCTTGGAAAGGGTCTAAGGGGTCTATGCTCTCTGGCTTCTGACTCATATGGATGCTTCTTCACATAGAAGTTATAGGTAGCCCTCATAGCTTTAGCTAGGAAAACTTCCAAACATATCCCTATATTATAGGATTGTTTTAATCTCTTCATGGAAAGATGGCATTCCTCATAGTCCCCCCTGTCCAGCACCTTACCTTTTCACAACCTTTAATTAGCTGCCTGAATCAGCAGCGCTGACTTTTGAAAGTCAGGTGTGGACTGTCACTTGCAAGCTGAGGAGGTGAGGCCACAGTCCAATTGCACAGGTGTGTGACGGACTAAGAGCCAAGGTCTGTGTCTAGGCCAGCTCCCTGCAAAGTTCTAGGCATAAGCAGCCAGCAGGCCGCAGCACTCCTCCTCAGGAAGGAGCAGGTGGGCTGAGCAGAACCCGGGCTGACGTCCCTTCAGCTTCTGAGGCCAATTTAGAAAACAGTTCTACAGAAAGTCCCTCCACAGGGGCTCAGGACCAGAGTCGAGGCAAAACCAAAAGGAGGTGTATGAGCAATAGTTGGTTGAATCGTTTGGATCATCACTTGTAGATCCTTTGCTCAACCCTCCCTAATAGCATTAAAAAATAAAGAGATATTGTTCAAGTCCCTCGTGGGGACTCTCTGGAAGACTGTGACAGACTTCAGGAGACTTGACTGTGTACTTGAAGTATGAATGAGACCGTAGAAAACCACTAACTAAAAAAAAAAAATAGGATTATGAGCATTTGACCGTTTCCATTCATTCCTGTCAAAAGGCAGGAGTCTCTGTATGTGCATACATAGCTAGGAAATTCCTGGATCCCTTTCCAAAACTGCTCAAGTGCGTCCTAGCTTTTCATCAGCTACCCCTTTTGTCTATTTTTCCTGTGGTTATAGGTCTGCCCTGGGCTTATTTGAACCTAGAAGAGCCGAGGTTGGGGGAAAGAACTTCAGCTTCACTATGTCTGTCAGTTAAACTCATTCTTTGCCCCACAGCGGTAAATTGGAATATTAATTATTTAATAAACAATTTTCTGAAATATCACTGCATGGAAATTTCTTCATCACTCACCTTGGATTCTGCAGGTCACAAGTGGCAGGTGCCAGTTATGGAATGGAATCAGAGGATTGTCTTAACCAGGAGCCTGCTCCTTCTCTTTCCTGGTTTTTGGATATCAATTAAACAGGACTGAAAATTCCCCTTAATTTCATTCACCATAGGTTAGCTACCAATAACTTATAGAGAATGGAACTCTGATACACAGACACACATATATTCAAATTGTAAGAGAAAGTAAACTTATGTGTCCATTAGAAGGAGACCATGCTGTGAACACTATGCCACACTTTTACCAGGACTTTTATTTTCTCACCTCTGCACAAGCAGTAGTTATTTAGAGATCCGAATATCTGATGAGCTGGAGAGACTAGTTAGCTAGATCTGTTAAGATGGAATGGTGTAATTGCTGAAGACTTGCTTATTCATTTATATTATCTCGGTTCCTAAAAGGCATTCATTCTCTAAGGCACAGCTGTCTGTCTTTGCCTCTCAAAAAGTAAATTGTGATCTTCTGTTTCAGGGAAATATATTCTTAAATTTGGTCAGTAATCTTTTTTTCTGTCTTAATCTGAATGGCTTAAGAGGAGCACCTAAAATGAACAGAATGTTTCTCTTTCATACCAGGCTCCCTCTCTAGCTTGTGAACAATCCTATCAGAAGTATGTGATATGGCTATCCCAAATATCCCTTTCTCAGACTATGACCCAGCACTTTCAATCTAGTGTGTGTGTGTACAGATACACACAGACACACAGACACACAGACACACAGACACACACACACACACACACACACACACACACACACACACACACACACACACACACACACACACACCAACATTCCTGTGGGTTCATTGTCTTCCTGCTGAGAAAGCAAATCCTTTTGAATACCCTTTAGAAAAGAAAAAATGTAGAATTGGAAATTACCTTTAAATCATAGGTTATACAAAATGATGTATGTTCACTGTAGAAACCTGAAAAGTACAAGACAATCCAAAAAAAGAACAAAACACCATCCGGAATGCTACCACTGACAGAGACGAATTAATAAAATGTAAGTGCATTCTGACATAGTGTATACGGCTCACAGGATTTTCCTCTCTCATTCTCTCTGTCATATATACATACATCACGCTACACACACAATTAGTTCATACTAGTGGCTATTTTATAATAGTTCTATTTTTCTGTTATCTTCATACTGATAGGAATATACTGAAAAGGCTGTTTTCACATCTGTCTTTTTCATACCTGATCTATTTTTCTCCTGTCACTAAATCCCTTTTCTTTTCATGCTGGATCTGAGTGTTGAATTCAGATTTTTGCTCTAGCTTTTTTACTGGAGGCTGGTGCTCTAACACTTGAATTACACCTCTACTTCCAACTTTTGCTGCTTAAAGGAATATAAGAACCTCATAGACTTTTCTGTCCAGGCTTGACTACAATTCTCAGACAAGTACATGTATGAGCCACTAGTACTTGGCACAAAATCACTTTTTAAAAATTAACCATTGGTGTTAGAGTACTGAGCTCATTATATTTGCGTCATTTATACTTCCCTCAAATGTAGTGAACATTTGTATGGTGTATTCTTAGTGTCTTTTAAACAATAAGAGATAACCTACAGATGTCCTGACTTTCCCTGAAACACTAATCACTGAGTAATATTTTGGTTCACATCCATACATTTTATGTGGCAGGTTTTATCTCATTTATTTCCTCATTATCCTCCCCCTAGTTTCTGCTCCAATGTTGTATGTGTGTGTTTGCTGGCACTAGAGCTTGAATTTAGGGCCTGAGTGCTGTCCCTGAGCTTTTATGCTCAAGGCTAGCACTTTACCACTTGAACCACAGCTCCACTTCCAGCTTTTTGATGGTTAATTAAAAGTAAGAGTCTTATAAGTTTTTCTACCTGGGTAGTCTTCCAACCTGAATCCTCAGATCTCAGCCTTCTGAGTAGCTAGGATAACAGGAGTGAGCCACCTGCACTCAGCCACAGAATTGGGTTTAAAAACAAAATGCTGAGTGTCAGTGGCTTATGTGTGTGATCCTAGCTACTCAAGAGGCTGAGATCTAAGGATTATGGTTTAAAGCCAGCCAGGTAAGAAAAGTCCCTGAGACTTTTATCTCCAATGAAACACCAAAGCCAGAAGCAAAGCTGTGGCTCAAAGTGGTAGAGTGCTAGCCTTGAGTACAAAAGCTCATAAATAATGCCCAGGTCCTGAGTTCAAGCCGATAGCACTAAGACAGAAAGACAGACAGACAGACAGACAGATAGCAACTCTATACTAAAGTAGAAACTATTCTACATTAATGTACTATGTATCATTAAGAGTATCAGCAGGTAGTTGGTAACTAGTTGAATAAAGCATATCTAGTACCTGTTCGTAGCAATCTGCATTTGTGCCTCTTACCTATTCTTTACAATGTTACATTGTGTGTGGGAAAATGATCCTGGCTCTGATTTCTGTCCTCTCTGTTAGGCATAATTATAATGCCTCCAGCAGGTTTTGGACTTAAAACGTAATGCTTGTTTTCTTTCTCTCTCTCTCTTCAACACTAGTGGTAGAATGGTGGAGTGGGAAGAGACCCTGAATATAATCAATTCATTTGTTTTCATAGTCGTAAAAATTCAAGTCCGGGTAGATTCAAGAAGACACAGGAAGTACAGTGAGGCCAAGATGAACCCCATTTACAGAAATAAAGCAAGGCTTACTTAGTGCTTCCCAATCTTGATCTGTCAATGTCCTGATATTCATGGATAATTATTGTGCAAAATCAGACAATTACAGAGTATAACTCATGTTCACAGGCAAACAGGGGCTTTGGCTAACTCAGCCCTTGGCAAGCAACTGTGGTACACCAACATACTGCCATCTACCTGTTGGGAGTCTCCGGCTCACAGGTAAAGGAGTTATTCCCAGGACAGTAAACCAGAAGGTCCGCTGTAACTTGTGTTGCCAGCTCACAGCCAGAGTGCTCTTCCCTGTGGTGCTTTTATTCCCCAAACCCAGATGCTCAGCCTCTAGCAGATTCACAAGCGCTATGGGTTTGGAGACAATACACTTATCTCTTTGATTTTACAACCATAGCCTACTCTTCTTACCTGAGTGATGGTTAGGTAAAAGGAATGTCCATTTCCTTCATGATGCACTCTATGCCCACTCAGGATATCTTCCCTAACCTAGAGCAAGACATCCACAAGTTCACACAGTACACTCTTCAGATTATTCAGCCTGTGATATGGATTGGTATTGTGATAATTCTGCAAGTTTGTGCTGCCCTGTACCATGTATATGTTGAAACTCTAACCTACAGTATGGCTACTACATCTGGATATGGGACCTCTAGGGAAGTAATTAAGGTCAAATGAGGTCATTGGAGTGGAGCCCTACTCAAAAGATTAATATCCTAATGAGAAAAACAAAAACCCTAAGCTTGGCCACAGTAGCACAGGCCTCCTACAAGAGGATGAAGAAGGAATTCTTGAGCTCATAATCATACTATATCAAGACCCTGGCTCAAACATCAGCAACAACAAAAATACCCAGCAGCAGCAACAACAACAATTATAACGATAATTTAAAGAAAGACAGGAAAGGATAATAAAGAGCTCCCTCCCTTTTCCTATAGATGGGAACCCTGGAAAAGCCAAGGAGGATGCAACAACCTGGTATGGTGTACAGTCCAGAAAGAGAGAAGAGAGAGACTTCTTTACCTGAAACCAAAGCAGCTTGGACTTCAGTCTCTGGAGCTGTTTAAGGACTTGCCTCTCCCTTTTCCCCCTCTTGGCCCAATTGCTTCATGCATCCAAAGATGGACCATGAAGCATTCACACTCCCCACCACCCGTCCTATTCTCCCAGCTGCATACAGATGTCAGGCAAGCCGCCAGATAGGCACAGACTGTTTGACACCGGTAGGACAATCCACCCAAGCCCAGCGGTAAACATTCCGTTGTGGGCCCAACCAAAAGCTCCCACCTCCATAGACCTCTGCCTCCTTGCTCAGACCCCATAAAAACCCAACTCCAAGCCCATCTCCTTGCACAACCTCCATAACTTGCGGGAAAGCCTGCACCCTTCGCTGCTTCAATAAACAGTTCTAGCCTGTTGAGAATCAAATCCTTTCTCCTCTGTTTTCCTAACAGTTGTAAGAAAATAAAGGTCTGTCATTTCAGCCCCTCTATGATCTCTTGGGTTTTTTTAAATACACGTTTTTATTGTAAAGATACTGTACAGAGGGATTACAGTTACATGAGTAAGGTAATGAGCACATTTCCTATACAGCATTGTTACCTCCTCCTTGTTTTTCCCTACCATCTCTTCCCTCCCACCTCCCCAAGTCCTCCCTTTCCCCACCCCAAGAAGTTGTAAGGTTCATTTTTCAACATAGTGTCTTGTACATCTCATTGTTACAATGGATCCACCGGTGTCCTTGTTTCAGCATTTTGTTATTTCCCTTCCCCTCCCCAAATTAGAAAAATGTATATACAAGATGCAGGGCACCGGAATCAAATACAGTGACAACAGGGGTTATACCATGGGGGAGGAACATACAAAAGAAACACATAAAAATCACATAACACATTATAAATACATTAAAAACAACAGCAACAAAGATAGGCCCTCTTGTGTCCCTATCTTGGGGCTCATGATTTCTTGTTATAATGGATCCACTGTTCAGGTTAAAGGCATATGAAGTGGGATAGAGTAACACTAAAACAACTGCCCTACCAGTAGAGTCCTGCTGTAGCCACACCACTACAATGCTTCTGCAGATGTTGCTTCCCAGCGCTACAGTATCATCTGCCTTAGGAACTGAAAATAACTTCAGCATTCAATACAAACAGTGGCAATTACTCCTTTCAAGTCTTGATGGTTGACAAAAGGACTCTCTCCAAAAGAAATCACCGTCCACTTTTGGAATCCGAGAAGGGCCACTAACTTCTCCAACAGCAAAAAAGAAAAAAAAAATGTGATAAATCCCATCACACCAGAGCTCCGATCAAACAAGCACACTTACACTATTCATGTCACAAGGTAGCCAAAGGCTTGCTATTTGCAGTAGCAGGTAACAAAGCAGTGAATAGTGAAATATGTGAGCCAATTGTCCAAGCTAGGGGAAAACGTTACAGTGCCAGAACACACTTTGCACCAATTTAAGTACAGAGATACGTTTACAAAAGTCGAAGTTCATGATATATCATCAGATTCAAATGCAGATTTTGAAATGAGTTTAAATATACATATATATATATATATATATATATATATATATATCAATGTGTAGCAAAAAGTAGTTGAAAAATATACTCCCTCTCCCCCCTCCAAAAAAAAAAATCCTACAAATGGTTATAGTTGGATGCACAGATTATGACTATTGTTGGCTTTTTTTTACTTTATATAGTTTCTACTTTTCCACTGTGCCTGTGGAGTCCTTATGAAGTTGTTGATCAACCTAAAATAAATTCTCTCCACCCCCTCCCACAGAGGAGCTATGCGACTCCTGTGAATCTAGTTTTCCTGGAACCTTCGGCAATCTGACCAGGGGTCTCACGTCTTGTCAATGTTATGTTTCAATGATGTTTGTATCTTCTTTTCACTCCATGCATTGCTAGCCAACTCTTGACTCCAGAAGCTTTAGAAATTTCAATCATTCTGACAAGACTTTATTGCTGCTCTATTTTATTTTGAATTAATGAGGTCTCATCTCACGGTGATAATAATTGCTCCAGAATTCTCTGGAGCCCCATCCTGGGTGGCTGTTTAGTTCTGAGCCTCTCAAATTGCGTGCATGGGGCTGGAAGGTGTTGAGTAAAATGGCTGGAAGTCCTTCAGGGGCCCTGGAGGCATTGGTTTAGGAGGCAGGTAACAGATAACACAAATAAGTAAGTCATCTCTGCACTGCCTAAAAGCTGAATATAGGGAAAACAGACTTTCTGGTTTGTGTAGACTATAAAGACCAGGGGCATTTAAAGGCTGAGACTCTACCCCCAGCCCCGTTGGAGATGTGTGGAGCAAGATGTAGTAGAAAGCCTATGACAGAGATTTCTGGACAAAAGGATTTTTTTCCCCTTTTCTTTTTGTATTGATCCTGGGGCTTGAACACAGGCTCTGGGCACTGTCCCTGAGCTTTTGTTCTCAAAGCTAGTGCTCTACCACATGAGCCACAGCTCCACTTCTGGCTTTTTGGTGTTTGGTTAGAGATATGAGTCTCAGGTACTTTCATGGCTGGCCTGGCTTTGAATCGTGATCCTGAGATCTCAGCCTCCTGAGTAGTTAAGATGACAGGTCTGAACCACCAGTGCCCAGCTTAAAAGGATTTCCAGTACACGCCAAAATGCTGCTAATTTTGCTAAGTTACATCCATAATGCTAAGTTATTTCAGTACAAAGAAGTGGGGTTGCAAATCAGTAGGTCCCTGTTTCCCTCTCATTCACAAGCTAGAATACTTTTTAATCCTCTCTGGACCTCAAGGATCTGATCTTTTAAAAGGAGGATGATAATAAAGCTAACCTCTCAGAGTAATAGGCAGGATCATAGTCTACATTTTTATTTATTCAGACTATTTGAAAGTCATTTTGAATTCCCCAAACAGGTACAATTAGATAGCCACAAGAAAAGCAGTGGTAATAATTAACAAAGTACCTAGTAAACCCAGAATGGCAGGAAGAATATTATTAATACTATTCAAATGCCTTCTTCAATAAGGAAGTGGCTGCAGGCCATTGATAGAAACAGCTCCAAAATGGTCACCCGTGAGTGAACCTCCTGCCCAGTCTCCTCCTCAGGTGGTTTAGAGTGTGCAGTGCTCCATGCTTTGCATTGACCTTCAGAGCTACCTGCCAATTATCTTCCCCAGGTATCTGCTAAGAGGGGCCGTACTCTAGAACAGCTGCAATCTCTGCTCTTTAAAAATAGAAAACCACTTTAGCTTACCCAGGCTCCACTCTGGTGGGGGCAGAGAGCCACCTCGGCTGTTGTATTAGTGAAGGGTTTTTATTCCCCCTCAAATGAAACTGTTTTTCTTTTTCCTCTGAACATCTGAAATAAACTGGCCAAATAGCATATGTATTGGTAAACCAATTATAATAAAAATATAGATTTCTGCAACTTTTTGAGTTTCTGTTTGTTACTGCAATTGAAAAGATAACTGTCCTTAAGGGTGATTTTCAAAAATCACTTATACAACAGGCTATAAGCCATCAAGTTCTATGGCTGTCTCTCTGTCTCTCTCTGTCTCTGTCTGTCTCTCTCCCTTACACACACACACACACACACACACACACACACACACACACACACACACACACACACACACACACACTCAGAGAAAGAAATAACGACCTTTTTTACCTATGGAAGATCAGATTCTGAATCTTATTTGATGTGGACAATGTGCAACAAAAACCTAAAGAAGAAATTTGTTTTCACTTTGTTGAATCATAAAAAAGATTGCCTTGCCTTGAATCAAACCCATGACCTCTGCCGGGCGCTGGTGGATCATGCCTGTAATACTAGCTACTCAGGAGGCTGAGATCTGAGGATCCCAGTTCAAAGCCAACCTGGCCAGGAAAGTCCGTGTGACTCTTATCTCCAATAAACCACTCAGAAAACTGGAAGTGGCACTGTGGCTCAAGTGGTAGAGCACTCGCCTTGATCTGAAGAGCTGAGGGACAGTGCCCAGGCCCAGAGTCAAGCCTCACAACCGACAAAAACAAACAAAAAAAACCAAACCCTGTAGGTTGTTGTTCTACCACTTAGCCTTGTGGCTCTAACCCATGTACTATAGTTTTAGAGACAAATTCTAGCTAACTCTTCTCCCCGAGCTCCTCTAAGCTTGGTGCTCTAGAGTTTACTTACCTGAGTATCTAGGATTGTAGTGATTAGCAATGAATGTTCAGCTGGTGGTTTTCTCTAAGAGAAACTAACTTCATGTTCCTGGTTTTGAAAAGTGTGCTCTGGTAAATAAACGAAAATGTATACATTAATAAAATACATACATTACTGGAAAGACATAGTCCAAAGAAGAAAGAATGAGACCCACCAGTCCGAAAGATCCTTTTTAGCAGAGTTGCAGCTATTCCATTTGGAGACCTAAACAACAGGCTGGCTGCTCATTGTCCCTTGGGCGGACACAGCAGCTCACATCTTTGTTCTTGAACTTTACTATCTCAGCAAAGTTTTTGTGTGTGTTTTGTTTTTGTTTGTTTTTAGAGCCAGAAGACCTGATTCACGTGTCTAATGTGATGTGTCCTCATTGTACCAGACCTGAGGAGTGGATGGAGAAGGGGTAGAACGTTTTGGGAATATAGAGGGGGAGAAAGTGCTTGCTTATAAAAGGGGGTGGTAGTGCCCAACTGCTAAGAAAGGGAGGTTTAGATTTAGGGAAAATATAATGTGTGTGTGTGCGTGCATGTGCATGCATGTGTGTGTGTGCATGTATGTGTATGTACACATGTGTATGTTCTCGACTTCTTCATTATTGGAAATAGAAAAAGGTTCTATGTGTATGCATTTTTACTTTGCGAAGGACCTTCTTTATATCATAATTCAGTTTTTGACCGTCAATCTTAGTTGATATTGTTTTTTTAACCCGTGTATTTGTCAGACTTTAATTATAGTTAAATTTTAATATTTTATTCAACTCAGCCATGAAGATAATAACTATATAAATTTGTTTAGTTTGTTTGTAAGTATAAATTTATTTATCCATTCATTTTGGTCAACTCATTTCTTCAACATATTTATAAGAGACCTGAAAACATAGGACTCAAGTTATGGTGCCAAACTAGCAAAAAATAGAGAGGCAGAAATTTCTTTTTCTTTCTTTCTTTCTTTCTTTCTTTCTTTCTTTCTTTCTTTCTTTCTTTCTTTCTTTCTTTCTTTCTTTCTTTCTTTCTTTCTCTTTCCTTTCTTTCTTTCTTTCATCCTTCCTTCCTTCCTTCCTTCCTTCCTTCCTTCCTTCCTTCCTTCCTTCCTTCCTTCCTTCCTTCCTTCCTTCTTTCCTTCCTTCCTTCTTTCCTTCCTTCCTTCCTTTGCTTGCTTGGTTGCATGCTTCCTTCCTTTTCTTTCTTTCTCTCTTTCTTTCTTTTAGCAACTACTGGCTACAATTTTATGGCACTCAAATAAATGATTTGTGTTCCATCAAGACTTTCACTCTTGAATTTTGTTATAAATATGCTGAGACTTTAATTGTGCCTTCCTAAAATTCATGGTTTGAAGTCCCAACTCTAAATATAACTGTATTTAAAAATAGGGACTTTAAGAAGATAACTAATTATCTGACATCATACAGGTAAGCCATAATTCAATGGGACCGATGTCCTTTTATGAAGAAGAAACAACAACAGGGGTGAACAAACCAAGAGAAAAGACTATGGGAAGCTATGGCAAGAAGGCTATCAGTACGAAGACAGACACCTTGCCCAGAACAACCTGCTGACATCCTGATTTTGATTTTTTAACCACCTAGAATTGTGAGAAAATAAGCTACTGATGTTTAAGCCAAAGAGGGGAGAAAAAAGAAACTGAGCTGTTTATTTCTTCTTCCAAGAAAACACACATTGCATGCACTTTGACTAAGAGTTTGGGGTCTGATTTGTGGTTTCTATTTTTAACTGTCATAATAAAATTGTCTACTAATAATGTCCTTATACCAAAAAATTAATGTTACACCCTGAAAGGTAAGAAATTATGTACTCTGTATGTGACAGTGTTCTTGGCAATCTAATTGAACAATTTTCCTCCAGGCAATCTTCATACATGTGATACATTGGGCAGACCTATCAGAATCATGGAGCTGCAAACCTACATTGTACTGGTAATTTCTCAGATGCTATTAATCACTACTTTATGTTTTCAATCAAGCAGAAGAACTCAGGGGGGGAAGCAATAAGTATAAAAAAAAATCAGAGACAAAGTAGATTCTTTAAAAAGGCTGTGCTGCTTTGCAGCCAGTACTACTGTTAAATTCGATTCTTTATTATTAAAAAAGCCATGCGTTCCTGAAATGCACCTAGTAGTTTGTATTTATTTGTTTGTTTGTTTATTTTCAAACGGGCCTTTGCTGAGCTTTTACCATGAGACAATTTTGTTGTCTACTCAATGACCATTTTATGATGGCTGTAAATCAGAAATGGCTCATGTGTAGCAGATGCAACAACAAGTAGGGGCTTATGGTGTTCAGAATTGTGCAGATGATCTGGAAAGAAGTATGGAGGTTCCTCCAAAGACTCCACATAGAGCTCCCCTATGACTCACTTCTGAGCATTTACCCAAATGGAAACAAACAAAGCCGTACTAAAGCTGCCAGCACAATTATGTTTATTGCAGCATTATTTACCATAGCTAAGATATGGAACCAGCCCAGATGCCCCACAGTAGATGAATGTGTCAAGAAAATGTGGTATATATACACAATGGAATTCTATGCCTCCATCAGAAAGAATGACATTGCCCCATTTGTTAGGAAATGGAAAAACTTGGAAAAAATTATATTAAGTGAAGTAGGCCAGGCCCAAAGAAACACAGGTCCCATGGTTTCCCTTATTTGCAATATCTAGTATATGTATGAGTCAAGCGGAAAAGGTCAGATAATGTGATGTCAGGAAAATGAACCCTTAGATGTGTATTTTAATGTTTTTTTCTTTCATGCATGTGTTTCTAACGCATTTATAAGATTATTTCTTTGTTGCTTTGTATGTCCCTCCCCCACAGTATAACCCCTGCTTTCACTATATTTGATGTCAGTATACCTTGTAGAGGAGATGGGGAAAAACAAGTCGTTTAAGGATACAGGTGGACCTGTTGCAACAATGAGATGTCCAAAACGAGCTTTACAATGTCGGTGCGGGGGGGGGGGGGGGAGAGGGAGGAAGAGAAGGATTGGGATTGGGGGGGGGGAGGGGGGAGGCTGGGAAGGGATGTGAAGGGTAAACAAAGGAGGAGGCTGCAATGCTTGGTAAGAAATGTACGCATTAGCCTGCCCATGTAATTGTAACCCCTCTGTACAGTATGTTCACAAATAAAATAAAACAAAATTTAAAAATAAAATAAAAATAAAATAAAAAAAAGAAAATGTGGTATATATATACAATGGAATTCTATGCCTCCATCAGAAAGAATGACATTGCCCCATTTGTTAGGAAATGGAAAGACTTGGAAAAAATAATATTAAGTGAAATAAGCCAGGCCCAAAGAAATTTAGGTCCCATGGTTTCCCTCATTTGCAATAATTAGTATACTTATAGGATAATTATATCAGATGAGCAGAAAAAGCTCAAAAGCTATGTTTATATGACCATATATAAGACGATACTAAATGAAATGAACAAGAGATCTTTCCTTGTTGTTGTTGTTTTAAACGTACTATGTGATTTTTTTTCCTTTGTATGTTTCCCCCCCCCTGGTATATCCCCTGTTGTCACTGTACTCGATTTTGGTGCCCTGCATCTTGTATATACATTTGTCTAATCTGGGGAGAGGAAGGAGAATAACAAAATGCTGAAACAAGGACACAGGATGACCCATTGCAACAATGGTACCTACAAGATAGTTTATTGGAAATGAACTTTACAACTTTGGGCTGGGGGGGGGGAGCATGGGGAGGAGTAGGAGAGGTGGGGGAGGGAAGGGATAGCGGGAGAACCACAAAGGAAGTGGTACCAATGCTCAACAAGAAATGCACTCATTGCCTTACTCATGTAACTGCAACCCCTCTGTACAGCATCTTTACAATAGACTAAAATTAAAAAAAAGAATTGTGTGGATGAGAGAAAAAAATAAAATCATCACTCCATCCTCATATATATATGTATATATATGATGCATATACTGTCACATGTATTGATCACAGATAAATATGAACCAAGGAGGTACTGTGAGAGAATGAGACCAGCCTGAAGGAGCTCAGGGATGGTCTTCCAGGCAATATGGCTGCTTGTATAAGCGTTGCTCACTGAGACCTCACAGCAAAAAGTGGAAACAGTGAAGAGGCGAGCACACTCTCCAGACATTCCTGTCAGACTTATCCATGATGAAAGGGAAGAGGTGATGGGAGAGTTCATAAGTTAGGACTCTGAGACAACACTGGCCTTCATGTGCTCCTTCTGGAAATTTCATTCATATTAACTCATCCCTATAAAACAGTTAAACAACAATGATGATAGCTTTAAATGGATGTGAAAATAGTTTTAACAGTTCCATGAGAAAACTAACTACTTGTAATTGAGTTTCAGTAATTGCTTAATATGTTTGCTTTGCTATAATAAAATCCAATATGATCTTCAGCTATAGGACTTGGACAAATGAGATGATGATACGTGCAGAATAACAAATAAATATTGGCTATTTTTGTACACATAAACTAGCATTTGAACTGGAAGGAAACATTAGGGAACTTCCTTTTCACATGAAGGAATTGAAAAGGGAATGAGTAAATTTATAAAGTATAGGGTGATGTGGTTTCTTTCCTTCCTTCCTTCCTTCCTTCCTTCCTTCCTTCCTTCCTTCCTTCCTTCCTTCCTTCCATCCATCCTTTCTTCCTTCCTTCCTTCCTTTCTTCTTCCTTCCTTCCTTCCTTCCTTCCTTCCTTCCTTCCTTCCTTCCTTTCTTCCTTCTTTCTGTCTTTCTGTGTTTTCTTTCTTTCTGGTATCTCTATTGTTTTTCCTACATTGGTTAAGAGATGTACAAGATACTATGTTGAAAAAGAACTTTTCAACTTTGGGGGTGGAAGCAGGAGTTGGGGAGGGGGGAAGGAAAGGGATGGTAGGGGAAAAACAAAGGAGATTGGTAACAATGCTCAATAGGAAATGGACTCATTACCTTGCTCATGTAACTGTAACCCCTCTGTACAGTATCTTTACAATAATATATATGTATATATATATATATATATATATATATATATCTGAAACTACTAATCCTCTAAGTTAGGGTCAGTTTCTGATAGAACTAGAAGAGGTTCAGCAAGCATATTCAGACTGCCTTGTATTTTCTGTTTAGAGATCAAGAAAAAAGCTTTGTCAGGAAGCCTGCATAGACCTCATATAAACCAAGCACCTCAAGGATAATGAGGAACATCTGTCTTTGTAACTACCTGCTGTAAGGGTCTCTCTTAGGTATGGATTTAAATGTGGCTTGGCAGATTAATAAAAATGGCATTCATTGTACAAACATGGTTTTCAACTTTTATTCCTCTGCTCAATTTCCCAGCTTGTTTTCCTCATCCTAATTTCTTTTTCATGTTTGTTTGTCTCTCTATACAAATAGATTTGGAAATATAGCTGCTGTTTATTTATTTGGTAGATTTACAAGACATGCCAATGTGTCTCTGGGCATGAGTACAAAATCACGAGCCTTGAATAACTGGCATATCAATAGAAACAAAACTAAGTAAAAGCTGAAACTCACACACCTTCATCGTGAATGAATCTTTCTCTTATTAGGGGAAACTGAGTAAGATCCTAGATACAACCCTTAAGTGTGTATTTACACTATGTTTTCCTTTCAATTAAAAAAGCTGACTGAGTACTATGATTACCAGGCTCATAGGAAAAACAGAAGAAAGATACACTCTAGGGTAACTGAATTGCTTGCATTCGGGCGAGGAAAGCATATGGTTCTTTTAGGTTTGTTTCTTTTTCATATTTTCTGCACTGGGTAATAAAACTAATGGTAGCCACTCTTTACTGAATCCTTGTTATACTGTACCATTTAATTTCCTCAGTAAACTCATAGGGCTTTTGAGGGTTTGCCGTAAACACAAATTCTAAAACACTTAAAGTAATTGCCTACTTCCCCAAGCATTAAGGTGTGGGGCCGGGATGGGCTGGAAGGGTCCCCTCCACCTCAGCCCTCTGCCCTCCACATGCTTCGCAGTACAATTGCTTATTGCTTGTCATCCCAAACCCTGGAGGCTTCCCTTCTCCATCTGCTAATAACCTTTCCCTCTCACCAGTAACCAGTCTTGTAGATAAAACTCTCACCCGCTATGAGGCCAGCAGCCCCTCAAACATCAGGCAATCCCCGCTTCCCACCACACGCAGCCTGTGCATCCACTAAGACAGGGTAACGAAAGGACCCACACTTTCCTGGGATGGAGGAAACCATGGCAAATGAGACTTTGCTTGGAAGATTTTTCCTGCCCTGGAAGACCTTCACAGAAGGTCCAGCTTTTGCTTTCCTTATTGCAGATCCTCTGCCCTCTATAAAACCATACCATTCACCTGTGTAAACCATTTCTGGAAAATCTGACCTTTCCCTTAGGAGATGATTTTGTTTAGGATTCATTCTCCCTGCCCTGCCCCCCACCCCGGAAGCATCTTTCCCCATCTGAGTTGTTCAGGTTAGAGTATTATGCCAACAACTTCAAAACTGATGCCAGGCCTGGCATTCCAGTACCCTGGGAAGAGCAGGTGGGTAAGTCAGTTCACGGACCCTGGAACATCTCCTCTCTCTCTCTCTCTCTCTCTCTCTCTCTCTCTCTCTCTCTCTCTCTCTCTCTCTCTCTCTCTCTCTCTCTCTCTCTCCCTCCCTCCCTCCCTCCCTCCCTCTCTCCCTCTCCCCACTCTCTTGCCCTGCTTCTTCCTCCTTCCCTCCATAAAGTTCCTTTAGTAACTCCAACTAGTTACTATGTGCCTCTTCTAACTCATCTCCTACCCCTCTTTAAAGCTGTCCTCTGTTACACCTGCCAGCCACACAAGGTTGCTGACTACCAAGTTTTATATCCCAGGGAACCCCCTGCAAAAGATCTGTATGTATCCCATCCCCCTCCTGGAATGTGGATGTGATTTGTTCCCACAGCTTCCTGTATTGGGAGTTTGTCTCTCAGTTTGACAGTACAGAAGTGTGGAGCCTTTAAGAGGAGGAGCCTGTTGGGAGTTCTGTATGTCATTGAAGGTGGCCACTAGGGGGCACTGGGGGACCCCAGCCCCTCTGGCTTCTTGTTTGGAGATGTGGTGTTTTCTTTCCACCTCACTGCCAGCGTTGTAATGCCATCATCTACCATTATACTCTCACCAGAGCCAAACCAATGGATGGGCCTTCCTTGTCTTTCACTGGATACCTGGGCATTGGTGGCTCCCAGCTGTAATCCTAGCTACTTAGGAGGCTGAGATCTGAAGAACATGGTTTGAAGTCAAGCTGGGTAGGAAAGTTCGTGAGAGTCTCATCTCCAGTTAACTAAATAAAAGAAATACAATACAATAAATGTAAGGATAAAATAAAAATAAGCATAAATTTCATTCTAGCAGAAAATATGAATAAAAATTTAAAAACAAAAACAACAACAAAACTCATTAGTCAAATATATTCCACAAACCTCTGAATATGACCTTTATTTCGAAAAGGGCTCTTTGAAGTTATCATTGAGTTAAGTAAAAGAAAAAAATGGACTGTGACATGATAAAATTATACAGGTCTCTAGGCATTCAAACAGAATGAGACCAAAGGAAGATATTCTTAGAAGAGGAACACATTGGTGCAATGGCTATGTACATCTGATCATATAAAATAATATTTATCGACATGAACTCCAGGGAGTAGAAGTTAGAGGTTTCTTTTCTTTGTGGCTGTTTTTGTTTTATTTTCCTTTTGTCTTGTTTCTTCATTTATCTTTCCTTCTGAGAATATGGGGGGGGTGTCACAGAAATGGTGGGATAAAAGGTGAACAAATGTAGCCATGATATTCACTAAACCTGATCTTGAAAATGAACTCTACAACTTGCGAGTGGGGATGGGAAGGAAAAACTGGGAGAAAGCAAGGGAAGAAGGGACATTGTTCAAAAAGAAGTGTACTCGTTACCTGACTGATGTAACTGTATCCTGTCTGTGTACTACCTTTATAATAGCAATTAATATATATTTTTAAATCGTGAGATGAGATCAGCTGTATTGTCTCAGTGGGTCTTCAATCAAATGGCAATTAACATTTTTTTTTCTTTTGGTCGGTCATGGGGCTTGAACTCTGGGCTTGGGCACCGTCCCTGAGCTTTTCAGCTGAAGGCTAATGATCTACCATAGCACTACTTTCGGTTTTCTGGTGGTTTATTGGAGATAAGAGTCTCATGGACTTTCCTGCCTGGGCTGGCTTTGAACCACAGTCCTCAGATCTCAGCCTCCTGAGTAGCTAGGATTACAGGTGTGAGCCACCAGCACCCAGCTTACTCAATTCTTTTTGTACTTGGTTGTTACGTTCTGTAAAGTTGCTGTGAATATTCCTCCTGAGGAAAATACAGGATTTGACTCCTGCCAGCCTTTGGTCATATTTTCATCACTAAGTGGGCAATACATAATCTTATTTTATGTATGTTTCTGTTTAAAGACATCCCACATATATATATATAATATATATAATATTATATATGCAGATTGCTCATTCATTACCTTGCCAACAGCTCTGTAGCACATGTCCAAGCAAACTTATTCTAACATGGGTTTTTACTCTGAGCCACATCGGGGGGGGGGGGGGTCACATTTAGAGACTTGAAGGAGCACTTGGGCAGCGGACACGAGGTACATTTTAAAGAAATGAAACCACCCCCCCAAAGTGTCCGGATACAAGACCTGTGGCCTTAAAAGAGCCCCCAAGAAGATGCTACTTTATAGTACCAAAAGCCAAGATAAGAAGCCCAGCAGTTTTCTTCCAGCTGTGCCTGGAATATGCACCCTGCAGCAACTCAAATTTTCCTATTACCTGCCCTGTTCCTACCAAGGACCATGACAGCACCACAGATATTGGTTTAGAGGAAGAGTTACATGCACATTTTAGCAAGTAGGCGAATTCACAAGTGTGTGGAAATCACGCAAGTGTGACTCTGGATTTGAAAATAATCTTAGGATGCTTAAGTCTATGCCCAGAAGAACCTTATCAAAGGAAAAAAAAACCCAAAACAACAGAAAATCTTGTTTCCTTTTCTTCATCCTTTGCAGAAGATATTTGTTCCTACACAGAAGCAAAAAAGGCTTCTTTGGGTGGCATTGTGGAAAACAAATTCTTTTTAAAAAATTATTCATTCATTTATTCATTCATTCATTCATTTTTGTGATCCTCCTGGGCTTGAACTCAGGGCTTGGGCACTGTCCCTGAGCTTCTTTTTGGTCAAGGCCTAGCAGTCTAGCACTTTGAGCCACAGCTCCACTTCTAGGTTTTCTGGTGGTTCCTTGGAGAGAAGAGGCTCACAGACTTTCTTGCCCCGGCCAGCTGGCTTCGAATCCTGGTCCTCAGATCTCAGCCTCCTGAGTAGCTAGGATTACAGGCGTGAGCCAACAGCTGGCTTCAACTTTTTTTTTTTTTTAATGGAAGATTAGGTAGCTGCTAAGACAAAAGTCTCCAGGTCTTTGGGTTCACTTCCAGGAAAATAGTGCCTGATGTAGCAACGGGTTAACTTGGAATTCCTAGTTGGGATGAAAGTCAGGCAGGGTCATCGGCATCCAGGTCGTATCCTGCCATGAGGATAACTCCAGACTCCACACCATTGCCACCCATGGGTGCCAATAGCTCTCTCAGCACACAGAGCGCAAAGGTGTCAGCCACATCCACGGGACACCCAGAGGGCAGAGAAGTCCCAGCGAACAGCAGGTGTCACCCTCGACTTCCAGACCTTAATTGCTTTAAGGTACCTCGGGCTCACCCAATGTGGGTGTTCTGCGCCACCTCTGAAGGCCCTGCAGGCTGCGTCTGCAGGTCCACGGCGCGCCCCTGAGCCCTTGCCCTTAGCCTCGGCTTTCCAGCTCGCTTGCTGAGACTCGCACCGCCAACCGATTCCCAAGCGCGCAGCTGCGCTTTCTGACCCCAGAGCATCTCGACCTGCCCGGGCAGCGCCCTGTGGCTGAGGTGCGGCGTGTCCTGCACGGGAGACAGTGGAAAGTGCTGGTAGCTGGCCAGGAGCGCAGGTGTGCGCGCAGCAGCTGGGAATGCGCTCCTGGTGCGGTTCTACAGATGCGCGGTTCCAATCACTGCGCATGCGCCTATGGGCTACAGGTGTGTTCTCCAGGGGGACGGGCAGGTAGAGGCTAGAGTGTGTAGACGTGAAGTGAATGCAGGCGCCCCTTGCCTGAGCGGAATGCGCGTGCAAAGGCGTCTTGACTGCTCTCAGAGAACTTTGTGGCTGCAGGCTGGCCGCTCTGGGAACTGAGCTTTGTTCTTCCCTTAGACATGGTCCTTAACCATAAACCATCCAGAAGCCGACCTCTGCGTAACTTTGCTTCCCCAAGCAGTGAGCCACCGGGCACTTGTCCTCTGTGGTCAAATGGTCGCTTTTACACACTCACACACACGTTAAAGAGAAGGTGATTTTTATGTGTTTCCCCATGTCTGGTTGATGAGGACATAATTATTCTATCCAGAAGAATAGCTCACCCTCAGTTTCATAAATACAGTCCTGATCAGATGAATGGACACAGATGACTGTGTAAGTTAAAGACAAGCTATTATTGTCACGGATTTTGACCAAATTCCTCTAAATGGTTTGCTAATAAGGATGCAGAGAATACATTGTCCAAGCCTAAGACTCATTGGGACATTGCATATATGAATGCCATTAGTAAAGTTTAGTATTATTTTTGTAGACAGTTTTAGGAAGAAATTGTTCTGCAGGTTTTTGGTTATTGTTCTTGCTGATTTTACTATATCATCAATTATCACCACTGTAGACAGTGGCTAGACAGAGCTAATGTTTTACTCTGGGTAATACACTATCCAAAGATATAGAGAGGCAATTTTATTTTAATTTATTTATTTTTTTGGGTCCAGTCGTGGGGCCTGAACTCTGGACCTGGGCGCTGTCCCTCAGCTCTTCAGCTCAAGGCTAGCGCTCTACCACTTGAGCCACAGTGCCACTTCCAGCTTGTTTTTTTCTTTTTGCTTATGTGGTGCTGAGGAATCGAACCCAGGGCCTCAGGCATGCAAAGCAAGCGCTCTACCACTGAGCCACTTTCCCAGCCCTAGAAAGGTAATTTTAGACTGAGATGAATGTTTTAAGGTGAATGAACAGGGAAGATCTCAGAGAAGATGAAAGGTATCTCTTTCTGAGGAAGAACTACTTGATCTGAGACCAGAAGGAAGGATGAGCGGAACTAGAGAAGCAAAGAGCTGGAGGGAAAATACTAGTCAGCAAAACAAATGACCAGTAGAGAGTCCCCAAGAGAAGAAAGGAGTTGATGTGCTTGAAATGGCCAGGGTAGCCAAAGCATTGTAACAGAGAAAGGAGTGGTGTGACTTACCGTCCTAGTGATTATGACAATATAGTGACCCATATCACATCCTGATAACTTAGGTAACCATTATATAGCATTTCTAGGTTCTGTGATTTAGGAACCAGACAGAGCTTTGCCAACTGATTCTATGAGGTATTAACTGAAGTCACTAATTGGCACTCAGCTGGTGATTGCTTTGGTCTAAGATTCAAGAATATTTTAGTTACGTGGGCTGTTGTGATGGTGGTTAATTTGTGTGTGTGCGAGAGAGAGAGAGAGAGAGAGAGAGAGAGAGAGAGAGAGAGAGAGAGAGAGAGAGAGAGAGAGAGAGAGAGAGAGAGAGAGAGAGAGAGAGAGAGAGAGAGAGAGAACTTGTTAACTTGTTTGTATCATGGTTCCCAGACATTGGGTCAAATATTACCCTTGGTGTTTCTGAGATAGTGCATTTAGCTGAGATTAACATTTTGCTTGGACTACTTTGAATAAAGCTGAGTCCCTTCTGTAATATGTAATAAGGCAAAGTCCTGAAAGGAACGAAGACTGCCCTTCCTATAGGAAGCGAGGGTTCTCCTGGCAGATGGCATGATCCCTTGCATTGTAACATGAACTCGTCCTGGAGTCTCCATCCTGTTGTTCTTCCTGGATGCAGGCTGTGGATTTGCCAGTCTCCATAATTAGGTGAATCCATTCCTTTAAATATAGTTTTTGTATGTATATACACATCCTGCTAGCCCAGTTTTGTTTTCCTGCAGAATCCCAACCAATACATTAAGATGACCGGAAGACCAGATGTTCAGAAGAAACTTACATGTGACTTACCACATACCTCTGTTTCCATCTGCCATGATTTCTTCCCTCCATTGCTTCCTCCTAGAGGGAGGAATTTCCCAGCAGCCAACATAGCCAAGATAGATATTTCTGTGGCTCAATTGTGGAAATCAGTTCCCCCTCATCTTTATCACATCCTGTTCATCAAAGCAGACACAAGCCAGCTCAGGCTGAACAACCAGACCAAAGAATTTGAGGACAGTATTTTATATTGACCACAGTTAGACCAGCTAAAACATGACACACACACACACACACACACACACACACACACACACACACACACACTGATTGTATTTCATATGCCAATACTTCATACCTCATTCTTCACTACTAGTCAAGCTTCAAAATCAAACATTTAGGGACTGGGAAGGTGGCTCAGTGGTAGAGCGCTTGCCTTGCATACATGAGGCCCTGGGTTTGATTCCTCAGCACCACATAAACAGAAAAAGCTGGAAGTGGTACTATAGCTCAAATGGTAGAGCGCTAGCCTTGAGCTGAAGAGCTGAGGGACAGCGCCCAGGCCCCAATTTCAAGCCCATGACTGACAAAAAAAAAAATTCAAGCCTACTTGAGAAAATACCTTCTCTACTGGCAGAGGAGCCAGGAATCTAGAGGGGAAAGCCCTGAGGGAGGGGCATCTCTCTTTCTCCACTACAACCTATCAGCTTCCGGGAAGATGGTAGAGGTACAGGAAGAGGCCATCAGTGTTCTGGGAAGGGAGTTTCTCCATAGGGCAGGGATAGCATCTATGTTATGGGATGCTCTGCATTATGAAAGACACTAAAAAACCATTAGCTTCTCTGGTCTCTTGGTAGCAAATGCCAACATGTCTAACTCCAGCTACTGGGACAGTGAAGAACCTCCTCCTTCAGAGTACTGTTGTGTCTACTATTCCTCCTCCAAAGTATCTGGAAAACACTAAGTTCTTCCTCCTCACCATAGTCTCCCTGTATCATTGAATCCCAGCCTCTAGTTAGATAGGGTTGTGACACTGCAAGATTGCTTCAAAATGAGAAATGAAGTCAGAATCCTGCCAAATCACTTTTCTATTTTGGTGATATTTTACCAAGAGTAGTGCTTTTCTGGCTATATTACAGCATTCCGGACAAAAGATATTTATTGCAATTAAGTGGTGACTGTCAACGGGAGTTGGTTTTTGTGTTCTGACATTGTGGGATAGGTATTGGTGGAGAGAACACATTTCCTTTCTCCTCAGGCAGGAATGGTACTCTGAATGGAGGACAAAGGAAAACCTTGCTTAAAGTGTGGCTGAATCTAAAACACAAAAGTGAACAGTACATGATTTTCTAGTCAAAGATGGACCCTATATGGCTTCTTCTTGTCCCTATTTTCAATAGATGGACTGAAATGTGATTCTGTAGTCAGTACAGAATAGCCCATTTCAGAGGTAGGAAATGCACTGATTAATATTTTGCAGTAAGTATCCCTTGGAAGAGAAAGAGGCCTGGGTACCTTGTGAATAAGTTGTAGCTCTGATGGCTGATTGCTTTCTAATTTTATGTTAGTATTTGGAACAAAGAGGTCATTGGAGCAAGTGAATAAAATACCACTGATGGGTGTATTTGTGCTTTGTGCTTTAATTTGCCACAGAGTATTTTTTCCAATGAATTTTCATTGTTTATTCAGAAAGTGTATAACATCTCATTTTGATATACATGTACATAGGGAAATGTTCATCATAAGCAAGCAAATGAACACACCCCTCGTGGATACCTGTTTGCGAGGAGAAGATGAAATGTTATCAACTATTGTGCACATGTCAGGACTTAGGCTATTTGAAATAAACAAATATTTAAACTACAAAAGTTACAGAACTGTGTCTCATGAGAACCATTGTGATGATGAAATTGCTGTCTTCTCTACCTTTCTCTCACAGGGGATACAGAAGTATGAATGAAGACTTTTGCCTCTCATGATTCTCCTCTCTTATAAACTCTCCTTCCCCACTCCATTGCAGTCAGGGTTTTATTCTGAAGATAAACTGCTTGGAGCTGAGGGAGTTAGTTTTTTCCCCCTGTGCAGAAGTCTGGAAATGGGACATGCCCTTCACTCAAAGGAATGGCCTTAATGTGTATTTGATTGGGTTCTCCAGGTGAATTGAAACAAGATTTAGGCAGGTAGAAGAAGATACACAGTGCTGTAGAGAGAGTGTTCATGCTTTATTTAAAGGTCTCTGTCCATAGTCTCATCATGGGTAGTAATAATGACAGTAGCCTTTAGTATAATGGCTCACTGTCTCTTGGCCCATCCCAACATATGCTCATAAATACATACCACTAATGGCATCACCCCTTGTTTTTATTTTCTGCCTTCCACAACAGCTCATCATCATACTCTATCCTCTTGTAGCACTCTTTTGTGTGTGTGTGTGTGTGTGTGTGTGTGTGTGTGTGTGTATGTGTGTGCGCGCGCGCGCGCGCGTGTGTATGCGTGTGTATGAATTGTGGAGCTTGAACTCAGGGCCTGGGCACTGCCCCTGAGCTCTTTTGCTCAAGGTTAGTGTTCTACCATTTTGAGCCACAACTCCACTTTCTGGTGTTTAATTGGAGATAAGAGTTTCACAGACTTTCCTGCCGGGGCTGGCTTTAACCCATGATCCTCAGCTCTCAGCCTCCTGAGTAGCTAGGATTATAGGTGTGAGCCACCAACTCTTATAAGTACTCTTAGTTCTGTCCTCCAGCCAGCGCCTCATTGTACCATAGGCTACTGCTCAACAGTGGTCTTATCCCAGTAACCCTTTCTCTATCCTCCAGTGCTGCCTGTGTGTGTCCTTCAATGTCAAGTAGCCAAATATGGCCACCTAAGCAAATGCACACTCACCCGGTTTCAAGGCTCTTTGTAGGGTGACCTAAAGGTAGCGCATGCATACATGGCTCAAAGTTACATGAGTATGTGGATCCACTTGAATCCCAGCCCTTGAGAAATGCAGACCCAAAAGCCCTCCAAAAGCTATGATGAGAAAAATCTAGACTTACTCCATTTTCCCTATACCTTCCACCCTTGACTAAGGTCTTTTTCTCAAGTCTGAGAGCTCTTTGGATTTACCAAATCACTTAGCTGATTCATCTCTAATTTTACAGGTATCATAAAAGGTAGATAATAGCAATTTATCGGTCCATTCAACCCCAGGGGTAGTTTCCTCCAAACCTGATCACTTTCTTCTTTCCATAATACCTTCTTGTGTTTAGTTACCCAAACGTTAACTTTGCGGGGAAAGTTGGACTTTTAGCCATAAATCCCAAACTGGATTTACCTGTAGGTTAAGGAAACATTGGCTGGTTGAAGGAGCAGGAAACTTTCAATGAGCTTGGAATCCTCCGTGACAAGGTAAAATGGCTCCCAGTGTCATTTTTTACATACATGAGATGGAATTGAGGTTTTCTGACCCTTAGGCTGCATTGGGGAGAAGGTTGGATCAACCAGATCAGATTCTGCTATTTATTGACTAGCTTTGGGACCATGGAAGGTATACCAAACCTGCTTGAATTTTACTTTCCTCTCTTGGAAGCTGGAATAAGTTTTCCCTTAGGATATTGTGTAAGAATCAAACAGAACAACAAAAATGAAAGGACTCAAAAAAAAAAGATGATTTTTATTTAGAAAGTAAATGAAATCAAAAAGTATCAAATCAAAATAATGCAAAGATATTTTTTATATGCAGGTGTAAGTGAATTTGTTATTTTCAGGGATTTAAATTCTAATATCATCCCCCAGACACCAGAATGCTTTGTTTCTGCCGAGCTTCTCATAATAAACCTGGTGTGGATGATGTTTTTCACATTTATCTTATGACTGATACTCTAAACAGCCACGGTGAGGCCTTGGCTGTGGGGTTCCTTGGTCTTGTCTTGCTGTTCTGTGCTCACTCTCTCATACTGACCCTTTGTTTGTTTGGATCCTTCTCTCTTGTAGGTTACGGTATGGAAGTCACATGATTTCACAAAGGACTCATTGTGTTGAGCTTCACAGCTCTCCCTGCATCCACAGTTATATATCTCATCCCTCTGCCCATACCCATTTTCACTATTTGCAATGCAAAATAAAAATAATTTTAAAAAATGTACCCTGGGCTAAAATTGATTTATGGGATGAAAAAATCCAAAGCACATTTAAAGAGAAACCTTAAGAGGAAGGGAAAAGACAGGACCCAAAGTCTCCTGAGAACATGAATGAGAAGGGTTGAAGCATTTTGGAAACCATAAAAGCTGGACACTGGTGGCTCAAGCTTGTAATCCTAGCTACTCAGGAGTCTGAGATCTGAGGATTGCAGTTCAAAGCCAGCCCAGGCAGGAAAGTCTGTAAGACTCTTATCTCCAATAACCATCGGAAAACTGGAAGTGGCGCTGTGGTTCAAGTGGTAAAGAGCTAGCCTTGAGCTGAAGAGCTGAAGGACAGCGCCCAGGCCCAGAGTTCAAGCTCCACGACCATGCGAAAAAACAAAACAAAAACAAAAAGTCCTCATAAAGTCAGAGGGAATAAAGAAGCAGGTAGGGTAAAAGGACTATATAAGTTAGGGTGATGTGTAGTCAGGACATTGTCACAAAGAAATTGAGCTGATCCTGGTTAATCTCTGCTGCAAAGAGTAAAAAAGATCTACAGTGGTATTTTATTTTTAACTGTAGAAAGTTCATTGTTATCTCTGAGGAACTGTAAGTCGACCTTGAGGCTATTATAATGACTGAAAAGCTTGCTTAACATGCTTGTTATGGGAAACTGTATTTATTTATTATATGTTTGTCTTAGAAAATTGCATTAGTTAGACTGTTTGCTGTAGAAAATTGGGCCTATCACCAGCTTGTGCTGTGCACCTTCGGTCGGCAATGAACTGCCTTCTTCAGGAACGCTGTGTGTCAGTGACAGGACATAATTTCACTTAATGATTCATGCAATTTGTATTTATTTCATACCTACTATCAACCAGGCTCTATTTAAAAATGTAAGGAAATAGCAGTGCGTCGCTTATCTATTGTGGTATCACAAATAACCATGAACTGAGTGGCTTAAGAAAATATACATTTATTATCTCAGAATTTTTGTGGACATGGCTTAGCTGGGTTCTCTGCCTTCGGGTCTCTTCTAAGCCATAATCAAAGCTCTAGGAGGTCTATATAAACCTTTGCCTGAGCAAAGACCTTCTTCTAACCACTAACCACAGTAGTAGTTTTAGTTAGTCAAGAATTGTTCCCTAAGAACCTTAATTCTTTCTTGGATCTTCTTGGCACATGGGCTTCCTCAACATGGCCCCTTTCCTTCATCAGATCCAGCCAGAGCATCTGCAGGAAGGCCAAAGATTCCATCTTAAGTAGTCTAATCATGAAAGTGACATTCCTAAACTTTTCTCATGGCTTACCAAGTCAGGCCACACCTGAGAAGAAGGGATTGCTCAGGAAGTGTGTGTGTATGTGAGTGTGCGTGTGTGTGGGGTGGGGATGGGGGGGCGATGGCATTGAGGACCAAGTTAGACTCCATCCTAATGAGCAATAAACAGATAAAGCTGCCACCCAGATCGATTATTTCTCACAGGCCTGTATGAATAGTACAGCCTGTGCCTTTAAATCATTCACTGCTGAACAACATGTAATAACCATGTAATAGTGTGTGTGTGTGTGTGTGTGTGTGTTTGCTGAACTCAGGGGCTGGAGACCTTGGGACCTTTTGCTCATGGCTAATGCTCTTTCACTTGAAGCATAGCTCCATTTTCTTCACCTTTTTTGGTGCTTAATTGCAGTCTCACAGAATTTTCTGAGGCTGGCTTTGAACTGTGATTCTTAGATCTCACCCTCCTTGGTAGTTAGTATTACAGGTCTGAGCCACCAAAGCCTGGCCAAGAATCAAATGTGTTTTTTTTTCTTTCATGCAATTGTTTCTAACACATCTATAAGATGATTTCTATGTTGCTTTGTATGTCCCTCCCTCACGGTATAACCCCTGCTTTCACTGTATTTGATGTTGGTATAATTTGGGGAGGGGAAGGGGAAAAACAAATCATTTAACTAGGGATACAGGTGGACCCATTGCAACAATGAGATGTACAAGACATTATGTTGAAAACAAACTTTACAACTTTGGTGGGGGGGAAGGATCGGGTGAGGGGAAGTAGGGGGAGTATGGGAAGGGATGGGAAAGGGAAACAAAGAGGAGGCAACAATGCTTGATAAGAAATGAACTCATTATCTTACCCATGCAATTGTAACTCTTCTGTATGGTATTTTCACAATAAAAATAAAATAAAAAAAGAATTATTATTCTTTGTAAAATAATTTGTCAAATACAGTCTTGCCCTGTGGCCCTCAGGAGGTTTATAGTTGACTTGCAGAAGTAAAAAGTATATATGAAGATGTATAAATAGCTCCTTGAGGAGTCTGTTTTAAGGTCCCCAAATTCTGAACACTCATCTGTCAAAAGCAGCTCCCCTTTTCAACCTAGCATCTTAGGGCTGTCTCCTCCCTTCTCCCTGTCCATAGCCACAGAACTGACCCCCTCCCCTGCCCCAACTTCTTGGAAAGCTGAGGGGTGTATTGGTAATCAGACTGAAAATGACAAAGTAGAGCACTTAAAATATTCATTTAGGACATAGCTAGCAAGATCAATAGAAAGCCCATGGATTGGGAGAAGATCTTCACTAGCCATACAACAGACAAGGGTCTCATATCTAAAATATACTTGGAACTCAAAAAATTAAATCCCCCAACAACAAATCCTCAAAGAAACAACTGCCCAATAAATAAGTGGGCTAAAGACTTAAAGAGAAACTTCTCTGAAGAAGAAAGAAGGATGGCCAATAGACACATGAAGAAATGTTCAACATCCCTAGCCATAAAAGAAATGCAAATCAAAACAACATTGAGATACCACCTCACTCCGGTTAGAATGGCTAGAATCAAGAACTCTAACAGCAACAGATGCTGGAGGGGATGTGGACAGAAGGGAACCTTACTTCATTGTTGGTGGGAATGTAAACTTGTTCAATCACTTTGGAAAGCAGTATGGAGGTTCCTCAAAAGACTTCACATAGAGCTCCCCTATGACCCAGCAATCCCACTTTTGGGCATTTACCCAAATGTTTACAAACAAGACCACACTAAAGCTACCAGCACAACTATGTTTATTGCAGCATTATTTACCATAGCTAAGCTATGGAACCAGCCCAGATGTCCCTCCGTAGATGAATGGATCAAGAAAATGTGGTATATATACACAATGGAATTCTATGCCTCCATCAGAAAGAATGACATTGCCCCATTTGTTAGGAAATGGAAAAACTTGGAAAAAATTATATTAAGTGAAGTAAGCCAGGCCCAAAGAAACACAGGTCCCATGGTTTCCCTTATTTGCAATATCTAGTATATGTATGAGTCAAGTGGAAAAGGTCAGATAATGTGATGTTAGGAAAATGAACCCTTAGATACGTATTTTAATGTTTTTTTCTTTCATGCATGTGTTTCTAATGCATTTATAAGATTATCTCTTTGTTGCTTTGTATGTCCCTCCCCCACAGTATAACCCCTGCTTTCACTATATTTGATGTCAGTATACCTTGTAGAGGAGATGGGGAAAAACAAGTCGTTTAAGGATACAGGTGGACCCGTTGCAACAATGAGGAGTACAAGTTGTCATGTCAAAAACGAGCTTTACAATGTTGGTGCGGGGGGGGGGGGGAGGTGGGGAGGATTGGGGGGGTGGGGGGAGAGCAGGGAAGGGATGTGAAGGGTAAACAAAGGAGGAGGCTGCAATGCTTGATAAGAAATGTACGCATTATCCTGCCCATGTAATTGTAACCCCTCTGTACAGTGTGTTCACAAAAAAAAAAAAAAATTCATTTAGGGATGGGAAGGTGGCTCAGTGGTAGAGTGCTTGCCTTGCATGAATGAGGCCCTGGGTTTGATTCCTCAGCACCACATAAGCAAAAAGAAAAAAAGCCGGAAGTGGCGCTGTGGCTCAAGTGGTAGAGCACTAGCCTTGAGCTGAAGAGCTGAGGGACAGTGACCAGGCCCAGAGTTCAGGCCCCATGACCAGACCCCCCCAAAAAATTCATTTATAGGCCCCCAAATTCTGAGTGCTGTACTCATTCACACAAAGGAGAGACACCCCAACAAAGATAAGTATACAGCCTTTTTCTTTTTTTTTTTTAAATCTTTTTTCTTTTTATTTTTTTATTGTGAAAATACTGTACAGATGGGTTACAATTACATGGGCAAGATAATGAGCACATTTCTTATCAAGCATTGTAGCCTCCTCCTTTGTTTCCTCTTCCCATCCTTTCCCATCCTCCCCACGCTCCCCCACCCAATCCTCCCTGCTACCCCCCCACCAAAGTTATACAGCCTTTTTCTATCAGAAGCAGCTCCTATGTTCATCCTAGCATCTAAAGCTGTCTCCTCCCCTCTCACTGTCCACAGCCACAGAACTGATTTTCCCCCCAACTTCTTGGAAAGCTGAGGAGTGTATTGGAGTTCAGGATGCAAATGACAAAGTAGAGCACTCCAAATTGGTGGAGGGGAGCTTAAAACACATGTTTTGCCCCCCCCATTTCTGAGTGCTCTACTCATTAACTCAAGGAAAAACATCCCATCAACAATAAATATACAGCTTCTATCAGAAGCGCTTCCTGAGCTCCAATACCATCCTCAGCTGTCCAAGAAGTCGGGGGAGGAGGGATCAATTCTGTGTCTGTGCCCAATGAGAGGGTAAAGGACAGCCCTAGATACTAGAATGAACACATGAGCTGCTTCTGACAAAAGCTGTATGTTTATCTTTGTGGGGTTGTCTGTCCTTGTGTTCGTGAATAGAACACTCAGAATTTGGCCCCAAACAAACTGGTCCAAGTGGATGAGAGAATTGGTTGGAAGAGAGCTTTTCATAGGAAGATGGCAGGCTGCGCTGTGGGAATTTCTGTTTTAAGTCGCCAACAGCAACTTAAGTTGCTGTCTCATTCCTTCATGTGGAGACTGAGCTAGCACTTCTTTCTGGGCAAGAGTTGTATGGAAGATAGATTTTTGTATTGTACTTAGTTTCAGACACTGTAACAGACCTATTTAATCACTCACTGTGGTGATAGACTGGTTTGTTCAAGGATTAAAACTTACAGAAAACTTTTATAGAGTGACACAATGGAATTAGTGCTAGACAGAAAAGGTGAAATGCAGAGAGAAGAAAAAATGAAGAAAAGATGGAAGAAAGGCCACGAAGAAGCATTGGATCTGTTGCATAGCAGGGGATCACTCCTGTGTGGATATTGCCACTTTTTACGTCCTATGGCTTTAAGTTTATCTTTAAAATATATTTCATCACTATTGGCATTTATGTAGTCATGCATTTTTATTTTAAATGTCATAGGGATGTCATAAAATCAAACATTACATCCATGAAGAAGAAGCCGGGTGACAGAGGCTCACACCTATGATCTAACTACTCAAGAGGCTGAGATGTGAGGATTGAAATTTGAAGCCAGCCTGTGTAGGAAAGCCTGTGAGACTCTTACCTCTAAATAAGCACCACCAAAAACAGAAGTGGAGCTGTGGTTCAAGTGGTAGAGTGCTAGCCTTGAGCAAAAACAGCTCATGGGCAGTGTCCAGGCCCTGAGTTCAAACCCCAGGACCAGCACAAAACAAATAAACACACACTCCAAAACAAACAAACAAACAAAACAACCTTATAAAGAACACTGTATTATGAATGTGGATTGTGGGCATTGCTCTTTGCCCAAACAAGTCCAGCTAATAACTCCACACAGAGATGTCAAAGTATTTGTAAATACTGTAGATTAATGTGAAACAGGGGCATATTTTGAAAACAAAAAAAAAAACAAACAACAAAAAAATGGAGGGACAATTCAGCAAATGACCAAAGACATGAGAGTAAAAGTACCAGGCTTAGCTGTCTTCCAGCTGTCAGAGGCTGGAGTTGGCATTCTCTGGAGTATGTCTCTGTGCTTGGAAAGCAATAGACCCATGTAATTGCTTCATGAACTTTCTGTTGGAAAGCTGACTTTTTTCCTTACACGGGCATTCATTTCTGATTTCATTTGTTTCTTCCTCAGAGAAGGAAGATTTTTATTATCCTTTGTCCAAAGATAGCCAGATCTTTTTGATATGAATTATTTTCTCAGATTTTTAGGACTCTCAGACCAGAAGAGCATAGAACATGGCCACTACAAGCAATTAATATTCATTTTAAATAAATATATAGAGAGAATAATAATGGTGTTCGAATGATTGACACAGAAGGTAGAAGCAATGTATAGAGTCATCTAGCTAGCACATATATGCACAGCCAGAGCTGGTGTTCAGTCTCCAATGCCCAGGTAATATCACCACATCAGTCTCTTTTGAGACAATTTAGAAAACATTCTTTTATTCACCTTATATGATTTTGCCTCTTGATTCACAGGAATAATGGTGACTTTTCTCAATCGCTTCCTAGAGGGCATTGATTCTTCAGTGTTTCTGTTTGAATGATAATAACATTATAGGGAGTTGAGACTCTGGTACTTCTGCCTGATTCCGTATCATCTCCCCAAATTCGATGTGGCCCTCCCTATTCTGCTTCAAAAGGCCCGAGACTGTATCTCAAACATTTCGGTATTTCTAAAAAGTTGCATATTGTGGGTGCTTCTAGTGAGTGTCCATATACAGCTCTTAAGATTGAAAATATCCTTTATGCTTGGAGAATGTGGACCTCAAATTTTTATAAGATGTATTCAGCCACGATTATAGCAAGCTAATTTATCTGTAACCTTTCTTATAGATTAATCAGGTTCCTCCTTGCTTTTCTTGGTTAATTTTGCTCCTCCTAGAGCAAATTTTCCTTAATTAGAATGCGTGCCTGAACTTTAAAATAATAATATGACAAATGAAAGAGAAGCCATTGAGCTAATTTACAATGTCTACTTCAACAATTTTACTTAATGTTTTGAAAATCATCTCTAGGGTTTTTTTTAATTCCCCCCTGGATTCTTACTTTTTAAAAACCATAGCATAGTTATGTCTTTAGTTAGCTCAGTTCCCATGGGACAAAATATGTTTGTAATTTGTACATAAAATCTATTTCTCAAAAAGGTCCTATAATTATTTTTTAACAAGGTGAGATCTGAGAAATCTAGAGGGGGCACTTTTCTCTATGGGGCAGAGAGTCTGCGCAATTGGGACTTCATGTTTCACATTGTTCTCGAATGCCTAAAGGTAGTTTAGCAAGATGATAAGTATCTCATCAGGATAAGAATGCCAAGCTAGCTTCAGACATTCAAGAACAGCAAAACACTTGTTCAAAAGCAAAATACAAAGTGCAGCAACAGTAGAGCAATATTGTGTTTTGTAAAATACAGGAGCTTGGCAATTTGTATTCAGGAAATCTATTGGAGAATCTCCTAGAGTCTAACAAGATGTGAATTGATGGTCTTCAGCTAGAGAGTTGATAAGAGCTTAATGCATTTTAATTGTGCATCTAACACTAAATCTAGCGAGGATGAGGATAAAAGAACAATGTATATACTGTGTGTTAAAGAGTCATGAGTAGGGATGAGAGGTAAATTCATGGTCTTCAATAGTTTTATCAATAAAAGGCATGAAAGCTAACAAACTGTGTTTTTAACATAACAGGTTAGAAAATATAAAAAAGAAAAACCAACAGAGAGGAAAAGTTGGGAATAATAAAACATAAGTGGACATAATTAGCAACGCTAAACCCTAGCTGGGTCTTGAAAGAAATTAACAAGGGATACCAATCGCTAATTAACCTAATAAAACAGAAAGTGCAAAAAAGCACAAACATTCAAAATAAGAATTAACTAAAGGGGAAAAAAATCAAAACAGAAGATACTGAGTTCACTAGTGACTCCTCTTCTCACATGTGTGTAGATAAACTTGGAAGCTTAGAATTCCCAATTTCTTGAAGTAGTTGACTTAGTTGGTGGCAAAAGCCTACACTCTCAGCCACTCAGGAGGTGGGGGTAGGAGAATCTGGGTTCCAGCCTGGCCTGGAAATTTAAAGAGAACTGGCATCCTTATGGGGGAGGGAGGGTCATTCTTTGCAAGGACAGGGGATCGAATCTTTCTGTTTGTTCACAGATTCATGTCTTTCAGGAACGTTTTGAAGATTGCTTCATTTTGCCTCTAGCAAATGTATTATTGAATTATTTTTAAGGATTTAATTTTATGTGTAGCCTTTAAACAACTGGGCTATTGAGCTGGTTATTGCTTCTGTGCTGAAGATCAGCTATTTCCTTAAGTTATTTATTTTTAAAAATTCTTATGGTTATTATAAAAGTGATGTACAAAAAGGTTACCGTTACAAAAGTCAGGTAAAGAGGACATTTCTTTTTGGACAATATCACCCCTCTGCTCACTCTCTCCTACTGTCTCTCTCCCATTCCCCATCCGGTGTTTGTAGAGTTCATTTTCAACATAGCATCCAGTGAGTACCATTGCTGCATTTCTTTGTCCTTTGTCTCTTCATTTCTGTGCTTCTCCTTATATTCCCAAAGACAGATGAATGAACAAAAAGGAAAGAAAAGAAAAACATCAAAAAGATAAATAAAACCTATTGTTTTCATTTCCTAGAGTTCATTTCAACTATTAAAAAAATACTCCAAAAATGTGTGTGTGTGTGTGTGTGTGTGTGTGTGTGTGTGTGTGTGTGTGTGTGTGTGTGTGTGTGTGTGTGTGTGAGATGGTCCTGGGGCTTGAACTCAGGTCCTGCACACTGTCCCTTAGTGTCCACAAGCACCACGTCCAACTTTTTCTGAGTAGTTTATTGGAGATAAGAATCTGATCTCAGATCTCAGCCTCCTGAGTAGCTAGGATTACAGATGTGAGCTACCAGCACCCAGCTATTTTTATATTCTGCTACTTTATTTCTTCATATAATTTGAGAGTTTTATCATTGTTCCTCTAAGATTTTTTAAATACCATCTACAAATAGATTGTACATGTACAATCTGACTGCCTTGGCCCTTGTTTCCCCCACAAGGCTGAACACCAATGGAGATAGAAGATGTTCTTTCTTTGTTCCTATGCTCCGTGGATCTGCCTCAAAAATCCCATTGAGAAAGATACTAGCTTTTAGACATGCTTATTTGTATTATTAGGTAGTATTTTGTCCAAGAAATTTGATTTTCTGTGGAAATATTTGTGCGATTATTACCCTTTTTTAGATTTGTTAATTTGGTATTTTACTAGATTTCCTCATAGTGAACAAAGTTTGCATTTATATTGTAATACATTTCACTTGATCATGGTTTATCACACTTTTATTATAATGTCAGGTTCAGCCTGATAATGCTTTATTAAGTAAAATTGTATCTGTATTCACAAATTATATCAGTGATGGCATTCTAATTATATTGTCATTAGTGTACTTAATGTTCAGGAAAAAATTCAGTGCTGTGGAATAAATTATAGAGTTCTGAGTTTACCTGGTATTTGAATGTTTGGTAGAATTCCCCCTGTAAAACTATTTGGGCCCAAAATCTTCTTATTTAGTCATTTCCTTATAATGGATTACTATTTCTCTGATGTAAATTAATGTCATCAACATTGAATTTCCAGCAGATCAATAGAGTTAGTGTTGTGTGTGTGGGGGGGGTGTGTGTGTGTATGTGGGTGGGTGTGGGTGTGGGTGTTACTAAGGATCTAAGAATTAAACTCAGAGCATTGTGATTGCTAAGCTAGTGTTCTACCAATTGAGTCTTGTCCCTCCCAAGTCTTTCTCCTTTTTTCAGTTCATCTTTCTTATACTAACTTTGCACAGGCTTAACTGGAATCCAGATCCTCCTTCTTCTGCCTCCCAATTGTTTTATAGACTTATGCCACTGATGGAGTTAATTTCTTTAAAAAAATGTGACTTCTAAATTTTCTAGTCTATCTGGACCCATGTTAGAAAACTTAATTAAAAATAATTTTGGATAAGATAGATATACGTGATTACTTAAAATGTTTTGAGACTGAGGACATGACTCAAGTGGTAGAGTACAAAACTAGTAAACACAAGTCACTGGGTTCAATCCTCAGTACCACCTCCCCCATCATATTTTTTTTTTTACAAAACACAACACCATAAGTTAGTGAAAAAGATAGATGACGATTTGAAGGTGAAATCTTTCACCTTTTGAGACAGATAGAGAGAGTTCACTTTTAAAACATAAAGAGATACTAAGGCAGAGAAAAGAGGCCAATACCTCAGAAAACAGTGGGCTACCCTTATGAATAGATGACTCACCAAACAGCAGGTGCAAATTGCTCCTGTCCATCTGAAGTAAGATCCAACTTTGATCAAATAAGAGAAATGCAAGTAAAAACAAAACTGAGATTCGCCTAGTCTTACCACTCATGTTTTGAAAAAAAAATTGTAAAACTGTGTTATATATTGCATAGAACTGCATGGGTTTGATTTGAAACTAAATATTTCCAACTAAATATCATAGAATTATACTTATGGCACCAACAGACCAGCCAAAAAATGGCCAATGAAGAATTTTGAGATCGTGTAAAATAGTTATCACAAAGCATGCCACATATAGGTATTAGTAAATATTTTACTTGCTGGGAGAATCACATATATTTTTGTTAACCGTTGTGTATGATGAAGTAGACTTCATCCTCATTTTCTACCCATTCACTTGGAAAAGGCAGATAGTTAGAATTGGCCACAGAGTGGGAGAGAGGAGCCCACAGATACCGGCAGCTAGAGTGGAGAGCATGACATTGTCTATCACAATTGCCTGAATCTTGATTTGGCTTATTCCAAGATGTACAGGCTGGAAATTGTGAAGAGGAATAAAAGTTGAAAGTCATGCTTGGACAGCCAATGTGATTGTTTTTAATGAACCTACCCACCTATATTGGAATCCATAGTGAGATCCTTACAAAGGATAATGACATAGCTGCCACATTCTCCATCATCCTAGAATCAGATTGGTACAGGCCTCCTCACAAAACTTCTTTCTTGATCTGTAACCACTGCCGCTCCTCCAGCACTGTGTTTCATTGGTTATTGTGGGGATAGAGTCTTGTTTCTCATGAATGCACAATGCCCACCTGCTATGGGTTTCCTGTCTTAGCTAACATCACAGGTGTGTCCAACTTCCCTTCTGTGGAGATCGAGTGTCCTGGACTTTTCTGCCCAGGTTGACTTTCTGATCGTATCCATCGCAACCTCACCTGTAGAATTGGGTAACAGACACTGCACCTGCATACAAGTACGTGAGCAAACTTTTCTGCCTGTGTTGGCCTCCATCCATGACCTACTACTTTTTCTTGGCTTTCCAAGTAGCTATGATTAAAGGTCTGAGCCACCAACACATTAACGCCCACCTTGCTTTTTTGGCGGTACCATTTGTATTTCGAAAGATATATTTTCACAGAATTAAAAAAGGGAACCATGTAGAAGATCACACTCCTTAAATGTGAGCGATGAGGGCAAGAGTTTGAAGGTTTCTCTGCATCAATTGAGATGTGTGACTTGTGCACAGGAATTGAACGTTTTTGTTTTGAAATTTTTCTTTATAATGTCGTTTGTTATTATTAGTGGTAATAACAGTATGTATATAGTAGTAATAACAGTATATAGTAGTAATAACAGTAGCAGCAGGGGCTGGGAAGGTGGCTCAGTGGTAGAGCGCTTGCCTTGCATGCATGAGGCCCTGGGTTCGATTCCTCAGCACCACATAAGCAAAAAGAAAAAAGCCAGAAGTGATGCTGTGGCTCAAGTGGTAGAGCACTAGCCTTGAGCTGAAGAGCTGAGGGACAGCGCCCAGGCCCAGAGTTCAGGCCCCATGACCGGACCCAAAAAATACCAAAACAAAAAACCCAAAAAAACAGTAGCAGCAGCAGCAGCAGTGGTATTGGCTACACTTAGTCAACAATCTTGGGTGGTAAATCTCAAAATAAGGCGAGCTTACTGTGCTTGAATACCTTTGTACAGAGCATCTCAATATTTACTCTTGGTTACTCCCTAGTGGTAACATTTTGAAATCACCTGGCAGTATTTATTAGGAAATTATCTGATGGCATTTTGAGGGATAAAGGAAAAGCTGCCACAGAGAAGCAGCAACAGATAAGCCTTTACACAGAAGCACAGAATCAAATCCTTTTAGAGACAAATGCGTGTTGCTAAACTAAAGAAAGATGAAGCCATAACCATCGAACCTCTTCTGATCAGGCTACATGGCGGAGGGAAATGACTAATCTTGATTTTCCACTCTAGAGTTTTGCTACAGACAACCAAGGCTTCCTTTCGTGTTGTCATGGTTTCCACTTGCCTTGAGGTTAGCAAGAAGGAGAACACAAAAAGAACACAGACACCAACCAAACCAAAGCTTGAGGCATGAGAATGAGAAGTCCAGTCGTTTAAAATTGCTTGCAGCCAACAAGATGGTAACCATCCAGCATTTCCTCTACTCCTGCTATGGTTTGAATGCATGATTCACCTTGAGGCTCAATTCCCGGTGACACAGGGGTGATAGAGCCTCGAAGAGGTGTTTTCCATCATGAGATTTCTGCCTTCACGAATGGATTAATAATTTTTTTCCTCCAGACACAGAATTAGGTCTTAAAGAAGGGAGCATGGATTTCTTGGCTCCCCTCTTGTCTTGAGACCACTTGCATGAGTTCCTGAGATGTGATGTCACCTTTCATGTGGAGCTAGTGGAGCCCTTACCACATGAGGATGATCGAGCTGGTGCTGGACCTCTTACGTGTATAAAGTACACAGCCTCAGGTATTTTGTCATAGCACAAAACCAACCAACACAGCTTCTTAGCTTTCCACGCTTCCATTCTGTAATGTTTCCGTTCTGGTTTCTGATTTCCTTGGCATTTATTTATTTAGGTTACTACTTTTAGAACACGGATTTATTTTTTTTGACTCTGGCAGCTATTATTCATATGCCTGGTCTTTCCCCTCAGTGTCACTGTTTGCCTCAGTTCTTAGTCCTTGAGCCATGTAGTTTTGCTGTTATGGCCCATACCTCCTTTTAGAATTCTAAAATACTTAGGTCATCTCTATTTCTACCTTGTCCTGTGACATTTCATCTCTGTTTCTTTTCCCCAATAATGTCTCTCTGGGCTTAGTTGACCTTAACGCATATCATAATTTCATAATTCATTCATTCAAACTGATTTCTGGGGTAATGTACCTAAATTGTGTGAGCGTGGGTTTCCACTGTTTTATGTGTCTGTGAATCTGTGTATGTTCTTTCTGGTGAATCTGCAGTGAGTTTTTGGCACTTCTCCCTGTCCATTATTTTCCCTTGGGGGTGTGTAAATTCAATGTAGACAAAGTAGGAATTTATCCCATTTCTAAGCTTTGGTATACAGCTCAACTTCATACCTCTTGCCTGGAGGCAATAAAGCTATTCACGGCTCTGAGCCCCACATTGGGAGCTGTAATTAATGTATGCTTTAGAGGTTCTTTGTAAACACTTGAGTGTGGATGTGGTTGGATGATAAGGGGCTATGTAAAAACTTATTTTACAAAGCCAGGTGCCAGTGGCTCACGCCTGTAATCTCCGCAACTCAGGAGACTGAGATCCGAGGATAGTAGTTTAAAGCCAGAGATTCAGATCTTCAATTAACTACCAAAACACTGGTGGAAGTGGAGCTGGGGTTCAAGTGGTTAAAGTACTAGCCTTGAGCAAAATGCTCAGGGACAGTACCCAGGCTCTGAGTTCAAGTACCAGGTCAATAGAAAAGAAAACCAAAGGAAACAAAAAAACAAGAACAAAACAGAAACTGATTGATCTTACAATACAGAACTTTTGTGAGATATAATGATCATGCAAGGTCACCACACTAACTATTCTTATTATCCTTTGTGACATTTGATTGGGGACTTGAAAACATTTACCCATCCTTGTTTTACTATGGAGGATATTTTGACCATCAGATCTGCCACTGATATTCTAGATGATCAGCTCTTGTTTAAAAGATTTAACTAAAACAAATTATTATCGACAGTTCACAGACTTCTTGCTATCTTGCTTCACGCTGTTCCTTAAATCTGTTGTTTGAGGCAGATGTCTTCAGAGTGGATGGCATCAAATTGGAAGCTACATGGGGTTACTAAGTTTTCTTCTTCCTCCTTTTCTCCTTAACCTTGACTTTGGCAACTTTCTTTCATATCCTCATTATTTCTTAAAGGCTAAGACACTGATCTCAATCACCATCTTCACACATTTCAGATGTTAAAGTTCATGTCAACTAGATTTTGGGTTACATAAAAAAATCCTTGCTTCTTTATACCAACTAAACTTCAAATATATTAGAGGAAAAAAACTGTCAACTCTTAGCATCTCTTTGCGTTGCATAATTTATTTTTTAAGAACTTTGGTGTTTTGTGTCTCTCAATCATGTCATATCCATTTATACTTTAGAAAAGTTTGCTGCATGAATTAAGAACAGTGTTATTTAGCACAGACAATTATTTGATTACCTCCTCTGTGTAGTCACAGTCTGGCATTTAATCTGGCTCAGGCCTAGACCGCAATTTGAACAATCAGGGTAGTTTTCTGTAATTGCAATAAATCATATCATTAACCATGACAGACTGTTCCTCCCACAGACTTTTTTTTTTAGTAATGGTTAACTCCTGAACTCCTCTTGGAGGCCAGATTTCTCCAGTCAAGTGAATTCCATCATCATCTGGCAGAATATAAAGGCAGGCTGTGTTGGACAAACACTCGTGTCCTGAGTGCGAAAACTAAGGAGGTCATTCTAACTTTAAAGACATAAAGCTCCTTGTAACATGCTAAATGCAGAGGCCATCCGAAAGAATAATTTGTGGAAGGACAATCTGCTTCGAGGCTGTTTAATTTTCTAATAGAGAAACAGATGGAGATCAAGATGTGAAACATACTTATATTGTTACATTTTGGTCATTTATATAAAATACACCTGCTACTGTATTGAGGCTTCCTGGGGTGGGAAATAGGGAAAGAGAAAATATTTTTTAAGGGAACATTTATTGCCACCTTATGTGAGCTCAGTTTACAATATGTCCATTTTACGTAGGAATTTAAAAAGGCACTGTGATCCAAGTTCTACCATCTTCAAAATTCCATGTTTTCTCTTATCATACCTGATCAGAAGTTGCTTTGAATTGCTTATGGTTTCAAATGGTACATCCTTTCACTTCCCAATTTGTGTTCAGAGTATTGGCTTCTGCTATAGGGAATGAAAAAAAATGAGAGCATTTTTTGACCGTCGCCTTTTATAATCTACTGATTTTTCATTTTTCTAAGCATCTATCGTGGTCACATTGTCCATATTTTAACCATGTACACCTTGCTTCACACCTTGCTTTATTCCTAAGTTTAAGAGAAAACCCAGTGCTGCTGGGTGCTGGTGACTCACAGCTGTTACAATCCTAGCTACTCAGGAGGCTGAGATCTCAGGGTTGCAATTTGAAGCCAGCGCAGGCAGAAAAGTCCATGAGACTCTTAACTCCAATTAGCCAGCAAAAATCTAGACGTAGAGAGGTGGCTTAATTTCTGGAGTGCCATGCCTGGGTGCAAAAGCTGTGGGTCAAGGCCTAGGTCACCCCTCGGCCACCAGTTCAAGCCCCCATATTAGAACAACAAGATTTTTTTTTAAAAGAGCAATGTTATGATTACCTTAATTGTATTCAAAATAGAACCAAGTAGTGGTTAGGACTGATGGAGTAAGAAATTTAATGCCATAATCTCTATGTTCTTGATGATCTAGGGAGAATGTTGAATGTGAAGACCCATTGCTTTTCTTTAACTTCTTTTTTTTTTTCCTGTTGGTAGGGCCTGAACTCTGGGCCTGGGCGCTGTCCCTCAGCTCTTCAGCTCAAGGCTAGCACTCTACCACGTGAGCCACAGCACCACTTCCGGATTTTTTCTGCTTATGTGGTGCTGAGGAATTGAACCCAGGGCCTCAAGCATGCAAGGCAAGCGTTCTACCACTGAGCCACCTTCCCAGCCCTCTTTAACTTCTTTTGTGCTCCCTTTTTACCTTTAAGTCATCCGTGCTACCATTGTATCTTGTATGGGATATGGGAACCATATATAACTGGCCAAACTGTCTTTATTTTGGTATCAAATGAATTCCTATCTGCACTGACTGCAGAATTCTACTTTCAAGTAACTTTCAGGCAGTAGCATGCATTTTCTGTTATCTTCTGTAGTCAATAGTCTACTGAGAGTTGATTCCCAATTGGTATGGCTCTTTTTTCTTAAGAAGTAATTTGATTTTTTTTCCTGTAGTGGTTTTATTTTCATTCCTCCTTGCTATTCTGAAACTACATAATAATGATCCTGATTCTGTTGTATTATGGTGTCAGGATTTATCTTTCTTGGCAGTTGATGACCTCTTACCTTTTAATTTATATTCATATTCATTATGCTCACCAATTTGAACCCTTCCTTGTTTTCTAGACTTTAGTCTTAGTAACTTGTGCTTGTCCTTATTTTGTAGATGCAATATGCTTTTGCCTGCTGGTCATGGGGTTTAAACTCAGGGCCTCAGTGCTATCTCTGAGATCTTCAGCTTAAGTCTAGCACTCTACCACTTTGAGCCACAACACCACTTCCAGTTTTCTGGTGGTTAATTGGGGATAAGACTTTCAAGGACTTTCCTGCCCAAGCTGGCTTTGAACCATGATTCTTTTTTTTGGCGGGGGGAGGGGGAGTCTGGTTGTGGGCCTGGGCACTGTCCCTCAGCTCTTCAGCTCAAGGCTAACACTCTACCACTTGAGCCACAGCACCACTTCCAGTTTTTTTTCTGTTTATGTGGTGCTGAGGAATCGAACCCAGGGCCTCATGCATGCAAGGCAAGCGCTCTACCACTGAGCCACCTTCCCAGCCCCTGAATCATGATTCTTAGATCCCAAGCCTCTTGAGTAGTTAGGATTAAAGGCATGAGCCAAAGGTGCCTGGCTTGTGCTAACTTTTTAATAGCAACTTTAAGTTCACAGAACAATTGAGAGAAAGATCAGGGATTTCTTATGAACTCTGCTTCCACACTGCCTGGCCTTCTCCATTGTCAATATCCTCCAAAAAACAGGAATATATTTTGCAGCTGATGGACCGACACTGATATATCAGCATACAAAGCCAATAGTTTATATTAGAGTTTGCTGAAGAAATTGTATAATCTGTGGGTTTGGCAAATTTATAATAATGCATACCTGCCAGTATCGAATCATACAGCAAAATCTGATTGAGCTAATATTTTTTTTCCTGTGCTCTGCTGATTTATCTCCTCTTCCATCCAAACCAAACCACAGAATTTTTTTTGGTGCATGTCCTGCGCCTTGAACTCAAGGTCTGTGCGCTGTCTCTGAGCATTTTTGTTCAAGGCGAGGTAGAGCTCTGCCCCTTGAGCCACAGCTCTACTTCTGGCTATTTTTGGTGGTTAATTGGTGATGAGTCTCATAGACTCTCATACTCAGACTGGCTTCAAACCATGATCCTCAGATCTCAGCTTCCTGAGTAGCTAAGCTTATAGGCATGAACCACCAGTGGCCACAAACCAACAACAGAATTTTATGGTGTCTTCATAATTTTCCCTTTCTAAAACATCATATATACATCATTATATAGTGCGTATCTTATTCAGACTGGCTTCTTTCACTTAGTGATTTGCATTTATATTTCTTGCATGTCTTTTTGTAGCATGATAAGCTTATTTCTTTTTATTATGGGATGTCAGATAATATCTTATTATCTGATCTAGCACAATTCATCTGCCTACCAAAGAGCATCTGACTTGCTTCCAAATTTGGTCAAGTATGATTAAGGCTGCTGTCAACATTTGAGTTGTGGGGTTATGTTTTCAAGTCCTTTGGGTAAATATGAAGGAATGACATTAATGGGTACCATGGAAAAGGTAGGTTTAGTTTGTAAAGAAATTGCCACAATGCTGGAAGTGGGGCTTTGGCTCAAGTGGTAGGGAGCTGGCCTTGAGCAGAAGAGCTGAGGGACAGCACCCAGGCCCAGAGTTCAGGCCCCACGACCGACAAAAAAAAAAATTGGGGCTGGGAAGTTGGCTCAGTGGTAGAGCGCTTGGCTCACATGCATGAGGCCCTGGGATCCATTCCTCAGCACCACATAAGCAGAGAAAGCCGGAAGTGGAGCTGTGGCTCAAGTGGTAGAGCTCTAGCCTTGAGCTGAAGAGCTGAGGGACAGCACCCAGGCCCAGAGTTCAGCCCCCACGACTGACAAAAAAAAAAAAAAAGAAAAGAAAGAAAGAAAAGAAAGAAAGAAATTGCCACAGTGCTTTCCAAAACAGGTCATAGCTATGAGTGCTAATTTCCGTTGTCCTCCATACTCAGTGCTATTTGATGTTTCAGTGTTTTAACTTTGGTCATAGGTGAACAGTGATATAGCTCACGGCTGCTTACATTTACATCTTTTGATGTCATTATGTTAGGTGACTTTTCATAGATTTGTCATCTGTATGTCTTTGGTGAGATGAGTGATAAGGTCTTTACCAAATTTTTAAACTCGGCTCCTTCTTGTTCACCTTTCAAAGCTCTTTATCTACTTTAAATAAAGAGTCTTTATCACAGAGATTTTTTAAAATGTGCGTCACCCTAGTCTGTGGCTTATTTTTTATTCTCTTGACAATGTCTTGTATAAAGCCGAGATATGTAGTTTTATTAATTCTTTATCTCATGTATTGTGCTTCAGTTTTGTATTTGAAAAGTCATTCTCGAACTAGTCATTTAGATTTTCTCCTGTTATTTTATAGGAGTTTTACTGTTTCCTACCTTACCTTAGGTAAAATAATTTTTTGCCAAGGTTGTAAGGTCTTTCTATACATTTTGCATATGAATGCTTATTTTTATAGCTCCATTTAAATTTTTTTATATATTATAAAGATGCTGTACAGAGGGGTTACAGTTACATGAGTAAGACAATTTTTGGTCTTTGACTTGTCTTTACTCCTTTTCAAAGATCAGTTGACCGTAATTATGTGATAATATTTCTAGGTTTCCTATGCTGTGGCAGATTTTTTGGTTTATTTTTCAGACAACATCTTCTGTATTAATTGCTGAAACCTTATGCCTATCCTTGAAAGTTTTGAACACAAGGAAATGTTGAAAATTAAATATAATGTCAAGTATCCACCAACTAGATTCAACTATTGGCTAACATTTGGTATGAGTTTTTTTTTTTAATTCTCCATGGATACCCAAACTTCCAAAATAATCTTTTTTATTTGTTACATTGTTGCTATGTCTTTTGGTTTCAGTCCTCTGCTGATTTTTCTCTTATTTCCTTTTACTTTCACTGATTTTTTTCTTGGTTTGTTTAGAAATTTTAAAAAAATGTTTTCTAGTGATTGCTAGACAAGTGTTCTACCATTTACATCATTTGGTCAGCCTACTTTTTGTGTTGTTTGTTTTTAAGATCGGATCTCTTACTTTATTCCCAAACTGGGCTAGACAGTTCTTCTATTTGTGTTTTCCTGTGTTGCTGGAATAGCAGGCAAGTGCCACTCAACCCAATCCATTGTGTTTCTCCTACAACTGGAATGACGAGTATGCATCATTGTCCCCAATTATTAGTCACAGTGTAGTCTCTTAAGATTTTTTTTAAAAAATTGTTATTATAAAGGTGATGTACAGAGGAGTTACAGTTACATAAGTGAGATAAAGAGTACATTTCTTTTTGGACAATGTCACCTCTTCCCTCCCTCTTTCCATGTTTTTCTCTACCATCCACACTTAGTGTCCACTGATTACCACTGCTGGCATTTGTTCACTCTTTGTCCCTCCATTTCTATGCTTCCCCCAGCCCCCAACCAAGACAGGCAAATGAACAAACAAGACAAGAAAACGAACAAAAAAAAGAAAAGAAACAAAAATGAAAACAGCAATAAAGAAAAAGATCTCTTGTTTACTTTTCTGGAATTCACTTTGATAAATATTATTTATATGATCAGAGGCACATACGCATTGAGCCTTTGTGTTCCTCTCCTAAGAATATCCTCCTTTGGTCTCATTGTATATGAATGTCTACAGTCCTGTATAATTTACTATGTTCCAGTATATATTCCATCTCACTTCTGCATATGGGAGAAAACATGCACCATTTGTTTCTCTGAGCTTGGCTTACCTCACTTAACATAATTTGTTCTAGATCCATCTATTTCCTTGCAAATGACATACTATTACTTTTCCTAATGGCTGTGTAAAATTCCATTATGTATAGATACCACATTTTTTATCCACTCCCCTATTGACTCTCCTATTGTAGGGCATCTGGGATATTTCCACAGAGATTTTTTTTTCTTTTTCTTTTTCTTTCTTTTTATTTTAAAGCATTTTGCCCAGACTGCCTTTGAATTGCCATCCCAATCTCCATCTCCAAAGTAGCTAGGATTACAGGCTTGAGCCACCACACCTAACACATTTCCAGGTTTATATTTGAAGACTAGATTAACTAGTGTTTAGGGATTGCTGGAATGGTCTATACAACTGGCTGTGGATTGTTTTGTAAGTCACCCAAATCTTCTCTGGTGCTTCCCTGATACATTTTGTCTCCAGTAAGGAGGATGACTTTGGGGGTCTATGAACAAGGAGGAAGATTTTATTACCAGGATCCATTCGGATGTGATATGGATGCGCAGAGGAAGTGTTTGGCAGCTACTGGTCCAATTGCTTCTTTCCTCTGCTTCTGTTATATATGTCATGTGGCTCTAAAACCAACTTACACTTTATCCATCTCTTAGAATATGAGTGTATTATTGAGTTAGAAAAAGATAGTATCTTCTATTCACAAATAAAGAAGATTTTATCAATCAGGATATAACTCAGGTTTCAACTCATGACGAACTCCTGTTGAGAACTTACTGTGCAGTAGAAACCTAAGCGTCTATATGGAGCACAACTATGTATGTGCAAGATTAAAGAATCTACCCCAGGGTGTAGCTCACTTTTGAGAAACTCTGTCAGCACAAAGAGAGGTAGAAGGCTACCGTCATCTTTCCAATGTCCACCCTAGTTCCATGTTAATGTCATTTCTACATTGTTATTATCCCATATTCATAAAGATAACTTTTCACTTGTCCAAAAAGAGTGACAGATGTGAGTTTGAGACCTCCGTCCCGAGTGAAACTATATTAATACATACAGTGGGATTGCTCCAGTAAAGACTAAAACAATAGTAAAATTCCCTGATGGAAGTGAAGGATGGGGAGGTAAAACTGGAGGTAGACGACAGGGTTAGAGAGAGTGTCTGCAGTATCAACTCCATAAATGTGATGGCTGAAGCCAAGAAACTAACGGAATTCCAGGACCCCAGCGCAGACAGATCAGAGAGTCTTCCCTAGATACTGTAAAGGTTGGTGATGGCATGAAGAATTTGTGAAGTTAAGGCAAATAAAAACCAACCCAAACCCATCTTTGGCGTGGAATAACAATCATCGCCATCTTATCTTATATGTATCTTATACTGATAATGAAACTTTATTTTCTGGATCTAAGAACAAGCCCAAACTACTAATGCAGAGACTATAATTTCTTGCAGAATCTGCCCACTGCTTAGCTAACTGTTCTTCCACGAATCCCAGGCCTTACTGCGTTTCCAAACCCTTTGCAGTCCTTTGAATGAGTTCTCACATGTATCGATCACTTTGGAAATCACACATAGATTTTTTTTTTACCTAATTCTTCCTGAAGAGTTGGAAAAATGCACTTTCCGTCTCCTAAACTGAGCAACATAGGTCTTTGCCTCTGGCAGTATTTTAACTGTAACCCAGGCGGAGCTGATTCATTTCTTCACCTTTCTTCCTTGGCATATTGCCGTTTAATTGTATTGCATTTGTTTAATAACTCCTCCTCACAGAGCTATTTCCTTCCAGAACTGTCCTTATCCTGAGGTTTACATTATGTGGTAATTAACAAGGTGCTCAGTTGCTGTATGAATCACATCCATGATCCTGCCTTCCCTAACCTCCCTTCTCTGATAGCTTCCTTCTCTTTTCATGCTGTTTTATACTAAACCTTTTGTTCTCAATGGCTCATCAGCTCAGAAGCTAAGGTAACAGCCTTCTTAACTCATCCTGATGTTCAAGCAGGATGCACCATGCGCTGGACACTGGCTTATGGTTTTGTGTGGAAACTGACTTGAATCATGTGATTCTACAGACAAGTGTAATCTCATTCCCTGAAGGAGGATGTGAGTAGGAGAGTGGAACAGAGGTGAGTATATTGAAGAAGCTCCACAGCACCACAACAAGCATTATTCCATGCAGCAGGCTCTGGACTGTGCACAGCAGCTCTTGATTGTCTTTATTGTACAGACCCCCGACCTCACTGCCCGGCTCTGTGCCCTGACTAGCACTTACTGGGGAAAGTCTCTGTGTCTCGTTTGTTCTCCTGTGGAAAATGAGTTTCACATGACTTCCTACTTACTAAGGATTCAATGACTTAGCCTGACATCATTTAGAACCATTTCTAGTGTATGAAACTATGGCAATTGTTTGTTATTGCTATATATAAGAATATATATATATATATATATATATATATATATATATATATATGATTTTCATGGCAGTGAGTTCTTCCTGTCCATATTCATTTGAACAGAATTCCCAGGAATGACACTGTATATTGATAAGGACACTGAGAAAATGAAAGAAGGGTTTGTTTTACTAATTCTGTTTTTTGTTCGGTAATTTTTTGCACCTGTAAAGTCTCGTCTATACATTAAAGAATCTCACACAGTGAGACCAAAGGAAGATATTCTTCGGAGATCACAAAGGCTCAGTAGTGATGTGCATATGATTACATATAAAATGATGTTTATCAAAGTGAACTCCAAGAAATGGAAACAAGAGTTGTTGGGGTTGTTTTTTTGCTTTTTCTGGCTTTTGTTTTGTCTTTCTCCTTTGTCACTATTTTTGATTTCTGTACCTTTTGTCATATATATAAATATATATATATATATATATATATATATATATATATATATATATATATATATATGGTTCGGGGAGGGGAAGGGGAAACACAGAAATGGTGGACAGATGTAGCAGGGATCCTCACTACACACTGTTGAAAATTACCTATACAATTTGTGAGGTGGGGAAGAACTGGGAGAAAATGAGGGAAGAGGTGACACTGTTTAAGAAGAATGTACTCATTGTCTTCTGTAGCCCTTCTGCAGATCACCTTTACAATAACAATTTTTTAAAAAGAATATATGGGAAAGATTATATTTCTTACACCTTACAAGCATTAGGACACAGTCAGCGGCATGTCTGCAGACTAAGAAACGGTGTACCTCTAGCATGAAAATGCGTTGAACCAGCGCTTCTTGACCCTTTGGGTTAAATTAGTGTAAAGTAGTAAGAATCACACTGATAAATCCCCCACTGATTTTGAAATCATAGCCACTAAAGAAATACTTGCATAAAGGGTATAAAAAAAGATTTCATTTCAAGCACCGTTGAATTGAGAAGGTAAAAACTGTGCATAATTTGTTTCATTGGAACCATTATTTAAAAGGTGTTATTGATTTCACCAGGGACCGTACAAAAAATGGTAATGTGTCTTTCAATGATCATTTTGATTGCAATGTGTTAAAAAGCATCCAAAGCACAAAGAAGGTCAGGGTGGGATTGGGGGTGAAAAGAGAGATTTCATGTGGAATGTTTCTTGATTGAATGCCTGCATTATGCTATTTGGTAGAAGTGGAGCCTGGTGTGTATGTGTGTGTTTGTGTGTGTGTTCACACCTGCGTGTCTGTGTACTTGTTCCCAAGTATTACCAGTCATCCTGCTCTTAGGAGACATTACCTTTCAAATGCATTTGTACCATGAAGCAATATTTCCTTTTATCTCCCTTTGTCATTGTTAATTAAGAAAAATTGCCAGATTTCCCAGCGGCAGCATGTCTAATTTAATAACCTGAGAGGCTGGTGCTTGAAAATATAATGAAATGTACTAAATACCGTGGCAGTTTTATAATTACTGATACAAAACATATTGTAACTAATCTTTCCTGATTAGAAAAGACTTTTATAAAGCACAAAATACAGTCAGATGAGAGCTACAGCCCTATTTGCATAATTCAATATAATAATCAATCATGAAATTTTCCGAAAGTATTGACTGATGGGTGAAAATTTGTTTGAAATAATATCAGCAAAAGCCTTCCACATTTTCCCCTTAGTTTTGTCAGAAAAAATACACAGAAACAAACTGAGTAGAATTCCCTCTCTCTTAGTGACAAAGTTTATCATTTGGTTTTCATAAGCAGCCTTAGAGATCTGGTGATTGACTTGATGTGTTGGTGTTTTATAATACCACTTATGTCAATATTTCTATACAGTTTGAAAGACTCAGCTCTTCCATTATTTTCTGTAAAATTTTATTTATTTGTAAAAGACGAATTAATTTTTATTAAGTGAAACAAATTTTCTCAGGGTCACAGACATCCTGCTCAATATTTAATTAGAACAGTTTATCCTCTATCTGTTCAGAAGTTGTAGTTCTGAACTGTTTGAATGTAATATGAGTTACCTTTTGAAATTTAACAGTACAACAAGCCAAAGCATTAGGCTCAGTGTGAGGTGTTTTATCCCCATAAAATGGGGATAATAAAAGATAATAATAATAAAATTTGCAAGGGATTAAATTGTAAAGTTGAAATAACTTGAAGCATGTGGACACTTCATACAAGTTACAAAGTTCCCATGTATTCTAGGTAATTCCTTCAGTTGTTTCTCTACTAATTTGTACCCTTTGAGGAGGCTGTTTGCTTCACTATTTGTATTAACCCGATCTCCATTGCTGTCACAAAATACCTAAGAAAATCAGGTGAAAGGAAGAAAGCTTTATTTAGCCTCCTGGTTTAATCATAGGTTCATTCAACTCATGGTTGGCGAAGTCCATTGTTTTGGGGGTCTGTATAAGGTAGAACATCATAGTGGGAAGAAGGCTCCCTTGTGGCATCTGAGAAGCAAATAGAGTGAGAAGAAAACTTATCCCAACCTCCTCCAACATCCTGCCCCTGCGACTGAAGTTCTCTCTGCCCGTTTTCTAATAGTGTCACAGGCTGTTGAGGAAGCGTTAACCCATGGCCTTGGGGGATATTTAAGACCTGTAAGATAGCACGGTGGTACCCCCCTTATTTCTGGTGTCATCTGAACATTCCTTCAGGTAAAATATGGAATTTATTCATTTATTTTTACCCTGAAGCCATTTGAGTTTACACTCATTGATCACATCAGAACCGCTTGGTAGTGATTACCAGATAGGAAGCCTCAGTGGTCCCACAGAAGCACAGGAGCCGTTAAGTCCCCAGATTTTGCAGAGATGCCCATGAAGTGCAGGATGGACAGAAGTGCGAATAGTCAGAGTTGGGAACAGATAGAGGTATGGAGTGTAAAATAAGTGAGAAAGGAGGCAAGTCTGACTTGGATCAGACGAGTCTGTCACTACCTTTTCGTGGGGCATCTCTGACTACTTTACAGAGTAAGGCTGGTGCAGTATTTCTCTTAAAGATAAAGCAAAAAGAGGAAGTCTATTTTTAAAGCAGTTTGAAAACCACTAGTATTGAAGAAAATCATGAGAGTGCACACTTCTAGTGTCAACCATTCATTTAGAAGTGAATCCAAGCCATGTTCCCCTTGCTTGTCTTCTGTTCTAGAATTAATGATTTTTTAAAATCATTTGAGTCATAATGGCTTAGACTAAAAATATCTAAGGACTTTTTCTTTACTATATCTGTGGATTTTTTTAAATTAAAAAAAATTTTTGACAGTCTTAATATATAGCCAAGGCTAGCCTGAAACTTGTGATCCTCCTGTTTTAGCCTCTCAGATGCTGGGATTATAGGTATGTACCATCATTCATGTGTTGTTATATTCTGAAGAAGAATAATTTGATGACCTATTTATGGACGGATTTATGGTAACCAACAATCAAACCCCACAGAGGACCTAGGAGAATCTAGGATTTTGATGTAAGATTTTGATGTCAGTCCAGGATTTATTTGTAAGAAGTGTGGAATTAAAATGAGGTTATTTATGGGAATTCAGCATTAGAGATGAGAGTGGCTTCCTGGAGAACAGAACATCTGCTCAATGAACAAGAATCTTCGATCATCCATTGGCCCAGTGTTTAAGTCTTCAACTGGAACAAGTAGTGGGCCACGCTTTCATTAAGCAGGGCTATTTGTTGTGTGGGTTAATCAAAATCTTGGCAATAGGATGGCCACACAGGACCCTTCTCACCTCCTTTGATGAATGCTTTTTCATGTGTGGGTATGAATTTACTTTTCTAAGAATCATTTGTTGTTCAGATAGAGAAACTGAGGCTATAAGTAAACTGTATAGAGAGCTCAAACATTTTTAAAGGAAAGATCAGATCAAAAGCCCAACAAAATCAGTGCCAGGAAATGCGTACATTCAAGATGTGGGAGGAGCGGGGGAGACAGGGAAGCCGGCTAGATGAATGAAGAAGGAAAATCAGAGAAAATGCAGTCAAAAGTTCATTGTATATAGCACACAATTAAGAAAAGTTAGGGAAAGGGTGGGTCGAAGTGGGGTGAGAATGTGGAAAGAGGGATACTGATCAAGATGCCTTGTATTCATAAACTGCTTTGTTAAATGGCAACTTCTTTGGACAACTACTTAAAGAAAACAACTTAAAAAAATAAAAAAGCAAAACAAAAGTACCCAGCTAGTGACAGAGAGTATATGATCACATGAAGAAGGCAAATTCATTAAGCAGCAAGTTAGGAAAAGGAAAGTTCTGGGGATTAAAAATACCAGGCTCTGTCCTTTTCTACTGTTAGTTCTAGTTTTGGCGAATTTTTAACCTCTCTGAACTAATTTTCTTGAGGTTACGCTAAGAAGACTAGACTAGATTATTTTTTTCTCCAGAAAAGGAGAAATCTAAGTAAGTTCATATTCAGGGTCAGTGTGATTGCTGGATTATGATCATTGCAAAAAAAAAGATATTTTTAACAAACCCTGTATATTTTTCTTTCAAAACTTTCAAGGCATGAGCTCTGAATATCAAGTAAATTTAGCTGCAGTACTTTTAACTAGCCTTCTTCCCTAGTCTGTGAAAAGACTCTTTTTCTTATTTGTACAGTATCTCTTCTATGTCTTCATGTCTTCATCTGAACTCTAGTTGACAAATAATTGATAATGACATGAGGCTTTCCCTTAATCTTCTCTGTCTTTAAGGCATGAATCGTGTATCCATGTATATGTAAGCTGGTTTACCTTTTGAGCATGACATTAAGTCATTTTGCTTTTTCAATCAGCCACTCAGGTCTAAGGCAAATAGGTTTTTGAAAAATTATGTACATCCTGCACCAGTATTTCTTGCCTTGTGTAATTTTAAATGTACACATATAAATTCCTAGGATGTAAACTGGATTCTGTTTGGTTTTTGTAATGTGATAGCAAAGTATATAAATCATGGAAGTTAAAAAGAGAGAGCACTTGTCTAGGCAATTCCTTTGGTAATTGCTGTGTTTGGAAACACTCAGCTTTGTCTGTGATGAGTTTCAGACACTGGCTTCTCATTTTTCTATTCGAATTTTTAAAAAATTACATTACTCGTCTGACTTCCATTCATTGTAAGGATTTTATTCTGGCTGACATTGTTCATTGTGCTTGTTAGAAAGCAGCGCAGCTGGTTGTGGTAGCCTCTATTCCAGTTGCCTGGGTGGGGTCAATTTGCAAGTCGTTTTAAATGTTCCTGTTATTTTTTTTCCATGGTTCCTGGATTGAAGGTAGCTCTCTGCTCATTTAGAAATGTACTAGTAGGTGTCGAAGTAGTTCGTTTAGAATGTTCGCCACATAAAGAGATGAACTACCTTAGCTGCAAAGTATAGTATAGCACATGTCTGTTCTATGATGACAAAATCACCTATTGAAATTGCATTAAGGGCTACCTTTATATCACTTCATTTTGTTTACGCCTCACAGTAATCACCTGAGGAAAAAAATCTCATTCATACCATAATTATAGATGAGACAATTGAGGCTTTAAGGCTGAAGTACTTATCTGAGTCCCTTTCTCTCTCTCTCTCTCTCTCTCTCTCTCTCTCTCTCTCTCTCTCTCTCTCTCTCTCTCTCTCTCTCTCTCTCTCTCTCTCTGTGCCCTTCCTCCTCTTTTTTTTCTTTTGTGGCACTGGAGATTGAAATCAGAGCTCTCAAGTTTGCTAGGCAAATGCTCTACAACTGAGCCACAACCCCAGTCTTAATCTCTTTTGCATAAGTAAATTTCCTTAGCGAATGGCTTTTTCCTTTTTTCTAAATTAGAAGTTATAAATTATATGGAAATATATTTTCGGATACAATTATGCTCATAGTCAAGTATACTAGATTTGTGTACTAAAGTCGAATTATAATGTGAATGCATGACTTGTATTAGATTCACACTCAGGTCCCACAGAATGTCATGGACACAGTGGCAGGCCTGTCTGTGATATTGTAGGTATTTCTGCTTTGGAGCTGGCATCTCCGTGGTTTCTTGCTAATGCATTTGTACAATGACATTGTGGCCTGACCCAAGGCCCTCGACTATGGGATGGATGGCCACCACTGGCTATTAATTAGGTTTTGTGATTCTACCCTAAAGAATACCCCAGTGCTTTTCTTTGTTATACCTGAAAGCAGCTGGGAAGCTTGAAGTCTTTATTTCCTCTCATGAGTACTTGCAGACCAACAGTGAGAGAAAAGGATTCATTAGACATTGTCTTTCATCCTTTCTAACAAGGATGTACAGCGAATAGGTGAGTTCAAGTGATGTCAAGTACCAAAGCTGGTTTATTTGTATGGCCTAGAACAATGACTGCTTTCAGCCTACTGTCAGTATTTAACATTGCCTTGACTCAGAATGGTGCAGTTGGAAGAGTGGCAGATATCTGCAGGGATATTTGCAGCACAGGAACTCATCATTAAAGCCTAGTAGCTGAAATTCTCCAGTTATCTCCAAGGAGGTGTGTCAGTTTTCCCTCTTTGACCTCATGGAATCTGATTAAGGGCACTAAATCTTTATCAAAGGGAAAGAAATGTATAATTATAAAGGAATGCAGTTGGTTCATTTTTGTAGATTCTGCAGCCTCAAATACAACCTACCATAGATTAGAAATAAGCAGAAATTTTTTTTACCTGAGTTAAACTCATACAGACTCTTCTTAATATTATTTCCCAAATAATATAAAAAGTTTACATAGCACTTATGTTTTACTAAATCAGGTAGAGATAACTTAAACGTATACGGAAGGATGTGCATTGCCTTTGTGTAAGCACTACGCCAGTTACGTGAACAGCTGTAGATTATTATTTTTTGGTAGTCAGAAGGCTTGAACTCAGGCCTTGAGAGCTGTCCCAGAGCTCTTTCGCTCAAAGCTAGTGTTCTACCATGTGAGCTACAGGCCACTTCCAGTTTTCTAGTGATTAATTGAAAATAAAAGTCTTGGATTTTTCTGCCCGGGCTGGCTTTGAACCATGAACCTCAGGTCTCAACCTCTTGAGTAGCTAGGATTACAGGCAGGGTCCACCAGTGACCAGCTGTATCTGTGGATTTTGGTGTCCACAGAAAGTCTTAGGATTAATCTCTTCATGCCAAAAGATGCCTATAATTTCTACTCACTTTGAGGCCTATCCAGTATCTTACCCCTGATGCATATACTTCAATGGATACTTCAGTAGACAGTGATTTCTTGCACTTCATTTAAACATTTTCCTTAGTAATGATTTCTGTATAATTTATATTTGTGCAAATAGTCTCTTGAATTTTTTGACAGCAGTAGGTTATATTCATTTTCAACCTAATTTTATTCCTTTTTTCCTTAGTAGTAAAACACTGTAAACTCATGATTGAAAAAAAAAAAACAGAAAAGAAAACCATAAATGTGCAAGACAGAAAAAAATAAAACCATGTCAGATGAAAATCATTATAATTGGAGTTTCTAAATCTGTGTTTTAAGTATTTTTTTACACATTTGTTTTTAGAATGTTCATCAAATCGACCCTATAGTTTTTCATTTATTGTGGCACAACTTTGTTCTAGACTTAAAAAAAAAAGATTATCATTCTAAATAACTGCAAGGTATTTCAATTAAACCCTCAAAATAAACCAATAACCCAATTAATAAATGGGCTGATGAGCTAGAGAGAATCTTCTCCGAAGAAGAAACAAAAATGACCAATAGACATGATGAAATCATCTCTGGCCATAAAGACAATGCAAATAAAAACAACATGGAGATTCTACCTCACCCTAGTTAGAATGGTTATTATCAAGAAGACTAACAATAGCATGCTGAAGATGCAGCCAAAAGGGAACTCTACTACCCTGTTTGTGGTCATGTAAACTTATTCAGTGTGACGTTTCCTCAAAAAAGTAAGCATAGAACTACCCTGTAATCCAGAATTCCACTTGTGGGCATTTACCCAAAAGATTACAAGCCAGAATACAGTAGGCCCACCAGCACAACTGTGTTCATTACACCACTGTTCACTATAGCCAACGGATGGAATGAGCCCAGATGCCTCTTGAATGAATGGACCAAGAAAATGTAATATGTATTCATAATGGAATTTTACTCATCAGGAATAATGATATTGTACCATTTGTAAAGAAATGGAAAGACTTGGAAAAATTACTTTTAGTAAGTCAGGATAAAGACACAAAGGATCCATGTTTTCCCTTATATGTGGAAGTTACCTTTGGCTTACAAACTCTTAAGTAAATACAGTGCAGAGTATGCAAGTATATACAACACCTTAACTGAAAGATGGTACACTCAAGGGAGACCTCAAATAAATAGTTTAATCCCTTAGAAAGCCAAAATCAAAGTTCAGTAAAATAAAACACCAGGAAATGGGTAATCAGCAGGGGTAGGTGGGGTCAAGGGGAAAGAGATAGATGAATGAAGAGGACAAATGGAGTGAGAAATACAGACAAAAATCCAATGTCTATACTACAAAAATAAGAAGAGTCAGGAGCCAGGTGCCAGTAGCTTACTCTTGTTAAGACTAGCTATTCAGGAGGCTGAGATCTGAGGATTGTGGTTCAAAGCCAACCCAAGCAGAAAAGTTTGTGAGACTCTGATCTACAATAAACTACTCAGAAAAAGCCAGAAGTGGTGCTGTGGTTCAAGTGGTAGAGTGCTCCTTGAGTACAAAGAGGCTCAGGGACAGCGCCCAGGTCCCGAGTTCAAGCCCCAGGACCTGGAAAAATAAAACACAAACAAAAAAGAGTAAAGAATAGGTAGCATGGGTGAAAATGTTGAAAGGTGACATTGATGAAGATATATTGTATTCATAATCTACATTGTTAAATGTACTCCTTTGTACAATTACCTAAAGATAATTTTTTTTAAAAACCTATCCAACATTGTTTTATTCTACTACTAAATTAAGGAAGAGATATACTGCTTCTTAATATATTTAAGGTGGGTATCTGAGCTTATTTTTCGAAATATGGGACATTTTAACCACTGGGACATACAATGCTGGTGTTACCAATCTGGATCGCCAAGGGCTTTTAAACTGGATGACAGTCATTTGAGTTGGGAACTAAGAATTTTCTAATGTATGTCAAGATAGCGGGATTTTTTTCTTTGCTCTCTCTGTCTCCCTCATTGAGCTCTGTCACTGAGCCATACCTCCAGCACAGTGTTAGAAACTCTTTATCAGACAGGAAAGCCACATCAGCAGACTCACTTAAAATTAGTGGTAGCTTTTCACCTAGTCAGGACCAGGATAAAGGCAAGTTCATTAGTAACTAAGTCAATGATAAGCATGCAAAATAAGAAAACAGGAAAGAAAGAAATAGAATATGTAGTTTAGAATATGTAATTTGTCTATCTAGAAAAACTGAACCAATGGCAAAATTCAAATTCGAGTTACTGAAACTTGAGCTATCATGCCCAGATCCCAAACTAATACACACAAATAGTGCCAATAATGAACAACAGTGGGCCTGTGATAGAATAAATTCTGCTTAAATTATTGCTATAAATATAAAAGCTCCAGTATGGCTTAATGTCTGGAGATCTATATAAAGAAACTTTAAAGTTTTACTAAGAGCTATAAAGAACTTAGAAAATGGCACAACACACCGTGCTCTGCTTTGGAAAAATTCTTTGTTAAGTTTCTCCAAAAAGAGACAGCCACAGGAAAGAAAGAGAAAGCAATTTACTAGGGTACAAACTTCGGGGCTGATCAGACTGTTTAGATGATACAGTTAAGGGCATGGGAAGGTAATGAGTGTTGTGTCTTCAGTAGGTGGCGTTAACATTTGCACTAGGTCAGATAGTATCTGAGAAGGCATAATTTCTTGCACAAGCACTGATGGGAATCTCTTGCTTAAGTTTTGTTTCCCCAGCCAGGCCAGACCTTACATGATTGATGCAGACCTAAAAATTTGACTCCAAACTATAGTTAACGTATTGATCAGTGGGAGAGAGTTGGTATCCTAGATACAGGTCTATGTACAGTAGTTTTGCATAACTTGGATATTATTGTGAGGTACTGTAGGGTATTTTTGTACAAAGGAGCTTATGGGATGGTTAAGGTAATTCACTGTGGAACCAGGTACACATGGATTAAAGTTACAAAGTTGTAACATAGGGCTAACAATTTTTATCTCATAGAATGGATCTGAGGACGAAATGGCACATTGTAGGTAGTCAATAAATACAGCCAATTAAGTCTTAACTAACATTGTTCTTTAAGTACTACTTGGAAAATTACTTGGTATCTTGATTTTTTCTATATATTTATGATTTTAAATTTATAAAGTCTGGATGTAATGATACCTGAAATCTCATGTAGTTTGTTTGCTTGTTGCTGGTCCTGGGGCTTGAACTCAGGACATGAATGCTGTCCCTGAGTGCCTATGTGCTCAAGGTTAGTGCTCTACCGAAATGTGGACACTAGGTCCAAATGGTGCGATCTTGGTGGATGATGGGGTGAAATAAACTTCCTCACCCCAACACCCAGGTGAACAGGCTTCTGAACTAAAAGCAGATGGGTGGAGACTTGGACAATAGGTTCCCTGACTTGCCAGACCTGTACCATGAACTCTGGAGACATTGAGCTCTGAGCTCCTTGTGACCCTGCCCTCCAATCATGACTCTACTTAGACCCCCCCACCTTGGCCGTCATTTGCAGCATGCCTTGTGTATCTCCTGACTCTTCTTGGGTCACCAAGGAGTCCCTCTTCAACTCTCCCATTAGAGTTGATCTGCTTGGTTGAGATTGTTTTCTTCTCTTTCTTTACTACCCTGGTGGTTCAGTTTTCTAATGGTATTAAGTGCATTGCAGGCTGCAAGTTTTGGGGGAACATGTGTGTGTTCACAGGTCCTGGCTTTCTAATAATGACACCTGATTCAACCTCTTAAAATGTGCCTTCTCTGTATCTTGCCATCGAATTTCCCTGTAACCCTACCACTTGAACCACAGCTCTACTTCTGGATTTTTGGTGTTTAACTGGAGATAAGAGTCTCAGGAACTTTCTTGCCCAAGTTGGCTTTGAATCATGATCCTCAGATCTCAGCCTTCTGATGAAATAGGACTACAGGCATGAACCACCACTTTAACCTAGCTTGGTACCTATTTCTCTTTTGTAAAAACCTAAACAAGTATTGCAATAAAATGATTACTTTCTTACTATTGATAAGAGTTGAGATGCTACTGATGCCTTCATGTATTCTAACAGTGACAATGTGCATTAGAGAGATGGGTGTGTTTTCCTTCTTCAAATACCCTTATAATCATATTTATTAATATAGGAATCTTGTGTTTATTTAAATTTCTAACATGTTATAAAATAGGTTTACAGTCTGAATTGTACTGTAGACAATAGAATTCATACCATATCCCTTAATATATTTCTAATTAGCAATTCACTAAGACAATTTGTAGTCATATTTGCTTTAAAGCACTGGATACAGTTATTTGTACAATAGTAGCTTTGAATAAATTTTTTAAGGAATAAAATACAGTCAAGGCTTTTCATTACTGGTGCACAAGTTACAGTTCTTCAAGACAGCAATTTTAATGAATTTATTAATAAATACTAGATTCCACATTTCATGACTTTAAATATTTATTTTGCTTGAGAAACCTATGCAACCTATTTATATATTTTGAGAGAGAACATAATCCAAGGGAAGATTTGTCATGTGATACCTAGTAAAGAAGAACTGATTATTGTAGACATGAAGTTGTTCTGTCTTTGATGATTCTACTTCCAAATCACAGTGGTTGGGACTAGAATGATTTTAGTAGTGATAGGAATCTGCGTTGTTCTCATAACTCATGTTGCTCCCCTGGCTTCACCCATTGATGAGCCTCCTCCCCTACAACCCAGGGATCTTCCTGAAATTCTCCAGCCCTGAATTTCTTGCAACTTTCCAGTTACTTTCCCCCCTACCACCACCTAGGACCCTTCTTTTTTTTTTAATTTAATTTTATTTTATTTGTGAACATACTGTACAGAGGAGTTACAATTACATGGGCAGGATAATGCGTACATTTCTTACCAAGCATTGCAGCCTCCTCCTTTGTTTACCCTTCACATCCCTTCCCAGCCTCCCTCCTCCCCCCCATCCCAATCCTTCTCCTTCCCCCCTCCCCCGCCCCCCCCCCCCGCACCGACGTTGTAAAGCTCGTTTTGGACATGACAACTTGTACTTCTCATTGTTGCAACAGGTCCACCTGTATCCTTAAACAACTGGTTTTTCCCCATCTCCTCCACAAGTTATACTGACATCAAATATAGTGAAAGCAGGGGTTATACTGTGGGGGAGGGACATACAAAGCAACAAAGAGATAATCTTATAAATGCGTTAGAAACACATGCATGAAAGAAAAAAAATTAAAATACACATCTAAGGGTTCATTTTCCTGACCTTTTCCGCTTGACTCATACATATACTAGATATTACAAATAAGGGAAACCATGGGACCTATGCTTCTTTGGGCCTGGCTTACTTCACTTAATATAGTTTTTTCCAAGTTTTTCCATTTCCTAGGACCCTTCTTAAGTCCCTCTACTCCTGCCCCATTACACCTCATGTCTCCTGACTCTTCTCAGGCCACCTTGGCATTCCTCTTCAACTTTCATTAAAGTTGATCTGGTCTGTTGAGGTTGGTACCCTTTGTCAGCCTTTGTTCTTCTCTCTTTTCGAATCTATCCTTTTCCCTAACAAGTATATATTCTCTTGAAGGGAGACAGATTGACAGATTTTCAGTATGGCTTTCCAATTCTATGCAGCTTGTTGTGGCCCTACATTATAAAATGACCCATGAGTTTATATTCGGAAAATTGCCCCATGTCAAGTTTTTGGACATCTTTGATGTTTATGTAAGAGCATTGCGGGAATATCTGTGCTTTGCTTTTGTATATGCAAGTTTGTGCACATTTCATAAGGGAAGAAAGTCTAAACTGTATCCCTGTTTTTCAAAGAGAAATGGCCCACAAAGAATAGCCTTGTTTGTAGTGGCCACTCAGCAGTGCAGCAGAGCTAGGAGTAGAATGTCTATGTTATTCAATGTCCAGCTCATTTATAAGATGGATAAAAAACAGGGATATATTTTGTTGTTCTGAGCTCTTTTTGGTCTACAAGGACGATATCAAAAATAGCATAGAGGACAAGTGACATAAATTGTGTAAACTATTACCTTCTCGGTGCCAGTTGTAGCTGATTTATCCCTCATATAGAGCCACTAGCAATAAAACTCCTCCAAATATAACCTCAGAAATTTCTGGTTCACAGATTTTTCTGTGAAAAACAAATCAGAGTAAGTCAAAGAAAATGGGGGCTCACAGTCCGATCAATGTGGCGGTTGAGCCGGCCTTGCTGTGTTGGAGATAGTGAGGTTTTGAGAGAAAAGCTGTTTGACTCCTCTGTCCCTCACAGAGCATTTTTCAGAAAAAAAATGCTTTTCCCTCTGTTTTTATTTTCCATCAAATGTTATCACTTATATTTAGCACTGATTTTTCTTCCCACATGAAGATGCTAATCAATGTAACTAGTTATCTAGAGGGACTGCCTGAATGTTCTGTGATTGAGACCCTGAGATGGTTGATCCTATCAGTCATACTTGCAAGGACCCATGGGAGATACATACAAGAAAAAATAAAAATGAATCAAAGAACATCAACACATAAAAGTCAACAAAACACAATGGAAAAGAGAGAGAAAGGAAAAGGCAGGTCCAAGAACTCTATGACTTTCAGAAGATAACTTACACAATAGAAAAAGCAAATCTTTCACCATCAACAGTGAGCACCAAGAAATGGGTACACGAAAGAGGATGGGTCAAGGGAAGACAGATAAAAGAGTAAAGGGATGAAGGGGGGAGATTATGGTCAAGAATGTGTTGTATATATCACAAAATTAAGAGAAATAAGGAAAAGGGGGTTGAAGGGGAGTGAGAATGTTGAAGGTGGTGACACTGATCAAAATGCAATGTATTCATCAGCTGCCTTGTTAAATGGCTCCTTCTGTGCCCAACTAGTTAAAGATTATAACTTTTAAAAAATAAAGACTTTCAAAAAACAATGACTTTAACTATGGATGGATTAACCTCTTCAATTGAAGACAAAACCAACCAACCAACCAAATCAGAATGACTGAATAGATAAACAAGACCCACCAATCTAATGTCTATGAGACTACTTTAAGAACACAAATAGACTTAAAGCAAAGAGATGGGGAAATATTCTCCACAAACGAAAACAAAAAAGAGAATAGGAATAGGAATAGCTATATTTATCCAGAATTTTATTTTATTTTATTTTTGCTGCTCCTGGTCTTGAACTCAGGGCCTGGGCGCTGTCTCCAAGTTTTTTCAGCTTGAGGCTAGTGCTCTACCACTGGAGCCACAGTTCCACTTCCAGCTTTGTGTGTGTGTGTGTGTGTGTGTGTGTGTGTGTGTGTGTGTGTGTGTGTGTGTGTGTGTGTGTGTGTGTGTGTGTGTGTGTGTGTGTGTATGTGATTAAGAAAGATAAGAGTCTCATGGACTTTCCTGCCTAGGCTGATTGTGAAACATGATCCTCAGATCTCAGCCTCTTGAGTACTTAGGCTTACAAGCATGAGCCACCAGTGCCTGGCACCAGATGAATTTTAAGTCAAGAACTTATTGAAAGACTCTGAGAAGAATATTTCAAAATGATAAATTCAATCCACCAGGAAAGATAACTATTATAAATATATAAGTATTCAATATTTAACATTTAAAATATAGGAACAATAACTTGACAGAACTGACATAGACAGCAATAAAATAATATTATGTTCACCACTGAGAGAGAGAGACAGAGAGAGAGAGAGAGAATGTGACAAAGCATTTTGACAGAACATTCCATTTAACTACAGAAGTCTGCATGTTTATTTCAAATGCATTATAATCTTTATCCAAGATAGTTCCCATGACATCACAAAACATGTATTTACAGGCAAGAAGACAAGAAGTCACAAAAAGTATGTTTTCTGATCACAGTGGTAGGAAACTAGAAATAAATAGCTGAAAGAAAACTGGAAAATTCACCCATGTTGTGAGACTATTCACCAATACACAAGATGTGGAAACACATGAAGATTCATTGATAGATGAACTAATAAAGATAAGGTGGTACAGAGTTCATTTTTAAAAGAAGGGATTTAGGACTCAAGGTACGGCATAGATGAACCTTGACGACTATTATACTAAGTGAAGTAAGCCAGACACAGAAAGATAAATATTGTATTATTCTACATCATTCAAGAAAGGTAACTGTGTTCTAGATATCTCCGGAACCATGTATCTAATAGTTAACAATAACATCATGTTAAGCATTTTTATAATAAAATAATATTTTTAGTGAAATAAACTTGAGAGAAATGCAAGTTGGATTTAGGTAGCATAAAAACCTCACTAATATACTTTTTATAACCTTATAGCGAAATCTGTCAGGAACTGTATGATATTTTAACTTAATTAACTATATAATATATTTTAGATTTTAAAGTTGTTCTTTCTTGACTTTATGTTAGCTATTTATTAATAGCTAACTTGTTTACCCATCAATGCAAACTTTGTCTACAGATATTTACAGGCAACATCCTATATAATATCCTTAAAAATAATCCAAAGGAACAGAAATGTTTCTTCTCACACAGTAAATATTAACTCACAAGCCATGAAGTTGGGAAAAAAACTGGCCAGTTCTTCTCTCTCTCTTTAAAAGCAGTTGTACAAAAGGGTTACAATTCTATAAGGAAGATTGTAAGTATGCTGTCCCCCCTTCCAGCTCTCTCCCTTCCCCCTCCTACCCTCCAGTCACATAGTTCATTTTTTACATAATATGCATTATGGAGCCAATGCACATTAGTGACCATTCTAACTGGAGTGAGATGGAATTTCAATGTTGTTTTGATTTTTACATTTCCTTTATGGCCAATGATGTCGAAAATTCTTCAAAAATTTATTAGCCTTTTGTATTTCTTTTGAGACTGTCAGTTTATTTGCCCAATTATTAGTTAAGAGTTTTGGTTTTTGTAAGTTCCCCATGTATTGTAGCTATTAGACCTTTATGAGACGTGTACTGTAGGCTGTGAATCATGAATCATGTGAATCATCCACCTGCTGTAAATCTGAGGATTGTTTGACCAATCTCATAATTGCCCTCCCCACCCCCATATCTAGGGCTTTGTGGATGAAAGACAAATGCTCTTCCACTGAACTTCAACCTCTACCCCTTAACTTGTTCTTAAAGACGCCAAGAAATTTTTGATTCCGATCCCCTTAAGTATAAAAGAAAAATATAGGGAAGTGGTTTTATTACCACAGTTAAGGACTGGACTTAATTGACAGCTGGGCCCTCTAGATATCTAATTATTGTCAGTACTCACAATCAATTACTCCTTAACCAAGGTAGTTATTTTTAACAGATGTTCTATGTTTAATTGGTTCATATCTCCTAACAGTGGGAAAGGTCAACTGAAGAACTAGCCTAGGAGTTCGTTTTTGTAACAAATGCATCGTACATTTCTAATCAGGAAGTGACATTTTTCACAATTGATAATGATTATTTTGAATATTGTCACACTGAAGAAAAAACACAAAACCAAAGCATCAAAACCATGTTCTCTTCGAAAGAAGTATAACCCCCAAACCTAACCCAAGCCCCACCTTTTAGGCTGTTACCCTAATATATACTGACCCTCTCCACTGGCCAGCAATTTCTTTGGTCCACCTTCTGTGTGAAGGGCGTAGCCTTTCTTTGGGTAATGGTTCTACTTTGGTTCTTCAGTTTTTAGTATCAAAGCACACTTTCAGCATTTCTTCTCTGTCTGTCTAGCTATCTGTCTGTCTTTTTCTCCGTGTGTGTCTCCTTTTGTATGCCTCTTTCTTTTTCTCCCTGTAATTTCCATTATCCTTTTTTTCTACTAAAAGTAATGCATATTAATTACCAGAAAAATATAAAAGGGAGATATCCTGAAATTCCATCTACTGGTGGGCAATGTAGCATAGTTAAAGGGCTTTTTTTCCTATTCTACCAAATTTTCTAAATACATATATTTCCCTGATAATATTATAGTTGTATTAAACATTTCATACTCTTAAAATACACAAGGAACAACTATGTTAACTTTTTTTGTAATTTCATGATGTTTTTTATATGGATGAACTATAATCTACTTAATTAATCCCCTATTGCTTGACATTTAGAATTTTCCAATTTTTCAAAAGTGCAAGCTGCACTGTAATGAGTAAAATAGCAATTAAATATTTCTCTACACTTTTTAAATATTCTAAGAATATACTCACCAAACTAAAATTACTGAGTTGAACAGTATGATTATCTTTAAAGCTTCGATGTATATCCATCAATTGCCCTTCCAAGGCATTCTGCCACTCACTATTGCTTTATCTATATCCTTCTTCTTTGTATCATAACCCACTCTCTTTAAAGCAATGAAAAATATCCTCATAAAGGTGGTTAACAAAAATTGTCACCAAGCACTTTGTCTATAAAGATTGTACCACCATTTTGCATGTGGAATAGTATATATTCCCATTTGTAGTTTTTCTAATACCGTAGACGTTTTGGGGAGGTGGGGCTTATTGTGGGGCTTGAACTCAGGGCCTGCCCATTGTCCCTGAACTTCTTCCACTCAAGACTAGCATTCTACCACTTTGGGCCACAGCTCTACTTCTGGTTTTGTGGCCTGAGGTGAATTGGAGGTAAGAGTCTCATGAACTTCCTTGCCTGGGCTGGCTTCCAATGGCAATCATCAGATCTTAGCCTCCTGAGTAGTTAGGATTATAGTCATGAGCCACCAGTGCCTGGCTTTACTTTTTAAAAATTATATTGTTAAGTGAATTTAGTTTGTAATGCATAACTATTGCCTTAGGCATCATGACTGTAAAATGTACATAAGTAATACAGTAGTGCCCAGCTCAAGTTCTGTGTGTGTGTGTGTGTGTGTGTGTGTGTGTGTGTGTGTGTGTGTGTGTGTAATGGGGCTTGAATTCAGAACCTCTCTGTCTTGCTTAGCTTTTCACTCAAGCCTACCATTCTACCCATTGAACCATATCTCTACTTTGAGCATTTTGCTGGTTAATTGGAGATGAGAGTCTAATGCACATTTTTCTACCATGATCCTCAGATCTCTGCCTCCTGAATAGCTAACAGTACAGGCATGAGCCAACAATACTTGACTAAAGCCCAGTCCATGTTCTTCTAGCTATTTATCTATCTTTTGGAGAATGTGTTTATAGTTTTATTTTTCTGCAAATCAACCTTTAATACCTATTCAGAGGAAGAAGAAGTAGACACATCATTATTTTTATTCTTTAATTATGTATCCAATTGTCCTGTCACAATAATTGAGTACATTATCTCACTTATTTGTGCTTCCTAATGTTAAAAGTTAATTCACATTGTTTGAAAGCTTGCTCTATGAAAATGTACTGGGCTAAACAGGTAAGCCTCCTTCAGGAGCTGCGGTGAGGAGGCGAGTACCATGTCAGATCAAGCCCTTAGTGCTTCTGATTAAAGACCTCTTGTTTCCTTTATAACTTGACATGTGTGGGGCAAAATTAACATTTGGCTGTCAATGTGGCGCTCAACTTTCTAGAATTTCTCAGAAATGTCTAAGGCAAGATCTGCTTCATTTGAAGGACTTTAGAAACACCCTTTCTCACTTTTCCCTGAGTGGAAAGAATACTGAAAGCATTTTGTTTAAAAATCCTAGGTGACTTCGGGCTCTTCAATAAACACACTGAAGTCTAGAATATTAGCTGTTTTTGAACATCTTTTATGAATGAAATACCCCTAAATAACCTATGCATACCTCCTAAGTCATTGGTTATTATGATAGATGGTAGACCATAAAACGGATCTGAATTAACAACTGATTAGAGTGGTTCTGTTTTTAAATTTCACTTCATTGTAAAGATGCTGTTCAGAGGGGGTACAGCTCCATGAGTAAGGCGATGAGTACATTTCTTATAGAGCATTGTTACCCCCTCCTTTGTTGTTCTCCCACTATTCCTTCCCCCCACTCTTCCCCTCATTGTTTTCTTCCCTTTATTCACAAAAAAGAGCAAAAACTTTTCTATATGTATAAACATATGTGTATATTTTGCCAGTACTGAGACTTGAAATACGCACCTTTTCCTTGCTAGGTAGACACGTGCCTCCACCCTTGGTATTAACCTGGACTACGATCCTCCAATTATGTTTCCTGCATGGTTGACTGGCAGCACACACTACCATGTCCAGCTCTCTATTGGTTAAGATGGAGGGGGGGTCTTTCCTTTTGTCTTGAAATATGATCTTCTGAGTCTCTTCCTCCTGAATAGCGAGGATTATAGATTTCTGCAGGACAATAGAAGCTATCAGGATGAGAAAATAATTTTGAATAGGACAGAGATCTAATTGAATTTCTAGTGGTTCTAATGAAGTCCAATGTTGACTTCTATGAGTCTTATTTTTCAAACAGAAAATGAGTGCTGAGAAGACAGATAGGTGGTATACAAGAATGAATTAATAGACATGGATATGAAAGAAAAAGAGGTAGCATGATGTAAACATAATTCTAGCTCTTAGATGATGAAAGCCATTCGTCTCAAACTTCTTGGTTATGTGAATCACCCTGGTAAGTTACATATCTAGGTCAGTCCTCAGAGCACACATTTCTACCCAGCTCTCAAGTGCTTCTAAGGCTAATGGTCCATGGAGAATGCTTTGAATGGCAGTAAAATGAATTTGAACAAGGAATTCGAGTTCTTTTCAGCTCCACAATTTAGATTTAGCAGTAACAGACTCTTCATTTACATGGTAAAGAGATACCTTGGGCTGAATTTTTCCAAACTGTTTTAGTGTGTTACTCATCTTTGCTAACGTCTTAACTTTCCAACATCTTAACTTTCAGATGAAATTATCACCTGAAAATCACAAGGAAGATAACAGTGCTCTCTCAGATTTATCTTGACCAACATGGTACAACACAGCCAATATTCAGTGGTTCACAAGACCAAAGGCTCAAGGCCAAGGTTTAAGTAGCAATGAAAATACTATTTCAGCATGGGCAATAAAGGTTTATGCAAGCTCTCAGCCTGCATGGAAAAGACCATTCATGTGGAGTATCTAAAGTAAACCACCTAAGCAACACAAGATCTCCTTTGGTTCAGTGGAGTCTTTATTTGGCCTAACTCTTCTTGATGGCTCTGTAACTCATGGTTATCATTTTTGCTGTGTGTAACAAGGGATGTGAAGGTGAATCTGTGTGTGTGTGTGTGTGTGTGTGTGTGAGAGAGAGAGAGAGAGAGAGAGAGAGAGAGAGAGAGAGAGAGAGAGAGAGAGAGAGAGAGAGAGAGAGAGAGAGAGAGAGAGAGAGAGCTGGAATATTTAAGGTTCTTTGATAAAAGAAGAAAATATATAACGACTTACAGAAATTTCTAATTGTACTGACATCTACTTGCAAGAAATGGAAGATGTTGAGATTCTAATACTAGATCTGCCAATACATAACAAAATGTTCTTGAACAAATCACTTATTCCCTGAGCTTTGAGTCTTTGTATATTAAATTAGGAAGTTGAGTGAGATCACCTTTAGTGTGTTTTAAAGCTCTACTGTCAATCATTTCATAAAAAATATAGCTTGGTGTAAAACTTAAGCTTTGACTTTGAGCCTTTTGTGAGACATTAACAGGTTTCACAGGTTGTGACCACATAGTTATCTTCTAAAATCTACTATACTTTGAGAAAACATCTAATTCTGAAAATTATTTGTCATAAATAGAGCTCCCTTTCTTTTGGCAATACCCAATAAATTTTGTTTCTTCTTAGTTGGCTATTTTCCCTTCTGTTTGTTTTCATGATTTCTCTATGGCTCAATATATTGAAGTTTCTGTACAGTGTATCTAAAGATAAAATACCTTCTCCTTTATCATGATAATAACTTAGGCTTTTTACAATTATTAGTACTTTCCATTAGGTTTAGAAAATCCTCACTCAATGTTTTCCCAAGTATTATTTGTTTCCTACTGGCCTCATTCTTATAGAACTCATTAGGTCTGTATTACATGTTTTTGCATTATTCATAGTCTTTTAGTTGCTTTCAAGGTTTTGGGCCTTTTGTCCTTTGCAGATGAATTATAGGGATAGCCTAAGTTTTATTGTCAGTTCATTAATTATTTCTTCAACTGTAGAGAATCCATAGTTAAGCATGTTTTGGGAGGAGGGAGAAAAATTGTTCTAACCTTTGTCTGGTGCCTCTATTATACCAAGAGAAAATTTAAATCACAAGCTAGAGCCTCACGGATCAACCAAGAAGAGATGATGAGAGGTGTGTGTGATCATTTGAGAAGGTATAGTCCTTAGCTAGTTGAAGACCTACAATGAAAGAAGATACAATGAGGCAGAAACTATATGTAAAGAGATAAATTGCTAACAATAATCAAGAACTTCTGAAGTTGACCCTACAGATTCAGGAAGCCCATAAATGCCAAGTGGAACAAATGAAAAGATATAAACTCAAAGATATAGTACAGAAAAACTGAAGAAAGGAAAAATAAAATAAACCAGAGAAGGAGAAAATATAGAACACTATTACAGTTTTGGTTCAAATAGCAAATTCTATTGAAAAAAGCGGATACAGTCATATGAAGAAATAAAATACAGATATTGAGAAAGATAAGACAAGTTTACCTGAGCTGGGAAGGTGGCTCAGTGGTAGAGTGCTTGCCTTGCATGCATGAGGCCCTGGGTTTGATTCCACAAAAGCAGAAAAAGCCGGAAGTGGTACTGTGGCTCAAGTGATAGAACATTAGCCTTGAGCTGAAGAGCTGAGGGACAGTGCCCAGGCCCAGAGTTCAGGCTTCACAACCGACATATACACACGCAAAAAAAGATAAAATTTACCTGTAATGACATGGATTGAATGTCAAGATCTATCATTAACTTGAAAAGTATTCAAGGTGAGGGGACACAGGATATCTTTTTAAAGGTGACAGTCAATAGGATGATGTTCATTTATGACTTTATTCCATTCACTAGCCTTTTACAAGGCCTGTTTCTCTTGCTTTTCCCTCTTCTTTCCTTTACACTTGACAAGATTTTCCTTTCCTTCCACTGCTTAAAGTCCCATGCAATGCTTTCTATGAGAGATCTCCGAGGAAAAATTATGGTGTATATCTTTCTGGAATGCCAGAAAAATTAACACTTTTTATAAATCTCTTCTTGCACTTCAAGCTCTATTTTGGTTTTTGCATTTTTCCTTAGTTCCCGTCAATGGTGCCTGATATGTAACCAAATTTCCTAAATGTGGATTGCATGTGCTTGGATGGGTGAATCACTAAATCAAGATTATCTGTTGTAGGTGAAAGCATACAAAAATCTCTGAAACAGCTCTTTTTTTCCTTTTTTTTATTATATGTTTTTTATTGCAAAAATACTGTACAGAGGGGTTACAGTTACATGAGTAAGGTAATGAGTACATTTTTTCATCGAGCATTGTTGCTTCCTCCTTTGTTTTTCCCACCATCCCTTCCTTCCCCATCTCCCCAACTCCTCCTCAGCTGAAGTTGTAAAGTTTGTGAAACAGCTCTTTAAAGCAAAGTTGCTGTTTTATGCTCTCAACCGCTTTCTACTTTTTGTTATCACTGTTAAGTTCATACCAGAGCCATTCTTCTCCACTGGCTGACTATGGAGAATCGTTTATAGTCTCTAGAATCCTCCAGGAGAAATCTAGCAAGTCCCAAAAACTAAATTGAAACAGGATAAAGACTCTACAACATTTGATTCATTTAGAGTCCACAGTGAAATTTGAGAAAAGTAGGCTCTTTGGGGAAAACAGAGTTTTATATTCCTACAGAGAATCAAAGAAGTGAATTTCTCCTGATAGCATGCTGTAACTGAGGAAACATGTTATAACATGTTTTTATAAAAGATCAAAACTATTAGACAAAGTTGAAAAAGAAAATATAAACGAAAATACACCCGGTTTTTGTTTGATATTTTGCCCTCTGTAATGCTCTGAGATTTCATTCTGCTTGTTTATAACGTGGTTCAGGAAGTTGACAAGGCTTCTTTGACAGTGTTGACTCAAGTGTTTAATTCAGTAAGTGTGTGAAAATTGTATTTTGCATACTGGAAACTGCAGACATGTATTTGATAGGAGTGAATGAGGATTTTAGGAAGATAACGATATACCACTCCATTTTCTGGGAGTCCTAGCAACTAGGCTGCCTATACCTAGTCACTTTTCTGTCTCAGAAAGTCAAGTGCAAGTAGCTCATGACTGTAACCCTAGCTCCTCAGGATGCTGAGATCTGAGCATCTCAATTCAAAGCCAGCTCTGCCAGAAAATCCCACTGGGCACCATTAGCAAAACAGAAAATCAGATGGACTGAAGATGTGGCACAAGTGTAATAGTGTCAGCTGAACAAGCAAGCCAAACTTGAGGCCTTAAGTACAAACCATGATACAGGGGCTGGGGTGGGGGGTAGAAATTGCTATGACAAACTTGGAAATTAAATTGAGGGAGCAATATGCTCCTGGAGAAGCTTTTAGGGAAAATGGCATGCTGTCTCAGAATGATGTTACTTCCTTCTGCCTCGGAAATATTAGTCCACAGAGATTTTAATGGTTAATTTAAAAAATAAAAGTCAATTTGTTCAAAATTCCAGTAGGGATGGGGTTCATATTTGCTTTTCTTCATTATGCCACGTGTGACTGAAGACGAAAAGTGGCAATAATATAGCTGATTTTGAGGCTAGAAAGATGAGCTGGCACCAAATCATACAGTGACAACAGAGGATAAACCATAGGGAGGAAAAGAAAGAAAGAGAAAAGAAATCACATAGTACATTAAAAATAACTACAACGCAGATAAACTTCTTGTTTTCATATCTTGGAGTTCATTTCACTTAACATCATCTTATATGGTCATATGTACATAGCTATTTAGCTAGAAAAGGATCACTCCTCTTGACTAGGACCATCCTAAACATATACTTATTATTACCAATGAGAGAAACCATGGAATCTATGTTTCTTTGGGTCTGGCTTACTTATACGTTTATCTGAATTAGAGAAGGGAAGAAAAACAACAAAATGGTGAGACAAGGGACAAAGGGCAAACCAATGCAACAGTGATACTCACAAGACAATATGTTAGAAATGTTAGTATACCTTGGGGGGGGGGTGGATGGAGGAATGGAAAATGGGAGAAAAGTGGGGGAGGGGGTAACAAGTTTGACAAGGAATGTACTCATTACTTTACACATGTAACTGTAACCCTTCTGTACATCACCTTGACAATAAAATTAAATGAAAAAGAAAAGATGAATGGGCAGTTTGGTTGGAGGAAGGCATATGTTTAGGGAGTAGGGGATGGTGGGGGGAAGAAGTAAATTGCCCAGGGTGATTGCAATTTGAGGAAGGATAGATTCTTCTTTAGTATCCAGTGGGGACTTTTTTGAAGGCTTTAGTAGAGCATTCGACTGTATCTAGAGTTTCACAGTAGTACACATAGCAGGTGGGGGGAGGACACTCAGAATTGTCTACATGAGGATTAACGTGGCTGCAGAATGAAACATATCGCCAGACTATGCTGAGTTCTTAGACTGGAAACAAAAGCCTGACTCAACAGTGATAAATTGGATCTCACCAAAATGAAAAACGTTGGCTTTGTATAAGCACCTCTGAAGAGATTAAAATGACAACAACAACAAGACAGGACAAAGTGGGAGAAAAATACTTGCAAACTACCTATCTGATCATGGAACCATCTTGAGGATAGGAAGCACTCAAAACTCAACAGTAAAAATAATCCAATTCAAACAGTTATGAGCTCACATTCACTGAAGGGGATTTTACTGCGCTCTCTCTGTGTCTTTCTGTTTCTGTCTCTATCTCTGTCGCTATCTCTGTCTCTGTCTCTCTCTCACACATACACACACACAAAGATTTTCAGTATCCTTAGTAATCAAAGAAATGCAAATTGATTCTAACATGAAATATTATTATACAGCTATCAGAATGTCTAAAATCCTAAAACTTGTGATACCACTAAATGCTGGTAAGGCTAAGATCATTCTCAACCTTATTCCATGACATGTTTCTACATTTACTTGTCTACACCTGCAAAAGGATTAAATCTGGATTTATTAGTATGTCTTTGGAAGGTCTGACTGAGGAGGCAAAGGTGGATCTGGATTCTGGGCGTCATGATTTTGTTTGAGAGACTTCTAGAAGAGCACAAGAATGACAAGACTCTGGGCTCTCCCAATCATGGCTAAATCCTGTGCCGCTGAACTGACTCTGCTTGTTCCTTTACTGCTGCAGAGACCCTTTGAAGACAGCAAAGCATGCTCTTGATGAGAGCACAATTCAGACTCAGAATGAGAGCAAATCCACAGAAGTAGCCTGGCTAATTGGGTCAGTGAACAGATGAAATGCGATTTCGGAAGATGTCAGAGGGCTCTGCCAATGTAGTTATAATACGCGGGAGTCACAGCAATGAGAGAGAGAGACTGAGAGCCCAGGGCACAGCAGAAATGTTCTTCACCCCTCCATCTGTCCCCACCGATGCCATAGTGCTTCCTGGCCTTGAGTTTACATGTGGTTTGCAGTGACTTTCTAAGGTAAATTCTTAACATAGTACATTTCTTACTTGATAATACACCAGAGCTGCCTTTCTTTCTTGACCCCACTATATATTTGCCAGAAATCACTTAAAATGTTTGTTTCATGCACAAATATAGTCAAAAGATAGGAAAGGAAATCAACACAAGAAACTATCATATTCACAAACAAAAAATGTAAGAATTTCCCACTAAAATGGTACATATATGAACTAAACTAAACTAATATATATGTTATAAAGTAATTTCTCAATAACTGTTTGAATTCCTTAATAACTGTGAATAACTGTGAATAAGCAATGAATATAATGATAATTGGAAAAAATATGAGAAAGGTTATAAGAATGAGAGTGTGGTGAATTAGTGATGGTAGGGTATCTTGTTTGATTAATTTTTATCAAATGAAATATATTTTTGGTATATTCTGGATTCATTAGGATTTTTTCTAATTATAAAAATAATCACTTAGAAAATCAAAACATGACACTACTCTATTAAAATAAAAACTAAAATGACTCCAGATCTTTCCATCCTGATAGAACCACTGATGATATTTGGAGAATAGATTTCTTTCAAACAGCTTTCTCTGAAGAAAAACATAATATAGAGTGTAGTTGTGGAGATGGGAGGGAAGGGATGGTAGGGGAAAAACAAAGGAGGAGGCAACAATGCTTGATAAGAAATGTACACATTACCTTGCTCATATAATTGGAACCCCTCTGTACAGTATTTTCACAATAAAAACTTATTTAGAAGATAAACACAATATTATACTGCTTTATGTTATCCAAACTGTCTATAACTCAAACAAGGGAGTATTATTTTTAACCAACTGTGTAAATGATATAGTTCTAGCCTTTGCATTATCTAACTAGTCAACAACTCTAAGATGAACAGTGATCCATACTAGAATCTCATCCCAGAAGAAATAATTACATGCATAATAACAACAGATGCTGGAGGAGATGTGGACAGAAGGGAACCTTACTGCATTGTTGCTGGGAGTGTAAACTTGTACAACCACTTTGGAAAGCAGTATGGAGGTTCCTCAAAAGACTGCACATAGAGCTCCCCTATGACCCAGCAATCCCACTTTTGGGCATTTACCCAAATGTTCACAAACAAGACCACACTAAAGCTACCAGCACAACTATGTTTATTGCAGCATTATTTACCATAGCTAAGATATGGAACCAACACAGATGCCCCTCAGTAGATGAATGGATCAAGAAAATGTGGTGTATATACACAATGGAATTCTATGCCTCCATCAGAAATAATGACATTGCCCCATTTGTTAGGAAATGGAAAGACTTGGGAAAAAATGTATTAAGTGAAGTAAGCCAGGCTCAAAGAAACATAGGTCCCATGGTCTCCCTTATTTGCAATAACTAGTATATATCTGGGACAAGCAGAAAAGGTCAGATAAGATGATGTTAAGCGAAATGAACCCCAAGATAAGGACACAAGTGGTTTTTTTCTTTCTTGCTATTGTTTCTAACCTATTTATAAGGTCCCATGTGATATTTTTGTTGCTTTGTATGTCCCTCCCCCATGGTATAACCCGTTTTCACTGTATTTGATGTTGGTATAATTTGGGAAGCAGAAGGGAAAAATCAAATTGTTTAAATAGGGACACAGGTGGACCCAATGAGATGTACAAGATGCTATGTCGAAAGCGAACTTTACAACTTTGGCGGGGGTGGGGTGTGGGGAGAGTAGTGTAGTTGAGGAGATGGATGGGAAGGGATGGTAGGGGAAAAACAGAGGAGGAGGCAACAATGCTTGATAAGAAATGTACTCATTACCTTGCTCATGTAACTGTAACCCCTTTGTTCAGTATTTTCACAATAAAAAACTTATTAACAAAAAGAAATAATTGCATGTAGAATGACCAGCCAAGAGTACACACATATTGATTCTTATGGACGTAATATGTTACAGAAATATAGAAATTTATAGTCCCAATAGTAATCACATCGCTTGCTGTTTCTCCACACCTTCTCCAGCATTGATGATGTCAACATGCAGTCTTAAAGTTTTGTCAGTGAGAGATTAGAAGTTAGATTTCTTTACGTAATTATGAATACTGCTAGTCAGTGTTTCCCAACTGCCAGGCTATGGGTTCTTTTCCAGTTGCCAATCATTTCTTCCTCCCTCTTGCTAATTTCTCAATTTCTCTAATTTCTTACTAATTTCTAATGTGAATTACAAATAGCAAATGCTCATATTTTTTATCTACATTGGAAATAACTTGTACAGCATACCGCTGCCTTTTAATTTTGTTAAAGGTGTTTGTATTTCTGTATAAGTAAATTTTAATTGATTCTTATTGCCTAAAGAAATTAAAAATACAACAATCATATGTCACACCAATCTCTCTTTCTCCAAAGGAAATAAAATAAGCACCTGAGGGAGAGGCTAAACATCATAAGAAGGTGATAACTGCTCTCCTGTGTTCACTGACATACTCTTCACAATGGCCATGGCATGAAAACACACTCCTTGTCAGCAGATAAATGGATCAGGAGGTGTTGGTATATATTTATTAGAATACTATCCAGCTTTGGTAAAGAAGGAGATTTTACTATTGGTAGGAACATGGACAAACCTAGAAAATTGTTATGCTAAATGAAGTAGGGAAGAGAAAGAAAAAAATACTATAAAGACATGTAGCAGTCCTTACATGCAGAGTTTAAAACAAAAAAGTCATAGAGTAGAAAAGGAATTAGTGGGCTAGGGAATGTGGTGGAAGCATAATATATATAGGTCAAAGTGAACAAAGAAGCCATTGTCTTGGATAAATAAGTATGCAGACCTAATGTTCAATATGAAAACTATAGCTAATATCGTAAATTGGAAGCCTGCCAAGAGGGTAGACTTTAGGTACTCTTACCACATAAGCACAAAAGAAAGGCCACTGTGAGATGATCGATATGGTGAATTTTTTGGCTGTAGTAATTACTTCTCTATAATCATGATACATGCCATAAATACACATTTTTAAGGAAAAATATTGGAGGGTTACATATTACAAGCCAGCCTAGGCTACATAGGGAAAGACTGAAAAATAAAATTTAACAAATTAGAAAGAGGTTTTTTTTAATAAGAGGCAGTTTGTCCACCAATATGTAAATAAAGGATGAGGTGATGGTAAGGAAAAATGAGAAATCTAGATCATGATTTTCTCTTTTTGGAAGTGGGTGGGGGCACACAATTTATTCCCACATTAAATCACAGCAGAACAAGAATTATGAACTAGATAGTATGGGCTAGGTAATATCATTTACTCTGAGATGGTGTTCAATCAATACGTTGAGAAATGCTTTATATAGATATATCTCCATATAAATATATATAAATACATCTAGATATATCTAGATATAGATATAGATTGATAAATATAGACAGTTTATATCTAGCTAGCTAGCTAGATATATTATCAATAATATATCTATCATCTATATCTATCTCTATAGATAATATATCTATATTTTTATAGATAATATATATAGCTATATAGATAAATCTATCTATCTATCTCTATCTCTCTATCTCCGTATCTCTATATCTATCTCTCTATTTCTCTATCTATCTATCTATCTATCTATCTATCTATCTATCTATCTATCTATCTATCTAGAGAGACCAGGCTGTCCTCAGGAACCTTGAAATGTTTTCTGATCCTGAGTAGTTCAGACACAAGCAATAGGTTCTCACTTAAATGAAGACCATGAAATAAATGCAAGGATTGCTCCAATATAGGAGCTGAGGAGCCAATTTCAAATCAAATCCCTGCACTGGATTTACAGCTTAAGAGCAGAGCCAGCAGGACTACCAGCACAAGATAAGCCTGGAGGACACCAGTAGGCCTTAGGTAGGCAGCATGGCCAATACTCCTCCTTCCCCTCAGAGAGCTGGGATGAGACGTTTTCTCTGCATAGCCCTTCCATTTTCCACACTTTTTTTTTTTAAAGCTTCCCTTCCATCTCACTCTGTGTTCCCTGTACTCCTTCTGTCCTTCAGAATTTTCCTTTCCCTGCCCTGTCTCACCTCACTTGCAAGATCACCTAAAGGAAACTTTCAATCTGCCATTTAACCCTGTAAAGCAGTTGTAGTCTGTTACTGTTTTAATAGTATTTTAGAGATTATGTTACTTTTATTGTTCAGCATAAACCAGAATTCCATTAAATAAGCATTAACATTTTCATGTTATATAATGAAAGACTGTGATCTGATTTCTTTAGATCATTTCAGTCCCTCCATTTGCTTTCCACGATGAAAGTACCACTCTGAATCCATTTTCCAACTAGTCTTACCACAGCTTTGCCAATGTGAAAGGCCTCAAAGGAACACTAATTAGTTATAAAATTCATGACTGTGCTATCATTAGTCAATTACCTAAGCTCCTCCTTTCTCTCTAATTTCAGCACACTGTGCAAGAGACATGAGCTGCAGGCTTTGGAATCAAATATCTGTTTTGTAACTGCTGCTTCCTTCGCTGTGTGTATTTGGCCGAAACTTTCTGTCTTCTTTTCTTCCTCTACAAACATTGGCTGTGATAATGCCTGTGATAGATATTTGCTGTGGTATTCTTGGCATATACTAGCAGCAGAGTTATTTCCTCAGCTCATGTCAAGAGAGAAAACACTGACTTGGGAATTATTTTTTAATTTTTTTGCCTTCTGTAGGTGATGGTGTCTGTGTCTCTAAGTGCTTATTCAAAAGATGATGAATATTGTCTTCTGAGAAAGAATGAGATTCCCCTTTCTCCATATCCTTGACAATATTTTATATATATAAATATATATGATGTATACATATATAAATAAGTATATATTTAAGTATATATATATATAAATAAGTATATATATAATAAGTATTCTAAATGTAGCAAGATAATATCATTATATCTTTGAGTTTTTGTTATCTATGTGTCGCCCATCTGTATGTCTTTTTGGCAAGATGTCTATTTAGGTCTATTTCTGATTTTAAATATTTTTTAACTAGTGAGTTTTTTAGTTCCTTATGTATTTTGTTGTTGTTATTGTTGTTTATGTCTTATATTCTTATTTTGGTATCAGAGTAATGTCAAACTCATAAAGTGTGTTTAGAAAAAAAAAAGCTCTTTCCCTTCAATATCTTGGAATATTTTAAGAAGAATTGGTATCAGTTTATCTTTTAAAGTTTGCTGAAACTCAGTAGTAAAGCCATCTGGTCCTGGGCTTTTCTTTGATCGGAGACATTTTATTGCTTGTTTATCTCACTATTTGTTACAGGATGTTGAACTTTATCAAATGCTTTTTTTTCCCCTGTGCCTATTAAGATGTCCATATGGTTTTATCTTTCATTCTGTTAATGTGACATGTTATTGATCTGTGCATGTTGACCATATGTTTTTCTTTTGTTGTCTTTATAGTCAGAGATGCATAGCCCACACCAGTGTTGTGGAGCTTTCTTCCTATACTTTTATCTGGTAGGCTTAGTTTCAGTTCTTATATTTAAGTCTAATCCCTTTTGGGCCATTTTTATATTGTTATAAGAATCTAAAATTTATTCATGCATAGATAATTTTTCCACCACCAGTTTTTTAAATTTAATTTAATTGTCAAGAGTGATCTAGAAGGGTTACAGTTACATGCATAAAGCAATGAGTCCATTTCTTGTTAAACTTATTACCACCTCATTTTTCTCCTACTTTCCCTCCCCACCGCTTCCCCTCCCCCAAGTTGTACAGTTCATTTCCAGCATATTGTCTTGTGAGTATTGCTGTTATATTGGTTCACCCTTTGTCCTTTGTCTCACCATTTTGTTGTTCCCCTTCCCTTCACCACCAGTTTTTTAAGAGACTGTCCTTTCTGCATTATGTGTTCTTGATATCTTTGCCAAAAAAAAGTGTTGATTTATTTATGGCTATTCTATTCTTGTTCAGTATGTCTGGTTTTAGTCAATACCATGCTGCAGGACTACTTTAGCTCTGTAGTATACTTTGAAGTCAGTTATTCTTACTGTTCAAGATAAAAGTAAATTTCAATGCCCATTACTCTTATATAAATTGGCCTGTGTATCACTAACTGGAATTCAAAATGTATTGGCTGTGCTTGCTTTTCTGTTAAAGTTAAATTTACATACATTGAAAGATAAAATTCATGACTGTGTTATCATTCCTGAAATATACCTTAGGCTACTCTCATCATGATTTTGGTATTTTTTCCTGTTAGATTATTATTTTAGAACTGCCTAACTTCTGGATTATTCTATATATACTGCCTTTACTAAAATGACTTGATACAATATTTTAAGATTCACATTAGCCTTTTCATTTTCACTCCTAAGTAATAGCAATGATTTGTTCATCTTGTTTTTATGGACATAAAGCTATTTCCAGAGTTGGGCTATTATGAAGGAAGTTACTACAAATATTTCAAAACTGATATTTTGTGCACATATATATTCTTTCATTTCTATTGGTTAGTACCTTAAAATAAAATTTATGGGTCATATAGTACATGCTTTGTTTTATTTTAAAAAGGAGCCATTTTTTTTCAAAGAAGTTGTAGTATTTTATAATATTATCAAGAATAGGTGGGAATTCTGCTTGATCTGCACCCTTGGAAATTTGATTTTCCAAATTAATTCTTCTTCTTCTTTTTTTAATCTCTGTACACTTTTATGTTTTTCTTGACTTGTTTCAGCTCTTCTGAGCATCAGTACAATGTTACATAGACCTGAAAGGATTATTTGCCTTGATATTTCTCTGATTGTCGGAGAAAATCAACACTAACTTATTGGGTGTTTCTCATGAATGCTCTGTATTAGACTGGAGAAAATCTCATTTGGCATCTATTTGCTAGACATTCTTACCATTATTGAACATTAAGTTTTTAATCCAGCATTTCTATGGATCTATTGATGTTATTGTCTTCTACAAATTTGGTAAGGATTTTTTAAAATGAAATAGGATGGAACTGATATTATTTCTCCATTAAATGCTTGATTTCACATGCCAGTACAATATGACAAAGGAGAAAGCTGCTGACTTACTTCTTGGGCATAAGAGACATTTATGATGAACTCCTTAGGTAAGGCAGTTTTTTTGGCTCTGGTGATTGGTAAGTTTTGATGTACACTTAGGGGAGGTCTCCATGTTTGAAAACCAAATGCCAGTGGTTCATACCTGCAATCCTAACTACTCAGGAGGTAGACACTGGCAGGCAAAAGCTTTCATGAGATCCCACTCAACAGAAAAGGCTGGGTGTGGTAGCACATGTCTCTTATCAAGAAACACAAATAAGGTCATAGTCCAGGTTGGCCTAGGCAATAAGCAAGATGAGTTGAAAAATAAAGAGAACAAGAAAGGCTGGAGGCAGAATATTTTGAGCTAGAAAGCACCAAGTCCAGAGTTCAAACCCAACTACCCCCTTCAAAAAAACCAAAACAAAAGCGAGTGAGATTTTGCCTGAAATAATAAAACACACATGATAAGTCTTGATTTCCCAACAACTAGCTCTTTGTTGAATTTGTAGATCAAATATGGCTTCGTGTAATTCTGACTGGACTACATGTGGTATAGTGTTAATAAAAACAAGAAGTTCCTATCTTCGCTAATGAACACCAGGGTGAATTATATCTGGGGATGTGATGACAAGTCCAGATTTCAGACAGCCACAGGGTCTTGATTGTCATTTATCAGCCTGGCTGTTGACAGAGCTTGTCTGCTTGTATAGTAGCTTATCAGACCACACGTCAGCTTTTAAGATAGGCTCGGCTTTCCTGCTATAAGAGGCTGTGGCATTTGAAATGTAGAGCCCTTTGTAGATTCAGAAGTGAAGGAACGGATGTCAAGTATCTCAAACTTGAACAAGAAAAAAGTCAAACTTTATTGAAGAGTTATCTTGTATTGAGAATTAGGTGGCATCACCAGAAGAGAAATGATCAAACTTCCAAAATATGTCTTTCTGAAGAGTATTTCTTTTTTTTTTCCTCTGCTTTCCCTCTTCACAATTTGGACTCTGTGATTTCCAAGCCTAATTTAGTCACATGTCAGATAATCTGCAGTAATTTCAAAGACAGCTGTGAATGCCTAAAAGTAAAATACTTTTTAATTCAGTATATTTTTAGGAGCAGGGGGGATATTTAATAGTGATGTCAAGTATATTTTAATGTTTAATTCATAATTTGATAGAAAAAACTGAGAAGCATCTTTGTGCATGTAGTAGATACTGGACAAAGTTAACTTCCTCATTAATCCACTGAACAAATATTTATTGAGAATCAGTTAGGTGCCTAGCACTTACTTATGTCACTAAAGAAGAGTATTGAACAGATAGAATTTCTTACCATTCCATCATGACATTTAGAAGGAGAAACAGTGACAATAAATACATGAACCAATAACGAGCTGGGTGGTAAGTGCTGAAAAGAAAAATCAAAATACAAAGCGGAGACTGGATCAGAATTAAGTGTGTACTATTTGTCGGCTCTTTTCTCCTTCAGGAACAGCTTCATTGATAAGATGGCTTTTTGTTGTTTTCGTTTTGTGTTTTGTTGATGCTGAAACTGGGGCTTGGACTCAGGACCTAGGTACTGTTTTGTAGCATTTTTACTTGAGGCTAGCACTCTATCACTTGAGCCACAGCTCCACTTCTGGTTTTTTTTGTGTGTGTGTGTGTGTTTTTTTTTTTTTGCTGGTTAATTGGAGCTAAAAATCTCATGGTCTTTCCTGCCCTGGCTGGCTATGAACCATGACCTGCAGATCTCAACCTCCTGAGTAGCTAAGGTTACAGGTGTGAGCACCGATGTCTGGTGGTAAAATGACATTTGACTAGAAAACTATAATGACCTTGAGGTGTTAAGTTGTCTCATTGTGTTTAAGTTAAGAGTAGGTCAGACTAAAAGGATAGAACTAGAAGGACTCTGAGGCAGGTTTGCAGAAGAACTGCAGATCAGCCAGGGGATGCATTGGAGGTCATTGGTTTTATTCTAAGGGAGATGGGTAATCTTGAGGACTTGCAAAACTGGCTTGTTTGGTCTTAGACAGTATCATTTTACATACTTCATTTTTTTGTGTGTGTGCGGGTCCTGGGGCTTGAACTCAGGGCCCGGGCACTGTCCCAGAAATTCTTTTTCTTGTGCCTAGCAGTCTACCACTTGAATGACAGTGCCATTTGTGGCTATTTCTGAATAGTTTGTTGTAGATAAGAGTCTTTCAAACTTTCCTGCCAGGGCTAGCTTTGAACTAAGATCCTTAGATCTCAGCCTCCTGAGTAGCTGGGATTAAAGTTCTGAGCCACTAGCACCCATCTTTTAAACACTTCTTAACAGGATGTGTTTATATTCTCTCTCCTTGTAACTATCAGAGGTCAGAGCAGCTATGTGAGTGGCATGCTTTATGTGAGGGTAGTATGTTTTAATAGCTTATTTCCATTTTCAGACAGACACTAAAACTTGCAGATATTAAAAAATCGACCAAGTGACAACAATAAAATAAAATTGGACCTGCTATTGACTAAAATAGAAATCTCATGTTATCAGCTGGGATGACATCATGAATCTGAGAACGTCAACTTCGTTAACATTGTACTAATTGATCAAACCAAAGACATTAGCAGACTTTATCCTGGAGGTTTATGAATCATAGGAAGATTTTCTCGCTCTCGCCTTTAATAAGTTATTTGGAAAAAATTTCAAGCGTGGAGGACGTTTGCATAAATACATCACAATTCCTGAGTACCCTTTAACCAGACTGAGTCATCTGTAATATTTGGTCACATGTGATTTCTCGCTTCCTTTGCATGAATGTGCATATGTAATGAACATGTGTTATTTCGTTTCTGAATATTTCAAGAGTAATTTGCATATGTCACATGCCTTTACTTCATTCTTCATTGGGAATCTGTGAACAAAACTACTCTTATATCACCATAGTAGAGTTATACATTTCAGGAATTCAACCTCTATACAGTGTTCATTTTTATTTACTTTTGATAGCCCAATATCACAAATTACCCCCCATAATGCCCTTTATAGCATTTTATCTTCTCATTAGTACTGGATCAAGTCTAGGAGCATTCATTTTAATTCCCAGGTATTTTCAGTTTACTATAATTTTGAACAATTCTTCAGGCTTTTCAGTTTAAAAATATTAATGTCTTTGTGGGCTTATAAAAAGAATATTGAGGGCTGGGAAGGTGGCTCAGTGGTAGAGTACTTGCCTTGCATGCCTGAGGCCCTGGGTTCGATTCCTCAGCACCACATAAGCAAAAAGAAAAAAAGCCAGAAGTGGCGCTGTGGCCTTGAGCTGAAGAGCTGAAGGACAGCACCCAGGCCCATAGTTCAGGACCCACAACCGGACCCCCCAAAAAATGTTTAGTGAAATTAAAACTTTTAAATGGGGGACTTTAGACCATGTATCATTTACATGTGTGTGTGTGTGTGTGTGTGTGTGTGTGTGTGTGTGTGTGTGTGTGTGTGTGAGTCCCGGGGCTTGAACTCAATGCCTGGAAGCTGTCCCTAAGCTTCTTTTGCTGAAGACTATCACTCTACTACTTGAGCCATATCTCCATTTCTGGCATTTTTGTTAATTTATTGGAGATAACAATCTCATGGACTTTCCTGCCCAAGCTAGTTTCGAACTGCAATCCTTGTATCTCAGCCTCCTGAGTAGGTTGAGATATAGGCATGAGCCACTAGCACCCAGCTATCCTTTATTTTAACAAATATTGAGTGTTTAAAACTCTCAGCCCATTAGGCACAGAGCTAGGAGTTGGGGATGTATTACTTCATTCACCGTTTTTCTATGTTTTGATCACTTTCTTTCCAGATGAATATCAGGTCAACTCTGATTTTCTCTTAGTAAGTGGAGGTCCCCATGGCTCCCAGGGAAGGTAGGAATGCTCACAAACCAATTCGGTTTTTATTTTACTACTATAGCCAGAGGATCACACTGAAAGAGGCAGTACATTGGATTAAAGCTTCTCACAGCCAAGAACTATACAGAATTTATTGATGAGACAATGTGTTGTTTCTTCATTTATAGGACCTTGCAGATTGACTGGGAAGTGTGATACACGCTAACCTTGTATAAGACTGTAGTTAAAATCTAATTCTAGAGGTGAAAGGTTGAGAAATTATTTCTCCACTGAAGTAAGTTGCAGAAGGAATACATTCAATCTAGTTTGCAAATATTTTTGATGATAATTAGTAACAGCAACATTGTTTTTATTATGTATAAATGGCTCTGGGTTTTAATGGTTTCACTCAGATCTGTCCTTAAAACTCGAACAAATGTGCTGAAGGATATGAATTTTTTTTTCTTGAAAGCCTGGGTTTTGGTCTCAGGATCACTCAGCTTTCTTGCTAGACTGGTGTTCCAACCACTTACGTCAGGCCTCCAACTTGGCACTTTGCTGTTTAGTTGGGGATAGAGCCAGATTTTTCTGCTCAGGCTGGCCTCTAACCACAATCCTCCAGATCTTAGCCTCCTGAGTAGCAAGAACTGAGAATATGAACCACTAGGCTCATCTGAGGATTTTTGTTTCTTGCTTTACTACATAAAGCCAGGTTGCTTTCTAAAGCACACTTTCTGTTTGATTTATGGTGACTCCAGCAGTGTTTGAATGGAACATTTCACCGAAACTTTACCAAAATCACTTGTTACAGGTTTTGAAACTTTACTGAGTCAGCTCTTAAAAAAACATAGCACATCACTGAAATTTGCATTCTGCTGTTGTCCATTGGTGTGAGATCAAGGAGGATTTTTTTTTCTAGCAGTTTAGAAAGTGATCTCGGGCTCTGCCAGTAAGAGATCACTTCTCCAGGAACACAGCGCCATTCATAGGAAGCCATTATAATTGTCCTATAGCTTGAGATTATTTTACTCTTATAGCCAGAGAGGATCACTTGGAAGAGGCAGAATGTTGGATTAAAGCTTCTCAGAGGCAAGAACTACAAAGGATGTATGGATGAGACAATGTGTTGAACTAAGTTCTCTTGAACCTAGGCATGAGCATATGGCTTGCGCTGGGCAATGTATGAGTGAGAGAAAATTCTCACTTCTTGCTGAAAGTTTCACCAGCTATGGTGGGATTACTTACATTCACAATCCTGGGCCCTTGGTCCTTGGACAGCAACAAGGAGAAAAGTCCCACAGCAAGCTCTGATCAGCATAGAGATTAGATACGAAGCCACTATTATTCTGAATGGTAGACAGTTGGGGACAGTGTAGGACAGGGTGGATCCTGCCTGTGCTCATGAGCTGCGTCAGGGCATCAGTCTGTCTGCCTGCCCCACAGAACCACATCAGGCTGGAGCTCCATTTCCATACCCCATCCCTGAGTCAGGAGCTTTTGCACACAAGAAAAGGGTTTGGTGGTGTTTATGTATATAATCCATTTGATTCTAAGCAACAAAGTGGGTGACAACACTCTGCCATCTGCCAGCTCGAATTATTTTTGTCATCAGAGATGAAAAAGTCTGCTTTAATATTCAGCAGGGAAATGACTTAATGCCGGTTGGCGTTGGGCAACCCTGAAAAAGAATGGCTTGCATTGTGTTTCAGGGATCATATCAAGCTCCTTACGGACAGAGTTCCCTTCTTCTATCTTCTAAAGGTGCTGACATCAGTACTCAAACCATCTCTGGTTTGCAGATAAGGAAACTGAGAATCTAAATGAATATCTCTTAAAAAGGCCATTTGCTGGTTAATAATTGGGATTTGAACCATGATCCTTGAAAGATGGCATGGTTCCAAGATGAGTAGACCTGCCACTACATGACAGTGACCCACAGGTGCTTCCCAGATTTTCCCAAAGTCCCCCAGGTTGGCCAGGTTGTATTCTTCTTCATCATCCATTATTCATGTCATTTTTCCCCCTCCATGACTCTGCCTCTATCATCCTCAAGGTTTTCTCCCTGTATATGATTTTGTCCAACCTTCCCCTGCCAAAAAGACAGTGCAGGTGTTAGAGACAGAAAAATCATTCTAACCTAATAAACTTAGGTTAGAGGAGCAACATGCCAGAGCACCAACTTACGAACTTAGAAACATAAGGTGGCCCCACAAAAAATAAAATACCTAGGAAATAACTTAACCAAAGAAGTGAAAAACCTCTATGATGAAAACTTTAAAAACCTGAAAAGGAAATCAAAACAGAACTTAGAAAAAATCCTCCCATGCTCCTGGATTGGAAGGATCAACATCATGAAAATGGCAATACTTCGCAAAGCTATCTACAAATTCAGTGTGATACCTATCGATATTCCAACCTCATTCTTCAAGGAAATAGAAGAGGCAATCCAAAAATTCATATGGAACAATAAAAGACCCTGAATAGTAAAAATGATCCTTAACAGAAAGAGGAATACCAATACCAAATTTCAAATTCTACTACAAAGCCATAGTAATCAAAACAGTTTGGTACTGGCACAAGAAGAGACCTTAGGACCAATGGAATAGAACTGAAAACCCAGAAATGAACCCACAGACCTATAGCAACCTAATCTTCGATAGGGAGCTAAAAAAATAGAATAGAACAAAAACAGCCTCTTCAGTAAATGGTGCTGGCAAAATTGGTTAACTACTTGTAGAAAACTAAAGCTAGATCCTTATATATCACCCTGCACCAGAATCAACTCCAAATGGATCAAAGACCTCGGAGTCAAAGCAAACACCCTGAAAACATTACAGGACGGAATAGGAGAAACCCTAGGTCTCCTTGGCACAGGCTGAAATTTTCTTAATAGAGACCCAGAAACACAACAAATCAAAGAAAGGTTGGACAAATAGTATTGCATAAAGTTGCAGAGTTTCTGCATGGCAAAGGACATAGCTAGCAAGATCAATAGAAAGCCCATGGATTGGGAGAAGATCTTCACTAGCCATACAACAGACAAGGGTCTCATATCTAAAATATACCTGGAATTCAAAAATTAAATCCCCCAACAACAAATCCTCAAAGAAACAACTGCCCAATAAATAAGTGGGCTAAAGACTTAAAGAGAAACTTCTCTGAAGAAGAAAGAAGGATGGCCAATAGACACATGAAGAAATGCTCAACCTCCCTAGCCATAAAAGAAATGCAAATCAAAACAACATTGAGATTCCACCTCACCCCAGTTAGAAAGGCTATAATCAAGAACTCCAATAACAACAGATGCTGGAGGGGATGTGGACAGAAGGGAACCCTATTATACTGTTGGTGGGAGTGTAAACTTGTTCAACCACTTTGGAAAGTAGTATGGATGTTCCTCAAAAGACTACACATAGAGCTCCCCTATGGCCCAGCAATCCCACTTTTGGACATTTACCCAATGTTCACAAACAAGACCACACTAAAGCTACCAGCACAACTATGTTTATTGCAGCACAATTTACCATAGCTAAGATATGGAACCAGCCCAGATGCCCCTCCGTAGATGAATGGATCAAGAAAAGCTGGTATATATACACAATGGATTTCTATGCCTCTATCAGAAAGAATGACATTGCCCCATTTGTTAGGAAATGGAAAGACTTGGAAAAAATTATATTAAGTGAAGTAAGCCAGGTGCAAAGAAATGAAACATAAGTCCCATGGTTTCCCTTATTTGCAATAAGTAGTATATATCTGAGACAAGCAGAAAAGGTCAGATAAGATGATGTTAAGTGAAATGAACCCCAAGATAGGGACACAAGTGGTTTTATCTTTCTTGCTATTGTTTCTAACGTATTTATAAGGTGATTTTTTTGTTGCTTGTATGTCCCTCCCCCATAGTATAACCTGTTTTTCACCATATTTGATGTTGGTATAATTTGGGGAGGGGAAGGGAAAAAATACTTGATAAGAAATGTAAGCATTACATTGCTCATGTGATTGTAACCCCTCTGTATGGTATTTTCACAAAAAAAATCTTATTTTAAAAAAGAAACATAAGGTGAGGGCATGAACTCTTGCTTTTCTACATACAGCCAAGTTGCTGTATGTAGTGCAGCCACATTTAAAAGGGCAGGAGCAAAAGGAGAGACTAATTTTTATAATATATTTTCTATAAAGGAGGAAATCTAAAAGTTATTTATTAATTGATTGAATTCAGGGACTAGGCAAGGCTCATGTTCTACCACTTGAGCCAAAGCTCCACTTCTAATTTTTGACATTTAATTGGAGATAAGAGTCTCACAAATTTTTCTGCTCCGGCTAGATTTGAACCATGATCCTCAAATCTCAGCCTTCTGAGTAGCTTAGATTACAGGCATGAGCCCCTGGCACACAGACAAAAGAATATATGTAAACATGAAACAAGTACAAAAATTATTAAGGAGATACTTTATGTTGTCTTACTTTTGTACTATGTGTATGATATCCATCCAATACATCTTCTTTCTGTATCTAATAGCTCAGGTCACTATGGCCAGACATGGCTGATGGCTACTGTATTGCTCAGAGAAAGTTGGCGGTACAGATGGGTGATTGTAAGGTAATGAAGAGAATGATGAGACAGAATGTAACAGAGTAATGAAGGGTCTTTCTGGATAGAGTGGAGTGTATTTGTTTGACCACCATCAATTTCACAAGATTCTTTCATATCCATGAGGTATCAGCCTCAGAAGTAGCATTTGTGACCAAGACTGCCATTTTCTCTTCTCTCCTTTCTCTCTAACAGAAATACTAGATTAAATAGAGATGGTCTGCCTACCAAATAAAGATGCTAGAAGAAGTTGCTGTGTAAGGTTCTGGGACTGACTTGGATAGGAGGTGTGATTTAACCATTACTGTTCCCTTTCTGGGGATTGGACTTTGTGTTTGCTAGGCAGGAACTCCACTACTGAGACACACCTGCAGCCTCCTCCACGTATTTGCACTGGTTATTTTGGAGGTGGGGTCTTGCGTTCTGCCTGGACCACAATCTGCTGAACTTGTCTTCCTGGCTGGGATGACAGGTTCATGTTACTAGACTCAGTTTCTTTCTGTTGAGATGGACTAGGCTTCACTAGAATTGGGTAACCTTCCAATCTCAGCCTTCCACATAGATTAAGGAAGATAGGGACCACTTTTTCCACCCATGGGTTTTCACAAAATTTTATGTTTCCCAAGCATCTAGGATTGCGAATGTGAGCCACTCATACCCCGCGACCCCTTCCACCTTCTCCCTACCTTATACCTAGAGCTGCCCTAGCCACTTAGTGACCAAAGGCTCATTGAAAACATGGGAACTATTCTCTCAGCACAGTGGAAGAAGAGAACACAGGTTCTCACAACCTGTGTCTGTGACTTTGGAACTGCGGTACCCCCTAATGATGGAGGTTTTTTTTTTATATGAGAGAAAACAAATAACTCACACCTATAAGCTACCATTAAATTTACTATTTGTGTGTGTGTGTGTGTGTGTGTGTGTGTGTGTGTGTGTGTGTGTGTCCAAGGCCTTAACACTTTTGCTCATTGTCTGGAGCTCTACCAACTGAGCCACACCCACAACCCCTAAATTTGCTATGTGTATTATATGCAAACTGACTCGTACAGAAATTAACATCTAATGCCCTTCATTCATTGTGCACTGATTTCACCAAGAATCTGAGAACAGAAGGGACCACACAATGATCATACAGGGAGTACTGCTGGTGGAGTCAAGCCTGAAGCCTGAGGATTTTGGTCCTTGGGGGCCATGGATTGACTTAGGGCTCAGGTTTCATTTAGTGTAGCATTGTATTTTCTAAGGACATGGAGTGTGCCACACTTTTTTTTTTTGACGAAGCCATCACACCAAACACTGGCTGTATTGTGTCATAACAAATAGCATTTTATATGGGGCATTCCATACATTCAAAGTGGGTGGTGACCAATTTTTCCCATCCTGACTTAGCTAGTCATGGTCATTTGTCAGGGAGTCTCTAAAACCAGGGTATCTCCCTTTCTTAGCCCCTGTCCAGAGCTGATCTCTCTCATCCAGAGTCCTTCTGGCTGCTTCCACTTCTTGTCTGGGAGAAAAGGCTCGGCCAGACCCTTCTCATCTGAGAGTACTAGCTTGTGCAAGCTCCCAGCTTGCTCTGCTCTTGCTCTTTCCCTTGCCTGCCGTTTGCCTTCCAGCCATGACATTGCTCATTTAGCATCCCTAGCAGAGGGTGGGCTGATACTCAAATCTGTCAATTCTACAACTTGTCCACTGCTCTGCGGAAGGCTCGGTGGGAAAGGAGGTTGCTGACTCAAGTCTAAGCGGGGCTGCCTATCATCTGCAGAGTCTAGTCAACTGCAAGATCCATATTGCTTGCAAGTTGGCCAAGTCAATCAATGGCTGAATGAATGTCCTTGTTGCCCTTCAGAACTCCAATTAGCACTACCTTTGCTGCCAGCAATGGCCTGAGCCAAGTTCCTGGCACCATTTGCCTCCCTGGTTCCAGCTGCTATGGCCAATCAGGAGGATGCGTCTGACTGACCTGGAACTCACCACTCCAGGATTTCTCTGGCCTTGTGTGCCAGTGAGTCTGTGGCTGGGCATTGAAATGGGACTGTTTCTTAGTGGGTCTCTCTGTCTGTCTGTAAAGCAGGGGTGAGCAAGCATTGTCTGCAAAGGGTTGCAGAGCAAATACATCCAGAGTCTCTAGGTTTTATCACTCCTCTACTAAGCTCTTTCTCCTAACATGACAGCAAGTATAGAGAATACAGAAGAAAAATAGATCACACTGTACTACTAACCAATGTTGTTTATGGACACGGATACGTGCATTGTATATAATTTGCACTTGTCAGACTTTTTCAATTTTGTTTTTTGTTTTTTTATAGAAAATCTCCAAAGGAGGATACTCTTAGGGGAATAACACAAAGGCACAATGCCTATGTGCATCTGAGCATATAAAATAAGATTTATCAAAAATGATCTCCAGGAAATGGAAACAAGAGGGCTTTTTTTGCCTTTGTTGTTGTTCTTATTTTCTTTTCTTTCTGTCTTGTTTGTTCATTTATATATCGTGTAAGGGGAGGCCCAGAAATGGAGGCCCAGAAATAGTGGGATAAAGGGTGAATAAATAACAGTAGTTACGACTACTAGACTCTGTTGAAAATGAACTCTACTACTTGTGGGTGAGGTTGGGAGGGAAAAACTGGGAGAGATCAAGGGAAGAGGTGACCCTGTCCAAAAAGAAATGTACTCATTACCTGGCTTATGGAATTGTAACCCCCCTGCATGTCACCTTTATAATAACAATAAATTTTAACTGTGTGTGTGTGTGTGTGTGTGTGTGTGTGTGTGTGTGTGTGTGTAAGATCTATTCTTAGTTCATGAGCTCTACAGAAAGAGGTAGGGGGTGAGGGCTGGATTTGGCTCATGGGCGTGGTATGCCAATCTTTTATCTAGAAGCAGGAAAAATAAACCATGTCAATGAAAAGTATTTTTATCCTTTTTATACTCTTAGTGAACATCCTGGTGCTGTGCTCCAGGATTGCATAATGTTGCCAGTTACCTCCTCATTCTTTGTAACTTTGGCACACACTTTGTAACTAGATGCACACAAAGAGGTAATTCCAACAGGTAAGGTGGAGGCTGCTGGTTGGTTAGATGAGATAATGAGTGAACTGTGGATGGACCAGAACACTGTGATACTGATACTGATACTACAGGAGATTCAAATATGAACCAGACACAGCTGCTTTTCTGGGAACCTGGAGTCTGGCAGGAGTGGCCATTTGCCCCAGGAATTGTCACACACACACCTTAGAGGACTCTGGTCTGTAAGAGAAGAGCAGCTGAGACAGTTTTCCATCTTGCCATCCCACTGTTGTTACTTAGGGTTTGAGCATGCTCAGAGTCTATGTTCAAAAAGGGAGCAGAAGCACCTGGGACCCCAGAGCCATGCCTGACCCAGTCTTTCTGTTTATCTCTGTGGCGATTCTATCCCATGGAAAGCAATCGAGTGAAGTGTGTAGACATTGCTGATAAGTTATTTGCCAACAAAGTGAGAAATACTGTAACTTATGGACTTATTATTTTTTCCTATGGTCTTATGAGTTTACATTATTTTTTTCTTTTTAAATTGTTATTATAAAGGTGTTGTACAGTCACAGAAGTCAGGTAAAGAGTACATTTCTTTTTGAACAATGTCACCCCTTCCCTCGCTCTCTTCCAGGTTTTCCCTCCCATCCCCACCCACGAGTTTTATGAGTTTAGATTATTTTACTTTCCACTTCAGGGCAAATCTGAGGCTCTTAACTTTCTGCATGAGAGTATTTGTTCTTTCCAATTCTGACCAGAATCCTAAGTGGACACATTACCTGGGAACCACCTAGAATACTCTCTTGTCTTCACAGACAGAATTCTTAACAATTAAAGACAAAAGCCTTGGTAATGTGCCTTGTCAGCAATCAATCTTATATGGTATTTATTTATTTATTTTTCATTTTTGCTGTCCTGGGTCTTGAACTTTCAGTAGCCTGAGCGATGTCCCTTTGTGCTCAAGGTTAGCGTTCTTGAGTCACTTGAGCCCTAGTGCCACATCTGGCTTTTTCTGAGTCGTTTATTGGAGGTAAGAGTCTCCTAGATTTTCCTGTCTGGGCTGGCTTCAAACCATTATCCTCAGATCTCCTGAGGATTATAGGCATGATCCACCAGCACCCAGCTCCCTATATGGTTTCAATGGGGTATAATTTTCCAAATGGTTTTCTGTTATATGGTGTTTAAACCCTCGGACATATTTCTGACATCGAAATGATTTTTTTAAACAAGTGAAGTTCGGATACTAAGAGTTGACCTCATCTTCAAAAGGATTGGTAAATTTTGGGGGACATTCTTGATCCCTTTCTTTCTGCTTCCCAGTCCTCCTGAATTTGTATCAGTCAGGAGTTTTTTTGCTGTTCCCCCCTGGTCCGTACCCTGTGCTGGTCTGTGTCAGGTTGATCTCTCGTACTCCAGAATCATCTATTTTCTATTAATTGCAGATCTGCCTCTGTCTTCAACAGCAGTTACTCAGGTTCAAGCTTGGAAAGTAATATTTCTGTTCTTTTTTTTTTCCAAACCCTTTACGAGCGTCTTTTATCCTATTATACTTTGAAAGTGCCAGCTCCAGCTGCCAGTTACCTTAGAATTACTTCTCTCATTTCTGCACATTTAGAGTTTCTTTCTGCTTTGGCCACCCTTTGACTGTGCCTTCTGCTGCAGCAGCAGGAAAGGTTTCTGGGGTTATTCTAGAATTTTGAAGTGTGAAAGGAACTTCCAAGTTGGGTATGACATGAAACTCTTGCCTATGCTGGACTGCTGTGTAATACAATCCTACGGGAGGGCTGGGATGTAGCTCAGTGGCAAAGCGCTTGCCTAGCAAGTGCAACGTCCTGGGTTCGATCCCCAGTACCAAAAAAGAAAAGACAAAAAAAAATACAATCCTAAGGGATACTATTCCTCACAGGCTGTGTGAGTGTTATAAACCTGTATACAGCCTGCCAGGCAACAGCCTTGCAACACATACCTGGTGTAGTTTCCGCGTGTTCCCGAATACACTGGCTTGTGTTTACAAGCTTGCTTCCATTGCGATGATGTTCGAAGATTACAGAACCTCGAAGAAATGGAGCTTAGTACAAAGTAATTAAGTCATGGCAGTTCTTTCTGTCCATGGATGGAATTAAAGTAGTTCTTGTAGAGCCCCATTTAGTCCCCAGAAACTTGAGGTGTTATAAAAGAAGATTGCCCCCCCTTCTCTATCTCTCCAGCTTCCTGTCTCATATATGATCCTTTTTAACTTTCCCACCATAAAGATGAACGAACCCAGGACATTCAATATTGGTTTTTCACCTTGCAAATATATAAGTTAAAAAGACCTCTGTGTGTGTGTGTGTGCACGCGCATGTGCGTGTATGATGCATGCACACATTGGCAGTGATTAAAGTTGAATTCAAGACCTCCTCTTTGCTACTAAAAGTCCTACTACTTTTGCATTTAGTTAATTTTTCTGATGAAATCCTAATCTGTTGCCCAGAATGGGCTCAGACTTCAGTCTTCCTACCTCTGCCTCTCTGCATCAGTCTTCCTACCTCTGCCTCTCTGCATAGCTGGGATTTTAGGCATGCACCACAATGCCCAGACAGTAAGTCTCCTTTTTAATATATTACCTAGTCTCAATTATTTTGTTACAGTTAGGGCAAATGTACAAAGCTGGCTTTACAACGTGAAGAGGGAGGGGGTGGTAGACACAAAAGGAAAAGAAGGAGGAGGAGGAATAAATGATAGCCCTACTTTTATCAAGCTTCCTTTGTGGTAGGCGCTCTCTCAAGCATATTACGTATGTTAATTCTTTCAATAAGTTTTTACTTAATCATGGTAGGGGTGCTTGACAATGCCCATCACGGTCCCTGGGCAGTGGTGAGCAAGCAAAAACAGGCTTCTTTCTCTCACACAAGTTGCAGCTGAATACATTTTTTGAGACCAGTTGCATGAGCTGACAGACACACAACCTTGCATTTTAACGTTACAACCCCAAGTGGTTGCTCTGTTAAGCTCTGAGTTTCTCAGTAGCTCCAAAATCTTGGCCTCTGCACAGTGTAAAAAACTCACATCCCTATCTACGCGGTGACTGACACATCTCCCCGGGTTACGCTGTGTTTTAAGTCATTACCCTCTTCATTCTCGCTGCCTGTCCAAGACCCCTTTCATTGAGCCTTGGTTCACAGCTCTCAGTCTCCTTTCTGGCTGCAATGCCTGGCTTCTGTCTTCTTTTACCCACACGGCCTTGTGGGTAACAATGTGTTTGTCATCCTCCCTTCCCACCCCCAGCCCTGCCTCCCTCTGGAAGCTTCATTTCTAATTTTATGTGTTGCCCACTCCATAGCCCCACCACTGTGCTGGCACACAGCAGGTGATCAATAAATGCTTTTTAATAAGGAGCTGACTCACTGCCAGCGCTCTGGCCTCCTCGGCTCAGTTGTTCTGAGGTATCCAGCCTTCCAAAGAAAGCTGGCTGTATTGGCTTCCTTCCATAGTGTGGATAGGAATTTCAATTCTAGGCCTTCATGGGGAAAAAAAGTTGCAGAAAGCCGATCTTACCCTAAGTAATTATGAAAGGAAGGGCTCCAGTGGAGAGCCACCATAGGAGCAACTTGAATAAAATTCACACCTTGTCCAGGCCCTTTCCTTTAGCAAAATACAACAATTTTTTAAGGTCTAAGTTATGACTTCTTACTGTATGGCATACTTACATAGTACTTGCCTTGTGAAGGTAGCTCTGTGTGTGTGCACACATATGCATGTGTAAGTATAACTCTTTCTTTCCACCACAACCTGAGGACACAGGTATGACGATACCCATGTTACAAAAGACAGAATGAAGCGTGGTAATCTTACAAAGTCATACGCCTAGCAAATGGTAGAGCCAGGGCTGCATGCCATTTTGATGGTGAGCCTATGCTCTTGGGATTCATTTGTATCCTTGGATTGTGTGGGTGTGTATGAGTTCTTGCCCATGTGTACCTGTGTACACATAGCATGCAATGATTTTAGTGCAATATCGTCTAGAACCTGGGTGTTCTTGTTGCTTTCTGTGATCCATCATGGACTGCATCATTGATTGATGCCTAGTTTGTAAGGACAGTGAAGGATCAGCGAGACTATTTTTAATAAAGTTCTGGAAAAACTTTGCAGGCCTAGAATAATAAAATCTACTGTTCAAAACAAGGTTATCTCCAGAGAAGGAATGTCTGCAGTTACATATAGAGAGCCTCTCACCGTTTTGATCTTATTTATCACTAGAGCCTCTCACCGTTTTGATCTTATTTATCACTACACTCAGGATGAAAAATTCTTCCCTGGTCCTGGTGGCTTGTGTGTGTCATCCTGGCTACTCCACAGGCTGAGATTTAAGGATCATGGCTCAAAGACAGCCTTATTTACAATAAATCACACACACACACACACACACACACACACACACACACACACACACACACACACACACACACACACACACACACACACACAAAACCCAGAAGTGGAGCTGTAGTTTAAGTGGTAGAACACTAGGCTTGACAGTGACCAGGCCCCGAGGTCAAGCCTCAGGACTGGTAGAAAGAAAGAAAGAAAGAAAGAAAGAAAGAAAGAAAGAAAGAAAGAAAGAAAGAAAGAAAGAAAGAAAGAAAGAAAGAAAGAAAGAAAGAAAGAAAGAAAGAAAAGAAAGGAAGGAAGGAAGGAAGGAAGGAAGGAAGGAAGGAAGGAAGGAAGGAAGGAAGGAAGGAAGGAAGGAAAGATAGATTCCTACTTTCTAGAATGTAGATACTGGTAGTGGAATAAATACATTGGGCTAAATCTGAGCAAACTCTGTATCTCTCTGGCACCACTCATCGAAGTGTGATTGCTCTTTACAGAGGGGGAATGAATGAAATAGCACCATAACTATGAAGATATTATTACACAGAGCACTTCATATGTGTGCATCTGCTTTTGACCCTGGCTGAGAGTGGCAGCAGGAACCCTCTCTCTTTTCCACTCCTGGTTGTTCTTTTGTGTTTCTCTCCCCTTGTGCCCCCTTCCCTAGCCTCCTCCTCTTCATTTTGACTCCAGGGTAACTGTGACTACAAAGACAGTGCAGTTCCCATCTGCTGGAAGCAGATGGGACCAAGGCTGTTGCTTCTAAAGTCCTCGTGTATGCTGTTCAGAGCAGGGTGGGCTACTATGTAGACATGAGGCAGAAAATTACAGTGTGGTATGCTCAGTCATTATTAGATCTTCATGTAACATGGATGGAATCCGTTGGTTGGTCTATCCACCCATCTAGACACCATCCACCCATCTATCTCCCAACTTCTATCATAGTCATTTGATTTTCTTTCATATTCCTGTATAGGAAATTAAGTAAACTTAAGTAAAATTCTCAGAGAGAGTAAAAAATTCACAGACGGCTAAGGCCAAGAGGAAATGAAAGCTATTATTGGATGCATAAATATTATTACCAACCCATGATTTGGGCTGTGAGCATCTTGGCATCTGAGCTAACGAAGCAGTCCTGTGACTTTATAAGCTTTCCAGGATCTACAGAGCATGGCACTATGGCAAGTGAACAGAATATATTGAGAAAAGCTTCTCCTGGTATTTCTGTCTGAAGAAAAATTTCCATATGGATTCCAAATAGGTGTTGGAGCATAACTTCTTACCAGGACATCAATGCTTTTAGACTCAGCACTTATTCAAGAGCTGCATTCACAATAAAAGGATATGACCTCCTATTGAAAAAAAATCTATATTTGACACTACAGATGACTTTCAGTTAAAGCTTCAGGTAAACTACATAGATAGATAGATAGATAGATAGATAGATAGATAGATAGATAGATAGATAGATAGATAGAAAGATAGATAGATAGATAGATAGATAGATAGATAGACAGACAGACAGAGAGATATATAACACATATTTGATATACAAGACATCATATATATGTTCTCATTGTAGTTTACTAAAATATTAAATGGTAAACAATACCCTTGGGTTTAACTTTTCTGACTTTGGGGGTCATGTTATCCTTCCTTTTGTATGAAGGGAGTGCAGGTGAATATCAAGCAGGAAGCATTAATTCTATTGTTTGTCTATTGATTGTTTGTTTTTGGAGGAAATTGTTAGATTAATCTTTTAGGACATTGCTAGTACAATGGATGCTCTATGAAAATAGTTGTTTGGGATTGATGGTGATCAACAAACCAGAACTTCTCCAAAAGCTGTAGAGTTTGAACTTCTTCGAATGGAGTGTCTGCACAAAATGACCTAATTAGGTCACTGCAAAGAAACTCAACAACTCCTCCTTCAGGCTTGAATTGCTTCAAGCCTGTCAACTGGTTGCAAAGAGAGCACAATGAAGTGTGTTTGGCTATCATTTTCCTTCATTTTTATGACTTCTTGGCTTAGAAATAGCAACGAAATCATTGACATATGAAGTCGTGGATTTGCTGTCACTGGGTTTTATAATGGGGTCATGAGCACAGGAGAGGAGCCAGTTTAAATGCTTACGTGGCTCAACCAGTGAGGCACAGGAGAATAAATAGACTGATTGCAAATGAATGAGAATGAGGACAACTAAAATAAATGGAAATTGCATCACCTTTCAAAAGGTGGCAATAGCTATTTCCTTCATGCTGATCCATGCCACCAAATTCAGACTCAACTGTACCATGCCATGGGATTTTTAGAAAGAAATTTCTATTTCCTGTGAGAGTTTTCTGATTTTTAAAACACAGGCTGACCAAATTAAAACTGGATCTAGCCTCTGCTCATTTTTTACCCATTGAATCACCCATATAAATATGTGAGAGAAAATGGAAAAGCAAAGTAATTTGAAGTATGACTATACATAAAATTCCCAAGCTTTTAATCAATTATCATATATTCACTGTTGAGAATTATGAAGGTACATTTTGTTCCTTTTATTTAAAAAAAGACAGGCTTAATTTCTTGAGTAGAATTAAGTAGCACTTTTGTAGCACTTTTAGATAACATTATTGTTAAATTCACATTTGGGAAGAAACCTGGATCCTAAAATAAGCATATTGCCAAACTAACAAAACAGCAACTGGTTACCCACACTGGCTTTCTTATGTGACTTGAAATCCAAAGTCTTCCAATTACAGAACACTTGGTCTTTCTTTTGCCCTGTGATGGGTGCAGAATTTCTCAACTCAGTTTAAGGGGTTTGTGTTTTAATCTCATTCACTTGTGGATTATTAAGAGAAAGCCTAGAGAGATTGTTAGATCTATGTATTATGCAAAGTGCTCTCTGGTGAAAATATAGTACCATGAGGACTGTGCAGTGAATGTCCAGGCTACTCTCCCACTTGAAAACATTTATATTGGATTTCACTAATATTCCCCTCAAGTTGTATGATTGGGGAATGTTGGGAGCATGACATTGACAGTCCTAAAAATGTTGCCTTCACATTTGTCGAATGTGATTTTTTTTTAATTCTAAGGAAATTGGCCTTTCTACCACCTGTTTGGTGTTCACCTTCGCTGTTTTCTTTTGCTGGGAGGCACACAGAAGCCTTGGGAAGATATGACTGTGCTAATTGAATAACAGTTCATGCTGCCACATAAATAATTGGGTCCCTCTGTGAGTTCTTGTTAAATATGCCAGAAGGTGCATACTGGCCTTACAGAGTGAATTGCAGTGCCATTTTCTTTCCACAATTCTTCTAGATCTTCAGGTAACAAGGTGGTTTTGAAAAATCAAATCTTTATCTTAATAACGTGAATAATGGATGTTCTTCACTGTGAAGTGCAACGGTAGAAATGAGCTTGATTGGATCTTTAGGCTGGAGATTTTAGAAGTATTTGAAATGGAAGGGTAACATTGATCAAGATGAATTATACTTATAAACTGATTTCGTGAATTGAAACCCCTTTGTACAACTAAAGATTTTTTAAAGTCTTTAAAATGGATAAAATGTAAAACAATATAAAGCAGAACACATTTTAACAATTAATCTCAGTAAGATGTAGTAACTAGCAGTGACTCAATATAACAGTATTTGCTGAAGTGAATATCTGTGTTAGTCAACGTTCTCTATACAACAAAATTTAAATCAGGAAGGGACAGTTACTGTAATGAAATATCTCCTGCACTTTAAGATATTTCATACCAAGGAAGAGAGTGTCCTTGGAACACAGTGTTGAAGCAGGTGTTTCTCTTCCAAATCCCTTGGGTGTTAGATTGGTTCAAGTAGATTCAATTGTTATTAATACCTTACTCATAAAAATTGAGGAGTAATTTAGCCTGGATTTGCAATTTAGCCTGGGCTCAATTTTGCCGAAACATCTTGAAAGGAGACTGAGATTGCTGAGTTTAAGTAAGTGAGTGGGAGACAGACAGACAGACAGACAGACAGACAGATAGATAGATAGATAGATACATAGATAGATACATAGATAGAGAAATAGGTAATAAATAGAGAGACATAGGGGTAAGATGGAGAGAGAGAAGGAGAATGAAAACAGAGGCTTAATAACATCATGGTAAACATAGCCATTCTTAAAATGGAATTTTAGTCCTGTTTTACAGTTTGTGAGCCACGAAGTTTTGGCTTTCATTAGACTTCCATTTTCTACCACTGACCAACAAAATAACATTTTTTGGTACAGGTCCTAGGGCTTGAAGTCAGGGCCGGAGCGCTGTCCTTGAACATTTTTGCTCAAGGCTAGTGCTCTACCAGTTGAGCCACAGCTTTTACTTCTGGCTTTTGTGGTTAATTGGAATGAGAGTCTCATGGACTTTCCTGCCTGGACTGGCTTTGAACCATGATTCTTAATCTGAATAGCTAAGTTTAGAGGCATGAGCCACCAGCGTTCAGCTTAAAAGAACATTTTTTGTTGTTGTTGCTAATATACCTTCCTCAGGAGCCTGTTTCTATTCTGCTTTAGCCAAATATCCCTCTGCCCAGAGCTGACCTTTGATCCATCTGCTTATTAGATACTCCGGAGTCTCAGGCTTTTCTAATGGATGGATAGAGCGTGGTAGTTGATAAATTAAGAATCCACAAGGATTAGAAACCTGGCTCAATATTTAAATAAATAAAAGAAATTTTCTGGCTTCATAAAGGCAAAGCAAATGTTTGACTAATGTGTGGGTTACTACTGGTCATCCCAATGAGTGCTTAATTGATTTTGAAGATGCGTATTAAGAATGTTTCTGGTTTGACAGGACTTGAGCTCATTGGGTTTTTGCAAAGGATTCTTGATAGTTAGAGAAGTAATAAACATATAAATACAGCCCAATGGTCTTTTCTAGCATATTTGGTTGGACAAATGCAATGTTAGGTAAGTGTTATATCAATTATGGACTATAGATGTAGCTGTTAAATGTAATACTTCGAGAAAAGAACAAACTCAAATAACATATTCAGTTTCTTGGAGCTTTTAAGTACCTTCCTTTAAGAGAGGTTGATTTGAGAATTGCTTTCAGAGAATGCTGACAAGTTCTTTCAAACTTGCTGACAAGTTCTTTTCAAAGAGGAAACAAAAGCACTAAGAGGAAAATCTTAGCTTGAAAGTGGGCGAAATTGTCCATTTTTCTAGTTTTCTTATGTATGCAATAGAAACGTACAATTATTATGTATAATATTTAATATATGTACATAGTATATAATAATCATATTATTATATTATTATACATACTAATTATATAAGGTAATAACCACATATATTTTATTATATCATATTACATATTATATTAATTACATAATATGCAATTTATTGTAATATATTATATTGTATATATCATATACAATATTATACATAATTACATATTATTCATCTACAATTGTTATAGTGTGTGTGTGTGTGTGTGTGTGTGTGTGTGTGTACATACTGGTCCTGGGGCTTGGTGCTGTACCTGTGCATTCTTGCTCAAGGCTAGTGCTCTACCACTTGAACCACAGCTCCACTTCTGGGTTTTTGGTGGTAAATTGGAGCTAAAAGTCTCACAGACTTTCCTGCCCAAGTTGGCCTCTGAACCACAAATAAACTATCTGTATGGAGACATCTGTAGACAGCATCTTTTATAAATAGCAGCTACTTAAGAGAAGCAAGAAAATGAAAACAGTTCCCTTCAATTTGGTCTTGTAGAAGTAACCACAGAAGAACGAGGTGTCTGGAGAGTCTGTATTGATCCACAAGTAGAATTATGTGCTAAAGGAGAAAAAAAAAAAAAAAGGTTTCTTAAGGAGAAACTTCGGCCTGAAAATCAAAAGAAAGGAATAGGAATCATAACTATACAATGGAACTTCCATGTCTCTGGTTAATACCAACATGACAGAGGAAAAACACATGTGTGATTTACTGGCTAGAAGGTTATAATGTCAGTTCCATGAGGTCATTCCTTTCAGAGACAGTGCAAGTGGGTATTTCCTTTGAAAGTTTCGTTTGTTTATGATGCCATGCTATCAACAGAAGGACCTAGCTTCTACTAGTAAAAAGTGGTAGAGCATGCTTCTCATCCTTAAATACTCTTCCCAGAGCCCTCAGACTTTTGGGAAATATTCCCACAAAGACATCTCTCTTTTTTTTGTTCACAGCAGCCTGTCAGACCCACACTTTCCCATTTCTTCTACCCTGAAGGAACCAGTGTGTAAATATGTCCATGCCATTAGTTTTGATCATGCTCTAAACAGCTGGCCCTTCTTTCTTATCCTCTGGGACTGTGCTGGCTCTGAGTAATTAACTATACCCTGGAAATAGGAGTTGTCTACACATCCACCTCCAGTCACAATTAGAATCCTTTCCACCATGTTCTTCCAAAGCAATGAAACGCTGGCTTTCAAGATCCATTCACTCTTTTTATTCCACATGTACTCTGCCCCTATCCCACCCACCCCACCCTTATTTTTTTTGCTATTTTTCAGATACAGAGATTTCTGGGTTTTGTTGTTTTTTGTTTTGTTTCATTTTGTTTTTTTTTTTAACCTGGGCCAGCATGGATGCTGTTTGTCTTGGTCTCTCCTACCAACTACAGTAGCTGAGATCATAGACAGGAATTATCATGTCCAGTCCATTTCCTGTTTGAAAGAAGTTTTGTTTGTTTTGCCTATTTCTACTCGCTGCAGGCTGACTTTATTTACACAGCTTTTGTTCAATCATTAAAATAAAACTGATATAATTCAGCAGAGGCAGAAGCTGATGGAAGACCTTGGACTTCTCAGGACACTTCTCTTTCCAGATCCCATCAGTCCATCCATACAGACCCAACATGTCTTTGGTCCTTGTGTCAGAATTATAAGAAGTTGTAACTCTTGTGCGCCATGGACTGATTTGTGACCCCTCAAATTCACCTATTGAAACCCTGACACCTTCCCCCACTCCCCAGTGGTTGCATTTAGAAAAAGAAAGTAATTAAAGATAAATGAGGTTAGGTCACATGGTGAAGCCCTGATCTTACAGTATATGTGTTATTATAGGGAGAATTAGCACAGAGTGCAATTGCTCTCCTTCTGCTATGTGATGACACACGTCAGGAAGGCAGAAGACAGGAAGCCAGGAAGAGAGCCCCCACCAGTAATTGTCTGACATCTTGGATTTCCCAGTCTCAAAAACTATGAGAAGGTCAATTTCTGCAGGCTAACCCACCAAATCAATGATACTTTGTTACAAGAGACAGAACGGATTAAGACAGTGTTAATTATATAAGAAGATTTGATGTTGAAGAAATACACACACACACACACACACACACACACACACACACACACACACATGTATTATCAAACATAGCACAGATGACACATCCAGATTTGTGTTACACAGAGATGCTACTGCATCACAGAATTTCATTGGTGTTTTCCCTCTGCATTTTCCTTGGAAGACAATTAATTGGACGGCTGTACAAATCATCTATGTAACTTCAATAGCCAGAATCTTGTGACTTTTTTAATTTTAAAAGAATGCTTTTTAGTTTCCACACCTTCTATTCACTAGATTAGGCAATCCTTATCTTAAGCTGTATTTTAAAAAAATTGCCCCTCACAAGACTGAGCACTACAATTGTAGAGAATGTTTAAAAGAGTATTTGTTGAACAAATTAATTTACCATGGACTTTGAAAGCCCAAACAACAGAGATGCCCAGGGCTCAAAGAACTCACAGATGGGGGACAAAAGCTGTTGTTGGCAATCTCTGAGAACTCAGAGAGTATTGGAGAGATGCCAGAAGACAAGAGCTGGGTAAATATTGTTCAGTATCTTTTTTCAGGGAGAAAAAAAATGCAAATATGGGAAAATGTAATTTAACAGATTTGGTATTTGGGGATAAGCAAATAATTAGATCTCGAATTTGAGAGAACATAGTCAAAAAACATTAAGATCTATTTGGCCTGTAATGTTGCTTCCTCAGAATAAATTAGAGAGACAAGGACAAAATGGCCATGCAAGTAAGAAGCTCTCCAGAGTTTTGGTTAGGTCATGATTCCACATGAAAAGTGTTGACACCGAAAAAGCAGATCATGTATATAGATCAGTGAAAAAGTAGGTTTTAAAAGAGTAGAACACAATGTTATTGTTGCAAGGAATACAGAGATAGAAATAAGTACATAAAGTTCCTAGGGAATTCATAAAAGGTTATTCATTGTTGTACATGGGGATTCCTTTTTCTCCTTGCCTATCTTTCCTGCATTTCTAGATTTTGTAAAGACACCTGTCAAAAGAAAATTACATGTGAAGGGCTAGAGGTCATCATGAACCAAGAGTGTGTGGGCATTGGAGCTGTGACCCTGGGTTGTAAGAGGAAATCTGGTTGTAATGCCTGTGGTGGTGGTGGTGGTGGTGGTGGATGAGCAAGAGGTGAACACTCCAGACAGGATTTGAAAAACAATGTTCCTGAAGCAGTGTTGTGTTAGGTTTTCAGTAATATTACTCCTGGATTTTTTTTCAGTCTTTACTCTGCACTTCTGCTGCAAGTAACAGAATGAATTCCCTGTACTCACTAATCTCCTGTTATTTTACCTACTTTTTGGTACAGTCAGGGAACACAAAATGAGAGAATAAATTGCCATGATGATGATAGAACCCGTTGAGATGTACATATAGAGTACTCTTTTTCTATTTTCTATCTTTTCCTTATCACCAACAATCACCTTCACCAGAGCAGGTACTAAGAATGTCTGGGCACTGTGTGAGGACATTACTAAATGAACTGGAGGCGTCCAGTCTCTGCCTAAGATCTATTATGCCCTGTCACTTGACATTTCCAAACGCAAATACGTCTGACAAGTGTAAATAAGGACAGCACACTCAAGAGTGGTACCCATTTCTACCTTGCCATTTCTCATCATCTGTGTTCAGGGATAAATCATGCCACTTTCCTCTTTTCATATTTTCACAGTTGGGACGTTATACACCGTACAACCATGAGCTCTGCGGTTTCCAAGCTGAAGAAGTGAATCTGCTTTTGTTCTCTTTCCAATACTTTGAAATGATGCCGGAAGGAGAAAAAGAAATACTCAAGTGTTCTATCATCAGACAGAAAGGGTATCGAGTCTACAAGACTTCAAGGTCAGGAAGCTGGCCCCTGATAGAATTCACCTGTAAACACATCCAGGCAGGTTAGGTGGTGAAGACACAGTTGACTTTCTGCTGCAGTAATTTTTAAAGCAAGGTCTCCAAACCAGCAGAAGCAGCAGCAGCAGACCCTGCATTTAAATCCTCACTTACTAAGTTGTCCAGACATGGGCCGATTTTCTATATCGTTCTAGGCTCCAGTGTCTTCAATGAGGGGCCATAATTCATCAACATGCTGTCATGATGTAATTTGATTCAATGATGTCAATGAAGTACTTAATGTAGTACCTGACATAGAACACTCCATTAGAAGGTAGCAATGGCAATGATGATATTTAGTCCTGTTGGCGTTTATGGATTTATATGTGCCATGTTACTGATTTGCCTCAGTTTTCATTAGAATTACCACCATCACTAAATTTTGCTTGATCCTTACTCAGAGTATTTTATCTAACTTCTGTTTTCCTCATAAGGCAGATGGGAGCTCATCAAAGTAGCCAATTCCTGTAGGCTTTGGTCCCTTTCTCTCTTAATACAATAATAATAATAACAATTATTATTATTACTTATCTGTGATCTATTTTAAGAAAGGAACCCAGGGTACCTACCTCATCCATATGTAGATGTGAATCTATTGTGTCGATCAGGAGACACAAGTGTCGGTTCTCTTTAGACTATGTTTCACAAGTAAGGTCACCATGTCTCTTTCTGCCCCAGCTTCCGTGTATTTTAATGACTCTACCTTCCCAGACCAAGGTGGCTACAAGAGCCAGACATCAGAAAAATGCTGCCTTCTGAGTTGTTAACCTCTTTCCTGCTTTTTCCTTTGCAATGTTATGGCTATATTTACCAACAGCAGAACACAATGAAAGATTTTTGCGCAGATAGCTGCTTACCTAGGGGGCACTGGCCAGAAACATGTGGACTTTAGAGATAAGGTAATGCTGGCAGTGGGATATTCATCTCATACTGTTTTTTAAGGAGCCTTTTTAAGACCAGAATCAAAATGAAGCTTGGATAGAATTACCACTTGTACACAAATGTTCATAGCAACACTGTTCAAAATAGTCCAAAAGTGGGAGCAATCAAAACACCTATCAACTGATGAGTGTATAAACAAAATGTGGCATCTCCACGGAGTGGACTGTTACAAAATCACTCGTATTTGCATTATCCAGAAAGGGATTGAAACGCCAATACATGCTTCATCCTGGAGTGAACCTCGAGAACATAGACAATTAAAGAAGCTCGTCACAAAAGTTCCTGTGATTGTTTTTGTGTGAAGTATCTAAAATAGGGAAATCTGTAGAGACAAAAACTTCACTAGTTGTTGCCAGGATATAGCCAGGGGAGAGAGACCAGAAAGGAGATGGATGACTGATTAGGAAGGACAAACTTTTTTTGGGGGGAGTGGCTGATAAAATTGTCTTGGAGCTTTGAAAGAGCTAATGGTTGTATAACATAATGAATGTACTAACCAACATTAAATCGGACTCTTGAAAATGGTTAATTTGATGCTATATGAATTTTACCTCAATAAAAAATAAATCAAGCCTTGAGTGCCAGGAACTCGGGAGACTGAATGTACTATGGCTTGGTGCATAGAACAGGTTAGGAATTTTATTGCTAGGTAATGAATAGCTCTTCATGAGGTGCTCTCCTTTAATGGTTTTCATAAGCTCCACACGTGCATGTATTTCTCTCCTTCACTAAATGGATCTGAATGGTAAATGATTGCTAACACATTATGCAACTGTTGTCCATTATTCTTCTACCCTATCAGTTAGCCAGAGTGTCCAAAAAAAAGGATGCATCTCATCTCAGAAGCAGAGGTGCTGGTCAGGAAAAGAAGTCATTGCGAGATTCAGTTTCACATTTCCCCCTAACTAACCATGTGACTTTAGACAAAACAGGAAACTTTCTTAAGCATCAAGCTGCTCTTCCTCTCAGGCTTGAACTTTGGTACATTAATTTTCCAGGAGGGTGTGATAGAATATTGAAATAATGATCTTGGCCACTCATCCTATCCTGCATCTATGCCCCATGGTCAAGTCATGTAGCTTGGCAAAGTGTTTCTCATCTAGAGAGAGTCTGACTTTTGACTTGCTTGTTTTGTGCTAGCCTTGTGACTTGATTTGATGGGGAAAAAATATGATAATATAGTATGAGTTCCAGAACGCCCAGCCTTTGTAGGCTTTGTGGCTGTATTGTTACCTTCTGAAGTCTGTTTTTGCCAACTGGAAGTGGTCGGTCACATGGGGAGAACAGAGGTACAAAAGCCAACAACTAGAACTAGCCAACAGACCTGTGCACGAGGCCAGATTGAACCTCTCATTCCAATCAACTTTCCAACGGCCTGCAGAAGCATCAACAGACCAACACCAGCTGAGAAATGTCTCAGCGCTGCCACAGAGCCGGGACCACTAACAAATTCCCTACTTCGAATCATTCTTTTTTTTTTTCATGTTTTCCTTTCCTTTTATCTTTTCCTTTTCTTTTGATCCTCTGAAGCCATTTAGTTTTGATGCTGTCTATCACATAATAACAGTTAATTAAGATATGGAGAAAGATGAGAGAAAGTGTAGTGATAAGCAGAGGTCTCTTTGCTCTTGGCTCTCTGTCCTTTGAGCCCATCATTGAAGATTGCACTTTCCTTACTGTATTTTTCAATTCCAAAACATTAGCTTTATTCTTCCTCCATGTCACCTATCTCTTGGCAAGGCTTTCCATTTTACCATTGGCTTCGGCGGTGCTCACGATTGCGTGTTGGAAGTCTATCATCACCTCATGTCCACATCATCACAATATTAGCTTTGGTTGATTGCCTTTTCTGTGAAAATTGACAGCTTTCCACAAGAAAATTTGGCTATTTGGGATTTTACACGCTATATTCTGAATATGCTATGGAGAGCCATGTTTAAAGCTGTGGTGCACGTTAGTATTTTTGTTGTATCAGAGAATCAGGCTAGTTTGGGTCAGGCTATAATTTTTATCCACTAGTTGGACTTCTGAGGCCCTTTGAGGACCTTTGGGTTGACTTTTTAGGGCCTTTGGTAGTACTGCCTTACATCCACCCCGTGTGTTTGTATCACTCAGGGCTAAGTTTGGCACCTGGGCAGAAGTGTCCAAGTTTTTGATATATAGTAGTTATTGCTACCATAGCCATGCATTCACAGTTCAAGGGTAAGCTCAGGAAATTATAAAAGAAGCTGTCTGGATCGAAGCTTTCTGGATCATTTTTCCAAGCTCCTTCTGTGATCTCCTCCTATACTTTCTGGGCTCCTACATTTTTCAGCTGTTAGGTGAAAACCTCATGCATGTTGCCAATACTTACATGACTTTTGTTGCCAAAACAGACAGAAGACATAGGGAAAAAAAACAAATTCTGGGATATGTGTGTGTGTGTGTGTGTGTGTGTGTGTGAGAGAGAGAGAGAGAGAGAGAGAGAGAGAGAGAGAGAGAGAGAGAGAGAGAGAGTCAGAGACAGAGACAGAGACAGAGACAGAGACAGAGACAGAGACTGAGAGACAGAGACAGAGACTGAGAGACAGAGAGACAGAGAGACAGAGAGAGAGAGTGAAGAAGGGGAGAGAAAGAGATGGTGGGAAAGCCTTTGGGAACAATATCATCACTGAATGGAGAAGAGAATTTTCCTCTTTCATAGTTGTGGATCCTTTAGGCTAAAGCTACCATTATTGCAAAACTCCTGGAGGTGAAGTATAGAAGGAGGGAGGAAATGGAAGGAAAAGAAAAAGGAAAATAGAGAACATGAAGGAATAGAGAACAAGGAGGGAGGTAGACAGGATTTCTACATGGAGTATTAGGATTCCCTTCTGCCTTTATTTGAGTGGAATTGGAGTTACCTCTAGCAGCTCTTCTTGGTCTGTGCCCCTTTCTGAAATATTAGCTACTGATCAGTGATTACAGCAGAGGAAACAAAGGGTAAATTCACCACTCTGGTTTGGCAATATTTGAAATTCTTACTTTCTTCCCTATTCTGTCTGCTACTATTTCCTTTGATGAATCCTGAAGTAGTTGCTTGATACACTGTATATAGCTTTTTGCAGCTGTGTTCAGTGAGAGTAAGAGAAATATGGGTTTCTATCAATTCATCCAGGCCAGATACTTTCTAAAAGTTAGATTGAGGTATTCTGGTGGTCAAGGATTAAAAGGAAGAGACAAATATGAGACCAGAAATGTCTATGTTTGGCTGAAGGATCTAAGGTGCCTGAAAACTTCACTTTGCCAGTAGGATCTGTCTGGTCAATCATTATGAAGTAATTATGGAAGAGGATTGATTATATAAGATATGGGCAAGAGGTTAGAGGGGAAACACTTGCTTTGTTTGCAACCTTATCTAGTATTCAAGGTTATGAATAAACAGCTGTGTCGAACTATGGTAGATTTTTCAAAGGAAGATAGGAAAGAAGGAAGGAAGGAAGGAAGGAAGGAAGGAAGGATTCAAGCCTGAACTGTTGATTTCTTCATTCCTGAAAGTGATAGTTTTTTATTAGGTAACCTTCTTTTCCTCTGTGGAAATCTGTAGTCTACATTTTTTAAATTTTTCTATTATTGCTAATCTATTTTCTATGTTAGCTATTATCTAATTTTGAGTCTAGTTAAAACTTCTGAGGACTACTGCTCAAGCAACTGCTAGTGCTAATAACTTGAATTATAAAAGGCTTTCTCCTGGATTCTGTCACATGGCCATTTCACTTATGCATCTTTTAAATCTATAACAATGAAGATATTGGACCAGATTAGCTTTGAGGTCACTTCCAACTCTACCTCATTTGATTCTACAAAATACCCTTTTCCCGACTGCCTGCTTGCCTGAAAATGGTTTCATCTGCCAATGGAGTAAAATAGGCACCCATCTGTTGGGATTTGTGAAGGTGATAATTAATCACATGGTTGATAATTAATTATATCCCTTTCCTCTGAGTTCTGAACCAATTTGGAAATAGACACAGATGTCAGATAGAAATCACAATATCAGCTTTATTGTTGGTACTGTATAGCTATTTGGAGAATGGTGCTCAGATCTATGGCCAAATACAGCTTCCTATTTCTTCTTCTCCACATTAATTTATTTTTTACCCACTTGTACCTTGAACAATTGAAGGTGTAGTGTGCATGCTTGAGCAGGAGTGGGCAGGTTGTTGCTTTTCATGCATGGGTTATGAATGCTCAGTCCTATTTCCCAGTCAGTGGAAAATTCCTGTCCTGGAATTAGGTGTCATCTTCCCTTTGAAAGCTGAAGGAGCAAAGTGTTTCCCGTGTTCATTTCCTAGGCGACTGGTTGGTTTCAGATCAACCAAGGTGGTTGGTAACCTGACATCAAATCCATCACAAATCCAAAATGGTTTTCAGTTCTTCTTTGCTTGCTTGCATTGTGCTATAGAATGCCTGTGTGTCTGTGGAGGATCCATCTTTTCACCGAGTCCCTGTCCTTGTATTCTTCCCCATGGAAACTGACTTCCTGAAAAAATATGAATATAGACTGTCTACCAGGGCACACGCTAGGAATGATCTAGATCAATGGCTATTGTTAACTGAGGAGCATAGTACAGGCAAGCACCAAGTTGAGGCCTTTTCCCACAATTTCCTCTGATCCTTATAAAATTTGATGAGGTAGGGACTAGTCTTATTGCCCTTTGGAAAATGGGAGAAGTAAGGCCTAGAAAGGTTGGTCATTTACCTTGATTTTATACAAATAATAATGAAAAGGCCAGTTCAAGACCTTTTAGTATGCCTTCAGATGTCACACACATAATTTCCAAAAGGCACTGCTATGAGAAACTTGGGCTAAAATGGCTAATGGAGAGTTTCATTACTCTAGACAAGAATGAGATGAAAGTATTCTTGTTTACTTAAACATCCCCACAAATACATGAGGTATGGTCAGACTTACGATACCTAGAGCCAGGGAATTGTTGAAACTCCAATTTGACCTCTTGTCTTGAGATCTTGAGCAAATGCTCTACTGCCTCTGGTCCTTAATTTCCTTACCTAGAGGAGTAAAAGAATGAGAATGATAATAGTAGTACTTACTTCTTAGCATCCTTGTCAGATCAAGGTCTTCTATGAGGAGCTCAGAACATGGCTCATGGTATAAGTTCAAAACACCTTAACAAATTGTCTCATTACTGAGGATCTGGGGGAATGGTACTGTAGTTCTACCTCTGCTATGATTTCAAATCTTTCTAAATTTGAGTTTTCCTTCTGCCTCCTTCATGAAGTTTTAATAAAAATTCTTTCTTGGCCATAGCACTGCTGGCTGAGAACCCCATTTGGAATTCATCCAGGAAACTGACCCTGTTGGAACGTACCCCATCTCCCCTCCTTGAAGTTTCTTTTAATTGCCATCTGGCTATTTTTAGTTTCTTCAAGTGTGTGCTGAGTACAAGGAGTGGAAGTCCATCCTACTGAGGGAGTGAGGTGGTATGAGCTGCAGGGTTTTAATTTGGAAATGTTTTGACACTTCATTTGTCAGGGCACCGGTGGCTAGAAACTTGTGAGAGTAAGCAGGAGCTGAGAACTTATTATTTTTTTCAAATCAGCATTTTCCACAGAGGAGGGAGAAATCCCTGCTTGTAACAGCTGCTTCGTGCATCCAAATGTGAGCTTGACTTAGGCAGCAGGGAATTAGGGAGCTGAAGGCTTACAAGAAAACATACGTAACAACAAATATGCAAAGCAACCTGTTTGGCTGATAGGCAGATTTGCAGGGTTTGATGGAAAGCGATTAGGTCCATTTCTAATCCCACTTCTGGAATTCTCTCATTTAAACACCGCATATCATGAGTTAACTTGGTGCATAAAAGAGACCTGACCTCAGTCATTGACCCGAAAAAGACTGCAGCATAGGTCTGCTACAGACTCCTGTCTTGCTTCCTTATCTTGCTTATAATCCTCTTCTCACCATGCGTAGCACTATGAATATAACAGTCGCCGAGTCCTTGCTCCCAGCTGGGTTGGGGAGTGAGGAAATGACTCAGGATTCCTACTATCTCATTTAATCCTTGTGTGGTAGTCAGAGTTGTTGGCTGTCAGCAGAAACAAAAAGGGAAAAAATATTTCTAAACGGGTATAGGAATATCAGATAACTAGATTTGGGGGCTGCATAATGAGAATATAATTTCCAAACTCAAGCTGTAGAGGTGATGTTAGGAAGATGGCAGAGCAGCCAGACATGCAATGGGCATGCATTTCAATCCATCGTAATTCTTGTCTTTCATTCCCAGGCCCTCCCGTCTGTCTGCTACCGTGTAGTAGCCATGGCTTTGCCAAAGTGGGCTCCACCCAGTTTTCCCCATCCTTACACTTTGAACGTCTAGGTGAGGTGCATCTTTTTGGCAGAGCCTGAGTCTTGCTTGTGCTTTAGTGTCAACCTAGCTGGAAAAGAGCATCGCTGACACCTTCATTCCTTGGCAGGAGACTGGTGTTACCTCCTAATGTGGAGGCAGGGCCTTCCTCAAACATAAGGAGGGAGTTCTGCATGTTCAGACACACACACACACACACACACACACACACACGAGAGAGAGAGAGAGAGAGAGAGAGAGAGAGAGAGAGAGAGAGAGAGAGAAAGAGAGAGAGAGAGAGAAAGAGAGAGAGAGAGAGAGAGAGAGAGAGAGAGAGAGAGAGAGAAATAGTACACTGTACAAGAAAAACTATGCAAGCAGTATAGAGAAGGGAATCCAAGCTATGAAATTTAACTGACTTTAGGGTAGATGCTACCCTAAAGGTTTGAGCTATGTGTGAGCTCACATAGCTCAGGCAGTAGTATGGGATGATTCAGGCAGGGACAGAAAACCATACTTTTATATGTTCTGGCTTGATAAATTGACATTTTTATTTGTTCTATTTTAGGTGATTTTTGGAATGTGAAAGGAAAGGGTATAATGATTTAAAAAAATCTTTGTCACTCTGTGTGTGTGTGTGTGTGTGTGTGTGTGTTTCTTTTTTATGGTTTGAGTTTTAAAGGCTATTGGAGTTTCCTAAGGCTTCCATAAGTGATGGCTACAAAATGGATAGTATAATATGCCAGAATTTTATCATCTCACAGGTGAGAATAGCACAGCCAAGATGTCTGCAGGACCTCTCTCTCTCTCTCTCTCTCTCTCTCTCTCTCTCTCTCTCTCTCTCTCTCTCTCTCTCTCTCTCAACTAGAGGATTCTTTGCTCTTCCTAGCTTCTGTTTGTAGCTGGCAATCCTTGACACACATGCATATATGTTTTTGTGTAAAGTTCTTGTCACAATGACAGGACATCAGCTGGAATTAGACTCCCTATATTCCAGTAAGGCAATATCTCAACTTGATTGCATGTCTAAGGATTCTATTTACACATAAGATCATGTGCACAGAGTCTGGATAGATATGAACTTGGGGCCAATGGACAGTCTACAACCAGTGTAGAAAATAGAACTAAGTTAAGCTATCAGTAAAACTCCTTTGGGATAGGGGGTTAATTCTGTGAAATGAAGAATTAAATGTGTGTAGATTTCAACAGATCTCTTTGTTCCCTAAGCCTAAAGGAGATGCTCTGCTCTCGCTTCTTGATTGTCAGGATGGAGTACCTGGGTTCAGGACATGGTTTGCAGAGCATGAGTGGAAGGTGTCAAGGTTGGCACTTGATCAGGGAATGCAATCCCATGAGACAGGAGTAGAAAAAAAAAAAAGAGTGAGGTGGGGAAGGAGGAAAACCGAAGAGAAGAGAATATGACTGAGCTGGCTAAAGCTTTATGAAAACCTGATTGCTTGGTGTGAGAGGAAATCTCCAAGGAGACCACGGGAGCCAGTCCATCCTCAAACAGTTCCTCCAGGAAGAGGAAAGAGAGGCAAGATCACTATTGGCTACCATCTCCCATTGGCTCAAGTGTGCCCCCTAGGCAGTAGCTCCACTGCACTCAGAGGCTGCACCTGTGTGAATAACAAATGGATGGTGCTGGTAATTGCTCCCAACTCAGCTGCCATAATTGCTCCCAAGGAAACTGCAGCAGGAAGCATGTGGTGTGATTCTAGCAGAGCTGGGTGTGTCTATGGAGTTAGGCCTTCCAGGGCAGCTAATGATAATAAAGTTCACGCAGGAACATGGCCAGGTCTAACTCTGGGCTGCTAATTGAGGACACCACAGAGAGCATAAATGGTGGCTAGCAGGAATGATGGTTATAGAAGTTAACAGGAGATAAAACATAGAATTGAGGAATATGACGGTTGGTAGATTGCAATTCAGGGCAGTCATTGCTATGAATAAGCAAGGAAAGAGAGAACTTATGGATAATAACTGGCATAACTTAGGGAATTATTTTGTGAAAATCAAATATTTGAAGACAATTATACATAGCTGAGGTAAAGAAAAATAAAGTAAGGTGTATGGTAGTTTGAACAGTGTAAGAAATAACTTAGAATTGAAGGTGAAGAGAGTGACAGGACTTTCCTTAATTTCTGATTCTCAGCCTCTTTAGTTACAATATGGAGAAAGTAGTAACATTGGCATTATAGGTCTATGAACACCAGTGAAGAGAGTAATGCCTACAAAGTATTAGATAGGTATAGATAGTAGAACACAAATAGTAAATATTTACTTAACTTTGTAAATTTGAAGTGACTTAGTTTCACACTTTCCTAAAAACTTGAGTATTTCTTATTGCTAACCCAGTAAATAAGGAATGTATTTGAACCCACCTGAAACACTATTGGCCTTGTCCAAATATTTTGCAGGATATTTTTTGCCCAGGAAACCACAGGATGTAATTAAAATCATCTGTACAAGCGAAAGAATGACCCTTACTTTCTCATGTTTTTCAACTTTTAATTTTAACCAATGCATTTTCAGAACATTTGGCTACTGTTCCATAGATTCACTCTAGCTTTTCTCTATTGGTCCTGCCAAGAATTTTCAACCATTTTCTAGTGCTTATCCCAATAAGTAAAAAAAAATCACCTTGTCTCCAGTTACTGGTGTGTAGGCAGTGGGCAATGAAGATGAGTTTCCCCTTCAAGAAAAACAGAGTGCCCAGGAGTTCATTGGATTACAATGTGATGATAATATGTCAATATCACAAGTAAACAACACTTTGAAGGATTCGTAAAAACACTAGATTAGAGATGATCCCCTAGGCTAGTCAAAGTGCTTCTTCAGGAAGGTAACACATTTTTGTTATTGTTGTTGTTTGTGAATATATTCCCTATTTGTTCCAGACGTGACAGAGATGTTCATTTATCCACTTAGTTCAACAAAGATTTAGTGGATACCTCTACCATGTACCAGATCTTGTGTCAGCAATTCAGTATCCAGTGAAAAAGAGGTGGGAGTCTCTCTTTTCATGAACAGTACTAGAAAGGAGCAAGAGGCACGTTAATTATAGAACCACTATATAACAACTAAGAGTGTTACAAAAGAAGAGTCTGAAGATAAGGAAGTAGACAATGGGAGGACTTAGCTAGGGAGGAGAGTATTATTCTCAGATGAGATGACTGTGTCTGAAGGATGCGTTGGTGGATTATCAAGAGACCTGCAGAAGAGAGACAGAGAATTAAGGGAAACAACCAAGAGATGATGAAACACCCTAGCAATAACAAGAACGTGGACTTGCCCTATCCTAGACCTAAAGATGATTACTGGCAGTTGGGTGTAGTAGCTCATTTGTATCATCCCAACTACTTAGGAAGTAGAGATTGGAGAGAATGTGGTTTGGGCCAAGCTCAGGCAGAAAGTTACAAAGACACTCAACCAATAAACAGAGTGTGGTAACATGCTCCTATTACCCCAGCTATATAAGAGGCATAAAGTGGAGACGCATGGTCTAGGAGAGCCTGGGCAAAAATGAGACTCTATCCAAGAAAAAAAATAACTAAAACAAATAGGGATCAGGGATGAGGCTCAAGTGGTAGGGTAGTTGCCTAGTACACACAAGATCCTGAGTGCAAAACCCCAATACTACCGTAAGAAAAACAATAGTGACAGACATTTCATTTAGTCAGTTTGTTTAACAAAAAATTAGTGAGGGTCTCTACTATGTCCCAGACACAAAAGAGGCATGAAGATCAAATATAGAGTGTCAGATGAACAGCTTTTGGAAATCATAAACTTCTCCATAGATACAGAAAGATTTTAGTACTCTCTTTTGCTTCTGCCTGAAACGAGATATCCCGTCCCGCAGGACATCAAAATACAACTTCACATCTGCCAAGATTCTCAAATACATCCCATTCTGGGATGATCTACCCTAAAAACGAACTCAATATAATGTGCTGTGAGAACAAAGAAATGTAATTAGAGGCAGCTCCAAGACATCCTATGGTGCTACGTAAGAAAGTGTGGGATTATCTGTGTTAGCGTGCACTCTTCTACTGCAGTCTTGGAAATCTCCTCTGGAAAGAGTGCAAGCTGTACTTTTCCATTATAGCCTTGGTATGTACTTCACATGTAAGCATTCCACCATAAAATGTGCCCTTAGTCCCCGAAGGCATTGTTTTCAAAATTGTATACCTAACACAGATAAGACAAAATATTCTCCACTACCTCTCCCTGCCCTTCTCAGGCACGTAACTGAAAATTTACTGAAGTTTATTTTGTTTGCTTGCTTGCTTTTTGAGAAAACTTCTCACACTGTCTCCCAGGTTGGTCTTGAACACATGATCCATCTTATCTCAGCTTCCTGTGAATTGAGATTTCTAATGTTCACCATATGCCCAGTTACTTGTTAAGTTTTTTCTTTTTTGCAAACACACATACAAAAGGAAGAAGAAGCCCATGGAATTGTCTGGCTATTGCTAGAAAAATATCAGGTTGGTTTTCAAGCATGTCTAATGAAAAGTATTGTCAGTCAACTTGTTTAGAAAATAATCTTGCTTTGTTATTTTGTACTTCTCTAGATATGTTTTAAGTCTCTCCAAGTGTTTTCCCACCACATAGATCAATTCGACAAAAGCTTCCCTCCCATCCCTTCCATCATGTCTCTCCTAAAGGTTAGACATATATTTGCCTTTGGTCCCCAAGATCAAAAGAATGAAAACCTGCTATAACCTGTTCTTCCTGACACTTTTTCAATTAGAAAAGGCACCTGTCACCAGGATATCCAGGTTCGTTTCCATTCTCTCTTCATTTTACCTTCATGCTTTCGGCTGAACTTGGAATCTAAGGTGAATGCAAGAAGGGAAGGTCTTCCATATAGTCTGCATCCTTGGTGGGGGGGGGGTGAGGATTTCACTCTACAATTTAATGCCCCCTTTTACTATCTAAAAGGCATCCAGGCTTCTCTGGCAGTGAGCCTGGGCCAAGTGAAGGATGCTGCTTTTCCCTGAAAGGAGAAGGAAAGGAGAATATTGGTATTTCAGAAAGTACAGACAGCCTGACAGCCAATTTTGGAGTCTGGGTGACATTTTAAATTGGTAATGCTCCTAATTACTCAAACCCTAGGAAACCATATGGAATGCAGCCATGGCTGTAGAAGGAATGTAAGCAAGCACCGTGAATCCATTACTAACAGCGTGTGCGCCTGGGTAATGGCGTGGTGTCTGTGTCAGCACAGTGCGACACGGAGGAAGACACCAAGCCTCCCAAGAGCATCTATTTGGGGAGAAAGGTTTTCCTGCTGCCCAAAAGACTTCAAAGTTTTCAAATTTTGCAACAACAGCAACAACAAAACTAGTTCGTTTCTTGTCAAGCATTGTCTGTTGGATTTTCCAGGTTGAAATGTAGGCTTTGTAAAAAGATGAGCGTGAGAAAGCCGTTATAGGATGTGAGTGCAGAAGACAGAAATGTTCTCATTGAACTCCTGGCTACCCCTGTGCATTTGGGGGGTGAACTTGGGCTGGATTTTGAAAGCTCACCTTTTCAAATTACTCATTGGGCGAGGGACCTTAAAATGGTGTCTACTCATGGGTAGCTATTATGAACATTTAAAGCCACGTAAAATGTCTTGTTGAAAACTGGTGCCAAAACACACAAGGAATAAAAAAATGCCACCCATAGGAGTACAGGAACTTGAAATTTCAATAATCACACTGAGTTTCACCCTTCCGTGTCCACAGCATTGAGGGAGATTGGCACACTAGACTGGTCATCCAGCCCGGTCAGCACATAGGTGTAAGAGTTGGTCCCTTTGGGCCAGGGAATAATGGCTTTTTTATTTAATTTCCAAGCCTAGACAGGGAGTAGAGGGAAAAATGATCATCAATTCACCACATACCTCCTGTCTTCCAGAGAGAAACTTCCCCGACTTTGTAGAGGGAGCCTGGATAACACACATGCACATACACATACCACATACACACGCCCACACACTCACATGCACACACATACACAAGCACACTTTGGGATTCTTCAAAATACTATCATAAATTATTATATATATTGGTATCATTCTAAACCTTCCTTTGAAACATTTAATTTTGTTAATCCTGATAGAGGTGTTAGAATAAGCTCCTTCTTATCAGATTACTGTTCTTAAAAGCAGTCCTTCCTTCCTTCCTTCCTTCCTTCCTTTCTTTCTTTCTTTTCTTTCTTTCTTCCTTCCTTTCTTCCTTCCTTCCTTCCTTCCTTCCTTCCTTCCTTCCTTCCTTCCTTCCTTCCTTCCTTCCTTCCTTCCTTTCTTTCTTTCTTTCTTTCTTTCTTTCTTTCTTTCTTTCTTTCTTTCTTTCTTTCGTTGGTCTTGATGCTTGAACTCAGGGCCTGGGTGCTGTCCCTGAACTATTTTTGCTCAAGGCTAGCATTCCACCACTTTGAGCCACAGCTCTACTTTTCTGCCCAGGCTGGCTTCAAACCAAAATCCTCAAATCTCAGCCTCCCAAGTAGCTAGGAAAATGAAGTAATAATAATAATAGCAGAAACCTTTGAGGAACACCAATTCTGAACCTGTGCTCCACCTACATTTCAGACTAGAATGCCATTCTTGATCCCATTTAATGTCTAAGGAAAACATGTTCCTCTAACTTTAATCAAATTTGATGTCCATATCCAAAGCTGGCCTTGGGGGCAGCTTCGGTGCTTAACTGTGTGTAGTTTCATCACTTTCATTTTATTTTATTTTTTGGTTGGTTGTGGAGCTTGAACTCTGGGCCTGGACTCTGTCCCTCAGCTCTTCAGCTCAAGGCTAGTGCTCTACCACTTGAGCCACAGCACCACTTCTGGCTTTTTCTGCTTATGTGATGCTGAGGAATCGAACCAAGGGCCTCATGCATGCAAGGCAAGCACTCTACCACTGAGCCAACTTCCCAGCCCAGTTTTATCACTTTTATTCCTTCATTCTTTCCGGTTTGTTCTGAATGGTGGTGGTGGATCTAGAGTATTATATTTTTTTGTGTTTTTTTTTCTGTCCAAGCTGGACCTAAGAGAGTTTATGGAGGTGAAGCCAGTTTGGTAGCACAGTATGCTGATGTATATTTTTTCTCTTTCTGTGCTGGTCCTGAGCTCTGTCCCTGAGCCTCTTTGTGCTCACTGCTAGTGTTCTACCACTTGATCCACAGTGTCACATCCAGCTTTTATTGAGTAGTTAATTGGAGGTAAGAGTCTCATGGACTTTACTGCCTGGGCTGGCTTTGAACCATGATCCTCAGATCTCAGTCATGTGAGTAGCTAGGTTTACAGGCTTGAGCCACTGGCACCCAGCTAAGTGTTGTATTTTTAAGGTTACTGCAAACGAGATCTTTAGTGTACTTTATGCTTGGACTCTTCGAGGTAGGTCATTTACAATCATCTTTTTCTTTATTCAGTCCTTTTTTTTTCTCTCCTTCCTGGAGTGTTGCTTCTATTAGAACCTCACTTACTTGAAGTGACTGATGTAAAACAATTATTTTAAAAACTTCACCAATACCAAAAACATAGCCAGACCCTTCTTTCCTTCATGACAGGTATGTGGTAGTGGGGTGGGAATGAAGAATGTTTTGTTATGTTTAATGACCTGCCAGGGGATGTCATATTTCGTGAGTTAGATTCACTTCTTCTTAAGCATTGCACTGACAGTAGTTGGATCCTTGTTTTAAAATCACACTTTGGGTTTTTTTTTTAAATAAGTTTGTTATTATGAAAATATCATACAAAGGGGTTACAATTACATGAGCAAGGTAATGAGCACATTTATAGCAAGCATTGTTGCCTCCTCCTTTGTTTTTCCCCTACCATCCCTTCCCTTCCATCTCCACAACGACACTCCCCCCGTGCCCCCCCCACCAAAGTTGTAAAGTTCGTTTTTCGACATAACGACTTGTACATCTCATTGTTGCAATGGGTCCATCTGTATCCCTATTTAAACAATTTGTTTTTTCCCTTCCCCTCCCCAAATTATACCAACATCAAATGCACTGAAAACAGGGGTTATACTGTGAGGGAGAGACATACAAAGCAACAAAAAAATCACCTTATAAATACATTAGAAACAATAGCAAGAAAGGAAAAACCACTTGTGTCCTTATCTTGGGCTTCGTTTTGCCATGGTTTCCCTTATTTGCAATAACTAGTATATGCCTGAGACAAGCAGAAAAGATGATGTTTGGGTGTTTTTTTAAAGGGTTTTTGGCTACAAGGTTGTGGTTGAAGAGATAAGGATCTGTGCTTCAGGAGCATTTTAAAATGTCAGCTTCTGATTGGAGGACAGGGGGATATGTTGTTTTCAATATAGATTCCACTGTCCTTTTACAGATATCAGAACCTAAGTGAAAGTTAAGAGTCTGGAATTAATGGCTTTCAGAAACATTCTAATAGAGTATCATACAAACACATCTGTACAATATGTGAGCAGGATGGCATGCATTTCTTTACATCTAAAAGAGCTGAGTTTTAATGATGGAAAGGAAAGTCTAGGCGCTGCTGCAGGTAAGCATCATGAAGCATTGTCCTGTCCCTAGACCATCGGTAACTGAGTAATCATTGGTTCTGAAATAAGCAAGCAAAGAGGGACCAAGAGATACAGTTCATGTGGAAGGAAAGCTAGCCAGGGTAAATGGCTGGAAGGTTTTGCTCCTGCTTTTCTTTCTCCATCATGTCCTGACAAAAGTATTTTCAGTCATTTGCTTCTTCACCAATTCCTATGGACAAAAGAATACTTGTAAAATATTTACAGTATAAAAGGATAACAAGTCAGGCATTGGTGGCTCACACCTGTAATCCTAGCTACGCAGGAGGCTGAGATCTGAGGATCATAGTTCAGAACTATCCCAGGCAGGAAAACTCATGAGACTCTTATCTCCAATTAACCACCAGAAGACCAAAAGTGGCACTGTGACTTAAGGTGGCAGAGCACTAGCTTTGAGCAAAAGAGCTCAGGAACAGTGCCCAGGCACCAAATTAAAGCCTCAAGACCAAGAAAACAAAAAAGAAAAATAATACAGGCACTTTTTGTTGTTGTTGTTGATCGTGGGGCTTGACCTCTGGGCCTGGGCACTGTCTCTGAGCTCTTCAGTTCAAGGCTACTGCTCTACCACTTGAGCCATAGTGCCACTTCCGGTTTTCTGGTGGTTTATTGGTGATCAGAGTCTCAAAGATTTTCCTGCCCAGGCTGGCTTTGAACAGTGATTCTCAGATCTCAGCCTCCTTAATAGCTAGGATTACAGACCTGAGCCACCAGCGCCCAGCAATATAAGACACTTTTTAAGAAATAGATTAATAGTCCCAGCCCTTGGGATGCTATGAGAGCCTGGGCTACATAACAATACCCAAACCAACAAGAAATAGGCCATTAGTAGTTTCTGCAAAGGCCCATAGACCTCCTTCTGATCACATCACCTTGCTCACCACCGAACAGAGGTGACTTTGAATCCGAATAATTCTCTTCTTTTCTCAGCATTACCACATATGCTTCTAGCCCTAAAAACAACTCCTCCAGGCATGTATTCTTCTATTGCTTGCATTTTGCAATCAATATTATGCTCCCAAAGGTCATCTTCATTTATGCTGTTGAGTGTTTCATTTTGTTTCTTAAATTCCCAGTTGCTGCTCATATATTTTCAGTGTTGAATGGTCCTGTTGCAGATTTTAGCTTGAGTTGTTAGTCTAGGACACTTTTGGCACAGTGGGGATGTCTTCCATTATAAAAGATTTTTTTGTTTGTTTTTGGTTGGTCAGGGGGCTTGAACTCAGGGCTTGGGCGCTGTCCTCAGCTCTTCAGCTCAAGGCTATTGCTCTACCACTTGAGCCACAGTGCCACTTTCAGTTTTCTGAGTGGATTATTGGAGATAAGAGTCACACAGACTTTCCTGCCCAGGCTGGCTCAGATCTCAGCCTCCTAAGTAGGTAGGATTATAGGGGTGAGCCACCAGTGCTCAGCTATAAAAGTATTCTTATAATATATTTTTTTATTTTTGATCTTGCGGCTTGAACTCAGGGCCGGGTACTATCCCCAAGCTTTCTTGCTCAGGGACAGGGTAATGCTCTACCACTTGAAACACAGCCCCATTTCTGGTTTTCTGGTGGTTTATTGGAGATTATCTCATGGACTTTCCTACCCAGGCTGGCTTTGAATGGTGATCCTCAGATATCAGCCTCCTGTGTAGTGAAGAGGACAGATGTGAGCCACCAGCGCCTGGCCTTATGAATATTCTTATGAACAGTCCACACTGCATCTTTACTAGAGTCACCGGGGCTTATAATTAGAAATGAAATTGTTGGGATATAGAACTCGCATCTCCTTGACTTTACCTCCTTGGACCATCCTCCTCCTACTTGTGTCTTCCCACATAGCTGAGATCTTAAGTATAAAACACCACACCAAGCCTATTGATTGGGGTCTGGCTAACTTTTTTCCCAGGCTGGTCTTCAACTTTGATTCTCCCATTCTTCCCTTCTGAGTAATGTATTATAGATGTGAGCCAACATGCCCAGTCTAACATGTATTTTAGGGGTAAGTTAAGTACACCATAGCCTTTTCTTTAACTATTTCAGTGTGAATTTCCCTAGAATTTCTCTTGCATACATGGAAGAAGCAATGTAAATGTGATAAAGAAGCTGAACAAGGGTGTATCTTTTGTGCCACTGAGTCTTTCACTGATAAGGTTTATTAATATGTTTAGGGTGGCAACAGCCCAAATGGAGATACTATTGCTGCACATGTTGAAGTGAGATGGCTGGGTCTTAACTGCTTCTTCTCCTGTAAAATATTGCCAGGAAGACTGGATATTTACAGCTTTAAAACTAACTTGTGGGAATGAACTTGTGACTTTAAATGAGCATCATTATTCCACAATACTGTGAATTTCCGGAAATTATGTAATCACTTAATCACAATCAAAAAAAAAAAAAAAAGAACCTCGGGGAAGGGATGGTAGGGGGAAAACAATGGAGGGGGTAACAATGTTCAAGAGGAAGTGTACTCATTACCTCACTCATGTAACTGTAACCCTCTGTATAGTATCTTTACAATAAAAAAAATTTAAAAAAACCTAACTTGTGGGAATTGGAGGTGTGGCTCAAGTAACAAAATGCCATCCTTAAGTGAAAAGCCAAGGAAGAATATGAGGATCAAGTCTGAGTTCTAGCTCTAGTACCAACGCGCACACACACACACACACACACACACACACACACACACACACACACACACACACACACACACACACATGCTAATATGTGGGGTACAGGAATGGCAAAAAAGAATGAGAAGCACATTCAAGGGGTGACATTGCCCCAAAAGAAATGTACTCACTACCTGACTTATGTAATTGTAACCTTTCTGTACATCATTATTAATATTTATAATAGCAATAAACAATATATAATAACAATTATTATTTATAATAACAATAAAAGATTTAAAAGTGCAGTTGAGTAAGAACAATTATTTCTAGTGTTTTGTAACACAGTAAATTGACAACAATTAATTGCATTTTCCCCAATAGCCAATAAACAGGACTCTGGATGTTCTTTTTTTTTTTTTTTTTTGGTCAGTCGTGGGGCTTGAACTCTGGGCCTGGGTGCTGTCCCTCAGCTCTTCAGCTAAAGGTGAGTGCTCTACCACTTGAGCTACAGCGCCACTTCTGGTTTTCTGGTGGTTTGTTGGAGGTAGGAGTCTCAAGGTCTTTCCTGCCCGGGCTGGCTTTGAACCGCAATCCTCAGATCTCAGCCTCCTGAGTAGCTAGGATTACAGGCGTGAGCCACCAGCGCCCGGCTTCTGGATGTTCTTAACACAAAAAAACCCATAAATATTTGAAGGAACAGCCTGATCTGTTCATTATACACTGTGGACACATATGGAACTATCACAGACTCCATAAATATATACAATGGTTCATCAATTAAAATTTTAAACAAATCAAGTAATTATTTAAAAACCCCACACCCCAAACCCCAAGACTCAAACTTACATTCTAATAAATCTCAAAGCACCATAGCATGCATTGCAGAAGGCTCCTTTCTGTGTACAATGATGGTGAGCTGGCTTTCCCCGTGTTGGCAGGGACTTCAGGAAGCCCTTGAAATCCTTGGTGGTCAGCTTGTTTTGTCCCAAGCCCTTCCCTGCATGTGGTCCTAAGTATCTCAGGCCAAGAGTGATTAGAATCTGATCAAAGGATAGATGTAAAACGATGGCCTCCTTGGTGACCGTAGCTCCTGTGTGGGCATCAGGAGCAGCCCCCTGGGGGCCAAGCCCTGGTGTCTTGTGGAGGAGGATCTGTACCAGTTCGTGGTTTCTGCTTCTTCCTTCAACTCTTGTCTGTACAGTTTGTGGGTGGCAAAATGTGATCGTGAGCAGCACAAAAATGGTTTTTCCCTCTAAGAATAAGCTGGGGTAGCAGCTCAGCACACAGTACATGATGCTCCATTCGACCTTTTCATTATTTGGTAATTGAACCGGCAGACATTTAATTCTTTTCCTCTGGAGTCTTCATTAAATTGCTCAGAAAAGATAAAATTGCACCGAGAAAGAAAAAAATGTACAAATTTAACTAGCATCGTCTATGCCTGGATTCTTCTTCACACACCAGGCTTCTGGGCTTTAAGTAAACAGGGTATTTTCAAATTGCATTGAATTCAATTTCAGTTGCACTTCGTGGCTCAGCCTGATTTTGTAAGTGTTGTTGCTCAGGAAGAAAGGCAATGCAGATAACTCATCGTCTAGAGAGTAGTGGAGCTGATCCATTGTTTAGAGTGGTCTTGAATTTATTGTGGTATAGCTACATGCTTTGCTCTGGGTACCTTGGATATTTCTGGGTCCATTTTAAGAGAACATCCCTGTCCAAGGAACAGGGTAGAACTAAAGGTCTCCCTTGGGTATGTAAGCTTTGAACTTTCCTATCTCAAGTAGTCAGCTATCTCTTGGTGGGTTTTTTTTTTGGCTTTTCTCTGTATGTGTGTATGTGTATGTGTGAGTGTGTGTGTGCTTCCAGATCAAATAGAACAAATAGAAAAGAAATAACTTTAATCAAGTTTACATTTGTATATATTCAAGAAAGGAGATTTTCCTTAATTAAGATTGTACCCCAGTCCATGCTATGTCTCTCTACCTGTTTGTTGATGATCCCTTTGGGCCACTTAACAATTAGTATACAATTCCTATATATGTCTCATTACAATTAAGCAACCATGAGCTGTGGGGCCTGATTTAGGTAGCTCCCTGTCTGCCTAATAGACACAGGCCTTAATTTCAAACCCTAGTGCCAACAAAAAGGGGAAAAGAAAATCATACTATATATTTCCGAATCACAGGGGAGAGGAAAAGTAAAGACAGATGGAATTAGAACGCCTACAACTTAATGCCTCTGTAGACACACTGATGTCAAAATCTTGTGATTTTTTTGTTCTATATGACACACAACTATTAGACATTAAACCCATGTGGCTACTTAAACTTAACAATAAAAATGTAATTTCCTAGTCATGCAAGCATTTCTGATTACCAACAATAATTGTTTTTCTAAACTAGGGTGTCAGTGGGGTTTCTCACCTTACCTATATATCGATAATCTCTTCACAAATACATTGAGAGCCATTTATTCAAAGGGTATTTCTCATTTTTAATCATCAACACAAGAAAACAGACACTTGGGAATCTTTCCTGTATGAATTTATCCCAATGTCAACTCCTTGAGATGGAGTTTTTCTCCAACATCAAAACATCAAATATCTCTCGCTGCTATCTTCTTCTATTTCCTGCTCACTCTCCTACAGAACTAAATGCATGAGCCACGAAATCTCATCTAGCCTGTCAACACTTCTGAATTCTGCACCGACAATGAAGTTAAAAGGTGACAGCGAGGACTCTTTTATGGAAACAATAATAAGTTCTGGGCACAGCTGAAGAATCATTTCTACTTCTAAAATCGCAGATTTTCAAGTAGAGTCTAAGTTGCTTTGTTCAGATAATACCATCTCCATGTTACAGATCAAGAAGAAGAAACCTAGAATAGTTCCTGACTGTATCCTTCTGGAGTATACAAGTTGACAGGAACTAATGGATGTAGAAGTGAATGTGTTTAACTGCAAGCTAAAATGGCAACCACTTCAGAGACATTATCCAGGAGCCAGAAGCACAGCATTAGCTTAGGCCCTTCCCATTGATCTGGCTAGTCTACTGACATGTGCTGACAGTGGCCTTTACTCCCCTATTTCTACCCCTTCTACCATATAAAGTCACCCAGATGGAGCTATCTGTGAGAAATGGCCTGAAGCCCGGGATCTTGGACATCTCTGCCTCCAGAACTTGTTATCTAATCTCTGGCATTTTATTGAAGCATCACAAATGAACCAAAGCATGTCTTACTATCATCCCATGTGTGAATGGTAATTCAAGTGCTATGATAGATTACTTTCCAACTTCATGGATCTATCTTCCTTATTCAACCCCACCTTCTCCTTTCCACTCCCCTCTTCTTCCATCTGCCCTGGGCATTCCTATTGTGTATTGCTGCTGCTGGGCCTTATATCAGGGCTACTGTGTGTGTGTGTGTGTGTGTGTGTGTGTGTGTGTGTGTGTGTGTGTGTGTGTGTGTGTGTATGCTGGTACTGGGGCTCGAATTCAAAGCTTTGCACTCTTGTTTGCCTTTTTCATCATGACTGGTACTCTACTACTTGAGTCCCAGCTCTACTTCCATCAGGACCACTTAGATCCTGGCCTTTCAAGGAAAAACTACTAGAAACCTTTCTGGAAAAAAAATACTTACTGGTCTGAACCATTTTCTCCTACACATTCATTGTAGGCATTTATGGTTAGGCCCCCCCAAAGATCTAGGCAAGAGAGCAGGGAAGGAAGGATGAAGAGCCACTTAACCACACCAGACCAGGAAGGAACCATATGAGTTGCCCCTAGGAGATGACCCCAAAGAGCACCAGGGTGGTTGGTTACTAACAGCATCTTAGAATCCTTCATCCTTACAGTGAACTTACCATATATCCCTGGCTTTACCTCCCCCAGCCAGATCTGGGCAGCTCAGGAGTTTCTCTGTGCAGGAAGGAAGGGGGAGGAGAAGGGAGAGAAACAAATTAGTGAGTTTGGCTGAATGAGACCTGTTAAGACCAAATCAACATCTGAGAGCAAAAATCAGCCACATCAACAGGTTGGCTTCCCTGTACAATGGCAAGTAATCACGGTGAGTCTACTTCTTCCTCCCTACCCACTCCCAGAACTGATGAATCCTCTTTTGCTCTTGGCTGATGATTTTTTTTTGCCATCCTGAAGCCTCGGATTGGCATCCAATCTCACACTTTCATCTACTGTAGCCCCGGAAATGATAACTGGTTTTTGCCACCTGGGTTACTTTTTAATGATCTGCAAGACCACAAGGAGCCGGCATTTCTTTTGTGCAGTTCCACATTCAACAACCTAATAGCTATCTGAAGAAAGCTTTCTTGAAAAGAAAAAAAAATCTGCTCCTCTTGAGCAGAAGCAATAATACAACACGATTCTCTGATTAAACTCTCCCACTGTGCCTATTACTGGGCCTCTGACACACTTGAAGCGGCTTACTGCTGAGGTTTCTCAGGATTTGCTCTGTTGCTTTTCTGCCAACAAGCACGAAATGACAGATGAGTGTCCCTAAACTTTCATGTGAATAGCAAATAAAGTGACCAGGAAACTGCTGGGACCCAGTTGCTTCCTGGGGCCATATTGGAAAAGGGGAAACAAGTTTTGCTTTAGGGCTTTCTGTGCACTTGAACTTCAATTGGAAACAACCAAAGCTGCACTACACGACAGACCACATTGGAGCAGACTCCTGCTATCCAGTCTCCCTTCTGACCTAGTGAGCAGGCAGCCCCTGCTGGCCAGTACCCAAGATAGAAGAGAAAGCAGGGAAATTGTTCTTTCTCCTCCTTAACTCTTAAAAATATCAGCCTTGTCAGTGGCTGGTGGCTCATACCTGTAATCCTAGCTACTCAGGAAACTGAGATCTGAGGTTTGTAGTTTGAAGCCAGCCTGGACAGGGGAAAGTCTATAAGACTCTTACCTCCAATAAACTACTCAGCAAAAACCAGAAAGTACCCAAGCCCTGAGTTCAAGCCCCAGGACTGGCAAAAAAAAAATCAGCCTAAAACTTCTATGACATAGTATATTAAAAAAAAATAAAGCAACTACTTATGGATTCTTTCATAACCTGGTCTTTGCTGTACTTATATATGAGATTTGGGGTGAATTACATGATCAGTAATTGTTTTAGAGATCCTGCCAATGTATTTTATTGCTTTAGTTTGGAAACTAGATGCGTGTTATTGTATCCACACTCTACGGTACATTGGAAACACAGATGAAATGAATGCAACTTGCAACTGACCACCTGCAAATAGCTAACATTTCTAAGACTGACAATATACAAGTTATGGCACCAATGGTACCCTCGTGCATTGCTGGTAGAAAGGAAAAATGGCAGGACTTTCCAAAGCAACTCTAAAGCTTTTCACTAAACACAGATACACTCTACCAACATCCAACAGTTCCAGTTCACCTCTAGGCGCTCCTTCAGATAAAAGAAAATATATATGCACACAAAGAGATGTACCTGAAAAATCATGGGAACCTCACAGCTGTCCATCCACACATGCAAAGGTAAGCCACTGATGCCAAGTAATGGAACATTGTTAAGCAATGAAAATGAATGAACTACTTAGATACCTCACAATGCTGAGAAAGCTTTAAGACCACTATACAGAAGGGCATGGATTGTACGAATCCTTTCATATAAAATTCTAAAACACACAAAACCCATCTGTTGTGAGCAAAAGCAGAGCCTTCACGGATACTTGAGGTGTTTGGGTGGGGGGTAGGTGGAGGGAAGGGTAGAATGAAAGGCTCAGGAGAAGCTGTAAGAGGCTGGCAGAAAATTTGAGGGTGATAGCTTCCTACATCTTGACTATGGTAGAAGTTACATAGTTCTCTCTTTCTCTCTCTCTCTCCACTGCTTCTCTCTCACTTTCTCTCTCTCTTTCAATATAGATAGATAGATAGATAGATAGACAGATAGATAGATGTATACACACACATCAAACTGCAGTTAAAGTTAACATGGTTCACTGTATGCAAATCATATCTCAGTAAACATAATTAAAAAAAACAAGAGTAAACTTTTAACATGGTGCTGGTGGCTCATGACTCTAATCCCAGCTACTCAAGAGGTTGACAACTTGAGGACCTCTGAAGCCAGCTCAGGCTGAAAAGTGTGTGGTCTCCATCTCCAATAAGCCAGTAAAAAATGGAGCTGAAGTTAGCACTCATATGGTTGAATGCTAGCTGTGAGCATGAAAGCCAAGCCAGAGCTTAAGACCCTGAGTCCCTACATACAAAAAAAGAAAAAAAAAACACAACAAATCTCATAGTTAACATTATGCCAAAAGGATTTGGACAATAATGTAGAAAAAAAGAAATGAAAAGATCACCAAAGGGGAAAGAACGAAGTAAACCATGTTTTGGAAGTCTGTATTTTTACTAGCAGCATGAAAAACTACACTGCTATACGAGTAAAAATGCTCCATTTAAAGATGTTGTGTGATTTAAAGATCTGGTTGCATGTTAAGTTTTCTTAGGCACTTGGCTAAAAGAGCTGTTATAGCTAGAAATAAACACCATGATATGTAAATTCAAGGGGGAAGAAAACCAAAATATGTTGAGTTAAATAAATGACAATTCTGGATCCCCAGCCTCGCCATTATTATGTAAAGCATTTGAAATTCAATGAATACATTTCTCTTTCCCCTGATGTTAACCAGGGGAGGAGGTTTCAAACTAATAGGAAGGTGTTGAATTTTTATGCTTTATGAGAGAAGTTTAAAGTTTTAAAAATTCTTCCTTTAGAAGAATTTTTTGCACAAGTTCTGAAATTCTGCTACCAAGTTTTAAATTTTTTGCAGATAGGAGCCTTTTATATCATTTTCGGTAACAGAATCACATAATGAAATATCCGAAGGAAGTACCTTACAATGTTCTCTCCATAGTGTGACTTTCTTTTGAAAAACAGTTCTTCTCTCATACATTACTAAAAGTCATCATTATCTTGGAAAGGAAAATTAAGCATGGTATTTTTTGGGGAAGGAAAAAAACCTCCTGAGTAAAATAATTCTGACAGCTACTTGTTATCACAGGAAAAAATTTTTAAGCAAACTGTGACTCTTGTCTTTAACAGGAATTTGTTCCGTGATTAATTTGTAGGTGGAGAATATCTTCTGCAGATTCTAGCACAAGGTAAGAACTGCAAAGGTTTCCAAGGACATTTCTATGTAATTATAATGTACTGTACACAGTCTATTGTATCCTAAAGGCCTTTGACATCTTTTTATGATAGGATACATACATTATAAAATGTACTACTTTAGCTATACAGAAGTGTGTAGCACATTCCTGTTCTCAACCCTTATTACCCCCAGCCAGCTCCAGAACTCTTCATCCAAAAAAAAAGGAAATGCTACACCCATTATGAAGCCCCATTTCCTCTACTTTGTAGGTCTTAATAACCATTCTACTTTGTGTGTGTGTGTGTGTGTGTGTGTGTGTGTGTGTGTGTGTGTGTGCTGGTCTTGGAGCTTGAACTCAAGGCCTGGGCAGTGCCCTTGAGCTTTTGTGCTTAAGGACAGTGTTCTACTACTTTGAGCGACAATGCCATTTCTGGCTTTTTGGTGGCAAATCAGAAATAAGAATATCATAGACTTTCCTACCTGGGCTGGCTTTGAACCATGATCCTCAGATTTCAGTCTCCTCAGTAGCCAAGATTATAGACATTAGCCATTGATACCTAACTTTTATCTCTATGATTTTCACTATTGTAGGTAACTTTTATTGTGATCAACTTATTTTTCTTAGCATAATATCCTAGAGCTAAGAGACAGTGCCCAGGCCTAAATTTCAAGCCCTAATATCTAATAAAAACAAAAACAAGAAACAAAAACACATGTCTTGAGGTTCCAAGTGGAGTTCGAACTTGTCTTTAATAACATGATGTTGAAGATTCATTTCAGGTATGTTATTAAGGCTTTTCAGGTGAACTTCTGAAAATTTCCCCCAGTCATTGCTTTGCCAGTTTTGTATAATTATGAAATTTCCCCTTGAAACATTGATTTTATTAAAGATCATATGATTTTCCCCTGATCTATCATTCCTGCAGTCATTTAACAAGAAAGCATTTGTTCTGGTGTCCATTTATTAAAATATGATCTACTATAACATAACACATTAGGAATGTTGGAACTCAGTACAATGTATGCAGCAAGCCTCCAACATGAAATATTATTTTCTAAATGATTTCTTAAAATCATCCATAATACTTTCTCTTCATCATCAATAATATTTGCTGATAAATCAATTTCATTTTTGGCCAACTTATTTCCCAGCATTGTTTCAGCCTTCTTTTTTTCCTAAAAAAAAAAAAAAACACAAAACACACAAAAAACCACTCACTCACACACACACACACACACACACACACACACACACACGCACACACACACACACACACACACACACAGAGCAGGAAGGTTATTTCTCATTGATTACTGGCTTCTATCTGTTAGTACAAAAGAACCCTCAAAAAATGGCTTTAAAAGTTTGGAGAAAATTTTTGAAGAACTATATTGAATAATATATGAATTAACCATCTCCTAAAAATTATACACATTTATCTCACATCTTAAGTGATAAGTTGTTTAACTTTCTTGCAAATCCAGATAGTTTTTATTAACATAATATATACCTTTGAGGTGAAATTTATGGTTGACAATATTTTGTGTAAATATATATATATATATATGTATATCCAAAAGAAATAAAGGAAGAAAGAGGGAGGGAGGGAGGGAGAAAGGGAGGAAGGAAGGAAGGAGAGGAGGGAAGGAAAGAGGAAGGTTGTTTGATTCTCTATTCTACAATTTTTTCCTTTTTTCTTTTTTTGTTTTTTTTTTTCTTTTTTGCCAGTTGTGGAGCCTGAGCTCTGGGCCTGGGCACTGTCCCTCAGCTCTTCAGCTCTAGGCTAGTGCTCTACCACTAGAGCCATAGCACCACTTCCAGTTTTTTCTGCTTTATGTGGTGCTGAGGAATCGAACCCAGGGCCTTATGCATGCAAGGCAAGCGCTCTACCACTGAGCCACCTTCCCAGCCCTGTATTCTATAATTTTATGATTCTATTTATTGTTTACCAAGCAGCCCATAGCAAACCTAAACTCCAAGTTTTCCAGAACATGTATGAAGCATAAAATCATACAAGCAAAACCAGAATCCCTCGGATCTCATATTATTGATTTGGATGTGAAATCTGTACCTATAGAGAGTTGATTAAATTATATTGTCAATCACAGGCCTGGAAGGAGGATAAAACAAGTTCAGGACCTTTGGCTGTCCATTTTCTTCCTAATGGCATCTATCAATCCTCTTTTAGGCCCTGAGACACCAAACGCATCCCCCTTTAGTCATAATGCAAAAACCAAGTTACCAAGAAAATCTATTGGAGATGAGTAGTACATGTCTTTCTCCCTCCCTCCCATTCCTTCTCTTTCCCTCATTTGACCTGTGTCTCTTTCTCTTCCTCTATGTCCCCTCCCACTCCCTCTCCCTTCATCTCTCCCTCTCCTCCTTCCTCTCCCTCTTCCTCTCCTCCATCTCCCTCTCCATCTTGCTTTCTGTAAGTCACTATCCCTTTCGTTCCCTCTTTCCTTCTTCCTCTCCATCTTCCTTATCCTACCTTAGCTCTGTTTCCTTTTGTCTATGTTATATTCGTTCTTTTCCTATAGATAGCTCATCTACATCTGAAAAGGAAGGGCACAGACAACTGTTCAATAACATCCTTTCACATTCATAACTCTGAAAATACTCTCCTCCAGGCCTAAATTGAAGGAAAAAAAATCCGGGGAAGAATTTTGATTAGCCTACGTACCTGCCTTCCGCTTATAATTGCCATGGAAATGGGAATAGCGTGGTTGCCTAGACAGGGACCCTAGGCCCACATCTATGGCTAGGAAAAGGTGGCTATAATTGGCAGTATCACCAGCATCCCCCGATCAGAATAAAGGAGGAAGAGTTTGCCAGAATTTTCCAAAAGAAGAACAAATCCTGCACACAGGAGAAATAGAGAGATAGCACATGCCCACCCCATCGTAAAGAAGATAAAGCCTGGGAAAGCCTTTTGTAAACTGTACAGCATTGTCCAAATGCTAATTGCTGTTATTATTCCTTTCAGAATGAATAAAGAGCTGCATTATTTACTGGGGTAAACGAATGTGGGTGGCAGGCAACCATTGTTCCATTCTTGGTTTAGGTGAATATGAAGTGACAGCAGATAGGTAAGAGGTAACGAGCAAAGTGAGTGAGGCAGTGTCAGAACTGTTTAGTATGGAAACTAGAAGTGGTTCTTGGGACACAGCAAGGAGGTGATACCAGCATGGTAATAAGTATACAGCCATTAAAGGAAATCTGCAATATGTATTTTCCGAGCCATGTTATGTCCCTGGCGTGATGCTGAGGGGGCATTGTAGGGAATAAAGGCACAACTCCTATCTTAGAGAAGTTTTTCCTCTCCAGCCAGTGTCCAGGAGCTCCAAAGAAGCTGATGCTGAAGGAAGGAGAGGGACAAATTGACTGCATTTTCCACTTGTTCTTCTCATGACTTGACAGCCAATTTCTCATACTTACTGAATGGTGTTTAATTGAATTCACGTGCTCCAGGCAGCATGCTCTACTTCACAGCTGCACACAGTTTGTTTGAAAGGGCTTTTACAGCAAGGCCAAGGGCAGGAAGCAAGCTGCCATGATACCTTGATGAATGGACCCCTCGGGAAAGAAGTGTCTGTCTAATGAAGTCACAAAACAAATCTTCATAAATCCTCAAAACCAAAAGGCTTCCAAAAGGGTCCCACCAAAGTAAGCAAGGCCAATACTAGACAGGATTTTATTAATCCATTGCTGAATCCCAAGGCCCGATTCTTGTAGACATCTCCCCAGCCTCCCATGCATTCACACAGGTATAGGCACACAGGTGTGTGCACACATCCAACATGAACATCATTCTTGTGAGCCCTGCTCTAGCATCTAGTTCACAACACCCCCTGCATTCCCAATCAGAAGTAATCATCCCTCTCCCTGGTTGATCAACTAGGTTACTCTCCTGTTAATGAACGTGACCTTCTCAATCATCTTTGCACGTTCAGGTTTTGAACTCTGAGGTAGATGATGTTTGCTGAGAAAAGAAGGGAGGGTGAATGTATGTAGGGGAAAAATTTAGAATCATAATGAGTACTACTGTAGCCCTCAGTGTGAAACGGACTCAGTCTGTTTAGCACCAGTTGGGGGTTAATGATACAGGATCTCTATATGTATCATTTCCTTGTGAATTCCCTACTTCCTAGAGCCTTAACTGGCTGGATGAGGGCAGTGTCCTATCTAATGACCTTGTCTCATGAGGTCTTGACTTCATTCCGGGAACCAGAACTGCCTCGGTAGAATGAGGATTCATCATTAACAGAGACTACAGACTCGGTGACTTGAACAGACATTGGTTTTCTCTCAGTTGTGCAGGCTAGAAGTCTGAAATGAAAACATTCTCAGGGTCAATTCTTCAGAGGCCTTTCTCCATGGATTCGAAATGATTGTCTTCTCCCTGTATCTTCCTCCGATCTTGTGAGAACACTGGTAAGAATTCCCGATTCAGAAGTTTGCAATGTCCTCCTTTTACCTCAATCATGCTCTTAGAAAGCCTGTCTCCCTGTTGCCAGGAATAGGAAGTACAAAAATTTCACCCTATGGATTTCAGAAGCATACAATTCAACCTATCAACCTACCCCCATCCCATTTCCCTTTGATCCCATCCACAACCTTTGTCAAGAAGTCTTCCAAAGCTTGAGGTGAAAATCTTGGCAGACTTGATGGAGACCTAGGAGCTCAGATCTTTGAATGGGGCAGCCAATGAAGTCTCATAGTCATGGGGGTGAGGGGAAATGAGAGTCTGCCAGCGGTTAAAAGAGCTAGCCCATATTGCTTGCTGCTAGATATGGCATAGGAGCCTAAGATGGATGGATAGATATTAAACCAGCCTTACATGATTAATTCAACATTTAGGCTTTCCCCTTGCATATTGCCTCCTGGCTGATTCCAGTTCAAGTTTGTGTGGCATTGCACAAATGCATATTCAGAAACTATCTTAAATTCCATTGTATAATTAAAGGAATGAATATATGTAAGGCATATAGGTATCAAAGAGCCCAACACTGGCTTACTTGCATCTGGTGATTTTGGCTGTCCGTGTCTGTGTCTGTCTCCTTCGCTGACCTTTATGGAGTGGCAGCTATGTTTGGTTGTGTTTACGATGGTGGGGTTTTTTTTTAATTGCATATAGTACAACACATAACAGAGTCGTTTGTGTCTGATCCACCATCTTTGAACTGAATTGATTAAACAGAATAATAAGGCAGAGTGATCCTGTGGCATAAAATGAAAGTCAGCCTGCACTTGTGAGATAGTGCATTTGGTAGATTAGGTTTTTTCATAGTAGTTCAGATAGTAAAGATCCCAAAGGCTTGCTTGGGAGGAATTTAAAATCCTGCTTCTTACTTGGTCTCTCCCTGAGGTTTCCTGCTTTTGTAGGAGAGCTAAGGGAATTTGGTATTACTTATGCAAAAGCTTTTTTTTTTTGTCTTCAGCTATAAATGGAGCATTCAGTCTGAGCATTTCACCTTGAGTTATTGGAATAATCCAATGCTGAGGTTCTGTGGTTGTCAGCTCTGTTGTGATATTATCAGTGCAAGGAGGGGAAAAAAGACAACAAGAGAAGACTGATGTGGTATTTCCTCTTCCAAGGCCTGAGTGGGACATCTGGATAAAAATCTTTAAATTTGGGTGCCAGACAATAACATACTTTGGGTGACTTTTAAAATGTATTATTCAGGGAGAATCGTGTTTCACACAGCTTCCCAGCTGATGGAAATCTTGTCTCTCTTTTGCTTAAAAATTCTGTGGAATATACAGCCCTGTGGGGACAAATACTTCAGCACCAAAATTCCTCAGCTAGTCTGAATAGCAGGTATTCAGGGGGAAAGTGGTTGAGTGAGTGTGTATGAAGTAAGGACAAGGAAAAGATGTCCACTTGTTCATTCAGTGTATGTGCAAAGTACAGTCTCCTCACAGCTACTCAGAGAAGCCTCCTCTAACACAAACATCATACAAGAATTCCCTAGTGGCCTGAGAAAGAAAGTGGTTGCTCATACAAAGAATAGTGGGCTCAGCTCCTCGCCTTTCCCAAAGTGCTCATTGGTTTCCTGAAATCGACAGGCCACATCACTTTCCTGAGTCTGTTTCCTCTTTTGTTCTAGGAAGTTGTTGAACTTTGAGGTCCTGTCTACGCCTTAGTTCCTTTGTCACATCTCATAAACCTACCAATCCTCGTTCTTCTGTCAAATCACATTTTCCATTCTACTTCTTGATAGCCCACGCCTTAGTTGTTGTCTTGGAATTCAGTGCCAATTTCTCTGTATTCTTTTGTGTTGTCTCAAACGACTCCAGGCCTGAATAAGGCCCATATCTTGCTCTAAATGTGAATCATTTGAAACAAAAGACAAATGAGGTTTACCCCATTTCTTAATTCTTTTTAAATTTTTTCCAGTGCTGGGATTTGAACTCAGGGCCTTGTATTTACCTGACAAATTCTCTTTCTTAATTCTGGCAAAATATCTTCATAGCTCAGAAAAGAAATACCACCACATGAAGGTCAAAGACTCTATTGGAGATCAAAAATCATCGTGCATGTGTGTCTTTGTGAAGTTTTAGAATAAAACAGAAATTGAGAAAAAAAGCAATATAAAAATGTAAGAATCATCTCTGGATTTCACCTCTACCTCAGGGCTTCCTAGCAGGGGGACTGAGGTCATTAGTAACTGATTGAAACACCTTCCAGAAATATATCTGCCTGTCACTTTTCAATCAGATGTTGTGGAAATGCTTTGAGGTGGTAACAAGTCACTTAAGGCACAGGCTGGCTGTCAATGACATTCTCTTTGGCAAGCTTAACTGAGCTAATTCTTGGTTTTGGATCATCTTGGAAGAATGATACATTCTAAGGGTGGAGTGATCTGGGTCATTCTGCCCAAATTAGGGCTGGTTATGTCTCCAAAGCAAGAGGGGCAATATGGATTTGGAAGAAACCTCGGTGCTGACAAATGTTTTCTTGTAACACAAGAAAGAGGCATGGAGAGAGGAGAAGAATACACAACCAAACACAGATCGTAACAGTCTATCATCTTTAACACTCTTGATAAATGTGTGATTTTTTAAAAAAATTCAGATCTAGTTTCATTCCCAAGTCCTGCAGTCCCAAGGTGTTCATTATGATTTCTTTAATTCCTAGCTGAGATTCCATGAGATAACACTTTTCTTTAGATCTGTTTGAGGTTGTCGTGAATACTTCTAGGCATGGATAGTACCACTTGTCCGACCTTTCAGAAATGTAATTTTTCTTACTCACAGACAGCTTCCATAGACATGCTATTTTCTATTTCTTAAGACACGGAGAAAAGAAAATTCAGAAGGCCTTGGCTGCATTTGGTGGAGTATGCGCTCTTCAAGCCTTCACAGTGGAGGATCCATTTCATTCACCATGCTGTAGTCTCTGTGCCATTGGCTAATTGGCCTTCTAATTATTTCCCGGTTGCTGATTGGTTGCCTTTAACACCAGGCCTAGTTTATTAGTTGAGTTTTGTATTAGAGGAGAAACCATTTGAAAATATGAAATATTTGAGCTCTGGTAAAACCTCTGACAGACTCATATAACATTTGGTGGAAAATAAAATTCAGATAACCTCACTTGATATTTAAATTGTGAAAATATTTCATCAAAATTATTTCATAGACACTTTAAACTTTTATACACAAAATGCTTTGTTTTGGCCAATAATCTATCTATTAATTTTTTATAACTTCTAAACCAGCAAAGTCAAACACATACTTTTGGTAAGTACTTATATATGTATTAAAAGTTCTAACTTCAAGTACTCTGAGGTGAAAGTTTAAATTTTCCTTTTGACTAAATACATAAATAAAAATAAAAATTCCTTTTTCTATTAAAAAATGTAAATCAGCCAAGAACTTTATTAGTTACTAAATTATTTTTCTAATAGTAAAGCTCTAAAATACACTCATGTAATGTAATCATGTAATCTGACTATAGCTCTACTTACATAACTGTATAACCACGTATTATTAGTTTCATAGATTGATAGGATTTTTTTCAAAGATCATAATAATATTGAAGACTCACAGTCTTCTACATCCTGAAACTTGCTCTTGGATAGAAATGTATGTATTTGTATAGGTATTAGGTGTCGGTAGAAGAGAAGACTCTTCAGTCTTAGTATTGCACACTCTCTTGGACTGTACAAGTTAAACACAGATAGAGTGCCCTGTAATCCTAACTACTCAGGAGGCTGAGATCTGATGAAGCCAGCCAAGCAGGAAACTCTGTGAGTCTCTTATCTTCAATAAAATACTCAAAAAAACAGAAGTGGTGCTGTGGCTCAAGTGGTAGAGCATTTGCCTGGAGCAAAAAAAAAAAGCTCAGGGACAGTACCTAGGCCCAGAGTTCAAGCCCAAGGGCAGACAAAAATAAGTAAATAACTAACTAAATAAATAAATAAAGTGCCAACAAAGTAGAAATTTGACTGAGATCTCAAACCTTGTAAGATTATCATAGTGGAGAGACCCATTGGGATGGGAAAGATATGAACATTTATCTATCAGCTCACCTGAAACACAACAGGAAAATAAAACAGAACAAAACATCTAAATATGAGCTCAGCTCAAGGATATTTCATTCTTTGTAAAGAAGTCTGAAGGAGGTGGGTTAAGTCATATTGTGTGTGTGTGTGTGTGTGTGTGTGTGTGTGTGTCCGCGCGTGTGCACACGCGTTTTACAAAATGTATTCAGTTCCTGTTATGCTAGCCTTGTCTATGGCTTAAATCTAAAAGGGCTCCTGCAAAATCAACAAATCTTTGTTTTAGGAGTAGGACTGAAAATGAGGAGAACTCATAAATGATTTCCTTTAGTTCTTCCTTCTCCTTTTAAGAAATCTTTTCAGGAATCCTCTCCCAAAAATTTAAGCTTCTATGTCATAGGTTAGAACTTGTCTACACTTGACTGTAAGGGAGGCTCCAGACGAAGTTACCATATTTGCTATATAAGAATGGATGTTAGATTGGCATGTACCAGTTGCCTCCCAAGCCATCACTTATTTTGAGCTTTGTCAGGATAAAGGGGAAAGTAAAATCTATGGTCAGGGAGAATGCTGGTAGGTGCACTATCCACTTCCTACCTCCTTTCTTCCTGCTGGATGCTGACCACTAGTGTTCTCACTCACCTACCAAAAGAAGGAATCATAGCTAGTATCTTTTGTAGGCTTGGGATTTTCCAACCAATGGACAATCACGTTAGCTATATTGTCATTTATGTTTCTGAGCCACCTATGAAAACAATGCTGAAATTATTTCTCTTTCACATATAGGGAAATTGAAGATGGTGAGGAAGTAGGAAGGCAGAGATTTGACCTTAGGTCTTTAGTCTCAGAAGCAAGTGTTACTAGCTCTGTCCTGTGTGCAACACGTACCTTCATACAAAGAAATGGAACTGGAAAGAGAAAGTTATGAGTAGATAACAGAATGATATTAAAACCATGAAACCATGAGACAAATGTGTGTAAAAATGTATGCAAAAAATAAGTTTAAAAGGTAAAATTATGATTCTTATACTATACAAAATGATCATGAATATCCTATATAAAACGAACCTGTATCAAGTAGTCCATTTAATTAAATATTTAATAGCAGTCTACTTAAATATTATGAGATTCGAAGGAAAGTTTTGAAAAATACATACATATAGGCAATGAAGAATGCTGAATTTCCAAATAGTTACAACAGTGTTCAAGCCATAAGGCAATGAGAAAATATCCACATAACACCTTTCCATTTCTAATGACATGATTACTTGCATGATTAATGGTTTTATTTCCAGACTAAAACTACTAAAAGACTAGAGTTAACAAAGTAACCCTCCAGATATAGTAGTATCTAAGAAGACATAAGGAATATTCCTGAAATTCTTTTCCCCTCCCATGTGCAAGCTAATAGAAGTCCAACACAGATAAAATAAAGGGCAGAGAGTGATTCTTTTCTCTTTGAATTGTGCAGCAGGTTAGAAATAACTCTCCAGACGAAGATGTGACATTGAAATCTAATGCCTACCATGGTCGATTGTAAGATAATTAGCAAATACTTATTGGAGGTCTTCAAAGTGCCAGATACACTCTGCTAGATAGGCAAAACAGACATAGCACCGACTGCCAGATACTTCAACGGGGAACGCTGTTTTCTAATAAAGGGTAAATAAGCTAGCCAATATTAAGTACACAACTCTGTGAGCTGCTTCTATGGATGGTACAATATTCGCAGGGTTTGTTTTATGAGTGGGTCTCGGTATCCTTTCAAGCACAGGCCGCTTGTCTGTCTGCCCTCTCTGTGTTCCCCCTCCTGGGTTTTGAGCAGTTTGGAGCATCATCAGAGCAAAAGCACTATGAGCATGAAAGTTGCCAGTGTGGATTTTTTTTTTGCTGGTGGCTTTGGCAGTATTTCTGTCATCAAAGCTTCATGGGACTTCCTCCTGTCACCTTGGGAGTTTGTGCAGTGAGAAAGGGGCACATATTTGCTCAGTATAGAGCATTCTGGACTCTCCAACCTCTGCTCTTAAATTGGTTCAAAGATGAACAGGGAGGAAAAGGCATCTATTTTGGTCTCTCTTCCCCTATTCTACTTGCATCTTTGTCTTCCTCGTGTTGTGTCGCATTGTCCTGCTTTCCAGCTCTTTGCAAAGATTTTTTTTTCCTCTCAGGTCTCTGGCTGCCTCTTCCAGAGTGCATTTATTTTATTTTAGCAGCAAATTTTGAGAAGGCTCTTCTCTGCATAGTGGGTAACTAAACATCAGGGAGGCAGGAAGGCAGGCCCCGGTGCGGTGCCAGAATGCACCTGGGTGACAAGCAGGAGCATGTGTGCATTGCAAGAAGGAGAAGAGATGGAGAGAGGCCGTGACTACATGCACTCTGTCCAGAGCCTCTCAGAAAGGAGCCAAACCACATAATGCAACTTGATCCCAAAACCATGAACAAAACTGATAAATAAAATTACTTTCCTTCATGCCTGTGCATATCCTTGAGCTGGACACTGATTTCTCTATAAATCACTTTTCTGGCTTTTGAGATGATATGATCAGAACAGACCCAATGAACTTTAGCTTAATCATTCTGTTTAATGTTAATGTTGCTTTTTATAAGTGCATAGAACAAATCTTCAGAACTGCCCATTAAGGAAGGGGGGTTGAACAGATAGAATGAAAGGACTGATTAGGTATTCTGCTGTTAGACAGAAATTCTGACTTATTCTTCCCTGGATGTGTTTTAAAAAATATCTGTAGCTGAGAAAATAAAAATCAAACAACCAATGAAAATAAAGAAAACAATGAAAGTAATCATCCTCTATTTAGTCTACTCATACCTGACCACATTCACCAATATTAATGATTCCAGGCTTATGACTTTTTCATTCTTCAACTGTTTTGCCTTGTCAATTTTGTGTTACAATGAACATATTCCTGATTTCAGAATTGTCAACTTTGGATTACTGTTGATTTCCAGTACAATAGGCAAACTTCCTTCTTGTTACACAACTCTCAATTTTATTTTGCTATATAGATTGAAGTGTATAATTCTTAGCCAAGTCTTTAATGCTTTGTCTATAGGTTGGTTTTATGTTATATGTGTGTGTGTGTGAGAGAGAGAGAGGGGGGGGGAGAGAGAGAGAGAGAGAGAGAGAGAGAGAGAGAGAGAGAGAGAGAGAGAGAGAGAGAGAGAGAGAGAGAGAGAGAGAGAATGTATTGTCTGGGCTTTTTTGCTTAATGCTAATACTCTACCACCTGAGCCACAGCTCCACTTCTGGCCTTTTGGTAGTAAATTGGAGATAAGTCTCATGGACTTTGCTTCCCCAAATGGCTTTGAATCATGATCCTTAGACTAGCTAGGATCACAGATGTGAGCCACTGGTACCTAGGATGTTTTTGAAGATTTCTCCCTATCACAAGGAAGCATGCTAAATATAACAACCCTAAGGTATATTTTATTATAGAATCAATTCTCACAAGAAAGGAATTTCAGTTTTAAATCACTGAACTCATGCAATTCCAAGAAATTTCCTATATATCAAAAAATGATAAACTACTTAATTTTATTCAGTTTCTTCACTCTAGTTCAAGTTGCCATTGTTCCTTTTGTATTTTTCTTTTTTATATTTTTCCCTGCATCACATTTTTCTACCTTGTGATAAAAACGTATTCTCTGCCATGAAAGAAGAAGTGAAATCATCAACGCTTATGTAACTTTCTCTTTCCCTTTCCGTTTTGCCAGCTATATATTGATTTCATATTGTCCTGGTATAAAGTGATTTTCGTTTAAGTAGAATCAAATTCACATAATTTGTGCTATTATTTGTTATATAGCTACAGTCGTTCATACATAAGTTTTTTAATGCCTTCATTCTAAATTATTTTCATTTATCTTTTAATTATTCTAGGTTTTTAATTTCTTTGTTATAAAGAATTTTTTGAAGAATGCATTATGTATACTATATTACTGAAAAATTATTTTATGTTAAAAATACCCATTTAAGGAAGTGGAAAGAATAGCTTAGTGGAAGAATAACTCATACATATGAGGCTCTGAGTTTGATTCCCTGGCACCATAAAATAAAATAAAATACATATTTTGGTTCTTGCTGGTCACTAGAGGCTCATACCTGTAATTCCATCTACTTAAAGTTTGATTTCTTTTTCTTCAAAAACACCTTGTAGGCATGTTCTCCTACTTTTAAAATATTGTGGTCATATTACAATTTGTTGGCTCATGCACCAAAGGTGAATATTAAATTATTTTAGTTGCTATTTTGATCCTAGAAGTTCTGTTGAGAAACTACAACCTGGTGTTTCAATATTCCTCAAGAGTAGAGAGTCTTACTTAATCCTACATCTTAAGCTTTATGAGAAATAGCACTATAGTAAACATCTTTTTATAGAAGTCTTAGTGTGCATTCTGATTATTCCCTAATGATAAATTGTTAAAAGCAGAATTATTGAACCAAAAGGTGTGAAGAAGGAACTTATAAAAAACTTACTCCTACAGTTTGCCAAACTTTCCCTTAGAAAGTTTTGCCAATTAACACTTTCACTAGTGTATTGGGATGTGTTCTATCTCTTGCCCACTTGGGATATGCCCTTTAATTTGCAAAAAAAAGTGATGACCTATTTATTTTTTATTTGCATTTATTTGATAGTTGGTTCATTTGAATAGTTTTATTTTTAATCAAAAGATTTAGAAATACACTTACCTTCTAATTCCTCCCTTTATAAAGAGGTTTCTGCATTAAGCTTCTAGTATTTGGGCCTGTTGCTACTGGATCCGAGGATCCTATGACCAAGGCTTGCACCATTTCTTTGATGAAATAATGAAGTAGAAATGCTGGTTAGGGTGACATAAAAGAAATGAGTTTGAAGAAGGAGTTTTGAGGAGTAGACTGAATGTCTGCAGAGCAATGAGCAATAAAAGATCATCAGACATGACTAGACAGTAATCCAGGCTCAGATGAAGGAAGGGTACTCGCGGCGGGGCGTGTGGGGGGGGGGAGTATACATTTTTGACATGTGTGGAAATGTCACAGTGATTCCCTCCTTATACAGCTAACGTATGCTAATAACAAAAGATTATCAGCATAACCAACTACCAGTTCCTATCTGACTTTGTCAACACCAGGATTTTGGCACAATTGACTTTGTCTCTATTTCCTTTTCAAGAATACACATACGTTTCCTCCTACTCACAACCCACTATTTCCCAGTATCTTCTGCTGATGCTTCTTCCTAGGACTGAAATCTTAATCACTGGAGTATCTCTGTTGTTTCCCCCTTTTTCTGTCTATTCTTTCTTTTCTTTTGTCTTTTCCTTTCTTTTCCTTTCCTTTCCTTTCCCTCCCTCCCTCCTTCCCTCTCTCGCTCTCTCCCTCTCTCTTTCTTTCTGTCTCTTTCTTTCTTCTTTCTTTCTTTCTTTCTTTCTTTTTCGTTCGTTCTTTCTTTCTTTCTTTCTTTCTTTCTTTCTTTCTTTCTTCCTTTCTTTCTTCCTTCCTTCCTTCCTTCCTTCCTTCCTTCCTTCCTTCCTTTCTTTCTCTCTTTCTCTCTTTCTCTTTCTCTCTTTCTCTCTTTCTCTCTTTCTCTCTCTCTCTCTCTCTCTTTCTCTCTTTCTCTCTTTCTTTCTTTCTTTCTTTCTTTCTTTCTTTCTTTCTCTCTTTCTCTCTTTCTCTCTTTCTTTCTTTCCTCCTCTTCCTGCTCCTTCTTTTACCTGTCCTGGGGCTTGAATTCTGGTCCTGGGCACTGTTATTTTTGCCCTGGGCAAGTGCTCTATTATTTGAGCCATGGCACCACTTCTGGCTTTTGCTGAGTTGTTTATTGGAGATAAGTGTCTCATGGACTTTCCTGTCTGGGCTGGCTTTGAATCACCATCCTCAGACTCCTGAGGAGCTAGGATTACAGGCTTGAGCCACTGGCACCTGGCTATTCTAACTTTCTGATTTGATCTCATTCCATCTCTTTTTGGCAAACACTGCCTTTATGCTGACCAATCAGACAGAACTCCAGCCCAGATCCTTACCCAGCACCACAGACTTGGATGTCCAATAAGTTGTTGCCATCTCTATTTGCATGTCTATGGGCATCTCAGATTTCGCATTTGCAAATACAAGCTTCTGGTCTTCTTCACCTATCCCCACTTACCTCTAAAAAAAACAAACCAAAACTAAAACAAATGACTCTGTATCCACTATAGTCTTACAATGACCTCATAACTCATGTTTTCTTCTTGAACAGCCACCTAAGTGATCTTGGTCAACACGATTCAGGTAATAATTTTCTCTCCACCCCTGTACTGTAGAATAAAAGTCATAGTTCTCACAGTGGATGATAGCAACACACTATAGATTCTAGCTCCTGCTACCTGCTACCTACCTATATATTGGGCTGGGAATGTGGCTCAGGGGTATCACACTTGCCTACTAAGTGCAAGGCCTAGAGTTCAAACCCCAGTACTTCCAAAAAAAAGGAAAGGAAAGAAAGAAAGTAACAAGAAAGAAAAGAAAAAAAAGAATTTCTAGATTTTAAGGATCATGAGATTTTCTTGTATTTACTTCAGGATTTCCAATTTGCCTTTGGATGGTGTTTTACTACAAAAGTACATAAGCCATTTTATGTAGCTGGATCTATCACTATTTACTTTTATTGTTTTTACTCATATTTAAAGAAATGTCTTTACCCTGAACCTACTGTTAGCTTTCTTCTATTTATGTTTTTACTTTTTACCTATAACATTTATATATATATATATATATATATATATATATATATATATATATATATAACATATTCAACTCTAAAATTCCTCTTGGTGGGTATTATGTGATATGCACATAACTATGCTTTCTAAATAAGTGACCAGATTACTAGAAACTGATGCTAATAACAATTGCCTAGAAAGTGAGGTTAGATGTATTTTTTTTTGTGATAATGATTCCTTAACTCTGATTAAGTAAGAGCCTCGAAAATATGCCTTGATAAGTAAAGAAGACTTATCATTCTTAGCAGCAAGCCCTCTTTGCATGGTGAGACTCTGCATTATTGAAATGAGTCAACTCAGGCCTATATACACAATTTCAAATATATTCTCTATCAAGAAAAGCATGGACATTGAATCAACTATGAGGAGCAACCAAAGATTCTCAAGAGGTTTAAGAATATAACTATAGAACTGAGAATATAACTATAGTTACAGATAGAACCAAAAACATAAGTAAGATAGGTAGAACTTACCAAAATGGATGCCTCAGACATTCGAGCCACACTGAACTATGTTTAATTCTTGGTTCTAATTAATACCTGTAAAACAGTAGCCAAGTGAATTAAATCTCTCCAAGATACAATTTCCTTGTACAGAAATTAAAAATAATAATCTTGCCTCTGTAGATATGAAGACGTCCCAGTTTTTTGAGTGGGTCCTTTGCCAGATTTTAAATCCCAATTATGTATTGAGGAACTTGGAAAATCACCATAGAGTGCATATGAAACCAGTAAACAGAGATGGGTGAGATGGATTTGGTTCTAAGCTCTATTTACTACCCATCCTCCACCAATCCTCCTTAACTAGAAATATTCTTGATCTCTTGCTATCATTATCAGCTCAGGCTCCTTATGTACATTTCCTCCAAAAAAATCTAGATATTCTCTTTTCCCCATCACAGTTGCTCTGCCATTGAAACCCTGGTCGCTTGGGAGAGGAGTAGGTGCGTTTCCAATTCAATCAGAACAATAGTCTCCAGATCCAAAAACCACTTGGATCTTGGAGTTGGATGAGAGATGTAATCTCTCTGGAATTTTTTGTTGTTGTTGCCATTATATGAATTGAGTACTATTGTGATTATTCACTGGTAATGAAATATCTAACAGTTTTACAGCCAAAGGCCATGCAGAATATTGCTCTAAGGGAAAATCTAGAGTTAAAGAGAAAATACTCCCCCCTTCCAGGAGCAAATTGTTCAACTGTGGTATCCTGTTTTACAACCAACCTAGGACATGAACCCCTTAACTGTCCCTTCCATTTAAATTAAGAGAGGTGTGCTGCCACCACCTTGTAGTCCAAGTTGTCTCCTTGTCTGGTCAGTGCCTCATCTCCCTGGTCCTAACTGAACATGTGTAAACTTTGCAATTTCTGCTCTTTAAAACACAATGCTTCACTGCCCCTGGTCTCCAAGAGATGTGTTTGTTGGCAGCAGACACTCTCCAAGCCGGCTTTAATAAAGGACCTTCAGGTTTCTCAATGCATGACACTCCTCTATTTTGACTTGCCTGGGTATACCAGTAGCATTAGGAAACAATACAACAGCTCCATTAGGTCAAGGTGTCCTGATTGCCACTCTATCCTGGTTGCCTAACACCGCCATTATACCACCCTTGCCTATGACAATTAATTACTTCTTTTGACAGTTTGAAATTTTATCCAAATGATGTGCATTGAGAGCACAATCTAATTATAAGGATTTACCAAGCACCGCTACCCCAAGGTTTTTAATGATATCACCATTCTCTCACTGGTTCATTATTCTTTCTTGAGAGGATTTTCTTCTGGGCTTTCTTTATAAAGATAGGTGAAATATTTTTAGCTCTCCCATAGTGTATCCACAAATGTCAGCTCCCTAAGCCTTCCGAGCCTTTCTTCAGTACTCTACCACAGAAGTTCTAGAATCTCCTCCACCTTGCTAACGACATATCATCATGATGACAAAGCCTCAAGTCAACATTCCAGCAGACTCGTAGGACTGAATCTTTGTGACTTACTGAGACTCTAAGTCCTACAGAGGCCCAACTCAACAGTGCTTCTTCCCTCCTGCCCATTCTTGTTGACAAATGAGCCTCATTTCAATAAATTACACCCTGTTCTGACTTACAGTCTGCACTTCCTAATCCAACACCCTCACAGTTCAGAGTCATGCATTTTCCCCCTGGTTCTTAGCATAAAATATTGTTCAGCTCCTGCAATTTCTTAAGAATGCAAATTATCTTCTCTGGGAGAATATATTTATTATTCAGGCTGTGCTTGAGTTATCAGCTCCACAAAGGATCTATTAGCCCAGAGGCAATGAGTGACAGTGAAGCTAATCTTAAAGGAAAACAAAACTATCTTTGTTAGGCACTGGTTCCAGAAGTTGTTATGAAATCCTTGAGAAAGGGGAGGCTCTTTGGCAAAAAAAAAAAAAGTGTCAAATTTGGCTTCTGCCATCTACATGGTTCAGGAGACTTGTAAAGCTATTTTCAAGATTCTTTGCTTGTTCACCCAATAATCCACTTGTGGGTCTCGGTACCCTACTCCTTGTCAGGACCCCAACTTTGACATTAAAAGAATCTATTAGAGTTCCATGTCCGAGTTCCTTTACAGATCTACTGTTTCTGTCTCACTATCTTGCTTGCCAGTAAGGGATGGAACAAGTTTAGTTGTAGGTATGTGACTTCGGGTTGTTGAATCACTTGATTTTCAGTATAGTAGGCCTTGCAGCAGCACCAAGAAGAGGAGAATTGCCCTAAATTCTACTAGTGATGCCCTCTGGATTTGTGCATCTTGAAGGAAAGGTTGAATGCTCTGATAATTATTTTCTTTTTGTGAAGCTTCCAGAGCTGATAAAAGAAGCTTACCTACTTCTCAATCCATAAAATTATCGATGCCCCCATACTTCAAGCACAGTCATCACTGCGGCCTAATGTTCCACGTTTTACCTGTATTAAATCCTAATTAACCATGAGCTCAATCTCAGGAATCTTGATGAGACCAACCAAGGGTCATTAACCTTCGCTCACTCCCTAATGAGGACTCAGTTATTGTCATCACACTGGTGACCAATTCCATCTGCATTTTAGAATTGCGCTTAGAATGAATGGATTGTCTTGGCTGGAGATTTCCAGGAAGGTGGGTCTTAAGCAAAGCTTATAAGGTATGAATTTAATAAGGAATGCAATTTCAAGGAAATAAGGATGAGACTTTATAGTGAGTATAAAGTATTATTATATATTATAAATTATTATTAAATGATATCAAATAACCAGAGATCTCTTCATGTCTCCCAGCTATTTTCAGTACATTAAACAAAGGATTCCTACAGAGAATGGAAGAAAAAAACACTTTATATTCACTATTTCTTATTTCCCCATTGGCTAGATGTTCTCCCTCATCCAGTGGTCGTTCCCAGTTTTCTTTTTGGAGTATTATGCATAGGTGGAAGTCAGTCGTAGGTGGCCTTCACTCAGCTGTTCTTCACAGAAATCAAAAGCTTGAGCTATAAAGGACAAGAGAAGACGAAATAAGAATTTTGCCACAGACAACGAGAGCTACCTTCTTAATCCTTTCCACTCTTAGCCTGAGTCCCTTTCATTGGCCACATCGCTTCCACAGAGCATTATTTTTAAGAAAATTCATCCATGTGAAAGCACTGAATTCTACTATGAAAAAAAATTAATGGATGGTGTCTTTCTCAGTTAATTCTGTTCCAGCACCGAACTCTTTGCCAACACGTCCTTTGTATTTTAGGTCTTCTTGGCTTTCTGGCTTTAATGCCACGGGTGCCTAAAATTGCTATACGTCTCAAACAAGATCATTTCACATTAAAATGTGATATTAGGGCAGAATAGACTAGGAAAAGTGAGGCGTGGTAAATGGCTGCCAGGGATTCAAAAACTCAAGCTTAAAGCTTGTCCATCTACTTCCCTTAAGATGAAAGGAACAAAGTCATTTTAGGGGAAATGAAGCCAGATAGACCAGGGGGAAATGAGGTATAGTCAGCTCGCAGCAAATGCAGTAGATACTCATTCATCTACTTCCCTGAAGATTAAGAAACCAAAGTCAGTTAGGGGAAAATGAGACAGGATAACTTAAGGAAAATGAGGCCTGGTGAAGGCAACTCAGAATATGACATTTAGAAACATAGAAGCGCCATCTTTGCCTCAAAGAGAGACAACAGGATGCACTCCTTCCTGAGGGATGCATTTCGCACTCCAAGAGTTAACAATTATCTGACAGAATGTAGTTTTCCTGAGAAAATGCTTCTCTCAAACTTAAGCAACCTTCTACCCCAAATGGAGATGACAGGGCACCTTCTTTATCTCAAGGATAGGGATCTGTTGTATGGTAGGATGTATTCTTACCTGGAAGAAATTCTCCCAAACATCTGGAAACTCAGAATGTCACACTAGGAGTGATTAGAACAAAGACAAAAACCTAGCTTCGCATAACTTTGAAGCCAGACCCACTGCTTTTACCATAAATATGTCCCATCCCAACAGCCAAGGAGCTCTCTGTCCCTCCCTCCCTCCCTCCTTCCCTTCCTCCCCCCCTTCTCTGTCTCTCTACCAGAGTACCCACACCCTGTTAGAATGTGGCCCTGCCCTTCTGTTTGTCTGTTTTTTGTCCACTTGTCTATTTGCTTACTAATTCAATACAGTTCCACCAAGTTTTCTTACTATTGTGACTTGTCCAGAAATTCTTATTCTGTGATTGAAGTCAAGGACCCTAAGTGAAGAGCCTGTACTTTCAAAGAGAAATACCGCTAACCCTCACCTCTGTCCAGTGACAATATAACCATGCTTTTGCCTGCACAAAGAGGAAGAGTTTTACAGGTATTCTATTGTGAACAACACAATCGTCTTTGGATTTTCACAATCCCCTCTCTGTGTGTCATTTATATTTCAGTGAATTCCTCAACTCTCCTTTGAATTGCTTACTATTTATTCGTGGTATTTCCTGGTGTTCTTGGTATTTCTCCACATCTCAGTTCATAATAATGACTCTTAAATGTATCTGGGTTGGCCCTTAGAATAAGCCTGATTTCTTTCTTCCTTTTTTTGATGGGGGAAGAGGGGGTGGGCAGGGGCAGTACTAGGGTTTGATTCAAGGTCTAGAATTTATAAGTGCTTTCCTACTTGAGCTCATATCTCAGCCTTTTTTGTTTTAGTCCAATTTTCTGAAAGGGTCTCATACTTTTGCCCAAAGCCAGCCTTGAACTGTAATCCTCATGAACCCCCTCCCCCACCCCATTCCCCACCCTGCCTACAATGTAGTTGGATTTTGTCTATATCACCACAACCTTTGAGAATAAGGCCTTGCTAACCTTTGGCACAGGCCATCTTCGACCACAATCTTTTCATCTCCATTTTCCTGGTAGCTGTGAGTATAAGCCTATACTCCCACATCCAGCCCAAGCCTGATTTTTACATTTATATGAATCAATTTTTTTTCTGTAACCTATGTCCAATTCATGGTTCTTCCATAATGTTCTGTTGCAGGACTCATTCACCTTTCAGAGAATGATCAGGGAATTCAGTGTGTCATTTTATGGATCTTCAGGCACCAAAGCTCTCCAATTCCAGCCAAAATTGCCAACTGCAGCAGACATCTTCCTTAGGGCTATGTTGTCAAGGTCATTCAGTGCTCACACAACTAAGACTTCCTTCAGTCAGGCAAAGCTGTTCTCTTAGAATTCTGTTTGTAGCTCCTATACATGTTATTTCTTGTTTTATTCATTGTTTTCTTTTTAGTGAAGACACTTTTGGTTTTAAGTGATCAAACCCAATAGGGAGAAAATGGCTTCAGGAAAATAATATTTCTGGCTAATACATATGAAAAGTACAGGCAATTGATTCAGTTTCTTAGACACAAATAGATACCAAGGCACAGACACTGGGCTTGGCTCCATCCTTCAATAGGCTGCTTTTTCTCATGATTCATGTACTCATGGCTCTGTGACCACTTGAGGAAGTGGGCACATTTAAACAGAAGTTGTAGAGTTGACACTCATTGGGTTAGGTGCTTAACCCTGAGTCCTTTGTGCCAAAGGCAGAGTAAAATAAGATGCTCTGACTGGCTGGGACTGAACTCCATGCCAAGGGCAGAATAAATACCATCAAAACCAGAAGAACTGTGAGTGGAGAAGAGATACCTCCCAAAAGAGCCTGGTGCTGTTACCTTAATAACAAGCATTTGCTTGGTAGAACCAAGAAGAGATGTCCACTGTAATTGTCTAGACTTAGTCACTTCCTTCTGTTAGGGCTTGCATAGGTTCAGTTTGAATGACATTGTGCAATCTCTAATATCTACATTTATCTTAACATACCTCCATGGATATCTTTATAGAATTACAGACTTGCTCTTACTTCCTACAAAAGAGACAGTGCCTGAAATTTCTTTTTGAATACTGTGTGCTCGTTTTCTCCTGTGCTTTATATGAAAAAGTCCATATATTTATAAGAATATATAACTGTAGCACATCTTGGCTAGTGTTAAGTAAACGCAGACATCTAATGAGCAAACTTCTTTATATGGATACCACTTTCTACAGTGGTAGACCTGCATATGGATGCAGAAACTGATCTCAAATTAGAATTACAGGGGCTGGGAAGGTGGCTCAGTGGTAGAGTGCCTGACTCTCATGCATGAGGTCCTAGGTTCGATTCCTCAGCACCACATAAACAGAAAAAGCCAGAAGTGATGCTGTGGCCCAAGTTGGTAGAGCCCTAGCCTTGAGCTGAAGAGCTGATGGACAGCGCCCAGGCCCAGAGTTCAGGCCCCATGACCAACAAAAACAAAAAATTAGAATTACAGTGAGGTATGACTTCATACTTTTCTGGAGGACTGTTATAACACTCCAAAATAAAATAGGAAGACAAGTGTTTCTTGAGAGTGTGGACAAAGTGGAACCCTCACATAGTGTTGGAGCAGCTGTCAAGAAATTTATGTGGATGTACCTAAAAAATTAGAATCCAGGAGCCAGCGGCCCATGCCTGTAATCCTAGCTACTCAAGAGGCTGAGATCTGAGAATCATGATTCAAAGCCAGGCAGGAAAGTCTTTGAGACTCTTAACCACCAGACAACCAGAAGTGGAGCTGTGGCCCCCAGTGATAGAGTGTCAGCCTTGAGCTCAGGGACAGTGCCCAGGCTCTGAGTTCAAGCCCATGACCACAATAACAACAATAATAATGATAATTAGAAATAGATCTACCATATGAAACAGTAACCCAACTTTTTGCTATTTAGTGAAAAGAATTGAAACTAGGAATTTGTTCACGGACGCACTATTCACTCACAATAGGCCTGATGTGAAAACAACCTGACCCATCAAGAAGGGACTGGATAAAAATAATGAGGGATGTACATGTAGTAAAATACATTATTTCTTTAAAGCAATTCTTTTTTTTTAATATTATTTTATTTTATTTGAGAACATACTGTACAGAGGGGCTACAATTACATGGGCAGGATAATGCATACATTTCTTACCAAGCATTGCAGCCTCCTCCTTTGTTTACCCTTCACCTCCCTTCCCCGCCTCCCCCCTCCCCCCACCCAATTATACCCCCCTCCCCCCCCACCGACTTTGTAAAGCTGGTTTTGACATGACATTTTGTACTTCTCATTGTTGCAACAGGTCCACCTGAATCCTTAAACGACTTGTTTGCCCCCATCTCCTCCACATGTTATACTGACATCAAATATAGTGAAAGCGGGGGTTACATTGTGGGGGAGGGACATACAAAGCAACAAAGAAATAATCTTATAAATGCGTTAGAAACATATGCATGAAAGAAACGAAAACATTAAAATACAAATTTAAGGGTTCATTTTCCTAACATCACATTATCTGACCTTTTCTGCTTGACTCATACCTATACTAGATATTGCAAATAAGGGAAACCATGGGACCTATGCTTCTTTGGGCCTGGCTTACTTCACTTAATATGATTTTTTCCAAGCCTTTCCATTTCCTAACAAATGGGGAAATGTCATTCTTTCTGATGGAGGCATAGAATTCCATTGTGTATATATACCACATTTTCTTGATCCATTCATCTACTGAGGGGCATCTGGGTTGGTTCCAGATCTTAGCTATGGTAAATAATGCTGCAATAAACATAGTTGTGCTGGTAGCTTTAGTGTGGTCTTGTTTGTAAACATTTGGGTAAATGCCCAAAAGTGGGATTGCTGGATCATAGGGGAGTGAAGTCTTTTGAGGAACCTCCATACTGCTTTCCAAAGTGGTTGAACAAGTTTACATTCCCACCAACAATGAAGTAAGGTTCCTTTCTGTCCACATCCCCTCCAGCATCTGTTGTTGTTAGAGTTCTTGATTTTTGCTGTTCTAACTGGAGTGAGGTGATATCTCAATGTTGTTTTGATTTGCATTTCTTTTATGGCTAGGGATGTTGAACATTTCTTCATGTGTCTATTGGCCATCCTTCTTTCTTCTTCAGAGAAGCTTCTCTTTAAGTCTTTCGCCCACTTATTTATTGGGCAGTTGTTTCTTTGAGGATTTGTTGTTGGGTGGTTTAATTTTTTGAGTTCCAAGTATATTTTAGATATGAGACCCTTGTCCGTTGTATGGCTAGTAAAGATCTTCTCCCAATCGGTGGGCTTTCTATTGATCTTGCTAGCTATGTCATTTGCCCTGCAGAAGCTCTGCAACCGTATGCAATCCCATTTGTCCAACCTTTCTTTGATTTGTTGTGCTTCCGGGTCTCTATTCAGAAAATTTCGGCCTGAGCCAAGGAGACCTAAGGTTTCTCCTATTCCATCCTGTAATGTTTTCAGAGTGTCTGCTTTGAGTTCAAGGTCTTTGATCCATTTGGAGTTGATTCTGGTGCAGGGTGATATAGAAGGATCTAGCTTTAGTTTTCTACATGTAGTTAACCAATTTTGCCAGCACCATTTACTGAAGAGGCTGTCTTTCTTCCATTCTATTGTTTTAGCTTCCTTATCGAAGATTAGATGGCTATAGGTCTGTAGGTTCATTTCTGGGTTTTCAATTCTATTCCATTGGTCCTGAGGTCTGTTCTTATGCCAATACCAAGCTGTTTTGATTACTATGGCTTTATAGTAGAGTTTGAAATTTGGTATTGATATTCCTCCAGCAGTGTTCTTTCCGTTGAGGCGCGTTTTTGCTATTCGGGGTCTTTTATTGTTCCATATGAATTTTTGGATTGCCTCCTGTATTTCCTTGAAGAATGAGGGTGGAATTTTGATAGGTATCGCTTTGAATTTGTAGATAGCCTCGGGAAGTATTGCCATTTTCACGATGTTAATCTTGCCAATCCAGGAGCATGGGAGGTTTTGCCATTTTTTAAGTTCTGTGTTGATTTCCTTTTTCAAGATTTTAAAGTTTTCATCATAGAGGTCCTTCACTTCTTTGATTAAGTTAATTCCTAGGTATTTTATTTTTTGTGGGGCTATTACAAATGGAGTTGCTTTCCTAATTTCAGCCACACTTTTCTCATTGTTGGCATATAGAAAAGCCATTGATTTTGGGGGGTTAATTTTATAACCTGCTACTTTGCCAAAGTTTTGAATCAGCTTGAGTAATTTGGGAGTGGAGTCCATGGGATTCTTTAAATACAAGATCATGTCATCTGCAAAGAGGGAGAGTTTTATTTCTTCTTTCCCTATTTGGATCCCCTTTATGTCTGCATCTTGTCTTATTGCTGTAGCTAGGCATTCTAATACTAGATTGAAGAGAAGTGGAGAGAGTGGGCATCCTTGTCTCGTTCCTGAGTTAAGAGGAAATGGCTTTAGTTTTTCACCATTGAGTATAATGCTGGCTGTAGGTTTGTCATATACAGCCTTTATTGTATTGAGGAATGTTCCATGGATTCCTAATTTTTCCAGAACCTTCATCATAAAGGGGTGTTGGATCTTGTCAAATGCTTTTTCTGCATCTATTGAGATGACCATGTGGTTCTTATTCTTGCTCCTGTTGATGTGATGAATAATATTAATTGATTTGCGTATATTGAACCAGCTTTGCATCCCTGAAATGAATCCTGTTTGATCATGGTGTATGATTTTTTGGATGAATTGTTGAAGTCGATTGGCCAAAAATTTGTTGAGAAGTTTTGCATCAATGTTCATCAAAGAAATGGGTCTATAGTTCTCTTTCTTTGATGAGTCCTTGCCTGGTTTTGGGATGAGGGTTATGATGGCTTCATAGAATGTGTTCGGTAATGAGCTTTCTCTTTCAATTTCATTGAAGAGTTGGAGGAGTATTGGTGTGAGCTCTGCTTTGAAGGCCTTGTAAAATTCCGCTGTAAAACCATCTGGTCCTGGACTTTTCTTAGCTGGGAGGTCTCTTATTGCTGTTTCTATTTCAATGCTTGATATGGGCCTGTTAAGCTGGTTTAACTCATCTTGGTTTAGTTTTGGCATGTCAATATTTGCTAGGAAAAGGTCCATTTCTGTCAAGTTCTCAAACTTATTAGCATAAAGTTTTGAGAAGTATTCCCTTATAATGTTCTGAATCTTGGTTGTTTCTGTGGTGATGTTTCCATTCTCATCTCTGAGTTTATTAATTTGGGTGTGTTCTCTCCTTTTTCTGATTAGATTTGCTAAGGGTCTGTCAATTTTGTTAAGTTTTTCGAAGAACCAACTCTTTGTTTTGTTGATTCTTTCTATAGTTTTTTTGGATTCTAATTCATTTAATTCTGATTTAATTTTGATTATTTCTTTCCGTCTACTGGATTGGGGTTTATCTTGCTGCTCTTTTTCAAGGAGGTTTAGATGTGTCATTAAATTGTTAGTTTCCGATCTCTCCAATTTGTTGATGTAGGAGCTCAGAGCTATAAACTTGCCTCTGAGTACTGCCTTTGCTGTGTCCCAGAGGAGCTGGTAATTTGTGTGTTCATTTTTGTTGAATAGCATGAACATTTGAATTTCCTTTCTAATCTCTTCCATGACCCACTCATGATTCAGCAGTGTGTTGTTCAGCCTCCATGTGACACCGGACTTTCTTTGGTGGCTTTTGGTGTTGAGTTCTAATTTTATTCCCTTGTGGTCAGAGAGAATGCAAGGTATAACTTCAATGTTTCTGAATTTAGACAAGTTTGCTTTGTGGCCTAAAATGTGGTCTATTTTAGAAAACGTTCCATGTGCTGCTGAGAAGAACGTGTATTCTGATGCTGCTGGGTGAAATGTTCGGTAAATGTCTGTTAAGTCTAGTTGATCTATGCAGCTGTTTAGATCTGCGGTTTCTCTGTTGAGTTTTTGCCGAGTTGATCTATCTAGTGGGGAGAGTGGTGTGTTAAAATCCCCAACAATTAATGTCTTTGGATCTATATGGGATTTGAGGGAAAGTAGTGTTTCTTTGATAAATTTGGGTGCTCCATTGTTTGGCGAATAGATATTTAGAATTGTAATATCCTCCTGAAGGAGAGATCCTTTAATTAGTATGTAGCGACCTTCTTTATCTCTTCTCATGAATTTTAGTTTGAAGTCTATTTTATCTGATATTAGGATTGCAACTCCCGCCTGTTTATGAGGGCCGTTTGCTTGGTAGATTTTGTTCCAGCCTTTAACATTGAAGATGTGTTTGTTTTTACAGGCAAGATGTGACTCCTGCAGGCAGCAGATAGAAGGGTCTTGTTTTTTAATCCAACTAGACAGTCTATGTCGCTTAATTGGAGAGTTCAGTCCGTTAACGTTAAGAGATAGTACTGAGAGGTATTTGGGAGTTCCTGCCATGTTATCCACCTTCTTGGGGGCTGCGGAAACTGGGTTCTTCCTAAGGTTCTTGGATTCTCAGTTTGGGTGCAGTTTCTTGGCCTTTGTTGCGGTCTTGTTGGTTTTCTATGTGTAGGACATCTTTAAGAATCTTTTGTAGGGCTGGTTTGGTGGAGATGTATTGTTTCAATTTTTCTTTGCTATGGAAGGTTTTTATTTGGCCTTCAGTTATGAACGAGAGTTTAGCTGGGTACAGTATTCTTGGTTGATAATTATTTGTTTTTAGGGCATGGCATACGTCATTCCAGGCTCTTCTTGCTTTGATTGTCTCTGCTGAGAAATCTGAGGTAATTCTAATTGGTTTCCCTTTGTAGGTGATTACCCTTTTCTCCCTGACAGCTTTAAGGATCTTTTCCTTGGTCTGGGTTGATCCTGTGTGGATTATAATGTGACGGTGGGATGTCCTAGTCTGGTCTGGTCTATTTGGGGTTCTAAAAGCTTCTTGTATCTGAATAGGCCTATCTTTTTGTATGTTTGGGAAGTTCTCTGCTAGGATCCTGTTAAACAAATTTCCTAGACCATTAACTTCTGTTTCTAGGTGCTCCTCTACACCCATTAACCTTAGATTGGGCATTCTGATGGTGTCTTCCAGGTGTTGGATAGACCTATCATATTTCTTGGACTTGTCTTGGATGGTTGTATGTTCTTTCTCTATAATATCTAGGCTGTCTTCAATCCCTGAGATTCGATCTTCTGCATGGTCTAACCTGCTGTCAAGACTCTCTACTTTGTTTTTTATCTCTTTTCCTTCTAATTGGTCAGCTTTGATGGCTTCAAGTTCTTTGTTGAAGCTCTGTTTTAGGTCTTGTATGAATTTCTTTACTTCCTTAATTTGGTGTTCAGTGCTTGTTCTCAAATCACTTAGTTGATTGGTTATGGTTTCTTTGGACTCCCATTCCTTCTGTTGGGTTCCATTCAGCATTCCCTTTGTGGTCTCCCTGACTTCCTTCAGCTCTTTGTTAATGGATTCCATGAATGCCTTTAGTGATCTTTGTGTATTCTCTACTTGGTCTCTCAATTCCTGAATTACTCTTTGATTAGCTTCTTCCTGTCTGTGGGATTCTTGCAGTTCTCTTTCTTCCCGTTCGTGGGAATCCTGCAGTTCTCTTTGAGTGTTCTCTGCCTGCTCACGCCATTCCTCCCTTTCTCTTTGAGCATTCTCAAGTTGTTCGCGCAAATCCTGTATCAGTTTTTGAGTAGCTTCCTCACGCTTATGATATTCCTGTATAAACTTCTGGGATGCCTCCTCTCTCTCCCTATCACGCTCATACAGAGTCCTTTGTACATTGTCAAACTTCTCATTTATCATGTTTGCTATTAGTGTTTGTAGAGCTATTTGGGAACTCTCCTCTGGATTATTCTTTATCTGTTCTAATCCCTGATTATCAAGATTGGGAATTGAGATACCCGAATTTGCCATTTTTCTTGTGTTTTTCCAGCTTACTCGGCCCATTTGAGATGAAGATTGCACCAGTTTTATGCTAGAACACTATCTTAAGGCAACCATCAACCAAAGTTTGTGTTTGTACAGTCAATAGTCTACAGATACAATCTAGTTCAACAGATACATCTATTCAACATCAAACAACTATATGTTAAAGTACTTCGAACCGCAGAAAAGAATTTGGAAAACCAGAAATTATTAGGATTAGGGAGAGATGTGGGTAAAAAATAGGAATAGATTGGTGTGGGGAGGCACAGGGAGAGTTAACTATGTCCTAATCACAATGCAGGAAATGGGTTGGGTAGGATGCCAGTAGAGAGAGAGAGAGACCAGAAAAAAAATAGAAACGTAAAAATTAATGTTATTATAGAAGTTAAAAGACCGTCTATTTAGAGAGGAATGTGAATATGTTCCGAGAAGGGGAGGGACATAGAGGAGAGGTGAAAAGCTTTAAGGATGGGAAAGGGAGAAGAAAAGATCAGAAGTTCAGTAGAGCTAGACAAAAAACAAAAAGATAATTAAGAAAGAAAGAAAAAGAGAAAGAAGACAAGAAAAGAAAGGAAAACTCTCATTCACATATTCCTAAAATAAAAATTATAAGATGAGAAAAAAAAAAGTTACTGGAAAACAATTATTTTTTCAGAAGAGGCAAAAATTAAAGATTAATAAAAGTTTTAGAAGGGAAAAAATATATATATATAAGGTAGCAAAAAACAAAAAACAAGCAAAAAAAGAAAAGAAGAAGAAGAAAAAAAAAAAGAAAAAAAAAGAAAAAAAAAACCAGTCTTTTGATTTTTTTTTTGGGGGGGGGGAGGAGTGGGAAGAATCCTGTATCTCCCTTTTGTCTCTAACCAGTCTCTTGTTGGAGTCTCTGGTCAGCTTGAGGTCCTATGGCTTGATTGGTTTCTTAAGTCGGTTGGTTGGAAGAGGCAGAAAAATGCTCTGCTTTACCCAAGATTTTGAGATCCCCCTCCCAGGTTAGTTTTCTGGGAGGGTGGTCTGCTTTGAGAGTCACAAAAGAGGGGGATGTGGTAATGAGGCTAGGTTCTGGGTAGAGTTGAGGCCTTTCAACAAACAGTAGCTTTTCCCTGGGGCTATTTTGTGATAAAGCTCACAGCGCCCAGCCTGGAGCCATTCTCAGGGTTTCTGTTTTTCAATTGATTGTGGTGGCTGCTAGAGGGAGGGGCAGCCTCTGGCTCTGGTTACCCAGTGAGGCAAGGCACTCCGATGGCTGGCGCCTGAGCTGGGTGATTTTTCCCTGGATGGTGCTGAGTCTGGCAGGTCACTTCGCCGTTAAGTTCTTGTGACCTGCTAAATGACTCGTTTTATTCCAAGGCCTGAGCTGGAGCTAGCAGCTCCTCCGAGCTTTGTCGGTATCCAAGATGGAGATCACCGGTGCTGCGGGGGGAGGGGTAGCCTTCCCTCCTCTGCTTCCTGAGAAGGAGTGAGGATGTCGGGCTTGTACTCACGCCGAGTCTTGGATCCTGGGTCGTCTCTGGTCTGCAAACAGCAGGATGAAGATTTCCGCTCCTTGTCGGTTCTTGTTGGTGTTGAGTAGAATCCGCTCGTCCGCTGCGTCTGGCTCCTTCGTCCCGGACTCTCTGTGTCTCAGGTATGACCCCGCGGCGGTGGTCGCCGCCGCAACCCTGCCACCGTAGCGGCAGCTGATGTGTTTCCTTGGCTTCCCCTCTCTTGTCTAACTCTCTGTCCTGTGATGGCACACTTGGTGTGATTCTCTGGCTTAGGACTGTTCACTAGAACTCTAAAATTGCTTTCTATGCGAGAGCTTGTTCAGATTCCAGCTTCTCCTCCGCCATCTTCCCGGAACTCTGTAAAGCAATTCTTAAAAACAATTCTTTAAAAGTGGCTCATACTTGTAATCGTAGCCATTAAAATGGCTGAGATTTGAGGATGATTTTTCAAAGCCAGCCCAACAGGAAAGTCTTTGAGACTCTTACCTCCAAATAACTACTAAAAAACCAGACTTGGGGCTTCTGTAGCTAAAGTGATAGAGCTCTAGCTTTGAAAAAAAAGCTCAGGAACAGTGCCCAAGCCCTGAGTTGGAGCCTCAGGACTCTCTCTCTCTCTCTCTCTCTCTCTCTCTCTCTCTCTCTCTCTCTCTCTCTCTCTCTCTCACACACACACACACACACACACACACACACACACCTCAATCAGAAAGGGCAGGAGTCCTGGCTCAAGTGGCTTACTGAGCAAGCACTTAGCAATCATGCTCCTCAGTTCAAACCCTGTATGTATGTACTGTGTATTATGTGTGTACATATAAAACGACATTCTGACTATACATAGTGTGTATAAAAAGCATTAATTTCGTGTTTGGATTTGGCTCTCAATATCCCAAAGTATTCCAGTATGAATATGCAAATATTCTAAACTTACCTAAACAAAAACAATTCTTCCGGTTCCAAGCGTTTTGGATAACAGAAACTCAAGGTAGAGTATTAATTGTATTCTAGATCAAATCCACAAGGCCTTCCCTAACGACACATGAGCAATGGTGATGGTGATGGGGGTATATGAGAATGTCTCGCATAAAGAATGATGGGGGTTGGAAATAGGAACTCACTCATGAGAACACACACACACACACACACACACACACACACACACACACACACACACACACACAGTCTGAGTTTACTTGGAAAACAAAACCCTAGTTGGATGAAAACAATGGAAATGATCCCTCAGTCCCCAGCCCACAGATTACTTTCCTAAGCCATCTCCCCCTACGGTGTATCTTAGGAAACCCGAAGAGATGCCAGCTCCCATCTGCTGCCATTACTTCATAATGCAGAACAGAAGGATATAGTACAGAAGGATGTTTGAAATGTCTAAGAATTAGCAATATGAAACATGGTCCAGCCAGACATTTTTTTTCAAACCCAGCAGTGGACTCTTTGCCCACAGCTGTCCCACACTGATTCTGCCTACAGGGTTTTAATTGGTACTGAACACACACAGTAAATGGCACAGAAGCATCCCCACTGTGAGCTTAGGTTGGACTCAGCGATAAAGAGAGTTTTCCACTCAGTCTCTGTCTCTGCCCTGGTGATTTTCCCTTTTACCTCCTGGGCCAGAATGCTAGAGGAATGAATAAGAGGTAACTGCATATTAGAATCACCTGTTGAGCTTTGGATCTAAGCAGATACTCATGGTGCATCCCCTCTACACCAAAGAAGTTACCATTTGGAGGGAGGTAGGCCAAGTATTTGAGACCTTCTGGTACTTTCTGGGAAATTCTGTCTCTGTCTCGCCCTCTTCTTTCTTCCCTCCCCCCTTCTTTTCCTCCTCCCCTTGTACCTTCCTTTTTCTCCTCCTTTCCAGGCCCCTCTACCCCTCCCTTTTTCAATCCTTCTTCTAATATTAGACTTATGACAACGGCTTCTTCCTCAACAACACTCTCATTTTCCTTCTAAATGCTAAATAAAAGATTATTTAAAGCTATGGTGTGCTGCTTTCAAGCATTTTTCTCATATTACAAAGGCCTTGTTTTCAATATAAGTAGTTATGAAATGATTGACAGCACTGGCTGTACCTGGAGGCCAGCTTGCCCCTGGGCCTATGTGGAGGTGGAAGGGGGAAAGTTAGCAAGAAGGAACTGAAGAAGCCTAGACAAATGAGGTCTTACTTTACCATCATTTTTATGGAAACCTGTGTGTCATACAAGGCCAATTGGTCCTCAACTCATTCACTAATGAAATGTGAATAAATACTTAGAATAAATAGCTCATTATACAGGGTTCTGTTTAGCCTCAGTAACATCCCGGGCTCCATGCTAGGTATTACCACTGAATGAATGAATCAGAAAACAATCTGCTTTTATGAAAACTTACGTATTTAATGGTAACACAAGGTTTTAAGTCTTGAATGAAAAGGTTTGAGCGGAGTCTTGAAGATTGAGATAGAAAACAATCAAAGGCTCTCAGGTAAGAATGGGCAGGTGGCCTAGAAGAATCCCTCAGTCCCCCAGTGACCTAGGTTTGCTTCCTGGTTAGGATAGCTGTGGGCCTAATCAGCATAAGGCTGGCCCCCCTTCTTCCTGATAGCTGGGTGGGTAGTGGAGGCTTTGACCCCTGTAGATCCTTTCCTCAAAATCTGACTGCACTACCATGTTTTGAATGCTTCTTTGTTGTTTTCTGTCTTCTTCACAGGTTGATGGCCCTGGGCCTGGCAGGATTGGTTGAACTGAGGTCTTCTCAGGTTCACAGACCACATAGCGCAAGCCCATATGTCCTTACCAAGAAACCTTGATAAGGGACAGAGGCTTTCGTCTCTAGTGATGATGTCCCTATGTTTTGATGGAGTTGAGCCCCAGAATTTGAACTTTTAACAAGCTCCTCCCAGGGATCTTGTGGTCCCAGCAGCATGGAAAGCATTTCCCTAGGCCTCAGTTTGCATCTGAGGAGATGTTCTAAGAACAATAGCTGACATTTCCTATAACAAAATTGTTCAACGTGATTTCCTTTATTAGCCTACTTGAGCTTCACAAGAACTCATAGGAGGCTAATTTATAATGATTTCCCAGGTATAGGCATAGGACAACACAGAATTCAAGTGACTAGTTCAAGTCACACAGCGAGGCAGAATCAAAGCTGCTTTTAGACCGCCTCTCTTAATATTCAAGACCACTAAGCCAAGCTGCCACTGAACTCCTAGCAAGTTCCAGGCATGGTCTGGGGAGTGAGGGGAGGTGGGGTTGTAGCAAGTCCACAGAAATAAAAACAGAGCCAGTGGTGTGCAGGTACATACTTTACATCTGGCTGGGGGAGGGGAGCTGGTGTTGGAAAACCATGATTTATAGTGTTTGGCAGTTCCTATAGTTCAGATTTCTCCCTGGCAATGGGATTAGACAGAAGTGTTTATGTTGGGCAAAAGAAGCTAAGTGTTTTGGGGCATCATAAATACATATAACACAGGCTCTCCTTTGGAAAACTCTAAGGCACTTACTAAGATACATTGTTTTCTGGAATGATACACCCTCAGAGATGGACTGATGATGTCAGCATGCATTGATTTAACTGTGCAGTTAATTAAAGCTTGCTGAGCCCTGTCCTACACAATTCTTCCCATTGAACATAATCTTGCAAGAAGAGAGATTTTTATGAGCCTTCAACAGATGAGGTCCAGACAGTTGAAGTGACAAGGTCCCACAGACTAGGACAGGCCCATCATATAGACTTTGTTGTATTATTTTCCACATGCCATCTATGCCTGCTTATTCTGCATTTGACATAAGCCATGGCTACTTCTGCATAACTCTTTTTTTAAGTTTTACTTTATTGTAAAGATGTTGTACAGAGGGGTTACAGTTACATGAGTAAGGCAATGAGTACATTTCTTGTTGAGCATTGTTACTAGTTCCCTTGTGGTTCTCCAACTATCCCTTCCCTCCCACACCTCCCACACTCCTCCGCACCCTGCCCCACCCCTCCCAAGGTTGTAAAGTTCATTTCTAATATGCTGTCTTGTGGATATCATTGTTGTAATGAGTCATCCTGTGTCCTGGTTTCAGCGTTTTGTTATTCCCCTTCCCCTCCCCAGATTAGACAAATGTATAAACAAGATGCAGGGTACCAAAATCAAGTGCAGTGACAATAGGGGATATACCATAGGGGGAAGAACACACAAAGGAAACAAAAATAAATAAATAAATAAATAGTGCATTAAAAACAATAACAACAAGGAAAGACCTCTTGTGTCCATATCTTGGGGTTCATTTCAATTAGCATCATCTTATGTGGTCATATGAACATAGCTTTTGAGCTTTTTCTGCTCAGCTGATAAAATCATCCTATACATAAACTAATTATTGCAAATGAGGGAAACCATGGACCTAAATTTCTTTGAGACTGGCTTACTTCACTTAATATAATTTCTTCCAAGTCTTTCCATTTCCTAACAAATGGGGCAGTGTCATTCTTTCTGATAGAAGGATAGAATCCCATTGTATATATATACCACATTTCTTCATGTGTCTATTGGCCATTCTTATTTCTTCTTCAGAGAAGTCTCTTTGTCTTTAGCCCACTTGTTAATAGGGCAGTTGTTTCTTTGAAGATTTGTTTTGGAGAATTTAATTTTTCTAGTTTTATGTATATTTTAGAGGCCCTTGTCTATTGTATAGCTAATGAAGATCTTCTCCCAGTCCGTGGGCTTTCTATTGATCTTACTAGCTATGTCCTTTGCCATGCAGAAGCTCTGCAGTTTCATGCAATCCCATTTGTCCAACCTTTCTTTGATTTGTTGTGTTTCTGGGTCTTTATTAAGAAGATTTCTCCCTGTGTCAAGGAACCCTTCCTGTAATGTTTTGAGGGTGTCTGCTTTTTCTTCAAGGTCTTTAATCCATTTGGAGTTGATTCTGGTGCAGAGTGATATATAAAGATCTAATTTTAGTTTTCTACAGGTGTTTAACCAATTTTGCTAGCACCATTTATTGTCTTTCTTCCATTCTATTTTGGGGGAGCTCTCTTATTGAAGGTTAGGTGGTTTTAGGTCTGCTGGTTCATTTCTGGGTCTTTGGTTCTATTCCATTGGTCTTCAGGTACCAAGCTGTTTTGATTCCTGTGGCTTTGTAGTAGAGTTTGAAGTCTGGTATTGTTATTCCTCCAACACTGTTAATTCTGCTAAGGATTGTTTTTGCTATTCGGGGTCTTTTATTGTCCCATATGAATTGTTGAGTTGCTTCTTCTATTTCATTGAAGAATGAGGTTGGAATATTGAGTTTGTAGATAGCCTTTGGCAGTATTGCCACTTTCACGATGTTAATCCTCCCAATCTAGGAGCCGGGTTTCCTTCCTTAGTTCTGCTTTAATTTCCTTTTTCGGGTTTTTAAAGTTTTCATCATAGAGGTCCTTCACTTCTTTAGTTAAGTTAATTCCTAGGGTTTTTTTGTGGGGCTATTAGAAAAGGAGTTGCTTTCCTGATTTCAGCTGCACTCTTCTCATTATTGGCATATAGAAAAGCCATAGACTTTTGAGGGTTAATTTTATACCCTGCTACTTTGCAAAGTTTCGAATTAACTCAAGTAACTTGGAAGTACAGTCCATGGGATGCCTTAAATATAAGATCATATTATCTGCAAAGAGGGAGGGTTTTACTTCATCTTTCCCTATTTGGATGCCCTTTATGTTTGCATCTTGTCTTATTGCTCTAGCTAGGCATTCTCCTACTAGATTGGAGAGGAATAGAGAGAGTGGACATCCTTCTCTTGTTCATAATTTTAGAGGAAACAGCTTTAGCTTTTTGGCATTAAGTGTAATGCTAGCTGTAGGTTTGTCATATGTAGCCTTTATTATATTGAGGAATATTCCATGATTCCTAGTTTTTCCAGAGCTCTCATCATAAAGGGGTGCTGGATCTTGTCAAATGCTTTTTCTGCATCTATTGAGATAACCATGTGGTTCTTTTTTTTTTTTTTGGGGGGGGGGGGTCCGGTTGTGGGGCCTGAACTCTGGGCCTGGGCGCTGTCCCTCAGCTCTTCAGCTCAAGGCTAGCGCTCTACCGCTTGAGCCACAGCGCCACTTCCGGCTTTTTACTTTTTGCTTATGTGGTGCTGAGGAATCGAACCCAGGGCCTCATGCATGCAAGGCAAGCACTCTACCACTGAGCCACCTTCCCAGCCCAACCATGTGGTTCTTATCCTTGCTCTTGTTGATGTGATGAATTACATTAATTGATTTGTGTATATTGAACCAGCTTTGCATTCCTGAAATGAATCCTGTTCGATCATGGTGTATGCTTTTTTGATGACTTGCTTAAGTCGATTGGCCAGAATTTTGTTGAGAAGTTTTGCATCGATGTTCATCAAAGAAATGGGCCTATAGTTCTCTTTCCTTGATGAATCCCTGCCTGGTTTGGGGATGAGGGTTATGATAGCTTCATAGAAGAAGTTTGGTAGTGAACTTTCACTTTTAATTTCATTGAAGAGAGTTGGAGGAGTATTGGTGTGAGTGCTGCATTGAAGGCCTTGTAGAATTCAACTGTGAACCCGTCTGATCCTGGGCTTTTCTTGGATGGGAGGTCTTTTATCAATGTTTCTATTTCGATGCTTGATATGGGTCTATTAAGTTGGTTTAAGTCATCTAGGTTTAATTTGGGCATATCAATTTTTGTTAGAAATTCTTCCATTTCATCCAGATTCTCAAAATTATTAGTGTAAAGGTTTGAGAAGTATTCCCTTCTAATATTCTGAATCTTGGTTGTTTCTGTGGTGATGTTTCCATTCTCATCTCTGAGTTTATTTATTTGGGTGTGTTCTCTTCTTTTTCTGGTAAGATTTGCTAAGGGTCTGTCAATTTTATTAATTTTTTAAAGAACCAACTGTTTTGTTGATTCCTTCTATGGTTTTTTTGGACTGTAATTCATTTAATTCTGATTTAATTTTAATTATTTGTTCTGCCTACTGGATTGGGGTTTGGCTTGTTGCTCTTTTTCAAGGAGCTTCAGGTGCATGATTAAATTGTGGGTTTGAGATCTCTCCAATTTGTTGGTGTAAGAACTCAGAGCTATGAATTTTCCTCTGAGTACTGCCTTTGCTGTGTTCCAGACTGGCTGGTAAGTTGTATGTTCATTTTCATTAATATCATGAACATTTGAATTTCCTTTCTAATCTCTTCCATGACCCACTTGTGGCTCAACAGTGTGTTTTTCAGCCTCCCTGTGCTACAGGATTTTCTTTAGTGGCATTTGGTCTTGAATTCTAATTTTATTTCCTTGTGATCTGAGAGAATGCAGGACATAATTTGAATGTTTCCATATTTGTACACATTTGCTTTGTGGCCTAAAATGTGGTCTATTTTGGAGAATGTTTCATGTGCTGCTGAGAAGAATGTGTATTCTGTCGCTGATGGGTGAAATATTCTATAGATGTCTGATAAGTCTAGTTGGTCTATGCAATTATTTAGATCCAATGTTTCTCTGTTGAGTTTTTCCAAGCTGATCTATCCAGTGGGGAGCAACTGGTCCCCACAAACAGGCTGGAGTAGCAATCCTAATATCAGATAAAATAGACTTGAAATTAAAATTAATAGGAAGAAATAAAGAAGGACACTACATACTAATAAAAGGATGTCTCCTACAGGAGGATATAACAATTCCAAATATCTATTCACCAAATACTGGAGCACCCACATTTATGCAAGAAACCCTACTTTCCTCCAAACCACATATAGATCCAAAAACATTGATTGTTGGTGACTTCTGCATGACTCTTGCTATGGGCTTGTTGAGAAGTTAAGTTGCTTCACAGAAAAATCAATCTACTATGACCATGATCTTGCAAGGTTCATGCTCCCCTTCAAGTTCACTCTACATCTAGAGTCCTAGAATAGCCTTTCCCTTGAGAACATCCACATAAAGGAGCTGACACAACCAAGATAATGGCTTCTAAAGGACAGTTGCCACCTGTGTCCTAAGTCACACCTGTTTCTAACACTCAACCAGTTCTGGTTAACTGCACAGCCACCCTGTGCAGTTTGTTCCAGGACCCTGTTATATGGTGGGTGGGCCCTAGCCGGAACCCATTGAGGACCTGGTGAGTTCTAGTAGAATCTTATAAAAAACAAAAACATAAAAAACAGTACAACAGTGTCCAACATTCATCACATACTTAGAAAGCTCACTGCCAAGGCAAAGACAATATTCAATGGACACAGCTCTGGATCTCACAAAATAATAATTCTGAGTCTTTTATTCTTTCTGCCTTGTGTGTGTGTGCATATGCACATGTGTGCACGTATGCATGCACACTGATCCTGCGGGGGAGGGAGGCTTGAATTCATCACTTGGACTACAGTTCCATTTCCAGCTACCTTTTTGGTACTTAATTGGAGATGAGTCTCATGGAATTTTCAATCCAGTCTGAACTATGATCCTCAGCTCTCAGCCTCCTAAGTAACTAAGATTATAGATGTGAGCCACCAATTCCAGGCTTGTCTTTTTTCCCTTATTTTCTTGCAGAATAGAAATGATTTTTTTGTTCCAGATGGCTCAATCCAACCTCATACATAGCTTAATGTGGCCTGGAATTCGGGTTTAATGTAACTGTTGTTAGATCTCTGTACTTAAGCTCCATCTTGATAGACCAGACTATGCCATGATATTATTTATAATCACAATTTTAAGTATTTGTCAAAAATTATTTCAACATATATTTGCTATTATATATAGTCATAGCAATGCATGTATACTTCAATATATTTGTTTTTATAGCAATAACACATACTAGTTTTCAAGGAAATAAGCTCTAATGTTAATCCTACTTATATGCTTTTGGGTGGGATAAGAATGAAGTGACTGTCATAGTGTCATATCAAATCTGACTCAAATACTTAAAACCTCACAAGTCAGTTGGGTTGAGCTTTGGAGGAGTGAGATACTATCTATACTCCAACTTGCTTGTTTTTTTCCAAGATAGATGAGGTAGAACACATACCTGGTTATGCAACCTCTTATATCTAAGACAATCACCTGATTTATCCTGCTTGCCCCTTTGACTCACAAGCTAGAATCCCTCTTTGTGATCAGGCAGGTATGTTTCACCAGAGCTAATTGCAGCATTAACTTCTCTTTCTTTGCATTCTTTCTTTTTCCCTACTAGAAGGGGCATAACAATGAGAGGTAAGAGCTGAGAAAGAGCCAGGTGCTGGTGGCTCAGGTCTGTAATCATAGCTACTCAGGAGGCTCAGGATCACAGTTCAAAGCCAGTCCAGGCAGGAAAGTCTGTAAGACTTTTATCACCAGTTAACCAGCAGAAAACTGGAAGTGGAATTGTGGATCAAGGTGGTAGAGCACTATCCCTGAGCAAAAAGCTCAAGGACAGCACCCAGGCCATGAGTTCAAGCCCCAAGATGGGGGCGTGGAGGAGGGAAGAGGAGGAGGGAGAGGGAAAGGGAGATAAGAAAGACCCCACTACAGCTGTCTGTCAATGTCTGGTGTTTCTTGTGCGGACTGTATGGCTTCCAGAACCCCCAAACCTCTGTTTTAATCTCAACTTCCCAACTCTCTTTCACACGTTTCAACTAGCTAAGAGATTTGTTCTGGTCAAGTGTTCAAGTGAAGGAAACTATGCACATGTATTCTCCTCCAGTCCTGTAAGAACATCCCGGCTTATCTGTTTACCTACTTAGAGAGAAATGGCCCTGATGCAGTTATCAAGTTGGGAATGATGATACTGGGGGCACCAGGGCAGGAAGGTGCCTCTGGAAACATTGTCCAGGCTGAGAGAAAAGACATGATACACAAATCATTGCTACTCCATAGAAGCACTTATATGCAAACTTTAATAAAATACACACATACATGTGTACGTATAGACATTCATATGAGCACATACAGGTTTGTTCAAGGAAGCCATACATTTTTCCTTACAGCAGTATCCTATACACATGAATATGTCCTACTAAAGGAGATAGGCCCTAGTACTGGGGCTTGACCTTAAGGCATTTCATTCTTGGTTGGTTTTTTCACTCAAGGCTGACACTCCACCACTTGAGCCATAACTCCATTTCTGGCTTTTTGCTGGTTAATTGGGGGTATGAGTCTCAGGGACTTTTTGTCTTGTTTGTCTCTGAACCCTATTCCTGAGATCTCAGCCTCCTAAGTTGCTAAGATGACAGGTGTAAGCTATTGGTGCCAGGCTTCTACTCACACTTCTTTTAATCTGTGTCATGGCATCATTTACCCAATACATACTCTTCACCTGTTCATAAATGTCAATTATTTTTATATATTTTAATCATAAATCTCCCTATTGTTCTGATGTGATTATATTTCAACCTCAGATGGTAGGTCTTTAGAGAAAGAAGTCTTCATGATGAGGAGATCTGACAGCCTGCAAGTTCTGTTAACTCTCCTTGGTGTGTGCCATGGAGCCACACTGCTTCTGGAAAGAACGCATGCTCCTGGACGCTTCAGATCGTCCCACCACAGCCTAGTTCCAATAGCATTTTCCCCGAAGCTCTGCTCATGCTGAGGAGTTGAAAACGAAGACCATGTCTTTTGCCATTCAGAAAATGCATCTCACCAAACACCAGTGGCTAGCTACACCAGAGGCTGAATTCTGAGGTTCGTGGTTCGAAGCCAGCTGGGGCAAGAAAGTCTGTGAGACTCATATCTCCAAACGTAGCACTATAGATCAAGTGGTAGGGCCAAAAGAAGCTCAGAGACAGCACCCTAAGCCCTGAATTCAAGTCCCAGGACTGGCGCATGCATACACACACACACACACACACACACACACACACACACACACACACAAGCTTTTTGCTTCTTACTATCAGACAGTGTGTTGTTGTGAATACTTTCAGAGATGTGCTGCCCACCCCTTGGGCTCTCTTCTCACTCCCTGAATTATTTCTGTGCCCTTTCCCATATGGTTTAGACCCAACCTCAACTGCCTTTAATTCCCTTATACATATGTTGGAGACTGCGTATTATGTCTTTCTTCCAGTATTGTAGCAAATGAGGTTCTGTGGTCTAAAGTATCTTCCTGTTCCCTATGGCGTTTGGATGGCTTCCAGGCAGAAAAGTGCAAAATGCTGACTTCTGTCATGTTCATCCTGGAAGTTACCATTTCCTCTCTAAATCCTCATCAACCATCTGTTTAATGACCAGCTCCAAACAAAAGTGTGAGGGAGCAACAGCCAGCATCTGTCTGGAGATTTGGACTTTGCTTTTTCTGCCTTTTGCAAACCACAGTAATAAATCGTCTATTTTCGCCCTCAAATATTTGTATCTATTCAAGCATCTCAAGATAGACTTGCGTGGAGTCAAATCATCATATTCCTCCATGGCATACCTTCTTTATTGTGCAGATTGTTTAATCTCCTTCTGCTTCATTCCACCTGTAAGTAAAAGGAAGCAAACCATTCACCACATACACCTTCCTCACGATCCCGAGGTCCAACAGCTTTCCGAGCCTTTATCATAGATCTGATGTTGTAGCATTAACACTTCCTTGTGACCCTCTGAGAAGAGGGTTCTAGTCTGTGCTGTGTTCTTCTTCAGTACATTTCAGAGACTAACCAATGTTTCTACAAGGCCTAGGCAAGTGAAAGTGTTATGACCTGCAGATCTCTTCTTAAGGACTTAGTTTGGCACAATGGAAAGAAGAGGTGAGCTGTCACAGGTCTGCAGGTACTTGGCAGTAGGAAGTTCTTTGTCTTATTATATAACTGAAAAGACACTGGGCTTTAGAGTCTGCTGGTCTCTGGTTCTGTCCAGTCTTTTCTGTATACTGGCTGCTACCTCAGCGACCTTGGGTAATTTAATTAATCTGTCTAGCATCACTGTTTCTCACCTCTTCATCTTTAAAGTAGTATTGGTCATCACCATCTCACCAGGCCCTTACAAATATCAACACAGAGAGAACACCATGTAATGATTAAAACCCAGCCAGCCCCCAGTCAATCTTAGTCCTTTATTCTCTTTTATATTCTCAAAGCACTTCGTACTTTTGTTGCTGTGATTCTCAGTTTTTCTCAGCATTGTCTATAAACTTCCACACTTCCTGAATGTCACTGTTTTCATGCTACTTTTCCAGTAAGATTGCTATTCCTTTGTCCTGCCATAGATAGGATCTCTCCCTTGCTTATTGTCAGATGCTCTTCTAAACTCTGAACTCCTGGGAGGAGTCCCCATGCAAAGACACAGACGTGACAATGGCTGCCCTTTCTTTCCCCACCAACACCATTTATGATTGCATTGTTAGCAGTTTATTTCTGATAGCCTCCTGTTATCTGGAGCTATTATGCAATTTATTGCTCTGGCAACAAAATAGAACCTACCTTTTTATGAACTTTATGCAATTTGTATCCCTAAAGTTCACAGAGATGATTGTTTTGAATTTTATCTTGGTCTTTCCCAGTTGTAACTGTGTGTATGCACAAATGATAATAATAATCATCATCGTCGTCATTATCATCATCATCATCATCATCATCATCATCATAGGAAGCCCCTTTCCATCTATGCATATGCACACTATACACACATATGCATACCTAGACATATGTAGAAGTTCACATATTATGCATTTTATAAGGTGTATAAAAATAGAAATAAAAAATGCATTGAAAAAAATCTACACTGATCCCAGAATCTAGACCAGCCTTTCAGCCTGTGCCAAAATATTTTGAAACATTATTTTAAAAATTTGGATCCCTGCAAAAGCTAGCAATGCCCAGGTTTGCCAGGGATTTAGTTTAGAGAAAGTTGGATGCGCTTTGTAGTTTATAAAGTTGGAAGAAATGCTGAGCTAAGAATTAAAGTCTTGGAACATTCGAGTGCTTCTCCTAACAGTCATCATTAAACTGATTTACTATGGACTATATAAAACCTTTTAACAGCTCTATATTTTGTCAGCTGTATCACGAGGAATTAAGGAAGGAAATGGTTGTACGTGGTCTTGATGAAGGAACAACCTGTAATAGTGCCGTTTTAAATGACGTTTCTTTGTTCTACAATGTTCCATTCTTTTAGCTCTGACTCATTGCCCAGCGTATGTTTGGCATTTGCTCATTGATGTTGTACCACATTAGTTAAGAAGCAATGAGAATTTAATCAAGCCACCCCAACTCAGAAATCTCTGAAGATTTAGGTAAGTATAACACCTATCTCATTTTTTAGTTGTTGATGAGCACCCAGCCCTTATCTACTGAATTCACCAGCATACCACCTATATTTGTTACACAAGCATATTGGATTCCTAGAAGTATCATAATAAGTTAGCAAAAATCAGGTGGCTTGAGATTGCAAGCATTTATTCTTCTCTTAGTTCTGGGGACCAGATGTTTGTACTCTGTGGGTCATCAGGGACACAACCTCACTGTAAGCTTGAGGCATGAACATTGCCTTGTGTTTTTTGGTTTTTCAGGGTGTCTGATAACGCTTCATACTCCTGCGGCTACATCCATCTTCATGTGGCCTTCTTTCCCATGAGTATCTCTGCATGTTTTGGCCTCTTAATGTAGGGACAGTAGACATGGGTGTGGGCACACTCTAATCCAGGATGACATCACCTAAACACACACAGAAACAAGGTGTCTGTTCAGAGTTAAGACTTGGGCCATGAAATTCAAAGGGTCACAAAATTTAATCCACTATAACAATTAACTAAAACATTCACAATAATAGTTGGATCCTAGCTAGAGAGGAAGTTGAGGTCTGGATGATCATAGTTTGAAGCCAACCAGAGTAGAAAAATCCTCAAAACACCATCACCAATATAACCAGGAAAAAGCCAGCCTGAGGGCCAGGCCCAGTAGCTCACACTTGTAATACTAACTACTTAAGAGGAGGAGATCTGAGCATTGAGGTTTGAAGCCTGAGCAGAAAAGCTAAGAGACTGTATTTCCAATTAACCAGCCGAAAAGCTGGACTGGAGACATGGTAAAAGTGGTAGAGTGCCAACTATGAGCTAAAAAGCCAAGCTGCCATGCAATGCCTTCAGTTCAAACCCTAGTACCTTCAAAAGAAAAAAAACAAACAACAAAAAAAAACAGGCTGGAGGTGTTGTTTGAGTGGTAAAGTAGCAACTGAGCAAGCGCAAGGTCTTGAGTTCAAACTGACACAAGCGAATAATTATAGTTATGGTAAGTTTAATGTTTTCTTCCACTCTTCAATGGACCTGCTTTCTGGGTCTAACTCAATATCTTTGAAAAACATTCCATCTTCCTTTATCTACCTGTAAATCCTCACTGACAAGGATGGATTTTCATAAGCTTCCTGCCATTTCTATTTCCCCATCCTATTCTTGCTCTTGTCCTTTCTGAGCCATGGAATTGTCACATTCTCTCCCAAGACTTAGCCTTCATTTGATGTTCCCAAGTAATATCATTAGATATTACCGAAGAAATTTTGATATGCAAAGGAGTGACTTTGTATTTACTACTGAACTATGGTAACTTCTCACTTAAGTCACCGACACTGCCTATAAAGTTTCAATGAATGAATGTGTCTGGAAAAGAACTAGTCTTTTTCTTGTTTCAAAGAAAAGAATACATATTGCCAAATAACAGGGATGAAAGAATTAATAGTTATTTAGGGTTTTTAGATAGAGTTTTGAGACGATGATCCAATATTGGTCACTTTTAAAAGGGTATTTTAATTTTGGAATTATAGGTAGGCTGTCTGGGTACCTTGACACTAGAATTACAATGCTCCTGAAGTAGATTGTTTGCTTGAAATTTTCAGTGACAAGACAATCTGTTTGGCCAGAATGCAGTGAATGAAGTCAATGATCCCTACCTTTCCTTGAACCCGGCTACTCATACTCAGTCTCAGCTTCCCACTGGCCCTGTTGAATCCTGTTACCCTTCTGTGTCTGTCCATCAGAGAAGATCAGATTGTGATGAGGAGTAAGTTGTGAAAAGTGAGTACAATCCAGCAATGTCTCTATACCTTGTGTTCTGTAAAAGATCCGCACTGGAGATGTCACAGTGACAATCTACCAGTTGTTCTTCTCAGGGGAGAACCATTCTGTTCTTAGCTGTGACCTTCCAGATGCTTCCTTCAAATCCATTAATACACTGATGCATAACCAGAGGACTTCGTTTCCTCTTTATTAACACAAAATCCAGCAGATGCTGTTAAGAGGGTGTCTTTTATTTGGTAAAATGTGTAGCTGTGCCTCTCATGCTCTCTGTCTCTGTCTCTCTCTGTCTCTCTCTGTCTCTCTCCTTCTCTTCCTCTTTCCTCCCTCCACCTCTCCCCACCACCCACCCACCCCAATTCTTTCTTCATCCATTTGACCAAGCCAAGCAGGGTGGCACATGCCTGTAATTCCAGAACCTGAGGAGGCTGAGGCAAGAGTATCATGAGTTTGAAGCCAGCCCGGGATACTCTACCTCAGAAGTAAAATGGATTCTCCACATAACTAATATAGCAATGAATAAACAAACAAATCCAGAAGACTGATTACTAAACAGCTCACCAAAGTAAACAGAACAATAGCGACCACAACATAAAAATCACCAATGAATGACCAATTAAAAAAAATTCAACAAACAGGCCTCAAGTCAGTCATCAGGATAGTCCCCATTAATTATTCTTATCAGGCCGTGGCTCTTAATGTAATTATATAACTCTTCTGGGGCCTCTTAAAATCAATCAATCACATCTGTTAGCTGTTGTACCTCTCAGTCTCGGCTTTCAGCTCAACCAGTCCTTCCATGATTAGGTTCATTTTGCTACTTGAATGAAGGCCCTTAAGAGCCTCTGTTACTTAATGCCATTATTCTGTCACTGATTTTGGTAGTTTCTTCTCCTGAAAAAAAAATAAGTATTTTGATTAACCAGAAGTACCACTACTTTTGCAATTTTTCAGATCAGGAAATTATAGGGATCACTCCTAACAAAGCTTTCCGTTGGCGCTGGCAAACATCACCAGATCCAAGTAAACAAACGTGGATACACATAGATGCCAAACACACGCTCTCATGGAGCAGTGCGTGTAGATGCCATAGACATACGAGAGTAGCTCCCTGGTATTGTGAAGTGATGTGTTTTGGTTTACTCTACAGCAAGAGCTATGATGTTTCGGTGCTGGGGAACCAAACGGGCTTTGGCTCTGGAAGCATCCTTGATTTGAAGAATGCATTCTTCAGGTAAGAAATACTTCATCCTTTTCACCCATGTGTATAAAGATTCTCAACTGACCTTATTCCTAGGTAAAGAGGTTAGGAATACTTCCATCTTTTCTGTGAGGAAAAAGTATCAACTTCGGGTCTTTCCTCTCTAAGGAAACTTAAATTCTGATAGTCTTTAATATTTTATGAACCATTAAACAGAACTCCATATATAGCTGATACTGAAGGAGCCCTGGAGAGACTTCACAGTGTAAATTCTCATTGTTGCTGAGCCATAATGAGCTGTGTGACCTCATGCAAAGTCACTCTCCCTCTCTCTCTGCATTTTGGTCTTCTCATCTGCAAGCATGGAGTTGAAAGGTGATTTCCTCTGCCTTTTATCCATAAGGGAATGCTTTAATTAGCAATTACTGACAACACACCTCACACATGACGCCATTTAAATTACATTTTAAAAGGTGATCTAACATGTAGGTCTTGTACATCAATGCCTACCTCTCTTTAGGAGTTACACAGATTTTTTGGTATGTTGCAAAGAGCTTACCACAATGAGATGGCAATAACAAAAAGTTCAATTTAAAAAAACTCCTCTTCTTTATATCTGTTCAGTATAAGCCAATCAAAAATCCACACATGATCCTTGCACTGGTGGCTCACGCCTATAATCCAAACTACTCAGGAGGCTAAGATCAGCAGGATCAAAGCTCTAAACCACCCCAATAGAAAAGTCTAAGATATTCAATCTCCAAAATAATCAGCAAAAGCCCTGCTGTAGGGCATGGCTCAAATGTTTCAGCCAAGCAAGCAAGCAAATCAATCCAAGCAAAAGGCCTTAAGTTCAAACTCTAGGACTGCCAAAAAATACCTATGAAATCACCCATACAATATATTTTATATTACCCCTTATTTTCTTACTGAAAAGAGATTTTTTTCTCTTCATATTACAATATTTCCTAATGCTTTTATCGTACGCATCATGGCTGTATAACATTGAAAACTCTGAAAAGAAGAAACCAAACTAAGAATTCATTGACAAAGATGTGTAAGAGATTTTCCTGGAAATTTCTGGCCTTTATACAGGAGGAGGAGGGTGGGGTGGGGAGCAGTGGCTGGATTTGGTGTATCTTAATGGAAATCTCAGATATACAAGATACATGCATAACTAGCAGGACTGTGATCTAGGCTACCCTAGAACAAAAATAAGAGACCCTATCTGAAAACTAAGCAAAAGAAAAAAAAAAGTGCTCAGGTTATCTTGTGCCTGTGTAATAAGCTCAAGGCCCTTCATTTAAATTCCAGTACCTCTAAAACCAAAGCAAAACATAAATCCAAAACCAAATAAAGCTATGATGTTCTTGTTTGTTCGTTTTTTTTTTTTTAATCAGTCATGGGACTTAAACTCAGGGCCTGGGCACTGTCCCTGAGCTTCTTCACTCCAGGCTAGTGCTCTATCACTATGAGCCATAGCTCCACTTCTGGATTTCTAGTGGTGAACTAGAGATAAGAGTCTCACAGTGTTTCCTGCCTGGCCTGGCTTTGAAAACCATGATCCTCAGATCTCAGCGTCTTGAGTAGCCAGGATTACAGGTGTGAGCCACTGGTGCCTGGCCTACAATGTTATTTGTTGTGTGCAATTAATCACAACTTATTATAATAATTCTTATTTATATTATATATTATTATATATTTTATATTATATATTATTATATATTTTATATTATATTATTATTTATATTGTTATTATATATTTTATATTATATTATTATATTATAATCCAAGGTATGTTGAAGGCATAATAAGTAGGAGGATCTCAGTCTGAGGCTGGCTCTCAGCCTGGAGTCAGGGGTTGGAATAACATGAAGAGCATGAGAACCTACCTTAAAAAAAATAAATAAAATCAAAGCAAAATTGGTAGAGAGTCTGCCTAGCAAGCTGAGGTCCTAAGTTAAAACTCTAGTACTTCAGTAACACCACAATAATAATAATAATAATAATAATAAACAATAATAATAAATTAAAACCACAATGAGATATACTGTATACCTATTAAAATGGCTAAAAATTAACAAATCTGATAAAGCTAAGTGGCGGAGAATGTTTGAAGTACTAGAACTCTATTGTGGCTTTATTTGTAATCACCCCCACTGGAAGCAACTACAGTGTCTTCTAGATGGAGAATGAATAAGTCAACAAACCAGTAGGCCTATACAGTGGAATAATGTTCAATAGTAAATAGACACGGAGTACTGCTACTGGTAATAAGATGGACGAATCCCAGAAACATTCTACTCAGTGAAAGAAGCCAGATTCAAAAGACTATATTCTATAGGATTCCATTTATATATCATTCTGGGGTGGGGGTGGGGTTGGCAGCTGAACAGAGCCCCAAATGTCAGGAAGGAGCCAGCCTGGGCAGACACAATGTGCAGAGTCTTCCAGAAGACAACAGTGATGGCAAAGGCTGGAGACAGGATAAAAAAGAAACTTGAACCTGTTGGCTAGAAAAAATAATAAACCAGAGCTTGTTCTTTGCTATAAACCTATAGAAACAAAAACATTTTTTTTCAGTGAATGAAAATCTGGATCATGGGCTCCAATCTGAGTTTAGGCTATGCATAATCAAACTTACTAAACATAGGAGGTAAAAAAATAGACTTAAGGCTGCCCATACTGTCTGCAGGGAAAAGCAATGGGATGAGAATAGGGAAGGGGAGGGGGAGGAGAGGACATGGAAGCCAAACTTGGCTTCTTGGAGCTTTGGCTGTGCTTCAGACACACCTTCCCTGCTTGAGGTTTTCTTAATAGATAGGATCCAGCCAGGCAGCAAGTAAAGAGGTCTGTGACATCTATCGCTGTCCAGACTCATGCCCCTGTCCATGCTCAGCTTTTCAAAGATGCTTGCATTTCTTTATCACTTTTCCCCTGACTCTAAAAGTTGCATTTGGTATTTCATTGATGAATTTATTTCTTAGACTGCCCCTTCTGAGTATTATGCACATACCAGAGAAGCATTATTTTAAAGTTTTATTTCCTCTATATAATTAAATGCAGAGGACAGTTTCTATAACCCCATGGGATGCCTAAAATCATATATAGTGCTGAACCTTCTTGGTAGTATGGTTCTTCTTAAACACACATGACTATGACATGACAAAGTTTAATTGATAGCATAGATACAGTACATCTAATAATAAAATGAAATAGTTTAAAATAGGAATGAAAGGAGGACTACTGTATTGTTATTCTAGCAAAGCTAAGCATATGCTCTAATTTCTAAAGTATTTTTGAAAAAATGTAATATGTGTATGTGTGTGTTTGTGTGTTTGTATATATGTATACATACATATACATGTATACTATGTTTATTTACATATATACACATATATGTCTTACACATTTGTTTATATACATATAGAGAGAGAGACATATCTAGATATGTCTATGTATATAGACATATATACATATAGGTGTGTATATATGTGTGTGTGTGTGTGTGTATATATATATATATATATATATATATACACATATATATGACCTAGGAGTGATCTTCTACTTGCAATTTTAGTTTGCTTATATTTTCAACAAATAACGGCAGCTAGTTTCTAGCTCAGCAATGTGTTACATTTTCACCTTAATTCATATAATGAAAATAATACATTGTCTTTCATTGGCAAGAGTTGAGTTTGGATATTGTTAAGGAAATAGAGATCAAGACTTTTTCCATTTCCCTAGGTTTGCAATATGCAGCGGGAGACGCCAGCGACACTTCTCCTTTACTCCAAGACATTTGTTATATGTCACACATCAAATGGGGATGAAAGATGATCTTTCCAAAGAGCAAAGTTTCCCCTGGCACAAGCACCCTTATAAAAATAGATGTCCTGTCAGCACAGCAGTCTCAAGAAGGCCCCTGGGCGGCTTTCTTCACCCTGTGGGAAGAACTGGAATCCACAGCACTTACCGATTCTCTGTAGTCACCCAGTGCTTTCAGGCTTCCGCTCGGGTACTTTGCTTATTCTGATGACTCAGATTGAAGGCTTCTTTTGTCCCTGAACAATCCTACCCACATTACAGCAAGTCTCTGTCCTAATATACCCTTCCCAGCATGCTTTGCTGGCCATCTTCCAGTGTCCCCACTTTTGACATATCCTCTAGTCCCTCCTTTACCTGGTTCTTTGTTATAGCATCTTATCACATACCCTAAACACATGCACGTGCATGCACTCACACATATGCATGTGCCTGTGTGTGTGCGCGCGCACGCACACACACACACACACACACACACACACACACACCTTTATTATTTCCTGCTAGACTTTATGTACTTTATGGGTAAGATCCATGTCCAGGTCATTATTAAATTTCCCACAATACCTACCAGTATGCATTAGGCATCAACAGTGTTAAAAAATTATGTATGTAGATAAGATACATTTATCCTGAATTGAAGAGTAACTAGAATGCTTAAATTAGGCCTGACGTTGTTCTAATTGCCTTTCAGTCTTGGTAGGCAAAAGCTATAGACCCTGAATATCAGAAATATAACATGGATGCTGCCATTCCCTCCAGGGCAGACATTCATAATCAATTGCAGCACTCTTCCCTGCTTGAATCCTCATGAGCCCAACACTCTAGGAAGTCATCCATCTATAGAAAGGAGCACAAGAGATGAACTTTGACTTTTAAGAATGCAATGACGATTATTATTTCTCTATAGTCAAACAATCCTGATGATCTATATATATATCTGTAACTTTGTTATGTTGACAAAGCACACATTTTTGACAGATGTATGCTATGGGTTGGCTATGGGAGAAAAACTAGCCTTTTGTTGAGCTTTTGTCAGAAGATACATCTTCATGGAAGCATTTTATTGACATTTTTATAAGTTCTTCATAATGATACTGTGAAAATGATGTAGAACAGAGTTCATTTCAATGAGGGGAATTTAGTATCTACTAATTCTTCCAGCTTTTTATCTATAGAATTATTTAGAACCAAAGGGGATTTTTTTTTTTTTTTTTGCTAATCTTAGGGCTTGAACTCAGGGCCTGAACACTGTCCCTGAGCTTCTTTTGCTCAAAGCTAGCACTCTACCACTTGAGCCACAGTGCCACTTCCAGCTTTTTCTTTTTTAATTTTATTTTTTTTATTGTGAGAATACCGTACAGAGGAGTTACAATTACATGGGCAAGATAATGAGTACATTTCTTATCAAGCATTGTAGCCTCCTCCTTTGTTTCCCCTTCCCATCCCTTCCCATACTCCTCCCCTCCCTCCACCCGATCCACCCCCCACCCCCCACCAAAGTTGTTAAGTTCGTTTTTCAACATAACGACTTGTACATCTCATTGTTGCAATGGGTCCACCTGTATTCCTAGTTAAACGATTTGTTTCTGTTTATGTGGTACTGAGGAATCAAACTCAGGGCTTCATGAATGCTAGGCAAGCACTCTACCACTAAGCCACATCCCCAGCCCCAAAGGAGATCACTTTTTAAAGTGTTAATTTATTGCATTTTGTGGGAGAAATAATTATTTTACTATCTACAAATTTGGATGCTGCTGTAAATCAGATCTGTCGTTGATGTGATTAATTTGGGCCAATCTGAATGAATGAAGAATTCCCAGAGTGAACATTTATGTCTGGATATATCTATAAAGATATTTCCAGAAGAAATTAACATTTGGACTGATGGACTCAGGAAAGCAGACTGCATCCTATACTTTACTGACAAATTTATTTCTTTCCTGATTCCATAAGAATCCCCAAAATAGAAATAAATATCACACATCTATGTATTCTCCACAGGAGTGAGCTTAGGGCTTTAAGTACATGGAGTGTTCATTGTAATTGAATTTTCATTCTCAAGTTTATTTAATTGGAAAGGTCAACAGTTGGCCATGCTCAAGGCAAGCAGATAATGTATTTTCATAGATCTTGTAATCAAATGAATTCTTAAAATCTTCCCTGGCCATGCAAAAATGCATGAAATTATACATTAACATAGGTCACTGCAAAAGCCCCAACTTATTACATCATTAGGGTCTTGCACTCAGCACCGTAGGTGGTAACATTAATGTCACATTTTTATTAGGACTTGACATTTTCACTGTATTCAAAGGGACACTGGATTCAGAGTTCTATTCAAGAGCCATAGTTGGGACAGGCTACATAATTAACTAGGCTCAATTTAAGAAGATAGGGAGTAGGGCTGGGGAGGTGGCTCAGGGGTAGGGTGTTTGCCTTGCATGCATGAGGCCCTGGGTTTGATTCCTCAGTACCCTATAAGCAGAAAAAGCCAGAAGTGGCACTGTGGCTCAAGTGGTAGAGCGCTAGCCTTGAGCTGAAGAGCTGAGGGACAGCGCCCAGGCCCAGAGTAATGGAATCACCTTGTTACTCTCTGTGGTTCAGCAGGGTACTTATCTGACCATCATCCACCCATCACGTCCTTGAATCCAGATGCCCCACTGAACTTCAACCAGACCTACGAACATGATGTGGTTGATGGGACAGGCAGGAGGCAGGAAGAAGGAAGGCAGAGTAGGGCCTGAAGGTTGGCATGAGGATGGAAATCCTGCCCAGGGCTGCACATTAGAGTCCAGGTTTCACAGCCCCAAAGATGGTGATCAACTCGCTTACAAACACAAACTCAAAACAAAACTTAGGGATTTCAAGACAGTAATCCCAGAGCACTAAACCCCAGATCATTCTTAGCCTGGGACTCTATTATTATGATCCTATGTCATGGCTAGGCTGTATGCATATCTTATTTAAATTCAATAACCCAGTACTTGAAGTGGGACTCAAGTTGTACGTAGCATGAGAGAAGCCTTACTGTGTTGAACTCTTGCTGTGGTGCCATTAGTCTTTTCAAGTGAATCTATTCTGCTCTGTGCACACGTGCACACGCGTGTGCACGCACACACACATACTGCCATCTTCTTAATCTTGAACCCCAGAGGTATAACTTTAGAAAATAGTAAGCCTAATTTGTATCATGCTTGACATATTAATGAACCCATTACTAGATCACTGGGTTCTAAATGCTGTGGCCTGGTCTACACCAGGAAAACCCCACAAGATCTGGTCCCTCCTCCCACCCCCAAGAATCAACCAACAACTCACCAGCAATTTTTATGGAGAACCTTGTTTAATGTGGATAAGAATGCTTGTTCTTGGGGAGGAACAGACTCTTGATACCTTACTCAACCTAAGGCTCAGTTCTCTGATCAGTAAAATATAGATGACAACCAATATCTCAGAGGCTTAGTGCAAGGATAAATGAGAACAATCTAAAGTCCTTGCTAGTCATGTAGTTAAAGCTTCTCCTTTATTAAGAAAGGATGTGGAGGGAGGGAGGAACAAAGGAGGGGCTAACAATGCTTGATAGGAAAAGTACTCATTACCTTACTCATGTAAATGTAACCCCTCTGTACAGTATCTTTACAATTAAAAATATATATTTAAAAAAAAGAAAGGATGCGGGGCTGGAAATGTGGCTGAGTGCTTGCCTAGCATGCAAAAAAGAAAAGAGAAAGAAGAAAGGATGCCAAGTCTGTGTAGTGCTGGCAGTGGATGCACAGTGTGTTTGAAGCTGCGACCATGTTTGGAGAAACCTTAGTCAGTGTGCTCTTCTGGAGAGGCAGTCACATCAAGTTTCAGAGGCAAGAGCTCAGGGGAAAGAAACAATAATTGGAACATTTGAAGCAGAAAGTAAATTTGATTGGATTTATTCTCTGCCTCGTTCATCCTGGTTCCTTTTAAATAATGCTCAATTAGTGGATGTTACAATAGGACCACTGAGCGATGCAGAGGTAGAATGAGGCTCTTAGTAGAGATGTGGGGATGGAACCATATTCCTTATCTATTTTGGAGGTAGACTGAAATGATAGATTATCCATCACTAGTCAAAGGAAAGAAGAATCAAGGTCATCTCCGGTTTTGGGGGGGCATGGTTTTTGGCGTGGGCAACTTTGTAACCCTTAAGACATTAAAGACTGGGAGAAGAACAAGCCTGGAAGGGAAGATCGAGAGTTTGATTGTGAGGATGTTGGGTTTCAGATGACATTTGGCATCAAAGTGGAGCTATGGAGCAAACCAAAGCCTTCATTCAGAACACAGGGGGTACCTTATAAGGAGATGGGGTTGGGGGAGTCAAGGAACACAGAAAAGGTCATAAAAGAAAAGCACATACTGACAAAGATCCCTCACAGAAGGGAAGAGAAGGGAAAGTAAGAGAAAAGAGAGGAGGGGGAGGGAGGAGAGGGGAGGGGAAGGAGGGAGAAGAGAGGAGTGGGGAGGGGAGGGGAGGAGAGGGGAGGGGAGAGGAGCATGACAGAAAGAGCAGGGAATTGTAACACTGAAAAGTTGGAAAGAGGGCACAGACTGAAAGGCTTTCCCAATAAAGTAAGAGACTTGATGTGCCATAGAACAGAAGAAGGAACTGCTTTAAGAAGAAGACATGAAGTTTTAACAATATGGCTGTGGGGTAAAATATACCAGAGCTATTAGAATAACACTTGGAAGTTACCAGTGACATTGACCAGAGGCATTTCAGGCTTCAAGTCTTCGAAGTGGAAAAATATATCTAGCCACGGTTCCCAGGAGTTAGTTCTGATATACAGAACAGAAGAAAATAAGGCGAGAACTGGGTCCATGTATTGGAATCTCTGTCTCAACAACTTCTGTGATTTCCTCCAATGTTGTCAGCGATAGAGAGCCCTGATTTGGTCTTTATACAATACATACAGGCTGGATGCTTTTCCTGAATCTTCACTCTAAGACTAGCAATGCACACCTATCTGCCAAACCACCCTGATCAAAGTTCTGCCTACCAGATTCTCCACGTCATGTAATAGCAAACTGTATGCTGGAGGGACATGCAGACAAAGAGAAAGAAAATAAATACATCTTTTCCCCTTGAATCAAAAAAGATTCTATGTACTTTGAGGCCAACCAATGAAAATATGGAGTTCCTGGAAAGCCTGGCTATCAAGATGTCAGAAGTCTGACATCAGCAACCCCCAAAAGTAAGGTGACAGGTCTCACCATGATGAGAACTACTTAAATTTTATTTTTAAATCATCCATACGTTCACATGGGTCAATAATCAAGAGGTAGAAAGGCAATAGTGTCTCCCAGCTGCACCTGATTTCCAATTCGTATTATGAAATTAACCAATAATTTTATTTTCTTGTCCATTCTCCCATATTCCATATGCAAATGCATACACATCCTTCCCTGACTCTTCCTTTTAGCAAAAATGACATTAGCTCCAAGAGCCTGGCAGCATAGACAAGTGAATTTTTGATGCTGTAGTTAACAACGACTGGAATGATGGTATTTAGGGGGAAAACAGCTGTTGATTCCTTCCACAGAGGATGCTGAGTTGAGTTGAGGTGAGGCTCTCTTGGGTCTCTCTGGGAGTGACTGTTGAATGGCCTGGCCTGTAAGGAAGTTGGAAGTCCCTGTGAGAACAAAGGTAGCAGAGTCCACACTTGGGCCTAGTCCTATTCTTGCACAGGTTCCCAGGAATGACACAGGCTCTTGGTATCACCCGTATTTGTATACCATCTCCCTGTGTCATCCAGCAGTTCTAGGAAGGCCCTGACCTTGTACCAGCACACTCGGGTGTCCTTGGTTGATTCTGTCTAAGATTAATCAGTTGCCAGGAATACCAGTTGTTGCCTGTCAAGACTGGCATTGTGTTACAAACACCTCTCTCCTGGCTGACTGTCCCTGCAGTGCTTCTGTTGGGCTCTATTACGTCTTCAGGTCCTCAGGCTCCTGGTTTTAAGCCCTGCTTTCATTTATGTGCTTGAACCCCCCCGCCTAACAGTGGGCATAGGCCTCTTAAATGTAAATGAATTCACAAATATATGTATATGTGTGTGAATATACATAGGGATGTATACATTTATTTACTTAATATATATACTTAATATATTATATATGAGGTATAATCATATCTGCATATATCAAAATTATAAATTAATATATACATGAATTCTATATATTGACTTATGTATGTTCTATATATTCATCTCTATGAGTATATAGATTTCTTATATATATAAATTCTATAAAGTCATCATATGAAATACATATGAAGATATGTATATATGCACATATATGTATATGTGTATATATATAAAGATATAAAGCTATAATATGTCCAGCAAATCAAACCTCCTTTTTTTCTCTCTTTTTTTGTGTGCCAGTCCTGGGGCTTGAATTCCTCTAGTCTCTGTCTCTGCACTTTTTTTTGTTTTTTTTTTTGCTCAAGGCTAGCACTCTACCACTTGAGTCACTTCCAGCTTTTTGGTCGTTAATTGGAAGATAAGAGGCTTACGAACTTTCCTGCCCAGGCTAGCTTTGAACCGTGACCCTCTGATCTCCATCTCCTAGGATTACAGGCCTGAGCCACGGGCGCCCAGCTGATGCTCCTTTTCAGATGACTCCTGGCTGTCTCAAGGGTCTTGTGTCTGAATGGCTCTGTCTTCACAGAGGTGAGGAGGCTGGTTTTTGCTTCACATTTGACCTGACAATAGAAATTGTGATGAGAAATCCATTCAAGCTCCACTTAGAATAACCCCTTGTGATTACAGCAATTAATGCAAATGCATTGCTATACCAGGTAGGAAACGCTTTTACGTGATATGTAAGAGAGGCGAGGGTCACTCCAGGAGAGACCAAAATGGAATTATTTTACTACTGAGCTAAGAAACACAGAGGAAACCGTTTCTTACAAAAGACAGCTGAAGACTCCTGTCAATAGAAACAAAAGTGTTGGCAGCCACCACAAGGGGGCATAAGAGAGCATGTGGAAGAAGGAGGCTCCCTGGGCTTTGAAGGTGGATCTGCTCTGGCTTGGCTAGGAAGGTCCAATAAGGTGGGCTCAGGTTCAAGGGGATAAACTTGTTTTCTCTCCTGTGTATTCACTCTACGGGAAGGAGGGTCGAGCCAACGTAAGGCCTCGTGACAAAACGTTTGAGACTGAACATGCTGTGCAACCATTGGGCCAGATTAGGTTATTTGGGGTTTTGTTTGTGTATTCGAATATGGCATCCAGAGATAAGTGAAAAAGAGAACTGTCCAGTGCCTTTTCTGGGCCCATCATTAGCCCAGTAGTCTAGCACGCATCCTTACTGACTCCTCAAGGTCCTGTTACCTTTTTTTCTCCACAAAGTACTTTGTGGTTCCCTAGCTGGCCTGCTTCTTCTTCTAGTGGCTTAAGAAGAAACATCTTCCTCGCTGCTGATGACTCGGTAATGAGCTCAGCTAATGATGAGTGCATTCCAGGTGAGCTGGTAGTCACAGTTATCTTAAGTCTTGGAAGCTGAATTGCAGAAGATATCCATATACATGGTGAAAGAATTGGGGATGATTAACGTGATGACAGTGAATGCTGGGCCAAAATCTTAATTCACGCTATCTTATTTTCTTTCTTATTATCTCTTTTTTGATGTGTCCATTTCAAAATACATATATTTATTTATTTATGTATATTGATCATTTCTGAAGACTTGGAAGGGATTCGTTTACATACATCTTCATGTTTCCAGTTCCATCCTTTGTGTGCAACAAGTCCCCAGTACAGATTTGTGGAATGCAAGTTCTCTGTGGCAGGATGTGCTAAGGCTCCATGGTAAAAGCGGCTGATTCGGTAGGCTTTGTTTTGTATGGACTCTTGCAGAATGAAGTCCTGATGAGAACAAGAGCCTGAAGGCAGTTTTCCCCCTGGAGAATAAGGCAGTAAATATCATGACAGAAATGTGATGGTTATGATTATGGAATGTGTGTGTTGATTCATTATCATTCTATTCCTGGACTATTGGATTTTTCCAAGTATGTGACCCTTCTTCCTGCTCCTTTCTAGAATCTTCAACTTTTAGAAAAGCATTGTCCATCTTATACAATGCCCATGCCCAAATGCTTCAGGTGAAAATTTTTCTTAAAACTAGACCCCGGTCATCCTGCACAGGACATAAAGGTAGAGGTGATCTTTCTAGACCTATGCCCAGGAAAGAACCAGGGACTGGAATGAGGGCAGGAGAGTTGCCAAGGAAATAATAATAGCCTTCCTAGAATGTAATTTGGGATTTCTCTAGAAAGTTCTAATAATGGTAAGCCAGCAGTCACCCATACCCTATGCTGATCCTGATATAAAGTAAGAAGCAGGGATGGGCCTAGGAAACAGGAGAAGAGAATCAATACAAAGAGGAGTTGAATTAGAGGAAAATTAGGGTGAAAACAATGGAAATAGTAAAGACTTATCAATAGACATTTTTTGGGTGACTGTAAGTATAGATAGATAGACAGACAGACAGATGGACAGACAGACCGACAGATCTATATCTATAGTTTCATCTATCCATTGACCCATCTACCTATCCATCCATGCCTGCCATTTTGCAAAGGACTTAAACTAACTCCCAAAGACAAGTTGTATATGATGATAGAATAGAAACTCATTGGACAAAATAACACAGAAATACAAGAATATCGACACAATGGAGCGAAGAGTGAGGCTGAGCACTCACACTACTGCGGCTGGATTGCTGTGCCTCTCTAAGGCCTTCCCTATGACAGAAGCAGTGGTGCATATGATCGAGTGGTTGTCCTGCAGAATTCAAGATATTGGGCCCTGGCACGTCTTCCGATCCATCCCCACTTCTCTAGGCTGTACCTTGCTTGGACTCCACCACACCCATGTGGACTTTTGGGAGGTAGCTTCAGCATGCAAGGGGAAGAGGAGCAGTAGTTGTGTGTGTGTGTGTGTGTGTGTGTGTGTGTGTGTGTGTGTGTGTGTATTATGTACATTCAAATCCAAATGTAGGTAAGGGGAAAACAAAGGAGGGGGTAACAATGCTCGATTGGAAATGGACTCATTACCAGGCTCATGTAACTGTAACCCCTCTGTATACGATAATATCTACATATGTATATATAATCCAAATGTAAAATTTGCCCCAGTTGCATAAGCCAAATTAGCAGAAGGAACATGCTTAACTTTAGAAAAACAAAAACTTGTCAGAGGTTATAAAACAGTGTTAATTTTCTTTCAGAGATCAAAAAATAACAAATTCCAACCCCCTTTTTATTTTTCAGTTTTTGAAGTTGGAATAAAAAAGGGGAAAAAAAACAACATTAAAAAAATGTATTGACAGGGCCTATGAAGTTCTTTTCTTATCTGACAGCGCCCTCTACTGTCCATGCCTTTTCTTGCTGTTTCCTTACAACTCAGTAGGGAAGTCCTTTTGAAAGTGACATGCAGGTGAAAAGCCTTTGAGTCCTTGCTCACAGATAGGACAAAAGTCGGGTTTTGTGAGGAATGATCATAGGCCTATTTGACACTTGGGAATTAGAGCCATCCAAGCTCAGTCAGTAATAGGTAGACAAAAGTAGATGTGGGAGAGTGGTCAATACACATGGATGAAAGAAAAGAAGAGGAATTTGTCCTGACCAGGCAGATGGATGAGAGCAGACAATGCAGATTCACTCATCTGCTGCCCCCTGAAGCGTTTTAAAAGGTGAGCCCTCATCTTTGGTTTATATAATCCCAGTGCTTGAGACTCTCTCTCCTTGCTGCATTGCTGTTTGATATGTTTTCTTGGTACACAGTATTATGTTGGGATTCACCTCCCCACAATTCCATCCTTTTATGCCTCATTTTGACATTGTTTGGGATAAATAGGAGCTGCTACCACACACACTAACCACACACACACACACACACACACACACACACACACACACACACACACACACACACACACACACACACACACACACACACACACACACACACACACACACACACACACACACACACACACACACACACACACACACACACACACACTAGAAGCCCTTGAGAACAAAAGCTGTCTGAAGCCTTTTCTACCCTAGGCCTCAGACTATCAAACACTGGAAACTTCCCATGAACCGTGTGCTTCTCAAGCTTCTCCTTGTGCTGTGTGTTAAATGCATAAGGAAGGCAGCACTGTTTCCTTCGTTTGCATGTGGAGAAGCTTGAGTTTTACGGATGGACATGACTTGTACAAGGAAGGCCACGGACCCACTCAGTGAGAGACATTGGCTTGTGAATCAGTTCCCTGGCATCAATGGGCAGGCAGGTAACAAGACTCTGCCCCTGGGATGGCACCAAAGGGTGCTCATACCGACTTGGAAGTGAGAAAAAGAGGCCAAACGAGGAAGACATCAACCTTTCCTCCTTGTCTCAGGGCCAGCTTCTGGAAATCAGCCCCCCTTTCCCATCCACTTGTCCCATCCACTTTGTTTTGACTTTGTCTTGGCCCAGCCACCCCTCCAAGCCCTTGCCACGAAGGCTTCATCCATGCAGGATTCCTGTCTTCCTAAAAGTCCAGTCAGTACCTCCAACTCCCATTATTCCAGCTCCCGCCCCCCACAAAAAAAAGGTGGCACATTCTTGTTAAAAAGAATCAACTCCTCATTAGCCTGTTCTGTAACCTTGGTAGATTATTTAACTCCTTTGAGCCTTGAGTTTCTTATCTTTAAAATAGGAAGCAGAACTCACGTTTAGTAATGTATTGTGAATGGAGCTGAGAATCACGCTGGCTCTTTACAGTATCGACTCTAAAAAATGGGGAACACTTACCGGCCTGTAGGTGGAAATGGGGGGGGAAATCAGTGCTTGCTCTTTCTACCTGGGAAGAAGAACAATAGGAAAAGAAGAGAAAAGTGACGAGAGGAGGAGAGTAAATAAAATGCAGAATCACAGAAGTCAGTGTGTACATGTAATCTTCCACTGTTATTTTATAGTAAAGGGTCATGAATCTCTGTCTTGCATTTGACAAAGATACGGGGGGATTTAAAGGTTTTTTTTATTCCACGAAAGAAGTAAAGATAGAGACAAATGGCAGATAAGGAGAGAGTAAGGTCTCCAAGAACTGAAGGCAGCGATGGGTGAGTATATGTAAAGTTTGGCAGGTAAAATAAGGGAGGGTCAGGGTCTTTGATAAGCGGTAGATGGACCAGGGGCTCAAGGGGCAGCTGCAAATGTGCTAAGGGTGAAATGCTGACGTACATATTCTGTTTTGGGTCATTGTCACAGGAGGAACGTTGGATTGCACAATATGGCCAGCCAATATCAAAATGCACCTGACGACCAAGAGCAGAAGATAAAAGGCTTCTCTAAGTTTGTGGTTCTCTAAGTTTGGGAACTTTTTCATTGTGTCCTCCAAGTGTGTGACACCTGAATGTAGTGGAGAAAACCTAAGAGGCCAGCAGCTTTTGAATAGAAGCTGATCACCAGATTGTAGAGCTGCACCTGACAAGTCTGAGTATTTGAAGGTACCTGAAACCATGTCCTGAAATCTTATCCTGAATTCCCTGGATCCAGACCTCCATTTCCTAAGTTCTGTTAGAGATACAATTGTAAAGGGATGGGATGATGAGTAACCAACTATAAAGCAGGACATCTTACATTTGTATGTTCCTGAGAATCAGGTGCCAGGACAAGCAAATGGTGGCTACTTTCTTATGGCTGGCTCTCTCATTTGATGTGCAAGCATATTCTTGTATTTGTGAGTTTGGGGCATTATTGTGCCCAAATACACCCCTCTGTGACACTGGGTGGATGCTTGAGACATTATTGGTATTCATTTAACTTTAGGACTGATTTGGTTGTGTTTTTTTTTCCTTTTTTATAACCTTTTCCCCAATTCTCGCAAAGGAAAACACGAAGAAGAAAAATGTAGTAATAGTAGATGCTTAGAATCCCAGATTATACGTGATTGGTATTTCACCCAATAGGTATCTAGAGGAAAAAGTATTTTTCCTTAATTTTTTTTTTTTTACTTACATGGTTTGGCATTAACCCACTTTTGTTGATTTGGCATTTCTTCTGTGGATAAACTTTCTGGCTTTGGGGGGATAAAGACTCCTTCTTTTCTGAGGCACTTTTAACCTGCAGGATCTCCATTTAGCTTAATTGGCATATTTATGTATTGAGATGGGTGCCTAGAGGGCTTGGGCCACAGCATCTTTTATATAAATTGAAAAAAAAATGAAATGAGCTGTTCTCACAGTTGTGTGCCCTTCAGTCATGGAGCGCGCTAAAAGGCTCATCATTTACAGGCTGTGAACGCTGGGGAAGATCAATAGGCATAATGCAACCTGGAGCCATTTAGAAACGCAAAACATGGGGTTTTCAAAGCCCAATTACTTTAGGAGCTTGGCCATTACTAATTCCCTGTTAAATCCTTCCTAGGCCTTCATTCTGGTGTTAAGGAATGGCTTCAACGCTGGATGAATCTCACCCTCTGAAATCTAAGCCCAGAGCCTTGCCCTGCAGGTCGGACAGGCTGGAAGTTTGGGAGAGCTAGCATTCCTCACGTTCAACCCTCCTCTGGTCATAAGTCCAGCTGCACACTGTCACTTTTCAGGTCACTTCTGAAGCTCAGTATGCTTGGAAGGCAAGTGTGGGAATTGATTCTTATTAGTTTAATATAGCTATGGTTAATGGCTTATAGATTTTTATAGACTCTAGCCCAGCTCAGCACGTCTATTAAGTCTCTATTAAGGTTGACAGAAAAGAGAGAGATGGTCAAAGGGCTGGGGACAAATTCATAGCTTTCCTGCCAGCCAGACTGAGAAATGGCACCTTATGACCCCTCTGGAGACTGGAGAGAGAAGGGGAAGTACTTAGGATGGTTATTAGGGGAGTTGGGTACTCGAATTTGAGAATGCCTGTCATACAAGGGGCAAAGTTAGGATAGCACAAATGTCCTGTGAGTACAGATTGACAAAACAGATGTAGGCAAAGCAGTTTCCTCTAAGGATTTAGCTGCTGTTAAGATGGTCACAGTGGACTGAATGCTAGCCCTGCAGAAGTCGGGTCCACCTGGGAACTGAGAAGGTGGACATACTTGCAAGTTTTTTAAAAGAAAAAGGTGTTTGCAGATACAATTTGGAAGGTCAAGATGAAATCATCTTTGAATACTCAGCTGACAAGTAATGACAAATATCCTTCTGAGAAGACACCAATGCATAGAAAAAAGCAATCTGATGGTAAAGGCAGAGTTGAGAGCTACGCACCAGAAAGCCCAGAAAATGTGAGAGAGTTATGGACTGCATTTTTCTCTCATGGGAAATCAATGCTGCATACTTCTTGATATTTGCACTTCTCACTTATCTGGCTTTTGGCAATTTGTGGCAGTACTTCTAGGAGTCTAATACAACAATCATCCACCCAGGCTGCTAACTTCTTCCTCTACATTTGACCCTAGAGGAACTCAAGAACCAAGACAGAACAGGGGTGCTAGTTCCTCATGATGTGAAGTATAAGATGACCTTAAGGAGACAAAATGGTCATGTTTTGCCCTGGGACACGTAGGTGGCTACAGCCAGAGAGGAAGAATAACCGGAATCAACAATTAAAGAAAAAACTAGGTGCTGGTGGTTCGTGTCTATAAATCCTACCTACACAAGAAATGGAAATCTGAGGTTTGTGGTTCAAAGCTAACTCTGGCAGGAAACTTTGATGACACTCTTATCTCCAATTAACCATCAAAAAGCCAGAAGTGGAGCTATGGCTCAAGCGGTAGAGTGCTGACCTTGAGCATAAAAATTCAGGGACAGACCCATACTCAGGGTTCAAGCCTCACAATTCCCTCTTGCCTACAGAGAGAGAGAAAGAGTGTGTGTGTGTGTGTGTGTGTGTGTGTGAGAGAGAGAGAGAGAGAGAGAGAGAGAGAGAGAGAGAGAGAGAGAGAGAGAGAGAGAGAGAGAGAGAGAGAGAGAGAGAGAGAGAGAGAGGGGCGGGAAAGATTGATTAAAGTCTGAATGTGCCTCTCCTTGAGATTATACAATCACAAACTAACCTTTTGATTTAAAAAAAATCCTATAATTTTCCAGATTTTCTGTGCCCATGTGCATATAGGAACCAATGCCTTGCAAGGGTGGGGTACTGAGTGAACAATCAGTATCTACTGCCTGCTTGGAAGCAGTCGCCTTCCCCTGCTGCCGTTTCAATCTAGGCTTTTACAGGTGTGACTGACCAGAGGCCTAGTAAGACGGCACCAAACCCATAAAGATCAGCAATGGTCTTGTGATCCCTGGGGCTTGTTCCTGGGCTTTTCTTCTCCCTCTCCTCCAACCTGGTCTGAACTCACACTGATGAGTGAGCTCTTCACATTCCACCCAAAACAGGATGGTGGGAATAAGAATTTAGAAGAAACATGGAAAGTGCTTATGGTATGGAAATATTTTACAGACCTTTACAAATTGAAAGAACCTTTACAAATTGCTAACATTTCACCTGTTTTTTTCACTTAGTTACTTGGTTTTTACCATCTCCCTTTGACGCCTAAGCTGGCCTTGAACTCACCATCTTCCTGTCTAGGATTAGAGGTATGTGCTACCGTGCCCAGCACTAGCTTTTAAATATGCAAAGAATATGAGCAACCATTTCTAGTAGAAATGCAAAAAAAAAAATACAAAAAGTCCAATTTCCCAAGAAGTGTAAAATGTAACAAAGGAATAATATTTTAATACCAGGTTGAAAAGGGTATAAAGGATTTCCTCAATCAACTTCAGCTGTCTTTGAAAGTTGTTTAAATAGAAATACCAACTGGAGGATGGTAGTGCAGCTCAAGTGGTAAAGTGCCTGCCTAATAAGCACAAAGCACTGATTACTACATTTAGTTTGACACCAGACCATCTAGTAAACTTAGAGAAGAAGGCATGAGAGCACTGGGAAATAGAGCTAAGACCGAGCATTATCAAAGGTCGGAGAAAGAAGTGCATTTTATATGTTGCTATTTTGCAACTTCTCTAGAGAGCAATTTAAAAATATGGATAGCAATATGTTTATATAAATATTTATATTTATCATGATTCTTTTTGATCTATGGGTAGCCTAAGAAACCTACACAGATGTATGCAAAAACCAATGGCTTCTTACCTCTGTTTATTTTGGAGGAGGTGGGGAGGAATCTTCCTTTTTCTCTCTCTCTCTCTCTCCTGTTGATTGCAAGGGCAGCCTTTTTCTTCTTGCATTCTACCATTCATTGAAATCTGTCTCTTTCATCTAGGCATTATTAGACTTCAAGAGAGGCAATTGTGGAGGCTGGATGTGGTGCTTCATCCCTTCAATTCTGGATCCTCAGAAGGCAGAAATCAAGAAGAAGGGGGGCCCTGGGGAAAAAAAATGGGCAACCCTGTCCAAAACCTAATTAAACCAACAAAATTAGAAGTCATGAGAGTATGGGGTATGGAGAGAACAGAGACCAAAACATTACGTAGCAGAGGAAGAAATATTGGGAAGAGAGAAGGAAGGCATGATTGGGATCAACAAAGAGCCACCTTGGATGTGAGAAAAAATGAAAGCAGATTGGAACTCTGGCACTCTGCTGTTTTAAACCATCTTATTTAAATTCACATGAAATAGAAGAATTAATTTGAAGAACTTATTGAGTTTACTTATAAATGAGATGCTAAGATTTTAAGGATAGTTGCTTTCTGTTCTCTTTTCCACCCCATTTAGTATTTAAATTTTTATTTTACTAAAAAAAATCAAGAATTTTAAAAAAAAATTTAAGTCTTCAGAGGCTGAAAGAAAATAACAGGAATTACATAAGAAGTCTGTTGTTATAAAATCGATTTTTATGAAAAGACTTCCCACGAGCAAACATTAAGTGGGAAAGAAAGAGAACTCTGTAGATCTAAGCTTATTACTGAAGATTCAGTACAAATGAAAAGGGTGAAGAATTGCCAGGCAATTCAAAAGAACAAGATGGAAACTTTCTGTATCGAATATCAACATTATTATACTGCTACAGATATTGAGACAGGGAGGTATTTGTGCAAATATAGACAAGGAAAACAATGATACAAAGCAGATTTTTCCGGACATTGATACTTATATAAGTGATGATTAATTGATAACTAAAGAAGGGAAAGGAGAATCTTTTTTCATAGTGATAAACCACTTGAATATCCTTATTTAAGAAAAGGAAAGAGGGAGGAAATGAAGGAAGAGAACATCTTGATTCATAGTTGGAACCAAACACAAAACTCAATTCTACAGCATTAAGATTTGTATAAGAATAGCACACAATAAACCTTTTAGAAAGAAGCACAATAGAGTATCTTTTGTTATCTTCGGGTGCAAAAAGATTAAATAGAACACATTAGTAAAGGAAGAGACTAATAAATCAGACTGTGTTAAAATTAAAGCTTTTATTCATCAGAGAACACCACTGAAAAAAGAAATCGAGAAAAGATACCCAAAGTACCTATAACTGACAAAAGGCTTTAATTAAAGATATATGAGTAATACCTACTATCCATAAGAAAATTACAATTTAGCTGTAAATATGAACATAACTGTACAAAAGACTTACATAACAAATGAGGAAATAAAATAACTGTGCTCACTTTCATGAACTTTAAATAAAATCAAAGCCACAGTAAGACGTCACTGCCTATTCTTTATATTATTGAAATTTTTAAAAATTGACAATATCAAATATTTTGAGGACATTGAGAAGTGTAAACTCACATAAATTGCTGGTGAGAGTATAACTGTTTAATGCATATTGGAAAATAATTTATCTGTATCCAATAAAGCTTAAGATATGCATAAAGGTAGTTAGATCTAATAATCTTACTTAGAAACATACTCTAGAAAATGCCAACAGGAAACATGTAGAGAAACAATGTTGAGCTGTACTCTCATAATGGTAAAAATCTAGGACAAATCACCATTGAGGTAAAATTAATAAATTGTGAAACATTTACTATGATGTCATAAGACAAAAAAAAATCAATGAATAACAATTATACATAAAAATATGAATTTTTTAAAAAAATTGAAAGACAAAGAAAGGCACCCACAAAACAATTCCTTATTATTTAATTTTATAAATTTCAAAAAAGGATATAGCTCAGAGGTAGAGCACTTAGCAGATGTAAGGCCCTGGGTCTCAACCACTCACTCTACAAGGCAAAGACAGCCACAGTGGTGAAGCAACAGTGAAGAAAAACAGAAAGCACTGGGCATTAAAAAGGGAGTGGAAAGCTGGCTGCTGGTGGCTCACGCCTGTAATCCTAGCTACTTAGGAGGCTGAGATCTGAGGATGATGGTTCAAAGCCAGCCTGGGCAGGAAAGTCTGTGAGACTCTTATCTCCAATAAACCACTAGAAAACTGGAAGTGTGCTGTGGCTCAAGTGGTAGAGCACTTGCCTTGGGCTGAAGAGCACAAGGGTAGTGCCCAAGCCCAGAGTTCAAGCCCCACGACCGACCAAAAAAAAGGGTGGGGGAGTGGAGGGGATTATGATCAGTATTGACACGTTGGGATTTTTTGGGGTGCTGAAAATGTTGGATTTCTAGACATGGATAGTAGGTTCCCAGAGAGTCACTTTAAATTATTGATTAAATTACAGAGTCATAAATGTACATTTGATACATTTTTGTTGCACTAATTTTTTCCCAAGTAAGAATTAAAGGGTAAAACATACTAGACACTAACAAAAAAAATGGAAGATATCCAATTTGGGAAGACATCCCTAAAGCTGGGGAGTCATTGGTAAAAATGGATAAATAACCTCTTCCTATTTCAAACAACATAGTTGATACTTTAGACAATAGATTGAATTTCCAGCATAGAATGTTCCTGGACATTATGGAAAGGGTATTCGACTTTCACAAAGGTTCCATTTCACATATGTGTTCAGCTCAAATCATCAGCGCTTCTCTACATGAAGAGACATAAATAAGAACACTCTAGCCAGTGTTATTCAGAGCAACACACTCTAGAAAAGGCGTCCATCAAAGTCATACAGGTAACTTGTGTTATAACACGGCTCTATTCCACCACAAAGTAGAAGCTGCACAGAAGAGTCAGTCTTTTTCTCTTTTCTCCCTGGAATGTTGAGCAAAAAGGACAGGTACAAAAAGGCATTTTGTCATTGCTTCATTTTATTGCTATCTTTAGGTGGTTGTACAAAGAGGTTTCAAATCAACATGTCGGTTTATGAGTACAATGCTACAAAACCACAAACACATGATCGAAACTGTAGTGCTTACTGTTTGGTACATCCAAGGTAAAAGGTGAAGGAAAAGTGACAAGCAGTAATAGGCTTGCTGGGCATGGGGAGGCCGCCCATTGTATGGCAACTCTGGTGAATCATATATACAAGGACCTCATTCCTTAGGGGTGCTGCATAATTAATTTCTAGAATCATAACACCTCAGGATTAGCACTAGCTTTAAAGATCCTAAGTAGGCCTTTGATTTTTTTATTTTTTATTTTTACAAAATAAGAAGTAAATAAGCTGGGCGCTAATGGCTCACGCCTGTAATCCTAGCTACTCGGGAAGCTGAGATCTGAGGATCGTGGTTCAAAGCCAGCCCGGGCAGCAAAGTCTGTGAGACTCTTATCTCCAATTAACCACCAGAAAACCAGAAGTGACGCTGTGGCTCAAGTGGTAGAGTGCTAGCCCTGAGCTGAAGAGCTGAGGGACAGTGCCCAGGCCCAGAGTTCAAACCTCATGACCAACACAAGAGAAAAAGAAAAAAAAAGAGAAGTAAATAATATAAACTCCTTTGTGCAACTACTTAAGGACAATATAACTTATTTTTTAAAATACCTGAATAAATAATCCTTTAAATTGAATATGCACATATTTACAAATCATGTTGTCTCTCTCTGCAGGGCTTTAGTAAACACTTTACAATAGACTGTCACCACTCTCTCGTGTGTGATGCATTTTGACCTCCTCTGCCACTCACACGGTACTTGGGCTTTCTCTCTCAAATCCATAGAAAGAAACGCGAGAGCTTGTTTATACAGAGCACTTCCGGTGAATGAGAACTCACAATCTCTTCACAACACTTCCTCATCTTTGAGGAACTGTGACCGAACCTTATTCTGACCAGAAGATTAAGCTAGTTCTAGTTGTTTCCCTTTGCCTTTCTGCCCTAGCTGGCGTGTGCTGTGGTCACAACACAGTCTTCTATTTGTCAGCTTCAGGTTTCCGAAGCAATCTTTATCTCCCTTCCTTCCCATGACTCCCGCTGCTCCTCTTGTTTAAACAGCCCAGGTCTTTGACATGTGTTGCCCATAAATATCCCACATCTTCAATGTCTTGACCACATTGCTGATGATATTCCAGACTGAGTACAACTTTCCAGGTGATCTGGACTATAATCTCATATATAATATAGTCTAAAATGGTCCCAATTGACCCCCCCCACTTGTCCTATTAATCCAGTTGATAAAAATAAGTTTAAATGTCAGTGTGAGTTGCTCATTAAAAAGGCAAAATGCATATTTTATAAACTGATGAGATATGGGCAATTTTTTTTTTTTTGTCAGTCGTGGGGCTTGAACTCTGCACCTGGGTGCCTTCCCTGAGCTCTTCAGCTCAAGGAGAGCGCTCTACCACTTGAGCCACAGCAGCACTTCCGGTTTTCTAGTGGTTTATTGGAGATAAGAGTCTCACAGACTTTCCTGCCCGGGGTTGGCTTTGAACCGTGATCCTCAGATCTCAGCCTCCTGAGTAGCTAGGATTACAGATGTGAGCCATCGGGGCCCAGCATATATTTTTTTAATGGTCTGGTTCACCTAAATATGTTTAGCCTGCATCTCTCCATTTTGTTTGGGAAGTTATTACATTAGTGAAATGCTCAGATTTTGATATGTTAGGCCAGTCTAGTTAGCTCTGGAGACCACACACACACACACACACACACACACACACACGTATGTCCCAGAAGACATATATCACAATAGTAGATAACGAGGTCCCACTAGTATCAATTCAGTGATCTCATTTACGTGTTCCCTCAGTAAAAGAGACCCTCATTATCTTAGGCCACGAGGCACAAAGTTAAATTGATTAGCTATCCTTACTCATTCTGCATAAGAATTTATCATAATTATTTATGAAAAAACAGAAATTACTAATGAAAGGACCAACTTTTATTTGTACTATGGAATGTTAGTTGATTATGCCCACATCTCTCCTTCGTTTGTCTATATATCATTTATCTCACTTGCTAGTAAACTTATATAGACACACATGCACATATATTCTGTTTCATATTTAATAGCAGTGTGCCCATAACCCATAAGCATTTTGTAGACAGTATAAGAGACTTTAATAATTCATAAAAGGAAACATTTGTTTTCATTAAATGTTATCTAACTCACATAAAAAGGCAAAATGTATTTACACAAAATTAAGAGATTTATGAATCTTGTTTTATTTATAGTTACCAACCTTAATCTCTATTTTACTGCTTTGGCTTGTGGGGGTGGGGGTAGAGGTGGGGATACAAGGGCTGAAACTCAGGGCCTCGTGCTTTTGAGCTCAAAGCTGGCCTTCTACCCCTTGAGCCATAACTCCTCTTCTAGCTTTCTACTAGTTAACTGTTTTTCAGATTCAGCTGCTCAGTCTGACTTCCAGTAGTTTTCCACATAGCTCAGCCTTTCAGTAGCTAAGGTGATGGGTGTGAGCCACCAGGGCCCAGAGGACATCTGCGTGTGCACAAACTAACATTACTTGCCATAAAGGCTGACCCATGAAACTGACTGGTGGTATTTATGGAGCCAATCAGAACAATAGTAAAAAAAGAAACCAAAAAATTGAAATTCAGAAATTATTGGCACCTATTCCATTCCCGTCTGGTTCATTTCTTTACAGCTGTGAACATCAACTACCCATCCAGCCCTGTGCTAGACATCAGAAGAGCCGGATGTGAAAAAAAAAAAACCACATAAATTCCCTGTCAGGTAATAGAAAGGTAAATACCCAAATTAATAATTTTAGACAAGACAATAGCTTTGAATTCTGTAGGGTAGAGGATGCTTTTGGTAGAAGGATGGAGATATTCAAAAGCTACTGTGTTTTCTGTGACTCTCCCTGCTGGTATTGTCTTGACTTTAAACCGTTACCACACTCTCCCTCCTCCAAGAGAAAGAGAGAGAGAGAGAGAGAGAGAGAGAGACAGACAGACAGACAGACAGACCGACAGACACAGAGACAGAGAGAGACAGAGACAGTCAGAGAGACAGAGAGACAGAGACAGAGACACAGAGAGAGACAGAGAGATACAGAGAGACAGAGAGATACAGAGACAGAAACAGAGACAGAGACAGACAGAGAGAAGTGGAAAAGGCTGGCATTCCTGGGTCTGAGTGACATTGATCGTGACTTTGGATGAAGCTATTACACAGAGGAGCCTCGAGATCCCAGTGTGGTCTGGTTTCAGCTAGCGAAGAGGAACGAAGTGACTCCAAGAAGAAAATATGGTAGGGAAATCCTAGTGCTCCTGAATTATGACAAGAAAGGAACAGGGGGAGAGAGGAAACTGACTGGCTAGCAGGGATTGGCATTGAGAAGAGCATGCCAGATCTCTGAAATCAACGCATTCTCTCTCTAGCTTGAGCCTGGCTAGCCTGAGGGAGGATTATTTCCTTCAGTTGGCAAAATGTGTGATGGTTGTTCTTTAAAAACAAAACTACAAGCCAGGTGCCGGTGGCTCACACCTGTAATCCTAACTACTCAGGAAGATAAGATCTGAGGATCCCGGTTTGAAGCCAGCTTGGGCAGAAAGAAAATCCCCATGAGACTATCTCCAATTGGCTACTCAAAGAAACAAACAAACAAACAAAAAACCCCAAACCAAAAACAGACAAAAATAACACCCCCCAAAAAATAAAAATAAAAACACAAAAGTGGCGCTGTGGCTCAAAGTCTTAGAGCACTAGTCTTGAGCAAAAGAGCTCAGGGACAGTACCCAGGCCTTGAGTTCAAGCCCAATGACCCAGGGCAGGGGAACCAATTTAGTCCTGAGAACTGGTTTTTATTCATGATTCCTAAATCCAACAATCATCGGAACCAAAAGAGGGTCAGAGAACTCCAGGCTGCCATGTGGTTAGAGAGTGTGTATAGACAGAAAACAGAAATGACTTACAGAAGCAAGCTTTGATTACCGAATAGGCTACAGCGCATAGAACTGAGACTGCTTCTGTGGTTTGAACAACTGGTCACCTGCTCTGGCTGTATATAGCCAATCTCAGATTCTTAGCTGATTGATTGAAACTCAGCTGGCCATTACAAACATGTGCTCCTAGCTAGGCTTTCAGTTATTTTTTCATATTAAGTTAAGATGCAGCTGATATATAAGGACTCATGTTATAGGCCTGCTCACATTTAGTTCAATTGACTCATTTAAAAAAAAGAAAGAAAGCATTTAGTCAGGCACTGGTGGCTCAAGCCTGTCATCCTAGCTACTCAGGAGGCTGAGATCTGAGGACTACAGATCAAAGCCAACCCAGGCAGGAAAGTCCTTGAGACTCTAATTAATCACCAGAAAAATGGAAGAGGTGCTGTGACCCAAAGTGGAGAGTGCTAGCCTTGAACAAAAGAGTTCAAGGTCTGAATTCAAGAGTTGAACAAAAGAGTTCAGCCCTGAATTCAAGCCCCACGATCAACAAAAACAAAAAACAATAAAATAAAACACCACACGTATTTCAAAAGATTATTAACTCCAGGGTCATGCAATATTCAAGAGGTCCATAAACAGAATTTGAGAGACTCATGACATAACAGGGGTATGGAATAAGGAAGAAAATAAGGAAGAAAAAGAAGAGGAGAAAAAGACGAGGAGGAAGAGAAGGAACAAAAGAGAACACATCTTTATTTTCACTAAAGTTGAAGCAATTTTTCAAATATTGTAGGCAACAATATCCCATTCTGGTTAGGGTTTGGAGGTTTATTTTTTTTTACAATATCATTTGTGCTCCTAATTATTTCAAAAGTACACAGACAGTAGACATGTCCCTAGATTTTGTTATTCGTCTCATTAGTAAAGATGTACGTACATTGCTGTCTCACATTTTCTTAAATATTATGATTTAAGATGTCAGTATAGAAGAGCTCTTCTTGTAATCCTAGACATTCTGGGGTATTCATTTCAGAAACAGTGCTGAGAAATTCAGAAGCCTCATCAAATTGCCATCAGATACTTTGTGTTAGACCCTATTGTAAATCTGGTTGGGACATACAGAGTATATCAAGTTATCTTGTCCCTTCAGGGGAAGCTGAAGCCAGAGAATAGAACCACAGTCACCTCTCATCTGGGAGGGCTCTAGGTTCCTGACTTTAGAGGAAATGTTAATAATATTTGCAATGCTGCTGGAGCTTGCCTTCCTGGAATCCTGGGGAGTATTTCATCCACAAGGTTTCAGTAACATTAGATATTTCTGGGGAAATACTGCCATCTGGTGACCCATGCAATCACGCCCCTCACACACATACATTTAAATTTGCCAAAATACCTTTATCAAATCCAAGATGCGTTTGGAAATATCAGCTCAGAACTCTTCCCCAGAGCTGTCCACTGAGGTTGCTCAGTCTTGTTAATTCCCCGTCTCACCAATGTGTGGGTTAATGTTAAGCAGGATTCTGCAGAAACATTTTTAGAAATATCCAGCAGGGGGCAGTAATGGGCAATATTTGAATTCCAGTACTCACAAGACTTGGAGAATGATGAAAATCACTCCTCCCTCTGAAGGGCATTTTGTTTTGTGATCATGCCTGAAGAGTTTCGAATACAAAGCCTACGGTGAGCCGGGGGAGAGGTGCTACCTAGGCACCCATATTTCTGTCCATGGAGGTTTCAAGGGGGCCCAGTCCTAGTGGACTCTTGGTGCTCCTGATAACTTGACCATGGGATTTTCCCCCTCTATTTCGTTCAATGTGTCCTTGTCCCTTCTCCTGTGGCACTAACTCCTCACATGGCCTCTGCTACTTTTCTACTGCTCACAGCCACCAGCTTTTTCCTCTCTTTCCCCCACCTTTGTGTCTGCCCCCATATAGACTTAATTCTCCACATCACGTCCATGATTCTTTAAAAACACAGACTCACCCCGGAATCCCTCTGCGCACCATCCTTCTCTTTCAGAGGGAACATGCACGTCTTAATACCACACAAGATACGATGTCACCTCTGCACATGACTCTCTAAACTCATTATCTCGGATCCTAATACCAACAGAACTGGCCTGCATCTTCTTCCGAGCAATGGAGTGTGTCTAGGTCTCGGGGCATTTTTCTTCACTGGTCCTTCTGTAGAAAAGCCTGTTCTTCTGGGTAGCAGCAGAACTCATTCTCTCTCCACTTTCATAGACCTCAGACTCTCTACACCCTTCCTGATTGGATTTTTTTCGCCTGTTATTGCCATCTAAGATTTCATGCATTTTGCTTGTGTTTTGTGTTGGCTTCCCCTTCTTGAACATAATTTCCAAGAGAATGAGGATTATTGCTTCTTCAGCTTATTGTTCTTATTGTAGCATCCTCAGTGGCTAAGTCAGCAGGAATCATAGAGAGGCAAATCAAATGTTTGTGTGTTAGAAGGCTCACAGGGCCTGTTGACAGATCATTCTGCTTCTACTGATGGATTCTGTCTGACTCTGCCACCAATCTCCTCTACTATACTTTATTGCTCTGGACTTCCCTGGATCCATAAGATGAATCCTTCTTGATCATTCTCAAGTACACCCTGGGCCATATTAGGCTTCTCTGCTGCTTACTGGATTAAATCCAGATTCCAAAGGCCCAAGTGACCAAAGGTATGCATCATTTCAACTTTAAGCCAACCCTGATATACATGTAACATCACTAGTGACATTGCAAGTTTTAAGTGCTCTCTTTTTTTGGTGCTCTCTTGGGGCTTGAACTTGGGGGCTGGGAGCTGCCTGAGCTTGGTTTAGGTATGTGCAAGGCTAGTGCTCTACCACTTGATCTGCAGCTCCACTTTGGGCTTCTTAGTAATTAATTGTAGATAAGAGTCTCACAGACTTTTCGTCTCTGGCTCAAACCATGATCCTCAGATCTCAGCCTCCTGTGTAACTAAGATTACAGGTGTGAGCCACTGGCACTCGGCCAGTCTGATTACTTTTAAACAAGTAGCAATAGATAAAAAGACGTTTGTGTAGCATGTCTTCATTTTACTTTCTCTTTAGGATGTTTTAAAATGATCTGTAATGTTTATCTTTAATTGGCACATAATAATTATACCTATTTATAGGGTGCACTATTTAAGTCTACCACTAAATAAGACATAAACCTACCAAGTTAATAACTGAGGGTGAGAGGAATTAGAATGACTATGGAGATGGAAGATGCACAACTCTGAGATTATAGTTTGCCCCAATGATCTCCATCTTCTAACTTTTGCTAAGGAGGACAGGCATAGACATGATGGGAAAAACTGCTTCCTCAGCACAGATGGGAAATAAATCAGTGCTCTGTAAGGGCTGGACTCTGGCAGCCATGGGAGTGAACTGGTGAAGCCTCCTTTCAAGAGATAGCAGCTGTTGTCCAACAGTTGTTATGCCTTCAGTATCTACTGCAGGATTCATGCTGGGGCCATGTTCTTCTTGGGTTTCCCTGAACCTGTAGAATGAAGCATGAGAGTGTAGAGGCACATTGGGTCTCCTTTCGTTGAAAATCTCGACTTTGGACTAAACATCTTTACATAGTAGCCTAGCCAAAATGTTTTACTGTAATCCTTATATCTCCTTTCTCTCTCCCCATAAACTAAGATCTGTGTCTCAGCCTGAAGTGTTTCCAACAGGATCCATTCTTGTACGCCCTCCATCTTCATCAGTCTGCCTCACAGAAAAATCTCTGTTTCCTAATTCCAACTGAGCATCCGCTTCCTGGAGAAAAACTACCCCACTGAGTTTAGGTAAGTCAGGTGGTTTTCCTCATCTTTTAAAATGAAAGATAGGTGGAGTAGGGAGGTATGTCTAGGTCAATATCCTAAGGCCCAGATTTTTTTGGGGGGGCGTGGGTCCGGTTGTGGGGCCTGAACTCTGGGCCTGGGCGCTGTCCCTCCGCTCTTCAGCTCAAGGCTAGCGCTCTACCACTTGAGCCACAGCACCACTTCTGGCTTTTTTCTTTTTGCTTATGTAGTGCTGAGGAATCGAACCCAGGGCCTCAGGCATGCAAGGCAAGCGCTCTACCACTGAGCCACCTTCCCAGCCCAGGCCCAGATTTTTTTAAGTAAAAATTGGGAAGGATGGAAAATTATTGGCTCTTCTTTTGTCATATTTGAAACAATTTAATTTTCATAGTTGGTCACTGTTGGGTCTGCCCAGGAGAACTGCCCCCTTCCTCTAGCTTCTTCATGAAGGATAGCATGCAGCCTTTCTGGAAATCACCTGCCAGAAACTGGTAATTCCCTGTAACTGTCCATCACCTGACCGTGAGTCAGCACAAGGACCCCAGGCTCTGAGTTCACTGCTGCATCCTCTGAGGTTACTTCTGCATCTGCTGCGGCCACACCTCTTCCTTGCCTTTCCCTATATGATCTCTCGCCACCATTAGTTTCCTCTCTGCATGCCTACATCTGGTGCAGGCTGGAGGTTTAGTTCTCCCAGTTAACTCTTTTCTGCCTGAGCCGTGTGGTGGTCCCCTTCCGGCAACGCTTACAGTAGCCTAATAAAATACATGCTCAATCATCAAGTCTTTCTTGCTGAACATGAATGAAATCACCTGGTAAAACTAATAAGGACTTTGCAAAGGAAACAGCTTCTATCAAGCATAAATGCAAAATTTTATTGTAAGATTAAACCATAAACATATTGTTCTTATGCTAGGAGTAGGTATATGAAGCTTAATTATTCTTTTATAAAACCATAAAATATGCTACATATAAGTGATTATTTGTGGGTTTAAGCAGTATGAGTGTATTCTTATTTCGTTCCTCCATAGTGGGAAAACACAATATTTCATAAAGGTGACAGTACTGTCAGGTAAACTTTCATCTTTCTACTGTCAAACATATCACCAAGGAAATAAAATTAGTTACACCAGTGTTACTTTTATGCTTAAAAGACAGCACCAGAATATTATGAATGCTCAATTAATGTGTAGGCTATATTAGTGCACTTTGTAGCAAATTTACGCTATTGAAAAACATACTTCTAACCCTATATAAAGTAGCTCTTTTTTGCTAAAAGAAAATACATTGGCAATTGCTCGGTTTCCATGGATTTATCATTCTAATAGTTCCTGAAAATAAAACTTAGTTTTTGCCAAAATCTCATTTACACTTTATATCAACAACATGCCTTTTACCCATGCTTATGCAATTGGGAAACAGAAAAACAAACCCCAATTCATTAAAAATACACTAATTAGAACTCTAAAGAACTGATTTGAGGGGGGGTAACGTGTGGGAGTTGACATCTAATACACACTTTAAAAAAATAGAAAATTCTACAAAATGATAAGGAATTGATGAGAAAACCAGCTAACACTTTCATTCTTCCAAAATAGGCTTGAGAGTGTAGAGTTCAAATTCCAACCATTTGTAATGTCTGAAGATGTTTAATCACTGAAATAGACCTCAGTCAACAAGATGCAATTTTCTCCCCACCGAAACAAGGTTATTTTATGTTTAATTCTTTAATTTTGTTCGCGATAACAAAAGTAGAGACCATGAAAATCTGAGGTTTAATTAGAAAATCAAATGAACAACCTGAACTTCATTCCTCAAACAAGTGGCTCTTGAATCTCGCTGTCACATTAGTATGACCTGGAAACTCTCCAAAGCCTTAACCTCTCCCTCCAGACCCATTAAATGAGAATTTCTGATATTTCTTAACTCTTCAGCCAATTCTGATATACTGCCAAGACTACTACAGTTATTTTTGAAGTTTAAAACCAAACTCATTTACGTTACAAACCAAATGTCTTTTGCTAGGTGCAAGCATGTTTATACCAAATGACCTTTAATTTTACCAGAGTACTTGAAAAGAATGCTATCCAAATGCTTAGTTGACATTATATGATCTATCATTCTGGGGGTGGGGGAGGAGGGTATAGACCTGCTTCTAAGGTCACTAAAACAGAAACAGGTCCCTCCTGAGTCTTTTCATTTGAGGTGAGGACAGAGTCTATTGGAGAGCATCCTTTTTCTGATCCTGGTCCTGGACTCTGCTATAAATCCTGAAACTGAGGAGTCGATCTGGCAATCAGAAAGCAAGAAGTGTTGAAAATGAAAAGCCAACTTGTTGAGGATGGTTGTTGGACAGAGAGGTAGAAAGATCTTGGATTTCTGGGGAGACTGTTAAGTCACTGAATTACAGCAATCAAACTACCTTCAGGATTTCCATTGGGTGAAGCAGTTATTGCTTAAGCAGCTATTGGCTGATGTTTTTATTAACTGCAGCCAATAGTAGTTCTAGTTTTTATCTCTGAATTCTCCTGTTAGCTGTGAATTACTCAACATCTATTAAGAACTTTACAGGCATCATCTCTTTTGAGCATTACAGCAACCCCCCAAAATGTTTTTACATTATTTTATACCCATGTAGAAACTGAGGCACATACAGACCAGCTATGCTACAAGAACTTGAATTTTTGGTCAGATTCATTCCTTGCTTTAAAAGCCAGTGCTCTTGATCACATAACTATAATAGTTATCAACTTATATTTTTAGAAATACACAAAGTGGCCTATATTTTGATGATTAGCTATTTGAAGCACTAAAGGGTTACAGGGTTAAAAAATCAACCTATAGCCAGGTGCAAGTGGCTCATGCCTGTCATCCTAGCTACTTAGGAGGCTGAACTCTGATCAGTTCAAAGCCATCTCAGGCAGGAAAGTGTGTGAGACGTTTATCTTCAAGTCACTACCAAAAAGCTAGAAATAGAGCTGAGGCTGAAGTGATAGAATGCTAGCCTTGAGTAAGAAAGCACAGGCTTAACATCCAGGCCCTGAGTTCAAGCCTAGAACTCCCACACACAAAATGCCAATCTGTAGGATATACATTTTGTGTTATTCTATAAAACTGGAAGATACTTCCTACTCACTCCAAACAAAAACAATTCACTTAACTCAACCCACTTTTTGCTAGCACAGAACATTTGATAATAACATTGTTAACTCCAGTCTAGAGGGTTTTTTTGGTAGCTTTTTCTTCTTCTTGGTGAAAAGGCAAATGAATAGATTTCTGTTGTGTATATTTAAGGCAGCTGTTTAGAAAATATCTTTCAGGATATGGAGTTCTGCTCTCCATGAAGTTGAAGACACAAATATACCCATTCCAAGGATTGGTAAAGTGTACTTTGTGGCTTGTTCTGTCCAGCATTTTCTTGTCAAAGATTTTAAGATGTTTCATAGCCTCATTACATTATTTGCTCAATAAACACTGAGATGAGTCTCCAACAATTCTTGTTCTATACTCTTATAAGTCTTTACCACAGTGGAGTGGAGAAAGAAGAGGCATGTTGAGGCTCTTGGGGGGGAAAAAAAAAACTATTTCCTCTTTCTTCATGATATTAAAAAAACCCACTTATTTCAAGGCTTTCCTAATAAACTGAAATACAGAAAACATGTATCAAGTCAGACCAGTACCAGCAAAATATGTGCTGAGCAGTAGTGCCTGGCAAGGGTGGCTTCTGTCCCTGAGAAGCCTACGATCCCTAGATCGCCCGTCTCAAATGTAATGCCTCAAAGGCAAGGAACACAGTGGACTGAGAGGTAGTCCTAATTTTCAACTCTCCAGATATGGAGTTGAATAGTCTCTAAAAAAGTATGTTTATATCCTAATCCCCAGAACATCACCAGAGAAGGTGACCTTGTTTGTGTAAAGGGCTTGTAGACATAATAAGGCTAATGGCCTTGAGGTAACAAATGTTCTTACAACATATAGAAAGAGAAGTTACAGACATAAAAGCAGACAGACTGGAAAACAGTCCTAGGTTGAGATCATGCAATCACACACGTATGACAGTCTGGAACCACAATACAAGGGAGACAAGATGTGTCTGGATACAGTGTTTTCACAAGGTGTCCTGTGTTGTCCTGCCAACAACTTGATTTCAGATTTCTAGCTTCTACAACTGGTAAAAGAATAAATTCTGTGAGCTAGGTGCTGGTATGTCATGTCTGTAATTCCTAGTTACTCAACAGGCTTAGGTCTGAGCATCACAGTTCAAAGCCAGTCTGGGGAGGAAATTCCATGAGACTCTTATCTCTAATTGATCACCAAAAAGCTGGAAGTGGAGCTCAAGTGGTGGAGAGATATGCTTGCACAAAAAAAGCTCAGAAACAGCAACCAGGCCTTCAGTTCAAATCCCAGGACTGGCACAAGCAAACAACAAAAATACTAAATCCTGCTGTTTGACACAACCAAGTTTGTTGTGTCAGTTTCTTCATCTGTAAAATGGGGTGATATCCCCTAACTGAATTTCCTGAAGCAGAAAACAGGATCCAGGGACTGGCATATATCAAAAACGACAAACGTCCGTGTTCATTGTTGCACTATTCACAACAGCCAAGTTATGGAAACAGCCCTGATACAGTGCAATAGATGAATCAAAAAAAAATGTGGTACCTATCTACACACAAGGGAAATGTACACAGCCATTAAAAAGAATATCATGCCATTAGGTCTATCCATACAACAAATCATGTTAAGGGATGCACGCCAAGCTCAGAGACCAACAGTGCCTGTTTTCTCTCATAGATGGAAGCTAGATCTGACATGCACGGGAACATGGTAAGTTGGCACCCACACAGGGAGAACGAAGGAGGCTATTTTTCGGAGAGGTGCAATGCCTATGTGTCTCTGATGATATACCTAAGATTGAGCTCAATGAACTCCAGGAAATGGCAACGAAGAGGGTTTTTTTTTCCCCCTTTGTTCCTGTTTTCATTTTCTTGTCCTTTTGTCTTGTTTGTTTGTTGTTTGGGGAGGGTAAGGAGAGGGCAATCAATGAAGAGACAAAGGGGAACAAATAAGGCAGGGGTACTCACAGACACTATGCTGAAAATGAGCTAGACAACGATGTGTGGGGGGGGGGAGCAGGAGGGGGACACCGGAAGACAGCAGGTCCAGCTCCAAACAGAAACGTCCTCATCCCCGACTGCTCTGACCAGCCCTAACAATAATAACTGTTCATAATAACAATGCTTTGTAACGGCGAACTCGTCTCTCAGGGTCATTCGTCGCCCTAAGCGCTTGGCGTCTACGACCTAGCTCTATTCCACGGATCAGAGACACTTAGACTTTCCCCCCGAGCCACACAGCAAAGGCCGGACGACACCACAAAGCCTTGCCGGGCCTGCGGCTCCAGCCGACCCCGGCCCGGCCTCGGCCCCGCACAGCACGGGCCCCGCCGGCGGACACGCCGACACGGGCGCGCCCTGCGAGGGCCGGCCCGGGAACCGCGTCCCTCAGATCCCTCCGCCCGCCGCGCGGGAGGCATCTGCCCCGTCTCCCAGCACGGCAACGAACGGGTGAACATACGTCACTCCCAGGCGCCACCACCGACGCGTCCCTCCGCCCGCCCGAGGGATCCTCTCAGCGGCCAAACAGCAAGACAGCGGCGCAGCTCTTGAGGCGTAGCCGGGCCGTGTCACCCGCGGACCAATAGAAACACGTCTCCTCTAAGCCCCGCCCACTCCAAGACGGAAGAACGTTAAAGCGTTTAGGAGGGCGGAGCTACGCCAGGAGCAGAAGCGGAAGCGGAAGCCCGGAATCAACTTCCGGCGCCGGCGCCCGCCCCACGTGAGTGGTGAGTGGTGTGGTGCGGGTGGGACCGGCGGGCTTTGGGGTTGCGGAGAGCCGCGGAGGCCGGGCGGGTGTCCCTCGGTGTGTGTGTCTGTCTGTCTGTCTGGGCAGGTGTTCCTCGGTGTGTGTGTCTGTCTGGGCGGGTGTTCCTCGGTGTGTGTGTGTCTGTCTGTCTGTCTGTCTGGGCGGGTGTTCCTCGGTGTGTGTGTGTCTGTCTGTCTGTCTGTCTGGGCGGGTGTTCCTCGGTGTGTGTCTGTCTGTCTGTCTGTAGCCGGGCGGGTGTTTCTCGGGGTGTGTGTGTGTCTGTCTGTCTGGGCGGGTGTTCCTCGAGGTGTGTGTGTGTGTGTGTGTGTGTCTGTCTGTCTGGGCAGGTGTTCCTCTGTGTGTGTGTCTGTCTGTCTGTCTGGGCGGGTGTCCCTCGGTGTGTGTGTCTGTCTGTCTGGGCGGGTGTTCCTCGGTGTGTGTCTGTCTGTCTGTCTGTCTGTCTGTCTGGGCGGGTGTTCCTCGGTGTGTGTGTGTCTGTCTGTCTGTAGCCGGGCGGGTGTTTCTCGGGGTGTGTGTGTGTCTGTCTGTCTGGGCGGGTGTTTCTCGGGGTGTGTGTCTATCTATCTGGGCGGGTGTTTCTCGGTGTGTGTGTCTGTCTGTCTGTCTGTGTGTGTCTGTGTGTGTGTGTGTCTGTCTGTCTGTCTGTAGCCGGGCGGGTGTTTCTCGGTGTGTGTGTCTGTCTGTCTGTGGGTGTCTGTGTGTGTTTGTGTGTGTGTGTCTGTCTGTCTGTCTGTCTTTCTGTCTGTTTGTCTGTCTGTCTGTGTGGCCGGCCGGCGAGGGAGATGGATTGAGGGAGCTCGGCGAGGCGCAGGGCCGCAACCCCGTCTCCACCACGCTGCTCCCGGCGCTCGGACTGCAGCCCGCTGCCCTTCAGGATTCGGGCACCTTCCTGTAGTTGCAACCAGCCCGCTGCTCTCACGTCTTACAGGGGTTTCTTGCTTGTGCAGTGTAGTAGATTATGTGCCATTGGCTGAGGTGAGAGAGAATGGGGCAGAAAACACAAATTATAGGGAGTTGTGGTTTGGACATGTACAGGTAAGGTGCCTGCTGGACACATGATTAGAGGCAGCAGGTAGACAGATGCCCAGTGCTTCATTCCCTTTTCTTCCAGTTTGGGGTAGACTTACTGCCTTGCTTCCAATAGAGCACAGAAAGGAAACAATAGTAATGTGACTCATGAAACTTGGCCAACACAACTTTGACAACGTAAGATATTAAGGTTGGAGGCATAACTCGGATGGTAGAGCACCAGCCAATACACCAACATGTCACATACCCAGCTGGAGTTCTGTTCTCAACTTTTTGAGACAAAAACGATATTAGTAATTAATATTAACATTAGTCATACCAATGTCATATGCCTCTTGATGCCATTATGAGAAGAGTACTTTTTTGGTGGTATTTTTCAACAAAAAAACACATAATCTCAGTTTAGTGAAAAACATTTCCTGCAATGAGACACACTCTGCAAAATACAAATGACACATCATTCCTGAAACAGGAAAAGGAAAAGATCCAAATAAAGCCTGTAATGTAACAGTCCTGTGCTAGTATTAATTTCTTAATTTTTATAGTGAAAATATTTAAGTTTTTAATGTTAGGAAAGCTGATTAAAGGTTATATGAAACTCATCTGTGAAACAAACAGAAAATGTAAATGAGTGGATTGTTATAAAAGTACAGTATGTAAGAGCTAAGAAATGGCAGGCGTGGTTATGATGGCTGTAGCCAATTAATAAAGTAACATTACAGCCTTGTATTCCCTGAGGAAACTAAGCAATTTAGGAACCCTCCATTTTTCAGTTTAGATTAAGAGCTTTTTTCAGTGTGTTCTCTGGAAATGATCTTGGGAGAAGTGGTTCAACTAGGTTGGCAAAGTCCTGCATACTAAAGTAGGCCTTTGCTTGGCATGGGTAGGTCAATAATAGCAATGTAAAGCATCTAAAAAACTTTTTGCTGGTTATTGCCATTTAGCTGTTACTTAAGATACATTTCAACCCAAACCCTTTAACAAAGTATGTCTCAACTTACCTATCCATCTCCTAAGAAATTAAGTCTACAAAATTACCATACACTTACGTCTAAATAGAAGTACTATCTAGAAATTCCTGCCATTTATTTTTCAGAATCAACTTTGAAAAGTAGAGAAATGAGAGCCAGGCACCAGTGGCTCATGCCTGTAATCTTAGCTACTCAGGAGGCTGAGGTCTGAGTCCGTGAGACTCTTATCTCTAATAAACCACCTGAAACCCGGAAGTAATGCTGTGGCTCAAGTGGTAGAGCACTAGCCTTGAGATGAAGAGCTGAGGGACAGCGTCCAAGCCCAGAGTTCAAGCCCCATGACCAGCAAAAAAAAAAAAAAGAAAAAAGAAAAGTAGAGGAATGAGCCCAATGACTTTTTGCCCTTGATCCATACTGCTGCTTACAGGGGTCTGGTTTTGTGAAGGATGGGTTATCTATTGATTGGCCACTGCACCATGAAGTTTCTATTCTTTACAAGTAACCTAAGTGACCTGTTGGTCAAATTCTTCTTGCTTCAAATTGATTTGCTGTGCAGTTCACTATAGTTGCTCAGCTGCCTCTGAAATATTTACAAATGAAACAGTAACTTTTTAAAGCAACATTGGGATATATAAGGATCTTTCCATTAACCCTTTATTTAGTAAATTGGACTATGCGGGAAGTGCAGCCTAGTATTTGTTCCTGGATTTTAGAGTAAAAGAAACTTAGAAGTCAAATAGTAATATTGTCAGGTACTTATCACTAAGTCTTCCAGGTTACAAAATATGAACACTGACACCTAATGATAGTCTGGCTTTTAGCTAGTATTGTTGCTGCAGTGTTTTCCCTAGGTCTGTCACACAGTAGCCAGGGTATATGTATGTTCTTAATTATTGTGTTAAGATTTTTTCATCCTCCATTTTAAATAAGTCTTAGAGACAGTAGCCACATGATTGCTAGGCTTGTGTAGTTTGCATGCTGTAACTGGATACTTGCTGCTGCAAATGAATTCAAGACATTGTCTACTTAATGACTTTTAATTGAGGAGCTTTTCGATTATTTGTGATGTTTTGATATTGTTTGTTTTCCAGATTTGCTATGATGGAGATCAAAGGGAAAAATAAATTCAAAGGAAAGAATACAAAGGCATTGCAAGAAAAAAACAGATTTCATAAAAACAGTGGTAAGATAGTCATATCAAAACATTCTTTGCATATGCTTGTTTTCACCATTATAATTGGAGTGGAGGGGTATGTAGCAGATTCCAATCTGTATTCCTGGGCTCAGACTAGAATTAAAAATAGGGAGAATTCATTATTGTTTCTGAGTTAACATGGATTTTAAACACTTACAAAGTTGCCAGAATAATGGAGGATTGTTCTGCTTATAAAAGAGTTCCCTGTCTCAGCCACTGAAGTGACTTCATTTCTTTCACACCTGCTCATTACATTATAGCCTAACATTTGATAAACTGGGGCTGATTAATACATCCTGCTGAGAAAACATGTACTTTTCGCTTTAGGATTCCAAATGGTGATACCTTTACAATTCCATAAGGTGTCAGTATTGTGAAGTAGAGAAGTGATAGGCTGCATATAGAGCAAAATATCTCCTAAGCAGTCTTTGTTCTTTCCCTTGTTATAATCTTAAGAAAGAGGTGTCACCTCTCACTTGGTACCTAATTTGTAAGCTTTGCTAACCAAAACTATAAAATAATTTATTAGAGACTTTAATTTTTTTTTTCTGTAAATAGAACTGTTGAGAAATTAACTGTGTGTACATGCGTGCATGCCAGTCCTGGACACTGTCCCTCAGATTTCTATCCTCAAGAGGAGCACTCTGCCACTTGAGCCACAGCTCTACTTCCGGTATTTTTTTTCTTGAGAGGGTGGATTACTTAATTGGCAGTAAGATTCTCATGGACTTTCCTGCTCAGGCTGGCTTCAAACTGTGATGTTCAGATCTCAACCTTCTGAGTAGCTAGGATTACATATGCGAGCCACCACACCTGGCTTGTTTGTTCTTATGATATACTAAGTTTCAAGAGTGTTTATTTTATTCTTAAACCCCTGTTCTGTTATTAGACCATTGAATGTTGTATATAAAGACTGATTATGTCTCATTGAAGACAGAAATAAAGATATATAAGTATTATGTCATATCAAATGCTCAGAAACTCCAGAAATACACTAAGCCAACAGTGGTTATCTAACAGTGGTTAATTGTAGTTTTAATTAGATATTTTTCTATTTTCTAGACTTTGTATCTTAAATCTATATTAATATTGTGTTTAAAACAGTAAATGCTGTATAGCTGAGAGGAGATTTTATCCTATTAAATATGTATATATGCATATATATATATACATATATATACATATATACATATATATATATATATATATATATATATAATTCTGTGTAACAAAGATACGTCAGTATATGAAAGAGACCTAGGCCCAGGATCATTAGTTCAATGAACTAAGAGTTACTTATTATTATTAGGTTCTAGCTCTTCAAAGAAATTCCCAGGGAAAGTTGGCAAAGAAGATGGAACTAAAATCTCACCTAAGAACTTTAAGAAAAGTGCCACAAAACCTGGCAAAAAGGGCATCAAACAGTTCAAGAATAAACAGCAAGGGGACAAAGGACCAAAGACCAAATTGCAGCAAGCAAATAAACTCAACAGGAAGAGAAAATTCCAGGCAGATGGTAAAAGTGATGGTAAGCACTACTCCCCAGGGTGGCCTTTGTAGAGGCCTTTCTCTGTCAGGCAGTGTCGGCCTTTGTGTGTAGGAACTATGGACATGCTTTTTGGGCAAGGAAGGAAAGGTAGATAGGCTTAAGTAAACAACACTATCTTTCCAGCACCTGGGATTAAGAGGCAAGAGTACTTGACTCCAAGCTGGTGCAGTCCTGTGCTATACAGAACCTTCTACCAACCTTCCCCTCCACCGTCCCCACCCCCACCCAAAAAAAAGCTACTAAATAAATGATTGGAGTTTTTAAGCTAAATTTAAAATATGCAAACTACTCAGAAACTTACGTAAAGTTGAAAAGTATAGAAAATGGTGTTTTCCTCTTGTTGCCTCCACAGTGAGTAGAAGAAGCTAATCCTGATTAGTGTTTGCCCTTTGTACTTAATTCATAGTCCTATATGGCACTCAGAATGTTACATGTGTCTTAAAATAATTTCCATAATGTTTAGAATCTGCAGCCAAGAAACCCAAATGGGATGACTTCAAAAAGAAGAAGAAAGAGCTGAAGCAGAGCAGGCAGCTCAGTGACAGAACCAATTACGATGTTGTCATTCGTGCAAAGCAGATTTGGGAACTCTTAAGAAGGTAAGGCCATTGACCAGCACCTTTTTGGTTTTTGGAGGTGATGAAAAGTATCAGTGTGCCCCCTGTTAGGAAGAAAGATATACTAAAATAAAGACATAGCACTTGGGTTACTTGGGAAGTACCCAGAATCTTCTGGTAGACGCAGCTGTGTTTAGATACCTGACTATTGCAGAAATATGTAGGATCATTAGGAGAGTGTCAGGTTATCAAAATGGATTTAACATTCTTCCTGAGAGATTTCTGAGAAAATGAAGGACAGTTTATCTGCTAGGTTCTGAGCTGCTTTAAGTATTTGCTATTTTAGACTTGTTTTCGTTGTTTTTTTCTCTTTCTGTTAAGACTTTAGATTGATGCATAAGATTATACCTTGTGAGATGAGTTTCTGCCTCTGAGAAAATTACTTTTGTCTGGCAGCTCTGGAATAGCAATTTTAATGTCAGAGGTTTGCTGGTTTTGAAAAGGAAATCCCTGCTAAACTGATGAGCACATATTGATATAGTTTCATATGTTTAAAATAACTTCTTACACTTTCTTCTCATGTAGAAAAGATTGTGACAAAGAAAAAAGAGTGAAGTTGATGAATGACTTGCAGAAGTTGATTCAAGGGAAAATTAAAACTGTAAGTAGAATGAATTCATTGTTTAACTTTTAAATCAGACAAGTTTCCTGGTGGTTAGGAAAGAGCAATTGACTGTGACTTGAGAACTTGTGGTTTTCAGTGGTTTTGTCTAGAACTTTCAGATGTCTTTCATATCTGATTGTATAAGAATTAAATACAGATCACATATGCTTTGTCTGAAATACCTTAGGACTTAGAAGAGTTTGGGGCTTTTTGTTTCTTTTTTTTTGGTCAGTCCTGGGGCTTAAACTCTGGGGCCTGGGCGCTGTCCCTGAGCTCTTCAGCTAAAGGTGAGCACTCTACCACTTGAGCCACAGTACCACTTCCAGTTTTCTGGTGGTTAATTGGAGATAAGAGTCTCACGGACTTTCCTGCCCAGGCTGGCTTTGAACCATGATCCTGAGATCTCAGCCTCCTGAGTAGTTAGGATTACAGGCATGAGCCATTGGTGCCTGGCATTTTGTTTCTTTGTTTAAATTCTGGAATATTTGCATATATACAATGAGTTATCTTAAGAGATGGATTCCAGCTGAAACATGAAATCCATTTGTGTTTCATGGGTACTATATATATCTTGCCTGAAGGTTATTTGTATCCTATTTGGGAATGCCTGTGTTTTGACTACAGCCCGTTGTGGCATGAGTTCAGGTGTGGGGTTTCCACCTGTGCCATCATGTTGGTGCTGAGTGTCTTTCTGATTCTGCTTTTGAGATTGCACTTAGGGGCCTTTGCTGCTGGAGTGTTATTCCAAGACTCAAGCTGGCTGTGACATTTTTAAATAATTCATACCAACTAAGTCTTAAAGTTACATTGAGGAATTTATTTTTATTAGTTCAGTATTTATTTATTTTTTTATTCAGCCAGTCCTGGGGCTTGAATTCAGAGCCTGCTTTTGCTTTTTGCTCAAGGCTAGCACTCTACCACTTGAGCCACATCACCACTTCTGGCTTTTTCTGTTAATGTGGTACTGAGTAACCATACCCAGGGTGTCATGCATGCTAGGCAAACACTCTACCACTAAGCCACATTCCCAGTCCCTAATCCAGTAATATTTGAATGTCTTGCTCCAAGGTCCATGTAGTATGATTTGTTCTAAATTGCCACCTATGTGCATTTGAGACGCAGAAATGCTACTGCTTTGGTTTCTTCCTTTGTAAACATGGTACCAGTTCTTACACTATTCAGTTTAAGAGTTCTAGTTTTCATTGTTTTTTAATAAACTTCCATTGTGTATTTGGATAAGTAGCTAGTGACTGTTCACTTGTAAAGCATCAACTTCAGTAGTTATACTGCTGTACAACAGCAAGTCCTTGACTATTTCTTTCTTAAAAATTTAGTAAAATCTTTCTAGAATAGAACATTCCCCACAGCTCTAGCAGTAATCTGGTATAATATTTTACACTTAGGCTGGGTGATGTGGCACAACTGGCAAAACACCTACCTAGCAAGTACAAGACTCTGAGTTCAAACCCTAGGACCACTGAAAGGGAAACAAAGCTTACACTTAGGATCCTTTGTCAAGTACGCTTAACTCATGACCATAAATTTGGAAGATTGAGGTTCAAATTCTGTGTGTTTTTTTTTTTTGGGGGGGGGTCCTGTCATGGGGCCTGAACTCTGGGCCTGGGCACTGTCCCTCAGCTCTTCAGCTCAAGGCTAGCGCTCTACCACTTGAGCCACAGCACCACTTCCGGCTTTTTTCTTTTTGCTTATGTGGTGCTGAGGAATCGAACCCAGGGCCTCATGCATGCAAAGCAAGCGCTCTACCACTAAGCCACCTTCCCAGCCCATGGTTTTTTTGTTTTTTGACAATGATAGTATTATATTGGTCAGTTATTTGCTATGGAGGAATTGTGCTAACCAGTGCAGTTTGTCTCATTTAATTTCTGTCTTCTTACTGTGCATTTAATATGTATGGGACTGGGAGTAGTTAAGTTTCTTCCTCAGTGTGACAGGTTTCCTACCTTCTGATTGCTTACCTCGAATCTCTCTTTGAGATTTAAATAAGAAAAATAGCTTTAAAGTGAGCTATGTGTACATCAACATAAACAGTTTCACCTTTTTAAAAAAGTTAACCAAAGTTAGTGCCTCATGTCTGTAATCCTAGCTACTGAGGAGGCTGAGATCTGAGGATTGTCATTCAAAGCCAGCCAAGGCAGGAAAGTTCTTGAGACTCTTACCTCCATTTAACCACCAGAAAAGTGGAAGTGGAATGGTAACTCAAGTAAAAGAGCTCAGAGACAGCACCCGGGCCCTGAGTTCAGGCCCCATGACCAGCCAAAAAAAGGAAGTTAACCGAAGATTTCTATAAAAATCTCCCTTAAAAAAATTATGAAATCCAGGACTTTGATGGAGGCTTATTTTCACTTTTTCATATATTCGAATTAAAAAATTTGAAAGGCAAAATGAGCAACAAATACTTTTGAAGCAGACTGCTACTTTTTGCCTTATAAAAGCTGATGTGACTGTTGATTTGTGAGGGTTGCTGTAGAAAGCTGATCACTGAATCCTTCATTTTGGAGGACCAAATGCAGCCATCCTATATATTGAAAATGAAAACATCAGAAATAAATACTGTGTGTATTTATTATGAGACAAAACTTCTAGATTGTTCAACTTCTGTCTATATGTCTTTGGTTAGCATAGTTAGACATTGTTTGGCCACTTTGGTGAAAAACCCAGGCACTAGACTTTTAAAACTGGAATATTCCTTTTAAGGAAGACAACTTTTAGAGAAAGAAATACTGTTCATATATATAATCCACAGATTGTGTGGCAGTTTTAATTACGATGATAGAAATATTGCAGAATGATCTATCCCTGCCTCCAGAGCATTACTATCTTTTTAAAAAAGTGAAGCTGTTTATGTTGATGTACACATATGGATGTACACTATGTGGCCAATGAGCTTGCTTTAAAGATATTTTTCCTATTTAGACCTCAAAGTAAGAGAGATTAGAGGTGAGAGATCAGAAGGTAGGAAACCTGCCAGATGTGATAGGCAGAAGAAACTAAATTATATTCTATGTAATTAAACACATATTTCTACTCTTGGGTAATATAGATGTAATTTACCCACAGTAGACTACTTTTCTTATAACAAGGAATTTTAAAGAAGGTAGCAAAAAAAAAAAAAAGGGAAGAAGAAGAAAAAAAGAAATTACTCTAAAGGGAGATTCAGTCTAAAAGCTCAAATTGTATCTCCTACAGATTGCCTTTGCACATGATTCCACACGTGTGATCCAGTGTTACATTCAGTATGGTAATGAAGAGCAGAGAAAACAGGCTTTTGAAGAACTCCGAGGTATTTATATTGAAGATATAATCTCTCTCTCTCTCTCTCTCTCTATATATATATATATATCTATATCTATATCTATATCTGTATCTATATATATAAATATATAGATATATCTATATATTTATATATATATAGATACAGATATAGATATATATATATAAACAAATAGAGATACTTGTATTTCCAGAATGGTTCATTTATTTACTTCTTCCCCTTGTTTCTGAACATATGAAATAAGATTGTCAAATCAGGAAGTGGCTCTGTGGCTCAAGTGGTAGAGTGCTTGCCTTGAGCTGAAGAGCTGAGGGACAGTGCCCAGGCCCAGAGTTCAATCCCCACAACCGACCAAAACAAAAAAAAAATTGGAAGAGATTGTCAAATCATTGTAATGCGTTTTATTTTTTTTCAGGTGATTTGGTTGAATTAAGTAAAGCCAAATATTCCAGAAATATTGTTAAGAAATTTCTCATGTATGGGTAAGTTGCAATTTATGATAATATACTTTAAAAAAAATTCTTGGACTCTGGCTGTGGTTGAGTTACTTGAAAAGTCTGGTCAGTCTGGGGTGTAACTCGGTGGAAAAGTACTTGCCTACCATCCAAGGGTCCTGAGTTGAGTTCCTACTACCATTATAATTTATTGTTAAAGAAGTTCATGGTCATAGGCAGATGCTTGTGTTATTATTGAAATTAATATAAAATTATGGTCTGTTTTTAATCATTGTTAAGTTGCTGTTTTTATATCTCAAAGTTCTATAAGAGTGACAGAGTAATCACTGTTAATTAGTTAACACTGTTTAGAGGGTAGAGAATTAAGAGGGGCAGATGAGTAGAATGAGGTAAGATCATTGGGTTAGGAAATACGAAGATGGGTATCCTAAATTAGGTGGAATTGGTATTTTTCTTGACTAATCTTTTTCAGTGAATTTGACAGTAACAACAAAAAAATGTGACATATAGTTGACAGAATGTTGGAAAAAAATACTCTTTGCTATTATTAGTTGCTTGGTATTTTAGAGTAAACCAGGAGGTTTATTCTAGTTACTCAGGAGGATCACAGTTTCAAGCCAACCTGAGCAGGAAAATCCATGACACCCTTACTTTCACTTAACTACCAAAAAGTTGGAAGTGGGTCAAGTAATAGAACACTAACCTTAAATAAATTTAGGGACAGGACCTGAGTTTAAGCCCTAGCACCAGCATTTCCCCCCCCTCCAAAAAAAAAAAGTGGGTGGAATACTTTATTCCTGTTTCCCTGCATCTTTGGCTTTGACTTTCTGTTTTCTTAATCTCTCCTTTTTCTCAAGCTAAAGAATTTAGTGGGATTGACACCGGCAATTTGTATTCTTTGAATCCTATTAGTCCTCACAGAAACTTTATTTCTCCTTTATAGATGCAGAAACTGAGGTATAAGAGGGTTACAGAACCTGCTCAGCTCTTTCAGTCAGTCAGCAGAGCTAGGTTTCTCACCTGTGAAGGCTGTCTGTGTAGTCAGTTCAAGGCTGAAGTGAAAACACTAGGCAGTTTCATTTTCCTGCTCCTGAGCTTTTCTCTGTGGAAGACACTCATTGATTCGTTGGTGTTAGGATGTGTAAATTATGATTTATTGTCGCCTTGCTTTCTCTTCCTATCACCTGCTTCATCCGTGATTCTGTTGAGTTTAGAAGTAAGCCACAGATTGCAGAGATCATCAAAAGTTTCAAAGGTCACGTGAAGAGGCTGCTGCGGCACACAGAGGCCTCCGCCATCGTGGAGTATGCCTACAACGACAAAGCCATTTTGGAGCAGAGGAACATGCTGACAGAGGAGCTGTACGGGAATACTTTTCAGCTTTATAAGGTGACGTTTTTAAGTTTTTTGTTCCCTTCTTGTGCGCTTATCTTTAACTTACTTTGCCTAATTTTAGAACACATTTTTACCTTGGCTGGTCCTTCAAGAGACTGCTTATACCTCTTGTGTTCTTAAATTATTTTTGTCTGGGCCACAGTGAGCAAGTGCTTGTTCTTACAGTTCTCTTCCTGAATGTTACCTTGACATCCTCTGTTTCTGCTGCTCCGTCCCAAGTACTTTATGTCACCTCCTGTCAAACTGAGGTAAAAAATTTAATCAGTATCAAAGCAGAGCAGGCACCTTAGCGAGCTGTGATGTAGCTCATTAGATTCCTCCCGCTCTTCTTCATGGTTTAGCATTTCCCTTACTCACATTTTGTCTTGAGTGAAAAGAGAGTAAGTAGACATGGCTTTGAATAAAGCCCAAGATTGATTCTGAGAATAGCCAGTAATGGGAGTAGCATAGTTTGAGGAACTGTTTCCAGCCTTGGGGCAGTAATATACACATGCCTTTGAAGGGATGTGCATTGACTGCCTCCATTAAATTTAGTTCCTAAGCTAAACTTGTTGTTGCTATTTATTTTTTGTAGTATTTAGCTTCTAGAAATATCCACTAGTTACAAAATACATGGTGGCAGTATTTATGAACTACTACTCAGTCTTATGATTAGTCACATAATAAGTGGTTGGCAAGTTCCATTGGGTGGGTGGTTGATTATAATTGTTTTTAACTCTGGGTTTTTTGGTACTGTTGGTCCTCCATATCCTTAGGTTCTGCTACAGGAGCCAGCCAACCACAGATCAAAAACTTTCAAAAAATATATGTTCTTACTGTACTGGATGTGCATAGATTTTTCTCCCTTGCTGTTTTCCCAAAAACAATATAGTATGGCGGCTATTTATATATCATTTACATTCTCAGGTATATTAAGGAATCTTGATGATTTTTAAGTGTATAGGAATGTATATGTTAGTCATTTAAAAAACAAAACTTACTATTTTGTGTAAGAAATTGAACATCCTCAGATTTGTTTATCCATAGGGGTTCTTGGAACCAACCCTAAACAGATACCAAGGAATGACTGTATTTGCATGTGTTTATAGAGTGAGAATCAGATAACATCTGATAGGCATCTTAAGCTCATTTTAAACTTATTTTAAATTGGCTGTAATTGTTCCACGTTCTGGAGTGAGGAAACTGACTTTAAAGGAGTTTGATTTTTCTTTTGTTGCAGTCTGCAGATCACCCAACGCTGGAAAAAGTGTTAGAGGCACAGCCAGGAAAACTAGAACTCATTATGGATGAAATGAAACAGATTCTAACTCCAATGGCCCAAAAGTAAGAGAGAGCTTTTTTGTTTTTTTTTTCTTCACAAATTTGCAAGAGGCATTTGGAAAGGGAAAGTTTTGCATAATCCTTACCCAGGAAGGGCAGTTATTTCATCTTTATTGTTATTTGTCTGTCCTAGGTGAGGATAGAAAAATTCTGATTTGAAATCATTTTTCCTTCGAAGAGAAGATGTTCCCTAGTCTTGCATCATACTCAGTAATGTGTAATAATAGCTTCATCCACTTTCTTAAAGCAACGAACCATTTCTTCCCCAAAGCTGTAATTCTAGCAGGGAGTTTGAGGCACGAGGATCATGAGCTCGAAGCCAACCTGGGCTACAGAAGCAAGATCTTGTCTGGATAAAAACAAGCTAAAAACAAGTACTCAAATACTTTATAGCTTATAAGACTTAGAAGTCTGTATATGTGGTACCCATTGGCATTGGTACCATAGTGAAGTGATTGGGACCAATGCTTCTGGGACTGGATTGTCTAGGTGATTCCTACCATTATAAAACATGTAACCTTGGACAGCTTAATTCTGCCTCAGTTTCCATATCTATAAAGTTGGGATAATAATATTCTAATGGTAGTGCCTACTTCAGAGTTTTATAATTAAATGGGTTAATATTTCCAAAGCACTTAACAGTGCTTTGCCTACAGTAGTTTCTGTTGTTTGTAGACTATGAATGTGAACTTTAGGTCTTTGGTCCAGAGCGTCACCCTCCATTGTACAATGGACTGAATTCACCACGTGTGACACTAGGGGCATAGATTCAGAAGAGGTTGCTGTTGCTTAGACTGTTTTTTCGTTTTTGTCTATTCAAGTTTTAATTCTCATAAAATTATTTTATGAGACTGATTTTGAAGAATGCTTAACAGAAAGAAAAGAGCAATGGCAAAATAGCATTTGTGTTTCTATTCATGTGTTCAGTGTGAGGGGAATAATATAGATGTCCTTATTGAAGAAAGTAGAGTATATGTTGAGTGATGATTTCATCTTGGCTGATTAGATACTAGAAATTCATACTTTGTCTTGGTCATGGATGACACTAAATCAATTTTACACTCTGCAGGTTTTTTTTTTTGTCAGAAATCATAGTATTGCTGAAAGATACAATCAATACTGTGGCAAATTATATTTAGACAGATAAATAACGTATTATATATATTTGTCTAGATCCTATTAGGAAAAACCAAGTTACCTATCTTTGTGTGACTGTTTCACCAGATCTGATTTTTCCCTCTTTTGTTTTCAGGGAAGCTGTGATTAAGCACTCCTTGGTCCATAAAGTATTTTTGGACTTTTTTACCTATGCACCTCCAAAACTCAGATCAGTAAGTTCGTGGATTTTGTTCTTAAAGTTAAGCAAAGAGAAAAAGCTATATAGGCATTTGAAGAGCTACTTTGATGTACATGGTCTCTTAAGGAATTTTAGAGTTGCTTTCTTATTTAGAACAGATAATTCACTGGACTTGAATTGAGACGGTCTCCTACTTCCCAGTTATTTATTTTTTTTCACAGGAAACAATAGAGTTGACTGTAATTTTGTTAATGCTGTTGGAATTTTTATATTTTAATTATAATCCTGAGTAACTTCCACCTAACTTAAAATTAATATTGGAAGAATATTCAGTACTCATCTAGGTTTAATTTAAAGTATGCCAATGCAAAATAATAATAGCAATAGTAATCATACCCATGTTAAAGGTTAAGGGAAGATACTTAATGTAAAGCTAAATGGCCCGTGAAAACCTGGACCTTAGGAGAAGGAATGGTGAATGTAGTAAATTGCACTGCCCTTCATTCAAGTCAATGATGAAGTACAAATGGGAATTCATAATTTAGTTCTCTGAACTTTGCAGCCTCATCATGCTGTGAACATCTTGCCCACCCATCCTCATTTTCTAATCACATGGGCTAACTAATATGTCAGCATGTACACTCACAATAACTTTGATATTCTCAGAACTAGCCTGCAAAATTAATCTCTCAGCAGTAGTCCTCCAGCTGAGCTTATAAAGGTATTCTGACTTGAGCAGCATTTCCTCTTGGAGAATTTTTCTTTTCTTGCACAAGTGAGTATCTTACACCTCTGGATAGCCTTAGGCAAATCTGTATATCCTAACTGACAGTGTTCACGTGAATATATTCAGTGGAACAGAGTATTTTGTCTTTTTTAGTGTTAAATGAGTTCTTGTAACAACAAAAACAAACACATGAAAAAAAAATCCCAGCATTTTGAATTGAATAATCTTTTCTGACACTGGGGGATAATTTCAAAAGAGATTATAAAAAAACAACTGGGGATATAATTAGAATATATCCATAACTGTAACTAGATAGCTTTAAAGAGAGTCATAAGTCCAGGAATGTTGTCTGAAGTCATTCTTGAGATGCATCCTGGGAAAGGATTATAAGATACTAAAGGATGAAATTGCTTGTTCCTTATTGATGAAATTAGGTAGTTACTTTTCTGTCTCCATACCTAATGTAAAATTTTAATTGGGAATAGAATAAATGTGTTTCTGTAACCATTAATTGCCAGAACTCATTTACATCCTGTGTGTTTATTTACACTTTGAAAACAGGAAATTATATATGTTGAAAGTAAAGGAGAAAGATTCTATTAAACTGGTAGGAAATTATTATTATTTTTAACAAAGAAAGAGGTTATTTATAGGTGAAGGCTAAGCCTAAATGTTAGTACAGAGATCCTTAGGGAAATGTTTGTTGAGTGGTTTATAGTAAAGTTAATATAATTGTGGAAATAAACTAAACAGAAAATCCCCCAGAAAGAATTTATGACATACTTATTTCTTAGAGAAGAGCATTTGCTTTATTTATTTTTTACTTTAGCTGATAGGCTAAAAAAAAAAAAAAAAAAAAACAAAACAAAACTCCCTTCTTAGCACTTCTACCTCTTAAACTTCTTTTTCTGAAAAATTGTTTAGAATATTATATATACAGCCTGTGACCTTCTTAAATAGCAATTGGTAAAAGTCTGCTTAATAGAAATTGCCTACCAGCACTTTTCAATGGAAAAGATTTTTATCAAAAGAGACTATATTTCTGTTTGTGTACAGACTTAAAAATTCTTTGCTGACTGTGTGTTCTTTACCTGACATCTTTCCTGTAAACAGATAAAGCAGCATAAAGAAAGAAAAAAGAACCTAAACAAGCATATAACCTACCATTTCCCCCCACCAGGAGCTGATTGAAGCCATCCGCGAAGCCGTGATATACCTTGCACACACACATGATGGCGCCAGAGTGGCTATGCACTGCCTGTGGCACGGCACGCCTAAGGTCAGTGTGTCAGCACTCACTGTCTGCTGCCTGCACCTGCTGGGCTTTGGTCTTTCCCCAATCACACATACATAATATTGCCTTCTCAAATTTATGTCTCAGGGTTTCATAGGAATTCGGCAGTTTCTTTGGGCCAAGCGTTTCTTCTTTGCTTTAATGATAATATTTAGGCTTCATTGGAGCATGAGAAGAAATGCATCAAGCAAATAAACCTGATAGGTTTTTTTAATTTCTCACTTAATGATCGTATTGGTTGAGGGGAAGGTAATGAAGTGTTGGTCATACTTGCACTCCAGTGATAACTTTTTGGGGAGAGGTAAAGTTCATTGTTAATCACTGATTTTTAACAGAAGTAATTTTTCATCGCTACAGTTCTTTCAGAGACAGTTGTGTTCCGTGTCTACGTTTTCCTTATTGCAGTTTAAGTTTTTTTCAGTAAGTACAAGATTAGGTAGTCTTTGTTTACTAGACTTACATGTTTGAAGTCATGTCAGACACTAGAAAGATGAATCATGTCTCATTGCTGTAAGTGCTAGTTTTACTATTCATAGTTCCATATTTGTTTATATATATATATATATATATATATATATATATATATATATATATATATTATGTAACATATTCCTATCTTTACATCCTGGCTGCTTAACTGATATTTTTACTAATAAACAAATTGGCAGTCAAAAGTTATATAATAATGGTTCTCTTACCTATGAAATAAGCTTAATCTATAAAAAGTTCATGGGGTCAATTTTTCCTTTTTTAAGGACAGAAAAGTGATTGTGAAAACAATGAAGACTTATATTGAAAAAGTGGCAAATGTAAGTAGAGCAGAAGGATATTTCATTATTTTAAATAGCAAATGAATTCATATTTTTTGGGAAATTGGGTAATTCAGAAAATTGGCAAGAACAAAATTGATATAATATATTGTAATCTATGCATATGTCTATCTTTTTCTATTATTTATATAAAGTGGGGTTCCTATGACCTGTGTTCTTTATTTTCCCCTTTTGTGTGGCTATAAAAGTATGTGTCTGTGTATATGCACACATATGCTAAAACTGATATAGTTTTTTTTATTACTACCAAAACCATAGCAAGTTAAAATGTGTCTTTTTTTCCTATGGCAAACTTCAGTTGTGGTCATGGAAAATTTGATTAGTTAAATATTTTAGATCCTTTGAATCCTTTGGAGATGAAATAATAGCTTTGTAATGGGGTTACTGGGTATAAAAGATAGTTTTTCCTGAGGATTAATGGCCTCCAAAATAGTTTTCATATGTATTTAGATATAAAGGATTTTTTGTATGTTACCATATAGTATTATAAATGTGTATATAAATAAATATACTATAACTAGAATACATATACTAAATATAATCTTTTTGTGTTGATTGATGATTTAGTTCATCAGGAATTTTCTCATTTACTGGGGAATGGAATATTTCATAGTCAGCAACTTATTCCTGCAAAAACTCCATGAAAACTACTAACAATGATACATGCCTAATAGAGCAACTGCTAATTCAGACTAAGATAAAATTGATTCTATGTGATTGTATTTTGCAGTGCTAGGGGTTAGAAGAGCTAGTAAGAACCCATTGAACCAGCTGCTAGCTTTGCAGGAACAAAGTAAGATGTAGTGTTCTGTCATGAGCTGTTGCTGAAGTCTGAGAATATTTTATGATTCAAATGTCAATTTTAAACTTAAGTTTGATGTGAAGTGAATGTTAATAGAAAGTTCTAAACTGTATGGACATTTTAGAGCTACTAAATTAATTTTATTTCCTTAATTTTAGAGTTTGTTTATGTCAGTAAATTCAACAGTGGTTGAAGTTTGTGTTTTCTAATCAGTAAAAGTGACTTCTAAAGGGAACAATAAACCCATGGGTTTGAATGATTAATTAAATAGAAGTATTATTTAATTTTCAGATATTGGTGGTTCTTGGTCTAACCGGGATGCTTTTCTGTTTTCTTTTTTCTTTCTTTTTTTTTAAAGTCAATCTTATCTCTAGAGTATAATTAACTAGGTCCTGATAGAAAGTTCATTTGTGTGGCTTTTATTCACTTTTATTTACATTGTGTTGGACAAGTTGTCAATGTCAGTAACCTTTATACAATGACTCCACAGGAAGGATAAGAGGCAAAATCTTTGCAGTGTTTCTCACCTCTCTCGTTTCCAATTTCAGGGCCAGTACTCTCACTTAGTGTTGTTGGCAGCATTTGATTGTATTGATGATACTAAGCTTGTAAAGCAGATAATCATATCGGTAAGTACTTCTTAAGTAAGTACTTGCATTCAAGTCACTTCTACCTCAGTAGTAGAATGCATAAATTTGATTTCACACATGCTGTGTAAAGACTTTTCTGTGTATTTTTTTTTTTTTACCAGCTTTTTCGATATGTTTTAGTACTCAAGTGTTATTTTGGAGTTTCTCTAATCCTATAGGAGTCATAGCCTTGTAACTTGATACTAATACTGCTTAAATTATTTAAAGACTGGTTAAATTAAGGCTTAGTCCTTTTATTTTGGCCTGGAATACCACACATGGTATATTACACTGTTCAATATACTAAAACATGGAAGCATTGTTGAGATTTGTTCAGAAATTTGTTTTCATAGCATCACAACATTCTCTCTATACACACTGCCTCTGAAGGTTTTTATCAGTCCATGTGGGCTGGGCTGAAGGGGTAAATAAGAAAGGCTCATAGAACTTGGTCATGGAGCCTTCTAAAGCCATATGAAAGCTTTGGTAGAGCCAGATTAAAAGACTAACTTCCTTTTACATTTCAACAGTTCTTTCAACTCTGGTATAGTGACTATATAAAGTTGCAAGTACTACAGTCAAGAAGCTTGCTAATAAAATTACCTTTCAGAAAAACTCTGAAATAGTTGTTATCTCAGGAAACTATTCCTAAGGAAAGATCATTTTCTGAACTATTGGTTTTTCATTTATCCTGCAATGATTGTTCCTTTTTCTGACTGATTCCATGATTCCCTCTCTCCTGTTACCTTTAATACTCAAGTGGTATTGAGAAGGTGGTAGACATTGCAAAAATGGGAATAAACTATTTCAATGTTAGTAGAAGTGGCCAGAATTGGAAATACCTTGAAAATCACATAATCTGTAAAACATAATTTGTTCATCTGAGGATGAATAGGTTTACACTAGTTAATAGGTTTACACTAGTTGATTTTCTTGGGAAAATCTTGGTGACAGATGGTACTGTGGGTGAACCTGAAAAATCTACCTGTTGTCAGGTGGTTATGCTGTAGCCCTCTGCACCCTCTGTAGCCCCTACTGTGGACTAGTATTACTTGGTGTCGGTAGCAAATATATGTGCTAGTAGAAGGAAGGTTTGTTTCCCTAAATGCCAGCTATCAGTCCAGCGTGTGAATTTCTCATGCCCTCACTGTCATTCTCAAACTTTGTTCTTTACTATTTTAAGATTGTGAAGACTTTCTTTGGGATAGGATTGTGGGAAGAAACCAGTTGGCGAGACCTGGATGTCACAGATCCAGTAGTTTGACATTTTTCGTGTGACTCTATTACCCTTTGACTCCAATCAATAGTGACTGTTTTTCATTCCTGTGACAGAGATGGGAGGCCATGGAATTGGCTAATGAATAAAGTTGTTTGACAAAAATGGAAACAGGCTGAGCTTTTCAAAGTTTGCCTTTGTTGAATATTTTTACAACAACTGAAATTTGCATATTGTTCCAGTTGGACTCAAACTTTCTTCAAGAGTCCCCAGAATTATGTTGGATTAATTTTTTTCCCAAAAATTTCTTCCACTTAAAGTTGCTGTTAAAACAGTTTTAATTCCTGCGCTTATCATCTCAAGGACCACAACTATTTAACCCACATTCCTAAAGACTCTTACTTAAGACAGCTTTCCCTGAATGGCTGGCTCTTCCAGTCCTGCCTTTCATCTGTCTCTCACTGACAAATGCGCCACAGGTTCTGTGTATTATTAAACTATGCAGCCCGTGATAAAATTCTGGAATGCTAATTGCTCTTGCATTTTCCCACCCATCCACCACAAAAACCTGTTGCGCTGTGCCCAGCCTTTGAAAAAAAAAAGTTTTGAGTGTTGCAAAGATGTAGATTCAGGGTACCCAGATTTCCTGAACTTGAGATCTCAGCCTGGTTAACAGCCTTTCTCCCTTTCAACATGGATACAAACTATTTCTTTTTTATTTTACTTTTTGAAATAAACATATTAGAAAATATGATCCAGTCTGCGGTGAAGGCACTGATCTGTGCAGCTGGTTGAACAGCAGAGTTCCTTGGAAAGGAAATTGGTACATTTGCCTGTTGCTGTTTGAGGTTGAATAAATATTAATGCATAGTTTTAATGCCTTATAAGAGTACTTAAAGATTAATACAATAAATACTCTGACACAAAGAATAAAATGTCTGTTAGATGTGAAGTGTAATATTATTTTGAATATTTACACGTTTTCTGTAAGAGACATGGCATCTGTATTCTGCAAGGTGCTTTTTACATTTGGCTTTATATTATGAGATTTAGCATGAGGGTTCAGGACGACTTTTTTGTAAAGGGCCAGGTACTAAATATTTTACAACTTTGGGTAATCCAGTATCTCAAATTCTTATTTGTTTATTCTTCTTAATAACTCTTTAAATGTAAAATCCATTTTTTATTATCAAGGTGAGTTACGAAGGGGTTACAGTTACATAAGTAAAGTAATAAGTACATTTCTTGTCAAACTTTTTACCCCATCCCTCATTTTTCTCCGGAAAGTAAAATCCATTTTCTTAAGGCAAGGCTGCAGGCTGGATTTGACCCAGGGTCCATAACTTCCCTGGTTTTGTCATAAATCACTTATTTCTTGTGGCCAAGTAGTATTCTGTATAATATATTGTAATTGATTTATTTTGTTGTATTTTCCTGGTGATAGATGTTTATTTATTTATTTATTTTTGGTCTGGTTGTGGGGCCTGAACTCTGGGTCTGAGCGCTGTCCCTCAGCTCTTCAGCTCAAGGCTAGTGCTCTACCACTTGAGCCAGAGCACCACTTCTGGCTTTTTTCTTTTTGCTTATGTGGTGCTGAGGAATAGAACCCAGGGCCTCAGGCATGCAAGGCAAGCGCTCTACCACTGAGCCAACTTCCCAGCCCTAGATGTTTATTTTTTACAGTATTTTTTTGTTGCTTTTGTTGTTAAGACCAGGTCTTACTATGTAGCTGGCTGGCTGGCCTGGAACTCTCTCTCCTGAGTGGCCTGAGCTGTTCTCGCAACTTAGAATCCTTCTGCCCCTGCCGCCCAAACTCTTAAGATTACAGATGTATGCTACCATTCCTGCCTGGTTGGTTGTTTTTTGTTTTTGTTTTTGTTTTCCAGTTTTCAAAACTACTTTTTGAGGAGCTATCAGTGTAAGCTTAGTGGTAGAGCACTGGCCTAGCATACAAAAAGTACTGAATCCCATCTTTGCACTGAAAAATAATTAAACAGCAATCCCCAAACCCTGAAAAGGGTTCTTTAATTTGTATTAGATTTTGCGATTCCAGATACTTTTGTGAACAAACTTGATTTTATTAAGTCGTTGTCCACAGAGGTTACAATTGTATAAGTCAAGTTTAGGTACAGGGCATGTTGATCAGTGTTAGCCCTTTCATTGTTCTTCCACTATTTTCCTCCTCCGGCCATCAAGTTAGGTAGTTCAGTTTTGCAATCAGGTTTACTTATACACACATTGAAAGTTTCTCTAAGGCATTGCTGACCAGAATTGCTGGGTTGTGGGAGCTGGTTGGCACTTACACAGTCATGTGTCTGTTTCTGCAGTTACTATAAAACCCTTTGCCTTATGCAGCATTTTAATAAGCAGCCAAGAAAATGCAGTATAGTTAAGTATTCTCTTCCCAGTGACTGCATTTTCTGCATGGCAGCTTGAAATCATAGCTTGATAATCACTCCTTATGTTCTGCAGACCAGCCCCCAGATAGTGTTCTCTGATAGCCCAATCAGATCTCATGTTGTTCCTTTTACCATTCATTCACGTAACATTTAATCTAATCTGATGCAGGGTGTACAGACTTGGAGATCTCCATCAACTAGATGGGGAAATAAGTGGACAGGTCAGGTGGGATGAGGAGCTAAGGAGAATGATGTTGTGTGCCTTCTCTAAGGTGGTCCCTCCTGCCTTAATGCTGTCAGTTCCACATAGACCCTTCTGGGTTTTTTTTCCTTTTAATTGAGGTATGATACCTATTGTAAAAGATACCTCCTTAACCAGTGTTAAGTGTATTATCAGTAGTAGTAGTAGTAGTAGTAGTAGTAGTAAATGTCTTCATATTGATGTACAACCCGTCTCCAAGACTTTCAGTATTGCGAAACTAAAACCCTGTTGAGCTATACCTACCAGTTTTTCAGTGTAGCCAAAAAGGTACTGTGCAATAAAATTCCACGGGGTTTGTTTGTTTACAGTACTGGCTAGAACCCAGGGCCTCACATTTGCCGGCCAGCACACTAGTACTTCTTCCATACCCCAGTCCTCTTGCTTTCAGGGTGTTTTTAGATAGGCTCTGGGGCTAACTTCTCCTGGGTTGGTCTCAAACTTTGAAAACTTCAGTCTTCCCACTTTGCCTCCTAAGCAATGGGGTGGTTACAGGTATCTGCCACAATACCCAGCCCTAAAATGCCCACTTTTTTTTTTTTTTTTTTGTCCTCAGTTATGGTGCCTGAACTCTGGGCCTGGGCGCTGTTGCTCAGCTCTTCAGCTTAAGACTAGCACTCTACCACTTTGAGCCACAGCACCACTTCTGGCTTTTTTCTGCCTGTGTGGTGCTAAAGAATCAAACCCAGGACCGCATGCATGTGTGGCAAGCACTCTACCACTGAGCCAACTTCCCAGCCCACCCACATTATATTTTTAAAGTAAAACAGGAGGCTACAGAGTAGTCTAACCTTTTAACATTTCTGTTAATACCCATTATTTAAATTTCTTATAGTTAACTCATCCATTTTTCTATATCTTAGCTTCTTATGGCCAACGTCGTTTTTATTTCTTCTTATCCCTATACACGAACTTTGGTTGGTTTTTGTCTCCTGTGGAAAATCTGTTTACTCTAACTGTATGTATCTGATTTGACCTTTACCTGGCCTCTTTGAAGAAGGTTGGCAAAGAAAGTGCCACGGCATTTGGCAGGAGGTCAGAGCTGGCCAAAGATATCTTGGGAGGGAGGCCATCATTCTCCTATGCTTCTGTTTTGTTCACATGCCTGCTTTAAAAGACAGAATTCCAATAAAAGGCTTCATGGTTCTGAAGTGTGTTCTTAGGGAATAAACTAAGACAAACTTAAATGTATCATTGTTTGTACTGTTTCTCATAAGGGAGAAAGCTATGACTGCCACATTTAAGGGTGTTGTAGAGTGACAGGCATGTGTTCAATGGGAAAACGATGACTGTAAGGCAGAGTTGAGTTCGTGCGCATTTCCTGGTGTGCTGGTGGGAATATCCTGTGAGTCAGGGTGGCATGTCATTTCCTGTACAGACAAGGGAGCTGAAGTGCCCAGAAGGTGGAGGATTTTCAAAACACAGCTTGCCAGCTTACCAGTCAGTACACTAGCATCTATCTATGCCATCGATATATGGCTCCTGTCTGTTTATACACGCTAAAGAAATTGTTAGTTCTCTCCACATGATAATCTAGAATTTCTGTCCCTTTTCTCTGTAGTGAAGTTTAAAGAGAAATAGGGCAGTGCTAATTAACATCTGTTTGTGTTGTGTTTTCAGTGACAGGGAAAGCTGGGATGAAAGTGAAATGGCCATGAATTAAGTATTACATTTTTAATACTACTTGTTTATAAAAGCTGTATACATTCAACATTTTAAACTGAAAACACTTGAATTTAGAGTTTGAAATTCTTCACAGCCTGTGGCAGTGAAGTTGGGGACATCTTGGGACTAGACCTGAATGCATTTATGTGCCGATTTTATGTGTACTTTCAAGTCTTGTTGTAGTACAAAAGCCTTTTCTGCTCAAACAATCAGATGTGTGGAACCAATGACAAAGCATTGCTACTTGGTGTCCCCTTTTGTCCTTGTACCAAGGAAAATATACTAATTAAGATAGAGTAGCTATTATAGTTATTTATTTATTTATTTTTGTCTGGTCATGGGGCCTGAACTCTGGGCCTGGGCGCTGTCCCTCAGCTCTTCAGCTCAAGGCTAGCGCTCTACCACTTGAGCCACAGCGCCACTTCCGGCTTTTTTATTTTTTCTGCTTATGTGGTGCTGAGGAATCGAACCCAGCGCCTCAGGCATGCAAGGCAAGCGCTCTACCACTGAGCTACCTTCCCAGCCATATTATGTCTTCACCACAATTTTTCTCTCTTGTCTCTCTTAGAAAGAAGAGATACAATGTAATTACACTCCACATTTTTGTTGTTCAGTTAGTCTTTGAGAAAGGGTCTGCTGTGTAGGCCAGGTTGGCCTCCACCTGCGATCCTCCTGCCTCAGCCTTCTGCTGGCACTACAGCAGCCACATCACACCTTACCTGGCTGCCAGCGTCCTTTCTTTTTAGTAGTGGTGTACTGGAATCTGAACTTGATTGTCTAGCACCTAGGCAAGCATGGTACTTCTTGAGCCATATCCCTAGCGACCTTATTTTGCTTTTATTACTTGCATAGTCTTCCAGATCCTCTTAATTACCCTTCCTACATAGCTGGCCTGCACTCAGTTTTTTTATTGGTTGAGATGATGGTCTCATGAACTTTTGCCTGAGTTGGCCTCAATTTCAATTGCCCCCTGATTCTGCCTCCTGAGTAATTAAAATTATGGGGTCATGAGGTATTGTACCTAGCCAGTCATTTTTTTAAAGGACCACAAAGGATTGTTATTTTAAAAGTATTGAAAATAGCCTAGACTATTTATCATTCTCATCCCTTTTCTTTAACAAGTTAAATAACGAAACATCTGCCCTCTTTTGTGAGTTTGTTGAAGTGTCAAACAGGTCCCTAAAGGTACAGTAAAGATACACCATCGATCCACTGTGTTGTGGCACTAAACACCTCACTCTCAAAAACACAGGTAACAAGATCCAGTGGCTTATGTCTGTAAGTTTAGTTGAGAAGAGGTTGAGAGCAGAAGAATCAAGTTCTAAGACCATCCCTGGCAGAAAAGTTCAAAAATAACTAGTAAAAAAAGCTGGGTGCTGGTGGCTCATGCCTGTAATCCTAGCTACTCAGGAGGCTGAGATCTGAGAATCACGGTTCAGTGCCAACCCAGGCAGCAAAATCCGTGAGACTCTTATCTCCAGTAAACCACCAGAAAACTGGAAGTGGTGCTGTGGCTCAAGTGGCAGAGCACTAGCCTTGAGCTGAAGAACTGAGGGACAACACCTAGGCCCAGAGTTCAAGCCCCATGACCAACCGGAAAAAAAAAAAAACCAGCAAAAAGCAGGGTTGAGAGAGTGGCTTTAGTAGTAGTGTACCAGCCTAAGCAATGTTGCCCTGAGTTTAAAATTCAGTACTACCCTCAACCTCTGCAAAACAAACAAACAAACAAACAAAAACAACATGTCACAAATCTCCTTTTGAGAGTTAGTAGAGTTTGATTCTATGTAGTAAATTTTGTACATTTCTTTTTCAATTCTCTTTTTCTGTCTTCCTTTGTACTACTGAAATTTTAAGTTCTTTTTCCTGGGAGGGTAAAATTCTCTATGCATTTTGAGATGGTTAGAACTATTGAGTCTTTCCTGAAAACTCATTTGGAAATCATTATGCTGACCTTAACTTCTTTAGAAGTACGTAGGAGAACCAAGTGGGGGGTGGAGTCCTGGGACCAGGGCACTGGTGGTGTGAAAATCATTTAACATGACAGATGACCAGCTCTCAGCACTGTTCTGCACCGAGTAAGCACTTAATGCACTTAATGAGTGTTAGCTACTCTTACTCATTATCAGAAGTACATAGGGTTTTGTGCAAAAATTTAGGGAGGCTTAGGACTTTGCAAAAAGAAACACGATGTGTGGGGATCTAGAGCTACAGTATCAACTGTGAGATCCTGAATTTTGCTGCATGTTCATCCTGTGGTTGGTAGCTGACTTAATTAATGTATTGGCTTCTTGTACTAAACTCTCCCAATAAATAGACATTTTAAAGTAACGCCTACCTGACTGTGTCATCACAGAATTCCTGCCCCTCAAAAGTTATATGGGTTTTGTTTGTTTGTTTTAGAACAATTTGGAATTAGGACTAATCAGAACCCTGCCTCGCATTATATCATTTCCTTTCTTCTTTCTGAACTCCCCCTCTGTAAACCTGGCCAGTTGAAATGACTTCTTTCTGTGGCCCCAACCCAGTTAAGAAGAACCTATGGTATTTAATCTCTTGTGCAATTGAATATTTATGAAGTTTGTTACAAGAAATAGGAAATTAGAAGGGGAAATTGTGATGATTTTTTTTTCATTGTGTTTTCTCTGTTTAAAATAAAGCAATTTCTTATGGCGGTGACTTTCTCAGATCGATGTGGGAACTTAGTGGGATCCAGGCACCATTGCTTTTGTCACTTGGGTCACCCATTAGCAGGGGAGGCCCTCATTCCTGGGTATGTGGAGGGAAAGACCATGCAGAGAGATTAGTAACTGCATGGGGAATCTGCCCTCCTCCATACACTTCAGTTTTCATTACAGTAGTCAGCTTTCATTTGACATTGAGAAACAACAACTTTCAAAGCCTTTAACCACTTATTCTTTTCAATAGTGTCTTTATTTTCCTCCCTCACTTTGGTCTCAGCTGAGAAATTTAAAAGGGGCGTGTGTATCAGTGGGGCGCAGCTGCAGATGAGCTCTGTCTACTCAGTGATCTCAGCTAATGCTTTCTCTGGTAATATTGGCCTAAGAAATATTGGTCATAGTGAATAGAGATAGCTCCTTAAGTTCTTGGGCTTGGTCAGTGACTATCAGTGGGTGATTTAGTAATACCAGTCACTGTATTGACCTTGTGTTCAAAATGTGAATCTCCTGAGTTGATTTTAGAACAGAATGAACTTCACCTTTGCCATTAAATACAGTAGTGAAGTGTATATTCTTCATTACCATTGATGTCCAAGCATACATGAGGAATGCAGCTAACAGTTGACTTTTTTATGTGTAACTTTATAGGAAATTATTAGTTCTTTGCCTAACATAATAAACGATAAATATGGAAGAAAGGTCCTGTTGTATTTACTGAGTCCCAGAGATCCTGCCCATACGGTCCGAGAAATCATTGAAGTTCTGCAAAAAGGAGATGGCAACGCCCACAGGTAAATGACCCGACTTAACTTCAGAAATTTACTCACACACATACACACCTCTCGCTCACTTCTTCCTTTCCTCTCTCTTTAAGGCTTCTCAAAAGATGAATTCTATTTAATTTTGACAGATTAAGTTCTCAGAAAATGCAAAACTTACATGTCAGAAAAAACCAAAAAACCTCTGAGCACCTAAATGTAGCAGTTACTCAGTTATGTGATCCAGTTTTCTTTGTTCTGCTTTATTTTCCAAGCTACTGGTAATCATGTGTTTTGAGTATCCTAGAAAGTAAGGTCCACACACAAGTATTATAAACATATGCTATTTTGTGGATAGCATATTATTTTTGTGTGATTTTAGATTGGTTTAGAGTGTGTGTGTGTGTGTGTGTGTGTGTGTGTGTGTGTGTGTGTGTGTGTGTGTGTGTGTGTGTGTGTGTGTGTGTGTGTGTGTGTGTGTGTGTGTGTGTGTGTGTGTGTGTGTGTGTGTGTGTGTGGTGTGTGTTTTATTTCATAAGCCACACTTCATTTATTCAGTGCTTGTATATGCCAGGCACTATTCATATCCAGGGGATGCAAGCTTAATGTGAGTGTAGACAACTATTAATGGAGTGTGACCCAGACTGTGATAAGCTTTTCAGGGTTTTGTGTTAATAAGATCACCCTCTTTCCTTTGTCATTCATCTTAACATACCACTTCATTTAACATACTCCCAACAGTAAGAAAGATACAGAGGTACGCCGCCGAGAGCTCCTGGAATCCATTTCCCCAGCTTTGTTAAGCTACTTGCAAGGACATGCCCACGAGGTGGTGCTGGATAAGTCTGCCTGTGTGCTGGTGTCTGACATTCTGGGATCTGCCATTGGCGACGCTCAGCCTGCCATGAATGCCATCGCCAGCTTGGCAGCAGCAGAGCTACATCCGGGAGGCAAGGATGGCGAGGTAGCATACTGTTAAAAGAAGAAAACCCCAAGGGTATAAAAAATGCCATTAGAGAAATCACTACTATGTAAAGACCTTTAATACTAATTAACTCACATCATATCATTTGAAAATGATCAAAATGCTATCCTTTTAGCCAGCTGCTGGTGGCTTATGCTCAGGGACATGAGAGCAAGAAAATCTTAGTCCAGGGCTGGGAAGGTGGCTCAGTGGTAGAGTGCTTGCCTCACATGCATGAGGCCCTGGGTTCAATTCCTCAGCACCACATAAGCAGAAAAAGCCAGAAGTGGCGCTGTGGCTCAAGTGGTAGAGTGCTAGCCTTGAGCTGAAGAGCTGAGGGACAGCACCCAGGCCCAGAGTTCAAGCCCCATGACCGACAAAAAACAAAAAGAAAATCTTAGTTCATAAAAGTTCACAGAACTGAAGGTATGCTTCAAGTGTTTGAGTACCAGTCTAGCAAGTGTGAGGCCCTGAGTTCAAATACTCCCAAAAAAGAAAAATTGTAGTGGTTTCATATTACCACAGTAAAACTACAATCCCCACTGTGATCTGTTCTCCATGATTCGTCTGTGCTGGATAAGGAGAGACAGACACTCCCTCCCCCCACCCCCAGGTACTGTGGGATCATTATAATCATTTGTGTTTAAATAATACATCCCAGAGGTTTCTTTGTACCTCAGAACTCTAGTTAGCACCTGAAAAGTGCTCCGTAAGCATGATTTCAGATGAGCTTTGCGGTGGTGAAGTTCACCAAGGCGAGCCTGAACTGCTTTGTGGGAATTGCAGTCTTGCATAAATATATTTATTTTGGCCTGGCAAGTAGCAAAAATGTGCGGTCTCTAGAATGCTGTGTATTCTAGCTAATGACCTTTTAAGCCTTTAAAGTTGGCTGACTTCTTATCTGTATGTGGTGATGGAGCTTGAATTGTGGGCCAAAGATGGACGAAAACAGCTTTTGAATTAACATGTTCTTGCTTCATCATAGCTTCATGTTGCTGAGCATCCTGCAGGACATCTAGTTCTGAAGTGGTTAATAGAGCAAGATAAAAAGATGAAAGAAAATGGGAGAGAAGGTAGGCTGTACCTTTCTTGTATCTTATGTAGAATTTCTGCAATTCCTGGCATCCTTGGACTTTTCACTGTCTTTTGAGTTCACATACGATGTTTGTCAAATGTTTAAAAATGATAGCTGAATAAAAAATGACCTAGTGATTAGAGATGGTGCTCTTTCCCCAGGGGAAGTTGTGTTGAAGATTCCTTTGGGGTTTATTTTTTGTTTTTGTTTTTGGCTTTCTTACCCTCCCTTTTCTTTTCCCTTTCTACTACTTCAGACTTTTAAGTGGATTCAGTCAGTTACCTAAAATGCCAGTCTGTTCCTTGAGGATGGTATAATATTGCCTCTCATTGAAAGGCATGATTTTATCTCTAATTTGGAGAAAGGTATAAGCAAGAGGAAATTACGCTGTTTAGAATTTTGCACAGGTTCCAGTTTGTTTGGCATTGAGATACATGTGACTGCAGAGCAAGCCAGTCTTGGTGCTTTCTCTAAGCCAAGCTGCTCTGAAGAATCTCAGCTCTGGATTGTGGGCAGTATTTTCTATACAGCTACCATTCCGCTCTCAGACTTCTCTTTATATTGGCTATTTAAGCTACTAACAGGGTTTCCCCCACAGGATTAAGACTGTTTCAGCTTTCTGTTACTGTGGCAAAAAAAAAAAAAAAAGTGAGAGACCAAGAATTTATGAATTAAAGGCAAGATGAAGTTGTGAGGCCAAGAATATAATAATCGAGCTGTTATTTCTTACTCAGCCTTTCAGAATAAGGACCAGTTTTCAATGTAATTTTTTTTAAAAGAAAAAAGGAGCTTATACTGAAGAAAAAGCATGTAGTGAAGTATCTTTCTCATTAAAACATTAAAAACATTGTTATGGCCAGGTGCTGGTGGCTCACACCTATAATCGTAGCTACTCAGGAGGCTGAGATCTGAGGATCATGGTTCAAAGCCAGCCTGGGCAGGAAAGTCCGTGAGACTCTTATCTCCAATAAACCACCAGAAAACTGGAAGTGGCACTGTGGCTCAATTGATAGAGCGCTTCCCTTGAGCTGAAGAGCTGAGGAACAGGGCCCAGGCCCAGAGTTCAAGCCTCACGACCAACAAAAAAATAAAATAAATAACAACAAAAAATGTTATGAAGTTGATTATGCCAGAGGAATTGTTAAAGCCCAAGAAATTTTCTAGTGATTTTTTTTTTCTTAATGAAAATATAAAAAGAGAAGAGGAAAAGACAAAGGGGAGAGGAAGGAAAATACAGGGAAACAAAGGGAAGGAAAGGAAATGTTTGGATATTCCTAGATATTCCTATGCCTGTATGGGCCTGCTGTTTTTCATTTTCAGGTAGCACCAAATGATTGTGTCTAACTGTTTTCATCATTGCTGTGTCACAAGCCACCTCAAAGCCTAGTAGTTTCCAAAACAATCATTTGATCAAGAGTTTGGTGGAGCTTGCCTCTGGCCTGGAGTTGCTCAGTTTCATATTGGAGTATCCACCACAACAGCAGCTCACTGGCAGGCTAGCAACTTGGTACTGGGTATTGGCACTTTTTCCTAGGTTCTTGAGCTTCCTCACCCTGGTGGTTAGTTCTTGAGAATCAATCTCCAAAGGAAATAATGCCATAGTACTTCCATGATTTAGCCTCAGGAGTCTTCTGGTGTTGTTCTTACCATGTTCTGCTAAAGGCAATCAGGACTACTACCGAGATTTAACAGAAGACCTACTGGGGGAATGGGTTTTCTAAACGTACACACAGCACATAAGATGTTGCTGTGGTCATCTTTGGGAAACAAGCCATGCCACTAGCTGATCTCTGTCCCTCTTAAACAAGTACATGGGAGGCTGTTCTAAACGTACACACAGCACATAAGATGTTGCTGTGGTCATCTTTGGGAAACAAGCCATGCCACTAGCTGATCTCTGTCCCTCTTAAACAAGTACATGGGAGGCTGGATAGCCATAGGTCCTGTGGCTCATAAAGGATCTTTACCTTTGGTTGTCTTTGATTGAATTGTACATGCTCCCCCACCAAGATGTTTGCATTTAAGATAAGCCATCCCTTCTTCCAGCTGCACTAAATTGCTGCCATTAGAATTCTTCTTTGTCAAAGAATGAGTCACACTTATATGACATAGTTAGATAATACATAGAACTTGAGAATCTGAAGTACATACTAGAGTGAAGAGGAATAGTAGTCTTGATGTGTAGATATCCAAGTGTTGTAGGGAGAAAATGCTCTGTGCATTGTAGAATAGTCATTCCATTGTTTAGTGGCACCTTCTGTGAGAGCATTCCTCCACGAGAGAAAACTTGATTTCATCCAGTCACAAGGTGCTACCGTCAAACATCTGTTTCCTGAATAACTATCAAATCAGCGTTCAATCAGTAAATACTGTAAAGAAATGTAAACATGACCAAGTGAACCTTTTTAAAACTTTTGTAAGCTTAAAGGTGGTAAAGAAGAGGAATAGAAGTTTGCCAATGATATTCATTAAGTTTCTATATATTTTACAGGTTGCTTTGCAAAAACACTTGTAGAACATGTTGGTATAAAGAACCTGAAGTCCTGGGCTAGTGTGAATCGAGGTGCCATTGTTCTTTCTAGGTGTGTATAATTGGTGTCTTTCTCTGTGCAGAATCTGATTATGCAAAAAATAGAATTCCTTCCCATTTATGTCTGATACAGTATCATTTTCCCAATAATAGTTTGATATTTCTGTGTCTTTCATGGTCTATGGTTCAGATGTGTCCACCAGATATGGTTCCTTCAAAAAAAATCAGTTCTCAGAATTTCTTTTAATTGTCCACTTTTAGATGTCAAAGATCATAGAATTATAACATATACAAAGTATTGTGTGATGGTTTTGCTATATTAAAAGCATAAATGTATATGATAACCCTAGTATGGGCCTTGAATTCAGCCTTGAGCTCTTGCTTGACTTTTTTGCTCATAGCTAATGCTCTACCACTGAGCTATGTCTCCATTCTGGATTTTGTTGGTTAATTGGAGAAAAGAGTTTTGAGATTTTGTCTGCCTGGGCTGTGTTTGAACCTCAAATCTCAGATCTCAGCCTCCTGAGTAGCTGAGATCAGAGATCTGAGCCACTGGCACCCAGCAATATTTTTTCCTTCATGGATAAGTTCTGTCTCCATGTAAACTGCAACAATGTTTTTTGTTATACCCAAGTTTATAAAATAATTGTATTTAGTGATTCTATAAGAATTCATGAAGAGTTTGTAGTTAAAACTCTATATGCTCATTGTCTATTTCTAATGTAAAATGAAGGGAAATTGGTGGTGTGAGAACTGGTGTGAGAACTAGAAATTGTTCTCTGGACTATAGAGTTTATAATTTACAGGTCATTGAAATTTCCTTGCATTTTATGCTCAGATAAGCCCCTTCTGTTAGTAACATTCATTTTGAAAGATTTGTGTGCTGCTTTAGCAGTTACTTGATTTTCTTCCCCTGCTGTGTTACCACGGTTTCAGAAACAAATACTAATCCAAGCTTGGTTTTCCCACCACATTTCATTTTACTTGCAACTTGCTATATAAGTTTAACAAATGTTAGGTTAAATATTTCTGTAATGTATAGTGTGAGCTAGTATGCATGTATGCAAATACTCAAGAGCATTTTTATTTTCCTATGGGCAATGTCTTCAAATACATGTGGTTTGTATACATCTAATTAAAAATCATTAGTTTTCCAATAGATGTTGAGTGGCCATAATCCATTATCTAAAACAACTTTTTTTCATAACTTTATTAGGCCTTTGGAATGCTAATACCTTCTGACACATTCTTTCCTTATAATACTCAGTTAAGTAAATTAATGTTGGTTTATTGTGAAAATACTGTACAGAAATCATATTTTTTTGAAGAGTGTGTTTGACTTCTTAGGTAAAATTTCCTGCTTTATTGAAGTTTTACTTGAAACTCATGTTTTCTTTTTGAAATTTTTTTGATGTATTTGTTTCTGTTGTCTGTTTCACTTGATCTTTTTACAGTAATGGAAAAGAAAGAATGAAAAGAAAGTCAGCCCAGTATGCTGTCTGAAAAAGAGCTTAGGTTAGGGGAGCAGAATACAATAGAATCTAACAGCACTGGCTCTAGACACATTGCCTGATTTTCAGTCCCATTTTACTGTCTCTCCTTGGGAAAATTCTTGAACTTCTGTAGTTTTCTGTATTTGTGGAACAAGGTTAACAAGAATTCTAAAGTGGTTGTGAAAAGTAAGCATATGGAATATACTCACTGAACATTAATTGGAATTATTGTTACACGTTTTGTCATTGTGTGGTTAGCCAAGTTGTGTAGAATTTTTAAAATGTGAATCAGACATCAATTAAAAGGGTACTTTACCTGCACCCTTTCTCAGCTCTGAAGTGGCAAGCTGTAAAATATTCTCTTTCCTACTCAGTAGAATGCTACATGGGCTGATAACCTATTCTTCTTTTTATTGACAAGATGACTGGGGACTTTTGGAAAGGCCACGAGACTTCCTTCTAGAAATAATAGATCAGCATTTACACGTGGTCCTGAAGAACAGGAGAGAGGACTGGAAATTCAGGCCAGCTGTTAGCAGTTTCCAGGGTTTCATGAACCGTAGTGGTAGGCTACTTGGGCAAGGTTTTGGAAAGCAGAAGCTAGGGCTGTTTTGTTTAATACCTAACATTTGTTGAGTGCTTACTGTTAGACCCTGCCTTCAGACACTAGGTCATTTGAGTGTCAGAAAACGTCTGGGGCTGAGGTTGTAGCTCAGTGGTAGAGCCAGTGGATGATTAGCCTTCTTGAGGCCTTGGGTTCAGTTCTTCTACCAAAAACCTCCCTTTGAGGGAGCAAGGTAGGTTCTGTTGTTATCCGTAGAAGAAAAACGTGTCACTCCTAGCTTCTAGCCTCACACCTTTCTTCTCTGCACCCATTCACTTGGGTAAAGTCAGTACTCAAGGATTTTTTCCTTGGCCACCTGCTGTATTCAAGTGCCATGAATAAAGAAAAGAAAGCACAAGTGTCTGCTCTGGTTTATACTCTGGATAGGGAAGTAAAACTTTTCTATGTGTAGTTATTTTAAAGCGGGATGTATTTCTAAGATAATCAAAAGTCAGTTAAGTCTTTGCTTGAATGACTTCATCTTCAGGATTATAAAACACTTATGTGCTTTTAGAATATAGGATATTATCCTTCCTAATTCAGCTGGTTATTTTTTTTTAATGTACACTCTGTATTTACAGGAGTTGAATCACAGTAAACTCTTTGGGTATAAGTATTGTAGATTATTTAGGCTTGTTATGAAACTTAATATTTGTTACTTTTTTTTCTCTTCAGTCTCCTACAGAGTTCTGACCAAGAGGTTGCAAATAAAGTCAAAGCTGGACTGAAATGCTTGATTCCCACACTGGAAAAAAACAAAAACAGCAGCAAAGGAGTAGAGACTCTGCTTGAGAAACTGACTGCCTAGATGGAACCAGTTCAGAATAAGATGGAACCAATTTTGTTGTTCCCTGGTTCTCTGTTCTGCTTTCCCAGTACAAAAAAAAAGGGGCTACATGTGTTTCTTCTTTATATATGAATCTATTTATAAAAATGGTTTGTAAAGATGGTCTATTTTTGTTAAATCCCAGCTATTTCTGTCTTGGACTCCAAGCAAATCATAGTGTGAGGCAGCAATGTGGAAAGTTTGTCAATCATGAATGATGGGGTCAAATAAGTACAAAGTGTGGCTGAATGAGTTCATGCCTTTAGAGAATAGTAGTTTGAGAAGGCTTCCTGGAAGAGGTGGAACTTGAAGGGCCATTATGCATGAGGAAGGCAGGACATGGAACAAAGCCAAGAGGGGCCTTGTGTAGGCACAGTGAGATGAAAATGGATGGGTCTGGGCTGAACTTGCGGCTTCAGTGGGGGCACCTTGCATTGGGGCAGCTGGCTTTTTAGCTGTTCTATGCATTGAATTCTGTGTTAGGTTTCGTGTGAAATCAAGTCAGTAAGTGAAGCTCCTGGTGAGAAATGTGCTAGATGAATGAGCTTGCGTTGGTTCTCAGTGTCAAGGTCAGGGTCACTGGAAAAATGTCTTTGTTTCTGGAGGTTTTGTGTGTGTGTGTGTGTGTTTTCCCATCCACATAAATAAAGTAGTCCCAAACCAAAAATGGATTTGAGGGAGAAGGAAGACGATGTAAATGTGTTAACGGTGCAGAAGTTGTGAATTCAGGTAGGGTGTTCGAATAAACTGGGGTTAGCGTTTAGCTCAGCTTAGAAGAGTTGTAGATCATTCAGGCTCATGTCGCCGTGCTGCTTGCAATTCAGAGTCGGTCCTCTCTCCAAATAGCCTAATGTAATAGGACACCCACTCAAGTCCCACTGGAGTTAGACAAGGGAGAACCGACTGTGCCATTCCTGTCTAAACTACAGGGTCCCGGGACTGCTCCCAACCCATAGCTGCCAGCCCTCTCCCACTCTCCCAAAGAGCAAAAGAGCCGATTCTTTTTCTGACTTTCACCCAACTGAGTCCCGGTGTGTGGGTGGGGGAACGAGGCAGAGATGAATGGGGCAAAGACAACATTAGAGCGCTCCTTTGTTTGACTAATACGTTGTGATTTGTGTTCTCCATATAAAGGACCCATTCAGAAAGACTGTGAAAAAGCCTTGCTATTTGGTCCATTTTTGAACCCCAAGAGAATAAAGTAACATGCTCATAATTTTGAAAAGACCTTTGTAAAGCTAATAACAAAAAATCAGCCTCGTCTGCCTTACCCCTGCCTCACTCTCTAGAAAAGTTTCCAGTTATTCTTAACTCCTCCAAATTTCTAAATACACTGTTTCCATAGTATAGATTTCTTAGCAGGTTTGTATTTTTCCTTCCTATTAGAGAAAATACAATTTGGTTATTAATTTTTTCCAGTTCTTTTTTTTTTGCTAGAATTACTTAGCTTCTTGTAGTCTCTTAGCAAATACTCCACAATTTTCTTCCTTATTTCAGTCTAGTTAGGCTCCCATGGTATTCTGGTGTCTATTTCCCATGTGTCCACCTATCCTGACTGGTATAATTCTTTGGCCTAGTGTGTGTCTCCAGTGGTTCCTAAGAGAGAGATTACTCACTCAGCGGTATGCCTGTTACCCTCAGGTATGGTGTATACATTCTTGCTAGTGTGAACTAACCATCGGGGACCATTTCTGAAGTTAGTGATGGGCTTAGCAGGACCAGAGCCAGTGAGCCTTGGAAGATTGGTGGTATTTCTGGGAAGGATTTCTGAAATGCCAGGCCCATAGGAAGAAAGTCCCTTTGCTTCCCTCCAACTTTGGTTTGATTCTGGGAGGTATTAGACCATCTTTCAAAGAGAAGATAACCTAAATTCTAAGGGCGACTTAGCAAGAAGGAGAACTGATCTAGAAATGAGGATATTCACTTGCTGTATTAATCAGTTATACTAGCTCCAGCCTTGGGTTTCTAGTTAAGTGGAAAAATAAACCCAAAGTTTTGGTTCAGTCATTGCGAATTGGGTCTTCAGCAACCTGCGGTCAGAACTATGCTGACTGGACTCACTGAATACTAATGTCCACATTATCTAGCATATGAGCTCAGTTCACATTCCACTTCCTTCTAGAGACATCCCTCTGGTTTTCTGGAAGCTTTAAACTGCACATCTACATCATTCTACATCTTCCTTTCACTGAAAAGGAAAGCCCTTTTTTTTCATTCCCTGCATTTCTCCTCTTTGCCTAACACCCTTATTTCAATAGGTTATAGGCTTTCATGAAAATAAATGAGATAAAATTGTAAAGTGCTTGAAAGACTGAAGACCTATTTACTTGGGACACCTAGATATCTAGTTTAGCTGAATATAGGATTCTTTGGCCTCAGATTTTGGCAGCATTGGACAATATCTTTAATGTACAAGGTTGAAATGGCAGTTCAGTGTCATCTTTATCACAGTCTGGGATGGGAGCAAGTGGGATTAGACTTCTCTAAATTCATAGATTGTTCTTGTTTGTGTCTGTAGGTACTAGGGCCTCAAGCTCAGGTCTGGAGCTCTACCATGTGAACCATGCCTCCAGTCTAGCAATTTTGCTGGCTAATTATTGATGCAGCCTCATAGACCTTTCTGGTCAGACTGGCTTTTTTTTTTTTTTTTTTTTTTGGTCATGGGGCTTGAACTCTGGGCCTGAGTGCTGTCCCTCAGCTCTTCAGCTCAAGGCTAGCACTCTACCACTTGAGCTACAGCCCCACTTCCGGTTTTCTGGTGGTTTATTGGAGATAAGAGTTTCACGGAGTTTCCTGCCTGGGCTGGCTTTGAACCGAGATCCTCAGATCTCAGCCTCCTGAGTAGCTAGGATTACATGTAGGCTTGAGCCACTGGCGCCCGACCAGACTGGCTTTTATCCATCATCTTCCAGGTCTCAACCCCCATTAGTAGCTAGGAATTTAGGGATGAACCATGTATACACTTTAGATGTATAGCATTAAAAAAAAAAAAAAAATCCAGGGCTGGGAAAGTGGCTCAGTGGTAGAGTGCTTGCCTTGTATGCATGAGGCCCTGGGTTTGACTCCTCAGCACCACATACACAGAGCTTGAACTGGGTGCTGTGGCTCAAGTGGTAGAGCACTAGCCTTGAGCTGAAGAGCTCGGGGACAGTGCCCAGGCCCAGAGTTCAAGCTCCAGAAATTTAAAAAAAAAAAAAAATCCCCAGGCTTCTCATATTTCAGAAAGAAGAATGATGTACTCCCTGCAATAAGTAAAGCGTCTTGGTGGTTGGTGCTTTTCCTAGAGAGGTTTTTGGTTCACCATGGATGTTGTAGACACCTGAAACTTGAGAAAGCCTTGAGGTGGGCTTTTCATGCTCTCTGCTGCTAGCTCACTAACTGATTAAGTGCAGATCCTGTTATTCCATGAAGTCCTCTAAGTGTCAGTATCTGTAGGCGTTTTGTCTGCCCACCTCTAGAGGGCAGTCTACCTGCAGCCAGCCTTCCAGTCCTCTGAAGGTTTTTCAGAACTGAGTACAGATCCTTTGCCCTGTGCTTGTGGAAAATTGAACCAGCCAGAAAGCCACAAAATAACACTGCCAGCTTTCTGCTAGGGTGGGGTCATAGTCATGAAGATAGGACTACTCCCAATTACTTCCTTTCCCAAGGCTCATTCAAGACTTCCCTAGGATGTGGCACCTCATTTCTTCAGTGCTGGGCACATCCTGGTGAGAACAGGCCCATACCTCTGCTTACGCTGGGCCTTCAGCCCTCTCCTGAACCTTTCCCCTGCTGTTTGGTGCTTTTGTTCACCTACTGAGGGCTACTCTCCTTTGCCCTGTGGGCTCACACCATTTTCACTCGTTTAGCCTCTGTCACCTGTTCTGGAAGGACCAGAGAGAACTTTGACAATACACCACTGTTGAGCAGCAGCAGTCTACAATGATTTTTAAGCCCGAAACTACAGACATGGTTTAATGGAGGGTTTATTTTCTATGGAATAGACACCAGAATACAGGGTAATTAGAAAACTCAGCTGTTTGTAGTTTCCAGTTTACACCAATTCCATGCTTTTCCCAGGAATCTGATGTCCACAAGAAAAGAGAACCCCATTTTGCCTTAACTGTGCAATAAGCACTTGTATAAGGAAATAATGGTCTCCTACAGGATGTGCTTCTTGCATGACCTAACTTGGATTGCTCTTTAAGACAAGAGTTGGTGCTCTGTTTGCATTTTTACTGCGATTTTGTAAAGGTTGCATTTTAATTATAGCAGGCTCCTCTCTTTAAGGACTAAATCTTGCACAGATTCAAGGTAGGTATTCAGGATAATGGCCAAGAGAACACAAAGTCTCAGAGCAGCAGTTTAGCCACCATGATCAACTGAAGCTATTGAACTACACAAACCTAAAACACTGCTGCTGAAACTCTAAAGAACTTTGTTATCATCATCTCCCATCCTTTTGACATTTAAAACAACCACCTGCCAGTTCAGTGGCATAAACCGGTAATTCCGGCTACTTGGAAGTCAGAGATCAGAGGATCACAGTTTGAGCCCCTCCCAGGTATAAAAATTCTGGAGATTCCATTTTAGTAGTTGGGCACAGTGGTAAGCACCTGTCACCCCCAAATATGGCATAATATAGCCTGAGAAATAAAGTGTCTACCTTGAAAGTAACCAATGCAAAAAGGGGCCAGGAATATGGTGTAAGTGGTGGAGCACCCATCTAGCCAGGGTAAGGCTCTGAGTTCAATCCTCAGGACAGCCCAGAATAAAATACTACGAGTGCCCCAAAGCTCTTAAGATTTAACTGGGTTAATTTCAAGATGTTAGATGAAGATTCTCACCCAGGAGTTAACTGCATTCCAAGCACATGCAAACAGACACTGCTTGTGTGTACACAGTTCGCCCAAAGCAGAACTGTGCGAGACACTGCAGATGCTTCCACTGGTGTTCCTGTAAAACAGTGGTGTTTGGAGTCTTTCATTAAAAAACATGAAACATTTATAAGAATGTTTTGTCCAAGTTGTGAGCAAAGATTCATGCCCATTACTGAATGGGAAGTGGGCAGACAGAGCCACAGAACTACCACCAGAATGTGGGAATGAGAAATTTTGGCCCAGTATTTCTTGTTCTTGGAAGATTAATTACATCATGGGAAGAAATGATTAGCTCTGAGCCTGACCTTTTTGACAATTACTTGAATAGGTGATGAGTGGCTTGTAAGGTCATGAGAATCATCTGACTTTGCTCTTAATGACTATAATTAAACAAAATGAATAATTTCGATATTTTAAATGACTTTCAGATGCTTGAAAACAGGCTTTCCTGTTAGAATCCTGCATTAGAACGTGTTTCATTGTTTTAATGGATACATCCGCCTTTTAAAGACATACTAACTTCAGAAGTGGAGCTGTGTCTCGAGTGGTAGAATGCTAGCCTTGAGCAAAAAAAAGCTAAGGGACAGCACCCAAGCCCTGAGTTCAAGCCCTCAGTACTAGTACAAAATGAACAAAAAGACATTATTCAGATGTTTTGCATTGAGCATTTCAGCAGCCAGGGCCCCCACCAACATATTCCAAAGGCAGCAGAGCAGTGGCTGGTTTGTGCTAGTTTCTGGGATAAGGGATTTCAGGCCTTGTACTTCCTTCTACAGGTTAAGATGCCCGGACTGAGAAAGAAGCACTTGAGCACAAATAGGCTGTTTTTAAAATTCAAATAACCCTGACAGGAATAGCACCTTTTGCTGTTGCCTGTCACAACACCTTGTGAAGTCTGTCAGCTTGCTTAAGTAGAAGACAGTGACTTACACATGCTACAAAGGGAGGCTGCTTCTGCGGGGAAGAAAAACAGAGGTGAATTGAGGTCACTTTTCTTGCCCTATAGAAGTGGAATCAGCACAGGACTGGGGCCTTCTAGTAGCACAGTGGTCTTGACCTCCACAGACACTTGGGGGTCAGCCCCAGGGAACAAATGGGGCTAACTCCAGGTAGTTATTTTTAAAGGAAATACACTTGGAGAATGTAGATCCTCTTTGGAGTCTTGCCAGCTCCCTGATCAAGACATCTTGGTCCTCAGTTCCTTCATCAATAGAGCATAATACCTGTCTTGGGCTCCCTGGATTTACAGTTGTTGTGGTTTTACCCCAAATATCACAAGGTTGTAATTTAACAGACTAAAGGAAAAGAAACAACAGTCACAAAAGCTACTACTGTCAGGCAAAAGTAAACAGAATCTAGAAATAGATCCCATCCAAAGACATGCTGTAGCAATGTCAATAAAGCCAGTTGAGTGGTAGAATGTGTGAGTGTGAGTGTGAGTGTGTGTGTGTGTGTGTTTGATAGACATACTGTTCCATTCATTAGAGCTCTGACTCTGGAAAGGTGGAAAATAAGGTACTGGGATCACTAAGATTTGCCTAATAATAGTACAGTTCCTAAGATTACAGTTTCATTGGTTGAATGTTACTTAACGTTGACCTAACTGCAGTACTTTCCAGTATCCTCAGTGAAGAGACTGGAATCTTACATATTCGGGTCTGCTGTACTTTTTTTTTAAATTGGCTTTTCCATCATCCTTGTTTTCTCATTAGTGAGTTACATAAATTGTCCGTTCATTGTATGTTTGTATGAGAATCAGTTAATGGTCTGAAAATAATCCTTTGGACATTACAAATTCACTTTTCATTGTTTCTCTATGGTGCTTTAATTGCAGTCATGTTATTTTGCCACCTTTTATAAACAGAACCTAGGAGCTGCATTTATGCCTAAAAGACAGCACCCAAGCTCGAATAGAAACAAACTTCCCAGTTGCTCTTCTGTTGTCACCTGCAGCTGTGATGTGTCTGTTCTGCAGAAAACGTTGCCGTTACATTCAAATTTCATTTTAATTTTAGTTTGTTTTGAAGGGAGCTTTGGAAATTTGCAATTTTAGCTACTGACTAACATTAAAGGCTCCTTCCCAGCTTGTTTTTAAGTGAAATTGAGGACAGCAACAGTGCTGGAACAATTTCCACTCTCATTAGCCAGTGAAGTCCTAAATCAGGCCTTTTTGTGCCTATATACAACTTCTTAAGAATTGAATCAAGAAAACCCTTGGGGGTGGGGGGAAGCCTTGGGGAAAAAAAGCAGTCAACAACATACAGGAAGATTTATTGCAAGACTCTGGTTAGAGAGAAAGCAGTGATATTTCTATGAAAATGAGCAAAGAACTAAACTATCTCTCTGGAAAAGTTTCTTAAGGTAAAAGTTCTTCAAAGGACAGAGCATAAGCAGAAAAGGATATGCAATTCTAGTGAGTGGGGAGGAATTAGTTTACAGCCCATATTTAAGATCATGGAAGATGGAAAAGAAAATACATTATTTACATGGGATACTTTGTTAAACATTTTCAAGGTACCAGTGGCTCATGATTATCATTGTAGAGACTCAGAGGATTAACCTAGATAGGAAAGTCTGTGAGACTCCATCTAATTTATCAGCAAGAAGCCATGCTGGAGGCATTGCTCATGTATCAGCTGTGAGCAAGTAAACCCAGCAAGCTCAAGTTCAAGTCATTTTAAGCCCCTACTACTAGCCTAAAAGAAAAAAGGAGAGAAAAGAAAAGTATCATAAAGTGGCATCCTCTGTATTTGTAGATCTAGCAAAGCAGGGATCAAAAATACCTTTAAGGTGAGTGCTGGTGGCTCACACCTATAATCCTAGCTCCTCAGGTGGCTGTTATCTTAGGATCATGGTTCAAAGCCAGACTGGGCAGGAAAGTCTGTGAGAATCTTTATCTCCAATAAACTACTCATAAAAAAGAAATGGAGCTGTGATTCAAGTGATAGAGCACTAGCCTTGAGCAAAAGAAGCTCAGAGACAGTGCCTAGGCCCTGAGTTCAAGCCCCAGGAATGGCACCAAGAAAAATAAAAATCAGTTTAAACTGAACACATACAGACTTTTTTACTAGTCATGATTCCCTAAACCAAGGGCCATTTTTCAAGGGCCATTTAGATATTTATAATATCATTCAAGGCTATAAAAATGATCATCTTAAAAATCAGCCTGTTACATTTTGTCTGACATTTCATTAACTTCTCCCTAATGTGATGTCAGGAACTGCTTCTCTTTGAGGAGGTATGTGATGTTTGCTGGCAGTGGTGAAGTCTGTCCACTGGATTTCCAGATTTACACCTGTCACTGCAGAGCATGGTCAACTCTTTGTGATGGTAAGTTTTGAAAAGAACTGCTCACAACAGTTAGTTTCTTGGAACATCTCTGAATTTTTCAAAGTGGGAAATTCATCAGTGCCTTATGTAACCTTTGTAGAACTGGAGCCGTGGGAGATAGTTGCATCTAGCTTCCAGCCCATCCTGGCTTTGTGGCTGAATGATTTCGTGTTGTAGGTTATCAGGCAGATCACCTGGTTGTGCAGTGAATGGTCTAGCAAGGATGTTCAATTCCATCTGTTTACTTTCCACATCCTTTAATCTTTCCTTGAATGCATTACATTCATTTAGCACATTCGCCAGCATGATCACATGTAGTAGACGGCGTTTTGACCTGTGGAAATGCATCTTGTTATTTGCAAGGGGGATTTTTTTCACAGCTTTAGTTTAGCTTCCATATTCAGCTCCATTAGGTATTTGGTAATGTCCACTATGAATGTTACACCACATATCTACTTCGTTGAGTTCCTTGACTGGTTCTTCTTTCATTTCCCTGGATTGTTTGACTGGCTTTGCTTGCTTGCGTAATTCATTCATTGTGGCTTTGGGGCTTGAACTTAGCCTGGATGCTATCCCTAAGCTTTTTGCTCAAGGTTAGCACTCTGCCACCTTGAGCCACAGCTCTGCTTCCAGTTTTCAGGTAGTTAATTAAGAGTCTCACAGGCCTTCCTGCCTGAGCTGGCTTCAAACTGTGGTCCTCAAGATCTCAAGTCTCCTGAGTAGCTAGGATTGCAGGTGTGAGCCACCAGTACCCAGCAAGCTTGATTTAATCTTATAGTGTGTAAAACCTCATGAGCATGTCCCTGTAATGCAGCCACCACATTTTACAGGGATAAACAAGGTCACCACACTCAGACTTAAGAACCTTCAGTAAAAGTTAAAGCCTCTGCTTTTGAGATAACTTACGTGTGACATTACTGCTGATGTCACATTGTTGAGACTGCAAAGCAGCTTTCTTGGTCTATGATGCAATGACATATAATGAAATCACCTGACTCAAGACTGATGAAATAATTCAGTTTTTTTTCTTAACAAATGCAATGAATAGTTTTTTTGCAAGTTAACCATGACTGGAGTTCCATTTATAGTAAGTTTACTTCTCAAGTGTTAGCTTAAGTTTTTTTTCATTGATAAGACACAAGTTTCTTAAACAAGTCTTCATCTCTGATAGTGCCATTCATTGCTTCCAGTGACAGCAGTTCTTCTTGAGTGTTAAACCCCACTGCAGTTACCCATGAACAAAAATGACTAATTGGGCAGTATTTGTTATATGTGGTGTGTTATCACAAGCCAGACAGAAAAACTGGAAATCTGAATGCACTGCTTGTTTGTTTTGTTTTTCAGCATCTTGTGCTACATCAGTAATCAGATCTGAGATGGTTCTCCCAGACAAAAATAATATCCTGAGACAATTTTACTTTGATGCTAGAAAGTATTCAGCAGCCAGCCTTCTTTTTCCACAAATCTTCTCTCTAGATGAGGCTCAGCTGCTTTGTGATTAGCTAGTTTGATTACATAACTCATCTGAATAATGTTGTCCCTGCAACAGTGAGTCCTAGTAAAGCAGCGTGTTGTGATTTCAAACTTCACTGAAGAGCGTTGATTTTATCTAGACTCATCTGACCTCCAAATTCATTGAGTTTAGCATGGTTTGAACTGTAATGGCATTCCAGTTGGCTTTTTACTTTTCCCACTAACACATTGCCACGAACTTAAGCACTGGGGTTTGCCTTGGACTGCTCCCCCCAAAAAATCAGTTGTCCATTCCTCTTGGACCGATCGGTGTTCTACATCAACTTTTCTTTACCACTGCCATTTGTTAGGATGTTAGCCTGTTTCAGTTTTAATAACCATCCAAGGTGTATGTGTCACTAACGAACTTTTGCCTAGATTTGGAGCATGTCGTATCATCCAGTCCTGAGTTCTTTCCTGGGTACTGTAATCCCTTTAACCCTCATCTGAGATTCCGTTTTTGTGAAGATGAATGGACTTATCATCTGTGGTGACAAAGAAGTTGAGGACATCACCATGGATCACAGAAGGCAAGCTCATGAGCGTTATGAGGCACTATTACATCTCTTCTCTGCATCACCAGACCAATGAAGTTTTGCCACAGTGTGTTAACACTCTTGCAGTATGCATGCTCTCAGCCTGCCTGGCATTGACTGTCCTCTGAGTCACCACAGTATCGACATATGGGCTTCGGGCACCCAACAAGAAGCAAATGTGTCTGTCCTTTCAGGTATTTACATGTATCCTGTCTATCTCATAACAGATGTCTCCCGTGTGTCCCTCAAAATTCATGTTACCATTTTGATTCCTTTAATTTATGTTGCCACTTACAGAGCTCCTAGATTTATGGAGTCTCACATGCAGTTGTCTTGGTGGGGCCTGAATAAATTCTTTCTGAAGCTCTAGATAGCCCGAAGGCCAGCTGTCTCTCTCCCCTCTCCTAAATATCACAACGTAATATTTACTCATACAATATTCACATTAGCAATTATAAATCATTTCCAGGAAATTTAAACTCCACAGGAGGAAGTGCTTTGGTTCTGTGCAAGAACTCACTCTTACGTTTAAGGACTTTGTGCATCTGTGGATCTTGTTGTGATAGCTTCGGGGTCCTGGAGCCTGTCCCTGTGGATACGGTATTTTATGTTGTGATCCCCTCCCTCCTCTTCAGTGGCACAAATGCTTCTCGCTGGCTTTCTCTTCCACCTCTCACCTTCCTTCAGGTGTGCTGTTGGTGCACAGTGGGTTGAAGATAGAAGATTGGCAGGTCGGGACAGGAACTTCCTGTAACATAAACTGAGAGAATGCCTACCACTTTTCTTCCTGGACTACATACACTGGAGGAGAAATTCCTGTCTTTCCCCTCCAAAATACTGGGTAACATCTTGTGGCTTGAGTCTGATGCACTAATAAATAAATATTACTGTATGTGTTTGTATGTGACGCACAAGCTCTTTAACTCAGAGACTGGGTGCTATCCCTGAATATTTTCGCTCAAGGCTAGTGCTCTATCACTTGGGCCATGGCATCATTTCTGGCTTTCTCTGAGTAGATTGTTGAAGATATGAATCTGACAGACTCTGCCCAGGCTGGCTTAGAACCATGATCCTCAAATCTCAGTCTCCTGAGTAGCTAGGACTATAGGCATGAGCCACTGGTGCCCAGCAAATACTACATTTGAGATAAGGTGAGAGGGAGGTTTTGCAGATTGGTCTAGAAATAAGAGGATTCTTAAAATAGTAATAGTTTCGAGTTTTAAAAATAACGAAGTAGCTGGATGTGGTGGCTTGAGCCTATAATCCTAGTACTTGGGAGGCAGAGATTGAGGAATCATAGTTCAAGGTCAACCCAGACACAACAGGTTCACAGTATGCTGTTATAATTCCTCGGTATGCAGCATGTGCCTACAGTTCTAAGCTACAGGAAAGCACAGTGTCTGGTCATTCCAGCACCAAAAGGAAGCACAAATAGGTTTACAGTCCAGGTCAGCAGGACATAAAGCAAGACTACTTTTTTATCTTTCTTTTTTATTGTTATTGTAAAGCTATTGTACAGAAGGGTTGCAGTTACATAAATCAGGCAATGAGTATATTTCTTTTTAAACAGTGCCTTTAATGCCCTTACTTTATCACAGTGTTTTTTCTCCAGACCCTCTCATCCACAAGTTGTATAGTTGTATAGATACTAGAGTGTCTAGTGAGTATGCTGCTGTGTTTGTTTGCCCTTTGACCCACAATTGCTGTGCTCCCCCTTTACTCTCCTGAAAACAAATAAACTTGATATACGAGACGAAAGGTATACAAAACTAAACCAGCCACAAAGGGGAAAACAAAACAAAAAAATAACCAAAATACATTTTGGTTATTTGGAATTTGGTTTTTTGGGGTTCATTTCGATAAATATTTTACATGATCATATGCTTATAGCTATTGACCCTTTGTGATCCTCTCCTAAGAATATTCTCTTTTGGTATCACTGTATGTGAATGTATAGAGTCCTGTATAATTTATCATGTCCTTATTTTTTTTTGCCAGTCCTAGGGCTTGAACTTAAGGCCTGGCCAGTGTCCTTGAGCTTTATTTTGCTCAAGGCTAGCACTCTACCACGTGAGCCACAGTGCCACTTCTGCCTTTTTCTGTGAATATGGTACTGAGGAATCAAATCCAGGGCCTCATGCATGCTAGGCAAGCACTCTACCACTAAGCCACATTCCCAGCCCATGTTATTGTTTTTTTTTAAGAGAGGATTTACAAGATAAGGGAAGACACATTCATGTCCCATGGGTATCTCCATATATGTAGAGAATGTGTCCCAATCAAATTTATCCCCTGTTTCTCCTCCTTTTTCATTTTCTTCCATTATATTCATCCTCGATCACCCTCTTCATTTGCCAATCAGAACCAGTTTTATTTTCCCAGTAAGACCCTATATCAAAATAACCCAACCCAGAAAGGAGCTATCAGGGACTCAAGTTGTAGAGCACTTAACAACTCAAGCTGGTAAGTTCAAATCCCAGTACCATCAAAAGAGAAGAGAAGAAGAGAACATGTTAACAACTCATTCACTATGGCTTACGATAGGCTTATTGGTGGAGATGCCTAACATCACATGAATGAACAAAAAGAAATATTTTCACCAGGCAGCAGAAGGAAGCTGAGATATAAAGATCACAGTTCAAGAGGACCAAGATGGCGACGGGGCAGTAGGGAAACGCCACAGCTCTCTCCAACCAAAAAGAGAGTTCGAGTTCCAACGCTTAATCTCCCCAAGAGACCGACAACAATAAAAAGACGAACACTCAGAGAAAAACCAGAGGCGGAGAATAACAAAAAAGAAAGAGGAAAAGAATTTCAAAACAGAGAAAAGCGAAGACCCCTCCCCCAACCTTTACTGGCCGCGCGGCAGCGCGCCAGCCGGCCCGGCGGGGGCTGTGGGAGCCCCAGAGAAACAGCAGAGACACAGGGGGCCACTTTCAGAACATCAGGTACTGGTTTGCAGAACAGCAGATCGCCAGGAACAGAGAAACCTACCAGCCGGAAGTCTCCACGAGGATCCCACCCCCACCCCTCACTCTCCACCCGAGCAGAGAGGCTCCATCCCGCCAAAGCCGCTCGGCATCAGCAGAGTGACAAAAGGACCTGCGGCAGACCACCCGGCCCGCCTGATCGCGATCGCAACGATCCAGCACTCTCCACCTGAGCAGAGAGGTTCCATCCCGCCAAAGCGGCTCGGCGCGACAAAGGGTCCTGTCTGCAGACCACCCGCCCGCCCGATCACGATCGCAACAACCCGGCGGGGTCACTTGGGCCCCAGAGGTACCGAGAAGAAGCTGCCTGAGCGTGGACACTCTTGACCCAACAGCTTCGACAGAGGCAGAGACAGAAAAGAATCACACAGAGCCACCACCGCCCAACCCAGCCCGGATTGCAACAACTGACGACCTACACCACACAGAAACAACCAGCTCCAGGGTGAGTACCCCACAGGGGAAGTGTATCCCTCAAGGGAGACCAGAGCTGGAGGGAATCCCCAGACCCTGACCTAGACTCCCTACCCCAGCACCCGGACCACAGGACCCACTAAAACTGGGAACTGTTTGAGAGCTCCACCAGCCCGTGGAGCACACTCAGCTGGCCAGGCTAGAGCAAGAGCACCCCTGGAAGGGAGCTTAAATGCCCAAGCCAGGAACAGCGCCCCTGGGTCAAGACTACCAACAGTAGAAGAAATTTGAACTGTGTCCCCCAGGCTGTATAACCTAGGGGGTATACACATCAGCACAGGCCTAACAAGCGCGCTCCAGGCTGGGGCCGGAACCAAGCCCGGGGATCCGGCGCCTGAACAACACAACCAACTCCTCCCAATTGAAGTAAAAAGCTGAGCATACGCCTCAACAGAGGGGAGAAAACCAGGAAACAACACTCCCCCGGGAAGCACACCTGTGACAACAAAAGACCTGGAGGCCCAGGACAAGAGAAGCCCAAACCCCACCAAAACTCCACCCATATACCCTAGACTGGGAATTGGGCAACACAGGCTGCCAGCACCTGATAGTAAGCAGGAGCTCAGACTGTTAAGGCGGCTCAGCAATAGAGTGATAGTCTTGGATGTATGAGGCCCTGCATCTGATTCCTCAGCATCACAAAAGCAAAAAGGGTCAGAAGTGGTGCTGTGGCTCAAACGGTAGGGTGCCAGCCTTGAGCTGAAAAAGCTGAGGGACAGCACCCAAACCTAGAGTTCAAGCCCACAACCAGCCCAAAACAAATAAACAAAAACACATCAGGAGCCCATAGCAGACTCCAGCATTTGGGAGAGTGCATCCAGAGCATCTGTTCTTCACAAGAGCACCCGTAGGAGCAAACACAAGCAGTCTAGGCTGCTCAACCCTTCCAAAGGCGGGAACTGTCAGCAATCTACAGCAGAGAGCTGAGAATCCTAAGTAAGTCAGAATAGCAGCTGGAAATAGGCTCCCAACAGAACCCAGATCAGGCACAGACTCTCTCTACCAATACAGAATCAGCAACCAAGCAAAGACAGACACACCAAAACAAAATTGAAGAGCAGTCTCCTGAACCTCCATGCGAAAATCACAGAGAAAAATCACAAGGTTTACTACCACCCAGGACAGCAAGCTCACCCCAAAAGCCAGCAGCCACACAGGGGAGAGCCCCAGTGGGAGCAAAGCAGGAATGGAAGACAAAGGCTACTTCCAAGGGTTGCTGGAGGCAATGACTCAAGAAATAAAGCGAGAAATTTATCAGAAATTGAAAGAGCACAAGGATGAACTATCCAAAGAGATACAGGGTATCAAACAAGAGATGCATGCAAAAATAGAAGCTGCACAAACCTCAATAAGAAGTGAGATAAACGCCAAATTAGAGGTAATGCATACCTCATTGAGAGGTGAGATCAGTACTCTGAGAACCAACATTGAATCCATAAAGGGATCCATTTCCTCCATGCAAACCACAATAGAAGCCACTGTCAACAGAGTGAATGAAATGGAAGGTCGAGTGTCAGATACAGAAGACAGAATACACCAACTGGACCAAAAAGTGACAGATATGGAAAAATTACTCAAATTAAACCAAAGGGATATTCAAGAGCAAGCAGATAATGCTAAAAAATTTAACCTTCGCATAATTGGAGTGGACGAAGGTGAGGAATTCCAGAGCAAGGGAATGCAACACCTATTTAACAAGATAATCAATGAAAATTTTCCCCACCTCAAAAACGACCATCTTAACTACATCACAAAAGCTTATCGAACACCCAACAAGCAAGACCCCAGGAGAAACACTTCTAGACACATTATAGTAAAAATGATAGATCTGAATAATAAGGAAACAATCCTGCATGCAGCAAAAATGAAGAAGGAGCTATACTACAATGGGAAAAAAATAAGAATTACTGCAGATCTCTCCACACAAACAATGAATGCAAGAAAAGCCTGGGAAAGCACCATACGAGCCCTGAGAGCCAATAACTGCCAACCCAGACTGATCTACCCGGCAAAGCTAGCATTCACATTTGATGGAGAACTGAAAACTTTTAATAGCAAAGAAAAACTAAATGAATTCATAAACATTAAGCCAGCATTACAAAGAATTCTAAGAGGGGGGACACAACCTGAAGAAAGCAGCCAGGAACTGGGGCCTGCCCCAAACAGGCATTACTCAAAGTCTAACTGAGCAAGCACAGGAGGAAAGGAAAAAAGAAAAACTTAGGAAAACGGAATGGCAGGGACAACAATGCATCTCTCTATACTTTCTCTTAATATAAATGGGCTGAATTCGCCAATTAAAAGAAAACGAACTGAGGACTGGATAAGAAAACAAGACCCATCCATCTGTTGCCTTCAGGAGACCCACCTCTCAGCCAAACATACAAACAAACTCAGAGTGAAGGGGTGGAAAAGGATCTACCAATCAAACGCCCCCAGTAAGAAAGCAGGTGTAGCTATCCTGATATCTGACAAAATAAACTTTTCATTAAAATCAGTACAGAAAGACAAGGACGGACACTACATATTAATAAAGGGAACAATCCAAGAGGAGGATATAACCATCATCAACTTATATGCCCCAAATATTGGTGCACCCAGATATGTCAAACAAATGCTCTCAAACTTACAGAATAAAATAGATCCCAATACGATAATACTAGGAGACTTTAACACACCACTCTCACCAAAGGACAGGTCTACCAACCAGAGGATTGGCAAAGAAGCTACCGAATTAAGAGAGGCCATACTGCAAGCGGAATTAACTGACATCTACCGAGTATTTCACCCTAAAACAACACAGTACACATTCTTCTCAGCAGCTCATGGAACTTTCTCCAAAATAGACCATATCATAGTTCATGCAAGGAACTTAAGCAAATACAAAGGGATCGACATAATCCCCTGTATCCTATCTGACCACAGTGGAATCAAGCTAGCTCTCAATAACAAAGCATACAGCAGAAATTTCTCCAATACATGGAAATTGAACAGCACACTCCTTAACAATGCCTGGATAACAGAAGAGATCAGAGAAGAAATAAAGCATTTCCTACAACTCAATGAAAATGAAAACACCTCACAAAGAAACTTGTGGGACACAGCAAAAGCAGTCCTGAGGGGCAAATTTATTGCCCTCAGTGCCCACATCAAGAGAATGGAGACAGACCAAGTAAATAATCTCATGTTGCAATTAAAACAGCTAGAAAAACAGGAAAAAATGGAACCTAAAGCTACTAGAAGAAGCCAGATAACCAAATTAAAAGCAGAGATTAACCAATTAGAAAATCAGAAAACCATAACCAAAATAAACCAAACAAAAAGCTGGTTCTTTGAAAAAATAAACAAAATTGATGGCCCATTGGCTAGATTAATTAAAAAAAGAAGAGAGGAAACCCATATTAATAGGATTAGGGATGCCACGGGAAACATCACCACACGTACCCAAGATATCCAAACAATTCTAACAGACTACTTTCAAAAGCTATACTCTCTAAAGGAAGAAAATCGGGCAGAAATGGATGCATTTTTAGAGAAATACAAGTTGCCCAAACTGAGCAAAGAAGAAGTTAACCAATTAAATAAGCCAATATCCTATAATGAGATACAGGAAGCTATCAAAAGTCTTCCAACAAAAAAAAGCCCAGGACCAGATGGATTCACAGCAGAATTCTATAAGACCTTTAAACAAGAACTAATACCCATACTCCTCAAGCTCTTCAGAGAAACAGAGAAGGAAGGAGCTATCCCAAACTCATTCTACGAAGCCAATATCACACTCATCCCCAAACCAGGCAAAGACCCAACCAAAAAGGAGAATTACAGGCCAATCTCCTTGATGAACACAGATGCAAAGATCCTTAACAAGATTCTAGCTAACAGAATCCAGAAACACATAAAAAAAATAATTCACTATGACCAGGTAGGCTTCATCCCAGAGACACAGGGATGGTTTAACATACGTAAGTCAATAAATGTAATCCAACATATCAACAGAGCCAAGGTCAAGAATCACATGATTATCGCTACAGATGCAGAAAAGGCCTTTGACAAAATTCAACATTCATTCATGCTAAAAGCTCTGGAGAAAATAGGAATAGAAGGAACATTTCTAAAAACAATAAAAGCCATTTATGACAGACCAATAGCCAATATTATACTTAATGGGGAAAAGCTACAACCAATTCTCCTAAAATCAGGAACAAGGCAAGGATGCCCACTGTCTCCACTCCTCTTCAATATAGTCCTAGAACCCTTAGCCAGGGCAATAAGGCAAGAAAAAGACATTAAAGGGATCCTCATAGGAAAAGAAGAAGTTAAACTATCCCTTTTTGCAGACGACATGATACTATACCTCCACGATCCCAAAAACTCCATCCCCAAACTCTTAGAAATCATAAATCACTTTGGCAAAATAGCAGGATACAAAATAAACCCACAAAAATCAGTTGCCTTCCTATACACAGATAATGTACAGGAAGAGAGGGAAATAAAGGGAGCAACCCCATTCACAATAACCTCCCGAAAAATAAAATATTTAGGAATTAACCTAACCAAAGATGTAAAAGAACTATTTAATGAGAACTATAAAAAGTTAAAGAAAGAAATTGCAGAAGACACTAGGAAATGGAAAGACCTCCCATGCTCCTGGATAGGCCGACTTAATATAGTAAAGATGGTAATACTTCCAAAACTAATATACAAATTCAATGCAATTCCTATTAAAATCCCAATGACGTACATCACTGAAATACAGAAAACAGTCCAAAAATTCATATGGAACAACAAAAGACCTAGAATAGCCAAAACAATTCTAGGGGATAAAGACAATATGGGAGGGCTATCCATGCCGAACTTCAAACTCTACTACAGAGCTATAATAACAAAGACAGCATGGTACTGGCACAAAAACAGACCCGAAGACCAATGGAACAGAATAGAAGATCCAGAAATAAATCCACAGGCCTACAGCCAGCTGATATTCGACAAAGGAGCCAAAGACATACAATGGAAGAAACACAGCCTCTTCAACCGTTGGTGCTGGGAAAACTGGGCAGCCACATGCAGAAAACTAAAAGTGGACCCCAGCCTATCACCATGCACCAACATCAACTCAAAATGGATTAAAGACCTTAACATTAAACCTGAATCTCTGAAACTACTGCAGGACAGAGTAGGAGAGACACTTGAACTAATAGGCACAGGAAGGAACTTCCTGAACAGAGTCCCAGGGTCACAACAAATTGGAGAGAGACTCGACAAATGGGACTACCTTAAAATAAAAAGCCTCTGCACAGATAAAGCTATCGCAACCAAGCTAGAAAGACAACCAACTAATTGGGAAAAAATATTTACCAGCAATATATCAGACAAGGGGTTAACATCCTGTATATACAGGGAACTCAAGAAACTAATCCCTCCCAAACCCAACACACCAATTACTAAATGGGCAAGGGAACTAAAGAGGGACTTCTCAAATGAAGAAATAAAAATGGCAAAGAAACACATGAGGAAATGTTCATCATCCCTGGTGGTGAAGGAAATGCAAATAAAGACAACCCTGAGATACCACCTTACCCCAGTCAGAATGTCCCACATCCACAAATCAGCCAACGACAAATGCTGGAGGGGATGTGGAGAACGAGGAACGCTATTACACTGCTGGTGGGAATGTACACTCATACAACCACTTTGGAAAGCAGTCTGGAGGGTCCTTAGAAAGCTAAAGATTGACCTCCCTTACGACCCAGTCATACCACTTCTAGGCATCTACCCTGAACAACAGGAACCAATATACAAGGACACGTGCACCTCCATGTTTATTGCAGCACTGTTCGCAATAGCTAGGATATGGAAATAACCTAGATGCCCCACCACAGATGAATGGATCCAAAAATTGTGGTATCTATACACAATGGAATATTATGCAGCCATTAGAAATGACAAAATAATGGCATTTGCAGGGAAATGGATGGAGCTAGAAGGAATCATGTTGAGCGAGGTAAGCCAAGAACGAAGAGACAAACAGTACATGGTCTCCCTGATAAGTGGATGATGAATCCAAAAGGTTAGGTGATATGACAAAACTAACAGGACTTAAGAAACAAAGAACTCCCACTCATCTGGTTGAACCACTACTAAATATCCCCATGCTGCTGATCACATATATGGTATATAACATATGAGCACCGTTATATATTACAGACTGTGATAGACAATTTGCTCCAGGAAAGTTAGAATGAACTTGTGACTTTAAATGAGCATCATTATTCCACAATACTGTGAATTTCTGGAAATTAAGTAATCACTTAATCACGATCAAAAAAAAAAAAAAAAAGAACCTTGGGGAAGGGAGGGAGGGAGGGGATGGTAGGGGGAAAACAATGGAGGGGGTAACAATGTTCAAGAGGAAGTGGAAGTGTACTCATTACCTCACTCATGTAACTGTAACCCTCTGTATAGTATCTCTACAATAAAAAAAATTTAAAAAAAAAAAAAAAAAAAAAAAAAAAAAAAGATCACAGTTCAAAGCCAGTCCAGGCAGAGAAGTCGGTGAGACACTTATCTCTAATTACCAGCAAAAAGCTGGAAGTAAAGCTGTGACTCAAATGTGAGAGTACCAGCCTTGAGCTTTTGAAAAAGCTAAGGGACAGCACCCAAACACTGGATTCAAGCCCCAGTTCTCGCACAAAACAATAACAACAATAACAAGAATATATATTTAATATAGTAATGAGAATAGACTGTGAAGGTACCACATAAAGAATTTAACACAGTGTCTGGACACATAGAAAACACTTATAAGTTAGTTTTCCTTTTTACCATTTTTGAGCAACTAGTTATGTAAGAAGGAAGTGGTTTACTATATCAATACCTCAAAAATGGAACCTCAGTTTTTAGTTGGGTTGCCATGTATCTAGCTTTTTTGTGTTTTATTTGTTTTTTGTTTGTTTTGTTCTCTTGACAAGACAGGCAAGAGCAAGTGTTGTGCTCTGACAGGAAGTCCTTCTGAAGGACTTCCTTTCTCCATCTTCCAATCGTTGGTTCTCCTGGAACTGTAATAGCCATATTGAGCCATGTGGACAGGATCCTTCCCTCAGGAGGAAAGTGGTGAATGGGAAGCAGCTCATGAACTTGATGTCCTAGCCTCAGACTTGCTTTTAAGTTGTTTGACAGCATTGGTTCTAGAATCTCCTGGAGAGTTTGTTAAAATGGATTTCTGTGCCCCACCACCAACTTTTTTGATTGAGTGGACAGGTCTCAAAGCCCAGATGTTTACATTTTAGCAAATTCCCAGGTGATACGATGTTGGGCCAAGGACCGTATTTTCAAAGGTGAGGTTTTAGGTGTTAATTTTGACATGTTTTTTCTTTGAAATTTAATAAAATGGGTCTAATACATTATGACATGTTGCGGTTCACTCTCCTTGTGCTAGCGAGTGACAAAGAGCAGCAGAATGGATTCCGTCCTACACAGAGTGAAACAAAGCCAAAGCAAACTGCAAACCGAGTGGTTCATTCATCAGATGAATACAGAGCACTTAGTATGGGCTAGGCCGATGTACCCATAAGCAAGGCAGGACTTAATGCCTAGCTAGATATTCATGTGGAGGTGCACCAATATTGGCCAGGGAGTGATGAAATGAACCAAGGCTTTTCCAGTGCACAGGAGCTCTGAAAATGGGGCTGTCACCAGTCTGTCTCCTGCTCAGGAGCATAGAAATCCTGAGCCAGAGGGCACCTTAGGGACTGTTCAATACGGTCTTAAATAGTTCCACCTGTACACTGGAAATACCTGAAAAACACGAAAATGTGCCTGCCCCTCCCTCCAGGAATTCTTATTTAATAGGAGAGAAGCCTGGTCCCTAAATTCCTTTGTGGAGCCTAACTTGCATCTAGGCCAACTTGGAGAGGTAAGGTGACTGCCCTAAAGTGACCTACACACAAGGATCACAGGGAAGTCTGTTGTCCAGTGGAGGGCCCTTCAGATATTTCAAACCTTGGCTCGAGGCTGAGTGGGACATCAGGTTAATTCATTGTCAATGGCAAAAGATATGTGGGGCTGTAGATATGTCTGCTCCCTACTTGGGAGTGGAGAGCTCCTCTCTGGAGCTCATGAGCTTCCCTAGCAAGAGTGTTCCTTGGTGACAGCAAAACAGATCAGTTTAATTAGCACTAGCTAATGAATTTAAGCAGCATCCCAGTAATTCCAAAATCTCCCTGAATTCCCCTAAATAACATGTAGGAGGTACTCTCGTGGGTTGTGTGGTTGAGAAATAGCAGCAGTAAGAAAAAGTAAGTAAGAGGCTCTGTATGTGGGATTGTTTGCTCTGGCTTTTATTTTGAAGGTACAGTCAGGGTAGCAGGGCTCTAGTCAGGACTGGGGGTGCTCCTGAGTGTCACAGGGTAACCTTGCACCTCAGCTGTGTAAATACTCTCCTATCCCTACAGGTAGGTACTGGGAACCCCTCCATTCAGAAATTCATTCTTTATACTCTGCTGAAAAAGTCCCCTGCACCTTGCAGCTTTGTTGCCAATTCTGCTCTCTGGGAATTCCTTCTCTGCTTTCCTGTGTCACGCGATCAGGACAGCATGTCTAAGGCCGCCATTCGAATAGCTGTCCTATTTGAGATGACAACTAGGAAAATAAGACATTGTTGTTGTGTCCCTGAAATATCTTCGGGGTGCATTTCCCTACCCCCTGTTGTTCTGTGGAATGGACAGTGGGTATCTTTGGTTCACATTTCACTGAAAGGAAAGGAAGGGAAATCTTGCTTAACCTTTTAGCCACTAGGGCATGGGCAGGGTTATCTTGCGTGGGGAGGTGGAAATGTCTCTCAGGCCATATCCTGAGAGCTCTGGGGATTCTCTTTAGCTGGTCTAAGCTTCCTGTGGACAAAGTCCTTCAGGAGACCTTAGCTACTTTATGTAAGCAGTATGCAACTGCATGGGCTCAAGATTCCCGTGTTCCATTTTTCTGGTAAATTCAGAAAGTGACACAATGAAAGAGGCGATTGTTTAACGCTGCTTTTGGGGATCAAGGTAAAAGTGTTGACTTTCTTTGGTTCTCTGCTTTAAAAACAACAGAAGTTTGGAATCACAAAGACATTTTAAAGGTACTGTATACGCGCATCCCACATATTTCTTATTTCTCTTTTTCTTTCTTTTCCTTTTCTCTGTGTATGTGTGTGTGTGTGTGTGTGTGTGTGTGTGTATGCGCGCGCCTGTGCACATGCACCATTATTGGGGCTTGGATTTTCTCCTTTAACTTTTTCATTCCCAGCTAGTGCTCTACCACTTGAACAACACCTCCACTCCTGGATCTTTGCTATTTAGTGGGCGATGGAGCCTCATGGATTTTTCTACTTGGGCTGGCTTTGAACTTCAATCCTTAGATCTCAGCCTCCTGAATAGCGAGGATGATGGGCTTAAACCACCAGTGCCCAGCTTTTGTTATTTTGTAATCCAACCCTGGATGAATGTGTATTTGTGACAGCAAATTCACTGATTTAAGAGTCAATATATCTGATGGTTGGGCAGCCCGCCCTTGAGCCCTTCAACTGGTGTTCGTAAATACCTCTACATACATGGTTTTATGAAAACCTCAATTAGCCTTGGATATTTAAAATCTCTTATAAAGCATGGGGCCAAAACCCAAAGACATATTTCAGGGGCGGTTTAGCAATTTACAGTGTAGCTATTACAGGTCTTAATTTGATATTCTGTGTCCGTTCATTTAAGCACCCTATGAGTTTTAGTTGAATTATAATTTTTCGGTCATTTTCACAGACCAAATAAATGCACTCAGTGGATATATGCTGTCTCTGGATTTCCAGCATCCAACCCCCTTTCTCCCTGTACCTTGTCTTTGGCTAGTCGCTTCCTTCCTTTCTTGGTTTGTACGTAGGAATTGACCATCACCCAGGACTGAAAAAAAAATTCAGAGCATTCTTTTCCCCTTTGCAAAGTGACTTGATCTTTCTTGCAGAAGTGCTGGGATGAAGGCAAAGGAGCTCTTTCCGCAGCAGATTGCAAGGCTGCGGCTCTCAGAAGTGCTTTGAGTTGCTGCTGAATGAGGTCACATGGAGGAACGCAGATCTGAGGAAAGAGGGAGCCACACTGATCTTGAAGACTTCACTTAAGTTAGAACCAGCTTCCAACTGTGCCCCAAATCAGACTGAACTTGGAGATCAAGGTAGAAAAATTGAGAAGTTTATGCCATGCACCAAGGAAAAAACAGACTGTATTTGGGGGAAATCTCAAGAGGTGTAAGAAATTCAGTACATAGCAATGACAGCTTAGAAAGCACAAATAGCCATTGTTCCCTATCACCACTGGCTGCTTAAAACTTAATTCCATGTGAGTAGCAGTGCTACATAAGCTTCTGGTTCATAGCTGCTTGGCTAAGAACTTTAAGGTTCAAGCTGATCTTGGAAAGCTTGGAGTTTGTGTTGCTGACAGATAAGGACAGTTTGAAATTTGGCATATGTATGGTTACGAATGCTTGTTTTTGGGGTAGATTTGAACTATGGCTTCCAAAAAAGGTTACTTTTAACCTTTGGGTCTGTCTCTCAGTTGAATTACTAATGTGAGTGTTACAACTAACTGGTTACTTTCAGATCTTTTCTTTTCCTAAGGTATCTTTGCCCCCCCCCCCCCAAGGTCATTCAATGGTTGTATCCTAGATTTCCAATGTTATTGTTATTATCATTTTTGATTAGTTAGGTTTCTGTCACATGGAGCCCTCTGGTTAATTAATGGCTTCTCAGAAGTAAGCCTCTTGAGAGAAGACAATTCAAAAGATATTATCAATATGACTAATAGGAGAGTAACACCAAGAATTAAAAAAATACCCCCACGTCAAGGTCCTCAAGATGTAAGATTCACCCAGTCCAACAGGTCAGCTGATTGAGATTTCTCTAATAGATGGACTATGTGGATTTTTAGGTCTTTGAAACTGAGGATGCAAATTCCTGGTTTACTCCTATAAAAACTCCATTTCCCCCATTCTAATCAGAGCACAAAGCTTCTCCTTGTTGAGCAGTTAGTTTATCAAGAACGTTTCTGTATTGGTGTGTGCCTGAAGCTAAATAGCTCATTTCAGATAGTATCTCTTAGAGACAATTTAAGGAGCTATTAAAACTTTTACTGAGTGTTTAAGAAATATTGATTCATGATGTTTTCTGAATTAGAGACTTGAGAGAAAGAAGGCTCTAATAAAATAAGCAAATATATAGCTTCTTTGTATTATAGACTTATTTATGAAGAAGTATTATACCTATAAATAATCCCAATTTGAGAATTTGTTTAGCACTTAAGAAAGTTAGATTTTGTTATCTGGGTGAGAGATAACCCAAATCACATCACAGCATTCAGACTATCTAAGTGGAAAAACTTTGCATATTTTATTATCACACAGATGAACAACCTAGTAACATTAATGGAATGTAGCAGATCCCCATTACTCACCAATAAAGAATAATATCAATATTGTGTTATTTTCTGCGTGTTGGGTACCTGCATATTGCCATTTTGAATGTTGATGGCTTAAACAATGATGACACATTATTTATTAATTTAATAAAATAGTAATGCATTCTCTCATCAAAGATAATTAATTGATCTCCTTTCCAAATGGATCAGAAATACTGATCCATTTGCTATAGAAAGCAGTCATCTAGCTTATATAATAATACAAAACAGAGGAATTCCATGTACGTGTACAACTTCCACTGGATGATGTCAGCAAGTTCCTTAATGGTGCAGTCTAGAGCTTCACTCACTTTCTATTTATGATTCCATATTATTATACATAGAATCACCATTATCTGAAAGAGTTTGACTATGGAGCAAATCTGAGAGCCTGATGAAGATAAATTGAGTACCATTAACTTTCCTTGTACAGAAGATGAGTCACCAGTAACAGTTTATAGCCCTTATGAATCATTTTTGGCTTCCAAATGCTTCTTCTTAATGTCAAACCAGGTGAGCATGAGCACTTAGTTGACTTAGTTGACTTAGTTTGCCAAGAGACGATGTCAGACATTTTGGTAAAACTATTTTCCTTAATCCATCACCCAAGTCGGTGTAAGAGTTGATTCTAGTATTAATTGTGATTCTCCCCAAGATTCACATAGCTACATAATAATCAGCAATTATTTTGGTTAATGGAGGCTATTGGTTGGATAGCAGACTATAGAACATCTTGAACTTGGGTAGTGCATGTCTTTAATAGAAGTAAAGATATGTAAGTTTAAACATTTCATTGTTTTGCAAAGTAATAGGATCAAAATGACTTTACTGGAAGTAAGGATGAATTCTGAATTCTAGAAAAATAAAAGGGAATCCGATGAGACTTGGTTCTGTGTTCTAGGACAAAATTTGTCCATTTGTGTTGTCATCTGCGCCTGAGGAAAACTTTTTCTCAAATATCTTTAAGGAAGCAGTAGACTGACAATCTAAGAGTCTGAGGAGTTCTCTTCAGTTCAAAGGTACATAAACTATGCTATTTATATGCCTTATGAGAGATTAAAAGAACCACAGGTGTCCTATTTGGTAGAGTTTAATTACAGAAAATATCTAGGTATTGGGCTCTAATAAATAAGACACAAAATCAGAGGATCTCTAAAAGCTTCTTGTGCTTATTATTCATAGACTTTGGAATCTGAAATTGGTGCTTTGCATTATTGTGTCATGAGAGAGTTTGCAATAACTGGATGAAAATGGGATTGTATTACTAAGCAAGTGGCTCTCTCCAATAACAATCTCTTAAGGAGTCAATCTGTGTTTTCCAGAAGGTACAGCTTGTAGGAACTAAAGGCAACACCTAGGCCAAGACAATCGTATGCTTTCAGTTTGTTTATTTCCCCTTTTAATTTTAGAATGGTGTATGTCCATCCACCCTTTCTGAGAAATAAAGAATGATAGGGTCCAGGGCTGGGAAGGTGGCTCAGCGGTAGAGCGTTTGCCTTGCATGCATGAGGCCCTGGGTTCGATTCCTCAGCACCACATAAGCAAAATGAAAAAAAGCCGGAAGTGGCGCTGTGGCGCAAGTGGTAGAGTGCTAGCCTTGAGCTGAAGAGCTGAGGGATAGCACCCAGTCCAGAGTTCAGGCCCCATGACCGGACCCCCCCCCCAAAAAAAATGATAGGGTCCATAATAGTAATGTTTAAGTGGCCTTATTTATGTCATAGATTTCTAGCAAAATTAGTCTAGCATCAGAAATTTTGTTTAGAATTTGTCCAAAGTTAAAAAAAAATACATTTAAAATGATTTTGGACAGCAATTTCATGCAATTTCATCAACCTATGGTCTGAGAAAGGGGTCTGTGGCTCAAGTAGTAGTGCAGTAGCCTTGAACACAAAAGCTCAGGAACAGTGTCCAGGCCCTGAGTTTAAGGTCCAGGACTGGCGCGCGCGCGCGCACACACACACACACACACACACACACACACACACAGTGTATATTAATAACCTCTAAACATGAGTAACTGAAAGAAATCTATCTAAAAATGTTCAAACGGTCTTTCAGATTTATAGGCTTAACAGATCAGACCTGTCTACACATCTTGGCTATTGTCTAGCAAACACCCCACCAGTTATTTTCCATGATCTCTGTCATTTTATGAATCTCATAATGAGCTCAAGGCCTTTTACAAAGGACATTTCAAGAACTGTGGGAATACCAAGGAAATACCTGGGCCCTCCATCAGTCTTCATGTTGTATTCACGTTACGTATTTTGTTATTACGATTCTTGTTACTCTGCTTCAGGATCATGCTACGCTTTATTAGACAAACTATCCTAGGTTATTGATTTGGAATACAACTTTATGGGTTTCCTTCAAGTTATAGAGTTTTGATACACTGTGTACCTCTTCAGTGGTAGTCTTAACATGACCAACACCCATCCTTGATATTCTGATTTATGAGCATGAGCTTCAGATTATATGATGGAAATTTTTGAAGGTTGTAGTAATGCTGAAGTTGTTTTTAATAGATATTAAGAAAAATCTCCTGTTCCCATGACATACCAAAAAATCATGGACTGTTCTAAAAGCATACTGGTTATTTAGTTTTACCTGTAATTATTTTGTAGACTTGAGTAAAGGTAAATAAACCTACATTTTGAGTTAAATTAAGGTAATGAAGAAGTACTTCTCTTTCTATTTTTTTTCTTTTTCTTCTTCTTTTTTTTTGGTTGGTTGTGGGGCTTGAACTCTAGGCCTGAGCACTGTCCCTGAGTTCTTCAGCTCAAGGCTAGTGCTCTACTACTTAAGTCACAGTGCCATTTCCGGCCTTTTCTGTTTATGTGGTACTGAGGAATTGAACCCAGGGCCTCATGCATGTGAGGCAAGCACTCTAGCACAGAGCTACCTTCCCAGCCCCTTCTCTTTCTAACAATCCATGCTGTGTTGTGAAATCATATCCTGTGGTATTTTCCTTTTGAATTTTCAGTATAGAAACCATAAATATACAGGGTTGCCAATCTGAGTGACCAATGAGTGATGGTATTGTGAATCTAATCTTGCATTCTGATCTAAGAGTCAGATTTTGGCAAGCCAATTTGATACAATTAGGACACTTACTTTTGTTGAGCAAAACTCAGAAGGTAGCAGCATTCAGAATTACAGTGAATAAGATGTAATGTAAAGTGTGTGTGTGTGTGTGTGTGTGTGTGTGTGTGCGCGCGCGCGCACGCACGTGTGCATGCATGTATGTACTATGGCTTAAACTCAGCCTCATGCTCTCAGCTTTTTCATTCATGGTTGGCACTCTACCTTTTGAGCCATCCTTCCAGTTCTAGCATTTTGCTGGAGATAAGAGTTTCTTGGAGATAAGAGTCTCTTGTCTTCCCAACTGGCTTCAAATCACATTCCTCAGATCTCAGACTCCTTGAGTAGCTAGGATTATTGTAGGCATGAGCTACCAATGCCGGCTAAGATGTTAATTTGAGAGAGCTCAAAGCAGAATCTCTTAAGATGTTAGTCTGCTAGCTGAAAAAAAATTAAAAGTTGGAATTTTCAGTATTTAATAACTTTCTAAACCACAAGGAAATTGCAAACATAAATGATTTCATTGAACGAGCTCCAGAAAGGATTGATTCTATAATTTTAGCATCTGCTGTGACTGTTTTTAGACAATTTGGATATGTCCTAACTAATGGATCCAATTCTAAGCTGTTACAAGCTAAATATCTATTTTGTAACTCCGTGTTTTTGAATGAGGATACTTAAAGTATTGTTATATAGAGAATTTAGAGTAACTGGGAAATCCTAATGTAAGAGGATTTTGTAAAACTGTTTGAATTTAGATGAAACCTTTTACCACCTTGTTTTCTAAGGAAGAAGTTTAGTTAGGCCATAGACTGAAGAAATCAATTGGAGGAAAAACTGGGTTTCCAAGCCCTACAGTGTTTCCTCCCTGCCCCCAGGTTTGAGGAAATCTATGACTTACCTTGTAGTCACTAGTCTGAGATTTTGTATAACATTTATTCTTTCCTAAAACATAAAGACTCCTTTTGGGGCTAAATCATGACCTCAGTAATGCACTACTATTTGTAAGAATGGAAGTTTATCTCAGGAAACTTTATGGCCCTTGAAAACCATTTGTTGCAGTAATATATTGGATCAATTTCAGAGACCTCTTTGGTTGAAAAGCAAAGAAGCAAATCATCTACATATTGAATCAGGGTAGACCTTCTGGGAAATTGCAGGGTTTTAAAATCCTGATGTAAAACCTTTGCAAAGTAGCAAGGAAACTCAGCACATTTGGAGTCATTACAATCCAAGTTTATTGCTGATTTTCCCAAATAAAAGCAAACGTATTTGTTCTTTTCCTTACAGGAATGCAGAAGAGAACAGAACAGAAGTCTTTTACTGCAATCCATTTGGTTTCAGCTAGTGTACTTTCCAATGGGTGTTAGCATAAGATACCACAAGAAATCTTGGGATAACTTTTATTTATAGCTCTTAAGACTTTGTATGAGTCTCCAAGTTTGTCCTGGTGGTTTCTTAAAAGCAGGGTAGCATTGTTTCAAAGACTGGTTACAAGAGATTAAAAAGCCTGTTAGTAACTGTATTTTTCTACTAAAAGAGTGAACTCATATGTGGCTTTATATTTTGAGTTCTAAAGAAACTAAAAGGTGGTTCTTATAAAGGTCAATCTAAATTTCAGTAGGTCCAGCATTTTAAAAATTCTTCTTCCCATAGAGTACTCAGGGGCATCAGACTTATGCTACTTATATTTTTAGGGACTTTAATAATCTCATTAGGATAATACATTTGAACCTGGGTTACACATCGTGTTTTAATGTCAGGTGCATCTCAAATTTCTATAATTATTTCTCCTGGATAAAATGTTATTTGCCTTCCTAATTCAGAAAACAGATCTCTGCCTACGATATTCATTGAACGCTATCACATTATATAGTAAAACATGTCCTTCAGAGACAGGTCAAGAGTGACAGCTATAGGTTCTATCCTTTTGACTAGCATGGTAATTTACACCACTGATTTATTATTATTGTTATTTCTTCTTCTTCTTCTTCTTCTTCTTCTTCTTCTTCTTCTTCTTCTTCTTCTTCTTCTTCTTCTTCTTCTTCTTCTTCTTCTTCTTCTTCTTCTTCTTCTTTCTCCTCCTCCTCCTCCTCCTCCTCTTCCTCCTCCTCTTCCTCCTCCTCCTCCTCCTTCTCCCCCTCCTCTTCCTCCTCCTCCTCCTTCTCCTTCTCCTCCCCCTCCGCCTCCACCACCTCCTTCTCCTCCTCCCCCCCTTCCTCCTTCTTCTTTCCTGAATCTATCACAGAAAGGTTTAGAGTAAAGTGAATTGCCTAGCATCTACCAAAATAGTACAAACTTCTCTGTTTAAGTTAGTTTCTTCTTGTGGCTTAAAGCAATTACTTAAGTAGTTTACAGGGGATTCCTTGAAGCACCAATAAAACTGACAGTTATCAGGAGAGCTGGGAGGCCAAGAGTCTTCCTTCCATGCTCAGTCAGGTTGTGGAGATGGCTGGAAAATAAGGAAAGCCTTTATCCAGGGTTCCTTCTATTTGCAATGATGAGTGTCTTTGTCCAAAGAGTTATAAGGGATATGTCCAAAGAGTTCTAAGTTTCCAGTTAGGTCAAGGATCTTGAATGGAAGTGAAAGTGTAGAGTGCCAGCCTTGAGTGGAAAAAGACAAGCAAGCGTGTGAGGCCCTGAGATTAAAGCCCAGTATGGGCCCCTCTACCCTCTAATCCCCCCTTTACATAATCTTGGAGTTGTGGTAAATGTAAGGCCATAAATAAGCATAAAGATGGTTTCTTTCCTGTAGGGTCTTTCTAAACAGTTATGCTAAACATTGCAACCCTGTGAAGAAGTCACTTTCTGTTCTAGTTTACATTTCTTCCATAACTTATTTATTTCTGTATGTTAACCATTAACAATAATGGGATAAAAAGACCACTCCATTCCATCAGCCCCTAAGAATAGAGTGCTATTTAAGTATTTCTATCATAGCTCACATCAGATGTAAGACTGAAATATGACCCAATCTATTCTTAAAGGATAGAGCTCAAGAATGGCCTCAAGAATTACATGTCCTATTTTCCAGATCTTTAAAAAACTTCTATCCTAAGGGTATGCTTAGTAGGATCTTCAAAACCTTGTGAGATCCTTCCAGTCTATTTCTGAAACTTTTTTTTAGCATATCCAGGATGGACTATAGGATTCACAAATTGGTGCAAATCAAGGGTTTCTTGGATCAGAAACATTTTGACCAACTATAAACTCATCTGTATAAATAGTTTGATCTTCGGGGCTGGGAATGTGGCTTAGTGGTAGAGTGTCTGCCTAGCATGCATGAAACCCTGAGATTGATTCTTCAGTACCACATAAACAGAAAAAGCCAGAAGTGGCACTGTGGCTCAAGAGTGCTAGTTTTGAGCAAAAGAAGCTAAAGGACACTGCCCAGGTCTTGAGTTCAAGCTCTAGGACTGGCACACAAAAACTAGGTTGATCTTCTTTTGCTTTGAAACCAAATTCTGTTAAGTCTGCTACCCTAAGTTCATTGCCTTGATGGGTATCTGAGGCTAAAGTTTCAGAAAAAAGGGCAAAATATCAAAGAGGTAAGTGTATTCAAAACAGGGAAAAAAAAGGTACAGAGGAGGTGAAAGATTAATGAAGGTATCTGTTGAAGGTGTCTGAAGTTTAGGTTTTTTTTTTTTGTTTGTTTTGTTTTTTGCTGGTCCTGGGGCTTGAACTCAGGGCCTAGGTACTATCCCTGAGCTCTTTGGCACAAAACTAGCACTGTACTTCTTCAACCACTGCTCCATTTCTGGATTTTTTGGTAGTTAATTATACATAAGAGTCTTATGGTCTTTCCTGCCCAGGTTGGCTTCAGATCATGATTCTCAGATCTCAGCCTCCTGAGTAGCTGGGGATACAGATATGAGCCAGTGGCCCCCCATTGACTTTAATTTTTTTTAAATTGCATCTAGTAGTTTCCCAAGGGTGTTTCCATATTACTTGCTATGTACCCTAAACAGATGTACTTCCTTTATGAATATCGCTCTGCCCTTCCTTAAAAACTATTTCAATAAGTTTTACTGTTTTATTTCATAGATGTGTACGAAGTACTTTGATCATATTCACCCTCCTTCTCCCTCTCCGTTCACTCTACCTTCTCCTACCCCTCCTCCCTTATTTACCTATAGAACCTGTTCAGTATTTCTCTTGTTCATTTTTAAGTGCATGTCAATTTTTCAAAGATGTCTGTCTGTCTCATCATGGCATTTCACATATGGATCTACAACACTCATCAGATTTATCCCATAGATTACTCCCTCTCCCGATTATCCCATGGATTACTCCCTCTCCCGTATTGTGTCCTGATTATACTCCCTGGGATCTATGTGCATCAGTACTACTGCTGGGTTGTTATGAAATTTCTATTTTTAGGTGTTTTTATGTGTGCGTGTGTGTGCAGTCTTCACATTGGTTTCCATAGTGACTGTCTTAGCTTACATTACCATCCACAGGGTTTCAGTGTTTTCTTTTTTCTGCAACCTCACTAGTATTTGTTGTTGTATTGATTGATTTACATATCTTGAACCATCCTTGAAGGCTCAGCATATATACAATTTTGCATGGTATATGATCTTTTTCATGAGCTATTGAATTTGGTTTGTAAAGATTTGAGTGAAATCTTTGTATTTGTGTTCAACAAAGAAATTGGTCTATAATTCTCTGCTTTTTTTGTGTCCTTGTTCAGTTTGGAACAAGCATAATTCTGCCTTTATCGAATGAGTTTGATATATTTCTTCTCTTTCTGTTTCATGGAAAAGTTTGTGGAGGATTGGTATTAATGCTTCTTTAAAAGTCTGATAGAATCCATCAGTGAATCAATCAGAGTCTAGATTTTTTCTTTGTTGGGAAACTTTGTATTTATTATTACCTTCATCTCATTATTGATGTAAGTCTGTGGCAGTGCTTTATATTTCCTTAGTTCCATTTTGGTAGGTCACCTGCATCCAGAAATGTATACACCTCTTGTAGGATTTCTGGTTTATTTGAATGTATGTATTTAAAATATTCCCTCATGAGCAAAGTAAGAAACATTTTGAAAAACAAACAAAAGAGGCTTTGGTCTGGAGCAGATCCATGTAGCAGTTTCTGTCTCCTTTCTATAGGTTTATTGCCTGACATTTTTCAAATTTCTCTAGCTGCTCTCTGTCATTTTACCAGCATCTTCTGATAGCTTTTGCCAACCTTTTGTTTTAACCATGTACCTCCTAGACTTATTCTCACTTGTCATGATACAGTAATTGCCCATCTTGAGTCACTTAGTCTTTATTTCTTTACTCTTTTTTGTGCAGTAGTATGGGAACTTGAACTCAGGGCACTGTTCCTTAGCTTTTTTGTTCAACTCTAGCACTCTACCACTTGAGTTGTGGCTCCACTTCTGGCCTTTGGGTGTTTAATTAGAGGTAAGAGTCCTGCCCTGGCTGGCTTTGAACCACGATTCTCTTATCTCAGCGGCCTTAGTAGCTAGGATTACAGGCATGAGCCAATGATGCTTGGCTTTTTAATATCTTGTTAGTGAATTGTAAAGATTCTTTCAGAGAGAATTATAGGATCATTATATCTTGCAGAAACTTCTGTATGCCAACCTAATAATACATTTCATTATTTTGAGGAAATTTTATATTCTCTTTTCAAGAGCACCTCGAAGATGGACTGTTTTATCAAAGTTAAAGCTTTCTCAAAATGAGCATGAACATTCCAAATTGAACTTAGTACAATTCTTTTGTTTTTCCCCTTAAAATCTTGGTCTTGAATTTAAACAGGTAGCCAGCTAGAATTCTACATAGAAGGCTTCTGGCTGCTTTAGACTTGAAAAAAAGAAAAACCCAAACTGGCCTTTGACTTTGCTAAAATGCCAAGTAAACTATGGAGAATCTAACTACATGAAATACTGAGCCCAGGAGCATACAGGATAATAGCACATCTTCACTTCCTATTACCACCCCATTCAAACAGAAAATAGCAACATACTCAAACACAGACATATAGAAATGGAATATGTATAACAGAGAGCTCAAACACAGAATGAGGGTTTAAGATGAGAAATACTAACCCTAGAACTTTAGGGTAGCAATAATCAGTCACGAGTGGCTTCTGGGCTTCCAGTATCTGATTATTCTTAGGTTTGAACTTGTGGTCCTCCTGATTCAGCCTCCTGACTATTGCACCACCATACCGGTAGTCTTCAATATCACAGAATAGTGTGATGTGTGTGTTTGTGTAAAACAGGAGAGATCAGAAACAATTGAATCTGGAATTTAGTCTTTGTTATTGTTAGTTTTGTGTTACTGATATTTTTCTTCAACAGGTTTGTAATTTCATATGAGCTTCCAGGTCTGCGTTTGCTTTTATTTTAAGAAATGAAATGGATTTTTCCCCCCTAATCTTTCTTTAAGTTTTAGATTTATTTCTTTCTTTAAGAATATTTTCTGTAGTTAAAACATTGTTTTGGAAGTACTGGGGTTTGAACTTGAACTTGTTAGGCAGATGGTCGCCATTTGAACCACACCTCCTTCTTCATGCTCCGAAGTCCTTTTAAAAAAAATACTATTTCATGGGCTGGGAAGGTGTCTCAGTGGTAGAGCGGTTGCCTTGCATGCCTGAGGCCCTGGGTTTGATTCCCCAGCACCACATAAGCAAAAAGAAAAAAACCTGGAAGTGGCGCTGTGGCTCAAGTGGTAGAGTGCTAGCCTTGAGCTGAAGAGCTGAGGGACAGTGCCCAGGCCCAGAGTTCAGGCCCCACGACCAGACCCAAAAAAATAAAATACTATTTCAGGTCTTGTTTATTTTTGGCCAGGGCCAGCCCCAGATTATGATCCTCCTACTTAATGTTCTCTTGTGGAGCTGAGATAACTTGTATGTGCCACTATGCCTGGTTTATTTATTGAGATGGGATCTCACTGACTTTTTATCTGAGCTTACCTTGAACCTCAGTCTTCCCGATCTCTCTCTCCCAAGTAGCTAGGATTATAGCTCTGAGCTACCATGTCCAGCCCTTTAGTATATATTTTGAGGCATACCTCCACAGGTAGAATTTAGATTTCTTTTTCCTTTTGATTGGCTCAAATGCTTTTACCCAGTCGGCATGATCTAATCTATGAATTTCCAAGTATGACTACAACCTTTTAACATTTCATGTGCCCATCTTTTCAGTTATTTCCCTTGAAGGATTCAACCTCCAATGGGGTCATATTTTAGGTAAGATCCTCAACCAGATCTCTCTGATAAGACTGTAGTTTCCTCCTTGAATTACATTTTCATTTGATGATAATTATTTATAGTATTCATGCCTCCCTATATAGGCCTCTGAGATCATAAGCACTATAGCTGAACCCATTAGCAATGGGTTTCTTAGAAGAATTACCTGCATTTTATCTCCTCATTCTTCTTTCTTACTTTCATCTTTCAGTTGAGGAAACACTTTCTCTGGTTAGAGCTATGAAGTGGTAAATGCATTCTTCCTACTGATGTGCCTCATCCCTGGCTAAGATTTAACGTTCTGTAACTTTGCCATAATCTTGATTCACCAACTCCTCTTCTTGAGTTTCACCTACACAGACGATCTTCATACCCTAAAATCTCCCTATTTCAGCTTCTTTAGAGGAAAAAGTTATAAAAATACAATCAAGGCAACCAAGTCCCTCCCTTGTCAAATCAGGAAGCAAGATGGCAGCATCATTCAAAAGGAAGCTGCTTGCTTTGGATTCTAGTCCTGCCTCGGCTACTCTGAGTCTGTGATGTTGAAAAGCCACTTTAGCCCTCCAGTCTTCCTTTTCTCATCTGATAGGTAGAAATGTCTTCCATGCCTCTATGTCAGAGTTATATTCCAAATGCAATGAGATGACCTACATGGAGGTGTTTGTGAATTGAGAAATACACACAGATAAGATGACGTTAGTAACATCTAAAGGCTTCTTTTATTTTGTCGATTGTGGGACTTGAACTCTGGGCCTGGGTGCTGTCCCACAGCTCTTCAGCTCAAGGCTAGTGCTCTACCACTTGAGCCACAGTGCCACTTCTGGCCTTTTCTGCTGATGTGGTGCTGAGGAATCGAACCCAGGGCCTCATGCATGGAAGGCAAGCGCTCTACCGCTGAGCCACCTTCCCAATCCCTGAAGGCTTCTTATAAAATGTGGGAGATGAAGTTAACAGCTTTGTTATCCATTCATGATAAAATGGTTTACTTCACTCATTCAACATCACAAGGAAAAAGAAAATGGATTTGCTGAACTCATTGATCTTTTCCTTCCTTCCTTCCTTCCTTCCTTCTTTGCACACACTTATATACATGTACATGCATGCACAAAGACACAGACATGCATAAAGATAACACAAATTGATATAAAAATATAATCATTATTATAATATGTTAGATTAAAAATATACAGCTCTTTCATATTCACTTATCATACTTTGCTTGCCTGCCTGCCTGCTTGCCTTCCTTCCTTCCTTCCTTCCTTCCTTCCTTCCTTCTTCCTTCCTTCCTTCCTTCCTTCCTTCCTTCCTTCCTTCCTTCCTTCCTTCCTTCCTTCCTTCCTTCCTTCCTTCCTTCCTTCCTGGCAATACTAGAGATTGAACCCAGGGCCTTGCTCATGCTAGCTGAGTGCTCTATCTCTTGAGACACTCCTTTGTTTTTGTGGTTTGCTTTTAAGATAGGATCTGGCCTTCAACTCCCCATCCTCATAGCTTTGTCTCCTGAGTACCTCGGACTGTGCCACCATGCCAGATTTCATTAGATTTTTAATTGACAACTTTACTAGTGAAAGTAATTGACTAGACGCAGAACAAAGGAACTTTAGGTCTAGTGGAAAGGTTTTGGCTTTTT